>NW_026536026.1:397500-1609724 GCF_028551555.1 Melozone crissalis
GATCTTATTTTTAATTGATTTTAATTTATTTTAGTTGTGGTTAAAAAAATCCCAAGAGTGGGATATTTTTTAATTGGTAAGGGTTCCAAACCAATTGTGGGAGCAGGAATTTGCTGCTTCCCTCTCCACAGCTGGAACCCTTCTGGCAGGTTTGTGGAGGGGATTTCACAGCTATTTCTACTCACTGGGTAGTTGATTTAGAGCTGGGAAATTAACTAGAATGGAAACTCTTCTTTCCCTTTATGAGGAGCAAGGGATGAGGTCTGGCAGCTGTAGAATTTGCAGCTCTCAGGGAAGAGGGACGATTCAGTAACACATCTATGCAGTGCCTACCTGTGAATACACATATTTTATTTGTCTGAGGTGTCAAGGAGAAAAAATGTTACGAAATGGCTTAAATGAAAGCGTGGTTTTGTATTTTTTAAATTGAGTTTCATTTCCCAAATGCAACTTAATGCAAACAATAAGTAAAAAATTAATTTCTCTTGGGAAAAAGCTATTAACGGAATGGTTCTGTTTTAGCAGCATGTGAAGCAGTGTAATTGCTTACACATGTATTGCTCCAGTGTGTGGTCCCAGTTGTTGAATAGTATCAAATTATAGGAATCAATGAGAATCAACTATTTTTAAGGGAAATGTCTAGAAGCTACATACTGAAACATGATTAAAATTCATTATTTCCAGCTTACTTGTCTAAATCAGCAATTTTAATCACATTATTCAAGCCAACCCACCCTCAAGCACACTTTTGACTTCAAAATACCCCAAACTAAATAAGACAGAAGACCTTCCTTGAGCAGCTGTAACATTTTTATGTGTCAGTGTCAATCTTTTTGTTGAAAACAGAGATGTTTTTCATGGTTTATTTATTAAAGCAGCGCATTTGTCCTGCTGTGCCATGAACCTGGGCTGCTGTGCTGGGTGGGGAGGGGAAATCTCTGGAGCACCAAGAGCTGCTTAAACACATCAGGGCTGTGAGTTTTGCTCTGGGGTTCAGATGCTCCTGGTTAAATCCCATTTAGTGTGCAAAGGAGGAGCAGGAAGGGTTTGTGCCTTGGCTGATGCAACCTTGGGGATTTGGCTGTGCTGGGGGTGCAGCTCATAAGCACCAGGCCTGGGTTTGGTTTTGTTTTCTGCTTGCTGATTAGACAGATGAGTAATGCCATGGTTGACTCTCACAATTAAAAGGAAAATGTCAAGAGAAGTTTTATAGTTATGTTTTACCCCCTTGTGTTGTTATCAGGGATGCCCTGGGCTTGGGACATTTGGGAGGGTCACTCGTTCCTGTGGCAGCACCTGAGCCCCACTCAAGGTGTCAGGAAGGGATCTCCACCCCTGGGCAGGGAAGGAGGAGTCGATGGAGAGAACTTTGGGGGGGCTAAAGGGTTACAAGATGAAACCTCCCTGGTGTGGGTGAGCACATGGTGGGGAAATCCTCTGCTCCCAGAGCTGTAATCTTTTCTCTATTCCGTCTGCTGTTGTATTTCTGATAAGGTTTTAATAAACCTTTTAAATTTTTTGGAAGTGAGTAGCATTTCTCACACTGAGAACAGAAACAGGAGGGCTGGGCCCCCCAGCCCCCCACCCTTCTGGAGCCTGCTCCTGTGCTTTCCCTTTGGGTGATTCCCTTGATGGGATTCCATCCACCTCCTTCCCCTCCCTGGCAGGCTGCTGTGGCTGGATGCAGCTGGAGCTGTGCTGTGCTCCCTGTCGGGGGCCATTCCCGGCTGTGTGACAGCCCAGAGCTGCCACAGCCACTGCTGGGGCTGTGACCTGGCCTGCCCAGCACTGGTGGCACGGTCAGGAAAGCTTTGGGCTTTGGGGGGAGGCAGCCAGGCCCTGGCTGTGTCTGCAGAGGAGGGGATCGTCCTCCTGCCTCCTGTTCAGCACGCGATGGCATTTCATCCTTCAGAGCCTGGCCTGGAAGGGGCCTCACAGCTCACCTTGTTCCACCTCCCTGCCGTGGGCAGGGATGTCTCCCACTAGAGCAGGTTAGCATTGGCCGTGTTTTCCTTGCTGGCAGAGCCCTGTCCTGGTGTTGCCAAAGCCAGGGACAGGAGATGTGATGTTGGCCTTTTCATGGAGATCCTACAAACTCCTTTCTGACCAGCACTCCACCGCCAGCAAGGGGCACACATTGGTGAGGGCACCAAATTCCTGCAGAGCCCGATTTCTCAGCGTGGGAGGATGCTCCCATAGATAGACAGAGATTAAAAGTCCTGTGTATCACAAATTTAAGGAGCAGAAGAAGGTTGGGATCTGTCCATGGAAAACATTCCAAGTGTGGGGGAGGAACAGGTAGCCTATCCTCCCTTAAAATGGGGAGATAATCACACCTGTCCTCTCACACATGCATCCAATGCAGCTTTCAGTGGACAGGACTGATGGAGAGAAAGAGAGTCTACCAGAAATACAAACCTTGTTTTAATAGGAAATCCTCCAAGATGGATTTTCCTGCATTTTCTAAAAGCATTTATACCTATTGGATGACTACAGGCTTTGAAATGTTTCTGTCTGAATTGTGACAAACATCCCAGTCTTACACAGGAGGGACCAGGTCCTTTGATCAGGGAAATGTCTCTTTGGTCTTGAATAGGGAGGGCTCAATCCAGCTGTTCCCAAGACCAGAGCTTTTTGTCTGTGAGTACATGTATTTATTCTACAAAATAATCACCCTTGCCTTCACTTCCCTTTGGTAGGAGATGCTCCCTGTCTCCTGCAAGCTGTCACTCTATCCCAGGTATCTTTTTGGGTAAAAGGAAGAGAGAAAGGAAAGGTTGAATAAGAAATCCTCCTCAGAAGGGGGAAGATGAGCAGCTTTGGTCTGTCTGTCCATCTGTGAGCAGCTCTGTGGCTGTTCACCTGCATCCTTGCTGTCCTGGGCAGGCAGAATTCCTGCATTAGGAGAAGAAGAAATGCCATCAAGAGGTAGCAACAAAATATTGCCTCCCCTTGACCCCAGTGCTGGGCTGGCCATTGAGATGTGTTTGTGGTGAAAATCACTCTGAATTTCCTATCTTTTCTGCATTTAAAACTGAAGCTTAATGTATTCTGTGTATTTTTGTTGGCAGATAGTAGTGATCATAAAATCCTTTTAATACAGTATTTCTACACCAGCACAGCCTTGATGTGCAGTGTACCTGGCTGTACCCTGTGGGATACTTTGATTTCCCTTTGGCAGCTGCATTTTGTTCTGTCTGCCCCAATCAACAGCAATTCCCCTTTCTCCATGTAGCCTCCAAATCCACTCCTGGTGTGGAGTTTCAGTGCTCTGCTAGGACCTGGGCTAGAAGGGAAGGAATCAGTGTCTGCTGGGCTCAGGGTTCCACCTCCACTGTGGATCAGAGCCAGCCTGGCAGCGGAGGGACACCTTGGGTGGCTCAGGGTGGCAATTCTGGGAGGGAAAAGCAGCACTTCAGGGGTGCTGCTGGATGGGAGGGGGGTCGATGGTAGATATCCCACTCCTCACTGTATGGGATGGGGAGGAGCTGCTCCCAAGGAGGAGCACATGTCTTCAGTTCCCAGTTCCTCCCCAAGCTGGAGCCGTGCAGTGCTCTGAAATAATGTGACCTTTGCTTGCAGGTCAGGCTGTTCCTGCAGGGTCACATGTACGGCTGAACCTGCAGACAGGAGAGAGAGAAGCCATACTCCTGGACAGAGAATATGGGGAAGGTGACACGAGAGAAGAGAGAAGAAAAAGGTACAGATATACAAGGCTTTGGGTTGGGTGGGCTATGGGATTCATGCCTTTTATTAGAGGCCAGGTTCCCTGGTACACTCAATTCCTGCATCTTCCAGAGACTTCATTGCTGGGTGAGGAGCTCAGCAGTGCTGAAAGCAGAGGCCTGTCCTTTGTGTTCCATTTGGGATGGCAGTGGAAGTGCCCTGAGTACACTTTCAGAGGCTTCTCATGCCACGACATCAAAACAGCTTCCACAAAGCCTGTGGAGTTCTGGCAAAGTCTTTGGGTTGTCCTTGATTTGCTGTGTTTGGAGTGTGATGCTTCCCTCTGCGCTTTTTAGGCCGAGACGCTTCCAGGAGTCTGTATTTTGGAATTTATGTGCTGCAATCTAAAAACCTTTCTCCAGTACTGCGGTGATGACATCTTGTACTGCAACATGCAAAATGATTTGAGCTTCTGCTCAAACTAATGTTGCTTTAGCTAGGCTGGCATCATGGTTTAAGGATATCCTAATAGTTGATGCTTTGGCCATTTGTGCAATGGTAGGTTTTGGGGAAAGTGACATGAGGGATGAGAGAAAGAGGGAAAAGAGACATGCAGGTCATTGGGTTAAATAGCCTGTGGAATTTATGCCATTGATTGGAGTCCAGAATCTCTGGAGCACATAATTCCTGCCTCTTCCTAAAATTTCATTGCTGGGTGAGGAGCTCAGCAGTGCTGAAAGCAGAGGCCTGTCCTTTGTGATCCCTTTGGGATGGCAGTGGAAGTGCCCTTAGTGCACAATCAGAGGCACCTTCATGGCTTCTCATGCCATGACACCAAAAGCAAATGTGCAAAGTGGCTTCCTAGAATGACATGTAGTCCTCTGAAATATCTGCAGGCAGTGGTCTGAAACTGCTTTCTGAGCCTGCTCCTTGGGATCAGCTGTGAGGGCCTGAGGGCTGGCCTGAGCCCGGTGCTGTGTCCCACTGGGAGCAGCCGCACAGGCTCACGTGCAGAGCAGGCACTGCCAGAGGCTCTGGAGATCTCACCTGCCCTGCATCCACCTTTGTCAAGGTGCTGTAAACATCAGCTGGTGCTGACTTTCCCCTTGGACCCCTTGGTTTAGTCACTATGGGGAATTTCTTTCCTGAATCCCGTGGGATTTCCCCCTGGCAGGTGTGATGGGGATGCTCGGGGAGTGTGGGGCTTTGGGGGCAGCTGGCCGGGCAGGGTGTTAACTTGGGCCCCTGTTGGGCCCATGGCCCCCAGCAGCAGCAGCAGCAGCAGCAGCAGCAGCCGCCCCAGGGCCCAAAGCCCCGTGGCCCCTGCCCAGCACAGGCTGCCCTGTCCCTGCAGCCGTCACCCGAGTGGGGCCCAAGGGCCAGTGGCCGCTGGCAGCAGCAGGAATGCGGGCAGGGTGAGGATGCCCTAGCCTGGCTTTTGTCTCTGGAACAAAGCGGGCTCAGGGCAGTGCAGAGCAGGCTGGGAAGCAGAGCCCAGGGCCTTTGGAGGCTGCAAGGCTTAAAGATAAGCCCCTGCAGCTGCCCAGATGCAGGTGGCCCAGTTGCCAAGGCTGTGGTGGCCTTGAGAGCGTGCAGGTGGATTTTGCATGGCTGTGGCCTGCTGGTGGCTCTGGGCCCAGGAGTGCCTGTGGCTGCAGCAGGAAGGGTGGCTGAAGGTTTGCTGGCTGCTTTGGTGGCATGGCTGCAGGGGCCAGTGCTGGGAGAGCCCCCTGTGTGAGAGGTGGTGAGAGCTGAGCTCTTGGGGACAGCGCTGTGCCCCAGGCCAGGAAGAGCAGCAGTGCCCAGTGGCAGGAGTGGTGTCAGTGGGAACCCCTGTGCACAGGGACCCCCAGCCCTGGGGTGGCCGTGCCAGCACCCCCAGGGACCTCCATCCCGGGAACGTGGAACAAGTGGAACCCACAAGTGTGCATAGGCTGCCTGTTCCCAAAGGAATGACCAAGAGAAGTCAGGTTTTAAAAAGAAACAGCATTTATTTGCCGAAGATTGGCAAATCTAGGATTTACAGAACATGTGTCATTATAACAATTGTTATAACAACAACAATGTACAGAAGATATTGACATGGGATCCGATGGGCTAACAATCTTCAAAACGTATTTACAAAAAACTTCGAACGTTGTAAACATATTTACAAGGAACTTCTAAACATTGAACGTATTTACAAATGCATGGTATCTGTGCCATCTTGAGCCTGAGTCCTGGAAGAAAGGAAGCAGCAGAGCTGGACTCAGCTGGCAGCACTGGGCCCAGCAGGGCTGGGAGCTGGGCCCCAGGGGCTGGGCCGGGGCTGGCAGGGCTGGTGTGGCCCCAGGGAAGCGCAGGGCAGGCCGGGGCTGGTGCTTGTGGCAGCACAATCCAGGCCCCCTGCGGGCACCGTGTCCCTGAGCGGGGCCATCCAGCCCAGCCCCAGCCTGGCATCAGGGGACCCAGTGTGTGTGTGGGCAGGGCGTGGGAAGCATCTGCCTGTCTTACCTGTGGGGCTCCATCTTCATCCAAGGACCATGTGCTCCACCTCATCCTCCTCATCAACTTCCATATTTCCATGTTATCCTCCTCATCCACCTCCATCTCTTCGTAGTTGTCCTCCTCGTCTACTTCCATGTCCTCAACAGGGGAGGACATGGAAGTAGAGGAGGAGTCCACCTCCATCATCTCTTCCTCATCCATGCCCAGGTCCACTTCCATGTCCTCCACAGTGTCTCTGTCAGTCTGCAAGGGGCAGCACAATCTCCCAGTGGGCTTCCTGTCCCACAACATCCATTCCCACATGGCTGCAGCCTGCCCAAGCCAGGTGCCCCCTGCCTGGCATGGCACTGTACCTCCATTGGCACAGCAGTGCACATCCTGCTGGGATTGGCGCTCCAGAGCCGGCAGTGGGAAAATCCCAGGCAGCAGCAGCAGCAGGTCTGTGCTGAGGGTCAGAGTGCTGGGTGAGCAGCAACTGACCCTCGGCAGCTGGCGAAGTGTCTGCTGTGCTCGTTTCCAGGTCCTGGAGGTTCCACCTGGAACCCTCTGGGCGCTGTGATGTCACTGAAGTTTCAGGGGCGCTGTGCAGTGGGAGATGGGGATGGCAGAATGATCAAATCCTTGAATGGTTTGGCTTGGAAGGGACACTAAAGATGATGTGGTTCCAAGCTGAGCAAGCTCCCAGCACACCAGGTGGATGTGGCCCCTGTCTCACCTGGCCTTGGATGTTGCTGGGGATGGGGCATCCACAGCCTCTCTGCACTGGTCCCTGTGTCAGGGACAAGCACCCTGAGAGTAAAGAACTTCTTCCCATCATCAAATCTCTTCCACCTCTTGCAGTTTGATCCCATTCCTCCGTGTCCTGTCACTACAGTCCCTGAGAAAGTGTGCTCTCCCACTTCCCTGTGTTTCAGGCTGTTCCTACAGGGTTATACGTGTGACTTATCCTGCAGACAGGAGAGAGACAAGCCAAGTTCCCAGTCAGAAAAAATCCGGAATGTGGCTTGAGAACTGAGAGAATAAGGAAAAAGAAAAGACATGGAAGTCTTTGGGTTGCGTGGGCTGTGGGATTCATGCCTTTTATTAGAGGCCCGGTCCTTGGTGCACTCAGTTCCTGTGTTGCAGCCTGCCCACAGCAACCTCTGTGAGGGACCTGCACTCGCAGTGGTGGGAGCCGGCTTGCTTGGATGGCTGATGGATGAGGCAAGAGAGGGATCGTTGTGTGGAAATCCAAAAAGTGTGGATTGCGCTGAAGAGGGTCCAGAAATGGAGACAAAATGGGGCTGGGCACACAATATGGGGGTGAACAGCGCAGGATCATTACAGTAAGCCAGGACCATATTGATGCAAGAGAGTTGGAACAATCCGAGGGAGTAAATATAAGGAATTGCAGCAGTTGAACTGGGTGATGCCAGCAAAACGTGCTGCATCACCATGAGCCTGCAAATGCCCATGGGCGACACCATTGCATTCAGAGCGGTGACTTTTTTTACCTTGGTCACTTTGCCCTGAGGTATTACAGTTCCAGTGGTAGGCCCCTGGGAACTCACATCTCCCGCTTTTTGCTGTCTATAAAGAAGGCTTCTGCCATAGACTTTTGTGAGGTATTTAGCAAAAAAGGATAAAATAACCAACACAATGAATACTAAAAACAAAACCCACACAACAGTCTTAACTAAAGATGAAAGCCAGCCTCGCAAACCCCTGTGTTTGGAAAGTCCAGTGAACCAGTTGTTGTTGCCTTCCATCTGGATCTTGTTTCCTTGATCTTTTAGCAGCTGGATGCCCTGGTACTCTGACTCCCTATGTGACAGCAGGTAGAAAAAACACATGCCTTGTAGTGCCTGACAGGCATGGCCATGGACAAGAAATTGTGGCTTGTCTGTGGAAGCGCCCAGCTGAAGGCATGCGGCTCAGTGAGGAACATCCAGTTCTGTGCTGCAGTGGCTACAAACGGCAGCATCCTCTGACGTAGGCTAATTTATTATCTGGAGGCTTGGGTGTCCTTAAAGTAAACAGATAAAGAGATTAGAAGATGAAACTTAAGTTGTGTTCCCACTAAACTTTCTCTTCTGTAAGGCAAGCGTGTGAACACAGCTTATTAGAAGAATCATGTATCAATGCTAAAATATAATTTTTACAAATGTTAAGACATAGATCCTGGTTAGTGGTGTCTGAGCTATCTTGGTCTTGGTGTGTGTGGTCAACGCTGCGTAGGAGATCTTCTTCTGTCCTTCTCCTTCTTCTTTTCCAGGCTGCTACTGTCTCTCTTAGGCTTTCATTCTGTTCTTCTGATGGTGGCTCTGGTGTTTGCCTCACCGTTTCCAGAAAGAGTTTTTATGTATTTTGCTGGGATTCATCTTAGGAATGTGTCTGTAGAGACAAGGGCATCTTTTCTTTCCCATGTAATTAATGGAAAAGGGCCCATAATTTGTTTAGATTCAGGGTCTTTGGTCAACACAGGTGGCTGTTTTTTTAATTGGGCTGCAGTTGAATTAGTAAAATGCCTGATGACTGGGGGAGTTGTCTCCATAAATGAATTGTTCAAAAAGTTGAATACATTAAAGGCCTTGGCCAGTCTGTCAGTGGAAGATAATATCTGGATTACCCCTCTCAGCTGATCAAGGATCCTTTTGGTGGATCAGTAGGCCCTCTGAGCTATGGACTTTCCAATGGCGGAGTGTGGTATGCTTGTGACATGTTTTATACCCCAGTGGACAGAAACTTGTTGGAATCAGTGCAAGGTATAAGCAAGAGCATTATTAAATTTAATTTCCTGTAGAACTGCTAAGGTGGAAAAAACGAAAACGTAATGTTTTATAGCATCTTCTGATTTTTCACCAGCATGGGCAGAGGTGAAAACCGCAGTGGAAAAGGCATCGATTGAGACCTGGATGTATTTTAGTCTGCTGAAAGGGACTTAGTGTGGGATGTCTGATTGCCAGATGTGGAGACTCTCTATTCCTCTTGGGTTGGCTGCAGCTCTGGCAGAAGCAAGGCCACGTTCCTGACAATTTGGGCAGGTGGCTACAAGGGATCTTGCAGGGTCTCGGGTGTTTTTGAACATCCTGAGCATCGCAGGAATGTTTTGATGGTAGAATTGGTGGCTGATCCTAGCCTGTGTAAAACCGATCTAAGGCATATTGCAGTGGTTCAGATGTTTGAAGTAGGCAATTGAGGGGCTCTTGAGTGAGAAGTAAGTATATATTCTCAAGGCCTGTTCCTGCAAGGGAGCACAGAGGCTCTCTAGCTTTCCTGATATGTTGTGCAATAAGTTTCTGTTGGGTTGTTATCATTCTAGTAGGTTGGTGTGCTCTGAAAACGCATTCAATTTCTATGAGGGGATCTTAGATAGTTGAGTCCCCCTGAAAGAATAATGCATGGAATATTGGACTTACACCAAGGATTGCCAGGGAGAAAGGAAATGTAGTGTGGTATCTGTGTGCCTGTTTAGTTTGAATCACCCAGGATGCCTTTTGTACAGTTGCTTAAGCCTCCGGTGTCAGTGATGACGGGAATTGAGTCCTTCACTGCCTTTAAGGAGCAGCAGGAACAGTGGCGTGAGATCTTCTGTGGTGATTCCCAGCAGTGGATGTACCCAACTCATGCTTCCACAGAGAATTTGGGGTTCTGGCAGAGTCTTTGGGTTGTCCTTGATGTGTAGTGTTTGTGGTGTGATGGTTCTCTCTGCAGTTTTTAGGCCAGGACACTTCGAAGGGGCTGTCCTTCAAACTTTATCTGCTGCAATCTTAAAACTTTTCTCCTGTACCACAGTGATGACCTCATGTACTGCAACATCCAAAATGATTTGAGCTTCTGCTCAAACTAATGTTGCCTTAGCTAGGCTGGCATCATGGTGTAAGGATATCCTAATGGTTGATGCTTCGGCCATTTGTGCAATGGTAGGTTTTGGGGAAAGTGACATGAGGGATGAGAGAAAGAGGAAAAAGAGACATGCAGGTCATTGGGTTAAATAGCCTGTGGAATTTATGCCATTGATTGGAGTCCAGAATCTCTGGAGCACATAATTCCTGCCTCTTCCTAAAATTTCATTGCTGGGTGAGGAGCTCAGCAGTGCTAAAAGCTGAGGCCTGTCCTTTGTGATCCCTTTGGGATGGCAGTGGAAGTGCCCTTAGTGCACAATCAGAGGCACCTTCATGGCTTCTCATGCCATGACACCAAAAGCAAATGTGCAAGGTGGCTTCCTTGAATGACATGTAGTCCTCTGAAATATCTGCAGGCAGTGGTCTGAAACTGCTTTCTGAGCCTGCTCCTTGGGATCAGCTGTGAGGGCCTGAGGGCTGGCCTGAGCCCGGTGCTGTGTCCCACTGGGAGCAGCCGCACAGGCTCACGTGCAGAGCAGGCCCAGCCAGAGGCTCTGGAGATCTCACCTGCCCTGCAGCCACCACTGTCAAGGTGCTGTAAACATCAGCTGGTGCTGACTATCCTCCTGGACCCCTTGGTTTAGTCACTATGGGAATTTCTTTCCTGAATCCTGTGGTATTTCCCCCTGGCAGGTGTGATGGGGATGCTCGGGGAGTGTGGGGCTTTGGGGGCACCTGCCCAGGCAGGGACTGAGCTTGGGCCCCTGTTGGGCCCATGGCCCCCAGCAGCAGCAGCAGCAGCAGCAGCAGCAGCAGCCCCCGGCCAAAAGCCCCGTGCCCCCTGCCCAGCACAGGCTGCCCTGTCCCTGCAGCTGTCACCCGAGTGGGGCCCAAGGGCCAGTGGCCGCTGGCAGCAGCAGGAATGCGGGCAGGGTGAGGATGCCCTGGCCTGGCTTTTGTCTCTGGAACAAAGCGGGCTCAGGGCAGTGCAGAGCAGGCTGGGAAGCAGAGCCCAGGGCCTTTGGAGGCTGCAAGGCTTAAAGATCAGTCCCTGCAGCAGCCCAGATGCAGGTGGCCCAGTTGCTAAGGCTGTGGTGGCCTTGAGAGCGTGCAGGTGGATTTTGCATGGCTGTGGCCTGCTGGCGGCTCTGGGCCCAGGAGTGCCTGTGGCTGCAGCAGGAAGGGTGGCTGAAGGTTTGCTGGCTGCTTTGGTGGCATGGCTGCAGGGGCCAGTGCTGTGAGAGCCCCCTGTGTGAGAGGTGGTGAGAGCTGAGCTCTGGGGGACAGCGCTGTGCCCCAGGCCAGGAAGAGCAGCAGTGCCCAGTGGCAGGAGTGGTGTCAGTGGGAGCCCCTGTGCACAGGGACCCCCAGCCCCAGGGTGGCCGTGCCAGCACCCCCAGGGACCTCCAGCCCAGGGAACATGGAACAAGTGGAACCCACAAGTGTGCAAAGGCTGCCTGTTCCCAAAGGAATGGCCAGGAGAAGTCAGGTTTTAAAGAGAAACAGTATTTATTTGCCGAAGATTGGCAAATCTAGGATTTACAGAACATGTGTCATTATAACAATTGTTATAACAACAACAACAACAATGTACAGAACATATTGACATGGGATCCGATGGGCTAACAATCTTCAAAACGTATTTACAGAAAACTTCTAACGTAGTCAACGTATTTACAGGAACTTCTAAACTTTCAAACGTATTTACAAAAGTATCGGATCTGTGCCATCTTGAGCATGAGTCCTGGAAGAAAGGAAGCAGCAGAGCTGGACTCAGCTGGCAGCACTGGGCCCAGCAGGGCTGGGAGCTGGGCCCCAGGGGCTGGGCCGGGGCTGGCAGGGCTGGCGTGGCCCCAGGCAAGCGCAGGGCAGGCCGGGGCTGGTGCTTGTGGCAGCACAATCCAGGCCCCCTGCGGGCACCGTGTCCCTGAGCGGGGCCATCCAGTCCAGCCCCACCCTGGCATCAGGGGACCCAGCGTGTGTGTGGGCAGGGCGTGGGAAGCATCTGCCTGTCTTACCTGTGGGGCTGCATCTTCATCCAAGGACCATGGGCTCCTCCTCATCCTTCTCGTCCACTTCCATATCTTCCATGTTATCCTCCTCATCCACCTCCATCTCTTCGTAGTTGTCCTCCTCGTCTACTTCCATGTCCTCAACAGGGGAGGACATGGAAGTAGAGGAGGAGTCCACCTCCATCATCTCTTCGTCATCCAGGCCCAGGTCCACTTCCATGTCCTCCACAGTGTCTCTGTCAGTCTGCAAGGGGCAGCACAATCTCCCAGTGGGCTTCCTGTCACACACCATCCATTCCCACATGGCTGCAGCCTGCCCAGGCCGGGTGCCCCCTGCCTGGCATGGCACTGTACCTCCATTGGCACAGCAGAGCACATTGTGCTGGGATTGGCACTCCAGAGCAGGCGGCAGGAAAAGCCCAGGCAGCAGCAGCAGCAGGTCTGTGCTGAGGGTCAGAGTGCAGGGTGAGCAGCAACTGACCCTCGGCAGCCGGCGAAGTGTCTGCTGTGCTCGTTTCCAGGTCCTGGAGGTTCCACCTGGAACCCTCTGGGCGCTGTGATGTCACTGAAGTTTCAGGGGCGCTGTGCAGTGGGAGATGGGGATGGCAGAATGATCAAATCCTTGCATGGTTTGGCTTGGAAGGGACACTAAAGATGATCTGGTTCCAAGCTGAACAACCTCCCAGCACACCAGGTGGATGTGGTCCCTGTCCCACCTGGCCTTGGATGTTTCTGGGGATGGGGCATCCACAGCCTCTCTGCACTGGTCCCTGTGTCAGGGACAAGCCCCCTGAGAGTAAAGAACTTCTTCCCATCATCAAATCTCTTCCACCTCTTGCAGTTTGATCCCATTCCTCCGTGTCCTGTCACTACAGTTCCTGAGAAAGTGTGCTCTCCCACTTCCCTGTGTTTCAGGCTGTTCCTACAGGGTTACACGTATGACTTAACCTGCAGACAGGAGAGAGACAAGCCAAGTTCCCAGTCAGAAAAAATGCGGAATGTGGCTTGAGAACTGAGAGAATAAGGAAAAAGAAAAGACATGGAAGTCTTTGGGTTGCGTGGGCTGTGGGATTCATGCCTTTTATTAGAGGTCCGGTCCCTGGTGCACTCAGTTCTTGTGTTGCAGCCTGCCCACAGCAACCTCTACGATGGACCTGCACTCGCAGTGGTGGGAGCCAGCTTGCTTGGATGGCTGATGGATGAGGCAAGAGAGGGATCGTTGTGTGGGAATCCAAATAGTGTGGATTGCACTGAAGAGGGTCCAGAAATGGAGACAAAATGGGGCTGGGCACACAATATGGGGGTGAACAGCGCAGGATCGTTACAGTAAGCCAGGACCAAATTGATACAAGAGAGTTGGAACATTCCGGGGGAGTACATATAAGGAAAATGCAGCAGTTGAACTGGGTGATGCCAGCAAAACGTGCTGCATCACCATGAGCCTGCAAATGCCCATGGGCGACACCATTGCATTCAGAGCGGTGACTTTTTTTACCTTGGTCGCTTTGCCCTGAGGTATTACAGTTCCAGTGGTAGGCCCCTGGGCCCTCACATCTCCCCCTTTTTGTTATCTATAAAGAAGGTTTCTGCCATAGACTTTGGGAGGTATTTAGCAAATAAGGATAAAATAACCAACACATTGAATACAAAAAACAACACCCACACAACAGTCTTAACTAAAGATGAAAGCCAGCCTCGCAAACCCCTGTGTTTGGAAAGTCCAGTGAACCAGTTGTTGTTGCCTTCCATCTGGATCTTGTTTCCTTGATCTTTTAGCAGCTGGATGCCCTGGTATACTGACTCCCTATGTGACAGCAGGTAGAAAAAACACATGCCTTGTAGTGCCTGACAGGCATGGCCATGGACAAGAAATTGTGGCTTGTCTGTGGAAGCGCCCAGCTGAAGGCATGCGGCTCAGTGAGGAACATCCAGTTCTGTGCTGCAGTGGCTACAAACGGCAGCATCCTCTGACGTAGGCTAATTTATTATCTGGAGGCTTGGGTGTCCTAAAAGTAAACACATAAAGAGATTAGAAGATGAAACTTAAGTTGTGTTCCCACTAAACTTTCTCTTCTGTAAGGCCAGGGTGTGAACACAGCTTATTAGAAGAATCATGTATCAATGCTAAAATATAATTTTTACAAATGTTAAGACATAGATCCTGGTTAGTGGTGTCTGAGCTATCTTGGTCTTGGTGTGTGTGGTCAACGCTGCGTAGGAGATCTTCTTCTGTCCTTCTCCTTCTTCTTTTCCAGGCTGTTGCTGCCCCTCTTAGGCTTTCATTCTGTTCTTCCTATGGTGGCTCTGGTGTTTGCCTCACCATTCCCAGAAAGAGTTTTTATGTATTTTGCTGGGATCGATCTTAGGAGTGTTGCTGTAAAGACAAGAGCATCTTCTCTTCCCCAAGTATTTAATGGAAAAGGGCCCATAATTTGTTTAGATTCAGGGTCTTTGGTCAACACAGGTGGCTGTTTTTTTAATTGGGCTGCAGTTGAATTAGTAAAATGCCTGATGACTGGGGGAGTTGCCTCCATAAATGAATTGTTCAAAAAGTTGAATACATTAAAGGCCTTGGCCAGTCTGTCAGTGGAAGATAATATCTGGATTACCCCTCTCAGTTGATCAAGGATCCTTTTGGTGGATCAGTGGGCCCTCTCAGCTATGGACTGTCCTGTGGTGAAGTGTCGTATGCCTGTGACATGTTTTATACACCAGTGGACAGAAACTTGTTGGAATCAGTGCAAGGTATAAGCAAGAGCATTATTAAATTTAATTTCCTGTAGAACTGCTAAGGTGGAAAAAACGAAAACGTAATGTTTTATAGCATCTTCTGATTTTTCACCAGCATGGGCAGAGGTGAAAACCGCAGTGGAAAAGGCATCGATTGAGACCTGGATGTATTTTAGTCTGCTGAAAAGGACTTAGTGTGGGATGTCTGATTGCCAGATGTGGAGACTCTCTATTCCTCTTGGATGGACTGCAGCTCTGGCAGAAGCAAGGCCATGTTCCTGACAATTTGGGCAGGTGGCTACAAGGGATCTTGCCGGGTCTCGGGTGTTTTTGAACATCCTGAGCATCGCAGGAATGTTTTGATGGTAGAATTGGTGGCTGATCCTAGCCTGTGTAAAACCGATCTAAGGCATATTGCAGTGGTTCAGATGTTTGAAGTATGCAATTGAGCGGCTCTTGAGTGAGAAGTAAGTATATATTGACACAGTCTGTTCCTGCAAGGGAGCACAGATGCTCTCTAGCTTTCCTGATAAGTTGTGCAATAACTTTCTGTTGGGTTGTTATCATTTTAGTAGGTTGGTGTGCTCTGAAAACACATTCAATTTCTATGAGGGGATCTGAGATAGTTGAGTCCCCCTGAAAGAATAATGCATGGAATATTGGACTTACACCAAGGATTGCCAGGGAGAAAGGAAATGTAGTGTGGTATCTGTGTGCCTGTTTAGTTTGAATCACCCAGGATGCCTTTTGTACAGTTGCTTAAGCCTCCGGTGTCAGTGATGACGGGAATTGAGTCCTTCACTGCCTTTAAGGAGCAGCAGGAACAGTGGCGTGAGATCTTCTGTGGTGATTCCCAGCAGTGGATGTACCCAACTGATGCTTCCACAGAGAATTTGGGGTTCTGGCAGAGTCTTTGGGTTTTCCTTGACGTGCAGTGTTTGTGGCGTGATGGTTCTCTCTGCAGTTTTTAGGCCGAGACACTTGCAAGGGGCTGTCCTTTGAACTTTATCTGCTGCAATCTTAAAACTTTTCTCCTGTACCGCAGTGATGACATCATGTACTGCAACATCCAAAATGATTTGAGCTTCTGCTCAAACTAATGTTGCCTTAGCTAGGCTGGCATCATGGTGTAAGGATATCCTAATGGTTGATGCTTCGGCCATTTGTGCAATGGTAGGTTTTGGGGAAAGTGACATGAGGGATGAGAGAAAGAGGAAAAAGAGACATGCAGGTCATTGGGTTAAATAGCCTGTGGAATTTATGCCATTGATTGGAGTCCAGAATCTCTGGAGCACATAATTCCTGCCTCTTCCTAAAATTTCATTGCTGGGTGAGGAGCTCAGCAGTGCTGAAAGCAGAGGCCTGTCCTTTGTGATCCCTTTGGGATGGCAGTGGAAGTGCCCTTAGTGCACAATCAGAGGCACCTTCATGGCTTCTCATGCCATGACACCAAAAGCAAATGTGCAAAGTGGCTTCCTAGAATGACATGTAGTCCTCTGAAATATCTGCAGGCAGTGGTCTGAAACTGCTTTCTGAGCCTGCTCCTTGGGATCAGCTGTGAGGGCCTGAGGGCTGGCCTGAGCCCGGTGCTGTGTCCCACTGGGAGCAGCCGCACAGGCTCACGTGCAGAGCAGGCACTGCCAGAGGCCCTGGAGATCTCACCTGCCCTGCAGCCACCACTGTCAAGGTGCTGTAGACATCAGCTGGTGCTGACTATCCCCTTGGACCCCTTGGTTTAGTCACTATGGGAATTTCTTTCCTGAATCCCGTGGTATTTCCCCCTGGCAGGTGTGATGGGGATGCTCGGGGAGTGTGGGGCTTTGGGGGCACCTGCCCAGGTAGGGACAGAGCTTGGGCCCCTGTTGGGCCCATGGCCCCCAGCAGCAGCAGCAGCAGCAGCAGCAGCAGCAGCAGCCCCCGGCCAAAAGCCCCGTGCCCCCTGCCCAGCACAGGCTGCCCTGTCCCTGCAGCTGTCACCCGAGTGGGGCCCAAGGGCCAGTGGCCGCTGGCAGCAGCAGGAATGCGGGCAGGGTGAGGATGCCCTGGCCTGGCTTTTGTCTCTGGAACAAAGCGGGCTCAGGGCAGTGCAGAGCAGGCTGGGAAGCAGAGCCCAGGGCCTTTGGAGGCTGCAAGGCTTAAAGATCAGTCCCTGCAGCAGCCCAGATGCAGGTGGCCCAGTTGCTAAGGCTGTGGTGGCCTTGAGAGCGTGCAGGTGGATTTTGCATGGCTGTGGCCTGCTGGCGGCTCTGGGCCCAGGAGTGCCTATGGCTGCAGCAGGAAGGGTGGCTGAAGGTTTGCTGGCTGCTTTGGTGGCATGGCTGCAGGGGCCAGTGCTGTGAGAGCCCCCTGTGTGAGAGGTGGTGAGAGCTGAGCTCTTGGGGACAGCGCTGTGCCCCAGGCCAGGAAGAGCAGCAGTGCCCAGTGGCAGGAGTGGTGTCAGTGGGAGCCCCTGTGCACAGGGACCCCCAGCCCCGGGGTGGCCGTGCCAGCACCCCCAGGGACCTCCAGTCCAGGGAACGTGGAACAAGTGGAACCCACAAGTGTGCAAAGGCTGCCTGTTCCCAAAGGAATGGCCAGGAGAAGTCAGGTTTTAAAGAGAAACAGTATTTATTTGCCGAAGATTGGCAAATCTAGGATTTACAGAACATGTGTCATTATAACAATTGTTATACAACAACAACAACAATGTACAGAACATATTGACATGGGATCCGATGGGCTAACAATCTTCAAAACGTATTTACAGAAAACTTCTAACGTAGTCAACGTATTTACAGGAACTTCTAAACTCTCAAACGTATTTACAAAGGCGTGGCATCTGCGCCATGATGTGCATGAGTCCTGGAAGAAAGGAAGCAGCAGAGCTGGACTCAGCTGGCAGCACTGGGCCCAGCAGGGCTGGGAGCTGGGCCCCAGGGGCTGGGCCGGGGCTGGCAGGGCTGGCGTGGCCCCAGGCAAGCGCAGGGCAGGCCGGGGCTGGTGCTTGTGGCAGCACAATCCAGGGCCCCTGCGGGCACCGTGTCCCTGAGCGGGGCCATCCAGCCCAGCCCCAGCCTGGCGTCAGGGGACCCAGTGTGTGTGTGGGCAGGGTGTGGGAAGCATCTGCCTGTCTTACCTGTGGGGCTGCATCTTCATCCAAGGACCATGGGCTCCTCCTCATCCTTCTCGTCCACTTCCATATCTTCCATGTTATCCTCCTCATCCACCTCCATCTCTTCGTAGTTGTCCTCCTCATCTACTTCCATGTTCTCAACAGGGGAGGACATGGAAGTAGAGGAGGAGTCCACCTCCATCATCTCTTCGTCATCCAGGCCCAGGTCCACTTCCATGTCCTCCACAGTGTCTCTGTCAGTCTGCAAGGGGCAGCACAATCTCCCAGTGGGCTTCCTGTCCCACAACATCCATTCCCACATGGCTGCAGCCTGCCCAGGCCGGGTGCCCCCTGCCTGGCATGGCACTGTACCTCCATTGGCACAGCAGAGCACATTGTGCTGGGATTGGCACTCCAGAGCAGGCGGCAGGAAAAGCCCAGGCAGCAGCAGCAGCAGGTCTGTGCTGAGGGTCAGAGTGCTGGGTGAGCAGCAACTGACCCTCGGCAGCCGGCGAAGTGTCTGCTGTGCTCGTTTCCAGGTCCTGGAGGTTCCACCTGGAACCCTCTGGGCGCTGTGATGTCACTGAAGTTTCAGGGGCGCTGTGCAGTGGGAGATGGGGATGGCAGAATGATCAAATCCTTGAATGGTTTGGCTTGGAAGGGACACTAAAGATGATGTGGTTCCAAGCTGAGCAAGCTCCCAGCACACCAGGTGGATGTTGCCCCTGTCCCACCTGGCCTTGGATGTTTCTGGGGATGGGGCATCCACAGCCTCTCTGCACTGGTCCCTGTGTCAGGGACAAGCACCCTGAGAGTAAAGAACTTCTTCCCATCATCAAATCTCTTCCACCTCTTGCAGTCTGATCCCATTCCTCCGTGTCCTGTCACTACAGTTCCTGAGAAAATGTGTTCTCCCACTTCCCTGTGTTTCAGACTGTTCCTACAGGGTTACACGTGTGACTTAACCTGCAGACAGGAGAGAGACAAGCCAAGTTCCCAGTCAGAAAAAATGCGGAATGTGGCTTGAGAACTGAGAGAATAAGGAAAAAGAAAAGACAAGGAAGTCTTTGGGTTGCGTGGGCTGTGGGATTCATGCCTTTTATTAGAGGCCCGGTCCTTGGTGCACTCAGTTCCTGTGTTGCAGCCTGCCCACAGCAACCTCTGCGATGGACCTGCACTCGCAGTGGTGGGAGCCGGCTTGCTTGGATGGCTGATGGATGAGGCAAGAGAGGGATCGTTGTGTGGGAATCCAAATAATGTGGATTGCGCTGAAGAGGGTCCAGAAATGGAGACAAAATGGGGCTGGGCACACAATATGGGGGTGAACAGCGCAGGATCATTACAGTAAGCCAGGACCAAATTGATACAAGAGAGTTGGAACATTCCGGGGGAGTACATATAAGGAAAGTGCAGCAGTTGAACTGGGTGATGCCAGCAAAACGTGCTGCATCACCATGAGCCTGCAAATGCCCATGGGCGACACCATTGCATTCAGAGCGGTGACTTTTTTTACCTTGGTCGCTTTGCCCTGAGGTATTACAGTTCCAGTGGTAGGCCCCTGGGCCCTCACATCTCCCCCTTTTTGTTATCTATAAAGAAGGTTTCTGCCATAGACTTTGGGAGGTATTTAGCAAAAAAGGATAAAATAACCAACACAATGAATACAAAAAACAAAACCCACACAACAGTCTTAACTAAAGATGAAAGCCAGCCTCGCAAACCCCTGTGTTTGGAAAGTCCAGTGAACCAGTTGTTGTTGCCTTCCATCTGGATCTTGTTTCCTTGATCTTTTAGCAGCTGGATGCCCTGGTATACTGACTCCCTATGTGACAGCAGGTAGAAAAAACACATGCCTTGTAGTGCCTGACAGGCATGGCCATGGACAAGAAATTGTGGCTTGTCTGTGGAAGCGCCCAGCTGAAGGCATGCGGCTCAGTGAGGAACATCCAGTTCTGTGCTGCAGTGGCTACAAACGGCAGCATCCTCTGACGTAGGCTAATTTATTATCTGGAGGCTTGGGTGTCCTAAAAGTAAACAGATAAAGAGATTAGAAGATGAAACTTAAGTTGTGTTCCCACTAAACTTTCTCTTCTGTAAGGCAAGCGTGTGAACACAGCTTATTAGAAGAATCATGTATCAATGCTAAAATATAATTTTTACAAATGTTAAGACATAGATCCTGGTTAGTGGTGTCTGAGCTATCTTGGTCTTGGTGTGTGTGGTCAACGCTGCGTAGGAGATCTTCTTCTGTCCTTCTCCTTCTTCTTTTCCAGGCTGTTGCTGCCCCTCTTAGGCTTTCATTCTGTTCTTCCTATGGTGGCTCTGGTGTTTGCCTCACCATTCCCAGAAAGAGTTTTTATGTATTTTGCTGGGATCGATCTTAGGAGTGTTGCTGTAAAGACAAGAGCATCTTCTCTTCCCCAAGTATTTAATGGAAAAGGGCCCATAATTTGTTTAGATTCAGGGTCTTTGGTCAACACAGGTGGCTGTTTTTTTAATTGGGCTGCAGTTGAATTAGTAAAATGCCTGATGACTGGGGGAGTTGCCTCCATAAATGAATTGTTCAAAAAGTTGAATACATTAAAGGCCTTGGCCAGTCTGTCAGTGGAAGATAATATCTGGATTACCCCTCTCAGTTGATCAAGGATCCTTTTGGTGGATCAGTGGGCCCTCTCAGCTATGGACTGTCCTGTGGTGAAGTGTCGTATGCCTGTGACATGTTTTATACACCAGTGGACAGAAACTTGTTGGAATCAGTGCAAGGTATAAGCAAGAGCATTATTAAATTTAATTTCCTGTAGAACTGCTAAGGTGGAAAAAACGAAAACGTAATGTTTTATAGCATCTTCTGATTTTTCACCAGCATGGGCAGAGGTGAAAACCGCAGTGGAAAAGGCATCGATTGAGACCTGGATGTATTTTAGTCTGCTGAAAAGGACTTAGTGTGGGATGTCTGATTGCCAGATGTGGAGACTCTCTATTCCTCTTGGATGGACTGCAGCTCTGGCAGAAGCAAGGCCATGTTCCTGACAATTTGGGCAGGTGGCTACAAGGGATCTTGCCGGGTCTCGGGTGTTTTTGAACATCCTGAGCATCGCAGGAATGTTTTGATGGTAGAATTGGTGGCTGATCCTAGCCTGTGTAAAACCGATCTAAGGCATATTGCAGTGGTTCAGATGTTTGAAGTATGCAATTGAGCGGCTCTTGAGTGAGAAGTAAGTATATATTGACACGGTCTGTTCCTGCAAGGGAGCACAGATGCTCTCTAGCTTTCCTGATAAGTTGTGCAATAACTTTCTGTTGGGTTGTTATCATTTTAGTAGGTTGGTGTGCTCTGAAAACACATTCAATTTCTATGAGGGGATCTGAGATAGTTGAGTCCCCCTGAAAGAATAATGCATGGAATATTGGACTTACACCAAGGATTGCCAGGGAGAAAGGAAATGTAGTGTGGTATCTGTGTGCCTGTTTAGTTTGAATCACCCAGGATGCCTTTTGTACAGTTGCTTAAGCCTCCGGTGTCAGTGATGACGGGAATTGAGTCCTTCACTGCCTTTAAGGAGCAGCAGGAACAGTGGCGTGAGATCTTCTGTGGTGATTCCCAGCAGTGGATGTACCCAACTGATGCTTCCACAGAGAATTTGGGGTTCTGGCAGAGTCTTTGGGTTTTCCTTGACGTGCAGTGTTTGTGGCGTGATGGTTCTCTCTGCAGTTTTTAGGCCGAGACACTTGCAAGGGGCTGTCCCTTGAACTTTATCTGCTGCAATCTTAAAACTTTTCTCCTGTACCGCAGTGATGACATCATGTACTGCAACATCCAAAATGATTTGAGCTTCTGCTCAAACTAATGTTGCCTTAGCTAGGCTGGCATCATGGTGTAAGGATATCCTAATGGTTGATGCTTCGGCCATTTGTGCAATGGTAGGTTTTGGGGAAAGTGACATGAGGGATGAGAGAAAGAGGAAAAAGAGACATGCAGGTCATTGGGTTAAATAGCCTGTGGAATTTATGCCATTGATTGGAGTCCAGAATCTCTGGAGCACATAATTCCTGCCTCTTCCTAAAATTTCATTGCTGGGTGAGGAGCTCAGCAGTGCTGAAAGCAGAGGCCTGTCCTTTGTGATCCCTTTGGGATGGCAGTGGAAGTGCCCTTAGTGCACAATCAGAGGCACCTTCATGGCTTCTCATGCCATGACACCAAAAGCAAATGTGCAAAGTGGCTTCCTAGAATGACATGTAGTCCTCTGAAATATCTGCAGGCAGTGGTCTGAAACTGCTTTCTGAGCCTGCTCCTTGGGATCAGCTGTGAGGGCCTGAGGGCTGGCCTGAGCCCGGTGCTGTGTCCCACTGGGAGCAGCCGCACAGGCTCACGTGCAGAGCAGGCACTGCCAGAGGCCCTGGAGATCTCACCTGCCCTGCAGCCACCACTGTCAAGGTGCTGTAGACATCAGCTGGTGCTGACTATCCCCTTGGACCCCTTGGTTTAGTCACTATGGGGAATTTCTTTCCTGAATCCCGTGGGATTTCCCCCTGGCAGGTGTGATGGGGATGCTCGGGGAGTGTGGGGCTTTGGGGGCACCTGCCCAGGCAGGGACTGAGCTGGGGCCCCTGTTGGGCCCATGGCCCCCAGCAGCAGCAGCAGCAGCAGCAGCAGCAGCAGCAGCAGCAGCAGCAGCAGCACCAGCCCCCGGCCAAAAGCCCCGTGCCCCCTGCCCAGCACAGGCTGCCCTGTCCCTGCAGCTGTCACCCGAGTGGGGCCCAAGGGCCAGTGGCCGCTGGCAGCAGCAGGAATTCGGGCAGGGTGAGGATACCCTGGCTTGACTTTTGTCTCTGGAACAAAGCGGGCTCAGGGCAGTGCTGAGCAGGCTGGGAAGCAGAGCCCAGGGCCTTTGGAGGCTGCAAGGCTTAAAGATCAGCCCCTGCAGCAGCCCAGATGCAGGTGGCCCAGTTGCCAAGGCTGTGGTGACCTTGAGAGCGTGCAGGTGGATTTTGCATGGCTGTGGCCTGCTGGCGGCTCTAGGCCCAGGAGTGCCTGTGGCTGCAGCAGGAGGGGTGGCTGAAGGTTTGCTGCCTGCTTTGGTGGCCTGGCTGCCGGGGCCAGTGCTGGGAGAGCCTCCTGTGTGAGAGCTGGTGAGAGCTGAGCTCTTGGGGACAGCGCTGTGCCCCAGGCCAGGAAGAGCAGCAGTGCCCAGTGCCAGGAGTGGTGTCAGTGGGAGCCCCTGTGCACAGGGACCCCCAGCCCCGGGGTGGCCGTGCCAGCACCCCCAGGGACCTCCAGCCCAGGGAACGTGGAACAAGTGGAACCCACAAGTGTGCAAAGGCTGCCTGTTCCCAAAGGAATGGCCAGGAGAAGTCAGGTTTTAAAGAGAAACAGTATTTATTTGCCGAAGATTGGCAAATCTAGGATTTACAGAACATGTGTCATTATAACAATTGTTATAACAACAACAACAACAATGTACAGAACATATTGACATGGGATCCGATGGGCTAACAATCTTCAAAACGTATTTACAGAAAACTTCTAACGTAGTCAACGTATTTACAGGAACTTCTAAACTCTCAAACGTATTTACAAAGGCGTGGCATCTGCGCCATGATGTGCATGAGTCCTGGAAGAAAGGAAGCAGCAGAGCTGGACTCAGCTGGCAGCACTGGGCCCAGCAGGGCTGGGAGCTGGGCCCCAGGGGCTGGGCCGGGGCTGGCAGGGCTGGCGTGGCCCCAGGCAAGCGCAGGGCAGGCCGGGGCTGGTGCTTGTGGCAGCACAATCCAGGGCCCCTGCGGGCACCGTGTCCCTGAGCGGGGCCATCCAGCCCAGCCCCAGCCTGGCGTCAGGGGACCCAGTGTGTGTGTGGGCAGGGTGTGGGAAGCATCTGCCTGTCTTACCTGTGGGGCTGCATCTTCATCCAAGGACCATGGGCTCCTCCTCATCCTTCTCGTCCACTTCCATATCTTCCATGTTATCCTCCTCATCCACCTCCATCTCTTCGTAGTTGTCCTCCTCATCTACTTCCATGTTCTCAACAGGGGAGGACATGGAAGTAGAGGAGGAGTCCACCTCCATCATCTCTTCGTCATCCAGGCCCAGGTCCACTTCCATGTCCTCCACAGTGTCTCTGTCAGTCTGCAAGGGGCAGCACAATCTCCCAGTGGGCTTCCTGTCCCACAACATCCATTCCCACATGGCTGCAGCCTGCCCAGGCCGGGTGCCCCCTGCCTGGCATGGCACTGTACCTCCATTGGCACAGCAGAGCACATTGTGCTGGGATTGGCACTCCAGAGCAGGCGGCAGGAAAAGCCCAGGCAGCAGCAGCAGCAGGTCTGTGCTGAGGGTCAGAGTGCTGGGTGAGCAGCAACTGACCCTCGGCAGCCGGCGAAGTGTCTGCTGTGCTCGTTTCCAGGTCCTGGAGGTTCCACCTGGAACCCTCTGGGCGCTGTGATGTCACTGAAGTTTCAGGGGCGCTGTGCAGTGGGAGATGGGGATGGCAGAATGATCAAATCCTTGAATGGTTTGGCTTGGAAGGGACACTAAAGATGATGTGGTTCCAAGCTGAGCAAGCTCCCAGCACACCAGGTGGATGTTGCCCCTGTCCCACCTGGCCTTGGATGTTTCTGGGGATGGGGCATCCACAGCCTCTCTGCACTGGTCCCTGTGTCAGGGACAAGCACCCTGAGAGTAAAGAACTTCTTCCCATCATCAAATCTCTTCCACCTCTTGCAGTCTGATCCCATTCCTCCGTGTCCTGTCACTACAGTTCCTGAGAAAATGTGTTCTCCCACTTCCCTGTGTTTCAGACTGTTCCTACAGGGTTACACGTGTGACTTAACCTGCAGACAGGAGAGAGACAAGCCAAGTTCCCAGTCAGAAAAAATGCGGAATGTGGCTTGAGAACTGAGAGAATAAGGAAAAAGAAAAGACAAGGAAGTCTTTGGGTTGCGTGGGCTGTGGGATTCATGCCTTTTATTAGAGGTCCAGTCCCTGGTGCACTCAGTTCTTGTGTTGCAGCCTGCCCACAGCAACCTCTGCGATGGACCTGCACTCGCAGAGGTGGGAGCCGGCTTGCTTGGATGGCTGATGGATGAGGCAAGAGAGGGATCGTTGTGTGGGAATCCAAATAATGTGGATTGCGCTGAAGAGGGTCCAGAAATGGAGACAAAATGGGGCTGGGCACACAATATGGGGGTGAACAGCGCAGGATCATTACAGTAAGCCAGGACCAAATTGATACAAGAGAGTTGGAACATTCCGGGGGAGTACATATAAGGAAAGTGCAGCAGTTGAACTGGGTGATGCCAGCAAAACGTGCTGCATCACCATGAGCCTGCAAATGCCCATGGGCGACACCATTGCATTCAGAGCGGTGACTTTTTTTACCTTGGTCGCTTTGCCCTGAGGTATTACAGTTCCAGTGGTCGGCCCCTGGGCCCTCACATCTCCCCCTTTTTGTTATCTATCAAGAAGGTTTCTGCCATAGACTTTTGGAGGTATTTAGCAAAAAAGGATAAAATAACCAACACAATGAATACAAAAAACAAAACCCACACAACAGTCTTAACTAAAGATGAAAGCCAGCCTCGCAAACCCCTGTGTTTGGAAAGTCCAGTGAACCAGTTGTTGTTGCCTTCCATCTGGATCTTGTTTCCTTGATCTTTTAGCAGCTGGATGCCCTGGTATACTGACTCCCTATGTGACAGCAGGTAGAAAAAACACATGCCTTGTAGTGCCTGACAGGCATGGCCATGGACAAGAAATTGTGGCTTGTCTGTGGAAGCGCCCAGCTGGAGGCATGCGGCTCAGTGAGGAACATCCAGTTGTCTGCTGCAGCGGCTACAAATGTCAGAATCCTCTGACGTAGGCTAATTTATTATCTGGAGGCTTGGGTGTCCTAAAAGTAAACACATAAAGAGATTAGAAGATGAAACTTAAGTTGTGTTCCCACTAAACTTTCTCTTCTGTAAGGCCAGGGTGTGAACACAGCTTATTAGAAGAATCATGTATCAATGCTAAAATATAATTTTTACAAATGTTAAGACATAGATCCTGGTTAGTGGTGTCTGAGCTACCTTGGTCTTGGTGTGTGTGGTCAACGCTGCGTAGGAGATCTTCTTCTGTCCTTCTCCTTCTTCTTTTCCAGGCTGTTGCTGCCCCTCTTAGGCTTTCATTCTGTTCTTCCTATGGTGGCTCTGGTGTTTGCCTCACCATTCCCAGAAAGAGTTTTTATGTATTTTGCTGGGATCGATCTTAGGAGTGTTGCTGTAAAGACAAGGGCATCTTCTCTTCCCCAAGTATTTAATGGAAAAGGGCCCATAATTTGTTTAGATTCAGGGTCTTTGGTCAACACAGGTGGCTGTTTTTTTAATTGGGCTGCAGTTGAATTAGTAAAATGCCTGATGACTGGGGGAGTTGCCTCCATAAATGAATTGTTCAAAAAGTTGAATACATTAAAGGCCTTGGCCAGTCTGTCAGTGGAAGATAATATCTGGATTACCCCTCTCAGTTGATCAAGGATCCTTTTGGTGGATCAGTGGGCCCTCTCAGCTATGGACTGTCCTGTGGTGAAGTGTCGTATGCCTGTGACATGTTTTATACACCAGTGGACAGAAACTTGTTGGAATCAGTGCAAGGTATAAGCAAGAGCATTATTAAATTTAATTTCCTGTAGAACTGCTAAGGTGGAAAAAACGAAAACGTAATGTTTTATAGCATCTTCTGATTTTTCACCAGCATGGGCAGAGGTGAAAACCACAGTGGAAAAGGCATCGATTGAGACCTGGATGTATTTTAGTCTGCTGAAAGGGACTTAGTGTGGGATGTCTGATTGCCAGATGTGGAGACTCTCTATTCCTCTTGGATGGACTGCAGCTCTGGCAGAAGCAAGGCCATGTTCCTGACAATTTGGGCAGGTGGCTACAAGGGATCTTGCAGGGTCTCGGGTGTTTTTGAACATCCTGAGCATCGCAGGAATGTTTTGATGGTAGAATTGGTGGCTGATCCTAGCCTGTGTAAAACCGATCTAAGGCATATTGCAGTGGTTCAGATGTTTGAAGTAGGCAATTGAGGGGCTCTTGAGTGAGAAGTAAGTATATATTGACACGGTCTGTTCCTGCAAGGGAGCACAGATGCTCTCTAGCTTTCCTGATAAGTTGTGCAATAACTTTCTGTTGGGTTGTTATCATTTTAGTAGGTTGGTGTGCTCTGAAAACGCATTCAATTTCTATGAGGGGATCTGAGATAGTTGAGTCCCCCTGAAAGAATAATGCATGGAATATTGGACTTACACCAAGGATTGCCAGGGAGAAAGGAAAAGTAGTGTGGTATCTGTGTGCCTGTTTAGTTTGAATCACCCAGGATGCCTTTTGTACAGCTGCTTAAGCCTCCGGTGTCAGTGATGACGGGAATCGAGTCCTTCACTGCCTTTAAGGAGCAGCAGGAACAGTGGCGTGAGATCTTCTGTGGTGATTCCCAGCAGTGGATGTACCCAGCTGATGCTTCCACAGAGAATTTGGGGTTCTGGCAGAGTCTTTGGGTTGTCCTTGATGTGCAGTGTTTGTGGTGTGATGGTTCTCTCTGCAGTTTTTAGGCCGAGACACTTCCAAGGGGCTGTCCTTTGAACTTTTATCTGCTGCAATCTTAAAACCTTTCTCCTGTACCACAGCGATGACATCTTGTACTGCAACATCCAAAATGATTTGAGCCCCTCCACAAACGACTGTGTCGTCCATGTAATGAAAAATGATAGTATTAGGATGTTCATTTACTGGTCCATATAACGAAAAGCGATTAGCATTAGGGCTTGAGAATTTGAACATCAAGCCATTGACAAATATTTTGTCTACTCTTCAGTCGTTGAGGCAATACAGTCCACTGGTACCTCTTTAAAGGTGCTTGTCGATTTAGTGACGGAAAAGGCAACCCTGGAGGGTGTCATTTGGCTGCATTTGGGTGTCAAAAAGTATTCATTAAGATATATATCAACCATCTGCCAATAACAGTGTAATCATAGGTACAATTGGACTAAACCTCCCTGAACTAGCCTTCCTTCAATTCTCAACCCATGCAATGTTCAAAGCAATGCTCTTCCTATGCTCAGGCTCCATCAATCACAGCCTAAATATCGAACAAGATATCCGAAAAATAGGAGGACTACAAAAACTGCTACCCACAACTACGGCATGGTGCACCATCGGCAATCTCGAGGTACCATGGAGGCTGAGGGCAGTCTGGACTGGAAGGCACCCATGTCGTCGATGACCTCATTGATTTTCCTGAGGTCCTGCAGGAGCCGCCTCTTGTCCTTGCCAGGCTTTCATATGATAATGACAGGTGCATTGCAGGGGCTAGTAGATGGTACAATGTGGCCCACAGTCAGCTGCCTCTGCAGGAGGGACTGCAGGGCCTTTAACTTTCTGCCTGGGAGGGGCCACTGATCCACCCATACGGGGTTGTTGGTCTTCCAGGTTGACTGAAGTGTGGCGCGCTGCTCTGTGGCCCCATCTAGAAATCCTGAGGTGTTGATAGGGTCTCTGGCCCTGTCCCCCTTTGGGACAAGAGGTCGTTTTCCTCAAATTGTTATTGGTGCCTGGGTGACAAAGGATCTTACTGTCGAAACTGTGCCCTCAGGACCTTCCCTGCAGATGTTACTGTGACTCCAGAAGCTGGTAGTGGCTCCCCTGGTAGCTAATACTTACCAGAGCAGTTGGAACCAGGGGCCATTCTTTAGCCAATCAGAGCAGTAAATTATAGTGACATCAGGTCTTGTATCTAATAGTCCTGAATGACATCTCCTTCTCCCTTTACATGACAAAGCGCACTTTAGAATGGGTCTATTTCTGCCTGTTGTCTGTGCCCACATCACCATTGGATCAACTGGTGTGGTGATCATGTCCAGTAGGAGGATGGCTCTGGCTCTAACTGTTCCTTTTAGAATGAAAAGGGGAGGGTCTAAGCATAGAGCCTGGACAGTTATCTCCTGCAAAGATGTCAAGGCGAGCACCTCAGGTAATGTAGTGAGTGTCTCCATCTCTTCCCTGGTGTTGGTTAAAATCAAAATGCCTCTAGGCCATTCTTCAGGCCCGTATTTGCCTGTTGGAATATGGTGAACATAAAGTTAATGGATTGGAATTGAAAAGGCCCCTACTAGCTGCCTTTAGGTTCCAGGGCAGAGCTGTCTTCTATTTTCTGCAGCGATCGAGCTGTCCTGATAGATCTGAGAAGGTCGCTGTGCTGGTTCTCCATGATGTTGGGGAGAGTATGGCGGAACAGCCTCGCATTTTGTGTCATCGTGCGTGGCCTTTCTGTGTCTGTGTGGGGTTTCCCGCAGGCCACCGGTTTTGCTGGTGTTGGAAAGCATGTGGACGAGGGGGGCAGTGAGGACAGTGGTTGTGACGCCTAGAAGCTCTCCAGTAATAGCCTTTAGTTTTGCAATTCTGTTAAAAATGCCCCATCTCTCCACATAAAAAGGAAGGTCCTTTTTCATATGTTTGTGGGTGAGAAACTTAAAGGGTATTAGCACTTCTACTACACCCTGACTGGTAGCCTTATCTAGGCTGGCATCATGGTGTACAGATGACCTAATGGTGCATGCCTTGACCATTTGTGAAAGGGCAGGTTTTGGTAAAAGTGACATGAAGGATGAGAGAAGGACAAAAATAGTACAGACATGCAAGTCATTGGGTTTAGTGGTCTGAGGGATTTATGACTGTTATTTGAGGCCAAGTGCCCTGGTGCACGTAATTCCTACATCTTCCTGAGATTTCATTGCTGGGTGAGGAGTTGAGCAGTGCTGAAAGCTGAGGCCTGTCCTTTGTGATCCCTTTGGGATGGCAGGGGAAGTGCCCTGAGTGCACATTGAGACGGACCTTCATGGCTCCTCATGCCACGACACCAAAACTAAATGTGCAAGGTGGCTTCTTTGAATGCCATTTAGTCCTTTGAAATATCTGCAGGCAGTGGTCTAAAACTGCTTTCTGAGCCTGCTCCTTGGGATCAGCTGTGAGGGCCTGAGGGCTGGCCTGAGCCCGGTGCTGTGTCCCACTGGGAGCAGCCCCACAGCCTCTCGTGAAGAGCAGGCACTGCCAGACGCTCTGGAGATCTCACTTGCCCTGCAGCCACCACTGTCAAGGTGCTGTAAACCTCAGCTGGTGCTGACTTTCCCCTTGGACCCCTTGGTTTAGTCACTATGGGGAATTTCTTTCCTGAATCCTGTGGTATTTCCCCCTGGCAGCTGTGATGGGGATGCTGGGGGAGTGTGGGGCTTTGGGGGCAGCTGCCCGGGCAGGGACTGAGCTGGGGCCCCTGTTGGGCCCATGGCCCCCAGCAGCAGCAGCAGCAGCAGCAGCAGCAGCAGCAGCAGCCCCAGGGCCGAAAGCCCTGTGCCCCCTGCCCAGCACAGGCTGCCCTGTCCCTGCAGCTGTCACCCGAGTGGGGCCCAGGGGCCAGTGGCCGCTGGCAGCAGCAGGAATGCGGGCAGGGTGAGGATGCCCTGGCTTGGCTTTTGTCTCTGGAACAAAGTGGGCTCAGGGCAGTTCAGAGCAGGCTGGGAAGCAGAGCCCAAGGCCTATGGAGGCATCAATGCCTAAAGATCAGCCCCTGCAGCAGCCCAGATGCAGGTGGCCCAGTTGCCAAGGCTGTGGTGGCCTTGAGAGCGTGCAGGTGGATTTTGAATGGCTGTGGCCTGCTGGCGGCTCTGGGCCCAGGAGTGCCTGTGGCTGCAGCAGGAAGGGTGGCTGAAGGTTTGCTGCCTGCTTTGGTGGCATGGCTGCAGGGGCCAGTGCTGTGAGAGCCCCCTGTGTGAGAGCTGGTGAGAGCTGAGCTCTTGGGGACAGCGCTGTGCCCCAGGCCAGGAAGAGCAGCAGTGCCCAGTGGCAGGAGTGGTGTCAGTGGGAGCCCCTGTGCACAGGGACCCCCAGCCCCGGGGTCGCCGTGCCAGCACCCCCAGGGACCCCCAGCCCCGGGAACGTGGCAAAAGTGGAACCCACAAATGTGCAAAGGCTGCCTGTTCCCAAAGGAATGGCCAAGAGAAGTCAGGTTTTAAAGAGAAACAGTATTTATTTGCCGAAGATTGGCAAATCTAGGATTTACAGGACATTTGTCATAACAATTGGTATAACAACAAGAACAACGATGTACAGAACATATTTAAATGGGATCTGATGGGCTAACAATCTTCAAAACGTATTTACAAAAAACTTCCAACGTAGCAAACATATTTACAAGGAACTTCTGAACTTCAAACGTATTTACAAAGGTGGGCATCAGTGCCATCATGTGCATGAGTCCTGGAAGAAAAGAAAGCAGCAGAGCTGGACTCAGCTGGCAGCACTGGGCCCAGCAGGGCTGGATGCTGGGCCCCAGGGGCTGGGCCGGGGCTGGCAGGGCTGGCGTGGCCCCAGGCAAGCACAGGGCAGGCCGGGGCTGGTGCTTGTGGCAGCACAATCCAGGCCCCCTGCGGGCACCGTGTCCCTGAGCGGGGCCATCCAGCCCAGCCCCAGCCTGGCATCAGGGGACCCAGTGTGTGTGTGGGCAGGGCGTGGGAAGCATCTGCCTGTCTTACCTGTGGGGCTCCATCTTCATCCAAGGACCATGGGCTCCTCCTCATTCTCATCCACCTCCATGTCCTCGATGTCATCCTCCGCATCCACCTCCATCTCCTCGATGTTGTCCTCCTCATCTACTTCCATGTCCTCAACAGGGGAGGACATGGAAGTAGAGGAGGAGTCCACCTCCATCATCTCTTCGTCATCCAGGCCCAGGTCCACTTCCATGTCCTCCACAGTGTCTCTGTCAGTCTGCAAGGGGCAGCACAATCTCCCAGTGGGCTTCCTGTCCCACACCATCCATTCCCACATGGCTGCAGCCTGCCCAAGCCGGGTGCCCCCTGCCTGGCATGGCACTGTACCTCCATTGGCACAGCAGAGCACATCCTGCTGGGATTGGCACTCCAGAGCAGGCGGCAGGAAAAGCCCAGGCAGCAGCAGCACCTCAGCGCTGAGGGTCAGAGTGCAGGGTGAGCAGCAACTGACCCTCGGCAGCCGGCGAAGTGTCTGCTGTGCTCGTTTCCAGGTCCTGGAGGTTCCACCTGGAACCCTCTGGGCGCTGTGATGTCACTGAAGTTTCAGGGGCGCTGTGCAGTGGGAGATGGGGATGGCAGAATGATCAAATCCTTGAATGGTTTGGCTTGGAAGAGTTCCTAAAGATGATCTGGTTCCAAGCTGAGCGACCTCTTAGCAGAGCAGGTTGCTGCGGCCCCTGTCCCACCTGGCCTTGGATGTTGCTGGGGATGGGGCATCCACAGCCTCTCTGCACTGATCCCTGTGTCAGGGACAAGCACCCTGCGAGTAAAGAACTTCTTCCCATCATCAAATCTCTTCCAACTCTTGCAGTTTGATCCCATTCCTCCTTGTCTTGTCACTACAGTTCCTGACCAAGAGCCCTCTCGCACTTTCCTGTGGGTCAGGCTGTTCCTGCAGGGTCTCATATGTGGCCTGACCTTCAGACAGGAGATAGAGAAGCCAAGTACCCAGTCACAGACAATGCAGAATGTGGCATGAGAACTGAGAGAATAAGGAAAATGCAAGGACATGCAAGGCATTGGTTTGGGTGGGCAACCGGATTCATGCGTTTTCTTAGAGGTTAGGTTCCCTGTTGCACTCAGTTCCTGTGTTGCAGCCTGCCCACAGCCAGCCTCTTTGAGGGACCTGTACTCCCAGAGCTGGGAGCACACTTGCTTTAACTGCTGGTGAACGAGGCGAGTGAGGGATCTTTGTGTGGAGCTCCAAACACTATGGATTGCACTGAAGAGGGTCCAGGAAGGGAGACAAAATGGGGCTGGGCACACAGATGGAAAATGGTGGGAAAAATCAGGGTAGCATTGCAGTGAGCCAGGACCAAAAAGGTAAAACAGAGGGGAGAACCTTCTAGGGGGTGTACATATAGGAAAATACAGCAGTTGAACTGGGTGATGCCAGCAAAACGTGCTGCATCACCATGAGCCTGCAAATGCCCTTGGGCGACACCATTGCATTCAGAGCGGTGACTTTTTTTTCCCTTGGTCACTTTGCCCTGAGGTATTACAGTTCCAGTGGTCGGCCCCTGGGCCCCAAGAACTTCCCCCTTTTTGTTGCCTTTAAAGAAGGCTTTTGCCCTAGATTTTTGCAGGCATTTAGTAAAATAGGATAAAATAAACAACACAATGAATACAATCAACATTGTCCACACAACAGTCTTAACTAAAGATGTAAACCAGCCTTTCATCCCGCCATGTTTGAAAAGTCCAGTGAACCAGTCGTTGTTGCCTTCCATCTGGATCTTGTTTCCTTGATCTTTCAGCAGCTGGATGCCCTGGTATACTGACTCTCTATGTGACAACAGGTAGAAAAAACACCTGCCTTCAAATGCCTCTCAGGCATGGCCATGGACAAGAAATTGTGGCTTGTCTGTGGAAGCGCCCAGCTGAAGGCATGTGGCTCAGTGAGGAGCATCCAGATTCCTGTTCAGTAGCAACCAATGGCAACATCCTGTGACTTTAGCTAATTTAGTATCTTGAGGCTTGGGTTGCCTAAAAGCAAACACATAAAGAGATTAGAAGATGAAACTTAAGTTGTGTTCCCACTAAACTTTCTCTTCTGTAAGCCAAGGGTGTGAACACAGCTTATTAGAAGAATCATATATCAATGCTAAAATATAATTTTTACAAATGTTAAGACATAGATCCTGGTTAGTGGTGTCTGAGCTATCTTGGTCTTGGTGTGTGTGGTCAACGCTGCTTAGGAGATCTTCTTCTGTCCTTCTCCTTCTTCTTTTCCAGGCTGCTGCTGTCCCTCTTAGGCTTCCATTCTGTTCTTCTGGTGGTAGCTCTGGTGTTTGCCTCACCGTTCCCAGAAAGAGTTTTAATGTATTTTGCTGGGATCAATCTTAGGAGTGTTGCTCAAGAGACATGGGCATCTTCGCTTTCCAAGTAATTAATGGGTAGGTGCCCATAAATTGTTTAGATTCAGGTTCTTTGAGCAACACAGGTGGCTGTTCTTTTAATTGGGCTGCAGTTGAATTAGTAAAATGCCTGATGACTGGGGGAGTTGCCTCCATAAATGAATTGTTCAAAAAGTTGAATACATTAAAGGCCTTGTCCAGTCTCTCAATGGAAGATAATATCTGGTTTCCCCCTCTCAGTTGATCAAGGATCCTTTTGATGGCTCAATTGGGCCTCTCGGCTATGGACTGTCCTGTCGTGGAGTGTGGTATGCCTGTGACATGTTTTATACCCCAATGGTCGGAAACTTGTTGGAATCAGTGCAAGATATAAGCAAGAGCATTATCAGTTTTAATTTCCGGTGGAATTGCTAAGGTGGAAAAAACGAAAACGTAATGTTTTATAGCATCTTCTGATTTTTCACCAGCATGGACAGAGCCAAAAAACACACTTGTAAAGGCGTCGATTGAGACATGGATGTATTTTAGTCTGTCCAAAGGAGCTTAGTGTGTGATGTCTGATTGCCAGATGTGGAGACTCTCTAGTCCTCTTGGACTGACTGCAGCTCTGAGAGAAGCAAGGCCATGTTCCTGACAATTTGGGCAGGTGGCTACAATGGATCTTCCTGGTCTGGTGTAATTTTGAACATCCTGAGCAGCACAGGAATGTTTTGGTGTTAGAATAGGTGGCCGATATTTGCCTGTATAAAGACTGTCTAAGGCGTATTGCAGTGTTTCAGATGTTTGAAGTAGGCAATTGAGGTGCTCTGGAGTGAGAAGTAAGTATATATTCACAAGGTCTGTTCCTGCAAGGGAGCACAGACGCTCTCTAGCTTTCCTGATTAGTTGTGTAATAACTTTCTGTTGGGTTGTTATCATTTTAGTAGGTTGGTGTGCTCTGAAAACGCATTCAATGTCTTTGAGGGGACCTGCAATAGTTGAGTGCCCCCGAAAAAATAATGTATGGAATATTGGACTTACACCAAGCATTGCCAGGGAGAAAGGAAAAGTAGTGTGGTATCTGTGTGCCTGTTTAGTTTGAATCCCCCAGGAGACCTTTTGTACGGCTGCTTCAGCCTCCGGTGTCAGTGATCACGGGAATCGAGTACTTCTCTGCCTTTAAGGAGCGGAAACAGTGGCGTGAGATCTTCTGTGGTGATTCCCAGCAATGAACGTACCCCACTGATCATTCCACAGAGCGTTTGCAGTTCTGACCGAGTCTTTGGTTTGTCCTTGATGTGCAGTGTTTGGGGTGTGATGGTTTTATCTGCGCTCTTTAGCCCAAGGTACTTCCAAGCGACTGTCTTTTGAACTTTATCTGCTGCAATCTCAAAAACCTTTCTGTTGTACCACAGTGATGTCATCTTGTACTGCAACGTCCAAAATGATTTGGCCTTCTGCACAAATTACTGTATCGTCCATGTAATGAAAAATGATAGCATTAGGATGTCTTTTCTGTCTGGGCGAGAGATTTTGGGCTCAAAGCCATTGACAAATAGTTGAGCTAGTCTTCTCGCTTTGAGGCAATGCAGTCCCCTGGTACCTCTGTGAAGGTGTTTTTCAGTTTAGGGGCGGAAAAGGCAAACCGGGGGGGTGTCATTTGGATGCATGAGGGCATCAAAAAAGTATTGAATTGAATTGAATTGAATTGAATTGAATTGAGAAAGTCTCTGTGCTGTTTCTCCACGATGTTGGGGAGAGTGGGGCGGAACGGCCTCGCGTTTGGTGTCATCACGCAGGGCCTTTCTGTGTCTTTATGGGGTTTCCCGCAGGCCACCAGTTTTGCTGGTGTTGGAAAGCGTGTGGATGAGGGGGGAAGTGAGGACAGTGGCTGTGACAGCTAGAAGGTCCCTGGTAATAGCCTTTATTTTTACAATTCTGTTGAAAATGCCCCATCTCCCTACACTTAAAGCCAGGTCCTTTTTCATGTGTATGTCAGGGAATAACTTGGGAGGCTACTAGCACCTCTACCACACCCTTACTGGTAGCCTTAGCTTGGCTGGCGTGACAGTGTTGGGATGCCCTAAGTGTGCATGCCTCGACCATTTGTGCAATGCTAGGCTTTGTGTTGACTGGTAGCGAAGGAAAAATGTCTTTAAAGGTGTTGTTAGCATTTGTTTCAGCAAGTTTATTAAGAAGTTCCTTCCTGGCTTTTGGATGTTCACCTTGCTTCTCTATTGCTTGTGGAAGGTGGTCAATAAATTTTAGAAAGGATTGCCCAGGTCCCTGCAGAATGTCTGGGAAATCTAGAGTAGGTGTTGTTCCATTGGCTGTCTGCATGAGAGCTGTCTTTGAAGCACTTCTATCTCTTCTAACAGAGCTCTGGGAAGGTCTATTGAATGAGGTTTTGTGAAATCTTCCTCACGGGCTAGATGGACTAGTGGTAGGTGTGCCCACCTGTCTTCCCTAGTATAGTCTTCTAATAATTGTTTTATTAGATTTTTCTCCATTCCTTCCCACAGAATAATTTCAGTGGGAGAAAGTAGGATGTGCATAAAATGGAGCAGATCGTGAGGCACCATAACATGTGCAGTGAAGGTGGCATTTAACAAATTATTAAAATATGGTGACCTCCTCCCATGGTCTTTCACTGCTTTACAAAGGTCTTTCATCTCCCGTGTGTGACAGCTTCTCATCAGGGGTTAGCCCCACACTGGTACTGCACCGGTGCTGCTTGTATTTTAGCCACCAATTCCCAATCCCCCTCTTCTGCCACCAGCTTCCACATCCTTGTCCAAGAATCCTCAGGCTCATGCTGAAGATGGGATGAACCTTCCCTCTCCTCGCCAGAAGAGGGAACTTGTTCTTTGGCAGAGGAGCGGGGCCTTGGTGTGACTGGCCAGGCCCGGTGTTGTGGGCCTTTGGTAGCCAAGATGGCGGCCTTCCGGTTACCGCCCCTCACACTTCCGGCTCTGACAGTGTGGGGTCCACAAGGGGCTGAGTTGGAGGGGCTAGGGCAGCGGGAGTAGGCAAGGAAGCGCTGGATCCCAATGCAGGGGTGGTACCTGACACAGAGCTGGGACCCAACACAGGGGGAGGACCCGATGAGAGAGCTGGGGGTGGGAGGGAGTTTGACATTGACAACCCCCTCCAGAGGAGGGACTCCATTTTGTGAGCTATCTGAGGGGGATCCAGGGAGGAGAGGTACTGGAGAATGGGTTAGGGTAGAATCCAGGCCGGTGTTACCTGGGCAGGGGGTGGAGAAGGAGGGAAGATGTCAGACAGCAGGTGGCTTGTTTGTGCTTTACAGCAGTTCCTGTCTCTCACCCTTATCTTGGTATCAGTGGGTTCAGGAATGCCAGGGGCAGAACTCAAAAAATTATTTGAGTATTAGAGCATTGAACCCTTGAGAAAACTCCATAAATCATATGAAAAATTGGGTAAAATTTTGCGACTCTTATCCCTCTCTGAGTTTTCAAAAGAAAGAATCTTTCCCGAACTGAGTCCCAAAATGCTACATGACAAATTGAATCAACAGAAATATCTGGGAACTCCTTTAAAAGCCAATGAACAAATGACTTCCAGCCTCCCTTAATACAAGTCTTCCCCCATGAAAGGAGAACCTCCCTAGTAGGAACATATATGTCCCTAACAACTCTGGATAATTTGCTACCCAGAGCTGCCCCTGATGTAAAGGGTGGCCCACCCACAGGACTAAAATATCACCCAAGGATCCTGCACTGCAGGTGGCTGTGGGATCTCAGTCTCTCAGAACTGGGGTGCAGGGTGAACGAGACCGCCCCTGGGGGGCTCGGGAGTCCTGGAATGTTGCCAGAAATGTCTGGTGGCTGGACTTTGATCCCACATGGGAGATGACATCAGTATGAGGACGGGAGGATTTCACTGGGGTGAATGGTGAAGGGACAAGTTAATTGGAGTGTGAGATACAGGGTTTAAGATCCCTGTACAGGGGGGTCTAGAGAGGTAAGATGGAGGAATTGGAGCGTGCCCTTCTCCTTCTTCTTCTTCCTCTAGGCCTCCATCTTCTGTGGTGATGTTGGCACTCCAGGATTGGACCTTACTAGGGGAACACTGGTTAATAAGGGTAGAAGGTATTGGAGAAAAATGATAAATATTGTATACGTAACTCCGGGTATAAAGATAGGTGGCCGCCCCAGGGGCTCTCAGTGTGTGCCCATGGCTGACTGCTGAGCAGAACTCTGTCAGGCCAAGAGAAAATCTTTTAGATAAGCAATTAATAAACACCGAGACCGAGAACAAATCTGAAGCTTCCTCTCGTCCTTTCGAACCCGGGGGCCCAAGGCCATCTTTGGGCTTTTCCCAGACCATCTAAACAGCACCCAAAATCCGACAGGTGGCTGTCTCCCCATTCATTGCTCTGGTGGCTCTGGATGCAGAGGTTTAAAAATATCCCCTGAGCTTCACCCGCTGAGCCAGCCCTCATCCCTCATGCTGCTGCTGGGTGCTGGCGCGGCATTCAGCAAGCCCTGATAAAACTGATAAAACATTGCATTTAGAGGGCTGCCACACTTTACTTTAATTTGTCATTTTTGTTGTGAGGTATTATAGTTCCACTACTAGGCCCCTGGGTCTGCACAACCCTGCGTCCTCCTGAGATATCATTGCTAGTGAGGAGCTCAGCAGTGCTGAAAGCGGAGGCCTGTCCTTTGTGTTCCCTTTGGGATGGCAGTGGAAGCGCCCTGAGTGCACATTCAGAGGCACCTTCGTGGCTTCTCATGCCGCGACACCAAAACTAAATGTGCAAAGTGGCTTCTTTGAATGACATTCAATCTTTCGAAATATCTACAGGAAGTGGTCTGGAAATGCTTTCTGAGCCTGCTGGTTGGGATCAGCTGTAAGGGGCTGAGGGCTGGCCTGAGCCCAGTGCTGTGTCCCACTGGGAGCAGCCCCACAGCCTCACGTGCAGAGCAGGCACTGCCAGAGGCCCTGGAGATCTCACCTGCCCTGCAGCCACCTTTGTCAAGTGGCTGTAAACGTCAGCTGGTGCTGACTTTCCCCTTGGACACCTTGGTTTAGTCACTATGGGGAATTTCTTTCCTGAATCCCGTGGGATTTCCCCCTGGCAGGTGTGATGGGGATGCTCGGGGAGTGTGGGGCTTTGTGGGCAACTGCCCGGGCAGGGGCTGAGCTCGGGGCCCTGTTGGGGCCATGGCCCCCAGCAGCAGCAGCAGCAGCAGCATCTGCAGCAGCAGCAGCAGCCGCCCCGGGGCCCAAAGCCCCGTGCCCCCTGCCCAGCACAGGCTGCCCTGTCCCTGCAGCTGTCACCCGAGTGGGGCCCAGGGCCCAGTGGCCACTGGCAGCAGCAGGAATGCGGGCAGGGTGAGATGCCCTGGCTTGGCTTTTGTCTCTGGAACAATGCGGGCTCAGGGCAGTGCAGACCAGGCTGGGAAGCAGAGCCCAGGGCCTATGGAGGCGCCAAGGCTTAAAGATCAGCTCCTGCCGTAGCCCAGATGCAGGTGGCCCAGTTGCCAAGGCTGTGGTGGCCGTGAGAGTGTGCAGGTGGATTTTGCATGGCTGTGGCCTGCTGGCGGCTCTGGGCCCAGGAGTGCCTATGGCTGCAGCAGGAAGGGTGGCTGAAGGTTTGCTGGCTGCTTTGGTGGCATGGCTGCAGGGCCAGTGCTGTGAGAGCCCCCTGTGTGAGAGGTGGTGAGAGCTGAGCTCTTGGGGACAGCGCTGTGCCCCAGGCCAGGAAGAGCAGCAGTGCCCAGTGCCAGGAGTGGTTTCAGTGGGAGCCCCTGTGCACAGGAACCCCCAGCCCCGGGGTGGCCGTGCCAGCACCCCCAGGGACCTCCAGTCCAGGGAACGCGGAACAAGTGGAACCCACAAGTGTGCAAAGGCTGCCTGTTCCCAAAGGAATGGCCAGGAGAAGTCAGGTTTTAAAGAGAAACAGTATTTTTTTGCCGAAGATTGGCAAATCTAGGATTTACAGAACATATGTCATTATAACAATTGTTATAACAACAACAACAACAATGTACAGAACATATTTACATGGGATCCGATGGGCTAACAATCTTCAAAACGTATTTACAAAAAACTTCCAACGTAGCAAACATATTTACAAGGAACTTCTGAACTTCAAACGTATTTACAAAGGTGGGCATCAGTGCCATCTTGAGCCTGAGTCCTGGAAGAAAGGAAGCAGCAGAGCTGGACTCAGCTGGCAGCACTGGGCCCAGCAGGGCTGGGAGCTGGGCCCCAGGGGCTGGGCCGGGGCTGGCAGGGCTGGCGTGGCCCCAGGCAAGCGCAGGGCAGGCCGGGGCTGGTGCTTGTGGCAGCACAATCCAGGCCCCCTGCGGGCACCGTGTCCCTGAGCGGGGCCATCCAGCCCAGCCCCAGCCTGGCATCAGGGGACCCAGCGTGTGTGTGGGCAGGGCGTGGGAAGCATCTGCCTGTCTTACCTGTGGGGCTCCATCTTCATCCAAGGACCATGGGCTCCTCCTCATCCTTCTCGCCCACTTCCGTGTCCTCGATGTTGTCCTCCTCAACCACCTCCATCTCCTCGATGGTCTCCTCCTCCTCTACTTCCATGTCCTCAACAGGGGAGGACATGGAAGTAGAGGAGGAGTCCACCTCCATCATCTCTTCGTCATCCAGGCCCAGGTCCACATCCATTGCCTCCTCAATGTCTCTGTCAGTCTGCAAGGGGCAGCACAATCTCCCAGTGGGCTTCCTGTCCCACACCATCCATTCCCACATGGCTGCACCCTGCCCAAGCCGGATGCCCCCTGCCTGGCATGGCACTGTACCTCCATTGGCACAGGTGAGCACATTGTGCTGAGATTGGCGCTCCAGAGCTGGCGGCAGGAAAAGCCCAGGCAGCAGCAGCAGGTCTGTGCTGAGGGTCAGAGTGCAGGGTGAGCAGCAACTGACCCTTGGCAGCCGCTGAAGTGTCTGCTGTGCTCGTTTCCAGGTCCTGGAGGTTCCACCTGGAACCCTCTGGGCGCTGTGATGTCACTGAAGTTTCAGGGGCGCTGTGCAGTGGGAGATGGGGATGGCAGAATGATCAAATCCTTGAATGGTTTGGCTTGGAAGGGACCCTCAAGATGATGTGGTTCCAAGCTGAGCAAGCTCCCAGCACGCTAGGTTGCTGTGGCCCCTGTCCCACCTGGCCTTGGATGTTGCTGGGGATGGGGCATCCACAGCCTCTCTGCACTGGTCCCTGTGTCAGGGACAAGCACCCTGAGAGTAAAGAACTTCTTCCCATCATCAAATCTCTTCCACCTCTTGCAGTTTGATCCCATTCCTCATTGTCCCGTCACTAAAGTTCCTGACCAAGAGTCCTCTCCCACTTCTCTGTAGTCCCTTCCCTCATTGGAAAGTTGCTGAGGTCTCCTATGACTCTCTGTACAATGCTCATAAGATGAAATCTGCAAGTTGAAGCTTGTAGGCCCTCTGCAGTTATATAGTGGCACTGGGGTGGTTCCTCAATTGCAACACGAAATTCTGAGGTATCAATTCATCAGCTGTTTTTATTGTGGTGGGATCTGAAAATTTTGGTCAGCAGAGCCCTATATTGCCAGGGGGAGCTGTCTGTGAGCCTGACACAGAATCCAGCACTCAGACTAATCTTTTCTTGAGTGTGGTAGCTTTTTTCATTCCTTTCCTCCTGCCCTTAGCCATTGCTAGAATGTCACAGTGAAAATAGAATTGAGGCCATTTTTCACTCATTACATGTTCTTGTTTGTTTTGTTTCTTCTGCAAGGCTGGGCAAGGTTGATCTCGATGCAAATTCATTCACATCTGAGGAGCTTAAAAAGGCCTTGGCTAAAATGAAGGAAAGTGAGAAGGCAGAAAGGAAGGTGAGTTTCCCATTTCTAAAGCAATGCACATTGCAGGGATCTGAAAACACCCTGTTACACTCTGCTGAAACACAATGGTTAAAATGATTGCTTGGAAAACACTGTGCAAACTAATTTTGTGGTGAATATGGACCTGAAATACCTTTATTAACCTGTTAGTGATATTGTTCCCTGACTTTTCTGTACGACTCGAAGATTCTGTGAGTGGTTTGGGTTGGATATGACCTTAAAGCTGATCCAGTCCCACCCCTGCCATGGGCAGGGACACCTTCCACTATCTCAGGTTGCTCCAAGCCCCATTCAAGCTGGCCTTTGACATTTCCAGGGATCCAGGGGCAGCCACAGCTGCTCTGAACAATGTAATTTATCTGTTTCACTGCAGCTCAATTCACAAAAATGTCTGCAGACCCCAAAGGGAACTGGATTGCAGCTGACGGTATTAACAGAGGGTATTTCCCTTTACTCTCCTTGCTTTGGCTTTCCAACCTTGTGCTCTGGATAGCAAAACCCAAGTGGCCATGGGGAAGCAGGGGCTGACATTTCCTTACACAAGCTCCAAGTTGTCCATTTAGTTACAAAACAACCCACAACCCGAAGTAAATAGGTGGGAAGATGTGTGACTCATCAGGTACATCAGAGCCTCTTTCCCTTCTCCCCCTCAGCAGTATTTCTTTAACCCTCGCTCCTCCTGCTGCCTTGGTCTTGGCTCACTCAAACAAAAACTGAGAGGAGTCAAGGCTCTAAAGTTCTGGCGTCACAGAAAGGCTTTTTCTTCCCTTATGTGGCAGCAGGGCATGATTTCATTTGCTGGAGATTATTTCCATAGCAGCATTGCTGATTGATTGCAGGACTGCTGAAAAGGGCTGCTGGAAATGAGGATCATTGAAATGCAAAAATTAGTGATACTCTATTAGGTGAAAATAAGCCATATTTTAAAACCCCCTGTTAGAATAGCTTTTGTCCCAGCAACTGGGCTAAAAGCAGCTACATCTAATGGACCTAAAGTATTCCATTTGCAGTCACTCCTGCAGAGAGCAAATCCATCCCTGAAGGCTCAGTGTCAGAGGAAATGGAGTTACACCGAGCCTCTCTGTGCTCCGGCAGAGGCAGCTCGGGGAGGGATGGGTTTGGTGTGGTACCTCTGGTAATTTATCATTCCATTGACACAGCTTTCACCTCCGTTGCTCACTTGTTTTTCCTCCAGCCCTCTCTGATCCCTCATGGGGAGCAGGACAGTGCAAACCCTCCAGCTGAGGCTCACTCCGCATACAAACACATCTTGGCATTTGTGACAAATGCCTTCCAAAAGGGGCTTTCTGCCTTTCTCCTGTCCTTGGGGCAGCCCAGCTCCAGCATGTCTGTTCAGGGCAGCCCTTGGGGTGCTGTTACTGCGAGGGAGATGAGCTCAGGACAGGCTGTGTGCTGGCCAAGCCCCATGGCACAGCACGTCAGCTGCCCCCAGCTTATCACTGCTCCTTCTGCCTCCATTTCTGACAGCTTCTGTCCTCACACCTCTCCCTAGGAGATAGACCCTTCCAGGAATTTGCTCAACACTTGGAAAGGCAAAAGCATCTTTGTCTGTGTCTGAGAACTCGTTGGAGTCACTGGGCACTTTGGGCTGGATGGGACCTCTGGAGCTCTCCAGCCTCATGTCCGGTTCCAGAGAGGTTCAGCTGTAAGATCAGGGAGGTGCCTCAGGGCTTTTTGCAGCCAGGTTTTGAGAAGATCCACTTGCAGGCAAGCAGAGAACAGCAGTACTGCTGCCTGTGGGCTTGATGTTGAATTGGATGGAAATGGGATGTAGAAATAGTGCACAAATGCTGTAGAGATGTAGAAGTGGTGCACAGAGCTCTACTGTTCACTCATATTGTGGGTATATCACAGCTAACTGGGTTCCTGGGCTTCTCAGAAGGAACCTGCCCCTGCACTTCTGATGTAGAGCAATAAATCCATTGGCACAGACAGCCAGGTTCCCTTTGTGAATTTTGGGGCTGGCATTCCTTTCTGTGTCTGTCTTGTCTCTCTTCATCTCCTATCTTGTTATCTCACATCTGGTTTTTCCTCCTTTTGTTTCCAAGGCCCGAGAGGAAGAGGTGAGGAAGAAGTTCCGGCCCATAGAGCAGCTGAAGGAGGAGTTTGAAAAGCTGAACATGAAGATAGAAACAGATTATGAAATTATGGTTAAATTAATCAGCAAATTCAACAGCTCTGCCTCCACGCTGGATGAGAAAGTCGCGGCGCTTTATGATCTCGAATATTATGTTCACCAGGTAACAAGAATGCCTCAGTAACTACCTTGTAAAATCCAGGGGATACGGTGTCATAAACGGGGCTTTATTTTTCTTATCAGTATCAGGTAATACAAATTGCTTAATTACCATAATCCTGGGACAATAACAGACAGCAGAGGACTAGTGCAGGCTTATTTTATATCCAGGTTGGAATTAATCATCGCTTGTGCCAGGAGCCAGCAGTATCCTGGTGGTTGCCTGATTTGTTGTCTGTTCTCAGGCTGGTTTTCTTATCCTCTCTTTTTCCTTTTTTATCTCCTTAATGTTACAAAATGGGGTTTTAGCTGCCATTTTTGGGTAAGTAGAGTGGTGGTTGCTCAGAAAATAATTATTTTCTCTCTGCTTCCATGGAAAGCTGCCGTGGTTGATGGTAGGTGCCTTTATATCAGTTCACAGAAAACGTCTTTGTACCAGGAAAGGTGACAGCCACCCCAAACCCCCTATTTTGTCTTGGTGTGAGTAAGCAGTGGCAAGCAGAGCCTCGCTGTGCTAATTAGCTCTGTGTGAGGGTGAACATATTTCCTGGCATCTCGCTTCCTGGGGTTTGTGCTCACACTTTTCCCCCCTCTCTCTGATCTCTCTTGCTCTGCTTTCAGCTCACACATTCCTACCTCCCCTTGGATGCAGCTGCAGGCACAGAGCTCTGCTGCCCTGGGCTTGGTGCCTGCCTTGGTGCCACCCCTGGGAGGGTGTCTGGGCATCCAGCCTCTGCTCTGCCGTGTGGGAAGGGACTTGGCTTCTCCCTCCCCAGTGACTGGGGAGAGTCTGGAGTGCACTGGGAGAGTTTCCAATGGCACTTTGTCATTTCAGAGGGTGAATAGGACAACTCTTGGGAGGTGCCAGTGCAAGCCCTTTCACTGGAACAGCACTTGTTGAACCAAATGTGGTATTTGGAGGCAGGTAGCTGAAGTGTTGCTGCTGTGAGAGAGAGAGTCCATGTGCCAGCTGATACAAGTGTTATTTCCAGGGCTCTTTGTCTTGAATTTCCACTCTGAATTGTCATTGTGGGCATGCAGAGGCTTCCTTGCTGTTTGTTCTCCCTGCTTTTGTGTCACTGACAGCATCTGTGTGACTCAGAGAATAACTGTGAACAATGGGCACCCAAAGAGCTTCATATTTGTACTCAGGGCTAATCTTGCCTGATTAAGGGTGCCAGAGCATCAGGCCATTGTGCTAAAAAGCAACCCCCAAATGCCCTGGCATGCCTTGAATTCCAGCATAGCGATCTGGACTATTCCAGCAGAAAATCCCTGCAGCACAGGATGGGGCAAACAATTTCAGAATGGCAGAGGAGCAGGGACTGGAGCATCAAAGGGAAGCACATGCAGCATCAAAGGGGTCAGAGAGGGGGAATGGCAGGAGGCTGGCAGGAGCACAGGGGCTCCTTTGTGCGCCGATCACAGCGCTGCTCTGTGCCCGCGCTGTCGGGGCAGATGGCTGGGCAGCACCTTCTCGTCAGGCAGGAAGCTGAGAAGAAATATGACTTGTCTCTAAGCCAGCATGGCTTTTCCTCCTCTTTCTTCTTCCAGTCAGTTGAATGCATCCAGAGCATTATCTCTGCTTGGGACTGACTTTAGCAGCAGTGGCTTAATGTAATTACTGAACAGCAGCCAAAGGACGCTGGTGCTGCATAACTCTGGAAGGGCTGAACTGCCAGGACTCCTCTGCAGCGAGTCACAGCCCTGCTGTGGGAGCAGGGGATCCTTGCAGATGTGGGTGGCCAAGGACTTGTGTAGGGCCACTTTGCAAGTCCCACCTTCCCCAGCCTCCATCAGAGCAGTACCATGCCGTGCCGTGGCTTTTCCGAACTGTTCAGCTCCCGGCCATCCTGCTGCTGTCTCCGGGACACAGGATGCCCTGTGGAGTGGCAAATGCCATGCCCTGGAGGACGTGCAAGCAAAGGCTGCTCCCTGCTCTGTGCCGTGGTCACCCTGGAGCAGTGGGTGCGGGGCAGCTCGTGCCTCGGAGCGTGCCGTGGGAGCCATGGCTGGTGCCCAGCCCGGGGAGATGCTCTCTCCTGCCTTTGAAGAGTCAGCCCAAGGGCTCTGCCTTTGCTCAGCTTTTGGTTGCCAGCTCTAGTTTGCTTCTCCTCAGCCATGATTCAGCTTGGCATGTTCGGGAGCCCGTCTTGGAGAAGGAGTAGGAAGGTTTGGCTTGCTGGGTTATCTGTAACGCATAAAACCCAAATGCAAATGTGAAGAGGGAAGAGCGTAACTCATAAACAGCATTCACGGTGCTTGCACAGCAGTGTGTGGAGCCAAGGCCCATTCTCAGGCATTGCAGGCTCTTCCTCTCAATTATTTACTCTGCTTATCTTCCCCTCTCCTCTGCTCTGACATGCTACACCATCTCTCTCTGCTAATTTCCTCTCCATCGTGTGCAGTTGACATGCTGCTTTCCCTCGCTCTTCTTTTCTAACATTTTCTCTCTCACCTTCCCTCCCTATTTTCTTTCTCCTCCAATTCAAACCTGCTCCCTGAATAACTGCTGTCATATTTGCTCTTCTCCCATCCCTCCCCTCGCCTGCTTTGGCTGTGCACTTTACTCAAGAGCTCTTTTGATCTTTGGTTTTTCTTCTGTGCTGATTTCAGTGGACTGAAGTGAGGTAGAAGCTGCTGCCTTGCAGCATCCACTGCTCCCCAGAGAGGTTAATACCTTCAAGTTGTTAAGTTTGGGGATTTTGTTAGTTTTAGAACTGGAGCTCTCACAACAGACTCTGGTTAAAAAAGATAAACACATCTTCAGAATAAGCTTTACAGCACAACAGCACACTTTACATTCTGCTGTTGTGGTGTCTCACTGACGCTGGGGCAGCACAAAGGACTCTGGTGCTGCTGAGGTTACAGCAGGGGATGGTTTTACCACTCCAGCTGCTGGATGCAAATTCCTGCCTGTCCATATATTCCCTCTCATGCAGAAGTCAATGTCTGATTCCAGCACTAAACCAGTTTTTACAGAGGCTGAGTAATAAAAGGACCCACTAGCAGCTGAAATTGCCTTGCTGCATAGATTTCTTTGTAGATAAAGATGGGTCTGCAGAAAAGTGAGAGCTCTGGCAGGCCTGGTTTATAGGGACAGTTAAAAGAACAGCATCTGAAAGGATACAAAAGCTGCTGCAAATCCTGAATCAGCCCCAGCAGACCTGCAGAGAGCAGCTTTGCAGAGGGACAGGTGGGTATTGTCCCACTGGGGAGCAGAGATGAGCTGGAGCTCCCCAGGTCCTGCTTTGGTTGGTAACGACAGACCTGTAGGACACAAAGCTTCTTCTCCTGGGTACCTGAAATATCTGACTTAGGGCCAATTTTGATGAAGGTACATGGTTGAGATACATATAACACTGAGCATGAAGTCATTGACTAGAAGAGGGTCCCACATGCCCTGCATGGCTTGTGGTCCTGTTCCTCCTCATCAGGGGGTCGGCTTGCCCTGCTGATAACTCATTTTTATATTCTGTTTCCATCAGCCAACGATTGCTGTTGTGTCCCTGTCTTTCAGAGAGATATGTTGAATTTCTAAACCTGATTTTTCTGTGCAGGCAGAAACTGATTTTTCTGTGCAGGCAGTTCTGAGCATTCATCAGATCCTCTTTTAAACTGAAAAAAAAATCATTGAATACCAAAATGCATTGAATTTGACTTTGGACTGAATTTTGTACTTGAAGTAGTTTGTGCTGTTTCTCTAAATTTTGTCTATGAGCATCCAGAGCCTTTTCTGGTCTCCTCTCCAAGAGCAGATGCCCGCTGGGACTGTGCCTGGCTAGCCCCTGATCCACTTAGAGCCAGAGGCTGATGAATTCCCACTAATGTGCAAAGTTTTCCCTACTGGCAGTTAATCCATTATTGTTTGCTTAGAAAAGTCATTGTGGGGCTGCTCCCTGGGGAAGCTCCTGGATGACCCCTCCAAGCTGGGACTGGCTTTTTCCTTCCTTGTCCATGGGAAGTTGTTGATGGAACTCATGGAGAACTCCCAGAACTGCCCATGCTACTCGCTCCCATGCCCCCTTTGCACCCTGTTGGTGCTGACAGGCTCCTAAACATCTCTGACTCCTGGTGCTACAATTACAGCATCAATTAATTAACTTCATTTGCAAAACATGCAATTCCCTGGATCCCTAGTAAAGGCTTGCTCAGGGGAGAGCAAAGAGCTGGAGTTTTTTGACATCAGCAGATATATTGAGTTTTTGACACCACCTGAATTGCCAAAGTACATGTCAAGAGCAGTTTTGATAGCTATAATCAAAGTATTTGAGTTTCCAGTGATGCCTTCTGAGTGTGACAATGTCCTCACACAAGGACACTGTGCCTGGGCAGCTGTGACATCTCTGCTCATGGGCAGGGCTGTGCTAAGCTCAGCCACAGCCATTCCCTCGGAATTTTTAATCCCTTATAAAACTCCCTGCTGGTCAAAGCAGGAGGGAAGGGATGCTGTGGATGTGAAGGGAGGTGCTCTCCAGGGGCTGGGGCTTTGTGCTGATGGAAGCTGCTCTCTCCCAGGTGGACAATGCCAAGGATTTCCTGTCCATGGGTGGGCTCCGGCTGGTGATCAAGGGGCTGAACAGCAGCGAGGCCTCGCTGAAGGAACACACTGCCTTTGTCCTGGGAGCTGCCCTGTCAAGGTGAGACCTGCCCTCACCTGGGCTCTGTGCCTCTCTCCACCTCCCTTGGTTTATTTCTGATAGCAGAGACCAAAAGCTGTGTTGTGACACACCACAAAACTGTCTTGTCCCCTTCCTTGCCCTTGCAACATCTGTTTCCCCTTCTCCTCAGTGTGTCCTTATCTTGCTCATTGGACACATCCAGAAGTAATGTGGTGTCAAATCTATGATTGTTTCTTGGTTTCCCTGGGCTCCCTGTTTCTACAAAGTCCAAGGAAGGAATAATTCTCCTTCTGTCCCACTGACAGCTCTCTCTGGGGGAAGATGTAACAGAGGGTACAGTTACAAGCACCCCAGTGAGCACCTTTGTCCTTCCTCATCCTTGCTCCTGGGCTGCCTCAGGATGGCAAGGTGCTGATTTGAGCAGCTCCCGTGGTCTTTAGAGAGAGATTTGGGCCCCATGAACACGTGCCTCTGACATCAAAGGCGTGTTGATTAGATGTGGGGTCAGGAATAAGGGTCAGCAGCCAGAATCCAGAGGAGACTGACCTGCAGAATATTTGAGGTTCAGGGGAAGGAGCCTGCTCTTCCTAATGCTGGGGCATCCTGTGTAGCGCTGGCTACAGGAGGTATCCTGTGGGCTCCATGGGTTTTCCTGGTGCCCCTTTTTTGATTTATGGGTTTTGGGGCTTTGCAGGGGATGTGTTGCTCATTCAGAGGTGCAGAGGCTTTAGAAATGCATTGGATAGACTCAAATTCAGGATCAGAAGTGCAGAGTGAAAATTGAAGGTCAGGACTGTTTTATCTGCATATTTCTACACCTAAAAATACAGCCACCTTCTCCAGCATCATAAATTATTTATGGCCTAGTCTAACACATGGTGCATGCACAGACCTGCATTTACTTGGCAATCTCATACGCAATGCCGTTGGCCCTCAGCGTGTGTGGAGTGATGGGCCTCATGGACAGGAGCAGGTACCCAGGTTTATACCAGGGAAGGATCCAGCTTCTAGTCTGAAACAGAGCCTGATTTAGGGATGACAGGAAGATACATGAGAAACAAAACCTGCTCTTCATATTCTGGTGTATCTTTGTCTCTGAAACAATACCAGAGTGGTTTGCTCAGGTTCTTTATGTAGACTCTTTCTGCATACAGAGAAGATCATGCAGAGGATCTGGAAACATTTGCAGGTAACTTATGAAATGACAGGGGCTGCTAAAGAGCTTCTTTCCAGATGTACCTGCCATGACATGGCCAGGACTCCAAAAATTCATTGTCTCATGGTACCTGACAGTGTAGCAGTGGCCACGAGAGTCACACTTTTGTGTAGTGTTTCTTACTCAAGTGCAAAAATCTTCTTTGGAGAGAGCCTCTCATCTGATAGGACAACATTAAACTGCTGCTTTGCAAACTTGTGGACCTTTTTTCTTTGAAGGACATTCTGGCAGATGGTAATTTGGAGTGGTTTGGATGATACATGGTGTGAGAGCTCTGCTCCAAAATGTGAGGGATATTATGCCTTGGTTTGAGTTTGCTTTTTCTCCCCTTGCTGTGCTTAAGCTTTCTCAGTAGACACCTACATGCCAACTTGTCTGCTGTGTGCTCACTTGTTTAATTCGTTTGTTCATACATTTTCTCAGCTTACTCCATGCTCTAGTTAAACTGTTGGGGGCATTTCAGGTACTTCACACAGCATTTTGTGTTTTTCTGAGGGCTTGTTTTTTATTTCCTTCCCTCATGGTTGTTCCTGAGAGCCTTAGAGAGGTGGTAGGGATTTCCAGTAAATTCCCAGAGGTATCACAGCTCGCTGGGCTGCAGGGACACGATCTGCTCTGTGCATGTGTGCCTGGGGCTGGTGTCAGATCCTCTGCTGGATGCTGAGCCTGGGAAGAGGCAATGGTCTGCTGCTCACCAAATGGATCTGTGGCCACCTCCCAGGTCTCTTCAGCCAGGCTGGCTCAGGCCAGTGGTTTCAAGCCAGGCAAACATTCCCAGAGGGAAATCTGGGCATGATGAGAGCAGCTCCAGAGCCTGGCACAGGAGGTCAGTAACTCCTGGCACAGCTCAGTCTGGAAGAGGGAGTTTGGCCTTGACTGTAGACAAGTGTTTAACACAGGAGGAAACCACTGGAGACAGAGTGATTCCAGACATGCCTGGGACACATCCAGAACTTTTCAGCTCTCAGAAATACCCAGATCTTCTCCAGATTTGCACTGTCCTTAACTCTGCTCAGGTAGTCAAGCAGGTAAGGGATGGAACAAACAGCTGCAGCCCCCAGGTCCTGCCTGCACATGGCCCTGCCAGGACGTGGCTCAGAGCTCTGGCTGTGTTGGAAGCCCATTGGAACAAAAAGGTTTTCCAGGGGATCAGCATCTTGAGCCAACAGGCCAGGGGGCTGGCCAAGACTTGGATCAGCAAAGGCAGCAGGAGGAGAAGGCACAACAGGGCCAGCTCAGAATTTCCCCTTCCTGATATTATCGCTCCTATTTATTTGGCTTAAAGCAGACTTGAAAAGCAGCCATAGCACAGCATGACTGGGACATGAACATGCACTGCATGTGCAGCCAGGGTTGTCCTGCAGAGCAGCTCCTGCAGCCCTCAGGGCTCTTGGCCAGCCCAGGGCATGTGCCACCTGCCAGGGGCAGCTCTCAGCCTGCCTGGCAGCTGCCCATGGATGCTGCTGGGGAGAAGTTGGAGGTGGAAGGAGCCACCCCCATCAGAGCAGATTTCTCCTGCTCTGGAGATGGTGCTGCATGGCCAGGGCTGCTCTCAGCTTTCTCCTGAAGGGAAGGGAAAGGGGCTGTCAGCTTTGGCTGTGTCACTGAGACTCCTGCACTGTCAGCCTGGGCATCAGCAGATGGGCCCCAGATCTCCCTCAGAAAGCCTCCTTAGCCTCCTCTCCCTACAGAGAGCAGCAGCAGCACCTTGGATTGCAGCATCTCTGTCTGGCCTGCCCTTAAGGCCCTGCTGCCATGGAGATGCCCCTGGGAAGTGCCCTGTGCTGGGAGGTGTCTGCAGGGCACAGCTGAGCCCCCAGGGCTTGGCTGGGCTCTGGCAGCACTGGCAGGGACAAGGCTTGGATAGAGAGGAACAGTTCCTAGTAGGCAAAGTTACAGGCAGCAGAGAGCCAGACCCATCCTTGGTATCCCTTTCTGTTCAGGTGCACTGGGAAAGAGAGACGGGCTTAGAGAAATTGACTTTTAAACTGGAGTCTTTAGAAACTCCACTTTTGTTTTTAAACATGTTTAAAATTTCATCACCCTGAAATAAGAGGAGATGTAATAGGCATAGGGCACCTTTGTGGGAACAGCAGGTCTGACTGTTCTGGGGCACAGGGAGCCCTGTTTTCCCTTTTGGGCTTCCCTGGGGTTCAGGCTGAGAGCAATGCTGAAGATGAGGAAGGGACTCAAAAGCATAAACCCAATCAAAAATAAAAAAAGCTTAGTGAAATTCCCCCACAGATAGAAAAGTAGTTTTGAGGGAATTCCTAAAATAACCTCATAGGATTGACTCAAAGCGCTTGTCAATGTCTTCTTTCAACAGTCCACCATGGCCAGAGTGAAAAAATGTCCAACAGCAGCTCCATCAGGCACTTCCTCCTGCTGGCATTGGCAGACACGCGGCTGCTGCAGCTCCTGCACTTCTGCCTCTTGCTGGGCATCTCCCTGGCTGCCCTCCTGGGCAACGGCCTCATCATCAGCGCCGTAGCCTGCAGCCACCACCTGCACACGCCCATGTTCTTCTTCCTGCTCAACCTGGCCCTCAGCGACCTGGGCTCCATCTGCACCACTGTCCCCAAAGCCATGCACAATTCCCTCTGGAACACCAGCACCATCTCCTACTCAGGATGTGCTGCACAGCTCTTTTTCATAATGTTCTTCCTCTCAGCACAGTATTTCCTCCTGACCATCAGGTGCTACGACCGCTACGTGTCCATCTGCAAACCCCTGCACTACAGGACCCTCCTGGGCAGCAGAGCTTGTGCCCACATGGCAGCAGCTGCCTGGGCCAGTGCCTTTCTCAGTGCTGTCATGCACACGGCCAATACATTTTCCCTGCCCCTGTGCCATGGCAGTGCCCTGGGCCAGTTCTTCTGTGAAATGCCTCAGATCCTCAAGCTCTCCTTCTCCAAATCCTACCTCAGGGAAATTGAGGTTTCTCTTTTCTCTATCTCTATAGCTTTTGGTTGTTTTGTTTTCATTGCTTTCTCCTATGTGCAGATCTTCAGGGCTGTGCTGAGGATCCCCTCTGAGCAGGGACGGCACAAAGCCTTTTCCACCTGCCTCCCTCACCTGGCTGTGGTCTCCCTGTTCATCAGCACTGGCTTTTTTGCCTACTTGAAGCCCCCCTCCATGTCCTCCCCATCCCTGGATCTGGTGGTTTCAGTTCTGTACTTGGTGGTTCCTCCAGTTTTGAACCCCCTCATCTACAGCCTGAGGAACCAGGAGCTCAAGGCTACAGTGTGGAGACTGACAACTGGATGGTTTCAGAAACATTAAACGGCTGGCCAGTTTCTGCAAATAATCTATAATAAAAGTCATCTTGGATAGTTCTGTTGATTTGGGGTTTTTTCCCCTCTGTTTTAGTTTGTATTATTGTCTCGAAATCTAGGCTTTTCTTTATTCCATTTCTCATTTTCTTTCTCTTAAATTGTCCTGTGGCCCCAGACTTGTCAAGGAGGAGCTGTGCTTTTAGTGGCTGTAAATGAACTAAAGGCTCTCCCAGCAAAGTTTTAACTACAGATTCCCCTTCTGTTGCCTTGTGTGGAGGTGCAGCAGCAATGTCTGTGTGCAGAGCTGGGGGCAGATCAGTGCTGGCCCAGCAGCTGTGCCCAGCACCAGCAGCACTTGGTGTTGCCCTGATGTTGCTGCAGGGCCTGAGTGCTCTCGGGGTCAGGCACAGCCCTGGGTGTGGCAGTGCCGGGGCTGCAGCAGGGACAGGCCATGGGCACTGCTGGGGCAGCGCTGACGCCTCAGCCCAGGGCCTGGGGGCTCCAGGCTCCTTGCCCAGGCTCTCTCAAGAACACGGCCAGGCCAATGCTCTGCACAGAAACCCCCGTGAGCAGCCCCCGGCTGGCCGTGGGCAGGCTGGGGGCAAACAGCATGGCTGGGGCTCTGCAAGGGCCCTGGGGCAGATGGGAAGGAGCAGCAGAGCAGGGGCTGATCCATCCCCAGTGCGCTGCACAGCTCAGGGCAGCGTCCCAGAGCATCCTCATGCAGCTGCCAACAACATCCCCCCTCTGCAGCCCTGGCCTCTCCCCCAGCTCACACAGGTGCCCCATCCTTGCAGGCACAGACACGGCAGCACTGGCTCAGCAGCCCCTCTTTGCATTGCACACAGCAGGGGGAGCACCCCCATGCTGATGCTGTGGGGACAGGACCCTGAGGGAGCACAAATGCCATCAGCCCCTGGGGCCAGCAAGGGCTGGGGGACACCAGGGAAACCACTCAGCTTTGTCCTGGCCTCTGCAGTCAGCCAGAAAGTTTGTTCCCATCAGCTGGGAGTTTCCTGTCCCACTGCAGACGCTGTTGCTCAGAGCCAGGGCTGCCTGGCAGCCACCCCCAAACTGCCCTGAGCATTTCCTTGGCTTCACCTTTGCTTTCTTTCCTCTTCCTGCTGCAAATTTCTTCCTATTGCCCACCCCTCTTCCCTCCCCTGCAAACAGCCCATCCCTTTTTCCCCTTTTCTCTCTGGCCCCACTCCCCATTGCAGTTCCTGACTTGGCCCCATGGGAACGTCCCTTGGGGAGCAGGATCATCCTACAAGTGCTGCAGGAATTGTCTGCAGGCTCCTGCAGTGCCTGGTGCTGCTCCCTTGCCAGAGGCACCCCAGGCCAGAGAGGCACATCTGGGCTGCTGTGTCTGGCTCTGGGGCTCCCTGTTCTGGGCAGTGGAGGAGGAGCTGCAGAGGCTCTGCAGGACTGACAGGATGGGCTTTGGGGCTGGCAGGAGAAGCTGAGGGACCTGGGCTGCTGGAGCTCCTGAAGAGGAGGCCCAGGGCTCATCCTGCAACTGCTCCAAGGGTGGTTCCAGAGAATCCCAGAATCAGCAAGGCTGGAACAGGCCATGGAGAACATGAAAACCACCCTGTGCCCTGACACCGCCTTGTCTGCCCTGAGCCTCCACTTCTCCAGGATAAACAACCCCAGCTACCTCAGCTGCTCCTCACAGGACTTGTGCTCCCTCCCCAGCCTTGCTACCCTTCTCTGGACATGCTCCAGCCCCTCCATGTTCTTCCTAAATATGGGGGACCCAGAACTGCAAACAGCACTTGAGGTTCTGCCCAAACAGTGCTGAGCACAGGGGAAGAATCCCTGCCCTGCTCCTGCTGGCCACACCATTCCTGAGCCAGGCCAGGAGCCATTGGCCTTCTTGGCCACTTGGGCACACTGCTGCCTCATGCCCAGCCAGCTCTCCATCAGTCCCTGCAGGTCCCTTTCTGCCTGGCTGCTCTCCAGCCACTCTGTCCCCAGCTTGTAGTGCTGCAGGGGTTGTTGTGGCCAAAGTGCAGGACCCGGTACTTGGACTTGTGAAACGTCACCTTCTTGGATCTGGGCCCTGGATCCAGCCTGTCCAGGGCCCTGTGCAGAGCCCTCCTACCCTGCAGCAGATCAACATTCCCAGACAACTTGGTGTCACCAGAGTTCCATGAGGCCCCCGAGTGTCCCAATGCTCTCCATGATTCCATGAGGCCACCCAGTGTCACAATGTCCCTTTGGTTTCAAGGGACCCCTTGATGTCACAAATTCACTTGGATCCTTGCGCCCTGCAGTGTCACAATGGATCCTTGGCCCCCAAGGCCTTCCGTGTCACAGTGTATTCTTGGTTCCATGAGGTCTGGCAGTGCAGCAATGCTCTCCTTGGTTCCACAGTGTCACAATGGTCTCTTGGTCCCAAGGGCCACCACCTTGTCAAACATGTTTCCTTTATTCCAGGAGTACCTGAGGTGTGGTGGTTTTCACAGGGGTCACAGAACAAAGGAAGAGACAAGAAACTTGAATCCATGTTTCAGAAAGCTGATTTATAAATTTATGATATATATTATATATATTAAAATAAAATTATATACTAAAACTATCGTAAAAGAATAGAAGAAGGGATTTCATCAGAAGGCTAGCAAGCAATAGAAAAGAATGGAATGATAATAAAATCTTGTGACTGACCAGAGAGTCCGAGAAAGCCAAACTGTGATTGGACATTAAAAACCACCACATGAGACCAATCAAGGTCCCCCTTTGCATTCCAAAGCAGCAGATAATTATTGCTTACATTTCATTTCTGAGGCGTCTCTGCTTCTCAGGAGAAAAATACCTAGCAAAAGGATTTTTCATAAAATATGTCCACATAAAATATGTGACACTGAGGAGCAGCACTGTCCCCTTGGTTCCATGGGGCCCTGCAGTGTCACAATGGCCCCATCATGACACCAGGTCCTGCTCTGTCACAATGCCCTGCATGGTTCCACAAGGCCCTGCAGGGTCACAGTGGCCTCTTGGTTCCCTGAGGCCTCAGAGGGCCACCATGAATTCCTTGGTGCTGCAGTGTCACAATGGAGCCCTGGTGACACAAGATCCTGCAGTGTCACCAGGGACCCTTGGTTCCATGGGGCACCACAGGGTCACAATTGTTCCCTCAGTTCCCAGAGTCCTTGCAATGGAGCAATGGCCCCTTGATTCCATTGTGCCCATGCTCTCCCAACGGTCTCCTTGGTTCTGCAATGGCACAATGGCCCCTTGGTTCCACAAGGTCCTGCAGTGTCACAGTGACCTCTGTGGTTCCACCAGGACCCAGACTGTTACAATGGACCCCTTGCTTCCATTCAGTCCCACAGTGTCACAATGGCCTCTTGGCTCTGTGCTGCCATGTCGTACACAATGTCACCATGGTTCTCTTAGTGTCACCAGGCCCCGCAGTGTCACAATGGCCCCTTGCTTCCCCAGGGCCCTGCAGTGTCACAGTCATCAGAGAATCAACCAGGCTGGAAAAGACCTTGGAGAGCATCAGGTCCAACCTGGAACCCAACACCACCTTGTCACCCAGACCATGCACTGAGTGCCACATCCAGTCTTTCCATAAACATTTCCAGGGACAGTGACTCACCCACTGCCCTGGGCAGCCAGTTCCTGTGACCTAACAGTGTGCTGCCCAACCAGTACTGAGCACAGGGGAAGAATCACTGCCCTGCTCCTGCTGGGCACACAATTCCTGATCCATAGGAGTGCCAGGGGTTGGATAAGGGAAATGGTGGGGAGAAATTGTGATTGATTGATTGATTGTCAGCCATAAAGGGTCTTGATTTTCATACGTATTCATGCTGCATTAGGAGCTGCTGGGGGTCAATATCAACTGGACACTGCATTGCTGATATCAATCTATAAACAGGAAAAAAATAGGACAAAACAGTTCTCTCTGCATTTTTTTCAGTACAGTATATTCACTTTGAATACATTTCTGAAATGTGTGTAATTAATCACAGAAGAACTGAAAACTTATATTATTCCCAAGGGCTTGTCTTGTTTGGGTGATTTGAAGAAATGTTTAACAGCCTTTTCCAGTGAATTCCTGAACTGAAGAGCTCAAGAAAGAAGAGGCCTCTGGAGTAGTAAAATTCATCAGCAACCTCCAAGTGCCAGCAGATCCATCCCCATCAGAGCAACAATGAACAGAAATGGGCACAGCTTTGTGGCTGCCCCAGCTTTGGCATGGGCCCTGGGCCTGGAGCAGGAGCAACTCTTGAGGGCCCCAAGGCTGGGGCTCTTGTGCTGCCCTGGGCAGATGGGATGGCAGCAGGGGCTGCAGAGCTCTCAGCACCTCAGCCCAAGGGGAGCAGGGAAGCCAGGGAGCCTCCTTTGGCCTTGGCCAAGCACCTTCCCCCCATGGCTGGGGCTGAGTCCTGTGGCAGCTGCAGCTGCTGCTGTGCCCTTGCCAGGGGCTGAGGCCGTGGGGCAGTGCCCAGAGCAGCCTGGCTTGAGCAGAGCTGTGGGGCCAGAGCCGGCTGGGCTGGGCTGGGGAGAGGCCCTTGGTGCTGCCCAGAGCTCAGGGCAGCTGGCAGAGCTTGCAGGGAGCTGGGCTGGGCTCAGACAGCCTGGCCCAGAAACCATCAGTGTCCACCTCAGCCTGGCTGAGCATGCAGGGACAGGACTCTGGCCAGGCCTTGTGGGGAAGGGCCAGCGCCTGTGCAAGGCATTGCAAACAGGCAAGTGGCCCAGAGAGGAGGCTGCTCTGTGCCCTTGGTGGCATGGACAGAGCAGGGAGGGGGCCCAGGACATTTGTCAGTGCCAGCCTCTGTGCCCGTGTGTTGGCAGCCCTGGCTGCTGAGGCCAGCTTTGGCCTGGGCTGAGTTTGGCTGTGGCCCAGCTCCATCCTCCTGCGGGGCTCAGGGCCTATTCACAGCCATGGCCAGCCCTGGCTGCCTCTCTGCTGGCCCAGAGGCCGGCAGAGCCCGGGGCAGGGCTCTCTGTGCAGCCTCACAGGTGCCAGGGGCTCTGCAGGAGCTGGCAGAGGCTGCCCAGCAGGGAGGCCATGGGGCACAGAGCCCCAAGGCTGCTGTGGGCACCACGGCACAGGGGCCGTTCCCAGTCGCAATGCTCCTGGCCTGGGCTGGGCCTGCACAGGGGCTGGGCCACCATGGCTGGGCCGGCACAGGGCCACAAAGGGGCCACGCAGCCGCTGCCAGGGCTGACAGCAAGGCCAGGCACACACAAGCAATTGCTGAGCATGGCCTGCGCTGGCCAGGCCTGACTGTGCCAAAGGCAGAGCTCAGCTGCCCTTGGGGCTGCAGGAACAGTGCAGAGCCCAAAGAGCCTCCATGGCTGTGCTGGAGACCAAGGCTGCAGGAGGGAAATGCAGGGCTGCTGAGGGATGGGGAGGGCATTGAATTCCAGCACACACCTCAGCTCTCTGATGATCCTGGCACCATGCTGGGCCCTGTTTCAGACTGGAGCAGAGCAGATGTTGATGGGCCAGGAGCCCTGTGGGGCTGTCAGGGACCTGCAGCTTGCAAGGTGCCCTACTCTCTCTCAGGTGCTCTCAGAGAGATCCAATCCCAGCTGGGCACCTCAGGGCACAAGTGGCACTGCCTGTTCATGGGCACACAACTGATGTCTGCCTGGATAGGGGCACAGGTTTAAATACTTGTTAGTTTCTAATATACAAACAAATCTTTATTATCTGGGTAATCTGAGTACTTTGAAGTTATAGCAAAGTTTTCCCATCAAAAACAGGGATTTCCTGGAAGCATATTGATGGCAGAAGGAGAAAAAATACTGATCTTCCCCTCTGCTTGTGTCCGCAATATTCATTCTATGATTTAATCTTTCTTTTCCATCAGGTGTTTCCAGCCCTCCTGGTTAAATGGCCATGTCTAAGGACATCTCTTCTTTTAAAGCAGGTGGATCTATGTACTTCCTGCTGCCCCCAGATTTACTCCTCTAGGTCCTCTCTGGTCATTGAAGTACCTCTCAAAGGACTGATTTCATACTTTGATCTGCAAGAATTTGCCCAATATTTCTGAAGTTCAAATAAATATATAATTAAACATCATCTCATTTCTGTTTATATTTATCACAGTATTGTGTTTTCTTATGTCCTTTTTTTAGAATTCTTCCTGTACAGAAATCCCTTGGGGATTGGGGGTATGTCAGATGCTTCTGGGACATCCCAGAGAGCTGAGGGAAGAGCTGTGATGGTTCTTAACCTGTTCAAATGTTCAACTTGTGTTTGTTGGCAAGAAACCTTTCTGTGCCTCTGGATGCCACCAGTCCCTGACCACAAAGGACACAAACCTGATGAGTTGTGGTTCCCACTGCAGGGGCTGCACTTGGACCTTGGCTCTGCACAGGAGAGCTCTTCATCCCCTTTCCCTATGTTCCTCCCTCTGGTCATGGAGGGAGCTCCTGACTTCAGTGTATGACTGCTGTGTGCAAAGAGCAAATCTGGGCAGAATCAGAGTATGGAGGGTTTGCACGGGAGGATCTGTTGAGATCTGTGCTGTGCACAGAAGGTGTTTTCCATTGCTCTGAGACTGTCTGCTGTGGAAAGTGGATTCAATATCCAGCAGAGGAATGACTTTTGCATTTGATGGAGCTGTGCCTTCCCTTGGCTTTGTTGGCTGACAAGAAATGAACATCCCTCTGTGTCTCAGGCAGCTCCTTCTCCGAGAAAAGCAGGTGGGAGTTGGAGCCAAGGAGCTGAAAGCTGCAGGTGCAGCCTGGGCTGGAGGGAGCTCAGATTTGCACAAGGCTGCTCTGAGTGCCAGGGCTTGGATGGGGGAAATGGTGGGGTGGGGGTAGTGACAGAGTCTGATTGATTGTCAGCCATGAAGAGTCTTGATTTTCATCTTTATTCAAATTGCATGAGGAGGTACTTGGATTCAATGTCAATTGGAGACTGCACAGACTGATTTATGAACAGGAAAAAACTGAAGAAGGACCTAAAAAAAGTTTTCTCATTATCTTTGTAAATAGAATATATTCCGTTTGAACACACTACTGAAATCGGTCAAGTTAACCACAGATGATTTGAAAACTGAAATCAAATTATTCCCTGAGGCTTGGCTTGTTAAGGTGTTCTCAATGTCAATGAGCCCTGGGACACTGAATTCCTGCACTGAAGAGCTCAAGGCTGAACAAGCCTCTGGAACAGGAAAATTCAGCAGCAGCCTCCAAGTTGCTGAGGATGTCAGCAGCCCCCACTGAGGCCATCCCTGCCCAGAGACCGTGGGGGAATGGGCAGACAAGGAGAGCGTCCCTGGGGCTGGGACAGCACAACTCAGAGGCACCAGAGGCTCCAGCTGGGAAATGGAGTGTGGAATGTGGCTGGGAAAGCCCTGCCTGGGCTGTGCCCAGCAGGACAGACAAGCCCTGACTCCCATCCACTAAAAAACTTTCTCAATGAGAGATTTAAAAGAAATTACAATTGTTTGTTTCCTCTGAGTTGGACGCAGTGCAGAAATTCTGACAAGAGATCATCAGGAGCTCGAAAGAACAAGACAGCTTTTACTAGTTATATTAGAAAATTATGGAAACTTGGCAAATGGTTTAATATGACATTCAATGAAATAAAAAACCCCACTTATCAAAGCTTTAAATTGGACCACTCACCTTCACAAACTCTAAGCCTGTGCAGTTTTAAGTTACTCAAGATTTGCAAGAGAAGAGAAATGGAAGAAATATACACAGAAAGAGAAAAACAAAAAACATGTACAGAAGCACCCACACAGCTACCAAGTCCTGGATTCCAGGAGTGTTCAGATGGAAATTCCAAGTGGAGGTAGGGTCAAGATGTGTGCTTGCCTTGTGGTCAGCTTGGTTTCCCTGGGCCCTTCCCCCAGGTGGGACTTGGGCTCATTTGGTCCCTCAGGAGCTGGGCTGGGGGCTGTGGAGGTGGCTGTGGAGCATTGCCTGTGCTGTGCCAGGGACTGGCAGACACTGCTGGGCTGGGAGAGAGGCTCTGGGGGGATTGGGGTTCCAGGGCACAGCAGCATTGGAGTTCCAGGGCAGGGCAAGGCTGGACCTGCCCCTTCCTCCCCTGTGCAAAAATGTTTTGAGCCAACAATCTCCTCCAGTCTCTCACAACAGGGAATGTTGGAGGTGAAATCCCAATTCTGTCCATGGGTGCCTGGAGGAGAAGGACAGTTCTATTCCACAGGAAGGAAAACACAGGGCTCCAGTGTTTGGAAGGCAGCTGAGAGCCTCACAAGGCCAAGGCCTGGCAGACTTGTCAATAAGGGCAGATTTTGTCTGGGAGCATTTTTGAACTGAAGGAATTTTGGAGGTGGAAGGCCAGTCTTGGCCATGGGCACCTGGAAAAGCAGGACAGTTCTTTCCACAGGAAGGAAAGCATGGAGCCTTCCCCAGTATTTTGGGGACAGATGGGAAGTGACCCTCATGAAACCACTGGCAACTAGACTTGTCCTGGCAATATTCCTACTGGAACAATCTCTGGATATAGGGAAATTTGGAGGTGAAATCCCAATTCTGGCCATGGGTGCCTGGCGGAAAAGAACAGTTCTTTTCCATTGGGAAGGAAAGCACAGAGGACCAGTGTTTCAGAAGCAGATGACAAGAGAGTCTTAATGTTCCAAGGTCAGCTGGACCAGTCAGGTGGCCCCTGGGAGGCCAAACCAGCAAGACCTGTTCCATCTTCCCTTGGTTTTGTGGGGCCCCATAGTGTCACAATGGTGCCTTGGATCCATAAGGCCCCACAGTGCCATAATGGTGTTACATGGCTTTGCAAGGGTTCCTCAGGGGTAAAGAGATAGATGAGAATCTTGGCTTCATGATCAGAAGGCTGGATTTATTAATTCATTATATATAATACATTATGACTATACTAAAAGGAATAGAGAGAAAACTTCAGAAGCTGCTAAGCTAAGAAAAGAATAGGAATAGCAATAAACAAGAGAGCTCTCTGTGAACCTGTCCCAGAGAGCTTGGTCCTGATTGGCCCTTAATTGTAAACATGGATAATGGGCCAATCATAGGTGCATCTGCTACATTCCACAGCAGCAGATAACAATTGTTTACATTCTTCTTCTGGGGCCTCAGCTTCCCAGAAGAGGAAAAATCCCAAAGAAAGGATTTTTATGAAAAAATATCAGTGACATATTGGTGTCTTGTTTCCATGGGGTCCAGCAGTGTCACAATGTCCCCTCGGCTCCACAAGGCCCTGAAGTCTCACAATGGTCCCACTGATTCCATGAGGCCTTGCAGTGTCACAGTGGTCTCCATGGTTCCCCAGGCCCCACAATGTCACGTGACTCCTCTGTTCCACGAGGTCTGCAATGTCACAATGGACCTTAGGACCCTGAGGGTTTGCCGTGCCACAATGGTCTCCTTTGGCTCCACAGTGTCACAATGGACCATTGATGACATGAGGGCCTGCAATGTCACACTGGACCTTTGGTTCCAGGCAGCCCTGCAATGTCACAAAGGCCTCTTGGTTTCACGAGGCCTTACAGTATCACAATGGTCCTCTTGGTTTCTGTGGGGACCTCCAGGGTCCCAGTGGTCTCACTGGTTCCATGAGGCCTCACAGTGACATAATGCTTTGGTTATTCCATGGGGCCTCGTAATGTCACAATGGTCTCCATGATTCCATGGTGCCCCTCAGTGTCACAATGGTCTCCTTCATTCCATGAGGCTGTGAAGTGTCCTAATGGTCTCTCCACAGTTCGATGAGGCCCTGCAATGTCACAGTTTGGACCCTTGGCTCCATGGAGTCTTGCAGTGTCACAATGGCCCCTTGGTTCCATGACTCCCCAAAGTGTCATAATGGTCTCCACAGTTTGAGGACTCCTGGCAGTGTCACAATGCACCCTTGGTTTGATGGCGCCTCTCAGTGTCACAATGATCCCTACATTTCATGGAGCCACACAGTGTCAGGACAGTCCCCTTGGTTCCATGAGGCTCAGCAATGTCACAGTGGTCTCCATGATTGCATGAGGTCCCACAGTGTCACAGTGGTCCCTTGGTCTCACAAGGCCCCACAGTGTCACAGTTGTCCCTTGGTTCCATGGGCCCTGTACTGCTGCATTCCCCCCTCCCCTTCTCAGGCCGCCCTGCCAGCTGAGAAATGCTCCTTGGGCCTGGGCCTTGGCCAACAGCCCCTGGGCTCAGCTCCTCTGCAGCTCATCACAAACACTCTCTGCTCCAGGCACTGCTGCTGCCCAGCCAGCTCCTGGTTCCTGTAGGAGCAGCCCTGGGAGCTGTTTTTGTTCCCTCAGCGACACAACATCCCTGTTCTCACACTGCCAAAGAAAGCTGTTGATGCCAAGTGTGGCCAGGATGAACCATTGCTGGGACTGAAGCCCCTCTCTTGGGGCCCTACAAACAGTGCTACAAAAGGAGCCCTTGGAGCTCTCCTGAGCCAGCGACTCCCTCTGAGTGGGGCCTCTCCCAGCCGGGAACTCTCCCGTTTGCTGCACTCGGGGATCTCAAACAATAATGGAGCCTGGGCCGATCCCCCCACTCCTCCAGGCTCAACCCTTCACCCACTGGGGAGGTGCCAAAGGATCCACAGTGAGCATTTCCTGCCCTCAGGGGAATTTCTCACAGGTGCCTTGCACTGACTCTTGGTGTCTGTGTGCACACAGGAGTGCCTGTGCTGGGGAAATGTGGCAGAAATGCTGCTGTCTGAGGGGTTGTTGTGCCTTGGATAGCTGAGTCAGTCAGGCCTGTAGGGAAGGTTAAATCACAAGGCCTAAATGAAGTTAAATGCTGCTGAGAGGTTTTCTTTTGCTAAGCGGTTACCTTTAGTATAAGTTATATGTTAAGTTCAGTATTGTTAAGTGTTATTCCTCTGTTAAATTGCGTAGTCATAGGTTTAAGTTAGGTTACATGCTGTTATACTCTGCTCTTTTGCTAAACTGTGAGGTTGAAAGTATCAGTTAAGGTTAATGTATTAGTAAAGTCCTGTTAAGTTTGAGCTCTGTTAAGCTTTCAGGCCATGTTCCTTTTATCCTTGCCCTTGCTGTCCTTGTGTCACACACACACACAGAGGGACAGTTCTAGGTTCATTTCTGGTTTGATTGCCTGGATTCTGTTTGGTTTTGTTGTTGCTTTGTTTCCTTGGTGTGCCTGAAGTGCCCAGTCAAGAGCAAAGTGACTCTTGCCAAGGAACTTTGTGCTGCTGTCCCTTAATATTCAATCTGGTTTTTGCCGATCCCTTACTGGAGAGCACTTTTCAGTGCTCTCAAGCCCTCGTTCGTAACAGGGTGAAGGAGCCCTGGCCCAGGCTCTGGCCCTAGGGGACACGGGGATGCTGCCAGGGGGTCCCTGTCCCCCTGTCCCACCCCCAGGGCCCCGGCCCCCATCCCCATGTCAGGCTCTGGGGTCGATCTCGTGGAACATCCTCTGGGGGAGGCTGCAGGGCCGGGGGCGGGGGGACCTGGGGGGACAGGGGACCCTGCTGTGCATGAGCAGGGTTGAACTGCTCTGGGGGGAGCTGTGAGGGGGGCCGGGGTAGAGTGACCTCCCCAGTGACCTCACACAGCCCCTGTGATGTCACACAGCCCCCGTGATGTCACACAGCCACCTGTGATGTCACTCAGCCCCTCTAAAGTCACACTGACCCTGTGATATCACACTGACCCTGTGATGTCACAGAGCCAACTCTATGTCAACCTGTGATTTCATAGAGCAGTGCTGTGACATCGCAGAAGACTGATGTCACAAAGTCACCCTGTGATGTCACAATCTGGTCTGTGATGTCATAGCCTCCTCTATGATGTTACACAGCCACCAGGTGATGTCACAACCCACTCTCTGATGCCTCAGAGCCACCCTCTATGATGGCAGACACTGCTCTATGGCCTCACACCCTGCTCTGTGATGTCACGGCCAGCTCTGTGATGTCACAGAACCCTTAAGAACTCAGTTCTATTGAAACACTGAAGTTTCTTGTACTTTGAAGAGATCCCACTGAGGGACATGACTGAGAAAGTGTCCCCAGGCCCCAGGCAGAGCAGAGAACTGCAGGCACTGATGGCAGCTGCGGACAAAGAGAAGCCAAGTCTTGGTGCCCTGGAGCACAGCAGGGTCTGTGCCACCAAGGGCTGTGAGGAGACACCTTGTCCTGAGGCCTTGGGGCCTCCTGGCACAGCCCCAGCCAGGCTGGTCACTGTCAGCCCCTTGTCCTGCCCTCAGCATCCCCCCCTAGCCCACATCCCAGTGGCCTCAAGGATCTGCTGGAAGGAGTCCCTGGGGAGCCTTGCTCAGCAATGGCCCTGGGGGCTCCTGAATGCTCCCTGCAGGGACTGCAGGTGTTTCAAAGGACTTTGGGTTTTGCTTTTGCCTTGGCGTCTCTGAGAGCTTTGTGCAGTCATGGCCTCCAATTATGTGTTGTAATTAGTCCCTGCAGAGGCTTTCTCAGTAACACCACTCAGTGGGGCACATTAATGCTTCAAGGTACTTCAGTTCTTTTAAGGTACTTGGTGTTTCCCTTTGGATACAGACTCTGGGAGAGGTTTGTGAAATCATGGCCCCAATTATCTGTGTTAATTAGTCCCTGGAGAACTTTGTACTGACACGAAATGGGGCTCATTATTGCTTTGAGACTCAAGGTGTTGAAGGTACTTTGGGTTTTCCTTTCCACACTGTCTGAGAGGGTTTTGTGCCATCCTGGCCACCAATTCTCTCCTGCAAGGAGTGCATGAGGAGCCTGTGTTGGAGAGGGACCTCAGTGGGAGCCATGAATGCCTGGAGACACTTGGGGTGTTTCCTCTGCCTTTGACTCCTGGCAAGGTTTGTGCAATCTCCTCCCAGGCCCTGAGGTTCAAGGGCTCAGCTCCAAATGCACAGTGAGGCTCATGAGGATCAAGCAAGTCCTGACAAACCCTGGCTCTGCCTTGATTTCCCTCTGCTCCAGTGTAGTTCATTAGGAGGTTTTCCTTTGACAGTTATGGAGAAATAGTTCCAAGACCTTCCAGGAAATATGTAGTCCTATTTTAAAGGGTGTCTTTTATTGCTGTTCCTATTACACAAGAGATGATTGCAGCATTCAGTGACTGATATTGATCCAGGGACTCTCCTAAGGAGCCCTGGCCTGCTCAGAGAAGCTGTGCCTTGAGCTCTGAGCCAGTGTAGACAACCTTGCTCCACATTCCCCAAGCCCATCGTGTCTCTCCTCACTCACCTGGAACCTGCTTTGCTTGGAGAAGTGGCTGCACACAGCCAAAGAGGGATTTTCCTTCTTTGATTTTTGAAGCAATCTAAAACTCCTGAGTTTCCCCATTGCAAACAGACATCCTCCTAAAGTGTGTGCCAAGCCCAAGCTGCCACCAGGAGCACTCCAGACCTGCCCTGGGCCAGCTGTGAGGGTGGATCATCATCCCAACATGCAGTGGTGCCATTGCAAGGGACTGTTGCCATGGACACTGCAATGACCCCCACTGCTGGGTTTGGGTGCCATGGCAACCCCCATCAGTTCAGGTTTCCTTGGAAACCAGCCCAAGGAGCCATTTTTGAAGCCAGGTTCCATGGCCCCTTGCCTGCAGAGCTGTTGCTGTCCTCGGCTGCCATGGCAACCCTGGGACAAAGCGGTGCCAGGGCTGTTCCAGGTACAATTGCAGTGACGCTCATTGGTGCCACCAGGTGCCATGGCAATGGCCACGGGGACCCGTTCCTTGGTTTGGTGCCGTAGCAGCCGATGCCTGGAGCCGTTGTGATGTTGGTGGCCATGGAAAGCTGCCCTGACCCCTTGCTCAGGGCTGGTGTCAGTGCCCAGAGCCAGAGGGGATCCCTTGCTGGGGGCTGTGCCATGGCCACCTGCCCTGTGCCGACCGCACTGCCAGGGACAAAGGCCAGCTCAGCCAGACAGAAAGGGGCGGGGCTGGGCACTGTTGCCATGGCAACTGGCACTGGGGGGGACACCTGGGTCACCTGGCCTGGCAGTTGCCATGGAAACCCCTGGCAGGGACTGAGGGCACAGCCCCTGGCACTGAGACACTGCTGGGCCGGGTGCTGAGCACAGCGCTGAGCACGCAGAGATGGTTTTGTTCTTGCTGAGCTGCAGCACAGCCAAGGCCTGTCCTGCCCCTCGTCCAGCCACGCTGGGGAGGGGCTGGGGCTGTGGGGGAGCTGGGCAGGGACACAGCCAGGACAGGGGAGCCCAACTGACCCCGGGGTACCCAGACCAGAGCACATCATGCTCAGGGTATGAAGGGGGGAACAGGGAGGAAGGGGGGAATTTGGGAGTGAGGGCTTTTGCCTTTCCAGGGAACACAGGCAAGAGGGAGCCCTGTTTCACCAGTGGGCAGGGTCACGACCAAAGACACAGACACCAACTGAAGGAATTGTGTCATTTATATCATCCACAGATGCAAAGATTTACAAAAGGATAAGCTCAACAAAGCACATCATCATTAGCAATGAATTACAAAAGAAGCTCAGCAATCCATCATAAGCCATCATTACATTTTGATGACCAATCCATTGGTGAAACACCAGAGGTGTTTGTGGCAGACAAAGATTCTGGCTGACTATCAAGGTACACCTTACAGACATCAGCAGTACTTTAGTGACACCGTTCTTCATTCTTTTTTCTCAATCTCATTCGAGTTAGGAACAAGAATTCTGTTGTCCATGGAGCTGGCACCTTTTTAATTCCAGAATAATGCCCCCAGGCCCTTTGCTGTTCAGCTTTACCATGCTGTCTGTGTCTAACAAGGCTTGGGGGGCCCTTTCCCCTCTGGCTGGAAGGGGCTGGGTCCCAGTCCCTGAGGGGCACCCAGCCTCCTGGATGGAATTCCTGTGCAAGTCCCTCAGTGTCACAGCAGCCTTCACAGGGAGCCCCATGGATCAGAGCATTTCCCAAAGGGTCCCTTGGGGCAAACAGGGAGATCTGGTTTGGCAGGATGTGTAAAACAATATCCTGGCAGATGTCCTTGTTCTCACACAGAATCCTTGGCTGCAGGGACACATTCCCATTGTTCCTGCCCAGGGTTCAGGACTCAGAGTTGTCTTTCCTAGGAGCTGCTCCTTCAGCTGCCTCGGGAGGGCCATTTGGCCTCTGGACCCACACTCTGGCTCCATTATTAGGGCTGCTGGATCCAAACCCTTTATCTCCACAAATGGTGGTGACTGGAGCTGGATCTCCTTTTTTCACAATTGTTCTTAAAACTGCAATATCGATAATCGTGCTACCCTGTCATGGGGTTGAATAATCCAATCCTGGTCACTATTGTTTAACACAATTACTGTAATTTCTCCTTGATATTCTGCATCAATTCCTCCTGCCATGACAGGAACACTTTGCAAGGCCAAGCTCCAAGGGAGCAGTTACCAAAGCAAAGTGTCCTGGAGGAATCTGAATTCCTGTTTCAGTACTGATAGCTCTCATTTGCTTTGAATTTATCCTCATTAATTCCAATGCATGAAGGCCCAGCCCTGCAGCCTCTGGGCTGGCCCTGCCAGGGGCCATCACAGCCAGAACAATTTCCCAGGCAGCCCAAGTCTCACTGCCAATGGTTGGATTTGCAAATTGGGGGCAGCCGTGCACAGCCAGGGGGTTTCCATTTCCCCCGTGGGCCATTGTGAAGGGCATGGAGCACATCTGGCAGATGGGTTCTCCGTGGTTCCCATCTCCTCATTTTTTCAACTGCTCTTTTAACAACCCCTTCACCCATGAAACCAATCCGGCAGCTTGTGGATAGTCTGGTACATGAAAAACCCTGCAGGCAAAATCACAGTATTTTTCACAGCAACAGACAAAGCACTCTGCATCACAGTATCAGCAAACCCTGTAAAAATCACCAATTTCCTCCCTTCCTCCTTTTTCCATTGTATACAATCTCACAAAGTTGACCACTGACTTTAAGGTCATGGCCAGTCCTCTTCTGTAGGGTATTTAGTGTTACATCCCTGAGCAGCCAAAGCTACCAAATTAGCATTGTCAGAACTATTTCACATTATTATTGTTTTATATGTACATATTGATATAGAAATATAGATATAGATATGTAGATATAGCCATATATATAAATATATAAACATATATTAAGGTCTTATCATACTATAAATCTGTATATAGTTATTTATTATATTGATATTTCACTTGCTCAAGTCCATCTGAGCATAAGATTAAAACCTTCTTCTGTTGCTCCATGTGGGAGCATTCCAACAATCATTGTTCCTTCTGAAGGTGCTGTTTCCTATGTACTCTCAACAAATTCACCCTCGTCTGCCCAAATCCACAAGGTCTTTTTCTTTTTCATGTGCAATTTTTGGATGCATTTGAAGACATCCAGGGGTTCAACCTCTTTTACCCGACTGCCCCACTGCTCCCACAGGGCTCTGACCTCAGCCCACTCCAGAGCCAGAGAACTCCAGGGAAGGGCTTCCCAGCTGGGAATTTCTGATGGGACTGATTCCTCACATTAATATTGAACAAGTAACATTTTGTTGTCATCTGGCCAGACTGTGCCAGTTTTGTTTTACCAGTGGGCAGGGTCAGCACCAAAGACACAGACTCCAATTGAAGGAATCAGTGTCATTCCCTGCAGTTCAGAGCAGCAAAGAATCACAAAAGGAGCAGCTCAGCAACGCACCCAACCATCCCCACCAAAGACTACCTGCAGTGATTAACAAAGATCCAGCAGCATTTACCCTCAGCCTTTACCATCCCCCAGACCCACACAGCAGCTGGGGAAGCTGTCACAGCCAAGGGCTGCAGAGCCACTCCTGGGCACTGGGAATTCCTGCAGGTGCCTCCAGCCCCAGGTGAGGCTCCAACCCCGCTGGGAGAGGGCCCAGCTCTGACAGTGCTGAATGAACAAACTGACAGCACTGCTAGTGTGGCAACATCTGCTTTCATCCTCCTCTTGGGTCCCTCCCAAAGCCTGGCCAGGGATCAAGGAGGAACCAAGGGAGGTGACATTGATCCTTCAGCCCCAAACAAGGCCAGATGTCAGATTTCATGGCCTTGTCTGGCTTCTGAATACACAAAGGTCAATACATGTTTCACTAATGAGTGGCTACATCTATCTCAGTGCTAATGATCATGCACATTTCATTAGGGAGCAGATACAAAGATAACGTTTGGTTGGAAGGTTCATCCAGAGGCCACCTTTGGCTCAGGGCCTGCTGTCCAGGCCTCACTCAGGGCTGGTGTCCAGGCCTTGGCACTACAGGGACGTGTTTTAGTGCTGGGCTTGGCACTGCCCGGTGAGCGGCTGCACTGGGTGAGCTCAGAGGGCTTTTCCAACAAAAAGGATTCTGTGATTCCATGATTCTATCCATTGCATTGAGCTGGGGCTATTTTAGCAGCATTACTTGGCTCCAAAAGTTCCCTCTTGCCCAGCTCCTGTGGCCTGAGGCTTCAGCTCCTTCAGCTCCTGGTGCTGAGCTGCTCATGCTGAACAAGACAAATCAGAGAGAAGAACACAGTCCATGCAATTCCTTCTGGGACACGGAGAGGGGAGGCTGTGCAAACAGGAGCATTGTTTGGTGTGGCCTCCTCTCTGCCCTTCACGCCTTTCAGCGTTTTGAACCAGCCAAGAGCTTTCTCCAAGAGTGCAATGGAGCAGCTGTTCCTGCTCCGAGGCCTGGCTCTCTCCAGTCTCTGCCCTTGCCTGGTTCTGTCCCTCTTGCTGTGCCCTCTGTTTCCCCAGTGCTCGCTGGCTGCTGCCCAGGACTGTGGCACTGGCACAGATCCAGTGCTCCAGAGCCTCCTTTCTGTGCCCTTGGAGCTGCCTGGGCACAGCAGCCTTTTCCATCTGGAAGCTCCCCATGGACAGGGAGTGCCCAGCTCTGTTCCCTGCACAGCCTCCAGGAGCCCAGGGCTGCCATCTCCAGTCCCTGCTGGCACTGGGGGCTCCCAGGTGCCTCAGGCTGCTGTGACACTGCTGCACACGGGAGGGAAGAGGGGCAGGGGCTGTGCTCAAAGTCAGCTCCATCTGCTGCTGCTGCTGCTGCTGCTGCTGCTGCTGCTGCTGCTGGTGCTGCTTCTGTGGGGTCATTTGTGCAGCCCCAGCCCAGAGTCAGGGATCAGATCCTGCCAGTCTCTTCCAGCCCTGGCTGCTCAGAGTTTGGGCCTTGGAGCCTCAGGTGGCCAAAGGCAGCTGCTGCTGATCCCTCTGTGTGCCCGTGTTCAGCAGTGCTGCTCCATCAGTCTGTGCCCAGCAACGGGGAAAAGCCGGGCTCTGCCTGAGCAGCTCAGCCAGCAGGAAGGGAGCTGCTCCACACGGGAACCAGGAGCAAAGGACATTCCTTTGATAGGACATGTTTTCTATTTAAAGGAAAAAAAAGGAAAAAGGAAAAAAAATAGGTAAATTGTAAAAGATAGGAATAAAATCCAGGTGTTAGTGAAAAAACAAAACATAAAGGCAAAGTTAAATTCTTTGCATTAAGAGGTAAATGATCTTTTTAAAAAGAGAACTCAGGTATTTACATTGTAAATGTGCTGATGGCATGCATCCATTTTACTGACCTCAGCAGCCTTTTAAAAGATTTTGGGCTTTGTTTCCAAACATTCGAAATTTGTATTTTAAATTGTGCTCGAAGCAAGAAGAAATTGCTTTGTGCCCTTCCAGCTCCAAGCAGGACTGGGAATGGAAACTCTGTCAAACCCCAAATCCTTCAGAAGATGACCTTCCTTCTCAGCCTGGGAATGAGCTGCACATTCCCTTTGAAACTGTCAGGGATTTCTTAGAGAAACAAAGTCCCACTTACGGCTTTTTGCTCTGGTTTGGAAGTGCAGAAGGGCAATTCTCCATCCACCAGCTCCAGACTGCACTGCCTCAGGAGCATGGCCCACTCGCCAGCTTTGGCCCACTTGTGGCACTTCTAGAGGAGGAAGAAAGTGCAATTGCACAATTCCAGCCAATCAAGAAGGAAGAATGGGACAGACAAAACACCCTGTGCAGATCCAGGCGTTCAGCTGGGACTGTGGAGAGTTTGGGTCCTTGCCAGTTGGATGTGTGTCCCCAGCTGCAATCTCTGGGCCTGCAGCAGAGTCTCACTCACCCGCCAAAGCAGAAAGCTCAGGCACTGTGCTCGCAACGGGCTCGTCTGATGCAGAGCTGTCAGAGCAATGTGAGGGCAGAGCCAGCCCAGCTGGGCCCAGGGCTGAGCCCAGCAGAGCCCTGGCAGAGCCCAGAGCAGCCTCAGCACCCGCAGAGCCCGGCTGCAAGGAGAGAAAGCAGAAACCCCTTGTCAGCTGAGGGCTCCTGTGCCCTTGTGCCAAGGCCTGCGGTGCCCAGGCCATGCTGGCTGTGCCCAGAGCTGTGCCCAGAGCTGCCCATCCCTGCTGCCTTTGGCAGCAGAGCAGGAGGGCAGCACATGTGCCCAGCCTGCAGCCAGCCACGGCACATCCAGCCCTCAGCAGCTGCCCAGAGCAGGATGCTCCTGTGCTCGCTGCCAGCTCCCAAAAGCTCTGATCCCACCCTGCCAAGCACACAGGGACCCACCTCACGCCAACCACGGCTGCAAGAAAAGCTGCTCCCAAACCACGGCCTCAGCCTTCTCCAAGGGCATGGCCCATCCACACCACAGCTGCTCCCAAGCACTTCCCCATCCACACTGGACCACCTTGAATGCTTCCTCTGGAAAAATAAACAACACATTCTTGAAAAGATATTAGATGCAAAAAGGGAAAACAAGAAAAACGGTAAAAACTCTTATCTGTGTCAGGGCCTTGAGGAAGGCCCAACCCCCACATGCCAGGGAAAAACCCAGCCATGGGTGAGGGAAGCCCACACTTTCTCTCTTCCCCCCTGCACTGCCGCCAAAAATCACAGTGACCCCAAAGCAAACAAGGGCAGTGAAGCAGCCCAAGCCCTTCCTTGCCTGCACAGCAAAGCAGCTGTGCTCAGGTTCTGGAGTCCCACCTCTGCTCCCACCATGGGGGTTTGTTTGTGTTGGCCTGGCTGCCCCAGCCCCAGCCCCAGCCCGGGGCACGGTGGGTGCTGGGGGCTTTTGGGAGGGCCAGGAGCCCACTCCCATTTCATACCCACCCCAGCCCATGCCCCAGCCCTGCCAAAAGCAGCTGGGCAGCCACTGAAGAATGAGTTGCATCTGCCCCAGCAAAGGGGGAACCTTTGGTTCCCAGCCAGGCTGGGCAATGCCCAAATCTGAGAGCATCCCCCTGCATGTGGACTCATCTGCAAATTCACTGTGGAGCCTGGCTTTGAAGAAGGTGCCAGAATCAAAGTCCATCATCTTCAGCTGGCCAGGCTGAGGAAGAGCTTGTCATCCTTGGTGTCCTCCTCACTCTCTCCAGCAGCAGCATCCCCACCCGGTACAGCTTCTCCAGGGGCTCCTTCTCCTTCCCTGGGGGCAGACCAGGCTCTCAGGGCTCTGCCCAGGGCCCCAGCTGTCAGGGAACCAGGACAAGCAAAACCAGCTTGGATGGCGGCCACCAGTGCTGGGCAGAGCAGCTCAGCTTCAGCCCAAGGGCTGCGTGTTCCCATCCCATGACCCCGGTGCAGTGACACTGGCAGCACAAAAAGGGCTGGGTTCCTTTGCTTCTCATTACCAAGGCACGTGTGGAGCTGGAACTTACCAGGGCCCTGGATCAAAGTATGCCTGTGGCTCTCTCCCTTCTTCTAGGGAAGATGAATATCCTGCATCCAAGGATGACAGAACAGCTCTTCTAATGAGGGCCTTTCCAAGTCCAGCATGGATAAACACCGCCTGATCAGATCTTGGCACTCTGGGCAGAGAAACCAGAAACCACCACTTAGTTGGAGAAGGCTCCTATTGGCTTTGCCCCACCATTCCCATGCACAGGCCATGCTGGATGTGCTCAAAGCTGGGCCTAAACTTTCCCATCCATTCCCTGTTTTGGAGGAGAGCAGGACATTTGCCACCTCCTCAGCAGCTGCCAGAGCAGGATGCCCACGAGCCTGCTGCTGTCTCCCAGCACTGGGATTCCCCCCGTGCCCAGAGATGAGGATCCACCTTGAGAGAGCCGTTCTGGCAGCGAGAGCTGATGGTCCCAGCTGATGTTCTGGCACCTCCTGAAAGGGTGCTCCCCACAGACCATCTGGTGCAGCAGGATGCCCAGGGACCAGATGGTAGCTGGCTTGCCATAGTACCAGCCAAAGTGGGTCCATTCCGGGGGGCTGTATGACCGTGTTCCTATGGAATACAGATGGAGTTCATCAGGGGGATGAGGCTGTTCCCAGAGCCTGGCCCCAGCATCCCTAGGCATGTGGGGGCTGCCCCAGTGGCACACAGGGTGAGCATTGCCCTCTCACCAGCACCTGGGACTTGTGTACAGACTTGGGGTTGGAAAAGAAGCCACTGGTGTTTCAAGAGGTCAGTGGAAGCCCTGGCAAGGCCTGACCATAACAAGGAAGAACCCACCCAGTGCTGGGAAAAACCATGCTCTCATCCTCCCGGCCTGCATTGCCCCAAAAACCATTATGAACCCCAACAGACCAGGTGAGTGGAGCAGTCCAAGCCCTTTCTCACCTGCACACCAAACCGGCTGGGCACAGGTTCTGGTTCTCCCTCTCTGCTACCCCCACCCACGGGTATTTTTGTTGGGCTGGCTGCCCCAGCACCAGTTCTGGGCAGAGTGGGGGGCAAAGGCTGCCAGCAGGGCTGGAAGATGGCTACCCACTCAGCCCTGAGTTTCAAAAGAAACTCGCTGAAGACTCAGTGACATGAAGGGCCGCAAAAGAGAGAATCCCTGCTGCCACAGTCAGCTTGGGCTGGGAGATGTTGGGTCATGAGATGCTGGGCCCAGGAGCCCTGCGTGGGCTCACCTGCAAAGTGCGTGTAGGCTGTGTCCTGCAGGTAGGTGCCACAGCCAAAGTCAATCAATTTGGCCTGCCCGGTGGCCAGATCAACCAGGATGTTCCCTGGTTTGATGTCGCGGTGCAGGACCCCGCAGCTGGTGCAGTGCCGCACGGCCTCCAGCACCTGGCGGAACAGCTCCCGCGCCTCCTCCTCGGGCAGGAACCGCCGTGCCCGAATGAAACGATGCAGGTCCTGACACCGCTCTGGCCGCTCCAGCACCATCAAGATGTCCTTGGGGAACTCAAGCCACTCCAGCATCTGGACCACACCGGGGAAGCCAGTGGACACCTTGGCCAGCAGCACAATCTCCAGGGGTGCGCTGGTGCCATCGGGCTGCGGGAGGAGCACAATGCCGTCAGTGGAGCCGATGCCGTGCCGGGGCTCGTGAAGCCCTCAGCCAGCCCGGGATGCTCTGCGCCCTGCGCTGGCCCCACGCCCGCTCTCCCTCGGGGCGCCCTGGCGGCTCCCACCGTGCCGGGCCTCGGCTCAGTCCCGCCCGGCACGGTCCGGCTGCTGCCGCTGGCCCTGCTCACTCACCAGCTTGCCCCAGTGCAGGACGCGGTTCCGTGGCACCCTTTTGATGGCCACCTGCAAGTCAAGGGGAGCAGAGGGCTCAGCTCACCGCCTTCCCTGCCCAGCCCCATTCTCTGCCCTCCTCCTCCTCCTCCTCCGCCCCCTCCCCTCGTCCGCCGCTCACCGGGGCGCCGTCCGAGAGCCGCGTGGCCGCGAAGACGCTGCCGAAGCCGCCGCGCCCCAGCAGCGAACCCAGCCTGTACTGCTCCTGCAGGGCCTGCTGAGTCTGCCCTGCGGGCGGGACGCGGCGGTCAGCGCTCGGCCCGGGGCCAGCAACGGCCCCCGAGCGCCTCTCAAGCGCCCCGGGCCGGCCATGCCCAGGCGTTCGCTCCCGGGAACGCGGCACGGGAGGCTCGGGGCTGGCGGCCGCGCTGCCGAGCGGCGGAGCTCGGGCCGGGGAAGCCGCAGCGGAAGCGGCGGGAGCGGCCGCGCCGCCTGTGTCCTCCGCGGGCCCCGGGAGGAGCCGGGGCCGGGGTCGGGACTGGACCCTGCCTCGGGTCCGGGGCCGGGCTCGGGCCAGGCGGAGCCGAAGGGCGGCGATGCCGCCCCCGCACCAGGCACTGATGCCCGCCCAGCAGCGCCACCGCCAGTACGGCCAGAGCCAGGCGGAGGCGAGACCGCGGCGGGACGGCCGGGGCCGGGCTCGGGGCAGCCCCGCCCGGGGCCGGGGGCGGGCCGGGGGCATGGCCTGGCCCGGCAGGGGAGAGGGAGGCGGGGAGAGGAGAGGGACGCCGGGCAAGGGACCCCGAGAGAAGGGTGCCCGACAGCGGGAGAGAGAGAGAACAATGAGAATGAGAGTGAGAATGAGAATGAGAATGAGAATGAGAATGAGAATGAGAAGCAGTGTTTAGGGTCTGTGGTCTTTTTTCTGCCGACGCTCTTGCTCCTGCTGCCGCTGCTGCCGCCGCTGCCGCCGCTGCAACTGAGGCACCGGGGCCGTTCGTCCCCGTGTCCGTTCCCCGCTCGCCCCACGAGCCCCACGTTCGAGCCCCGCGCGCCCCGGGGACAGCCCCTCCGTCTGCCTAAACACGGGAACCTTCCAGCGCTGAGCCCGGATGCAGAGCCCTGACTCCTGCGCACTGGCACAGCGATCCCCTCGCCTGCTGCTGTGCATTGTCCTTGCTGAGGGTCAAACACTGTCGGGCCACCTTCCCTTGGGGTAGGATTCCTACCTGAGCCCAGCACTGCACTTACATGTCCAGTGTTGCTTTCCAGTAAAAACAGGAGAAGGAAAACTGTGTGTGGCTCATGGTATTTTAGAACGCCTAAAAATCCCTAAGTCACTGATCTTAGAGGTGAGGTACATCTGGAATTACTGGGATGCAGCATGGAAAAGGGGAGCATAGAAATAAATAGAGGAAAACATCTTGGATTGTTTCTTCCATTTTCATTTCACTTTTGGAAAGCTGTTTCAGTTTTACAGGAATCTTCTCCTGTCTGCTCTTCCCAAGAATTTCTCATGGAGAACAAGGTCAAGCTTCTGTCACAAGATTTGCCACCAGGAAATTATGCCACTGGTGAAGTTTTCATTGTGACTGTTTGTGCTGGCTTAGGGCAAATTTTGGGAGGAAATCTCCAAAAGGAATACATCTAGAAAGAAAGTTCAAGCAGCCCCTACCCCTACTAGTTCAGGAAAAGACTTCCCTCGAGAAAAGTGAAAAAAACCTCAGTTTATTAAACAAGTAAAGTATTCACAAGCATGAAAAATGAATAATATTAAATAAAACCTCGGACAGTGCTGAAGAGATGGAAAATTCAGAAAGTCCTTGTTGTGGGTTGTAGTTGGCTCACTCGGTCTCTTCTAAGTCCCTCTGGTGCTGGAATGCAGCGTCCCAGAGCTCGGGGGGCCACAGGTGTGAGCTGCAGGTGTTTGTCTGGGTTTTCAGTCCAGAGCAGGTTTAAACAGTTCCAAGAAAAAGGAAAGTCACAGTCCGAGGAACTTCTCTTCCTAAGCTAGCTAAAACCAAATTGCTAGACCTGGGCTGTGAAGGCATCGGGAAATTTCCAAATCTGTGCACTGGCAGTCTAGGCAAACACTAGATCTGGATGGTGCTGGAGTCAGAACCTTGAAATTTCCAAACTTTAGATTTCTGTGCCAGCAAATCACTGGACTTGGGCTGTGCGGGCACCAGGAAATTTCCAAATCTGGGTACTGGGGAAGCAAACACAAGATATGGGAGGTGCCAGACCCAGTAGCAGGAAGTTGCCGGGTTTTGGATTTCTGTGCCAGCAAATTGCTGCACTTGAGCTGTGCCAGAATAGGGAAATTTTCAGGTCAAGGCACTGGCAGTGGCAGCAAACCCCACATTTCAGGAAGGATTGGATCTGGACCCTTCCCTTCCCTTCCCTTCCCTTCCCTTCCCTTCCCTTCCCTTCCCTTCCCTTCCCTTCCCTTCCCTTCCCTTCCCTTCCTCCACAAGGTGCGAGAGGGGCCAGACAGCAGCCAGGCAGAAAGGGACCTGCAGGGACTGATGGACAGCAGGCTGGGCATGAGGCAGCAGTGTGCCCAGGTGGCCAAGAAGGCCAATGGCTCCTGGCCTGGATCAGGAATGGTGTGGCCAGCAGGAGCAGGGCAGGGATTCTTCCCCTGTGCTCAGCAATGCTTGGGCAGCACCTCAAGTGCTGTTTGCAGTTCTGGAGCCCCCAATTTAGGAAGAACATGGAGGGGCTGGAGCGTGTCCAGAGAAGGGCAACAAGGCTGGGGAGGGGTCAGGAGCACAAGTGCTGTAAGGAGTTGCTGAGGAAGCTGAGGTTGTTTATCCTGGAGAAGAGGAGGCTCAGGGGAGACAAGGCGGTGTCAGGGCACAAGCTGGACTTGATGATCTCCATGGCCTGTTCCAGCCTTGCTGATTCTGGGATTCTCTGGAACCACCCTTGGAGCAGTTGCAGGATGAGCCCTGGGCCCCCTCTTGAGAAGCTCCAGCAGCCCAGGTCCCTCAGCTTCTCCTGCCAGCCCCAAAGCCCATCCTGTCAGTCCTGCAGAGCCTCTGCAGCTCCTCCTCACTGCCCAGAACAGGGAGCCCCAGAGGCAGACACAGCAGCCCAGATGTGCCCCCCTGGCCTGGGGTGCCTCTGGCAAGGGAGCAGCACCAGGCACTGCAGGAGCCTGCAGACAATTCCTGCAGCACTTGTAGGATGATCCTGCTGCCCAAGGGACGTTCCCATGGGGCCAAGTCAGGAACTGCAATGGGGAGTGGGGCCAGAGAGGAAAGGGGAAACAGGGATGGGCTGTTTGCAGGGGAGGGAACAGGGGTGGGCAATAGGAAGAAACTTGCAGCAGGAAGAGTGAAAAAAGCAAAGGTGAAGTCAAGGAAATGCTGAAGGCATTTTGGGGGTGGCTGCTAGGCAGCCCTGGCTCTGAGCAACAGCGTCTGCACTGGGACAGGGAACTCTCAGCGGATGGGAACAAACTCTCTGCCTGACTGCAGAGGCCAAGAAAAAACTGAGTGGTTTCCCCGGTGTCCCCCAGCCCTTGCTGGCCCATGGGGCTGATGGCATTTGTGCTCCCTCAGGTTCATGTCCCCACACCAAGAGCATGGGGGTGCTCCCCCTGCTGTGTGCAATGCAAAGAGGGGCTGCTGAGCCAGTGCTGCCGTGTCTGTGCCTGCAAGGATGGGGCACCTGTGTGAGCTGGGGGAGAGGCCAGGGCTGCAGAGGGGGGATGTTGTTGGCAGCTCCATGAGGATGCTCTGGGACGCTGCCCTGAGCTGTCCAGCCCACTGGGGATGGATCAGCCCCTGCTCTGCTGCTCCTTCCCATCTCCCCCAGGGCCCTTGCAGAGCCCCAGCCATGCTGTTTGCCCCCAGCCTGCCCACGGCCAGCCTGAGGCTGCTCACGGGGGTTTCTGTGCTGAGCATTGGCCTGGCCATGTTCTTGAGAGAGCCTGGGCAAGGAGCCTGGAGCCCCCAGGCCCTGGCCTGAGGCGTCAGCGCTGCCCCAGCAGTGCCCATGGCCTGTCCCTGCTGCAGCCCCGGCAGTGCCACCCCCAGGGCTGTGCCCGGCCCCAAGAGCACTCAGGCCCTGCAGCAACACCAGGGCCACCAGGGCAGCGGGGCAGGGCCACGGCAGCAGCACTGGCAACACCAAGTGCGGCTGCTGCTGCTGGGCACAGCTGCTGGGCCAGCACTGATCTGCCCCCAGCTCTGCACACAGACATTGGTGCTGCACCTCCAGAGAAGGCAACAAAAGGCATCTCTGCAGAAAACTTGGCTGGGAGATCCTTTAGTTCCTTTAAAGCCACCAAGACTGCAGCCCCTCCTTGACACAGTCTGTGGCCACAGGAACTCTTGAGATACACAAAATGTGAAATGGAATGAACTGTGGCTTTTCTTTTGGAAAATATGGAAAAACTACAATCAAGGGAAAAAAAACCACCAGCAAGAAAACCAACAAGAGCTATCTAAGATGACTTTTATTACAAGTGATTTGCAAAAACTGTCATCTAATTTAGTCTTTCTGAATGCATCCAGCCATCAGTCTCCACACGGCAGCCTTGAGCTCCTGGTTCCTCAGGCTGTAGATGAGGGGGTTCAGGGCTGGAGTCACTACCGAGTACAGAACTGACAGGGTCAGATCCAGGGATGGAGAGGACATGGAGGGGGGCTTTAGATAGGAAAATATATCAGTGCTGATAAACAGGGAGACCACAACCAGGTGAGGGAGACAGGTGGAAAAGGCTTTGTGCCGTCCCTGCTCAGAGGGGATCCTCAGCACAGCCCTCAAGATCTGCACATAGGAGAAAACAACGAACACAAAACAACCAAAAGCTAAGGAGGCAGTGAAAACAGAAACTCCAAGTTCCCTGATGTAGGGTTTGGAGCAGGAGAGCTTGAGGATCTGGGGGATTTCACAGAAGAACTGGCCCAGGGCATTGCCATGGCACAGGGGCAGGGAAAATGTATTGGCCGTGTGCATGAGAGCAGTTAGAAAGGCACTGGCCCAGGCAGCTGCTGCCATGTGGGCACAAGCTCTGCTGCCCAGGAGGGTCCCGTAGTGCAGGGGTTTGCAGATGGACACGTAGCGGTCGTAGCACATGATGGTCAGGAGAGAAAACTCTGCTATGATAAAGAAGAGAAAGAAAAAGAGCTGAGCAGCACATCCTGTGTAGGAGATGTCCCTGGTGTCCCAGAGGGAATTGTGCATGGCTTTGGGGACAGTGGTGCAGATGGAGCCCAGGTCAGTGAGGGCCAGGTTGAGCAGGAAGAAGAACATGGGCGTGTGCAGGTGGTGGCTGCAGGCTACGGTGCTGATGATGAGGCCGTTGGAGGGCCTGCCAGGAGGGCAGCCAGGGAGATGCCCAGCAAGAGGCAGAAGTGCAGGAGCTGCAGCAGCCGCGTGTCTGCCAATGCCAGCAGGAGGAAGTGCCTGATGGAGCTGCTGTTGGACATTTGCTGATCCTTGGCATGTGGACCTGTTCATGGAGAAAAAGACAGTGTAGAGATAGAGGAGACACCCGTAAGCAAAATCAAAGCAATTTCCCATACGCTGTCCCCTGTAAGTGACACAGACCTCCTTTTGTGTTCAAGTGTTCTGCAGTTTTCTTTTTAAGCTCCCTCCATGTCTGTCTTGGTATTCTTGGATATCATAAGCCCTCAGCATTTTTGCTGCCCCCCGGGAGAATAGAGTGATTTCTCTGAGACAAAGTGATGAGTGGAGACTAAGGGGAGGTGTTCTTTCATTCTGATCTGTTCAGATTTTGTCAGGGGTTTAAACTTTAGCAGGTGGAGGGTGATCAACTTCCCATGTTTATTCCCAAAAATGCCTTAGGTACTGCTGAGAGCAGATGGATCCACCACAGCCCAGCTCCACATTTGTGGCCAAGGGCTCTCTTTGCTCATTTCACCAACCCAGCAGCATTTTCAGTGTAACAACACCGCTGCCTTTCCCCACCAATCTTATATCTCAGAGATACTCCAGGACAGGTTTGCGCCCTGGATTGAAGCTCCCAGCTTGGACTGAAATCTCAGGGACACTTCCAAGTGTCCTTATGATGGTATTGGATGAAGGGAGATGCAGCTCCTTCCCTGGCTGCACTGACAGCATTGCCCAGAGCTGGGCACTGGGGACAGCGTCACCCTGAGCCAGCGGTGCCCCCTGCCAGAGCCCCCAGGGCCGGGCAGATGCTCCCAGCCCTGTGCTCTGCAGAGGGAACTGGGCCCGGGGCTGCAGAGCTGCCCCACGGCTCTGCTGCAGCTCTGCCTGCACAGGAGGGGCTGCACACCTTGGAGCCCCGGCCCTGAGGGCAAAGGCTTGGCTGGGGCACAGGAGGGAGGGGGCTTGTTCAGAGGGAGGGGCTGCACTGGAGGGGATCCTGTGGGCATCTCTAAACTCTCCCTGCCACAGCATTGCTGGGTTTTGTTTTCTTTCATTCCCTGATCTTCTCTCTGCTTCCTGCAGATTTCCCTGCTGCAGGTGTTTCCCTGTGCCTGATCTCTCTGTGCCAGCACTCACAGACCCCAAAAAATCTCTGTGCACTCTCCTTGGTCCTACAGAACCCTGCCTGTTTGCAGGGCACTGGATGGGGCAGGTTCTGTTTGCAGCTTGGAGAAAGGACAGCTCAGACTGAGCCTGATGGGTCATGCAAAGGTGATGCTGGTGCTGTCCATGGGCAGAGGAGTGGCTGAAAGTACATTAGGAATCTCCTGTGAACCTATTGATCACTAAAAGTAACAGTTCAGATTTCTCAGGTACTTGTCAAAATTCATAATCATCCTTTAATATTTATACCCCCTCCCCGTCATCCTCCAATAGTAGGAAACTGAATACAGTCTTAGGAATTTTCCTCATTTTTATCAAAATCCTTGTCTTGGAAATATTCTGTGACTGATCAGAACCCCTCAGTACATCAGAGCTTCATGAGCATTTCACCTCCCCTGCACCAAAAATACCCAGAGTTGTACTCACAGAGTCTATAGGCATTGGAATGGTCCAGCAGCAGGAGATGGCTCCAGGAGCTGCAGCTGCATTGTCCTGCAGCCAGAGGCTCCTGTGCCAAGGGCTGGCAGTGATTCTGCCCCAGGCACTTCTCAGCACCTTCCCAGCCGTGACTGATTGAAGCTCTCTGTGCCTCTGTGCTGTGCCTGGGCTGGCTGCAGGCAGTGTCCCAGCCCTGCTGGGCTGGCAGAAGAGCTGCTCATCAGGAGAAATGTGCTTTTGAAGCTCTTCTTGGTTACCAGGAGCTGCATCTGTACCAGGAGCCCAGCTCAGCTCAGCAGCACAGATACAGGACTAGGACTGTAATGAGCCTCTGGGGCTTTGTGCTCAGGCCCTGAACATCAGTCCCTGAGAAGGAGCTGAAGAAACCTCTCCAGAACTCCAAGTCAGAATCCAACTCCAAAGTTTCTTGGACTTGTAATGGGTCCCACTGAGGGACACGACTGAAAAAGTGTCCCCAGACCCCAGGCAGAGCAGAGAACTGGAGGCAGTGATGACAGGTGGGGACAAAGAGAAGCCAAGTCGTGGTGCCCTGGGGAACAGCAGGGTCTGTGCCACCAAGGGCTGTGAGGAGACACCTTGTGCTGAGGCCCTGGGGCCTCCTGGCGCAGCCCCAGCCAGGCTGGGCACTGTCAGCCCCTTGTCCTGCCCTCAGCATCCCCCCCTAGCCCACATCCCAGTGGCCTCAAGGATCTGCTGGAAGGAGTCCCTGGGGAGCCTTGCTCAGGAATGGGGACTCCTGAATGCTCCCTGCAGGGATTGCAGGTTTTTCAAAGGACTTTGGGTTTGGCTTTTGCCTTGGAGTCTCTGAGAGCTTTGTGCAATGATGGCCTCCAATTATCTGCTGTAATTAGTCCCTGGAGAGGCTTTGTCAGTAACAACACTCAGTGGTGCTCATTAATGCTTCAAGGTACTTCAGTTCTTTTAAGGTACTTGGTGTTTCCGTTTTGATACAGACTCTGTGAGAGGTTTGTGCAATCATGGCCGCAGGTATCTACTTTAACAAGTCCCTTGGGAGCTTTGTACTGACACTCAGTGGGGCTCATTAATACTTTGAGATACTCAAGGTTTTTAAGGTACTTTGGAATTTCCTTTCCATGCTGAGTCTCTGAGAGGTTTTTGTGCCATTCTGGCCTTCAATTCTGTCCTCCAAGGAGTCCACGAGGAGCCTGTGTTGGGGATGGACCTCAGTGGGAGCCATGAATGCCTTGAGACACTTTGCGGTTTTCTTCTGACTTTGACTCCTGGAAAGGTTTGTGCAATCTCCTCTCAGGCCCTAAGGTTCAAGGGCTCAGCTCCAAATGCACAGTGAGGCGCATGAGGATCAAGCAAATCCTGACAAACCATGGCTCTGCCTTGATTTCCCTCTGCTCTCATGGAGCTCATCAGGAAGCTGTCTGTAGTGGTTTTTGTTCACTAATTTGAGATTTCTTGGAGAATACAGCAATGATTGTGATGGGTTCAGTGTTGGCTATATACCAGTACACTCACTAGATTATACGTACTTATTTCCTGCTGTGAGGTAGGATTAGGAGAAAGGTAAAGTAGCCTCAAAACTTCAAAAGGGTATAAAGAAAAGTTTATTACCAGTAACTAGAAGAAAGAGTAATATGAATGCAAAAAAAACTTTTGGAACACTTCTCCTCTCCCTGCAAGCTTTTCTTTCTTACTGACAATGAAAGAGACAAAACCTAAAATTTTCAGTCACTTTGCCACCTCTAGAATAGTTTTTCTTCAATTCACGTAGGGAAAGGAGTCTCTCTTCCATGCTATGGAAGCTTTACAAGAAAACATATTTCTCGTGGCTCTCAATTCCCATGAACATCAGCCTCCCAGAAAATCTGCAATCGTGAAGTCCCTCCCATTTTTTCACATCTTTTGCCACATCTGTGTTTATGGGCATGTTAGTTTATGGGGTATTAGTTTAAAGATGAGCTGCTTAGGAACAAAGGTTCTCTTCATCTATTTCTGAAATCATCTTCATATCTACAAACAGAGGTCTTCTTCTCTTCATGAGGCACAGGGTCTCATCACTAGTCTCTCTTTCTCTGTTCAAATTTCTCATGGGATCATAGCTACTTCAAGGTTTGCTTACTTTAGCATGGAGGTTTTTGCTGAACAAGTCATCTTCCCATGCTTTTCAATGCCTTATAGGGAAAAAGAGAGTCTGATGTATCAATTACATCCTTCTCCATTGCTTTCCAAGAGGATTTCAGCTCCAAGATCAAGACATCTTCTCATCCCTCCTATCTGGGACTCAGCTTCCACTTCACTGACCTCCATGTCTTTGTGCTGCTCATGTATGTATCTGCACTTTGTCCTTTTCTCTCCCTCGAGGGAGGATGGAAGCACTGAAAGAGTTCATATCTCACCCGGGGCCTGCAGATGGTTCTGTGACCCCAGCCGGGCTCGGTGCTTGTGGCCGGAGCTGTTTTATGATGGAGGTTTCTGCAGCAGCTGCGCTGGGCCTGTGTCAGGATGGGCCGCGCTGGGGCAGGGCCAGGATCTCAGCAGCCAGGCCAGACCACAGCAGCAGCATGGCCGGGGCCGATGGCTTCTCCTCCCCCTGCCTGGGGCTTGCGGCTGAACCCCAACGGTGGCAGAATCTTGGCCGAGCCGGCCCGGCCCGGGGCTGCTCCTGGGGCCCGGTGGATCATGGCTCAGCCCGGGCTGGCGGCAGGGCAGGGCTCAGCAGAGCCCAGATGGTCACAACTGCAGCCATGGCCCGGCCGGGCCTCGGCCCCGCGGCCTCCCCTGCCCTGCCCAGCAGCCAATGGGGCCTGGCGGGGTCCCTGGGAATGGGCCCGGCCCCACGGCAGGAGCCGCCTGGCCCGGCCTGGCTGAGATGGGGGCCGGGTCGGCCTTGTTACCTCTTTGCCAGCCAGAAGGGAAAGAGACCCTCTGTCCTGGTTTGAAAAGCAAGTGAGTTTTTTGGGATGCTGTAGTTAAACCAATAGGTGCCCAGATTTGAATATTGGCACGTGGTGTGGCCACTGATGACATGGATACGCCTCTGAGAACACAGGGGGTTAAAAGCAGAGAACTGCCAAGAAAACTTTCTTTTGGTTCTGGTGGGTGAAAGAAACCTATGTTGTTAGCTTTTTCTGCTATTTGAAATATTCCTGATTGTTGGATCCAAATTATTCCTAATTGCTGTAAGTTTCTTGTTCACTGCATGTATTATTTTGCTATGATGTTTCATCATACTTATAAAAAAAGACATGCATCTCATTCTTAAAAAACAAAAAAGAAGAGGAATGAACGCCTTATGAACATTCAAGTAATGCAATATGTACATGAGAAATTTGGACAACTAATCATTTTGAATAATGCAATATTTACATGAGAAATTTGGAAAAAAGATCATCACATCTAAATCCCAATAGGCTCTATCACAGTGAAGCCTAATTAATTCATTAACTTCAGGAGAAGATGTGCCTGTGTTTTATCATCAGCAGTTCAAAGCAGTCACCTGTTCATTCCATCAGATACTGATCAGTTCTGAAAAAATGAGGCCCAGTGAAAGGAGAAATAACCCCATCACCTTGCAGCCTTTGTGGCCAGAGCAGGAGCAGAAGGAGCACTGCCAAGACATGGCTGTGGCTGGAAACTGACAGAGGCAATTTGCCAACAAAAGCCTCATGGCATCCTCATGGTACAGTGCTCCTACGAACCTTCTGCAGTTATTCCCTGTTCCAGTGCCCAGGAGGACATTCAGTGATGTCAAAGATCAGCATTTCCAGCTCACAGACTTTCTCATCCTTCTCAACTAATTGGAAACAATGGTCATTTCTTTTCATTTCCCTAAGAGACATTGGACATTTTTCTTTGGTTTTCTCATGCTGCAAAACCCTGTGTCAATGACTTGATAGAATTTGGTAAGTTTTGTTGATTGTAATTGGTCATTTATCTATCTTATCCCATATCTAATAGATAACCAGTGACAACTGTGATAATACCCTCACAAGAGTGAGCTGTTTTTACATCAGAACATAGGAGCCTTTTTTAAATGAACGAAAAGGGGGAGATGTCATAGACAGGCAGAATAATGATAAAAGAAAGGCCTTTTGAAATCAGGCCTTCTTCTGCCATATTAATAGCTGGCCTGTCATCTCTTCTGAGTGCAGCTAAGCAGTTACAAGTTCCCATGTGAAGCTATTTGGAGAATGAGACTTTGTGAACAATCTATTCTGAGGGTGAAAAACTGCAAAAATGCACCTGCAACAACAAGGGATTAGTCCCATGAGACTCGGTGAAGAGAACAGGTAAACAATACAATAGAGAGATTTGATGCACAAGTAAAATCTAATTTATTAACCAATAACAGAAGAACTGCTAAGAAATCTATGAACTAACTAACGTTGCACACGAGGTCTGTCAAACTGTGTAAAACGAATTTTGTGAATAAAGAGTAAAGAGTTCTCCAGCTCAGCTGGGTCTTCTGGGATTGCAGTTCCCCCCTTCTTTAGGGCTTTGCTTTCGCACTTCTTAGGGCTTTGGTTTCGCTCTTCTCGGGAGCTTTGGGTTCCTTCTTCTTTAGGGCTTTGGTTTCCTTCTTTTCTGGCGCTCTGGTTTCCTTCTCTGGGATTTTGGTTTCCTTCCTCTCTGGGAATTTGGTTTCCTTCTTTTCTGGGATTTTGCTTTCCTTCTTCTCTGGGATTCTGCTTTCCTTCCTCTGTGATGCTTTCGCATGGGCTTCTTTCTCCTCCCGGGTCTTGGTTTTCCCCTTCGCTGGTTTTGGAGCTTGCTTCCCAACAGAGACACTCTTCTTTTCCTTCTTCTGCCTCTCTTCCTCCTTCCCCCTGTCTTCCTCCTCTAAGGCTTTTGCCTCCTCCTCGACCTTTTGAGCTGGCTCCTTCAGCTCCCTTCTGCAGACAAAACAGAAAACATGGCTGAGAGTCCCACCAGAAACTTGGGCTCCCTACTCCTGGCTGGCCCTGCACTTCATTCCTTGACCCTGAGGCCATTTCCATGAATTCTCCTCAACCCACAGAGGTTGGGAACATCCCAAGTGAGGGCATGGGTGGAAGGGGACCTCCAGGACCAGCCAAACCTGAGCTTTGTCATCATAAGGTGTTGACTGTGCCAGCTCCCTCTGAAGGCACAGCCAGACCCCTCCAGCCCCTGCCAAAGGCTGATCCAGCAGCTCTCTGCGCTGGTGCCTGGAAATGCCCTTTGTCTCTTGGCTTCCCAGTTTAAAGCAGAGCACAGATTGCTGACATCTGCTTAGCTCTCCTACAGTTCTTACTCAGCTCATTCAGCCCCCTTCTCCCTGGGCATAGCTGAAGCATGATTTTAAAAAGTTCAGATTTCAGCTGAGGGTTAGAAGCAATTCCCATAGATCAGGATGTAGGTTAGATAGGCAGACCATAGGTTAATGATTATGAGATGCTTAAGCTGGAGCTGATTGTTCTATTGTTTACCATTAGGAGCTTCTTTCTAGAAGGAAGTGGAGGAAGTGAACTGTTATAAGAACATCTTGAAACCAGTAGAACAATGGTTAGCACCTGGGCTTGATGTCAATCAATCACTAAGTTGGGGACCTTGGATAGTGCCAGAGGGTCACAGAGATCTGATGAAGATATTCCTGACTTCATCCCTTAAGACCACTGACGCAATTCGAGACCACCAACCGAATTCAAGGGAAGAATTGCACAGGAGTGAAGGACAAATGACCTCATTTGAATACAGAGCAGGGATGGGAGGTGCTGGGGTTGTGCAGATGTATTGTATGTAAGATCTTGGGAAATAAAGAGAGGGCAAAGAACCTTGGACAGCGTGGTCATGCCTTTTAGGGACGGCTCTGGTGCCGCCCGCCGGTGTTATTAAACATCCCATAATCTAACTTTAATTAGTTAGAGTCTCTGTCCGTGATCTTCGGTTTTAATGACTCCTAGCCTGCTCCTTCATGAGAACAATCCTATCAGTCAGAAAGCAAAGGCTGCAGGAACCCCTCTCCTGCAAGACAGGCTCTTGTCAGGCAGATTTCCTGCTGGAACCCAGCTGGGACCAAGCAAACCAGTGCTGGCTGCCATGGAAACCATTGGAAGCAGCCTCATCCATCTCCTCCCCATGAAACCAACTTCAGCCTGGCCTGAAGAAGTCCTGATGCACAGGCTTGCTTTAAGCAGCCTCCACTCCCAGCTCCACACTTGTGCCTGTGTGTCCTGAGCTGGGCTGCCTTGCTGGAGCTGAGCTTCTCCTGTGCTTGCCTACGGCTGCAGCTGCAGGGGAGCCTAAAGGACAGGAGCTTTTCTGGCTGCTGCGCCACCATAAGGAGAACCCTGGCAGATCAGCAGTGCAAGGACTTCATCTGTGGCAGGAGCAGGACCCAAAGCAAGGTTTGCTCTGTGCCCCACGCCTGCCCATACCACAATCCCACTGTTCTGGTGAAGAAGGCAGATGATGAAGAAGATGCCACTCAACACCATGGACTTCAAGACACCTCTAGAGGTGGTGCCAAGGCAAGCCCAGAGCCCAGCTCTCTGCAGACAGCAGCTAAGCCAGCAGGGCTCAGAACTCAAATAGAGAAGAAGATGTTCTGTCTCAACAGAAGAAGGTCCTTCCTCTCTTGGCAGCCAGGGAGCTCAGAGTAGCCATCCCTGTGTTGCTGCTGGCCTTTGCTCTGCAGCTCCTCTGAGCTCAGAGGCCTTGGAGCAGGGAAGCCCTGCAGGGACAATAACCCATGGCAGAGCAGGAACCCACGGAAGGCTGACTCACCTGTCCCTGAGAGGGGCCTGAGAGCCACAGTTGATCTCCTGGGGGCTCAGGGAGGAGCTGACACATGAGGCCGCCCTGGGCACCAGCACCTCGGAGGTGGAGCCTCCCTCCATGTGGTACAGCTCCGGGACATTGCAGGTGGTGTTGAGCTGGCCAGAGAAGGTGGAGGAGACCTGCTGGCTCTCTCCTGGCTGCAGCACACCTGGCAGTGGCAGGATACTGAAAGCCTGGACGGAAGACAGGAGAGATTGAGGTGTTGAGCATGGAAATGGAGGCAGAAGAGCATCTTGGAGCAAAGTGCAGCTGTAGCCAGAGGGGCCTATTCCACAAACACTGCCAGAATCACCCTCACCTCATCCTGCATCCATGCCATTGACCAGTGCAGGGACCATGGGGAAAATCTTCTCCCATACTCATGGGTCAATGCATTAATTAGTACATGACATGAAAGTGAACTGGGATGGCTCCTGGCAGTAGAAATTCTCTCTGATGCCCAACTTGCCTTTAAAAAGTTTCAAAACTTCCTGCTTTTAGAAAAGGAGGAGACTCAGAGTGAGAGCTCTTGGAGCTGAGGGAAGGAGTCCAGCCCAGCTCATCTGACTCCTGAGGCTCTTCCCCTCTCTCTCTGATTTAAATGCTTCTTTCTAAAGGTGCTACAGCAAAAGCTCCTGCAAAAATTTCCTATGGAGCACCTGAGGAATTCCAGGGGGAGCAGTGCCCTCCACAGGTGCCGCACAGCGTCCTTGGACATCCCTGCACGGCCTCTCCAACAAGCAGCTGCTCCGGCAGCACTTTGTGATGGGCCTGCAGGGATGGGAGGCCCCTCTGTGGCCAATGCTGAGGGCCCCCAGTGGCACTGGCAGCTCCAGCCCTGCTTGCCACACTGACAATGGGCACGGGAGACAGATTCCCTCTTGCCTTCTCCGCTCCCAGGGCAGTGTGTGCCACGTCCAGGGAGCACCTGAATCCCTCCAAGCCTCGAGGCAGGTGAGGGTGCTCAGGAGTTGGTGCTGGCACCCAAAAAACAAGCCACTTTCTATGCTGGGAGGAAGAGACAGCCCCTCTGCAAAGTCTCCCTTTGTCAGACAGCTCCAGGGCCAGCAGTGCAATAGCAGCTCTGGGTGAAAGCAGAGCCCTGCAAACAGGGAGTCTGGCTGCCTTGGGAAGAGGCTCCATGGAGATCAGGATCAACCCAGCTTGCTCTGGGAGGGAAGCTGGAGGTGTTACCATTATAATGCAGAGAAAAGCCTCATCTTACATTGGGAAGGAAACAAGGCAAAAAATCCCACACTCAGCACAGGCCTGTAGGATCTGAGCCAGCTTCTCCAAGGAAAACTCTCCTATTTCTACCTCTCCCTCAGCCCATGTCCAGCCACTGGCCCTGCTGCCCAGCCCACTGTCAGGGCACAGCACAGCAGGGCAGCAAAAAGGGAGCTCAGCATGAGCAGGACTTGGTGCTGGCAGGCTGGGGAGGCAAAGCAAGCAGTAGGTGTACAAGAAAATCCACCTCTGCTCCTGAAGATTGGCTAAAATCCTGCACTTCTTTCAAGGCTCTGGCTGCCTCCTCCTTTCCAGTCCTGAAGTGCCTCCATCGAGTTGCTGCACAATCCAGACTGGTTCTTCTCTCCTTCGGTGGCTGGGGTTTGAATTTAGGTGGGTGGAGCTCATCTCTGGAAAATAAATAACTATGAACAGGGACCTGCAGTGGGAGGGAGGGAGGGACACCTGCACGAGCAGCTCCCGGCCAGGATGCAGCCCCTGGATGAGTGCTGGCACGTTGAACTGAGAAATGGTTTGATCCAGCCCTTCCCAATCCAGGCTGGGGCAGGTCTGTTCTAAAGGCAGCCCAGGGGTGACACTGAGGTGCTGCAGCAGCTGTACCTGCTTGCATTGAGCAACTAGAGAGGACAGGCATTTACACCTGGTGGGGATGCAAAAAGCACAGTGGGAGTGGAAAAGACAGAGAAGGCAGCAAAAAGGTGAGATTTGAGACACCGAGGGGCAGACCCAGCCAGTGCCCAGCCAGCACAGCCCCCCCAGTGCCCAAGGCCAGAAACTCTGCAGCTCCACCTGGGATTTATCAGGAGTGTTCCCCTGACAGCGCTGGGGGGTTGGTTGACATTTTCCAACACTCCCAGGTGACTCAGGTCGCATTCCCCATCCATCCATCCATCCTTCCATCCATACATACACAGGCTGTGGTGCTGGGATCCTGCCAAGCTCTGCCAGCCTTGGGCTTGGGGAGATTTCTGCCAGCCGTCCTGAGCTCCGTAATTGTGCTCTCTGTTCCAGGAAGCAAGCAAGAAAGATTTTAAAAAACCCAAAACAAACCACAACAGACAAACCTAAAAAACCTTCAACAGCTCAACCCTGCTCAAGTTATTTCTTTAGGGACAGCTACCACTCCCCAGCTGAAATGCTGGGCTTTTGGGGAAAAAGAAAATTACATGTTCACCTCCAAATCAAAAAGGATTAAGGTAAGAGAACCTTTCAAACTAAAAATTATTGGCCCAAAGCTTTAATCTTTGCAAAAAATCTCTAGGTAAGACCAGCCTGACAGTTAAACAACTGGTTCTTCTGGTGGGGAGAAACCCTCCTCTTTAAGAGAAGCAGCCTGATAGTTAAAAGCAACTGTTTGGTCAAACTTCAGGCTCCCTGGCACAGCCTGCATTGCCTTTCCTTCCTGTTCACTGATTTACAGGCAGTGCCACAATGGCCCAGGTTCAGATGTTTGGTGCCATCCAAGGAATTTGGCATTGCCATTTCCATATGTTTTAATCGAAGTTTCAATCCTTTCAACCAGTCTTCAAATGCCAGCTTTCCTTTCTTTTACAGAAAGCTCAAGGTTCCTAGAAGACTTTTGACATCCTCTTTTGTGCTCAGAGAGATGACATTTTCAAACAGATGTTTCCAAAGTTAACAGCATTTGAAAGAATAATGAACTCAAATGCCCCTGGATTCCAGCTTCGCCCAACTCCATTCTGTGTCAGACACTGAGATTCCCACCTCTAAGGCAGGAGCTGTTTGTGCCCCCATCCCTCCTGTCCTTCTCCCCAGCAGCCTGTGCCTGTTTTCCCCGGCAGAATCCCTGTCCCTGTGCACCCTGCCAGGAGCAGCTGCACACAGGCTCACATCTCCCCTTGCCCTCACCAGGGGGTTTCTCTCATCCCCGAACACGCCGATGAGAACGTTGGTGCGATGAGTGCCCAGGGCCTGCACTGCCACCACAACTGGGATCTCTGCTGTGCTCTGGGGCTGCACAATCCCACAGGGCTTGGGGCTGGAGTAGAGCACAGCAGAGTCCTCCTTGCGTTTCTGGAAGGGACACAATGAAACGCAGATTCAGAGGGAACTCTCAAGAAACTTTAGGCTCCTTAACATCCACCACAACAGACACTTACACACACCTTTAAAACTCCCCAGGACAAAGGTCAAAGGCACAAACAAGATGCAAGAATTGTAGGTTTACCGCTCCCAGGGCATCCTGCAAGGAGGCTGCCAGCACAGGCACTGGTGTCTGTGGGTGCAGCAGCTTTTCACAACCCTCTAAGATCTCCCACAGGAAAACGCCCTGAGGACTGGAACATCAACTGTTTCCTCAGGAGCTTAAACTGCCTCCTAAAGTTTACAGCTGGGTAGGATCCTGTTCTCAGCAGATCTTTAGGACTGATTAGAAACCAGCAAGGTCTTATCCAAACCCTTTTTTCCCCCAATAATCTCCTCAGGAATATTTGACAGGAGGAGGTGGATGTGATGCCAAACCTGGGGAATAAGCCCGTAGCAGCCAGGAAGGTGGCTGGGATTCCTAATGAGGATCTTCCTCTCATAGGGCACCTTCAGGTGGCACTCATCACACAGCAGCACTTGGGGGGACACTTGGAGCTCAGGAACGAGACATCTGGGCAAAGAGATGACCCCAGGACAATCAGAGATACTGAGAGAATGGAGAATGCCTACCCCCAAAGATTGTGAAATGGAGCAGAACACATTGGTCACTGTCAAATGCACATTGAAGAGCCCTACAGGGATAAATTGCCTTCTACCTCTTCCCACTCCAACATGTCTTGCCAAGGAGGGGCAAACCCTGCGAGGCAGCACCCAGAGGCTGCCAAGTGCCCCAGGCAGAGCACTTTGCCCCACAGCTGCCTCAGCCCCTCCTTTACCCAAGAAGGCTTGCAAGGACTCCTGGAAGAGTCCCAGTGACCCACGAGCTCTGGGGGAGCCTTGCCAACAAGGATCAGTGCTCCCTAAGGCTCAAGGAACACACAGCTCCAGGGTCTCAGTAAAAATGACTCCCTTCTCTGCCATGGTGCTGTTGCCCTGCCTGAGAACTCAGCTCTTTGCCCCAGCCCTGGAGGGTACGAGACAGCAGCTGCCCCACAGAGGGGCTGATCAGCCCCTGCCAGGCCCTGCAGCTCCCTGGCTCCTTCACTGCACAGCTCCAGGCACTGCCTGGCCCCAGCTCCACCTGCTGTACACAATGGCAGCCCAGGCACTGCCTGGATGGCTCTGCCTGGCACAGGGAACAGCACCAGGGAGCTGCATCCCTCTGGGCATCACACTGACACCCACAGCAGCACAGCAGCATGGAATTCTGCTGCAGCAACAACGACTTTTGCTCTCAACTCTGACAACATTAAAGGTCAAAATGGGAAGCAGAGGGAAGGACAAAAACTGGAGCTGACCTGCCACATCAAGGGCTGCTTTCCCCTTGTCAGACCTTGCCCTCCCCACTCTTGCTGGGAGCCACTTCCCCCCTGCCATGTGCCCTCATGGACAGAGCCAGAGCCTGACTCTCAGCAGCTGCTTGCTGTGGCCCAAACCAGTGCACGGTGCTCACAACCAGCACAACCCCACCTCTTGCAGCCTGAAGGAGAGGAGGCCCTTGGGAAATTTGTTTCACCTCAAGCACCAAAAACAAGGCCAATCAATGATATCATTCCTGGTGCCTTTAGAAGAGGGCCCAGGACCATGCTGAGCTGTGAGCAAACGTGCTTTTCACCATGGGCTGCGGCCCAAGCACTGCTGTTCTCGTGTCCAGCTGGCACAACATGAGGGCATTCAGCAGCACTTCTCCTTGGCAGCTGCAGCCAGCACAGCCTGGGCAAGGCAGTGCCTGCAGGAGGCCAGGCAAGGGCTGGTACCTGGCTGTGATGATCAGGGCTGCCACTCCCTTGCCAATACCCTCCAGGTCCACCAGCAATCTCCGGTAGAACTCCATCACTGTGTTGGAGCACAGGGTCACCTGGTGGAAGAGAAGAACAGTCAATTCTTCCTTCCAAAAGCTCATTACCCACGGGTGATATCCTCCAGTTCCTGAGGGAGGATTTGCCCTTCATTCTTCTGCTGCTCCATATGTAGAGCACAGTCTCAGAGTAACAAAAGCCTTCTGGCAATACCAGATTTGTTAAACACACCGTGCTGTCAGGGCACAGGACAGCTACATTAAAACATTAGACTACAGCTCCATGCACCACTGCATTCAAATTAAGGGGCCAATTGCTCATCTGACTACAAAGACATCCATGTAGAGGAAATCTGACTTGACCACAATGAGTTCAGCTTTGCAGCAGGAGGCTGAGGGCAAAGTGTGGCCCAGCAGGTGCTGGGCAGTTCATGGCTGCCCTGGGACCCCGAGCCCAGGCTGGCTCGAAGAACTCCAGCCCCAAGCCAGGAGTGGGGAACTGTGCTGGGGTGGGCATTGACCAGAGGCAGAATCCTCAGAACTGCCCCAGGGTGGGCATTGACCACAGGCAGAACCCTCAGAACTGCCCCAGGCTGGGCATTGACCACAGGCAGAACCCTCAGAGCCTCTTGCTTAATACCGCAAGAGACAAGCCACCAACGGGACCAGGCAGAGAAGAAAGGAGAAGGATCTCTGTCTTGAAGTTCCACAAGGAAGGGTTTATTCCAAGCAAAAGGATCAGAGCCAAAAGAGCCCTGGACACTCCGGTGCAAGGAATTTTGTACAGACACAAAGCAGGGGGTGGATACAAACAGCAAACCAAAAGAGAATCCTCAGCAGAGCACTGAGGGGATTACATCAAGTGTCTGGGGCCACTTTGGATAGGAGGGTGGGGAGGATGGCTCACATGGGCCAATGGGGCCTCCAGGAATAGGGGAATTCCAAAGGGGTGTTGCAGACAGGGATTGGCTCCAGGTTAAATTGGCAAAGAAGGTTGGGGAACAAAAGGGGCTGGGTTTGACAGGAAGGAAGAGAGCTGGAACAAGGGGCAGGGAATGGCATGAGGGACAGCTTTGTGGGAGGGTAAAACCCAGGGGTAAACCAACTCAGGGAGAACACGGGGTACAACAGAACAAACCACTTAACAAGGAATCAATACAATAAATTTGAACCGCTACACATGGCTGCAGATTTTTTTGTCTCCACTGGAGCTTCCTGCAGTGAACACAAATCTTTCTGCTCCCCAGGAGGGGGGAAATGACACCAGAAGAAAAGCTAACTTCTTTATACAATGACATCTCTCTAACAGCCACCTTCTGCCCTCATCCTTGCTCTGCCCCGTTGCAATCAAATCAATCGCTCTCAAAAACACAAGAATTGCTTCAGGCCTTGGCCATAAGGTCTGTGAACTCAGGCATATGATTTTGGAAAGCAAACAGTGCTCCCTGAGGAACATCCCGAGTAAGCCAGCTAGCAGAGGCCCCCAGCAGTGCAGATCTCTCAGTGCCAGGATGCTCCAAGCTGGCACCAGAGCTAAAGCCCTCCCACCCTGCAGTGCAGCTCCAGCCCTGGTGCTGCAGCGGCTGTGGCTGGGCTCTTGCCGTACCTCGATGTCCTGGTGTCCCTGGGGGAGGATGGTGCCTTGGCTGGGATTCATGGTGAACTCCTTGGGCTCCACATGGAAATGGATTCCCTTGCTCCAGGCCGGGTCGGTGTCCCTGCGGATCTGATCCACGCTGTCCACAGCCGGCTGCGTGCCATCGTCCGACATGCGGAGCTGGAACGTCAGGGGCACCGCGGAGCTGTTGGTGAGGCGGCAGCGCTGCGTGTAGGGAAAGCCTGGGCAAGGACACAAATATCCATTCAGGCACCCAACAGGGCACGATCCTGGGGGCAAGATCCTGGCAGGATCAAAGTGGGATTGGAGTTGAGCTCTTTATGGTCTGAACTACAGCTCACCTAGAAGCTGCATGAGGAATTAATCGTCACTTAGTTCCCTTCGACACAGATTCCAGACTGCAGCCTTGAAAATGCCCACTCCTAGCCCTGCTGAACACTGCAAGCTTCTCTCTTTGGGATGGGAACCAGCTCCCTCACTTGCCCCAAACCAGCACCAGTTCTCTCTCAGTGATGAGTGTGCACCCAGACCCAGCATTTACTCTGAGAATTCAAGCTGTCCAATTCCCTGCTCAGCCTGCCAACACTCCCACCTTTTTCAAGACATATAAACAGTGAGTTGTCAGTCGAGAAGAAGCTACAGCGAAAGAAAATGAGGATGGAATCAGGAACTAGAACGTGATGCAAAGCACCCTAATGCAGCTTCTCTCTGCAGGACCCTTAAGGCATCTCTTGCTTTGGGCCAAACAGACTGAGCACGTGACAGCTCAGAGCCCACTCAACTGGGGGCACAGCCAAGCCTTGCTTTGAGATTAGCAATTAGGAACCAGGTCCCACCTCAGCCCACAAACAGGGACATCACAGCCATGATGCTCACTGAGAGTGCTGCCTGCAAGGGTTTACCCCACCTTGGCTCTGAGATTTGCTTTCCATCCTGCAAAGCCAGAGATACAGCCACTCATGGTGGGGATGTCCTGCAGAGCGCGCAGAGCAGCCACAGCCTGCTCTGCACTGCACATCTGGCTGGGCTGACCAGCTCTGTGGGGAGGAGACTTCTCCCCAGGCCTGCTCACCAAGAGTCACTGGGACACAGATGGGGAGAAAAAACAACTGCAGCTGCAGCCCAGAGCTTCTCTGTGCCCATCCAAGTGACCACTGCCAGCTCCAGCAGGGACTCCAGCAGGGAGGCAAGACAGGCACAAAAAGGACAAACCCAGATGTCAAAACCTCCAATGAGACTGAGGCCAGCACATGCAGACAACAGTCAACAGTTACAAAGAAGCAAAGATACAACAGCTGCCTTCAGCCCAAGAGCCCTTAGGAATGAAATTGGATTCAGCAGGATCTGAATCTCCTGCTTCAGACCCATATTTCCATCTCTTGCCTTTCGTGTTTCATTCCTTCCAAAGGCAACTTGACAAGCACCTCCATGGTGATGCAGGCTGGGGAAGAAGCAGCTCAAAAAAGGCAATGAGTTTCCTTCAGAAGTTCATGAACTTCATTATTCTGGGTTTAGGCTTGGCCGTGAATGTTGCCCTTGGTCTGGGAAGGGGGATAGCGGTTCTGGGAGGTTCTGAGGGGTTTGGCCCTGGGCTGGGCTTTTCCCTTGGGGTTTTTTGGGAGTTGTGGCGTGATGCCGTGGGCGGCTGTGCAGTGGGAGCTGAGGCTGGGCAGGGAGCGGAGCTTCCCTTCCTCCTGCTCGGGGATCGCAGCTCGGCCGCTGCTGCTGCGGGAGGTTTGTGCTTGGCCCAGGGCTGCCCTGGCTGCAGCTCAGCGCTGGCACCGACCCTGCCTGCCTGCCCCGCTGCTGCTGCTGCTGCTGGGCACTGCCCACATCCCCCTGCCCTCTGGGGCTGTGCAAAAGGAGCATTTCCTCCTTCCCTTCCCTTCCCTTCCCGCACCGGCTGGGGGGGGATCCCTGCCCTGCCAGAGCCCACAGCTCCTCCTGCTGTGACCACAACTCCACCAAAGGGGAAAAACAGGACTTGGCATCTGGGAAATGTCTGTTCTTGTCTTGTCTGTGCTCTCCTGAGATAGTCTAGCAAAGAACTGTTATTCCTTTTCCCACAGTTTTGCCTGGGAGCCCTGTCATTTCAAAGGGATAATCATTTGGAGGGAGGGGCTCATCTTTCCATTGCAGCAAGATTCCCACCTTCCTTGGCAGACATCTGTCTTTTAAAGCAGCACAGAGACACCAGAAAATACTGCCTTTCTATTCCTTGCTTCCATTGGATCTCACAATGCAAAATGCCCCCTGAGGCAGCAGCAGCAGCAGCAGCCCTGCAGTTCACAGCCTGAAGAGGCTGCTGGGGCAGAGCAGGAGTGAGGGATGCTTTTCTGTTGGAAGGCACAGAGCCCTGAGGCTGTGTCCCAGCCCAGGGAACACTCACCAAAGGAGATGTCCCCGAAGTCGAGCTCAGCCAGGTCGAAGTGTAAACTCGGTGCAGTGACGCTGCCCCTGGAGGCCGAGGACAGAGCAGGCAATGGCTCGGTTAAAGGCACAAGACTCTGTGCTTTGATGCTCAGGGACAGCTCATGGGAAATGTGCTTCTGCCCAGCAGCTGCTGGGCTTTGTGCCCTTCTACAGCCCCAGTGAGGAAACAAAAGTTCCTGGCCTTGGTGCTTTGTTGCTGGTCAATCTGTCACTTCCAATGTGTTCTGGGGACTTTGCTGATGAATGCATCACACACAAAAACAAAGAGAACATCTGCCAAGCTGAACTTTGTTCATGTCAGTAGTAACAGCTGATGAACTCACTTCAGGTTCTGCTCATTAAGGACCTCTTGCTGTAATTATGGGCTGACCTGTTCCCATTGCCACTGGTGAGAACATCACTGCTGGCTGATGGAGAAGCCTTGGGCCAGCAATGTTCATGTGCTGGACGTGAGACTTTGGAGGGAGGGGAGGAAAGACAAGGCCCCAGCAGCCCCAGAGCCAGATCAGTGCTCGTGCTCCTGCATCTGCCCCGGGGCTGATGCCAGCACTGCTGCAGCTCTGCTGGGGCTGGGGGGATCAGGGCCTGCTAGGGGCAAGGCACAGCATTCTGTTCTTAGTCTTTGGCCAGAAATTTCACCACAATAGAGAAGCTGCCAGTTAGGGGAATCCCTGGCCACGCTTCAGCACTACCTTCCATTCCATTCCCTTCCCACTCCTGCCCCATGTTACATGCTCCTGCCTTCAGGTGGCAGGATGGGAATAACATTCCAGGGATGACTTCAGGGCTTGCCTGAGAAAGAAGGTGTCTTCTTCTTTTCAAATTATCAGGAGAAGAGGATCCAGCCAAGTTCAGGACTCAGCCGTCAGCACTGAAAAACTGAGTGCAAATCAGCCCCCGCATCTCTTCAATCCCTGGGCGGTACCCACCAGACTCCTCTGTTCCTGCTGTAGCAGTCATCTCTCACACACACCTGGCTCCCCAAGACCCGAAGACACAAGCTCTACAAGTCTACAGCTAAACGTAACTCCTCTGAATTTCAGCCAACACCACTAAATTGTTCCCTGAGCCCACAGCTAGAAGAGCTGTGAAGGAGACATCCCTGACACTGTAAGAACCAAAGGAAAATCACTGCCAAGAGATAGGCCTGGAAAGCTAAATTTTGGGCTTTTCTCTGTTAATTGTGAGCTGCTCCTTAAGACACTTCTCATCCTGTTAGATCCATCCTCTCAATGAATCACTACTGCACCTGACAGGCAGAAAAGATAAGGTATGGAGGGGTTTTAAAAAGGTTGTTTTCTTCTGCTTTTATAACTAGGTCCATTGACATGTTTGTTTGCTTGTATGGCATCTAAAGACAGGTCCATGTCTCCCAATGGCACCTTGCAACCCCCAGACACTGCTCTGGCTTTGAGCAGTGTGTTTGCTCAGATGATTTCCAGAGGCCCCCTCCAGGACCACTGCAAAGCCACGTGCCTGTGGCCTCCCAGAGAATGGCTCTGTTTGGCTGACAGTGCTGAGGAAGCATTTCAGAAGCTGCTTGTGCTCAGCAGGGTGCAAGCCAGCTCCCAACATGTTCCAGCAGCCTCCAGGGAATCTGGGACACAGAAAGCTCCAAGGCCACTGAAAGCAAGAGCAGATGCCTTCCATCCTGCTCACTTCCAGCCAGGCTGCAGGGCAGCAGATTCGACGCTTGGCTCATTCTGTAGCTCTTTCCCAACTCCGCTCTCACCCAAAGGTGTTTGCACAGCAACAGATGAGCTGCCTCACCTCTGGGTGCTCAGCTGGTACCGAGCTGCCCGGGCACCGACATTGCGCACCAGCCGAGTCTGCTGGGCGCTGACCTTGACTGGACACTTGGAGAAGTCCAGCTGGGCAGGGAAGTCCAGCACAGCTCGGGCACCAATGGCCCGAATTGGCACAACGATCCTTTCCCTTGCAGTGAGGCACACCAGCTCGTGGCAATAATCCTGCAGGAAAAGAAACTGGCTCAGCACAGGACATTTAGTGCCATCCCCATGGCAGAAGAAAAACCATTTCCTATACCCCTTCAAGGCCATCAATTTACCTATTGCACCCTCAAATGAACACTAAGTTCTACTACTATGTCACATTTTAAAGGCACCAGTGCACTTTGCAAAATCTGTCTCAGTGGCATTCAGCTCTTGTGTCACTTGGCTCATACAGATAACAGCCCTAGGCCACCATCATTCCTACTCTAAACTTTAATGATGTTAAAGAATTCCTAAGCCCCTTCTAAGCAACATGGAGCTGGGGAACACAGGACATTGCTCTTTAGGCTTCTGTATTCCCACTGTCTGAGAATAGGACAAAGTGTTCAACTGACTCTAAGCAGCAAAAGGAAGAGGAGAAAACAGCTGCACCCAAAGACATCCTGCACCTCTGGCCTGGTGCAGAAACATCAGTTGGCTCACAACTCCCCTCTAACTTTGCCTGTCCAACCAAGTCAGGAGAAGAACAGTGCTAAGAGGTAGCAGGATGCTGTTGGAAAGGGCCTCTCTTTGTTTCCCTGCCAGGCTTCCTCCCTTCCATGCCATGCCCTCAACCCTTCTGTATGAACAAGCCTCCAGATCAGAACATGAACCCTCCAGATCCCAGCACTGAGATCAGACTTGCCAGGGCCTCAGCACTGCTGTTCAAACCTCCCCACAAAAGCACCTTTGGCACGGAATGGGTGCCAGCTGACAGAGCAAGCACAGCGACAGGCATGAAGACAGAGCCCCAGCAGTGTCACTGCCACGGGCACTGGGCTCACAGCTCTGCCTGCAGCTTGTACCTGCCCTACACCAGCTCCTTCAGGCAGGTGTTCAAGTCCCCTGCAGCTCAGCAATCTCCTGCTGACCAAGGGCACCCAGAGCCCAGTGTGCCTGTGCCAGGCCGGGCTCACAGGCACAGCACATCCTCTGCCCTGGCCCTGCAGCTGTGCCATGCTCACTTGTGCTCTGGGACAGCACAGCTGCAAGGCTGCACAACAGAGGGAGTGAAAAAGCACCGGCTTTGCTCCAGCCCAGGGGCAGGCAGGGAAGCTGTTGGCAGTCCAGGAAGGAGGAAAGCTCTCTGACCTCTTTGTTCCTCTGGTGTTTTCCATCAGAATGAAACCCCTTCCACTGCACCTAGAGATGGCCCAACATCTATCAGCAGCCCTCTGTCATTTTCATCCTGTTTCCTGTGCATCTTCCCTTGGCAATGCTCAGCAATGTGCACGGAGGGGAAGCAGAGCCTCTCAGGCCTGGCTGCAGTGCCTGCCAGCAGTGCCAAGGTGTGACTGGCTGCAGGCTGCCTGCCCACGCCTGGAGCCCAGCTCACAGCATGCAATGGGCTGGAGCCAGAGTGCAGGGAAAACAATGGCTGTGGAGATCATTGTGTACTGTGGCTCCTCCAGCCTCACCTTGTTCTTGCTGGGGGTGAAGCGGATGCGCACAGGGGCAGAGGCGCCCGGCGGCACGGCACGGTACGCATCGCTGGAGCTCACCAGCTGGAAGTAAGGTGAGCTCTCCATGGAGAGCTTCACCACGTGAAGAAACTGCAGCAAAGACATGAAATTTGATTTTGCCACTTGTGGAAACAGGACGAGAGGAGACCTGTCCATGCCCTGCTACCATCCCTCCCTTGCCCCTTTTCCAAAGCACTTTCAGCTGAGCAGGCACAGGCACATCATTCACAAGGCTGAACTTGAATCTCTTCTCTCTGGCTCCAGCGTTTTGGCCAGGGGCAGTAGGGCAGTGCCTGCTGGGAAGGAAGGGCCAAGCAGGTCAGCACCAGCAGGATGGAGACACAGCATCTGAACCAAGTCACCTGCGTATTCAACAAGGCCAAAAAACCTGCTGGCTTCTGCCTGCACACAGCCATGAAGTTGTCATGTTCCAGAGGGGGAATGTGCTACCTAAAAGCAAACCAGCACATTACTGTGGGGCAAGGAAGAAATTCCCTTCCAGCAGATCAGGTTTGGGTAGGGACCTTCTGGGGATACAGTCAGGCAGGCAGAGCAGCAAGACAGGAGACCAAACACTGGGGTCTTACTGGGAATAAAAGCAAACCTGAAAAGCAAAAGAAAGAATGAACACAGCAAGACAATCCCTAAAACAAGGAGATGGCAAAGAGAACTTAAATGGGCAGTAAAGCAGCAAGGAAGAATCATAAAACCATGAGAGCAACCAGCTTGCCAAAAGTAACAGAAACACAGACAGGCGGTGTCTATTGACCATGGGGCTTCAGAGGCATCTTCTGCCTGGAGAAACAGGACCAGCACTGACTGACAGTGTGGTTCCAGTATGCAAAGCCAATCTTGGCTCTCCAGGGCTTCCTGCTGCCTGTGAAGGCAAGCTGGGCTGCTGGGCATTCCTGCCTGCAGCCAGGAGGCCAGGTTCTGCCCTCTGGGGTACCCATGCACAGCACACATGCATTTTCTAACACACTGATATCATAACCCCTGAGCACCAAAATGCTCTCCAAAAGTCTAAACCAGATGATTTGGACTCCCTCCTGTCTCCTCCCACCAGCCCACTCTTGGCACAAGCCTCACTTGAGAAAATGTTTCCCTGACTGAAATTCAAATGGTCTCAAGTTTTCCTCTTTACAGTGGAACACAACTGACATTTTTCAACTTTTCCCCTCTCAGCTCTCTTGGGAAACTGCAAAAAAATCCCAATTTCTTCAGCTGAAGGTGGAAACCTCCAGGAGCACATGGCTTTGGATGTGCTGTGCTTCTGCAAAGGGAAAGCAGAGCACCGTGTTGCTTTTGGAAAAGCTGAGCAGAGCTGGATGAAGCTGAGCAGGAGCCTCAAGTGGCACCTAAAGGCCTCTCACTGCTTCTGCTCCATCACTCTGATTGCAGGGCTCTTGCAGAACACGGTTCCTGCAGGGCCAATGCCATTAATGAGAAGTGATTCCAGCATAAAGTGCAGGAGGCTCAGGCCCTGAGCTTTGCCTGTGAACTGCATAAAGGGAGCCAAACTGGTTGAGAGAGGCAGAGATTCCTACCAGGAGCCAAGATTAACCAAGGACACACAGGGTGTGCTATAGACCCAAGGCAAAGCATGAGAGCAGGTAAGAACTGTACAGCCCTCAACATTCCTGTCAATCCAGAGCTTTCGAGAGAAGGAAACTCCTTTGGGATAGACACCAGCAACGCCTGGCAAAAATCTGGGCACAATTCCCAGCACAGGAAGATTTCCACCATCTTGCAGAACAAGGTGCTGAGACATTTTCTTCTGCATGTGCTGCAGCAGATAACTTGCTTTGCTGTCCACTGAGGGAATGACAGCACTCTCCTCTTCCAGCACAGTGTTAAAGCTTCACGTGCCAGCCCTTACCTTGTCCTTATTCATGAGAGACAGCACCATTTCAGAGACCTCCCGAGCGACGAAGTTCTGAAATACCAGCTCTGGTGGGGAAACCCCAAACCAGCTCTGTTTCGGAGCAGCTGACGGCAGCTGGAGAGGAGAGAGAGCAGGGAGAGCTTCAGCTGCTGGGAGGAAGGTTCATGCAGGAGAATCTTCCACTGATCCCCAGTGAAGTACAGACTCTGGAGGAGCACGTCTGCCCAGCCCACACTGGGCAAACAGTGGCTCACCCACCTCTGCTCTGAGCTGATCCACAGCTGCTGGGCCACACAGAGCAGGCTCAAGCCAAGCTGCTCTTCTGGCATGGATTTCTCCAGGTTTCTTTCTCCAGAATGCCAGGCAGCACTTTCCTAAAACACAGCCCTGTGCCCACGTCGTCACAGAGCTCTGGGGCACTGACTGAGCACTCATGGAGTAAGTAAAACCCATGAATTTACAGGAGACTCCATGGGAAAGGATTTGGGATGTCTTTTACTCTGAGACAGGGAAACCGAGGCCCACACAACTGCAAATATCTTTTCTGCTCTACAACTTAGACATCAGTAAGAAGAGCACAGGACCAGAGGAGGTTTGAGAGATGAGGTGACACTTGGCTGAAGCCAAAAGGTTATTAAGCAAAAGAATGGAATTTGTTGGTTCTGTGTGTTATTTGTGGTTTGCATTTGTTCAGGTTGGTTTGTTGAGTGTCACAGTGAGAGGGACAGGGTTGAAGACCTGACCAAAAGGAAGGAGGACGAGAAGGGAGGGCACAGAAAAGTTGGTGCTCAGTAGAGAATGGAAGCTCCTGAGTACCCATCCAATGGCAAAGGGCACAGGGACCGCCCCAGCCGGGTACAATGGGGATACAAAGATTGCCATTTTCTCAGAGGGTGTGTGTGTGCGCTTGGCTCTCAGGGAGGGAGACAGCCCCAGCTCAGCTGAATCCTTACTAAGAAACACTTTTCCTTTGCTTTGATGATTTTGTTCCTTTTCATTGTATTTAAAAGTTAGTGTGTTCCAAAGAGAGGAAAAGGCAAAAATAAAAAGACAAATGAGCTGAAAATAAAAAGACAAGTGAGGTGAATGCTGAATGAGGATAAGTTTCAGTTATTTTCTCAGCAACTTGGGTAAAAGTAGAGTTGGTATCTCCTTTTTCAGTGGCCTTTAAATGGGTGCTTTCTTGTCATTACTGCAATCTTATTTCATGCCATTGCAGAGGCACGTCTGGAATGACACAACAACAGCAAATGCTTCTGGAGCAGAGACATTGCTTGGAGAAAACTCTGCCCTGCTTTGTCTGCCTTCTCCAGCCACACTGCTGTCACTGCAGAGACACAAGCGGGTCTCGTCTGTGACTTCACAGCAGACACATTCTGCTGAAGGGAGTGGCTGCAGCACACTGTCCCTTAGCTGTGCCCTTCCCTGAGGTGTTCCCAAGGCCCCTCTCCAGGACAATCCTTTACCTGGATTGTGTTCCATGTCTCTTGCTTCCAATTTCCTACTCAACAGCCCACCTCAGTCACCTACCCGTTTGGACTGTGCTTTATACCAAACTAGTCCTGCCAGAAAAGCAGCTTTAAACACACCTCTGAGAAGGCACTGATCCAGACAAAGCACATCCATTCCCCTCTGCCCAGAGCCAGTCCCCTGTACATCTGGCAGCCTGCAAAATCTAACACCCGTCAGGGTCCAACACATTGTTCCAGCCCAAAGCAGAAATGCAATTTGTTGTGTTCAATCTGAAGTAATTCCTGCAGATCCTTGGCCTTCAAAGGCCAATGCTGCCACTCTGCAGCGAATCCTGTGACCCTGAGCATTTGATGGTGACCACACCAAAGCAAGAGGTGGCTCCTTCAGCAGGAGAATGGCAAAGGGGCAATTTTGGGTCTCTGTGTCCCCAGCCTTCCACCCATTGTTTTAGCAATGGCAGCTGCGCTCCAGCACACCCCAGCAGCTTCAGCAGAGGGTATTTGTGTTGGCTTAGTGCAGATCAGGACTCCCAGTCCACCACTCCCAGCACTTTGCAATGACAGCAGGACCTGGACACTGAGGTATTTTGCTGGAGGCAAGCCTGTCACAAACACACACCCTCTTCAAACTTCATGTGAAACAGAAAGGAAAAGAGCAGGAAAAGGCTACCTTTGGGCGAGTCTCACTCCTGTCTAGAAATGGGCCAATTCTGGGCAGAATACTCCCCCCAGTGCTGGCCTCCTTCTTCCTGCTGAGAAACTTCTCCCTCTGGAACTTAGAGGGAAGCAGCTGAAAGGCAAAAGTAAACCAGCTAGAGCCTCAGAGTTGTGCTTGTTCAGAAAGGCTTTTCTTGAACAAGTGGCACTGGTGAATAACTTGTGATCACAGCCACTAGGACATTCCTGGAAGCCCTGGGGGTTTCCTGCTGAAATACTTAGCATCAGTGAATTAATACAATTAATAATACAGAGTGAAACACACATACTCCAGCCATATGGCTCTGTCCCATTGCCTTCTCCATGATTGGATGGGACATGGTTGGGGATTTCTGCTCTTTGGGCATTTGTTTCCTCTTACGTTTCATTGGACTGAGGCAGTGACCTTTCCAGAGAATGGGGAGAGAGCTCTCAGAACTGCCTGAACTCCATCCCTGCACAACGCTCAGAACTCACAGCAAGGAGATATTGCTGCTGGATGAGTCCAAGAGATGCAAGAAGGGAACACTGTACCAAGAGTGAGGTGCACAGGAATGTGTCCAGGTTTTAGTTCTCCCTGTTAATTGTTTTCTCTGTCTGGGCTGACAGAGCCCTCCACAGAAGAAAACAGAGGCATCTCCTTGACAGAGCCTCAGCAGTGGGGCATCTTCAGCCAAGTGAGCTCTGTGGCCCTGGCTCCAGCGCTGCCTGCAGGGCTGCATCTGTGCCCACACAGGAGCTGGGAGAGAACAGCTGCTTTGGAAGCTCTTCCAGCTGGGACCAGCCGTGGCTCTCAAGGCTTTGGGCAGAGTTTGAGCTTCCCCCCACCACATGCCCAGGTGCCCAAGGGCAGGATGGTCAGAGCAGCACAGGTGAGTGCCCAGCCTGACAGAAGGAATTCCTGTGGCAAAGGGAAAGGGACAGAACACATGCTCAGGCCTTCAGCTGTGCATTGGTTTCACTTGGCTCTGCTGGCACAGCCAGGCAAGACACAGCTGAAGCATCCCACAGTGTTCCCTATTGCACCAGGACAGCCCCAGCAACAGCAGCACAGCACAAAGGGCTGGGCAGGGGCTCTGCAGCTTCACAGCACTGCTGGACAACAGGGGCAGGGAGAGCAGGGACACCAGGGCACTGCCAGCCTTAACACAGCCCCAGTGGGTACTCACAGTATGAGGCTTCAGCCCTTCCCTGGACAAAAGACGAGGTGTTGGTGTCTTCTTTGGCAATCCAGACGCCATTTCCAAGGGACGATGTCGCAGGTGAGCGACAATGCCTCAACAAAACTGGAAGGAGCAACAATGGAACTCTGAAAATCCACAACCCAATTCATGGCAGCTTCAAGGCATATTCTGGTGCTAAAAATGGTACATTACTTGTTTGGTGTAAGTAGCTAGTATAGTTAGGCCACTAGTTGGACTTTATTTGAACTATATGGCTACCTTGTGCAATTCAAAGTTAGATCATACTGAAACCTGGAGCTAAAAATCTGAACATTAATAACAGTTCGAAGAGACAAAACTGTAGCCTAAATATTACTCAAAAATAGCTAGAGTGGGCCTCCTCTTCTTTAGGCTAAAGCACCCTTGCTCTATCAGCTGCTCCTCACAGCTGAGAGACTAATGAGAGACTGGAATGTTATGGCTAATGGCTTAAATATCATTATAAAGGACTTTCTGTCCATTGTGACAAAACTGTATAAAGAAGCTGCGACCACCCAAGCCCACCCCTCCTGACTGGAACTTGGCACTGTGAGTTAAGCTGCCTAAGGGAACTTGAGACAAGATCAAGGTGACACTATTGTCCCATTAGCTCAGGTCTGGGGAGAAGTAAACAAGGCTGAGGAGAAAAACCTATCCACAACAAAGCCAAACCCAGCAGCTGTCCTGAAAATCAGCTCTGTCTGGGTTCAGGCTGGGGAAGTCATAGCCACAGACTCTTCTGCTGAGGCCAGGTTTGCACACAAACCTCCCAGCTAAGACCTCCACAGTGCCTCCAGACCCATTCCTGAGGCCTTGCACCAGACGACTGCAGGGCATGCAAAGCAACACAACAAATCTGAAAATCCAGAACCCAACTCATGCCAGACTCAAAGGATATATGGGTGCTAAAGATTTTATATTATTTGAAAGTAGCAAGAGACAGATTCCAACTTGCCCCACCCCTGGGAGGTGCCTGGGCAAGGTATCACCTTGCCCAAATCTGCATTAACCCAGTGGAGTCTTACATTTTGCCAGACCTCACCACAGAGAAGACCAGAAGAGGATTTAATGGTAGGCCAATGGGATCCATGGAATGGTGATATTTTCTACTAAATCTCTCTCTGTCACTCTCTTTCTCCTCCCCCCCTTCCCAACCTCCATTCCACTCCCACTTTTTCTTTTCTTTCTCTCTCTTTCTCCCTCACATTTACTGTTCCATAAAATCCAGACCATTGGCTTTGGCATATGGTCTCTTCTGCACCTCAATATAGAGGCATCTCCCTAAAAATTTTAAAACCCAGATGATAAAAACCCACTGAAACTTGAACAGAACTCATTCACCTTTAAGCAGTTTAAGCAGTTACTATAGGGAAAAAATGTATAGACTACTATCTTTAGAAAATGTTGCACTTCTTCAGTAAAAAAAGCACAATCAGTAATCCATTTATTGTTCATCCTCTCAGGTGTACATGTCACTGAACTACTGCGCCAGAAGACTGGCATGATCACATTCTCTGTATCCCTTTGGCATTCTCTTTCAGAGCACAGATGAAACAAAACCAAAAAGTTCAACTTTAGTCGGTCTTTACCTTCAAATGAAATTCAGGACTCCCTAGCAGACACCAGTGTTCTGCACGCTGCGGAGCTTTTCGCAGAGGCCAATGCTCTGCACCTTTAGCAATTCTCTACGCCGACAGTTCCCCTGGCGAATGGCCCGGTGCAGCCGCCTGCAGGAGCCCAGGCTGCGCACACCCAGCCAGGGCCGCGCTCTCAGGCAACTGAGGCCGCGCCGCTGTCACAGACGCTGAGGGCCCGGGCGCGGTTACCGGGCAACCGCGGCACCGAGTGCGGGGCCGGGCGGGGCGGGCCGGGGCCGCAGGGATTTGCAAAGGAGATTGGCACTGCAGCGACCGACTGCAGTTTGGGGCTTCCCAAGAGTCTTTCTGTAACTAATGAAAGGTTAAAATGTGGTGACGAAGGCACCTATGCCAGGTCTGTACATTGCTCTTTGCAGCACTAGTATCCGACTCTGGCTGGAACAGCAGGAGGGGCTGAGGCAGCAGGGAAGGGGGCTCAGCCTGGAGGAAAGGAGGCTCAGGGGGGACCTTCTGGCTCTGCGCAACTCCCTGACAGGAGGGGACAAGAGGCTGCTGCAAGTTCAGGCAGCGCCGGAGCCGCCTGGCTCCCCCTCTCCTCCCCCGCTCCGCCTCTTCCTCCCTCCCTCCTCCTCCTCCTCCTCTCCCGCAGCCCTCGCAGCCCCCGGGAGGGGCGGGGATGGAGCCGGGACAGGTCGGAACGCAGAGAGGCCTGGGGAGATGCCAGGACTGGGAGTGACTGGGCTGTACTGGGATCATCCTGGGAGCAGCTCCTGGGTGACTGAGTTCTACTGGGATCATCCTGGGATCACACTGGCAGTGAGGAGGAGCAGCGCGATGGCTCCAGCACTGGGGCTGAGGGCGCTCCTGGGGGGCCAGGGGCGAGTGGGACCCCCGGCACCGGGACCCTGAACCGCCACTGCCAGCACCGGGACCCCCCTGCTCCCCTTAGCCTGCACAGGGACCCCCTGAATCCCCCTGTTGTGGACATCAGGACCCTCTGCTCCCCTTTTCCCGGGCATCCCATGGCTCCCAGGCTCCAGACTTGGCGTAGGCTTGACTCTGGGACAACCTGGAGCGCCTTGGTCTCCCATTCCTGCCTTTCCCAGGCACACCTTTCTGCAAAAACAGAGACCCCCTGAACTCCCCCTTTCCGAACATCCCGGGTGTCCTCACTCTGGTCCCCACTTTTAGGGAAACCCTGGACTCCCCTTTCCTGGGCTCAAGGACCCCCTGGTACTCCCTTCTACCTCTCCACGTTCCTGCCCACCCCACCCATGACCCTGAGACCCCCTGGCACCCCCATTCCTGAGAACCCAGACCCCCCTGCATCTCTTCATCGAGCACCAACGCAACCTTTTCCTCACCCCCCACCTCTCCCAGCCCCCAGCCCCACCCTTCTCTCTTCCCACAAGTGCAATTGACTGAAAACAAATGTGACAGAAAGGAATAATTTTGCACCTTTTATTTACTATTGAAATACAATTTCCTCCCTTTCTCACAAATCTCCTCTCTGTGTCATTCAGCAGGGCTGTCAGAAAGTCCTTAATTCTGAGTGGGTCTTCCAAGCTGCAGCCACAAGGAAACAGAGAATGGGGATTTTCCTGCTCCTGGGAAGTTTGACATCCTCAGCTGAGGAGAGGAGTCGTCACCGGAAGGAAAGGGCAGCTGGGCTTCCTCTTTCCACAGGGAAGAGGGGGGGAAAATCTCTCATCCTGTCTGCTGCATCTTCTCCCACAGGGATATGAGGGCTGATCCCAGAGCCCTAAGGGTCACAGTCAGGGCTGCCCTCAGGGAATGCTTGCCTGGTATGGAGGGGCAGTGTGTGAGCACCTGGATCTTGGGGCACCCAGCTGCCCCTCATGTTTGGAGGTGCCTGAGGAGGGCTAGGATGATGCCAGGGACATCCTGCAGTGACATCCCCTCTGTCCCGCTCTGGATGAGCTCAGTCCCAAACCTGACCCTGATCCTGGTCTCAATCTCGCTCCACGTTTACACACACACACAGTTCTGTATTTAATCACATCCCAATTCCAAACTTGTCTAGCCCCAGACCACAACCCAACCCCAGCCCAAAGCCAATCCCATGTCTAGCCTTAACCCCAATCCCAGCTCTAATCCAAATCTCAGCCCCAACTCCAACCCAGCCCCAATTCCAGCCCCTTCCTAAATCCTCAGCCCCAAACCAAATCCCAGGTTCTGCCTTTCTGGGGGTTTGCGGGTGTCTCTGTCCCTCTGACCCCGATGATGTTTGGGTGGGGTCACACCAGGGCTGAGAGGGACAGAGACTGCCCCGACCTCCACAGGTGTGAGAAGGTTGGAGAGCCCTCCCAGCCCCAAGCACCCTCATCTGTGAGCAGCACCCCTGCCGTGTCCTTTCTCCGGTGACAGCACAGACATTCCTCTGTGCCCGGGTCCCTGCCAGTCCCGCACACGGCGCTGCTCTGCGGCAATGGGGACACGGGAAATGGTGCCCGTCGTGTGTCCCCTTTGTGTTGCTTTGTGTCCCCCCATGTCCGGCTGTGTTCCCCCGGCCAGGTAGCTGCTCTGGCCCGGGATGGCCGGGCCCAGCCGCCGGGCCTCGCCGGCAGCGGGCAGGAGCCGGCCCGGGCTGCGGGACACGGTGGGGCTGCCCAGCTGGAAAGCAGCTCTGGCTCCTGCCAGGGAGCTGTGGGCAAGGGGCTGCCGGCTGTGCGGGAGGAAAGCCGCTGGGCCGGCCCCTAACGCTGCCCCGCAGAAAGGAAGGGGAGGAGGGAGCTGACAAATGAGCTCGGAATGTGGCAGTGCAGAGATGAAGGGACAAGTGCCCTTGGGGGCCGCGGGTCGGGGCCAGCCCTCGGGCACGGCTCTGAGCGTCTCCTGAGCCGGCATGAGGGCTGCCTGTAAGGATTGCAGGCGGCAGCCAAGAGCAGCAGCGCCGGCAGTGCCAGCCGGGCCCCATGGCCATCTGCCCGTGCCTTCGCAGCTCGTGAGGGCCGCGGGCTCTGCAGCGCGGCTCCTGCTCCCACAGCCGGCCTGGAGCCTCAGGGCTGCCCCGCAGGCTGCGCGGGAGCAGCAGCGGCCTCAGGGCCTGGCCCGGGGCTCGATCTGCTCAGCCCGGGGGCAGAGCCACAGCAGGAGGGAAGGAGCTGAAGGAGCACCAGGGAGCCCGGGGAGAGACAGGCTGTGAGACAAGGCTCTGCCCGTAATTTTAACAGTTTTTATTAACCTAATAACTATATACAACTAACTTAGCTATTATATACAAGTAAAAAGTCAAGTTCCTTATGACAGTTGTCACAGGTGTTTCTCGCTTCGGACAAGATGTCCCAGGCCGAGCATTGGGTGCTGAGTCCTTTCCAGCTGGCCGGGGCCTGTTGATGTCTGGCGGGGCTGGAGAGGCTGCTCGAGCCCTGGGGCCCATGAGACCTGTCAAGGAGCTGTGCCTGGCTGGTGCTCTCCTGAGGCGGCAGGGCCTGGGTGGTGAAGGACAAGGGTGAGCCGCCACAGGTGCTGGCCCCAGCGCACTAGGACGCAAGGTCTTGTCCCACACTGGGCATGGCCATTCTCTCACGTAACTCCAGCTCCAAGCTCAGTTGCCCCATGTGCCAGTCCTCCTGCTCCATTCTGCACCTTCCTTCTTACCCCAGACGCAAAATACCCATGCCACATTACCCAGCTCACTACACAGAGCCCCACTCATCCCCCAGCTAGCACCCTGCAGATAATCAGCCCCCTGTCGTCACTGACCCCCTCGCCCTGACAGGGCCATATCTGACGCATCCTGTGTCCTGATCACTGTGCGATGCTGGTCATTACGGCCCCTCGAGATGTGTCCATCACCGTGCAGCAGGGTCACACTAGGCTGAGGAGGAGAGGGCAGCTGGCTGCAATGCAGGGCCCAATCCAGCACCCCCCAATAATCCTCCCAACCCAGGTCTCCCTGGGGACTGAAGGCACAGATTCCTCCTGGATAGTCAGCAATGCCTAAAGCCTCAGTCACCATTCTGTGTCTCTACCTTCATCACACCTACCTTGTTGTGGTGTACCAGGAGACGCTGCAGCTGTGTACTTGTATGTGGGGAAGTCTTGATGTTCTGCATCGTGAAACTGCTGCTTTGATGGTCCCCAGAGATCTGAGGCATACGGGGGACACTGGCACAGACCAGCGGCCTCCTGTGGGATGGGACAGAGGAGGCTCAGTGCCCAGCCCTGTGGCATGCAGGGCATCACCCTGCTGTGCCAGGGAGGGCACTAGCAGTGCTGCTTGCAGGGGCATGTCCCTGCCAGCTCCTGTCCACCTGCTGCAGGAGCCCCAAGCCCATCCCACCAGGCTTGATCTGCTGGCTCTGTCCCCACAGCAAGGTGTGCTGGCCATGGCCATGGCAGGTCCCTGTGCACAGGACACCAGCTGGCAGGAGCTGCGCTGTCCCAGCTGCAGGGATTGGTTTTGGGAACTCCTTTCACAGGAGGCACACAACTCCCCACCAAGCCTGAGCTCAGACTGAAAACAGACACAGCTCATCAGATGTGCTTTCAGCAACCTTGGGACAGAGAGGTGGGCCGGACAGGGCAGTGCAAGGCAAGGAATGCAAAAGCCCCCAGCCCTGGGGCAAGCACTGGCCCTCCACAGCTGCCTTCTGCTCCCCTACCCTGCCCCGTCCCCCCAGGCTCCTCTGCCCCAGCCCAGGTGCAGAGCCCTCCTTGCTGTGTCAGGGCTACCCTGCACCCCAGGCACGGGGAATGTGTCCTCAGAGCCCTTACCTTTGGCTGGGCGGTGGCTCCTTGCTAGGGGGCATCGGCTGCAAATACAGGAGTTTTTCGGGGTACCTGGGGAGGGCAGGGGTCACAGGTGTGTGGCAGGGGACAACGAACCTGTTCCTGTTGGAGGCAGCACCCCCGAAGCCATGGGATTGTAGCCCATGGCATCTCGCTGCCTGTAGCCCTTGGGATGAGCCCCCACAGGCCCTGCTGATGGGCAGGGCTGCAGAGGGGGCTCCCCACATCAGCCCCTCCCAAGCAGACACTGTCACCCCTGTGCCCAGCACAGTGGGTCACTGCTGGCACCCATCTCCCCCCATGCCAGCCCTGCTGCCCTCGATGCACTGGTGCTACTCACTGGCCAGGAACCTGCACGCTGAGCATGCGGTCACACGACAGACACATGAAAGGGACTGGCAGCTGCCTATGGAGGGTGAGGGAAGAGGGCCGGCTGAGCTCCTGAGGCCACAGGCCTGCAGCACACAGGCAGCAGCTCCCTGCAGCAGCCAGCTGCAGGGCAGGTCACTGCACAGGGTCACAGCCATTGCAGGGTGAACCGTGGGCTGTTGAGCCTGTTTCTCCCCATCCCCAAGGTGCTGGCTGATGCCAGGTGAAGGGCACAGGCACCCATGCCACCATCTCAAGCAGCCCCTGCAGCGCTTTCAGCCCCTCTCTGGCACCAAAGTCCCCCCGTGTGCACGGCCAGGAGGGCAGGGCATGGCCCAGCTCAGGGGCATAGTGTGTGACAGCCCTGCCTGGAAGGAGCAGTTCCCATCTCCATTCCCAAAGCCCTCAGAATCTCCATTGCACTCACTTCTTAATCCCAGCGGCGTTTTCACGCAACAGCCTATCCTCGAGTTCCTCCATGCTCCTGTTCCAGGAGTCTTCCAGGTGTTTACGGAAAGTCTTCAGGTCCAGGCGATCCAGCTGTGAACAGGTGCACAGCCTCAGCCAGCTGCTCCAGGATGTGACATGGAGCTCTCCAGGGAAAAGCCTGGAGGGGGATCCTCAGAGGGATGCTGCTGCAGGCTGTCAAGTCCCAAAGGTGCCAGTTCCTCATGGTGGGGACGAAATACCCCTCACCTTGTCTTCAATTGCATTGCTGAACTGCTGCTGCATATTGTTCCAGTGCTGCTCCTGGCCTGAAATCTGGCTCTGCAACTCCTGCATTCTCCCATCCAGCTCCTCTATGTTCTCTTCAAACTGGCTGCAATCGACTTTGCTGTCCAAGGCAGCTTTGTCCGCCTTCTAGCAGAGGGGAACGGCAGGAGAGCGGCGGGGAAAGGGATGAGGAATGCCAGGCAGGGCCAGCATGTGAGGGGCAGAGGGAGGAGTGCTTCCTCCAGGCCATCACGCCCCTTTCAGGCTGCTGTGGCCCCATTTGCCCCATCACCCTGGTGAGCTTGGTCCCACCATGTGAAGGGTGAGAGACCCCATGAGCTCAGGAAATTCCCCCTCTCAAGAGGACAATTTCTGCCACCCAGCCCCCAAGGGACAAGGGGCATTTGTCACCCTGCCTGGGAAGCCCTGGGCTGGCACAGAGGCCCCTTAGACTGTACCATGTCCATGGCAGCCATCATGTCCTGCTGATCTGCTTTCTCCTTCTGCAGCTTCTCCAGAGGCTGGGACAGCATCTTTCAGCACAGAAAGGAACCCATGACACCACAGCAAGGTTGGGGCACACCCCAGGATGTAGGAGCACACTCCTCTCCCCCTGTCTGCACACACTCTGTCCCTGATTTGTCACAAGCCTTCTGCCCAGTTGGGTCTGTCAGAGACGAACAAAATGGACGACAAACAGGGTGAACAAAAGGGTTGATAGAAGCAATAAGCAAAGCAATGATAAAAAGGACAAGCAGCCAGCAGGCTCCTTCTCCTTCCAAATCCCTTGCAGGACTGAGGCCCTCCTCAACACAACTCCTGTTGCCAGGCAACGCACCCCACTCCACTCCTGGGAGCCAGTGGGTCCCATGAAGTCATAGATTAATGGAGTCTTGGAATGGCATGGGCTGGAAGGGACCTAAAAAATCATCTCATTTCACCCCCTGTCAGGGACAGGTAAAGGAACATTTTCCACTAGACCTGGTTGCGACAAGATCCCATCTAAGCTGCTCTTGGACACTTCCAGGAATGGGGCAGGCTCTGTTAAGGCATCACCATGCTCACAGGGAAGAATTTCTTCCCAATATCCCACCTATCTCTCCCCTCTGTCATTGTGACGCCATTTCCATGCCAAGCCCTTGTACAAAGTCCACCTCCAGCCCTTTTATAGTCCTTTTAATTCCCATAAAGTGCTCAAAGTTCTCCCAGGAGAGTACAGCCGCATTGTTTTTCTTTTGATCAGTTTAAGATGTGCGTCACATCTGAGCCAGTTCCCCCACTGCTGCAAACCCTCAGCCTGGTTTGGAGCATCCATTGGGATCAGCCTTTGCCAGGGGGCCTGTGCATGAGCCCCTGGCTGAGCTATGGGGTTGTTGGGGCACAGAATCCTTTCTTCTCAGGAGTTCAGGGCAAAAAGTCTCTGTGGGTGAAGCCTTTGGACATTTTCCTCCAAGTCAGGTTTTATGTCAGCTTGACAGTCCATAAAGAAGACAATGACATAATTGCTCCTGCCAATGTCCCCAAGACTGTTGGGGAAGACAGATCAAGTTCTTCCCTTCAATACCTGCCATTTACTATATGTTTTACTTTAGGTGTCCACAGAGCCCCATAATTACCTTGGGCTGCCTTGATTTGTTACCGAGCTCTCAAGGTAGCACTGACTGTTCCATTAACTGCCACTTTTGCAAAATTTGCTACAGTTTCAGTGAGGTTTCATTGTCCCCTGGGGAATGGCCTGGGGTGACAGGGACAGGGACAACCCTCCCAAGCCCCTCCCAAGCATCTCCCAGGGCGAGAGGCACAGAGACCCCTTGAGCATCTCCTGGGAACTGGACAAAATAAACTTGGCAGGAATCAAACTTAACTCTGCATAAATCACTTTGAAGAATATTTGCTCTTCCCACAAGTAACTTGTGATGGAAATGCAAACAAATCCCAAATATGAATAAACCGACAATCCAAGCATTGATGTGGCAATTCCAAGTTTCATTGGTTCCTGCACAGCTCCAGCTCAGCTGCTGGCAGCTTCTGATAGAAGAAAAGAGAAAATTTGGCCCAATACAGATTATTAAAAGGAAGGGGAAGTTCTGTGTAGCTGCCACAAAGGTAACAGGGATCAAGAGAAAAATGATTCATTCTCACATTTGGCAAAGAACCCAAGCCTGGGAATTCAGGAGATATTCGGGAATTTAGGTACTTGAGCTGGGCTTCTTGTAGGACTTTCAGCAGCCTTGTGTTCCTCACCGTGGGGTGAATGAACCTTGTCAGTCTCGCTGGTAACATTTGCTCCCTTTCCTCCAATGATTTTAACACACTTTTCAAGGAAGGACAACAAAATATTTTCTTTTCACTGGCCACCCACAACAGCCATTTTCCTCATCAGTTCTCCCGTAAGTTGCTCAGAGGAAGCTGCATCCAAGTTTCCAAGAGTTCCTCCAGAGAGAACCACAACCTCCTCAGAGGACGGGAACCATGCTGTTGTCAAAGGCACTTGGGGACAGACAACAGTGCCCTGAACTCACTGTGCCAAAATCATGTCGCAATCTGGTTAAGAAAATTGTTAGAGAGATGCCTCAGCCCCAATTAAGGCGCTAACGAGACCAATTCCAAAGTGGATTTCATTGAACAGTAAATGTGAGGTAGAGAGAGAGATGGAAAGAAAGAGAAAAGGGGAGGAGAGCAAGGGAGTGACAGGGACAGAGACCTCCCCTTGAGCAGGTGTAAGAGTCTGTCCAAATTTTCCCTCATCTGCCTCACGATCATCATTTGAGGACCACTGAAGAGAAGATCCCCCCGTCTCCTCTGTAGGAGAAAGTCATATGCCACAAGGCCCTGAGACCTGAGAGCATTGCTAAGCTACTGTTTCCACAGGTGTTGTTTGCTGTATGCTACACTGAGCCCAATGACAAGAAGGGGGCACCGTGCTCTTTTTGCATCAACAGCCTTGGAAGCTGCCCCACCTCTCGGTCTGGCTGGACTTCTCCTGAGTGGTGGAACCCTGCCGAAGACCCCTCTCACTCGTTTGCAACCACCGTGACACACAGACTGAGATGTAAGAAGCCTCTTCATCAAGAGACCGAGACATCAAACCCCCATGTGAGAAAGCCCCCTCTTATACTTTCCAAGGACTGGGACTGAGACCCCCAACCCGGGGGAGGTGTGTGGGGAGAGGCAAGCTGACCAAAGCGAGATGGATGTTGCAGGTGTGAGCATTGGACCACAAAAACAATGGCTCACGCCCACTGCCGAACATGGACTGTGTGTACCCTTTCAAAACACCATTCTTTCCCCAAAACTACCTTTGATTCAGTTGCAAAATTCATTCTCCCTTCCCCCATTGAAAAAGAGTATAATTGGGGTCCAGATGAACTGTGCCTCTGAGATCTCCCTGACGTAACAGGCGGATCCTCAACTGGACTGGACCAAAGGACTTCATCTTTACGTTTGGTAGCTATACCCCCCTCTCTCTCTCTCTTTTCTCTCTCTTTCTCTGTATTTTTCTCTCCCTTAATCCCTCTATCGCATTTTGCTGTGGTCATTCAATAAAGGTGCATTTGTTTTGATTATTACTGCAAATCCCCCTGTACTGTGTCGGCTTTTTGCACCCTGAGATCAATCCATGAACAATCACGAAACCCGTTCATAAGGATGGATTGTGACACTGGGGTTACTGGGAGCTACCAGGCCCATGCTGGGAGCTCTCTGTGCACACAGTGGGAGGAACTGGGAGCAACTGGGAATGACAGGATGCATGCTAGTGACAACTGGGATGTCCTGGCAGTGACTGGGATAAAACTGGGGGCAGCTGAACCATGCTGAGGTAACTGGGAGTGCCTGGCAATGACTACGAGAATGTTCAGGGCAGCTGGGATATACTGGGAGTGCCTGAGACCATGCAGGCAATGACTGGGACTGGACTAGGAGCGACTGGGAGCCACTGGGAGCGTGCTGCGGGGAACTGGGACCATGCTGGGGGCAACTGGGGGCAAGTGTGAATGACTGCGGCCCTGCTGGGAGAGACTGGCATCATACTGGGAGTTACTTGGGGCTACACTAGGGGCAACTGGGAGAACTGGGAACACACTGGATCAAAGAGGGAGCAACTGAGACCAACTGGAACTGTGCCAGGGGCAAATTGCATCATAATAAAGAATGACTGGGAGCAACTGGGATCATACTAGGAGCAGCTCCTGGGTGACTGAGTTCTACTGGGATCATCCTGGGAGTGAGGAGGAGCAGCGCGATGGCTCCAGCGCTGGGGCTGGGGGCGCTCCTTGGGCCCCAGGGGGGAGTGGGACCCCCGGCCCCCGGACCCCCCTGCTCCTCTTATCCTGCACAGGGACCCCCTGAATCCCCCATTCTGGACATCAGGACCCCCTGCTCCCCTTTTCCTGGCCATCCCATGGCTCCCAACCTCCAGACTTGCCATGGGCGTCACCCTAGGATGCCCTGGAGCACCTTGGATCCCCATTCCTGCCTTTCCCAGCCCCCAGCCCCACCTTTCTGCAAAAACAGAGACCCTCTAAACTCCCCCTTCCCGAACATCCCATCCCGAGTGTTCCCACCCTGGTCCCCCCTTTTTGGGAAACCCTGGACTCCCATTTCCTGGGCTCAAGGACCCCCTGGAATTCCCTTCTACCTCTCCACGTCCCTGCCCCTGTCTCCTGTCCCTCAGCTGTCCCCTGTCCCTCGGCTCTGTGAGGCCAGGGACAGCAGCAGGACGCAGGGCAGCCCAGGGGGAGAACAACCCTCAGCCCCAGCTGGGCCAGTTCCCCCAGTTCCCCCCAGGTCACTCCCAGCATGGGCCCTGTGGCTCCCAGTCACTTCCAGTTACTCTCAGTGTGATCCCAGTATCATCCCAGTCACTCCCAGTATGATCCCAGTATGATCCCAGCATGGTCCCAGCACAGTCCCAGCTGTTCCCATTCACCCCTACCATAGTTCCAGGCACTCCCAGTATGGTTCCAGTCCTTCCCAGTATGATTCCAATACGAACCCAGTCACTCTCAGTACAGTGCCATTTGCCCCCAGTATGATTCCAGTCACTCCCAGATACTCCCAGTATTATTCCAGTAACTTTAAGCTTCCTCTGTGATCCCAGTCACTCCTGGTCTCCCCCAGTATATCCCAGTTGTCCTTAATGTGTTTCCACTCACTCCCAGTTGCTCCCAGTAGTTTCTAGCATTATTCCAATTGCTCATAACCACTCCCAGTAACCTCCAACATGATTCCTGTCACTTCCTGTATATCCCAGTTGCCCCAGCATGGTCCCAGTTGCCCTCAGCCTGTTCCCAATCACTTCCAGTATGATTCCAGAAGGATCCCAGTCACCCTCAGTGTGGTGCCAGTTGCTCCCAGTATGATCCCTTTGGTCCCCAGCATGTCCCCATTTCCTCCCAGTGTGATCCCAGTTGCCTCTAGCACAGACCCAGTCCCTCTCAATATGATCCTTCTCTGATGCCATGATGATCCCAGTTGCTCCTAGTATGGTCCTGGTTGCTCCCAGTTGCTCCCAGTCCGATCCCAGTTGCTCCCAGCGGCCCTGTGTTATGCTTTGGAGTGGGAGGAAATTTAGGGAAGTGATGCAAAGTTTTTTGTGTATCTGACAGTCTGTTGAGCTACTGAAAGCTAGACACGCTTTTGTGAAACACACATGGTAAAGATGAAAAAATTCAGAAACTTTTTTTCTTTGTTGGTCAGCAGGGAGCTGCTGGGTTTTGGCTTCTGCTCTGTGTCTGGGCTGGGCTGGGCAGTCTTGCTGCAGGCTGGGCTTCTTTTCTATTTTCTGGGCTGCTTGCTAGCTTCTCTCTCCATGGGCTCTGGTTTGGCCGCGCTGGGCCTCAGCAGCTGCTGGGCAAGGAGACAGGGGAGGCTGCGGAGCTTTAGCCAGAGCAGGGCTGGCTGTGGCTGTGAAGATCTCGCTGTCAGGCTGCTTCTTCTTCTTCTTAGCGTGGCTGAGACCAGAGACTTCTGTGGCTGGTGTAGAAAACTAAACACTAACTATAAAGCTGATCTGAACACAACTGAGCCACAGCTTTCTGTTAGTAGTAATTGGTGGGTTAGGTAGGCCTCATGCGTGATGTTAAGTTTTTCAGTACTTCAGTCTTCTTCTGAGTGAGAGAAAAGAACAAAATGCAAGTATATAAAAAACAACATGAAGACACTAAAGTCAATAAAGAAGAAGTTAAGTCTTAGATGAGAGGGCTGAGAAGATGCTTTGTGAAATAAACAGGGCCAGGAGACTTCTTCTCCTTTTTCAATGCCTTTATTAAAAGTGATCAGCTCAGGATTGGGTGGCTCGACGGGTCTGCAGTCTCCGTCGTCTCTCCCAAAGCAACTCAGAGCAGGAGGATATGCGCAGCTCTGTCCGCAAGGGGCAGAGTTGGGGATCAAGTCCTCGTGGGAGCCTTTAGGGCCTGCTGATCCCGTCAGATGGTACCTTTGCCGGCTCAGTCAGCCTCGTCTCACCGCCGGGGTCATCTCTCTTGGTCAGGGCGAGAGGCTCTGAAGGTGTTTTGCATCTCTGCAGGTTCAGCATTCGGCTCTTCACGTCTAGACATCACTCCAGTCTCTCAACTCTTAGGTGGCTCGTTGTTTTGGGGTTTTCTCCGTACACCGGGGGACCCATGCTGCATTGTGGTCTTGGAGTCACTTTGCATAGCCCCCCCCCACCTTCTACTGTTCGGGAAGGTTCCCACCCTTCTGGGAAAGGTACAACTTAGCCTCGGGCGAGGCTCTGCTGATACAAAAGGAGCGATTAGCCACAACGACTCGTGATTACAATAACAAAACACGAAGAACTTCAGCAGCTACCCGTGGTCTGGCTGCCTTTTTGTAACTTTTTCTCACAAAAAAAAAATATTACCCGAATTTTGTTCATAACACTTTGTTTTTAGAGCTGAAATCTTCTTGTACGCTGTAAAGGAGAGGAATAGTGGATTTGTTTTTACTAACAATCTGTGGGTCTGCTCGTAGCTAAAACCAGCTCTGGAAGATAAAAGAAACAATGGGAAGGATTCCACTGATTGATGATTGGAAAAAGATATTTGCTTTTACAAATACACTTTAGGTTTGCAGATAAACAAAATAAGCCATTGAGAAATGAAAGAAACAATGGGGAAGAAAAACCCCTAAACTCCGTAAGAATTAAAAACTAAAAGGGAGGGTTATACATTAGAGGGAAATCTTTGGGAAATCTTCGGTGTCAGGCGTATCAGGGCATCTGTACCTCTCAAGCACGTCAGCCAAGGGGAAAGAGAGAAGGGAAATGTGGCCAGGAAATTAGGATAAAAAGAAGGTTGCATCCTCCAAAATTTCAAGAGATCCCAGGGGAATGCCCCATGGCCTCTCCCTTTATTGGAATAAAGCCAGAAAGGACTCCTCTGTCTCCTTTGTGAACATAAACCTCTGGTGTTTCTGGATTAATTTTCCCAAAAAGAAAATACTCCCCCCAGAAGCGCCCTCAGCCCCAGGGCTGGAGCCATCGCGCTGCTCCTCCTCACTGCCAGTGTGATCCCAGGATGATCCCAGTAGAACTCAGTCACCCAGGAGCTGCTCCCAGGATGATCCCAGTACAGCCCAGTCACTCCCAGTCCTGGCATCTCCCCAGGCCTCTCTGCGTTCCGACCTGTCCCGGCTCCATCCCCGCCCCTCCCGGGGGCTGCGAGGGCTGCGGGAGAGGAGGAGGAGGAGGAGGGAGGGAGGAAGAGGCGGAGCGGGGGAGGAGAGGGGGAGCCAGGCGGCTCCGGCGCTGCCTGAACTTGCAGCAGCCTCTTGTCCCCTCCTGTCAGGGAGTTGCGCAGAGCCAGAAGGTCCCCCCTGAGCCTCCTTTCCTCCAGGCTGAGCCCCCTTCCCTGCTGCCTCAGCCCCTCCTGCTGTTCCAGCCAGAGTCGGATACTAGTGCTGCAAAGAGCAATGTACAGACCTGGCATAGGTGCCTTCGTCACCACATTTTAACCTTTCATTAGTTACAGAAAGACTCTTGGGAAGCCCCAAACTGCAGTCGGTCGCTGTAGTGCCAATCTCCTTTGCAAATCCCTGCGGCCCCGGCCCGGCCCCACCCGGCCCCGCACTCGGTGCCGCGGTTGCCCGGTAACCGCGCCCGGGCCCTCAGCGTCTGTGACAGCGGCGCGGCCTCAGTTGCCTGAGAGCGCGGCCCTGGCTGGGTGTGCGCAGCCTGGGCTCCTGCAGGCGGCTGCACCGGGCCATTCGCCAGGGGAACTGTCGGCGTAGAGAATTGCTAAAGGTGCAGAGCATTGGCCTCTGCGAAAAGCTCCTCAGCGTGCAGAACACTGGTGTCTGCTAGGGAGTCCTGAATTTCATTTGAAGGTAAAGACCGACTAAAGTTGAACTTTTTGGTTTTGTTTCATCTGTGCTCTGAAAGAGAATGCCAAAGGGATACAGAGAATGTGATCATGCCAGTCTTCTGGCGCAGTAGTTCAGTGACATGTACACCTGAGAGGATGAACAATAAATGGATTACTGATTGTGCTTTTTTTACTGAAGAAGTGCAACATTTTCTAAAGATAGTAGTCTATACATTTTTTCCCTATAGTAACTGCTTAAACTGCTTAAAGGTGAATGAGTTCTGTTCAAGTTTCAGTGGGTTTTTATCATCTGGGTTTTAAAATTTTTAGGGAGATGCCTCTGTATTGAGGTGCAGACGAGACCATATGCCAAAGCCAATGGTCTGGATTTTATGGAACAGTAAATGTGAGGGAGAAAGAGAGAGAAAGAAAAGAAAAAGTGGGAGTGGAATGGAGGTTGGGAAGGGGGGGAGGAGAAAGAGAGTGACAGAGAGAGATTTAGTAGAAAATATCACCATTCCATGGATCCCATTGGCCTACCATTAAATCCTCTTCTGGTCTTCTCTGTGGTGAGGTCTGGCAAAATGTAAGACTCCACTGGGTTAATGCAGATTTGGGCAAGGTGATACCTTGCCCAGGTACCTCCCAGGGGTGGGGCAAGTTGGAATCTGTCTCTTGCTACTTTCAAATAATATAAAATCTTTAGCACCCATATATCCTTTGAGTCTGGCATGAGTTGGGTTCTGGATTTTCAGATTTGTTGTGTTGCTTTGCATGCCCTGCAGTCGTCTGGTGCAAGGCCTCAGGAATGGGTCTGGAGGCACTGTGGAGGTCTTAGCTGGGAAGTTTGTGTGCAAACCTGGCCTCAGCAGAAGAGTCTGTGGCTATGACTTCCCCAGCCTGAACCCAGACAGAGCTGATTTTCAGGACAGCTGCTGGGTTTGGCTTTGTTGTGGATAGGTTTTTCTCCTCAGCCTTGTTTACTTCTCCCCAGACCTGAGCTAATGGGACAATAGTGTCACCTTGATCTTGTCTCAAGTTCCCTTAGGCAGCTTAACTCACAGTGCCAAGTTCCAGTCAGGAGGGGTGGGCTTGGGTGGTCGCAGCTTCTTTATACAGTTTTGTCACAATGGACAGAAAGTCCTTTATAATGATATTTAAGCCATTAGCCATAACATTCCAGTCTCTCATTAGTCTCTCAGCTGTGAGGAGCAGCTGATAGAGCAAGGGTGCTTTAGCCTAAAGAAGAGGAGGCCCACTCTAGCTATTTTTGAGTAATATTTAGGCTACAGTTTTGTCTCTTCGAACTGTTATTAATGTTCAGATTTTTAGCTCCAGGTTTCAGTATGATCTAACTTTGAATTGCACAAGGTAGCCATATAGTTCAAATAAAGTCCAACTAGTGGCCTAACTATACTAGCTACTTACACCAAACAAGCACTTAGCTACTTTCAAGTAATGTACCATTTTTAGCACCAGAATATGCCTTGAAGCTGCCATGAATTGGGTTGTGGATTTTCAGAGTTCCATTGTTGCTCCTTCCAGTTTTGTTGAGGCATTGTCGCTCACCTGCGACATCGTCCCTTGGAAATGGCGTCTGGATTGCCAAAGAAGACACCAACACCTCGTCTTTTGTCCAGGGAAGGGCTGAAGCCTCATACTGTGAGTACCCACTGGGGCTGTGTTAAGGCTGGCAGTGCCCTGGTGTCCCTGCTCTCCCTGCCCCTGTTGTCCAGCAGTGCTGTGAAGCTGCAGAGCCCCTGCCCAGCCCTTTGTGCTGTGCTGCTGTTGCTGGGGCTGTCCTGGTGCAATAGGGAACACTGTGGGATGCTTCAGCTGTGTCTTGCCTGGCTGTGCCAGCAGAGCCAAGTGAAACCAATGCACAGCTGAAGGCCTGAGCATGTGTTCTGTCCCTTTCCCTTTGCCACAGGAATTCCTTCTGTCAGGCTGGGCACTCACCTGTGCTGCTCTGACCATCCTGCCCTTGGGCACCTGGGCATGTGGTGGGGGGAAGCTCAAACTCTGCCCAAAGCCTTGAGAGCCACGGCTGGTCCCAGCTGGAAGAGCTTCCAAAGCAGCTGTTCTCTCCCAGCTCCTGTGTGGGCACAGATGCAGCCCTGCAGGCAGCGCTGGAGCCAGGGCCACAAAGCTCACTTGGCTGAAGATGCCCCACTGCTGAGGCTCTGTCAAGGAGATGCCTCTGTTTTCTTCTGTGGAGGGCTCTGTCAGCCCAGACAGAGAAAACAATTAACAGGGAGAACTAAAACCTGGACACATTCCTGTGCACCTCACTCTTGGTACAGTGTTCCCTTCTTGCATCTCTTGGACTCATCCAGCAGCGATATCTCCTTGCTGTGAGTTCTGAGCGTTGTGCAGGGATGGAGTTCAGGCAGTTCTGAGAGCTCCTCCCCATTCTCTGGAAAGGTCACTGCCTCAGTCCAATGAAACGTAAGAGGAAACAAATGCCCAAAGAGCAGAAATCCCCAACCATGTCCCATCCAATCATGGAGAAGGCAATGGGACAGAGCCATATGGCTGGAGTATGTGTGTTCCACTCTGTATTATTAATTGTATTAATTCACTGATGCTAAGTATTTCAGCAGGAAACCCCCAGGGCTTCCAGGAATGTCCTAGTGGCTGTGATCACAAGTTATTCACCAGTGCCACTTGTTCAAGAAAAGCCTTTCTGAACAAGCACAACTCTGAGGCTCTAGCTGGTTTACTTTTGCCTTTCAGCTGCTTCCCTCTAAGTTCCAGAGGGAGAAGTTTCTCAGCAGGAAGAAGGAGGCCAGCACTGGGGGGAGTATTCTGCCCAGAATTGGCCCATTTCTAGACAGGAGTGAGACTCGCCCAAAGGTAGCCTTTTCCTGCTCTTTTCCTTTCTGTTTCACATGAAGTTTGAAGAGGGTGTGTGTTTGTGACAGGCTTGCCTCCAGCAAAATACCTCAGTGTCCAGGTCCTGCTGTCATTGCAAAGTGCTGGGAGTGGTGGACTGGGAGTCCTGATCTGCACTAAGCCAACACAAATACCCTCTGCTGAAGCTGCTGGGGTGTGCTGGAGTGCAGCTGCCATTGCTAAAACAATGGGAGGAAGGCTGGGGACACAGAGGCCCAAAATTGCCCTTTGCCATTCTCCTGCTGAAGGAGCCACCTCTTGCTTTGGTGTGGTCACCATCAAATGCTCGGGGTCACAGGATTCGCTGCAGAGTGGCAGCGTTGGCCTTTGAAGGCCAAGGATCTGCAGGAATTACTTCAGATTGAACACAACAAATTGCATTTCTGCTTTGGGCTGGAACAATGTGTTGGACCCTGACGGGTGTTAGATTTTGCAGGCTGCCAGATGTACAGGGGACTGGCTCTGGGCAGAGGGGAATGGATGTGCTTTGTCTGGATCAGTGCCTTCTCAGAGGTGTGTTTAAAGCTGCTTTTCTGGCAGGACTAGTTTGGTATAAAGCACAGTCCAAACGGGTAGGTGACTGAGGTGGGCTGTTGAGTAGGAAATTGGAAGCAAGAGACATGGAACACAATCCAGGTAAAGGATTGTCCTGGAGAGGAGCCTTGGGAACACCTCAGGGAAGGGCACAGCTAAGGGACAGTGTGCTGCAGCCACTCCCTTCAGCAGAATGTGTCTGCTGTGAAGTCACAGACGAGACCTGCTTGTGTCTCTGCAGTGACAGCAGTGTGGCTGGAGAAGGCAGACAAAGCAGGGCAGAGTTTTCTCCAAGCAATGTCTCTGCTCCAGAAGCATTTGCTGTTGTTGTGTCATTCCAGACGTGCCTCTGCAATGGCATGAAATAAGATTGCAGTAATGACAAGAAAGCACCCATTTAAAGGCCACTGAAAAAGGAGATACCAACTCTACTTTTACCCAAGTTGCTGAGAAAATAACTGAAACTTATCCTCATTCAGCATTCACCTCACTTGTCTTTTTATTTTCAGCTCATTTGTCTTTTTATTTTTGCCTTTTCCTCTCTTTGGAACACACTAACTTTTAAATACAATGAAAAGGAACAAAATCATCAAAGCAAAGGAAAAGTGTTTCTTAGTAAGGATTCAGCTGAGCTGGGGCTGTCTCCCTCCCTGAGAGCCAAGCGCACACACACACCCTCTGAGAAAATGGCAATCTTTGTATCCCCATTGTACCCGGCTGGGGCGGTCCCTGTGCCCTTTGCCATTGGATGGGTACTCAGGAGCTTCCATTCTCTACTGAGCACCAACTTTTCTGTGCCCTCCCTTCTCGTCCTCCTTCCTTTTGGTCAGGTCTTCAACCCTGTCCCTCTCACTGTGACACTCAACAAACCAACCTGAACAAATGCAAACCACAAATAACACACAGAACCAACAAATTCCATTCTTTTGCTTAATAACCTTTTGGCTTCAGCCAAGTGTCACCTCATCTCTCAAACCTTCTCTGGTCCTGTGCTCTTCTTACTGATGTCTAAGTTGTAGAGCAGAAAAGATATTTGCAGTTGTGTGGGCCTCGGTTTCCCTGTCTCAGAGTAAAAGACATCCCAAATCCTTTCCCATGGAGTCTCCTGTAAATTCATGGGTTTTACTTACTCCATGAGTGCTCAGTCAGTGCCCCAGAGCTCTGTGACGACGTGGGCACAGGGCTGTGTTTTAGGAAAGTGCTGCCTGGCATTCTGGAGAAAGAAACCTGGAGAAATCCATGCCAGAAGAGCAGCTTGGCTTGAGCCTGCTCTGTGTGGCCAAGCAGCTGTGGATCAGCTCAGAGCAGAGGTGGGGGAGCCACTGTTTGCCCAGTGTGGGCTGGGCAGACGTGCTCCCCCAGAGTCTGTACTTCACTGGGGATCAGTGGAAGATTCTCCTGCATGAACCTTCCTCCCAGCAGCTGAAGCTCTCCCTGCTCTCTCTCCTCTCCAGCTGCCGTCAGCTGCTCCGAAACAGAGCTGGTTTGGGGTTTCCCCACCAGAGCTGGTATTTCAGAACTTCGTCGCTCGGGAGGTCTCTGAAATGGTGCTGTCTCTCATGAATAAGGACAAGGTAAGTGCTGGCACGTGAAGCTTTAACACTGTGCTGGAAGAGGAGAGTGCTGTCATTCCCTCAGTGTACAGCAAAGCAAGTTATCTGCTGCAGCACATGCAAAAGAAAATGTCTCAGCACCTTGTTCTGCAAGATGGTGGAAATCTTCCTGTGCTGGGAATTGTGCCCAGATTTTTGCCAGGCGTTGCTGGTGTCTATCCCAAAGGAGTTTCCTTCTCTCGAAAGCTCTGGATTGACAGGAATGTTGAGTGCTGTACAGTTCTTACCTGCTCTCATGCTTTGCCTTGGGTCTATAGCACACCCTGTGTGTCCTTGGTTAATCTTGGCTCCTGGTAGGAATCTCTGCCTCTCTCAACCAGTTTGGCTCCCTTTATGCAGTTCACAGGCAAAGCTCAGGGCCTGAGCCTCCTGCACTTTATGCTGGAATCACTTCTCATTAATGGCATTGGCCCTGCAGGAACCGTGTTCTGCAAGAGCCCTGCAATCAGAGTGATGGAGCAGAAGCAGTGAGAGGCCTTTAGGTGCCACTTGAGGCTCCTGCTCAGCTTCATCCAGCTCTGCTCAGCTTTTCCAAAAGCAACACGGTGCTCTGCTTTCCCTTTGCAGAAGCACAGCACATCCAAAGCCATGTGCTCCTGGAGGTTTCCACCTTCAGCTGAAGAAATTGGGATTGTTTTGCAGTTTCCCAAGAGAGCTGAGAGGGGAAAAGTTGAAAAATGTCAGTTGTGTTCCACTGTAAAGAGGAAAACTTGAGACCATTTGAATTTCAGTCAGGGAAACATTTTCTCAAGTGAGGCTTGTGCCAAGAGTGGGCTGGTGGGAGGAGACAGGAGGGAGTCCAAATCATCTGGTTTAGACTTTTGGAGAGCATTTTGGTGCTCAGGGGTTATGATATCAGTGTGTTAGAAAATGCATGTGTGCTGTGCATGGGTACCCCAGAGGGCAGAACCTGGCCTCCTGGCTGCAGGCAGGAATGCCCAGCAGCCCAGCTTGCCTTCACAGGCAGCAGGAAGCCCTGGAGAGCCAAGATTGGCTTTGCATACTGGAACCACACTGTCAGTCAGTGCTGGTCCTGTTTCTCCAGGCAGAAAATGCCTCTGAAGCCCCATGGTCAATAGACACCGCCTGTCTGTGTTTCTGTTACTTTTGGCAAGCTGGTTGCTCTCATGGTTTTATGATTCTTCCTTGCTGCTTTACTGCCCATTTAAGTTCTCTTTGCCATCTCCTTGTTTTAGGGATTGTCTTGCTGTGTTCATTCTTTCTTTTGCTTTTCAGGTTTGCTTTTATTCCCAGTAAGACCCCAGTGTTTGGTCTCCTGTCTTGCTGCTCTGCCTGCCTGACTGTATCCCCAGAAGGTCCCTACCCAAACCTGATCTGCTGGAAGGGAATTTCTTCCTTGCCCCACAGTAATGTGCTGGTTTGCTTTTAGGTAGCACATTCCCCCTCTGGAACATGACAACTTCATGGCTGTGTGCAGGCAGAAGCCAGCAGGTTTTTTGGCCTTGTTGAATACGCAGGTGACTTGGTTCAGATGCTGTGTCTCCATCCTGCTGGTGCTGACCTGCTCGGCCCTTCCTTCCCAGCAGGCACTGCCCTACTGCCCCTGGCCAAAACGCTGGAGCCAGAGAGAAGAGATTCAAGTTCAGCCTTGTGAATGATGTGCCTGTGCCTGCTCAGCTGAAAGTGCTTTGGAAAAGGGGCAAGGGAGGGATGGTAGCAGGGCATGGACAGGTCTCCTCTCGTCCTGTTTCCACAAGTGGCAAAATCAAATTTCATGTCTTTGCTGCAGTTTCTTCACGTGGTGAAGGTCTCCATGGAGAGCTCACCTTACTTCCAGCTGGTGAGCTCCAGCGATGCGTACCGTGCCGTGCCGCCGGGCGCCTCTGCCCCTGTGCGCATCCGCTTCACCCCCAGCAAGAACAAGGTGAGGCTGGAGGAGCCACAGTACACAATGATCTCCACAGCCATTGTTTTCCCTGCACTCTGGCTCCAGCCCATTGCATGCTGTGAGCTGGGCTCCAGGCGTGGGCAGGCAGCCTGCAGCCAGTCACACCTTGGCACTGCTGGCAGGCACTGCAGCCAGGCCTGAGAGGCTCTGCTTCCCCTCCGTGCACATTGCTGAGCATTGCCAAGGGAAGATGCACAGGAAACAGGATGAAAATGACAGAGGGCTGCTGATAGATGTTGGGCCATCTCTAGGTGCAGTGGAAGGGGTTTCATTCTGATGGAAAACACCAGAGGAACAAAGAGGTCAGAGAGCTTTCCTCCTTCCTGGACTGCCAACAGCTTCCCTGCCTGCCCCTGGGCTGGAGCAAAGCCGGTGCTTTTTCACTCCCTCTGTTGTGCAGCCTTGCAGCTGTGCTGTCCCAGAGCACAAGTGAGCATGGCACAGCTGCAGGGCCAGGGCAGAGGATGTGCTGTGCCTGTGAGCCCGGCCTGGCACAGGCACACTGGGCTCTGGGTGCCCTTGGTCAGCAGGAGATTGCTGAGCTGCAGGGGACTTGAACACCTGCCTGAAGGAGCTGGTGTAGGGCAGGTACAAGCTGCAGGCAGAGCTGTGGGCCCAGAGCCCGTGGCAGTGACACTGCTGGGGCTCTGTCTTCATGCCTGTCGCTGTGCTTGCTCTTTCAGCTGGCACCCATTCCGTGCCAAAGGTGCTTTTGTGGGGAGGTTTGAACAGCAGTGCTGAGGCCCTGGCAAGTCTGATCTCAGTGCTGGGATCTGGAGGGTTCATGTTCTGATCTGGAGGCTTGTTCATACAGAAGGGTTGAGAGCATGGCATGGAAGGGAGGAAGCCTGGCAGGGAAACAAAGAGAGGCCCTTTCCAACAGCATCCTGCTACCTCTTAGCACTGTTCTTCTCCTGACTTGGTTGGACAGGCAAAGTTAGAGGGGAGTTGTGAGCCAACTGATGTTTCTGCACCAGGCCAGAGGTGCAGGATGTCTTTGGGTGCAGCTATTTTCTCCTCTTCCTTTTGCTGCTTAGAGTCAGTTGAACACTTTGTCCTATTCTCAGACAGTAGGAATATAGAAGCCTAAAGAGCAATGTCCTGTGTTCCCCAGCTCCATGTTGCTTAGAAGGGGCTTAGGAATTCTTTAGCATCATTAAAGTTTAGAGTAGGAATGATGGTGGCCTAGGGCTGTTATCTGTATGAGCCAAGTGACACAAGAGCTGAATGCCACTGAGACAGATTTTGCAAAGTGCACTGGTGCCTTTAAAATGTGACATAGTAGTAGAACTTAGTGTTCATTTGAGGGTGCAATAGGTAAATTGATGGCCTTGAAGGGGTATAGGAAATGGTTTTTCTTCTGCCATGGGGATGGCACTAAATGTCCTGTGCTGAGCCAGTTTCTTTTCCTGCAGGATTATTGCCACGAGCTGGTGTGCCTCACTGCAAGGGAAAGGATCGTTGTGCCAATTCGGGCCATTGGTGCCCGAGCTGTGCTGGACTTCCCTGCCCAGCTGGACTTCTCCAAGTGTCCAGTCAAGGTCAGCGCCCAGCAGACTCGGCTGGTGCGCAATGTCGGTGCCCGGGCAGCTCGGTACCAGCTGAGCACCCAGAGGTGAGGCAGCTCATCTGTCGCTGTGCAAACACCTTTGGGTGAGAGCGGAGTTGGGAAAGAGCTACAGAAGGAACCAAGCATCGGATCTGCTGCCCTGCAGCCTTGCTGGAAGTGAGCAGGATGGAAGGCATCTGCTCTTGCTTTCAGTGGCCTTGGAGCTTTCTGTGTCCCAGATTCCCTGGAGGCTGCTGGAACATGTTGGGAGCTGGCTTGCACCCTGCTGAGCACAAGCAGCTTCTGAAATGCTTCCTCAGCACTGTCAGCCAAACAGAGCCATTCTCTGGGAGGCCACAGGCACGTGGCTTTGCAGTGGTCCTGGAGGGGGCCTCTGGAAATCATCTGAGCAAACACACTGCTCAAAGCAAGAGCAGTGTCTGGGGGTTGCAAGGTGCCATTGGGAGACATGGACCTGTCTTTAGATGCCATACAAGAAAACAAACATGTCAATGGACCTAGTTATAAAAGCAGAAGAAAACAACCTTTTAAAACCCCTCCATACCTTATCTTTTCTGCCTGTCAGGTGCAGTAGTGATTCATTGAGAGGATGGATCTAACAGGATGAGAAGTGTCTTAAGGAGCAGCTCACAATTAACAGAGAAAAGCCCAAAATTTAGCTTTCCAGGCCTATCTCTTGGCAGTGATTTTCCTTTGCTTCTTACAGTGTCAGGGATGTCTCCTTCACAGCTCTTCTAGCTGTGGGCTCAGGGAACAATTTAGTGGTGTTGGCTGAAATTCAGAGGAGTTACGTTTAGCTGTAGACTTGTAGAGCTTGTGTCTTCGGGTCTTGGGGAGCCAGGTGTGTGTGAGAGATGAGTGCTACAGCAGGAACAGAGGAGTCTGGTGGGTACCGCCCAGGGATTGAAGAGATGCGGGGGCTGATTTGCACTCAGTTTTTCAGTGCTGACGGCTGAGTCCTGAACTTGGCTGGATCCTCTTCTCCTGATAATTTGAAAAGAAGAAGACACCTTCTTTCTCAGGCAAGCCCTGAAGTCGTTATTGGAAATGTTATTCCCATCCTGCCACCTGAAGGCAGGAGCATGTAACACGGGGCAGGAGTGGGAAGGGAATGGAATGGAAGGTAGTGCTGAAGCTTGGCCAGGGATTCCCCTAACTGGCAGCTTCTCTATTGTGGTGAAATTTCTGGCCAAAGACTAAGAACAGAATGCTGTGCCTTGCCCCCAGCAGGCCCTGATCCCCCCAGCCCCAGCAGAGCTGCAGCAGTGCTGGCATCAGCCCCGGGGCAGATGCAGGAGCACAAGCACTGATCTGGCTCTGGGGCTGCTGGGGCCTTGTCTTTCCTCCCCTCCCTCCAAAGTCTCACGTCCAGCACATGAACATTGCTGGCCCAAGGCTTCTCCATCAGCCAGCAGTGATGTTCTCACCAGTGGCAATGGGAACAGGTCAGCCCATAATTACAGCAAGAGGTCCTTAATGAGCAGAACCTGAAGTGAGTTCATCAGCTGTTACTACTGACATGAACAAAGTTCAGCTTGGCAGATGTTCTCTTTGTTTTTGTGTGTGATGCATTCATCAGCAAAGTCCCCAGAACACATTGGAAGTGACAGATTGACCAGCAACAAAGCACCAGGGCCAGGAACTTTTGTTTTCTCACTGGGGCTGTAGAAGGGCACAAAGCCCAGCAGCTGCTGGGCAGAAGCACATTTCCCATGAGCTGTCCCTGAGCATCAAAGCACAGAGTCTTGTGCCTTTAACCGAGCCATTGCCTGCTCTGTCCTCGGCCTCCAGGGGCAGCATCACTGCACCGAGTTTACACTTCGACCTGGCTGAGCTCGACTTCGGGGACATCTCCTTTGGTGAGTGTTCCCTGGGCTGGGACACAGCCTCAGGGCTCTGTGCCTTCCAACAGAAAAGCATCCCTCACTCCTGCTCTGCCCCAGCAGCCTCTTCAGGCTGTGAACTGCAGGGCTGCTGCTGCTGCTGCTGCCTCAGGGGGCATTTTGCCATTGTGAGATCCAATGGAAGCAAGGAATAGAAAGGCAGTATTTTCTGGTGTCTCTGTGCTGCTTTAAAAGACAGATGTCTGCCAAGGAAGGTGGGAATCTTGCTGCAATGGAAAGATGAGCCCCTCCCTCCAAATGATTATCCCTTTGAAATGACAGGGCTCCCAGGCAAAACTGTGGGAAAAGGAATAACAGTTCTTTGCTAGACTATCTCAGGAGAGCACAGACAAGACAAGAACAGACATTTCCCAGATGCCAAGTCCTGTTTTTCCCCTTTGGTGGAGTTGTGGTCACAGCAGGAGGAGCTGTGGGCTCTGGCAGGGCAGGGATCCCCCCCCAGCCGGTGCGGGAAGGGAAGGGAAGGAGGAAATGCTCCTTTTGCACAGCCCCAGAGGGCAGGGGGATGTGGGCAGTGCCCAGCAGCAGCAGCAGCAGCGGGGCAGGCAGGCAGGGTCGGTGCCAGCGCTGAGCTGCAGCCACGGCAGCCCCGGGCCAAGCACAAACCTCCCGCAGCAGCAGCGGCCGAGCTGTGATCCCCGAGCGGGAGGAAGGGAAGCTCCGCTCCCTGCCCAGCCTCAGCTCCCACTGCACAGCCGCCCACGGCATCACGCCACAACTCCCAAAAAACCCCAAGGGAAAAGCCCAGCCCAGGGCCAAACCCCCCCAGAACCCCCCAGAACCCCTATCCCCCTTCCCAGACCAAGGGCAACATTCACTGCCAAGCCTAAACCCAGAACAATGAAGTTCATGAACTTCTGAAGGAAACTCATTGTCTTTTTTGAGCTGCTTCTTCCCCAGCCTGCATCACCATGGAGGTGCTTGTCAAGTTGCCTTTGGAAGGAATGAAACACGAAAGGCAAGAGATGGAAATATGGGTCTGAAGCAGGAGATTCAGATCCTGCTGAATCCAATTTCATTCCTAAGGGCTCTTTGGCTGAAGGCAGCTGTTGTATCTTTGCTTCTTTGTAACTGTTGACTGTTGTCTGCATGTGCTGGCCTCAGTCTCATTGGAGGTTTTGACATCTGGGTTTGTCCTTTTTGTGCCTGTCTTGCCTCCCTGCTGGAGTCCCTGCTGGAGCTGGCAGTGGTCACTTGGATGGGCACAGAGAAGCTCTGGGCTGCAGCTGCAGTTGTTTTTTCTCCCCATCTGTGTCCCAGTGACTCTTGGTGAGCAGGCCTGGGGAGAAGTCTCCTCCCCACAGAGCTGGTCAGCCCAGCCAGATGTGCAGTGCAGAGCAGGCTGTGGCTGCTCTGCGCGCTCTGCAGGACATCCCCACCATGAGTGGCTGTATCTCTGGCTTTGCAGGATGGAAAGCAAATCTCAGAGCCAAGGTGGGGTAAACCCTTGCAGGCAGCACTCTCAGTGAGCAGCATGGCTGTGATGTCCCTGTTTGTGGGCTGAGGTGGGACCTGGTTCCTAATTGCTAATCTCAAAGCAAGGCTTGTCTGTGTCCCCAGTTGAGTGGGCTCTGAGCTGTCACGTGCTCAGTCTGTTTGGCCCAAAGCAAGAGATGCCTTAAGGGTCCTGCAGAGAGAAGCTGCATTAGGGTGCTTTGCATCACGTTCTAGTTCCTGATTCCATCCTCATTTTCTTTCGCTGTAGCTTCTTCTCACTGACAACTCACTGTTTATATGTCTTGAAAAAGGTGGGAGTGTTGGCAGGCTGAGCAGGGAATTGGACAGCTTGAATTCTCAGAGTAAATGCTGGGTCTGGGTGCACACTCATCACTGAGAGAGAACTGGTGCTGGTTTGGGGCAGGTGAGGGAGCTTCTCCCCATCCCAAAGAGAGAAGCTTGCAGTGTTCAGCAGGGCTAGGAGTGGGCATTTTCAAGGCTGCAGTCTGGAATCTGTGTCAAAGGGAACTAAGTGACGATTAATTCCTCATGCAGCTTCTAGGTGAGCTGTAGTTCAGATAATAAAGAGCTCAGCTCCAATCCCACTTTGATCCTGCCAGGATCTTGCCCCCAGGATCATGCCCTGCTGGGTGCCTGAATGGATATTTGTGTCCTTGCCAAGGCTTTCCCTACACGCAGCGCTGCCGCCTCACCAACAGCTCCGCGGTGCCCCTGACGTTCCAGCTCCGCATGTCGGACGATGGCACACAGCCAGCTGTGGACAGCGTGGATCAGATCCGCAGGGACACCGACCCGGCCTGGAGCAAGGGAATCCATTTCCATGTGGAGCCCAAGGAGTTCACCCTGAATCCCAGCCAAGGCACCATCCTCCCCCAGGGACACCAGGACATCGAGGTACGGCAAGAGCCCAGCCACAGCCGCTGCAGCACCAGGGCTGGAGCTGCACTGCAGGGTGGGAGGGCTTTAGCTCTGGTGCCAGCTTGGAGCATCCTGGCACTGAGAGATCTGCACTGCTGGGGGCCTCTGCTAGCTGGCTTACTCGGGATGTTCCTCAGGGAGCACTGTTTGCTTTCCAAAATCATATGCCTGAGTTCACAGACCTTATGGTCAAGGCCTGAAGCCATTCTTGTGTTTTTGAGAGCGATTGATTTGATTGCAACGGGGCAGAGCAAGGATGAGGGCAGAAGGTGGCTGTTAGAGAGATGTCATTGTATCAAGCAGTGAGCTTTTCTTCGTTGTGTCATTTCCCCCCTCCTGGGGAGCAGAAAGATTTGTGTTCACTGCAGGAAACTCCAGTGGAGACAAAAAAATCTGCAGCCATGTGTAGCGGTTCAAATTTATTGTATTGATTCCTTGTTAAGTGGTTTGTTCTGTTGTACCCCGTGTTCTCCCCGAGTGGGTTTACCCCTGGGTTTTACCCTCCCTCAAAGCTGTCCCTCATGCCATTCCCTGCCCCTTGTTCCAGCTCTTTCCCTGCCTGTCAAACCCAGCCCCTTTTGTTCCCCAACCTTTTTTGCCAATTTAACCTGGAGCCAATCCCTGTCTGCAATGCCCCTTTGGAATTCCCCTATTCCTGGAGGCCCCATTGGCCCATGTGAGCCATCCTCCCCACCCTCCTACCCAAAGTGGCCCCAGACACTTGATGTAATCCCCTCAGTGCTCCCCTGAGGATTCTCTTTTGGCTTGCTGTTTGTATTCACCCCCTGATTTGTATCTGTACAAAAATCCTTGTGCAGGAGTGTACAGGGCTCTTTTGGCTTTGATCCTTTTGCTTGGAATAAACCCTTTCTTGTGGAACTTCAAGACAGAGATCCTCCTCCTTTCTTCTCTGCCTGGTCCCGTTGGTGGCTTGTCTCTTGCGGTGTTGAGCAAGAGGCTCTGAGGGTTCTGCCTGTGGTCAATGCCCACCCTGGGGCAGTTCTGAGGATTCTGCCTGTGGTCAATGCTCACCCTGGGGAAGTTCTGGCTCTGAGGGTTCTGCCTCTGGTCAATGCCCATCCTGACGCAGTTCCCCACTCCTGGCTTGGGGCTGGAGTTCTCAGAGCCAGCCCGGGCTCGGGGTCCCAGGGCAGCCATGAACTGCCCAGCACCTGCTGGGCCACACTTTGCCCTCAGCCTCCTGCTGCAAAGCTGAACTCATTGTGGTCAAGTCAGATTTCCTCTACATGGATGTCTTTGTAGTCAGATGAGCAATTGGCCCCTTAATTTGAATGCAGTGGTGCATGGAGCTGTAGTCTAATGTTTTAATGTAGCTGACCTGCTCCCTGATAGCACGGTGTGTTTAACAAATCTGGTATTGCCAGAAGGCTTTTGTTACTCTGAGACTGTGCTCTACACATGAAGCAGCAGAAGAATGAAGGCCAAATCCTCCCTCAGGAACTGGAGGATATCACCCGTGGGTAATGAGCTTTTGGAAGGAAGCATTGACTGTTCTTCTCTTCCACCAGGTGACCCTGTGCTCCAACACGGTGATGGAGTTCTACCGGAGGTTGCTGGTGGACCTGGAGGGTATTGGCAAGGGAGTGGCAGCCCTGATCATCACAGCCAGGTACCAGCCCTTGCCTGGCCTCCCGCAGGCACTGCCTTGCCCAGGCTGTGCTGGCTGCAGCTGCCAAGGAGAAGTGCTGCTGAATGCCCTCATGTTGTGCCAGCTGGACACGAGAACAGCAGTGCTTGGGCCGCAGCCCATGGTGAAAAGCACGTTTGCTCACAGCTCAGCATGGTCCTGGGCCCTCTTCTAAAGGCACCAGGAATGATATCATTGATTGGCCTTGTTTTTGGTGCTTGAGGTGAAACAAATTTCCCAAGGGCCTCCTCTCCTTCAGGCTGCAAGAGGTGGAGTTGTGGTGGTTGTGAGCACCGTGCACTGGTTTGGGCCACACCAAGCAGCTGCTGAGAGTCAGGCTCTGGCTCTGTCTGTGGGGGCACATGGCAGGGGGGAAGTGGCTCCCAGCAAGAGTGGGGAGGGCAAGGTCTGACAAGGGGAAAGCAGCCCTTGATGTGGCAGGTCAGCTCCAGTTTTTGTCCTTCCCTCTGCTTCCCATTTTGACCTTTAATGTTGTCAGAGTTGAGAGCAAAAGTCGTTGTTGCTGCAGCAGAATTCCATGCTGCTGTGCTGCTGTGGGTGTCAGTGTGATGCCCAGAGGGATGCAGCTCCCTGGTGCTGTTCCCTGTGCCAGGCAGAGCCATCCAGGCAGTGCCTGGGCTGCCATTGTGTACAGCAGGTGGAGCTGGGGCCAGGCAGTGCCTGGAGCTGTGCAGTGAAGGAGCCAGGGAGCTGCAGGGCCTGGCAGGGGCTGATCAGCCCCTCTGTGGGGCAGCTGCTGTCTCGTACCCTCCAGGGCTGGGGCAAAGAGCTGAGTTCTCAGGCAGGGCAACAGCACCATGGCAGAGAAGGGAGTCATTTTTACTGAGACCCTGGAGCTGTGTGTTCCTTGAGCCTTAGGGAGCACTGATCCTTGTTGGCAAGGCTCCCCCAGAGCTCGTGGGTCACTGGGACTCTTCCAGGAGTCCTTGCAAGCCTTCTTGGGTAAAGGAGGGGCTGAGGCAGCTGTGGGGCAAAGTGCTCTGCCTGGGGCACTTGGCAGCCTCTGGGTGCTGCCTCGCAGGGTTTGCCCCTCCTTGGCAAGACATGTTGGAGTGGGAAGAGGTAGAAGGCAATTTATCCCTGTAGGGCTCTTCAATGTGCATTTGACAGTGACCAATGTGTTCTGCTCCATTTCACAATCTTTGGGGGTAGGCATTCTCCATTCTCTCAGTATCTCTGATTGTCCTGGGGTCATCTCTTTGCCCAGATGTCTCGTTCCTGAGCTCCAAGTGTCCCCCCAAGTGCTGCTGTGTGATGAGTGCCACCTGAAGGTGCCCTATGAGAGGAAGATCCTCATTAGGAATCCCAGCCACCTTCCTGGCTGCTACGGGCTTATTCCCCAGGTTTGGCATCACATCCACCTCCTCCTGTCAAATAATCCTGAGGAGATTATTAGGGGAAAAAAGGGTTTGGATAAGACCTTGCTGGTTTCTAATCAGTCCTAAAGATCTGCTGAGAACAGGATCCTACCCAGCTGTAAACTTTAGGAGGCAGTTTAAGCTCCTGAGGAAACAGTTGATGTTCCAGTCCTCAGGGCGTTTTCCTGTGGGAGATCTTAGAGGGTTGTGAAAAGCTGCTGCACCCACAGACACCAGTGCCTGTGCTGGCAGCCTCCTTGCAGGATGCCCTGGGAGCGGTAAACCTACAATTCTTGCATCTTGTTTGTGCCTTTGACCTTTGTCCTGGGGAGTTTTAAAGGTGTGTGTAAGTGTCTGTTGTGGTGGATGTTAAGGAGCCTAAAGTTTCTTGAGAGTTCCCTCTGAATCTGCGTTTCATTGTGTCCCTTCCAGAAACGCAAGGAGGACTCTGCTGTGCTCTACTCCAGCCCCAAGCCCTGTGGGATTGTGCAGCCCCAGAGCACAGCAGAGATCCCAGTTGTGGTGGCAGTGCAGGCCCTGGGCACTCATCGCACCAACGTTCTCATCGGCGTGTTCGGGGATGAGAGAAACCCCCTGGTGAGGGCAAGGGGAGATGTGAGCCTGTGTGCAGCTGCTCCTGGCAGGGTGCACAGGGACAGGGATTCTGCCGGGGAAAACAGGCACAGGCTGCTGGGGAGAAGGACAGGAGGGATGGGGGCACAAACAGCTCCTGCCTTAGAGGTGGGAATCCCAGTGTCTGACACAGAATGGAGTTGGGCTAAGCTGGAATCCAGGGGCATTTGAGTTCATTATTCTTTCAAATGCTGTTAACTTTGGAAACATCTGTTTGAAAATGTCATCTCTCTGAGCTCAAAAGAGGATGTCAGAAGACTTGTGGGAACCTTGAGCTTTCTGTAAAAGAAAGGAAAGCTGGCATTTGAAGAGTGTTTGCAAGGACTGAAACTTCGATTAAAACATATGGAAATGGCAATGCCAAATTCCCTGGATGGCACCAAACATCTGAACCTGGGCCATCGTGGCACTGCCTGTAAATCAGTGAACAGGAAGGAAAGGCAAGGCAGGCTGTGCCAGGGAGCCTGAAGTTTGACCAAACAGTTGCTTTCAACTATCAGGCTGCTTTCCTTAAAGAGGAGGGTTTCTCCCCACCAGAAGAACCAGTTGTTTAACTGTCAGGCTGGTCTTACCTAGAGATTTCTTGCAAAAATAAAAGCTTTGGGCCAATAATTTTTAGTTTGAAAGGTTCTCTTACCTTAATCCTTTTCAATTTGGAGGTGAACATGTAATTTTCTTTTTCCCCAAAAGCCCAGCATTTCAGCTGGAGAGTGGTAGCTGTCCCTAAAGAAAAAACTTGAGCAGGGTTGAGCTGTTGAAGGCTTTTTAGGTTTGTCTGTTGTGGTTTGTTTTGGGTTTTTTAAAATCTTTCTTGCTTGCTTCCTGGAACAGAGAGCACAATTACGGAGCTCAGGACGGCTGGCAGAAATCTCCCCAAGCCCAAGGCTGGCAGAGCTTGGCAGGATCCCAGCACCACAGCCTGTGTATGTATGTATGGATGGAAGGATGGATGGATGGATGGATGGATGGATGGCTGGATGGATGGATGGATGGATGGATGGGGAATGCGACCTGAGTCACCTGGGAGTGTTGGAAAATGTCAACCAATCCCCCAGCGCTGTCAGGGGAACGTTCCTGATAAACGTCCCGGTGGAGCTGCCGAGTTTCTGGCCTTGGGCACTGGGGGGGCTGTGCTGGCTGGGCACTGGCTGAGTCTGCCCCTCGGTGTCTCAAATCTCACCTTTTTGCTGCCTTCTCTGTCTTTTCCTCTCCCACTGTGCTTTTTGCATCCCCACCAGGTGTAAATGCCTGTCCTCTGTAGTTGCTCAATGCAAGCAGTTGCAGCTGCTGCAGCACCTCAGTGTCATCCCTGGGCTGCCTTTAGAACAGACCTGCCCCAGCCTGGATTGGGAAGGGCTGGATCAAACCATTTCTCAGTTCAACGTGCGAGCACTCAGCCAGGGGCTGCATCCTGGCCAGGAGCTGCTCGTGCAGGTGTCCCTCCCTCCCTCCCACTGCAGGTCCCTGTTCATAGTTATTTATTTTCCAGAGATGAGCTCCACCCACCTAAATTCAAACCCCAGCCACCGAAGGAGAGGAGAACCAGTCTGGATTGTGCAGCAACTCGATGGAGGCACTTCAGGACTGGAAAGGAGGAGGCAGCCAGAGCCCTGAAAGAAGTGCAAGATTTTACCCACTCTTCAGGAGCAGAGGTAGATTTTCTTGTGCACCTACTGCTTGCTTTGCCTCCCCAGCCTGCCAGCACCAAGTCCTGCTCATGCTGAGCTCCCTTTTTGCTGCCCTGCTGTGCTGTGCCCTGACAGTGGGCTGGGAAGCAGGGCCAGTGGCTGGACATGGGCTGAGGGGGAGGGAGAAATAGGAGAGTTTTCTTTGGAGAAGCTGACTCAGATCCTACAGGCCTGTGCTGAGTGTGGGATTTTTTGCCTTGTTTCCTTCCCAATGTAAGATGAGGCTTTTCTCTGCATCATCATGGTAACACCTCCAGCTTCCCTCCCAGAGCAAGCTGGGGTGATCCTGATCTCCATGGAGCCTCTTCCCAAGGCAGCCAGACTCCCTGTTTGCAGGGCTCTGCTTTCACCCAGAGCTGCTATTGCACTGCTGGCCCTGGAGCTGTCTGACAAAGGGAGACTTTGCAGAGGGGCTGTCTCTTCCTCCCAGCATAGAAAGTGGCTTGTTTTTTGGGTGCCAGCACCAACTCCTGAGCACCCTCACCTGCCTCGAGGCTTGGAGGGATTCAGGTGCTCCCTGGACGTGGCACACACTGCCCTGGGAGCGGAGAAGGCAAGAGGGAATCTGTCTCCCGTGCCCATTGTCAGTGTGGCAAGCAGGGCTGGAGCTGCCAGTGCCACTGGGGGCCCTCAGCATTGGCCACAGAGGGGCCTCCCATCCCTGCAGGCCCATCACAAAGTGCTGCTGGAGCAGCTGCTTGTTGGAGAGGCCGTGCAGGACACGTTGCAGGGCTGTCCAAGGACGCTGTGCGGCACCTGTGGAGGGCACTGCTCCCCCTGGAACTCCTCAGGTGCTCCATAGGAAATTTTTGCAGGAGCTTTTGCTGTAGCACCTTGCGAAAGAAGCATTTAAATCAGAGAGAGGGGGGAAGAGCCTCAGGAGTCAGATGAGCTGGGCTGGACTCCTTCCCTCAGCTCCAAGAGCTCTCACTCTGAGTCTCCTCCTTTTCTAAAAGCAGGTAGTTTTAAAACTTTTTAAAAGCTAGTTGTGCATCAGAGAGAATTTCTACTGCCAGGAGCCATCCTAGTTCACTTTCATGTCATGTACTAATTAATGCATTGACCCATGAGTATGGGAGAAGATTTTCCCCATGGTCCCTGCACTGGTCAATGGCATGGATGCAGGATGAGGTGAGGGTGATTCTGGCAGTGTTTGTGGAATAGGCCCCTCTGGCTACAGCTGCACTTTGCTCCAAGATGCTCTTCTGCCTCCATTTCCATGCTCAACACCTCAATCTCTCCTGTCTTCCGTCCAGGCTTTCAGTATCCTGCCACTGCCAGGTGTGCTGCAGCCAGGAGAGAGCCAGCAGGTCTCCTCCACCTTCTCTGGCCAGCTCAACACCACCTGCAATGTCCCGGAGCTGTACCACATGGAGGGAGGCTCCACCTCCGAGGTGCTGGTGCCCAGGGCGGCCTCATGTGTCAGCTCCTCCCTGAGCCCCCAGGAGATCAACTGTGGCTCACAGGCCCCTCTCAGGGACAGGTGAGTCAGCCTTCCGTGGGTTCCTGCTCTGCCATGGGTTATTGTCCCTGCAGGGCTTCCCTGCTCCAAGGCCTCTGAGCTCAGAGGAGCTGCAGAGCAAAGGCCAGCAGCAACACAGGGATGGCTACTCTGAGCTCCCTGGCTGCCAAGAGAGGAAGGACCTTCTTCTGTTGAGACAGAACATCTTCTTCTCTATTTGAGTTCTGAGCCCTGCTGGCTTAGCTGCTGTCTGCAGAGAGCTGGGCTCTGGGCTTGCCTTGGCACCACCTCTAGAGGTGTCTTGAAGTCCATGGTGTTGAGTGGCATCTTCTTCATCATCTGCCTTCTTCACCAGAACAGTGGGATTGTGGTATGGGCAGGCGTGGGGCACAGAGCAAACCTTGCTTTAGGTCCTGCTCCTGCCACAGATGAAGTCCTTGCACTGCTGATTTGCCAGGGATCTCCTTATGGTGGCAGAGCAGCCAGAAAAGCTCCTGTCCTTTAGGCTCCCCTGCAGCTGCAGCCGTAGGCAAGCACAGGAGAAGCTCAGCTCCAGCAAGGCAGCCCAGCTCAGGACACACAGGCACAAGTGTGGAGCTGGGAGTGGAGGTGCTTAAAGCAAGCCTGTGCATCAGGACTTCTTCAGGCCAGAGTGAAGTTGGTTTCATGGGGAGGAGACGGATGAGGCTGCTTCCAATGGTTTCCATGGCAGCCAGCACTGGTTTGCTTGGTGCTTGGTCCCAGCTGGGTTCCAGCAGGAAATCTGCCTGACACGAGCCTGTCTTGCAGGAGAGGAGTTCCTGCAGCCTTTGCTTTCTGACTGATAGGATTGTGCTCATGAAGGAGCAGGCTAGGAGTCGTTAAAACCGAAGATCACGGACAGAGACTCTCTAACTAATTAAAGTTAGACAGTGGGATGTTTATTAACACCGGGAGGCGGCACCAGAGCCGTCCCTAAAAGGCGTGCCCGCGTTGTCCAAGGTTCTTTGCCCTCTCTTTATTTCCCAAGATCTTACATAAAATACATCTGCACAACCCCAGCACCTCCCATCCCTGCTCTGTATTCAAATGAGGTCATTGGTCCTTCACTCCTGTGCAATTCTTCCCTTGAATTGGGTTGGTGGTCTCGAATTGGGTCAGTGGTCTTAAGGGATGAAGTCAGGAATGTCTTCATCAGGTCTCTGTGACCCTCTGGCACCATCCAAGGTCCCCTGCTTAGTGATTGATTAACATCAAGCCCAGGTGCTAACCATTGTTCTACTGGTTTCAAGATGTTCTTATAACAGTTCACTTCCTCCACTTCCCTCTAGAAAGAAGCTCCTAATGGTAAACAATAGAACAATCAGCTCCAGCTTAAGCATCTCATAATCATTAACCTATGGTCTGCCTATCTAACCTACATCCTGATCAATGGGAATTGCTTCTAACCCTCAGCTGAAATCTGAACTCTTTAAAATCATGCTTCAGCTATGCCCAGGGAGAAGGGAGCTGAATGAGCTGAGTAAGAACTGTAGGAGAGCTAAGCAGATGTCAGCAATCTGTGCTCTGCTTTAAACTGGGAAGCCAAGAGACAAAGGGCGTTTCCAGGCACCAGCGCAGAGAGCTGCTGGATCAGCCTTTGGCAGGGGCTGGAGGGGTCTGGCTGTGCCTTCAGAGGGAGCTTGCACAGCCAACACCTTATGATGGCAAATCTCAGGTTTGGCTGGTCCTGGAGGTCCCCTTCCACCCATGCCCTCACTTGGGATGTTCCCAACCTCTGTGGGTTGAGGAGAATTCACGGAAATGGCCTCAGGGTCAAGGAATGAAGTGCAGGGCCAGCCAGGACTAGGGAGCCTAAGGTTCTGGTGGGACTCTCAGCCACGTTTTCTGTTTTGTCTGCAGAAGGGAGCTGAAGCAGCCAGCTCAAAAGCTTGAGCAGGGGGAGGCAAAAGCCTTAGAGAAGGAAGAGAGGAGGAAGGAGGAAGAGAGGCAGAAGAAGGGAAAGAAGAGTGTCTCTGTTGGCAAGCAACCTCCAATACCAGCAAAGGGGAAAACCAAGACCCGAGAGAATAAGGAAACCAAAATCCCAAAAAAGGAAACCAAAATCCCAGAGAGGAAGGAAATCAAAATCCCAGAGAAGAAGGAAAGCAAAGCATCAGAAGGGAAGAAAATCAAAGCATCAGAGAAGAAGGACACCAAAGCATCAGAGAGGAAGGAAACCAAAATCTCAGAGAAGAAGGAAGACAAAGACCCAAAGAAGGCGGAACCCAAAGCTCCAAAGAAGGGAGAACCCAAAGCCGTCAAGAAGGGGGGAACTGAAATCCCAAAGGACTAAGCTAAGATGGAGAAGAACTCTTTATTCTTTATTCATACAACTCATTTTACAAAGTTTAACTGACCTTGTGTGCACCTTTAGTTCGTTCAAAGATTTCTTATCAGTTAGTTGATTATTGGTTAATAAAATAGATTTTACTTGTGCATCAAATCTCTCTATTGTATTGTTTACCTCTTCACTGATTCTCATGGGACAAATTACTTGTTATTGCAGGTGCATTTGTTTTTCACCCTCAGAATAGAATGGTCACAAAGTCTCATTCTCAAAATAGCTTCACATGAGAACTTGTAACTGCTTAGTTGCACACAGAAGAGATGATAGGCCAGCTATTGATATGGCTGAACAAGGCTGCATTTCAAAAGGCTTTTCTTTTATCATTATTCTACCTGTCTATGACATCTCCCGTGGTGTCCTTGGACCCACATTGTCAGAACTGACCCATGGTTCCATGAGGTTCCCCTGTGTCACCATGGTCACTGTCAGAGGCTGGATGAGATCAATGTCCTGAGACACCCTGGGATGAGCTGTCAATCAGTCACACAGTGGGTACAGTGCTAACCCAGCCCTGATTGCCTGTGTGATCAGAAATCCCACCTGGGAGAGGCTCACAAGGGCCCGGGGGCTTAAAAACATAGAGCAAAGGTGAGCCCCTGGTATGGACTCTGCCTTCTCCTGGGGTTTGTGTCTCACCCACACTGGAACCCTAGGAGCTGTTAGTCATATGTGTGTCTTTCTATAGAGCTTCTGTCTTTCTGTCTCTCTCTCTTTCTTCTCCTTCTAATGCTCTTTATATGGAACATTTTTGGATACCCTAACAGCTTGCGTGTTTTAATGTTTCCAGGATAAATGGGCTAAGTTAATGAAGTTACTGCTATGATAAGTGTTTTATGTGTAATTTGATGTTGCGTTAAATCCTCTTCCAAAGTTCTTGATTTTTTGCACTTTGCCAGTAGAATTTTGTGTCATTTTGACCTCTTACGAATATCTGCTTGGTGTTTTTCCTGTGCACCAAACTCAAGTAAAGGTGGCAGATGAATTGGTGAATTGGCACGCAAACCCCAAACGGAGCCTAGGGTGCGTGGAGGATCGGGGCAGTGTGAGTCGCACACAATCCCTGGAGTGCGGGGACACGGGTCCCTACCAGGGTTTGGGGTGCCCCGAGTACAGCAGCAGCACTGAGTAGAGCCAAGAGGGCCCCAGTGCCCAGAGTGGAACGGCGGTGCTGGGGGTTCAGTGTGCCGCGGTTCAGGTAGAAACCATAAACCCACTGGAGGCCCCTTGGGGTCACAGGGCAGGGAAGGGCTGTGCTTACAGGGCAGGGTAAGGCTGGACCTGCCCCTTCCTCCCCCCCCACACACAAAATGTTTAGAGCAGACGATCTCCTCCAGTCTGTCACAAGAGGCAGTGTTGGAGGTGAAATCCCAATTGTGGCCATGGGCACCTGGCTGAGAAGGACAGTTCTTTTCCATGGGAAGGAAAGCACAGAGCCTCAAGGTTTGGAAGGCAAGTGAGAGCCTCAGCAGGCCAAGGCCAGCTAGACTTGTCAGTAATTGCAGAGTTTGGATTTAGGGAATTTTGGAGGTGGAAACCCAATCTCAGCCATGGGCACCTGGAGAAGCAGGACAGTTCTTTCCTTAGGAAGGAGAGCATGGAGCCTTTCCCAATGTTTTGGGGACGGATGAGAGGTGACCCTTGTGAAACCACTGCCTGCCAGACTTGTCCTGGCAATATTCCTATTGGAAGAATCCCTGGATATAAGGACCTTTGGAGGTGAAATCCCAATTCTGGCCATGGGCGCCTGGAGCAGAAGGACAGTTCTTTTCCATTGGGAAGGAAAACACAGAGCCTCAGTGTTTCAGCAGCAGATGAGAAGTGACACTCAACATGCAAAGGTCAGTTGGACCAGTCAGGCAGTCTATGGGAGGCCAAAGCAGCCAGACCTGTTCTGTTTTCCCTTGGTTTTATGGGGCTCCATATTGTCACAATGGTTCCTTGGATCCATGGGGCCCCGCAGTGTCATAATGGTGACTTGATTCCATGGGTTCCAGCAGTGTCACAATGTCTCCTTGATTACAAGAAGACTTGCAGTGTCACACTGGCCCCTAGGTTCCATTGGGTCCCACAATGTCACAGTGGCCCCCAGGTGTCATAAGGCCCTGCAGTGTCACAATGGTCCCAAGGATTCCATGAGCCCTTGCAGTGTCACAATGGTCTCTGTGGCTCCCCAGGCCCCACAATGTCATGTGACTCCTCTGTTCCATGAGGTCTGGAATGTCACAATGGACCTTTGGACCCTGGGGTTTTGCTGTGTCACAATGGTCTCCTTTGGCTCCACAGTGTCACTATGGACCACTGATGACAGGAGGCCACTCTGTGTCACCCTGGAGCTTTGGTTCCATGCAGCCCTGCAGTGTCACAATGGTCTCCTTTGGTTGCCCAGTGTCACAATGGACCACTGATGGCAGGAGGCCCTGCAGTGTCACAATGGACCTTTGGTTCCATGCAGCCCTGCAGTGTCACAAAGGCCTCTTGGTTTCATGAGGCTCCACAATATCACAATGGTCCTCCCAGGGTCACAATGGTCTCACTGATTCCATGAGGCCTCACAGCGTCACAATGGTCTCCATATTTCCATGAGTCCCCTGAGTGTCACAATGGTCTCTGTGTTTCCATGGTGCCCCTCAGTGTCACCATGGCCCCTTGGTTCCATAACACCCCAAAGTGTCCAAATGGTCTCCATGGTTCCATGCAGCCCCACGCTGTCACAATGGCCCCTTGTTTTGATGAGGCCTCTCAGTGTCACAATGATCCCTACATTCCATGGAGCCACACAGCGTCAGTACAGTCCCCTTGGATCCATGAGGCCCAGCAATGTCACAGTGCTCTCCATGATTCCATGAGGCCCCACAGTGTCACAATGGTCCCTTGGTGTCACAGGGCCCCACAGTGTCACAATGGTCCCTTGGTCTCACAGGGCCCCAGTGTGACAATGCTCCCTTGATTCCATGGCCCTGTGCTGCTGCATTCCCCCCTCCCCTTCTCAGGCTGCCCTGCCAGCTGAGAAATGCTCCTTGGGCCTCGGCCTTGGCCAACAGCCCCTGGGCTCAGCTCCTCTGCAGCTCATCACAAACACGATCTGCTCCAGGCACTGCTGCTGCCCAACCAGCTCCTGGTTCCTTTAGCAGCAGCCCTGGGAACTGTTTTTGTTCCCTCAGTGGCAAAACATCCCTGTTCTCATACTGCCAAAGAAAGCTGTTGATGCCAAGTGCGGCCAGGATGAACCATTGCTGGGACTGAAGCCCCTCTCTTGGGGCCCTGCACACAGCGCTCCAAAAGGAGCCCTTGGAGCTCTCCTGGGCCATGACTCCCTCTGGGTGGGGCCTTTCCCAGCCGGGAACTCTCCCGTTTGCTGCACTCGGGGATCCTGAACAATGACAGAGCCTGGGCCGATCCCCCCACTCCTCCAGGCTCAACCCTTTGCCCACTGGGGAGATGCCAAAGGATCCACAGGGAGCATTTCCTGCCCTCAGGGGAATTTCTCCCAGGTGCCTTGCACTGACTCTTTGTGTCAGTGTGCACACAGGAGTGCCTGTGCTGGGGAAATGTGGCAGAAATGCTGCTCTCTGAGGAGTTTGAGCGCCTTGGATAGCTGAGTCAGTCAGGCCTGTAGGGAAGGTTAAATCACAAGGCCTAAGTGAAGTTAATTGCTGCTAAGAGTTTTTCTTTTGCTAAGTTGCTACCTTTAGTGTAAGTTATAAACTAAGCAAAATATTGTAAAGTTTTATTCCTTTGTAAAATTGCAAAGTCAAAAGGTTTTATTTAGGTTGAATGCTGTTACGCTCTGCTCTTTTGCTAAATTGTGAAGTTGAAAGTATCAGTTAAGGTTAAGATATAAGTTAAGTCCTGTTAAGTTTGAGCTCTGTTAAGCTTTTAGGCCATATTCCTTTGATCCTTGCCCTCACTGTCCTTGTGTCACACACACACACAGAGGGACAGTTCTGGGTTAATTTCTGGTTTGATTGCCTGGATTCTGTTTGGTTTTGTTGTTGCTTTGTTTCCCTGGTGTGCCTGAAGAGTCCAGTCAGGAGCAGAGCGACTCTTGCCAAGGAACTTTGTGCTGCTGTTGGTTAATATTAAATCTGGTTTTTGCTGCTCCCTTGCTGGGGATTTTTTTAGCGCTCTCAAGCCCTCATTCATAACAGGGTGAAGGAGCCCTGGTCCAGGCTCTGGCCCTGGACGACACAGGGACACTGCCGGGGGGTCCCTTTCCCCCTGTGCCACCCCCAGGGCCCCGGCCCCCCGACCCCGTGTCAGGCTCGGGGGTCGATCTCGTGGAACATCCTCTGGGGGAGGCTGCGGGGCCGGGGGCAGGGGGACCCGGGGGGACAGGGGACCCCGCTGTGCACGAGCAGGGTTGGACTGCTCTGGGGAGAACTGTGAGGGGAGCCGGGGCAGAGTGACCTTCCCAGTGACCTCACACAGCCCCTGTGATGTCACACAGCCCCTGTGATGTCACACTGACCCTGTGATGTCACACAGCCATCTGTGATGTCACACAGCCCTTGTGATGTCACACTGACCCTGTGATGTCACACTGACCCTGTGATGTCACAGAACCAACTCTATGTCCCCTTGTGATGTCATACAGCAGTGCTGTGATGCCACAGAAGTCTGATGTCACAAAGTCACCCTGTGATGTCACAATCTGTTCTGTGATGTCACAGCCTTCTCTGTGATGTTACACAGCTACCTGGTGATGTCACAACCCACTCCCTGATGCCACAGAGCCACCCTCTCTCATGGCAGACTCTGCTCTATGGCTTCACATCCTACTCTGGGATGTCACAGCCAGCTCTGGGATGTTACAGCCAGCTCTGTGATGTCACCATCCCCTCAGTGATGTCACAGAACCCTCAAGAACTCAGTTCTGTTGAAACCCTGAAGTTTCTTGTACTTTGAAGAGATCCCTGTCAGGGACACAACTGAGAAAGTGTCCCCAGGTTCCAGCTAGAACAGAACCCTGCAGGCAGTGATGCCAGGTGGGGACAAGCAAGGGAACGCTGTCTCTGGTGTTCCCCACAAGCCCCACATTGGCTGGAGATTGTGCCTGTGAGACTGAGAGTGAGTGACTGAGTGGCAGTGAGCTCCCAGGGGTTTGGGCGTCTGATTTTCTGTTCCTGTGGGTGTGCATTCCCTCTTCCATTGGGGGCAGCTACGGGAAATACTCATTCCCAAGCTGAAAAGGATGTTTTTGTTAAGTTTTGGAGAGTTTTAAATTTAGAGGGGAGTTATATTTCTGAAGGGAGTTTAAAAGGGATTGTTCATGGTTATTTGAGGAGCTTCCTGATATCTCTGTTGATTCTGTCTATCAGTTATCATTTTGGGATGCTGTCGGGGAAAAGTTTTATATTTTACAAACACAAGGGGTTTTAAAAGTTGGGAAATTTTATCTGTTGTTTCATTCAATTTATAGGATCATTTAAAGAGTTCATGGTTCCAACCCTTTTCCCTGGTTTATTCAACCCGCCCTTCACGTTCCTGAACCCAGGTTCCCTGAGAACAGGATGGGAGATGGCGCCCGCCCTTTGGCACAGACAAGCCATCTGCTGTCTGCCATCTCCCCTCCTTTTCTGTCCTCTCCTCAGGGTGGTAGTGGCCATACTGCCTTGACATATTCCCTCACCCACATTCCTTCATTCCCTAGTTCTAATCCTCCTTCCTATAAATCACAAGACGGCAATACTCCTGTTAGAGCGACCGCCATTTTAGATTCCCTCCCACCTTCATCCCCATTTCCCACCTTTGCTTCAGGTGCCTCCTCTGTGATGGGTCTCACCTTAATGTTGAATTCCACCGCTGCATTGGGTCCCTCCCCTGTCATCAGAAAGCTCCTCCCCGGCGCAGGCTCCACCTCTCCACTTCCAGACCCCTTCTCCAGTCCAGCTTCTTCCAGTTCCCACATCACTGGAACCGGACATGGGGCCAACTGGAAGGAAGCCATTTGGGCTACCAAAGGCCTTCAACGCCAGGCATTGCCGGTCAGCAGAAAAGCCTGCGCCTCTGCCAGCAGACCTGCCTCCTCTACAGAGGAAAAGAGTGATAGCTTATCTGAGAGTGAGGATGAGCCCAAGGATTCTTGGCAGAGGATGCGGAGAAAAGCTGCAAAGGAGGGGGACTGGGAGGTGATATCCAAGATTCAGGTGGTGTGCAGTATAAGCAGGGGCCAAAACCTAAATGGGAATCCATAGGGAATAGATTCCCATTTAGGCTTTGGCCCCTGGGAATCCATAGGGAATAGATTCCCATTTAGGTTTTGGCCCCTGCTTATACTGCACAGGTGCCACCTGAATCTTGGATTCCCTACCTCCATAGGGAAATGAATGACTTAGTAAAGGCTGCCAAGGATTATGGGAGGGGTTCTCCCTATTTTAACAATTTGCTGGACGTGCCATTTACTGCCCACACAATGGTATCACAAAATTTAAAATGGTGTATGAAAATTATATTGTCACCCGATGAATTTATTTTCTGGAAAGGAGTTTGGATAAAAAAAGTTCATGAGTTACCAAAAGGTTATGTTGAGGAAGAAGGGCGACAACACCTCACAATGGACCGCATTACCAGGGAAGGAGACTATACTAGACTGCAGTATCAGGCTGAAGTCTTCCCCCAGTCAATACTGGAAGATCTCAAAGGCGCTGCATGGTCCACCCTCCTCCAAACACCTGATAATTCTACACCCCACACTGACTTCACTGACATTCACCAGGGCCCGGATGAGAACTATATCAAGTTCATAAAGCACCTTATGAAAGCCCTGGAAAAACAGGTAGATGATCAAAAGGTCCAGGATGATCTTATTAGCAAATTAGCTTTCTATAATGCCAGTATTGACTGCAGAAAGGTTCTTCACAGCCTCCCCCTTGACCCTGAGCCTACCATTGCTCAGATGGTTGATGCTTGCATATTCCAAGCGGTCTCAGACCGTGACTCCAGCCTAGCCAAGGCCGCCAGCCAGGGTGCAATTGAAATGCTGGTTGCAGCAAATGTGCTTCCCCACAATACAGAATGTAATAAAGGCAGTGGAAACTGTTATAACTGCAGGAAAACTGGACATGTAACAAAAGATTATAAATACAAGAATACTGTTCTGGTTTTTTACCCAACCCTCAGTCCTACAGCCATTACCCAAACTGTTCCTGAAGCCAACAGCACTACCAGCCCTCGGGAAACTCCCAGCAGAGCACAAAATGACACCAAATATGAAGTTATTCGGTCCCACCCTTCCATTGGTGAGAGATGACCTAGGTTACAATATAAAGCTGTACTCTATTCCCATCCTCAAGAGCTGTTGAAACAGGAGGGGTATTGTTTTATTCCTTATCTCCTGTTAATAGGCCTATCAATGCCTTTCTGCATGACTCAGAGATAATGCCCTCCAGGAGCCATTTCTGTTTAATGGACCCACCTCATGACTCATAGAATGATATCAGCCCATTGTGAGATGCTCCACCCAGGGAGGAAGAGCTAAGCATGCCCCCCTGGATATTATCTGGGCTTTGGGACAAAACAAGCTGCCTCTCCACTGGATTCCTCAGAGTAACAGCTGCCATTTCCACTGGAACTTCAGAGGTAGGCTACACCCTGCTACAGGATCACTGCTCCAACATAACCACATCTGCCACTCCAGGAGGACTGCAGCCACCATTCCAACTGGACTGCTATCAGCACCCTGACCAAGAGAGTGACAGGTTATATTCTGACTTTATCAGTGTTTTTTCTTATGTATTATTGCATGATTTTTGATTTTTTTTTCCTAATAAATTGTATTTCTGACATCGAGTCTCTCTCTGGTTTTGCTTTCAAACCAGAACAAATGGAAAACCCTGAGTGGGTTTCCTGAAAAACAAACCCACCTCAGAAACAACCTGCTCAGTCCAGGCTGCCTGGAATGATGTCACCTTTCTACAAGGGACAGTGTGAGCAGAAATGATCTCTGGGAGCAGAATTGTCTGAGTCTTGCACCTGAATTCTCTGTCCCTGTTGTTTCCCTGGATCTCTGTTGCAGATGAAGCTGCTCCTGCCATCCTCACCTTTTACCTCTCTCTTGAATGCAAACAGATGTTCCCAGGTGTATTGATTTTTCAAAGTTTCTACAAAACTTTTTTGTTCCTCATGGAACCAAGGGGCCATTTTGGCACTGAGGAGGTGACGTGGAAGCAAGGAGTCAATTATGACCCTGGGGTCCCATGGAATCAAGGGGCCATGGTGACACAGCAGGGCCACGTGGATCCAGTGGTCCATGGTGACACTGTGGATCCCAGGAGACAATGGAGACACCCCCAGAACCTCGTGGAACCAAGGAGTCCATGGTGACCCAGCGGGCCTGCATGGAGCCAATGGCCCATGGTAACACTGCCCATCCAAGGAAGACATTGTAACACTGTGGAAGCTCATGGAGTGAGGGAGGCCATTGTGACACTGAAGAACTTCATGGCACCAAATATCCATGGTGACACAGCAGGGCATCATGGGAACCAAGGAACCGCTGTTGGCAGTAAGGACATTCATAGACCCAGGGGCCCTTGTGGCACTGCAGAACCAACAGAGCTGCTGGACCTTGTCCACTGGCCCTGCAGAGCTCCTTGGGAGGCACGGCAGGAGCAGCACCCTGGGAGCCTTGGGAATGCCCCTCTGGGATCCATGGCACACACTGCCAGGGGCTGGAATTCCCATTCCCAGGCAGGAAAAGATGCTCCAAGTGGAGCACGATCTTACAGTGACATTTCACTACCAGCCTTCATAGCTTCACCTGTGGTTGTTGTAGCTCCGGGAGTGGGAAATAAATCAGGGCAGGGTCTTTGGTGGGAGCTGCCCTGGGTCAAGAGAGACACTGAGAGAGAAACAGAGCAGGCAAAGAAAGGCAGGAGAGAAAGAAGGGCACAAACACAAACAGCTGCGAAGGTGGCACTCTGAAAAACAAACTGGAACCGACAAAAAATGAATGGGACAGAAATCAGTCATTCTGGAAGTTTTATTTACTATCAAAATACAGGCCACACACCCAGCCCCACACAATTCCAATCCCACACCCTCAAATTTGGATGCCACTTCTCCCAATCTCCTTCCAACCCCCTCTCACCCTGGACACTGTGGAATCAAGTAGATTTGTCATGGGACTGAATTTTTCCTAGGTGGGAATAAGGCATTTTGACATGGATTGGTCAATTTTGGGGTAAAATTGAGGTGTTTTCAATGGGATTGAATCATTTTGAGGTGACAGACCAATCTATCTGGAATTCTGGAGTGCAAAGATATGGAGAACACTTGCTGAAATCCCCCAAGAACCCACAAATCCTACAGAACAAATGTTCACAAACCATAAATTCCACCTCAAATACCTGTTAAATGGTGGGACTTCAGACATCCTTGATCAATTACTTTCATTTTAGTCCTGTTTCAGGTGTTTTTAAGTGATAAAGACAAATCAGAAGAAAATTAGGGCCAAAAGGATAACCAGCCAGGTCTCCTCCCAACATGGATCACTGGGAATGTGGGTCACCAGTGTTCTGACCAATGTGGGTCCTCCCATGGGGGATGAAGCTGCACCAGTGCACAAAGCTCCTCCTGTAGTTGGAGCACACGCAGGGCTTCCCTTACCGGTGCCTCTGTTGGTGTCGGGACAAGGTAGAGCTGTTTGAGAAGCTCTTCCCACGCTGGGGACATTGGTAGGGCCTCTCCCCGGTGTGGGTGCGCTGGTGGATGCTGAGGTGGGAGTTGTGTTGGAATCCCTCCCCGCACTCAGGGCAGTGGAAGGGCCTCTCCTCAGTGTGAATCCGCTCATGCAGGAGGAGATGGGAGCTGATCCGAAACCTCTTCCCACAATGGGAACACTCGTAGGGCCTCTCCCCAGTGTGGATGCGTTGGTTCCTGATGAGTTCTGAGCTGCAGCTGAAGCCCTTCTTACATTCCTCACACTTGTAGGGCCATTGCCCGGTGTGGATCACCTGATGGCGGATCAGGGTGCTGCTCTGCCTGAAGCTCTTCCCACACTCCAAGCACTTGTAGGGATTCTCCCCATTGTGAAGCTGCTCATGCACCACCAGCTCCGAGCTCTGGCTGAAGTTCCGTCCACCTTCCTGGCCCAGGGTGGGTCTTTCCTCCTCAGAGCACACTGGGCTGGGTTTGCAGCCCCTCTTCCTGTGGGATCTCCAGGGCTTTTCCTCTCCATTGGATTCTTGTGCCATGGAGCTGCGCAAAACAGCCTCTTCCACGAGGTTCTGCTGTGGGGATTTGTCCGCCCTGGTTTCCATCCTCAGCTCCTTGTCTGGGGCAGGAAGGACAAAGAGAGGATGAGATTTGCCTCTGTGACAAAAGGAAGGGGAAGGAGATCTCCCCAGTGCTTCCCCGGCAAGACGGCATCGGCAGTGAGGTTGTCCTGCAGCCGGGGGCTGTGCTGGGCTGGGAGATGGAGCAGGAGAAAGGGGGAAAGGGGCACTGACTTCCTCCTCACCCGCCTGGGTGTCCTGGGGCATTGTCTCGGTTTGAATAGACAGGTGTCTGCTAAGGAAGGCAAGAGCCTCCCTTGAAATGGAAAATGTAAACAACCTCCTTCCGAACAGTTATAATTTTGAAATTATGGGGCTCTAAGGAAACAGATATAGGAATAGGAATAACAGCTATTTAGCAGGAAAATTAAAATATAAACACAATAGTACAAAGAAAAAACACTGACAGATTCAGAATACGACCTGACACCCTGTGGGTCACAGTGGCAGTGGCAGGGATCCTGCAGAACAGTGGGGTTTTCCTCTGAAGATCCAGTGGTGGTGGTGTTGGGCCTGGTCTTCCTCTGGCAATCCAGTGGAAAAGACTGACTCTGGTCTTCCAGCCCTCTGATTATATCCAGGTAGGAATGCTTGGCTCCTCCCTCTGGGGGGAGCTTCTCACAATGGGATGATGGAATTTTATCAGTCATGCAGTGGCACTCAATGGCCCATTAACAAAAGATATCTCCTGGCAGGGAGGTTGGGTTGTGAAAGAGATAAAGAAAACTGCCCAATTAACATAAGATAACTGCCCCATCAGATAGGAATAGAATACAGCCCCACTGTCCAACTTAAGATAGCTGGGAAATGCTTTGCAGTATTCTTTGTCTGTGTGTCTGTGTTCATGTGTATTTTACACTCAAAGTCCCCCAAATTTCCAAGAGGTTTTCTTTGGGGTGTTGTCTTGCCCCTGTGTCCATCTGCACCTCCCGTCACTCTGTCACTGTCACCTCCAGCCATCTCTGAGCCCACTGGCGCCTCCCAGGTTTGCACTGAATCCCTCCCTCCTGGCTTCCAGCACCAGCAATGACCATGGCAGGGAGCTCAGAGCAGGAGCAGCCAGGCCAGGGCTAACGCCAGGACCAGGAGCACCTGGCAGAGGCAGGAGGAATCCCCCATTCCAGGGGCTGCAAGGGCTGCAAGGGGGGCACCCATGTCCCCTCACAGCCCCAGGGCTACAGACTAGGGAGGAGATGCCTCAACTGCCTCAGCTGAATTGCTTCCCTCAGCCCTTGGCCCAGGAAGTCTCCGGCTGGAGCACAACCTCTTAAGGAGAGTTTCCACAAGGAAGAGAAAAGAAAGGAACTGTTTCTTCCCTTTCTCTCATCCGTGCCCTGTGTGCTCATTTTCTTGTCATCTCTTAGCAAAACCAACAAAAAAGCATCTGCACTGAGGTGTTTCCCAGGGTCGGTTCCTAAATAAGGCCAAAGGAAGGTTTTCTGCCATGGAAAAAGTGACAAATGTGGGATTTGTTCAGACAGTTGAAAACATGACAATTTCTAAGCACTGGAAATCCAAAGACTATAAAAACCGGAGTTTGCAGTTGTAATGGTCCATTGTCCTCCCTCTTCCCACTGCTGATTTGTCACATCCCAACTCCGGAGGAGCAGATTATGGAAAGAAGACCTGCAGGGAGTGTTGGAGGCCTAATCCCAGAGACTGGAAGAAAGAGTGAAATCAAGAAAAGATTTCCAGTTGTTTTCTTATCATATTGACCACAAATAGCTCTATAGTCCATATGCAATATCCAGATGAAGAAGCACGTTCCTGGTTTTATTTCCAAATTGCAGTACTTTGGAACATCTTTCTGGATGAGAACAAACCACAGGCCAATAATTGACCCACTTTGGTTCCCAAATCAGAAATCATTCAACTTCTACCAAGATGTCTTCCTCTGCAGGTGTCCCAGATTGCAAGGCAAAATGGATTTTATTTGCCATCTCTATGGCAGTTTTCCTTATCTCTTCCACAACCACTCCTCCCTCCAGGGGTGAAGGCATCTGCTGATAACAGCCTATTGGATGTCACTGCATGGCTGATAAGAATTACAGCATCCCATTGGGAGATTCTCTGCCCAGAGGGAAGAGCCAAGCATTCCTAACTGGATAGAATCTGGAGATTCTGGAATAGCAGCACAACTTCTCCACTGGATTTCCCAGTGGAATAGCAGCTGCCTGTTCCTCCACTGGATCCTCAGAGAAAGACTACGCCCTTTTCTACGGGAGCCCCTGCACCAACAGAACCACACCTGCCACTCCAGGAGGACTGCAGCCACATTTCCAATTGGATTGCTACCAACAGCCTGACCAACAGGGTGTCAGGTTGTGTTCTGACTCTGTCAGTGTTGTTTGACTGTACTGCATTGTTGATTTTATCCTTTTATTTTCTTCCCTATTAAATAACTGTTATTTCCGGCTTCTATACTTTTTATTTTTTGCCTGAGAGCCCCTTAATTTAAAATTATAGCAATTCAGAGGGGGAGGGTTCACATTCTCCATTTCATGGGAGGCTCCTGCCTTCCTTAGCAGGCACCTGTCTTTCAAACCAAGACAGCAGGACAGAAGGCACTTTGATTCCTTATGTCCCAAGTTTCTCCTGAGTTCATGACTCATGACTTCAGATGAACTGGAATGGTCCTGACTGCACAAAAGCAGCCACAATGAGCAGGATCAAATGCCCAGGTCACCATTAATTGCACTCGATCCACGCCTTGCACAGCCCAGCAGCAATTCCTACCTGTGCCCCCAGCTCTGGCTCAGCCAGAGGGGCATCGCTCTGGTGTGTACGGGACCGGCTCCTGCAGGACACAGCGCTGGGAGCCGCTCTGTGTCCCACAGCTTCAGCATCTCAGGCACCGCTCCACAGCTGTGGGGCTGTGCCACCACTTTTCCACGGCTGCAGTTCCTGTGCCACCACTGTTCCATGGCTGTAGTTCCTGTGTAACCACTGTTCCATGGCTGTAGTTCCTGTGCCACCACTGTTCCATGGCTGTAGCTCCTGTGCCACCACAATTTCATGGCTGTAGTTCCTGTGCCACCACTGTTCCTCCTTTTCCATGCTCACTCCACTGCTGTTCAAAAGCTGTGTGGTGCAGTTTCAGCACGGTTCCTCAGCTCCTCCACCACTGCTCCACTGCTGCTCCAACACTGCTCATTTACCACTGTTCCACTGCTCCTTCTCTGCTCCTCCCCTGCTCCCCTGTTCTTCCACGGCTGCTGCTTCTGTTTTAGTTCTGCTGCCACAGCTGCAGTGTCACAGAGAGGGGAACGTTCGGGCAGCAACCGCTTTGGTGTCGCAGAAACCGAGACAACGGGACTGCCACAGCTGTGGTGTCACAGAGAGGGGAACACTGGGGCTGCCACAGCTCAGGTGTCATGGAGAGGGGAATGTTGGGGTGGCTGCTGCTGTAGTGTCATAGAAGGGACAACTGGGGCTGCCACCACTGAGGCGTCACAGAGAGAGGAACGTTGTGGCTGCCCCCACAATGGTATCATACACATGAGAATGCTGGGGGCTGGGGGCTGCCTCTGCTGTGGAGTCATAGAGAGGAGAACATTGGGGCTGCCTCTGCTGTGGAGTCATAGAGAGGAGAATGTTGGGGCTGCCAAAGCTGTGGTGTCACAGACAGGGAACTCTGGGCCTTCTACTGCTCTGGTGTCACAGAGAGGGGGACTTGGGGCTGCCACAACTATGATGTCACAGAGAGGGAAATGTTGGGGCTGACACTGCTAGGGTTCCACAGACAGGGGAATTCTGGGGCTCCCACTGTTGTGGTATCATAGAGAGAGGAATGTTGGGGCTGCCATCCTTGTGGGCTCAAAGACAGGGTAATCTTGGGGCTGCTGCCCCTGTGATGTCCTGCAGAAGTCAATGCTGGAACTGCCAACTCAGTGGTATCACAGAGAGGGGAATGTTGGGGGAGTCACTGCTGTGGTGTCACAGGGGAGCATTTGGGGCTGCCACCCCTGCAGTGTCACTGAGAGGGCAATGTTGGGCTTGCCACTGTGGTGCTGTCATAAAGAGGAGAATGCTGCGGGTGCCACCTCTGTGGTGTCACAGAGAGGGGAACACTGGGCTTGCAATTGCTTTGGTGTCATAGACAGGGGCACATTGGTATTGCCACTGCTGTCATGTCATAGACAGGGGAACTTTGAGGTTGCCACCACTGGGGTGTCACTGACAGGGGAATGCTCGGTCTTGAACATCTGTGTTATCTTAGAGATGGGAACGTTGGTGTTGCCACCACTGTTGTGTCACAGACATGGAAGCACTGCCAAACCTCCCCTGGTGCTGTGCCCACTCCAGTGCTGCTCCTCTGTGACGCTGCACTGCCTCCTGGGGACATTGTCACACTGCAGTGTCTCCTGGGGACATTGTCACACTGTGAAGACTCATAGGACTGTAGGGGCCCTGTGACACTCCAGGGTCTTGTAGAATCCATGGAAGCAAGAGGAGACTGTGAAACTCTGGGACTTCATGGAACCATCCATTGTGATACCTCAGGGCCTCATTCTTTCCAGGAATCCTTGTGACACTGCAGAACTAAATGGAACAAAGGCGACATTGTGACACTGTGGAGTTCATGGAACTGAGGGGATGCTCTGAGACACTGGTGCCTAAAGATGCTCAGGAACCATTGTGAAGCTGTCGCTTGTGGAACCAAAGGGACACTGTAGCACTGTGGAGTCTCAAGGAATCCTGAGGCCCTTGTGACTCAGTGAGGCCAGTTGGAACCAACAATCCATTGGGATCCCCCAGAACCTTGTTGTGTCCCTGGATTCTTGTGACATTGTGGGGCCTCATGGAACCAAAGGGACACTGGGACACTGTGTGATCGCAGGGAACCAAGGGGACTCAGAGACACTGTGGGGCCTCCTGGCTCTCAGTAACTTCAGACACTTGTGTCCATCTACAAGGGGGCAAAAGTCAGCAGCCTGAGCCTGTTGATCCAGAATATTCCTATCTCCATGGAGGGTGTTCCTGCCAGCTGTGGTGTTTGTGTTCTCTCTGCTCTCTGGGGGAATTGCATCCTACAAGAGACACTGACCACTCCAGTAGCTGACACCACAGGGCCTCCTGTGGGGTGGGGGCAGAGGCATCTTTCACTCCATTATGTTGCTCAGAGCCCATCCAAGCTGGAATATTTCCAAGGATGGGGCATTCACTGGCTCTCCACCAAGGCTAACGGAGAAAGCAGGGCACTGGGGAAGGCAGCAGGGAGAGCAGACGCTGTGCTGGATGAGCGAGGGAAGAGGATGAGTGCAGAAGGCACAGCCCACCAGGAGGCCACCAGGCAGAGCCGTGGAGCCTCCCCAGGTGAGACTGACCTGCCCAGGGAGTGCCCTGCTGCCCTCAGGACTGTGCTGTCACCCTTGGCAGAGGTGTTTTCCCAGCAGAATGTCCCCTGGTCACCCGGGGCCGTGCCGCTGCCCCTGGCGGGAGGGCGCCGTCAGCTGAGTGTGCCGTCCCTGGAGTCGGTGGTGGAGGTGCCCGGAGCAGCCTGGCTGTGTTAAATGAGCACCCTGCAGCCCCTCCGTGCCCTGCCGTGGCTGCCAAGACTCCTGAAAGGACTGGCTGCTGTGCGGCTGTGCCCTCTGCTGCCCACTAAGAGATGTCTGAGTGCTCAGCCTCATTCCTGTGCCTGCAGGCAGATCAGTCGATAGAGCGACTGGGAGATGGGGGTTCACTATCCAATAGAGTGGCCATTAGCCACCCTGGGGGTGGGCGCCAGAAGCGAGAGCCCCCCTCAGGGTTTGCCCCCCCGCCTCACCGGGTAAGTGAAAAAACAATCAGAGTAGTGGTATTTCACCAACGGCTGGGACGCCAGCGGGCGGGTCACCCCGCACTGCTGAGCGCATGCCCGGCCTCCCACTTATTCTACACCTCTCATGTCTCTTCACAGTGCCAGACTAGAGTCAAGCTCAACAGGGTCTTCTTTCCCCGCTGATCCTGCCAAGCCCGTTCCCTTTGCTGTGGTTTCGCTGGATAGTAGGTAGGGACAGTGGGAATCCGTGCATCCATTCATGCACGTCACTAATTAGATGACGAGGCATTTGGCTATTTTTCAAACACATATAAATAATATATGTTCCTTTTCCGGGTTAAATAAAGGTGGCCCGTCCACCTTGGACAAATCCGGTAAATTGTTTCAAATACAGTAAATTGGTCTGAATCGGGTGGTAATTGATGCGTTATGAATTAAAGTCTTTGTCCCTACTCACTATGAGCTACCTAACTGGCTTGTGGCTTCCTTACGAACCTAGCTACTCTCTAGTTTATTAAAATGTAAAAGTGATACAAAAAAAAAAAAATTGCATACAAAAATCAACATATTAAAACAGCAATAAAAATCTACAAAACATTACAAAGTACAAAAAATGCAAAAATTCACTACCCTGAATCCTGTAATCTTCTGGCCCTACTGGTGAACATATGTACAATCTCCACAGACGATAGGAGTGCTTCTGTGGATAAAGTCTTTGCAACCATCGTTTGCCTTGATTTGGAGAGGCCAAGTGTACACAAAAGATCAAAGTTCCCCTTGTACCATTTCCCCCACGCTCCAAGGGGAAAGCCCATAGAAACAACGTCCTTTGCGTTGGTGAGGCTTTGCACCTTGGTTTCCAAATGTTTGTACTTGTTAACTTTCTCTGCAGCCACTTCTTCCAGAGATGTTTTGGAGGCTTCGTATCATACTGTCACTTTCACGATGAATGCACGTCCGTCCTTAACAGATATCAGATCTGGTTTGTACAGCTTCTTGATGGTTTCCCTTATGGGTGGTTCTTTGAACACTACCCAGTCCCTCTTCTTTGCCTCCTCAATAAGCCTTTCACAGATATGATTGTGCCTCTTGATTCGAGCGTCCTGAATCACTGGGCAGTAGCCGAGGATGAGGGCGCAGGTTTCGTTGTCCGCATCACAGTGCCTACAGGCCTTGATGTAATTTTCCTCTCTACCCCAGGAGAGAAATTCTCTTGTGGGGTAGAAGTTGTCCCTAAGTTGTAGTGTAGTGAGAAGTTTCCTGTGAGGAATGCATCTATAGTATTGGAGCCAATCACTACTAATTTTATCACCTTCAAAGCTTTTAATTCCACGGCCTTGGGATACTAATTTGGTCCATTTCTTGAATTCTTTTCTCCGTCAATCACAAGGTTTAGGAAATTTAGTTTTAAGGGTCGGTGCTTCCCACTCCGAGGTTGTGTCTGCACTGTTGGATGGTTCATTCGCCAGTAGTGCTTCCCAAATTGAGGGTATCTTCTCGCTTTCCCCTCCAGCTTGAATCCACAATTTCTTATACAGTTGTTCCATTTGATCTTTCTCTAGGAACTCCTTCATTGTTTCATCCGAGGACTGTGCAATCCAGTGCAGTCTCCGGGCCTGTACACTGGGGATCAGTCCCGCCAACTTGGTGACGCCCAAACCGCCGTCCTTCGTGCTCTAGTACAAGATGGCACTGCAGGTGCACGGAGATAGTTGCAGTCAGTCCTTGACCGCTGTTCGGATCTTCTGGTCAAGGGCTTCAAGGGCCCCTGTTTCATTTGTGTATGGTCAGCCAGGTAGGTCAGTCGAGGGATGGTGTATGTTTTGAGGATATCAAGTATTTGCAGAGGTTTAAGTGGAGCTTGATCAATTCATTCAAGCCAGAATTCTAGTTTTGTGGGGAGGTTGGCTTTTGCTATCCCAGTCCAGGGGTCAAAGTGTAGGCCAAGGTATTTCTCATATTCCCTGGGGTTGATCATGTTCAGGGGTGCGCTGTTGATGGTCCATGCAGTGCAGTTATTGAAGGTGTAAGAGTCTTTTGTGGGCTTGATGTAGAAGCTGTGGCACTTTTCCCCTTGTGTTTTGAGAACGGTGAAATCGCAGAAGGTCTCTAATATATTGATATTTGTTTTCATGTTTTCCCAGGAGTCGCTCAACAAGACCAGATCGTCAGCGAATGCCACTGCTGTTATACTACTCTGTCCTCGGTGGAATCCTTTACCACTCTCTTCCAGCTTGCACAACAGGGGGTCCATTGCCAGGTTAAATAAAAGGGGTGACAGCGGGTCACCCTGCTTTACTCCAACCCGGATCTGGATTTTGTCTGTGTGTGTGTTCATTTTTGTGGTGACATACATATTGATGTCTTTGTACATATTGTTCATCAGGCCAATGATGTGGGGATCCACTCCCCTCAGCTGCAAAGCATGTATGATGTGATGATGGCTTATGGTGTCAAAAGCCTTGGCGATATCCACAAATACAACACCCAGTGGTCTGTGTTCACTTTAGGCAGTCTGAAGTATAGTTTGCAGGAGTTTCAGGTTTTCAGAGCATCCTGCTGCTCTAATAAAGCCTCTTTGCCTTGGGTTGAGGGGGCACGCTTTGCTCAGCCTTGCTTTTACAATCCTGGAGAACAGTCTCAACAAGATGGAATTGATTGTGATAGGCCTCCAGTTATTAATGTCCTTTAAATGTTCCGGTTTTGTAGATTTGGGAATCAAAACAGTTCTGCACCCCCTCACCATGTCTGGGATCTCCCCAGATGTTAACCATAAGTTGAAGAGCTCAGCCGTCCAGGAATACCTGGGATCCATCTTTTTGATGTCCTCAAGAGTAACCCTATCTGGACCTGGAGCTGAGCCCTTGCTCATTTCCTGCACATATCTTTCAATTTCTTTGGCCGTGATTAAGTCTCTGAAGGCGCTGTTGTCTGCCTTCCCATTAATTTCAAAGTCCCTGATGCCAGCAAAAGTACCAGGTGTTTCCCATCTGGCTTTAAATACCGAGTAAATTTCACTGGATGATATATCCCAGGACAAACACTCTACGTCATCCAAAATAATTTTTGCTAGTTTCCCCCTGTCAAGATGGAATAAATGCTGAAAGCAAAGGTAATTACCTTTTTTGATCACTCTGTCCTTCATCCACCTCTGAAATGGCTTTCTTGGTTGCTTCTCCTGGGTCTCCTTCCCATTTTACCACGTGTAGCAGTTCTTATCTGGCTTATTGATTCTAGGCATCCAAAGCAGTCCTGCACTGCCTGATTAATCATTGTCAGCATCTCCTGGCCGTCCATCAATTGCTTGAAGGCTCTGGGGAAGTGGTTAATTGCTCCAGCTGATAAACGTTCCTTGACTGTCTTTTGGTAATGAGCCTGCAGCTGCCCGGCCCTCTGCTGGTTTCTGGCGGTGGTTGTCCTTATCAGGGCGTCGTCTTAATTTATCCATTGTTTTCTCTCTGGCAGCTGGCCTCCCTGGTGGATGGTTCTCCCCAGGTCCATTGTCCACGGTTCTTGCCTGGGATTGCTGACTCAACCCAGGTTCCATTCCCATGCCTTCAGCTGCTCTCCTGGTGTGATGACTCACCTCAGGTCCTCTGTCAGCTCCATCTGTTGGTTTCCTAGGCAGCAATCTTCTTTTGTAACTAATTTGCTTAGCTGTTTCTGTTGTTACGTGTTCGGCGATAGGTTTATTAATGTTTTTGTTTCCCTCGAACTGTGCCTCCAGTCTTATCAGCAGTTCTTCCTCCTCTTTTGTCCAGCATCTTTTGTGGGCTCCTGGATTTGATGTTTCTTTCAGTTGGGAAGTAATGATCCTTTCTTGGTTTCTTATCAATGGGTGTGCCAATCTTTTGTGTTGTCCCAGGCCAATTTTGGTTCTGAAGTCTCTGACGCATACTTCACAGATCCACTCTCCAGCTGGAACCCTTTCAGTTTCTGGACCTCTGCATTTTGCAAAATGACAAATAACACTATGATAGTTAATGTTTTCCTTTACACACTTGGCACACCGAAAGCAAACCCTCCTTTTCCAGTGCGACTCCTTTAGATGTTCAATCAGGCTTAACACAGAGTTTACCCGGGTACCACACAACAGGGACAAGGTGGATTTTTGTCAGCAACAGTCACCTTCACCATGTTATCCGGTGATTGCCCTCCATGTTCCCCAGGCACTGGAGGCAATGCCTCTGGTGTGCCTTCACTCACCTTTTTGCTGCTTCCCTCACCAAGCACAAACGGTTCAGTGTCTCGTGGGAGGCTAGGATCTAAGTCTGAGTGCCCACCGATACCCTGGGCAGGCGTACTGGCAGCCCCCAGACCACCCACCCCCGCCCCCCTAAGGACAAAATCCGGATTTTGAGCCATTGAATTGGGGCCACATTTACGGCGAGAACGGAGTGGGTGGTCACTCCACTCCGGAGCTCTTTGCCCCGTCTGCAACCGGGGAGCCAGGTTTCAAGCAATAAGCCAGGCGGCATTTACCAAGGAATTTGTTTCACCGAATTTGGTAGGAGTTCATTGGTGACTTGGTTTGGAAAGACAGGAGTGTGCTAAGGAAGGCAGGAGCCTCCCCTGAAATGGAGAATGTAAACCCTCCCCACCCCTCCGAATTGCTATCAATTTTAAATTAAGGGGCTCTCAGGCAAATATATGGGAGCAGGAAATAACAGTTCTTTAAGGGGGAAAAGAAAAAAATTAAAGGATGAAATAAAACAATGCAGTACACCAGAACAACACTGACAGAGTCAGAACCCAACCTGACGCCCTGTGGGTCACAGTGTTGGTGACAGTCCAATTGAAAATGTGACCGCAGACTTCCTGAAGTATCATTTGTGGTTCTGTTGGAGCAAGGGGGATCTGTAGAGAAGGATGTATTCTTCTTCTGAAGATCCAGTAGGAGAAGAGACAGCCGCTGTTCCTCTGGGGAATCCCATGGAGAAAGCCATGCCGGTGTCTCAAAAACCTCTGGATTATATCTGGGTAGCAATGCTTGGCTCCTCCCTCTGGGCGGAACATCTCACAATGGGATGTTATAGTTCTTATTAGTCATGCAGTGACATTCAATAGTCTGTTATCAGCAGATGTCCCCTCCCGAGGGAGGTGTGAATGTGGTCACTCAAAGAGAAAGATAAAGCAAACTGCCTACTTGACAAAGGTAATCTGCCATACAGATGTTAATGGAAAACATCTTGCATGCAATCTTCAACATTATCCACCCCTTTTTCTATTTCCATCTGCACCACAAAAACAAAAACAAAAGCAAAAACAAAAACAAAAACAAAAACAACAACAACAAAAAAATTTCACACAGTTCTCACTTAAGACTAGGTCTCCATGTTGTACACAATGGCTTTCTCCATCTTTCTGCATTACCCACCAAGTGTAAACAGGTCATTGAGCAAAAACAATTCCATGGATGGTTTTGTCTTTGCCTGAGATGGGATCAATCCAAACAGTCCTTCCTAAAATACCTTTCATGTGTACAACAGGGACTTTATTTCCATCCACTGTGTGCAGGGGTTCAGACTGGGCAGGACCAGCTTGATTTATGGAGCTTCTGGTGTTGACCGTCCAGCTGGCTTTTGCTGAGGTCATTTCCCAATTTCTAAAAGTCCCCTCCCGAGTGCCTTCAGGGTTGTTTGAAGTAGTCTGTTACACTGTTCAACTTTCCTGGCAGCTGGTGCATGATAAGGAATATGATATATTCAATACCATGTACCCTGGCCCAAGCATTGATAAGGCCATTCTTGAAATGGGTCTCATTTTCTGACTCAATTCACTCAGGGGTGACATGTCTCCACAGGATTTGCTTTTCCAGGCCCAGGATGGTGTTCCAGGCAGTGGCGTGAAGCACAGGGTAGGTTTCCAACCATCCAGTGGTGGCTTGCATCATGGTCAGCACGTAGCGCTTGCCCTGGCGTGTCTGGGGCAGTGTGATGGAGTCAATCTGCCAGGCCTCCCCATACTTGTACTTGGACCACCGCCCACCTTACCAGAGCAGCTTCACTCGCTTGGCCTGCTTGATGGCAGCACACGTCTCAGTCATGGATAACCTGAGAAATACTGTCCATGGTTAGATCCACCCCTTGGTCTTGTGCCCACATATAGGTGGCATCTCTACCCTGATGACCTGAGGCATCATGGGCCCATTGAGCTAAGAACAACTCCCCCTTATGTTGCCAATCTAAGTCTATCTTTGACACCTCTATCTTTGCTGCCTGATTTACCTGCTCGTTGTTTCGGTGTTCCTCATTAGCCCGACTCTTGGGAACATGAGCATCCACATGGTGGACTTTCACAGGTAGCTTCTCTAACCGAGCGGCAACGTCTCTCCACTCATCAGCAGCTCAGATGGGTTTTCCCCTAGGCTGCCAGTTGGCTTTTTTTCACCTTTCCAACCAGCCCCAAAGAGCATTGGCTACCATCCATGGATCAGTATAAAGGTAGAGCTTTGGCCATTTCTCTCTCTCAGCAATGTCCAGGGCCAGCTGAACAGCTTTGAGTTCTGCAAGTTGACTTGATCCACCCTCTCCTTTGGTAGCTTGTGCAACCTGTCGGGTGGGGCTCCATACGGCTGCTTTCCACTTCTGGTTCATGCCTGTGATGAGACAGGAACCATCAGTGAAAAGAGCGTAGCGTGTTTCCTCTTGTGGCAGTTGGTTTTAGGGAGGAGCTTCTTCAGCACGTGTCACTGGTCCTTGTTCCTCTTCATCAGTCAGACAAAAGTTCTCACCTTTGGGCTAGTTTGTAATTATTTCCAGAATCCCAGGGCGATTCAGGTTTCCAACACAGGAGCACTCTGTGATAACAGCAATTCATTTACTCCATGTCGTGTCAGTGCCGTGGTGGGTGGAAGGAACCTCGCCTTTGAACATCCACCCCAGCCCCGGTAGTCAGGGTGCCAGGAGGAGTTGTGCTTCTGTACCAGTCACCTCTGAGGCAGCCTGGACTCCTTCATAGGCAGCCAAGATTTCCTTCTCTGTGGGAGTGGAGTTGGCTTCAGACCCTCTGTATCTTTGACTCCAAAATCCCAGTGGTTGGCCTCGAGTCTCCCCAGGCACCTTCTGCCAAAGGCTCCAGGACAAGCCATGGTTCCCAGCTGCAGAGTAGAGCACGTTCTTCACCTCTGCTCCTGTCCTGACTGGGCCAAGGGCAATCACATGAGCGATCTCCTGCTTGATCTGGGCAAAGGCTTGTTGCTGTTCAGGACCCCAGTGGAACTCGTTCCTCTTGCAGGTAAAGAGGGCTCACAATCTGACTGTATTCAGGAATGTGCATTCTCCAAAACCTATGGCACCCAGGAAAGCTTGTGTTTCCATCTTGCTAGTTGGTGGAGACATCGCGGTGATTTTGTTGATGACCTCAGTGGGAATCTGATGCAGTCCGTCTTGGCACTTTACTCCCAGGAACTGGGTCTCTCAGGCCCGTCCCTTGACTTTGTCCTTCTTGATAGCAAAGCTGGCTTCTAGCAGAATCCTGATGATCCTCTCTCCTTTCTCAAATACTTCCATTGCCGTGTTCCCCCACACAATGATGTCATCAATGTACTGCAGGTGCTCTGGAGCCTCACCCTTTTCCAGTGCAGCCTGGATCAGTCCATGGCAGATGGTGGGGCTGTGCTTCCACCCCTGGGGCAGTCGGTTCCAGGTGTACTGCACTCCCCTCACGGTGAAAGCAAACTGAGGCCTGCATTCTGCTGCCAAAGGAATGGAGAAAAATGTGTTAGCAATGTCAATGGTGGCAAAGCACTTTGCTGCCTTGGACTCAAGCTCGTACTGGAGTTCCAGCATGTCCGGCACAGCAGCGCTCAGTGGTGGAGTCACTTCATTCAAGCCACGATAGTCCACTGTCAATCTCCATTCTTTGTCAGACTTGTGCACAGGCCAAGTGGGGCTGTTGAAGGGTGAGTGGGTCTTGCTGACCACCCCTTGGCTCTCCAGCTCACGGATCATTTTGTGGATGGGGATCATGGCATCTTGATTCATCTGATACTGCCGGCGATGCACTGTCTAGGTGGCAATTGGTGGTCTTTGCTCTTCCACCTTCAGGAGTCCTACTGCAGACGGGTTTTCTGAAAGTCTAGGCAAAGTGTTCAACTGCTTGGTGTTTTCTGCCTCCACAGCAGCTATGCCAAAAGCCCATCTGAGTCCCTTTGGTCTTTGTAATAGCCGTTCAGGAGGAAACCTATGCCCAGAATACACGGGGCCTCTGGGCCAGTCACAATAGGATGTTTTATCCACTCTTTCCCAGTCAGGCTCACCTCAGCTTCTAACAGGGTCAATTGCTGTGATCCCCCCGTCACCCTGGCAATGGAAATAGGTTCTGCCCCCACATGTCCCAATGGTATTAGGGTACACTGTGCACCATTATCAACTAAAGCATTGTACTTTTGTGGTTCTGATGTGCCCGGTCTTCGGATCCACACCATCCAGAAAATCCAGTTTTCCCGTGCCTCTCACTGGCTGGAGGCAGGACCCCTCTAACCCTGGGTATTCATGGTAGAGGTACCTTCCAGGGGATCTGACAGATCATACTCAGCAGCTCGGTCATGGGAGGTTGAGGCTACCTTCGCTTTACTGGAGTTCCCTTGATTTGTTTTTCCCTCCTTGAGCTGACGCACCCGTGCTGCCAGGACAGAAGTGCGTTTTCCATCCCACCTTCCCATGTCTTCCCCATGGTCACACAGAAAAAACCACAGGTCAGCCCGTGGGGTGTACCCCCCCTCTCTCTAGCTGGGGAACGTTGGGCTCTGACTCTGGGGCCTGTGACTCACAGCGGTGCAATGTGGGAATTGCTCCTCCTCACCTCTTCCCTCACCACCTCCCTCATCTCCTCTTTGATATCCTTAATCACAGCAGAGATATGAGCCTGCATCAGTCCATTGATCATACTTTCATAATTCTTAAGCTTGTTAGCTACAGAACCCACTGTCTCTTGGTTGTTATCAGCATTAATTGTTGCAATAAAGGTGGTGTATTGGGATGGTCCCAGGTTTGCCAGTCTCCACAACATTTGCCCTGTGCACCTGACTTTGTCGGGGTCATTATCATGCTGTCCATCCCTTCCAAAGAGTCCCTCCAATACTGCCACTTCTCTCAGCTGTTGAATCCCTTCCTCAAGGGTCTTCCAGCACATTCTATGGTGCTGGTCCTGCATTCTCTCCCTGTGGACAAACCTCTCTCTGACACTCATTAAAAGTCGCTCCCAGAGGGAAACAGACCCTGGCTCCTTTACAACAATCTGATTGATACCTGAGTCGTGGGTCAAGGGTCCCAAATTCCTTGCCTCACCATCATCCAGCTGGACACTTGTACTCATAAGATCTCAGATGCGAAGTAGCCAGGTTGTATAAGCCTCACGTCCCTGTCATACAATGTCTTTGCGCAGATTACAGAGACTTTTGTACGTCAGGGACTCGGTGATGATCGCAACCTCTGGCTCCCCTGTGGGTTGTGAGGGCCTTCTTTTATCTGGGTGCTCTGCTTTTGTCTTAGATCTCTTTGTTTCTAGAAGGGCAACTGCTGCTGGCTGTGTCTGCCTTTGCAATTCAGCTGGAACCTGGACAGTTGTAACATCTGTGGGTTCTGCTGCCACACTATTAGACTTTCCCTCTTCAAGGCAGAGGGAGGGCTTCTCACCAGCTGGGGAAGTGTATTCCTTCAGCATCCGGCCCATCTCACGTATCTCCTTCACCAGACCCCCCAGCCAATCTGGGTAGTTCACATCTGGGGTGGGATGTGGGGCAGGGTCAGGCTCTGGGGCAGCAGCATCCCTAGACTCTGGTGGCGTATTAGATTCTGGGGTTGGTGTCAGGGTGGTTATCCAGGTTAGTCACCCCTTCTCTCTAAATGCTAAATAGAGCAGGCCTATCAGCAACACCAGCCACTGTATGATATCATTAATATTTAGAGTGGATCTGAACCCTTCAAAAACTGGTGGGGCGGACCCAAAGAGATGGCTAAAGGGTTGGGAGAAGATTTCACCTGGTGTCATTTCCTTATAGCAGGTGCCATTATTAAAGTAACCTCAAAAACATACTGTTAGTGTTTGATAGCTGTGAATCTGTGTGCCTGCTTTCCAGAGGAAGTTAAAAATCCATTAATTCCTCACCTTTTTCACCCATAAAACATACCGGATAACAGACACAGTAGCCTTGGTTATAGGACCAATGTTTAGATAAGGGCCTATAAATGGGAGAAATACAGCCATGATCACGTGCCACCCAAACCAGGGCCAGCTGGACCACATGGCGTCGCATAATGAGGTTTCTATAGCTACACACAAAAATTAGATTACTCAAGAACTGTTATTCCTTTTTGTTTCTGTGCCCTCCAGCCGCACGTTAGGCGCCAAAATCTGTCTTGGTTTGGAAAGACAGGAGCCTGCTAAGGAAGGCAAGAGCTTCCCCTGAAATGGAGAATGTAAACCCTCCCCACTACTCCGAATTGCTATCAATTTTAAATTAAGGGGCTCTCAGGCAAAAATATGGGAGCAGGAAATAACAGTTCTTTAATAGGAAAAAAAAAATATATAAAATAAACAATGCAGTACACTAGAACAACACTGACAGAGTCAGAACCCAACCTGACGCCCTGTGGGTCAGGGTGTTGGTGGCAGTCCAATTGGATATGTGGCTGACGCCCTCCTGAAGCGTCAGATGTGCTTCTGCTGGAGCGGGGGGGATCTGTAGAGAAGGATGTGTTCTTCCTCTGAAAACCCAGTGGGAGAAGAGACAACTGCTGTTCCTCTGGGGAATCCCGTGGAGAAAGCCGTGCCGGTGTCTCAAAAACCTCTGGATTATATCTGGGTAGCAATGCTTGGCTCCTCCCTCTGGGCGGAACATCTCACAATGGGATGTTATAGTTCTTATCAGTCATGCAGTGACATTCAATAGTCTGTTATCAGCAGATGTCCCCTCTCGAGGGAGGTGTGAATGTGGTCACTCAAAGAGAGAGATAAAGCAAACTGCCTACTTGACAAAGGTAATCTGCCATACAGATGGTAATGGAAAACATCTTGCATTGCAATCTTCAACACCAGCGCACACCAGATCTTGGAAGGGAATGTGCTGACACTGAGAAATTGTCAAATGTTTCTGTGCCAGCAAACTGCTGGAATTATGCTGTGCAGGCATCTGAAAAAATCCAGATCTGGGCACTGGTGGTGTCAGCAAACACAAGATTTGGCTGGTGTAGGCACCAGGTATTTGCCTGGTTTGGCTTTCATTGCCAGCAAATTGCTGCACTTGGGCTGTGGTGGCACAGGGAAATGTCCAGATCTGGGCATGGGCGGTGCCATCAAATACCAGGTCTGGGTGGTGACAGACTTTGAAATTGCTGTGTTTTGTCTTCTTTTTCCAAAAAATTGCTGCTCCCCTATTGGTGCATCCTGTGGCACCCCACCTTATCTCCAGCTCTGGCTCCCTTCTCCATTGGATCATTTGTACCCTGACCCCTCCTGCCTTCCTCCAGTTATATACCCTGGCCCCAGTCCTGCTCCTGGCTCTTTGCCTCTGGTTCCCTTCAGCAGATGTTGTGTTCCTGCTTGCTCCTGTTTCCCTCTGCACCCTCACTTCCCCTGGACCCTTGGATTTTCCCTTAATAAACCCAGCTGGATCTGCTCTGCGAGGAGTCCTCTCGTCCCTCTGCTGAGGCTTTGATTGCACCATCCGGGCTCAGGGTCTGCTGGGCTGGGGGAGTTGTCAAGGCAGCCCCAAGTGGAGACGCTTTCGGTGCTGCAGGCACCTGACAGCATCTGCCTGGGGAAGCTGCTCTGGCCACCCGCAGCAACCAATTCCTTTTTCCAAGCAGCAGCTCCCAGTGTCCTCCTCCGAAGCCCAGAGAGAGAGGGAGCAGCTGCCCTCAGCCCTGTCCTTTACCGCATCCCAATTCTCATGGAATGTCCCCCCTCGGAGAGAAACTCCCAGACAAGAGAAGTGCGACCAGATCCCCTCCTCCCCTGAGCTTGATCACTTCTTTTGTTTCTTAAGGATCCAGTCCATCAGAGCGGTGGTATTGCACTGAGAGCTGGGACACCAGCAGGGGATCACCCCACACTGCCCAGTGTGCACCAGGCTCAACAGGGCTCCTCCTCACAGGGCACCTCTGTTACCCCAATTAGCTCCGAGTGGCTGCCTGGGGACAGGCGCCCACTTCCCCATGTGCCTGGGATGGGCACATCCTGCTCGGGGCCAGTGCTGGCCTGGGCCCAGAGCCAGGGCCATGACCCAGGTGCTCTGAAGGGCTCCGTGGCTGCGGGTGTGACAGGATGAGGGGCAGGGAAGGGCATATTCTCCTCTGGACAGTGCTCTGGGCATGGAGCTTGGTCGGGTTTGGCATCTGCGGGGAAAGGGGTGTCGGGTTGTGTGGATGTGGGAATTGTCACTGCTGAGGCATTCCCCAGCCCTCAGCCTTGTCTGCAGGTGATCAGCATTGCCCAGTGCTCCCCAGTGTCTGCAGTGCCTGAGATGCCAATCAGCCATCTGATCACATGTCCCTTGTTCCCCTTGTTCTCCCACGTGTTGGGTTTGCGGCCGGGCTCAGCTCTGGGGTGTCCCCCAGGGAAAGCTCTGGGAGGGGAGGGGCAGCAGGAGATGGGGGATCTGGCACTGGGGGCTGTTGGAGGATGGATTGTGTTGGACTGGGGGTTGTCCCCACAGGGTCCCCAGGTGCCTTTGGCTCCCTGCCTGCCCCCCTTGGCCCCCCAGGTGCCTGGGCCCTTCCAGGGGCAGCTGCCCCGTGCAGGAAGCTGGAGGGATGCCGAGCAAGGGGGCTGGATCTGTGCGACAGGTGGGGTGGGATGGACTCTGTGCCAGGGCTGGGCTTGTGGGCAGGGCTGGGGGCTGTGCCAAGCTGGGCTTTGGCCTGGGGGCTGGCAGGGAGGGTGCGGGGAGGAGTCCCGGCAGGGATAAAGGTGCTCCTCACCTGCTGCAGCCTCAGGCAGCGCTGCCCAGAGCGAGAGGAAGATGAAGGTGGCTGTACTCAGCTTGGCCCTGCTCTTCTCCATCCTCCTCCATCCACAGGCCAAGGTAAGGCACCAGCCAAACGCTGTCCCCACATCCTGCCCTTTCTGGCCTCCCATCCCACCCTTTTGGTCCCTCCTCTGTGTCCCATTCAGGGTCCCCAGCTGCCCTCCCACTGACCATTCCTGAGGCCTTTCTTTTCATGTCCCCCCTCAATCCTTTGCCTTTCTTCCTGGCCACTGCAGAGGGGTCCCCTTGTACAATTCCCTGACTCACTCCCCAATCCCACACCATCTCCCAGTCCTGTTGGTTTTGTCCCCACCTGTCCTCATTCTCCTGTCCCCACCAAGCCCCTCCCTTGCACTCCCATGTCCCTACACCTCAATTCCTTTCTCCTCCCCTGTACCTCACACGCTGCTCCTTCCACACCCCCAGCCCTGTCTCTTGGACTCTCAATGTTTTTGGGTCTCCCCCCACCTCAAACAGATCTTTTTGGAGGCCCTGAATTCCCATCCCTCTGCCTGCACCCTGCTCCCTGCACCCGTGTGTCACCCCAGCCCCACAAGCTCCAGTCCGGACCCAGCCTTTGTTCTCCTTTCCAGGCACTCCTGGAAGGAACCCAAGATGATCTGCGGGAGGTGAGTGGGCTGCTGGCATTGGAGGACATCCCCTAAGGGAATTGGGGGGCAGTGCTGTCCCCCCATCCCTTGCTGGCACCGGGGACATCCCAGTGACCAGCGAGGTCACCTGGTCTCTCTGCAGTTGGATTTAGACAATGTTGCAGTCCTGGAGACACCTCTGGTGGGTACCACGAGTTCTGCCGGTGCCAGACCCTCCCATTGCATGGCCACCACAGCCCAGGCCATCCCAGTGTGTCCCAGCACAGCCCAGTGCACCCCTCCTGACAGCCCAGACAATGCCCTGCCCCAGGGCTCCTCCCCAGTGAAGCCTTTGCCCAGGGCCCTGCTGCATTCCACCCCTGTCACCCCAGGACCCCCTGGATGAGCCAGGACGCAGCCCCTGCCCCAGCTGTGGCTCTTGGCCAGGAGCCCAGTGCTTCTGGGCAGCAGCACAGCAGCTCCTGCACCCCATTGCTGCCACAGCCCCTTCCCCAAGGCCCCCCTGCTCTCCCCTGCCTCCCAGTGCAGCCCGCTGCCCCCATTGTGTCTCTAACGCTGCCTTTTCCCCAGCCCCTGTGGCTGAAGAGCTGCGGGCTCTCCTGCGGCAGAAGCGCCTGGCTGCCTCTCTGGATGCCTAGGTGAGCCGTGCCTGCAGGGACAGGGCTGGAGACAAAGCCCATCCATGTCCCAGTGGGCTCCAGAGGTCACGTTCTGGGGTTTGTCTTTTAGGGTGTGAAGGACCAGTGTACTTTTTCCTCCAGTGGCATGAGGAAATGATCATCGCTGGAGGAAACCCCTGAACTCTTTGAGCCCTGGGCCATTTCCCCTGAAGAATCAATCATCAAGAATCAATAAATCCTTTGAGCAAAGCTTTGCTCTGTGTCCATGTGTGTCCATGGATCTGGATTTCCTCCTTTCCAGTGGTCCAGGGAAGTCAGGCCAGGTCTGGGCTTTGCTGCCTTTACACAGTCTGTGCCTTCCCCCAGACAAATGGTGTGTTGGGAGTTGTGCAGAGTCCAGGGGGAGTGGGTTGACGGGGGGGTGGATGTCCAAGTGGTGAGAAAGGCAGTGGTTCACTGTCAGCATGGTAGGAATGACCTGGGTTTAAAAGAAAAAGAAGTAATTTCAAAGAAACTTTCTTTCACAACTTTTTCTCCCCGTGAGAAATCACCATTTACTTCTCAATATTTTGAAAGGTCTATTAAAAACTTAATAAAACTTACAACAAAAGGACTAAATAAGGAAAAAGTTACAGCGCTGGGAGCCTCCCCCACTTGGTGGCTGGTAACCACGTGGCTGGCTCATCCACACAATGGCTGCTCTCCCTTTTATATCCTTGCTGCTGCAACAGGCAGCCCTAGCTCCTTCCAAAGGCTGTCTGTTGACTCTTGGTCACTATCCATTGGTGTAGACTGCTTTCGTGGAACTGCATTGGAGGGCAGGTGTTGCTAGGCCGTGCCTCTTAGGAACAATCTGCCCCTCCCCAAATGCCCGGACTACCAATATCAGCCCGGGATAACAATGCTGGGTGGGGAGGACACATTGCAGTAACATAACTATACATCTGTACAACTTCTCTTAACATACTTATCATGTTCACCCTTTAACTGGGAGAGCCAACCATCTCATTACTCATCTCAAACATTGTGGCATTCACATTCTCTGAAAAAATCCCTTTGCCCAGGATTTTTCTCCTGGGAAGCTGAGAAGCCTCAGAGAAAAAGGAAAACAATTCTTATCTCATTTGCTTTTCCTGTGTTGTGCTCATGTGCAGAATGTGTTTGGAGATTGTTTACCCACAGGTGATTGTTTAACTGGATTCTGGTGTGAGTTATTTTGACTCATTGGCCAATTATGGCCAAGCTGTGTCGAGACTCTGGAAAGAGTCACGAGTTTTCATCATTATCTTTTGAACATTCACTAAGAATCCTTTCTCTGTTCTTCAGTATAGTATAGTATAGTATAGTATAGTATAGTATACTTTATTATAAGATAGTATTATAAAGTAATAAATTAGCCTTCTGAGAACATGGAGTTAAATGCATCATTCCTGCCTTTGTTGGGCAACCCTGCAAATAGAATATTACACCCCCAAAATTCTTGATTTACTCAAAAGAATTTAAATGCCAAAAAAAAATCTTTCTATGTCAAAAGTATGTTGAAATTATTTATTGGTCTTGAAATTTGGTTTCCTGGCGGGATGGGGCTGCTGGGTCTACCTGTCTACGGGGCACTGTGGGGCTCTGGGGTTTCCTGGGTGAGGGGCCCTACACGGTCACCTGTAATGCCTGGCCACGGTGGGGTAGAGCCACCGCAGTGTCCTGGAAAAGGGTGAGTGGTTCTACCTGGCTCTTGGGTCGTTCTTGGCCGCTGGGTCCATCGGCTCCAGCAGGACTTGGGTGAATTTTAGGGTGGGCCAGGTGGATCAGTTGTCCCCGGCCATCCTGAGAGCTCACCAGTCATGTTCGCTGACTCCAGTTCCAATACTGAAAGAAACCACTGGTGCCAGCATCGCCCCAAGGAAGCCTCACAGCAGAACTGGCACAGGGCATTCCCCTGGCAGAGGGGCAGGGAAAATGTCTTGGCCATGAGCAGCAGAATGGCCAGAAAGCTGCTGGTGCAGGAGTTGCCCACCCCAGCAGATTGAAGGCAGGTTTGGGTTGCATTCCTGCTGTCCTGGCAGTGAAATTCTGAGCAGAGGGCACAGAGGTGTCTTCTCCTCGGGGCTCACAGGTGACACCGAGATGCTGTGGGGGAGCTGAGCCCTGCCTGAGGGCAGACTCAGCCCAGCAGGAGCCCCGGACTGACACCGCGATAGACTACACAGCTGGCTCAGGGGTGCCGTGTGCCATGAGTGGGGAACAGCTTCCCCTGAAACAGGGAGAGCTGAACCTTGGAGCCACCTGCTCCACAGCTGGAATGGTGTCAGCGTCAGGGAGCAGACTAAAGAGTAGAGGGAGGCCTTTGGTGTGAGATTCTGAGGAAGCTTTACTCATCAGGGGGAACAGGCACCAAAGAGCTTCAAGCACCAGTGTGCTCAGGATTTTATAGAGCACTAGAACTGTGGGTGGGCATGATCGCTGAGCCAATAGGGAATCAGGGAGGGAGGAGCAAAAGGAGGGGAATACATCTCAGGGACCAATGGGATAAGGGGGTGGAGAGGGCAGGTCACATGGGCCAATGGGGCATCATCCATGAGGGGAATTCCCGAGGGGCGGAACCTGCAGGGGAGGGGTTTACAGGAGACTGACAGGGAAGGGTCCAGAACAGGGGCAGAGTTTACAGGGATGGATAGGGAAGGCACTGGAATACAAGGTGGGGATTATAATGATTGAAGGGTAAAAGGGGAGGGATATAACCTGGGAATATCCCAGCTTGGGGAAAGACAACACACAGGGGGTGAACTGGAACAGACCATCCAAAAAGCTATGAAATAAAAGGGCACTGCAACAGCGCCCGATATAGAGGGATGCAGGACATGTTTTATGGTGCAAAAAGAAAGGATCGATCCTGTGCTATTTTTATACGGTCTTTTTATAGGCCTTTTCGTAGGGTTTTAAGAACATCCCGTGTCTATCCCCAGTTGGTCAGCAACAAGTTGTTACCCAGTATTGATTGGTCACTCAAACCCCTGGTGTGTATGTGCAAGAAAAGTTGTTTGTGAGAGATAGTTTTCATTTTTCTGTCTAAGAGGGAAAATACAGTTTATACGGGTGGCTGGTGTTTATCACAGTCTTACAGCTCTTTTTCAGGGAAAATAGGTTGTTTTCTACAGTCCTAGAGCTCTTTCTCAGGAAAAACAAGTTGTTTTTCACTGCTCCACAACTCGGTTCTCACAAAGAGTTGTCAGCTTTCTCATGGCTTCTTCCTCTTGCTGGGATTTATTAAAAGGCCTTCAAAGGATTCACCTTGAGCAGGACAAGATCCCAGTTGAGGCTACACTCAAAATGGATGACTGGTCAGGAGTTTTCACACTTTTATAAGGTTTGGTCCATTTAAATATTGGAGTTAGTTGTCCAGTTACAGCCTCAGATTATGCAGTCCCATCCTCCCAGTTTGCTTTCCTCAATTCGCTGTTATTTGCACTTTTTGTGCCTGAAGCTGCAACAGTGTCCGGTTCTGGGGCTGGAAAAGGATTGTTTTGTCTGACTACACTGTGAAGAGAACTTGCTAACACTGTGTATGAAGTCCAGAGTTACAGACTAATGCAGTAGAGAATCTGGAAATATGACAGCTAAAACTGAAGGCATCAGCCTGTTCCATGTTCCCTTGGTTCCATGGGGATCCACAGCATCACAATGGCCACTTGTTCCCACGAGATTCCCTGATGTCACCATGGTGTCCTTGGACACACCTGGTCACAACTGACCCATGGTTCCATGAGGTTCCCCAGTGTCACAATAGTCACTATCAGAGGATGGATGAGATCAATGTCCTGAGACACCCTGGGATGAGCTGTCAATCAGTCACACAGTGGGTACAGTGCTAACCCAGCCCTGATTGCCTGTGTGATCAGAAATCCCACCTGGGGGGAGGCCCACAAAGGCCTGGAGGCTTAAAAACATGGAGTGCAAGGTCAGCCCCTGGCATGGACTCTGCCTTCTCCTGGGGTTTGTGTCTCACCCACACTGGAACCCTAGGAGCTGTTAGTCATATGTGTGTCTTTCTATAGAGCTTCTGTCTTTCTGTCTCTCTCTCTTTCTTCTCCTTCTAATGCTCTTTATATGGAACATTTTTGGATACCCTAACAGCTTGCGTGTTTTAATGTTTCCAGGATAAATGGGCTAAGTTAATGAAGTTACTGCTATGATAAGTGTTTTATGTGTAATTTGATGTTGCGTTAAATCCTCTTCCAAAGTTCTTGATTTTTTGCACTTTGTCAGTAGAATTTTGTGTCATTTTGACCTCTTACGAATATCTGCTTGGTGTTTTTCCTGTGCACCAAACTCGAGTAAAGGTGGCAGATGAATTGGTGAATTGGCACGCAAACCCCAAACGGAGCCTAGGGTGCGTGGAGGATCGGGGCAGTGTGAGTCGCACACAATCCCTGGAGTGCAGGGACACGGGTCCCTAGCGGGGTTTAGGGTGCCCTGAGTACAGCAGCAGCACTGAGTAGAGCCAAGAGGGCCCCAGTGCCCAGGGTGGAACGGCGGTGCTGGGGGTTCAGTGTGCCGCAGGTCAGGTAGAAACCATAAACCCACTGGAGGTCCCTGGGGGGATTGGGGTCGCAGGGCAGGGCAGGGCTGGGCTTACAGGGCAGGGCAAGGCTGGACCTGCCCCTCCCCCCCCCACACACAAAATGTTTAGAGCCAACAATCTCCTCCAGTCTATCACAACAGGCAATGCTGGAGGTGAAATCCCAATTGTGCCCACAAGCACCTGGCTGAGAAGGACAGTTCTTTCCATGGGAAGGAAAGCACAGAGCCCCAAGATTTGGAAGGCAGGTGAGAGCCGCAGTAGGCCAAGGCCAGCTAGACTTGTCAGTAATTGCAGAGTTTGGATTTAGGGAATTTGCAGGTGGAAACCCAATCTCGGCCATGGGCACCTGGAGAAGCAGGACAGTTCTTTCCTTAGGAAGGAGAGCATGGAGCCTTTCCCAATGTTTTGGGGACGGATGAGAGGTGACCCTTGTGAAACTACTGCCAGCCAGACTTATCCTGGCAATATGCCTATGGGAACAATCTCTGGATATAAGGAACTTTGGAGGTGAAATCCCAATTCTGGCCATGGGTGTCTGGAGCAGAAGGATAGTTCTTTTCCATTGGGAAGGAAAGCACAGAGCCCCAGTGTTTCAGCAGCAGATGAGAAGTGACACTCAACATGCAAAGGTCAGTTGGACCAGTCAGGCAGTCCATTGGAAGCCAAAGCAGCCAGACCTGTTCTGTTTTCCCTTGGTTTTATGGGGCTCCATATTGTCAAAATGGTTCCTTGGATCCATGGGGCCCCGCAGTGTCATAATGGTGACTTGATTCCATGGGTTCCAGCAGTGTCACAATGGCCCCTTGATTGCAAGAAGACCTGCAGTGTCACTGGCCCCCAGGTGTCATAAGACCCCGCAGTGTCACAATGGTCCCAAGGATTCCATGAGCCCTTGCAATGTCACAATGGTCTCCGTGGTTCCCCAGGCCCCACAATGTCATGTGACTCCTCTGTTCCATGAAGTCTGCAATGTCTCAATGAACCTTTGGACCCTGGGGCTTTGCTGTGTCACAATGGTCTCCTCTGGCTCCACAGTGTCACAATGGACCATTGATGACAGGAGGCCACTCTGTGTCGCCCTGGAGCTTTGGTTCCATGCAGCCCTGCAGTGTCACAATGGTCTCCTTTGGTTGCCCAGTGTCACAAAGGACCACTGATGACATGAGACCATGCAGTGTCACAATGGACCTTTGGTTCCATGCAGCCCTGCAGTGTCACAAAGGCGTCTTGGTTTCACGTGGCCCCACAATATCACAATGCTCCTCCCAGGGTCACAATGGTCTCACTGGTTCCATGAGGCTTCACAGTCTCACAATGCTTTGCTTATTCCATGGGGCCTCATAGTGTCACAATGGTCTCCATGAGTCCCCTGAGTGTCACAATGGTCTCTGTGATTCCATGGGCCCCTCAGTGTCACAATAGCCCTTTGGTTCCATGAGGCTGTAAAGTGTCTTAATTGTCTTTTCATGGTTCCACGAGGCCTTGCAATGTCAAAGTGAACCTTTGGTTCCATGGAGTCCCACAGTGTCACAATGGCTGCCTGGTTCCATGACACCACAAAGTGTCATAATGGTCTCCATGGTTCCATGAGGCCCGGTGGTGTCACAACGAACCCTTGGTCCGATGGGGCCTCTCAATGTCACGATGATCCCTACATTCCATGGAGTCACACAGCGTCAGTACAGTCCCCTTGGTTCCATGAGGCCCAGCAATGTCAAAGTGGTCTCCTTGACACCATGAGGCCTCACATTGCCAAAATGGTCCCTTGGTCTCACAGGGCCCCACAGTGTCACAATGGTCCCTTGGTGTCACAGGGCCCCACAGTGTCACAATGGTCCCTTGGTCTCACAAGGCTCCACAATGTCACAATGGTCCCTTGGTTCCATGGCCCTGTGCTGCTGCATTCCCCCCTCCCCTTCTCAGGCCGCCCTGCCAGCTGAGAAATGCTACTTGGGCCTCGGCCTTGGCCAACAGCCCCTGGGCTCAGCTCCTCTGCAGCTCATCACAAACACTGCTCCAGCCACTGCTGCTGCCCAACCAGCTCCTGGTTTCTGTAGGAGCAGCCCTGGGAACTGTTTTTGTTCCCTCAGTGGCACAACATCCCTGTTCTCACACTGCCAAAGAAAGCTGTTGATGCCAAGTGCGGCCAGGATGAACCATTGCTGGGACTGAAGCCTCTCTCTTGGGGCCCTGCAAACAGCGCTCCAAAAGGAGCCCTTGGAGCTCTCCTGGGCCAGCGACTCCCTCTGAGTGGGGCCTCTCCCAGCCGGGAACTCTCCTGTTTGCTGCACTTGGGGATCCTGAACAACGACAGAGCCTGGGCCGATCCCCCAACTCCTCCAGGCTCAGCACTCTGCCCACTGGGAAGATGCCAAAGCATCCACAGTGAGCATTTCCTGCCCTCAGGGGAATTTCTCACAGGTGCCTTGCACTGACTCTTTGTGTCAGTGTGCACACAGGAGTGCCTGTGCTGGGGAAATGTGGCAGAAATGCTGCTCTCTGAGGGGTTGTTGTGCCTTGGATAGCTGAGTCAGTCAGGCCTGTAGGGAAGGTTAAATCACAAGGCCAAAGTTAAATTAAATGCTGCTGAGAGTTTTTCTTTTGCTAAGTGGTTACCTTTAATATAAGTTTTATGTTAAGTTCAATATTGTTAAATGTTATTCCTCTGTAAATTGTGAAGTCATAGGTTTAAGTTAGGTTACATGCTGTTACGCTCTGCTCTTTTGCTAAATTGTGAGGTTGAAACTATCAGTTAAGGTTAATGTATAAGTAATGTCCGGTTAAGTTTGAGCTCTGTTAAGCTTTCAGGCTGTGTTCCTTTTATCCTTGCCCTTGCTGTCCTTGTGTCACACACACACACACACAGAGGGACAGTTCTGAGTTAATTTCTGGTTTGATTTCCTGGATTCTGTTTGGTTTTGTTGTTGCTTTGTTTCCCTGGTGTGCCTGAAGAGTCCAGTCAGGAGCAGAGCGACTCTTGCCAAGGAACTTTGTGCTGCTGTTGGTTAATATTAAATCTGATTTTTGCTGATCCCTTGCTGGGGATTTTTTTAGCGCTCTCAAGCCCTCGTTCGTAACAGGGTGAAGGAGCCCTGGCCCAGGCTCTGGCTCTGGGGGACACAGGGACCCTGCCGGGAGGTCCCTGTCCCCCTGTGCCACCCCCAGGGCCCCGGCCCCCCGACCCCGTGTCAGGCTCTGGGGTCGATCCCTTGGAACATCCTCTGGGGAGGCTGCGGGGCCAGGGGCAGGGGGACCCGGGGGGACAGGGGACCCCGCTGTGCACGAGCAGGGTTGGACTGCTCTGGGGGGAGCTGTGAGGGGGGCCGGGGCAGAGTGACCTTCCCAGTGACCTCACACAGCTCCCGTGATGTCACACAGCCCCCGTGATGTCACACTGCCCCTGTGATGTCACAGAGCCCCTGTTATGTCACACAGCCTTCTCTGTGATGTGACACTGCCCCTTTGATGTCACAGAGCCAACTCGATGTCACCTTGCGATGTCATACAGCAGTGCTGTGACATCACAAAAGACTGATGTCACAAAGTCACCCTCTGATGTCACAATCTGTTCTGTGATGTCACAGCCTGCTCTATGATGTTCCACAGCCACCAGGTGATGTCACAACCCACTCTCTGATGCCACAGAGCCACCCTCTATGATGGCAGACTGTGTTCTATGGCCTCAGACCCTACTCTGTGATGTCACAGCCAGCTCTGGGATGTCACAGAACCTTCAAGAACCCTCAAGAACTCAGTTCTATTGAAACACTGAAGTTTCTTGTACTTTGAAGAGATCCCTGTAAGGGACACGACAGGGAAAGTGTCCCCAGGCCCCAGGCAGAGCAGAGAACTGCAGGCACTGATGGCAGCTGCGGACAAAGAGAAGCCAAGTCTTGGTGCCCTGGGGCACAGCAGCAGGGTCTGTGTCACCAAGGGCTGGGAGGAGACACCTTGTCCTGAGGCACTGGGGCCTCCTGGCACAGCCCCAGGCAGGCTGGGCACTGTCACCCCCTTGTCCTGCCCTCAGCATCCCCCCCTAGCCCACATCCCAGGGGCCTCAAGGATCTGCTGGAAGGAGTCCCTGGGGAGCCTTGCTCAGCAATGGCCCTGGGGGCTCCTGAATGCTCCCTGCAGGGACTTCAGGCTTTTCAAAGGACTTGGAGTTTTGCTTTTGCTTTGGAGTCTCTGACAGCTTTGTGCAGTCATGGCCTCCAATTATGTGTTGTAGTTAGTTCTTAGAGAGGCTTTGTCAGTAACACCACTCAGTGGGGCTCATTAATGCTGCAAGGTACTTCAGTTCTTTTAAGGTACTTGGTGTTTCCCTTGGGATAGACTCTGGGAGATATTTGTCCAATCATGGCCCAATTATCTGCGTTAATTAGTCCCTGGAGAGCTTTGTACTGACACTCAGTGGGGCTCATTAATGCTTTGAGACACTCAAGGTGCTGAACGTGCTTTGGATTTTCCTTTCCACACTGAGTGTCTGAGAGGTTTTTGTGCCATCCTGGCCACCAATTCTCTCCTCCAAGGAGTCCATGAGGAGCCTGTGTTGGAGAGGGACCTCAGTGGGAGCCATGAATGCCTGGAGAAACTTGGGGTGTTTCCTCTGCCTTTGACTCCTGGCAAGGTTTGTGCAATCTCCTGCCAGGCCCTGATGTTCAAGGGCTCAGCTCCAAATGCACAGTGAGGCTCATGAGGATCAAGCAAGTCCTGACAAACCCTGGCTCTGCCTTGATTTCCCTCTGCTCCAGTGCAGTTCATTAGGGCGGTTTCCTTTGACAGTTATGGAGAAATAGTTCAAAGAGCTTCCAGGAAATATGTAGTCCTATTTTAAAGGGTGTCTTTTATTGCTGTTCCTATTACACAAGAGGTGATTGCAGCATTCAGTGACTGATATTGATCCAGGGACTCTCCTAAGGAGCCCTGGCCTGCTCAGAGAAGCTGTGCCTTGAGCTCTGAGCCAGTGTAGACAACCTTGCTCCACATTCCCCAAGCCCATTGTGTCTCTCCTCACTCACCTGGAACCTGCTTTGCTTGGAGAAGTGGCTGCACACAGCCAAAGAGGGATTTTCCTTCTTTGATTTTTGAAGCAATCTAAAACTCCTGAGTTTCCCCATTGCAAACAGACATCCTCCTCAAGTGTGTGCCAAGCCCAAGCTGCCACCAGGAGCACTCCAGACCTGCCCTGGGCCAGCTGTGAGGGTGGATCATCATCCCAACATGCAGTGGTGCCATTGCAAGGGACTGTTGCCATGGACACTGCAATGACCCCACTGCTGGGTTTGGGTGCCATGGCAACCCCCATCAGTTCAGGTTTCCTTGGAAACCAGCCCAAGGAGCCATTTCTGCAGCCAGGTTCCATGGCCACTTGCCTGCAGAGCTGTTGCTGTCCTCAGCGGCCATGGCAGCCCTGGGACAAAGCGGTGCCAGGGCTGTTCCAGGTACAATTGCAGTGACACTCGTTGGAGCCACCAGGTGCCATGGCAATGGCCACGGGGACCCGTTCCTTGGTTTGGTGCCATGGCAACTAATGCCGGAGCTGTTGTGATGGTTGGTGGCCATGGAAAGCTGCCCTGGGCCCTTGCTCAGGGCTGGTGTCAGTGCCCAGAGCCAGAGGGGATCCCTTGCTGGGGGCTGTGCCATGGCCACCTGCCCTGTGCCGCGCTGGCCACTCAGGCACCAGGAACCAGCAGCCAACGGCACTGCCAGGGCCAAAGGCCAGGTCAGCCAGACAGAAAGGGGCAGGGCTGGGCACTGTTTCCATGGCAACCGACACTGGGAGGACACCTGGGTCACCTGGCCTGGCAGTTGCCATGGAAACCCCTGGCAGGCACTGAGGGCACAGCCCCTGGCACTGAGACACTGCTGGGCCGGGTGCTGAGCACAGGGCTGAGCACACAGAGATGGTTTTGTTCTTGCTGAGCTGCAGCACAGCCAAGGCCTGTCCTGCCCCTCGTCCAGCCACGCTGGGGAGGGGCTGGGGCTGCGGAGGAGCTGGGCAGGGACACAGCCAGGACAGGGGACCCCAACTGACCCCGGGGTACCCCAGACCAGAGCACATCATGCTCAGGGTATGAAGGGGGGAACAGGGAGGAAGGGGGGAATTTTGGAGGGAGGGCTTTTGCCTTTCCAGGGAACACTTAGGCAAGAGGGGGCCCTGTTTCACCAGTGGGCAGGGTCACTACCAAAGACACAGACACCAACTGAAGGAATTGTGTCATTTATATCATCCACAGATGCAAAGATTTACAAAAGGATAAGCTCAGCAAAGCACATCATCATTAGCAACGAATTACAAAAGAAGCTCAGCAATCCATCATAACCCATCATTATATTTTGATGACCAATCCCTTGGTGAAACACCAGAGGTGTTTGTGGCAGACAAAGATTCTGGCTGACTATCAAGGTACACCTTACAGACATCAGCAGTACTTTAGTGACACCGTTCTTCATTCTTTTTTCTCAATCTCATTCCAATTAGGAACAAGAATTCTGTTGCCCATGGAGCTGGCACCTTTTTAATTCCAGAATAATGCTCCAAGGCCCTTTGCTGTTCAGCTTTACCATGCTGTCTGTGGCTAACAAGGCTTGGGGGGGGCCCTTTCCCCTCTGGCTGGAAGGGGCTGGGTCCCAGTCCCTGAGGGGCACCCAGGCTCCTGGATGGAATTCCTGTGCAAGTCCCTCAGTGTCACAGCAGCCTTCACAGGGAGCCCCATGGATCAGAGCATTTCCCAAAGGGTCCCTTGGGGCATACGGGGATATCTGGTCTGGCAGGATGTGTAAAACCATATCCTGTCAGATCTCCTTGTTCTCAGACAGAATCCTTGGATGCAGGGACACATTCCCATTGTTCCTGCCCAGGTTTCAGGACTCAGAGTTGTCTTTCCCAGGAGCTGCTCCTTCAGCTGCCTTGGGAGGGCCACTTGGCCTCGGGACCTACACTCTGGCTCCATTATTAGGACTGCTGCACCCAAACCCTTTATTTGCACAAACAGTGGTGATTGGAGGTGGATCTCCTTTTTTCACAATCATTCCTAAAAATGCAGTATAAATAATTGTACTACCCTGTCACAGGGTTGACTAATCCAATCCTGGTCACTATTGTTTACAGAATTACTGTAATTTCTCCTTGATATTCTGCATCATTTCCTCCTGCCATGACAGGAACACTTTGCAAGGCCAAGCTCCAAGGCAGCAGTAACCAAAGCAAAGTGTCCTGGAGGAATCTGAATTCCTGTTTCAGAATTGATAGCTCTTATTTGCTTTGAATTTATCCTAATTAATTCCAATGCATGAAGGCTCAGCCCTGCAGCCTCTGGGCTGGCCCTGCCAGGGGCCATCACAGCCAGAACGATTTCCCAGGCAGCCCAAGTCTCACTGCCCATGGTTGGATTTGCAAATTGGGGGCAGCCGTGCACAGCCAGGGGGTTCCATTTCCCCTGTGGGCCATTGGGAAGGGCATGGAGCACATCTGGGAGATGAGTTCTCCATGGACAAAGGTTCCCATCTCCTTATTTTTCCAACTGCTCTTTTAACAACCCCTTACCCGTGCAACCAATCCTGCAGCTTGCGCATAATCTGGTACATGAAAAACCCTGCAGGCAAAATCACTGTATTTTTCACAGGAACAGACAAAGCACCCTGCACCACAGTATCAGCAACCCCTGCAAAAATAGCCAATTTTCTCCCTTTCTCCCTTTTTCATTGTATACAATCTCAAAAAGTTGACCACTGACATGAGGGTCCTGGCCAGTCCTGTTCTGTAGGGTATTTAGTGTTACATCCCTGAGCAGCCAAAGCTACCAAATTAGTATTGTCAGCAGTATTTCACGTTATTATATAATTTCATAGATAGATAGTGATATAGAAATATAGATAGATACAGACATAAATAAATTTTTATAAATAGATATATTGAGGTCTTATTATACTATAAATACATATATAATTATTATGTATATAGACATTTCACTTGCACAAATGCATATCAGTTCAAGATTTGTCTGCCCAAACCCACAAGGTCTTTTCCTTTTCCATGTGCAATTTTTGGATGCATTTGAAGACATCCAGGGGTGCAGCTTCTTTTACCCGACTGCCCCACTGCACCCACGGGGCTCCGACCTCAGCCCACTCCAGAGCCAGGGAACTCCAGGGAAGGGCTTCCCAGCTGGGAATTTCTGATGGGACTGATTCCTCACATTTACCCTGAACAAGTGACATTTTGTTGGCATCTGGCCAGACTGTGCCAGTTTTGTTTTGCCAGTGGGCAGGGTCAGCACCAAAGCCACAGACTCCAGCTGAAGGAATCAGTGTCATTCACTGCAGTTCAGAGCAGCAAAGAATCGCAACAGGAGCAGCTCAGCAATGCACCCAACCATCCCCACCAAAGATTGCAGCAGTGATTAGGAAAGATCCAGCAGCATTTACCCTCAGCCTTTACCATCTCCCAGACCCACACAGCAGCTGGGGAAGCTGTCACAGCCAAGGGCTGCAGAGCCACTCCTGGGCACTGGGAATTCCTGCAGGTGCCTCCAGCCCCAGGTGAGGCTCCAACCCCGCTGGGAGAGGGCCCAGCTCTGACAGTGCTGAATGAACAAACTGACAGCACTGCTAGTGTGGCAACATCTGCTTTCATCCTCCTCTTGGGTTCCTCCCAAAGCCTGGCCAGGGCTCAAGGAGGAACCAAGGGAGCTGACTTTGACCATACAGCCCCAAACAAGGCCAGATGTCAGATTTCATGGCCTTGTCTGGCTTCTAAATACACAAAGGTCAATCCGTGTTTCCCTAATGAGTGGCTACATCTATCTCAGTGCTAATGACCATGCATATTTCATCAGGGAGCAGATACAAAGATAACCTTTGCTTGGAAGGTTCATCCAGAGGCCATCTTTGGCTCAGGGCCTGCTGTTCAGGCCGCACTCAGGGCTGGTGTCCAGACCTTGGCACTTCAGGGACGTGGTTTAGTGCTGGGCTTGGCACTGCTGGGTGAGCGGCTGCACTGGGTGAGCTCAGAGGGCTTTTCCAACAAAAAGGATTCTGTGGCTCCATGCTAATATCCACTGCATTCAGCTGGGGCTATTTTAGCAGCATTACTTTGCTCAGAAAGTCTCCTCTTGCCCAGCTCCTGTGGCCTGAGGTTTCAGCTCCTTCAGCTCCTGGTGCTGATCTGCTCATGCTGAACGAGACCAATCAGAGAGAAGAGCACAGTCCATGCAATTCCTTCTGGGACATGGAGAGGGGAGGCTGTGCAAACAGGAGCATTGTTTGCTGTGGCCTCCTCTCTGCCCTTCACGTCTTTCAGCGCTTTGAACCAGCCAAGAGCTTTCTCCAAGAGTGCAATGGAGCAGCTGTTCCTGCTCCCAGGCCTGGCCCTCTCCAGTCTCTGCCCTTGCCTGGTTCTGTCCCTCTTGCTGTGCCCTCTGTTTCCCCAGGGCTCGCTGGCTGCTGCCCAGGACTGTGGCACTGGCACAGATCCAGTGCTCCAGAGCCTCCTTTCTGTGCCCTTGGAGCTGCCTGGGCACAGCCGCCTTTTCCATCTGGAAGCTCCCCATGGACAGGCAGTGCCCAGCTCCGTTCCCTGCACAGCCTCCAGGAGCCCAGGGCTGCCATCTCCAGTCCCTGCTGGCACTGGGGGCTCCCAGGTGCCTCAGGCTGCTGTGATACCGCTGCACACGGGAGGGAAGAGGGGCAGGGGCTGTGCTCAAAGTCAGCTCCATGTGCTGCTGCGGCTGCTGCTGCTGCTGCTGCTGCTGCTGCTGCTGCTGTGGGGTCATTTGTGCAGCCCTGGCCCAGAGTCAGGGATCAGATCCTGCCAGTCTCTTCCAGCCCTGGCTGCTCAGAGTTTGGGCCTTGGAGCCTCAGGTGGCCAAAGGCAGCTGCTGCTGGTCCCTCTGTGTGCCCGTGTTCAGCAGTGCTGCTCCATCAGTCTGTGCCCAGAAACGGGGAAAAGCCTCAGCCCTGCAGGGCCAGGAGCTGCCGGGCTCTGCCTAAGCAGCTCAGCCAGCAGGAAGGGAGCTGCTCCACACGGGAACCAGGAGCAAAGGACATTTCTTCTGTAGGACATCTTTTCTATTTAGAAGGAAAAAAAGGAAAAAGGAAAAAACTAGGTAAATTGTAAAAGATAAGAATAAAATCCAAGTGTTAGTGAAAAAACATAACACAATGTTAGTGAAAAAAAACAAAACATAAATGCAAAGACACCTTCTTTGCATTAAGAGGTAAATGATCTTTTTCAAAAGAGAACTCAGTTCTTTACATTGTAAATGTGCTGATGGCATGGATCCATCTTACTGACCTCAGCAGCCTCTTAAAAGATTTTGGGCTTTGTTACCAACACTGGTATTTGAAATTGTGGTTGAAGCAAGAGGAAATTGCTTTGTGCCCTTCCAGCTCCAAGCAGGACTGGGAATGGAAACTCTGTCAAACCCCAAATCCTTTAGAAGATCACCTTCCTTCTCACCCTGCAAATGAGCTGCACATTCCTGTTGTAACTGCCAGGCGTTTCTTAGAGACACGAAGTCCCACTGACAGCTTTTTGCTCTGGTTTGGCAGTGCAGAAGGGCAATTCTCCATCCACCAGCTCCAGACTGCAGTACCTCAGGAACACGGCCCACTCGCCAGCTTTGGCCCACTTGTGGCACTTCTAGAGGAGGAAGAAAGTGCAATTGCACAATTCCAGCCAATCAAGAAGGAAGAATGGGACAGACAAAACACTCTGTACAGATGCAGGCGTTCAGCTGGGACTGTGGAGAGTTTGGGTCCTTGCCAGTTGGATGTGTGTCCCCAGCTGCAATCTCTGGGCCTGCAGCAGAGTCTCACTCACCTGCCAAAGCAGAAAGCTCAGGTGCTGTGCTCGCAACGGGCTGGTCTGATGCAGAGCTGTCAGAGCAATGTGAGGGCAGAGCCAGCCCAGCTGGGCCCAGGGCTGAGCCCAGCAGAGCCCTGGCAGAGCCCAGAGTAGCCTCAGCACCCGCAGAGCCCGGCTGCAAGGAGAGAAAGCAGAAACCGCCTGTCAGCTGAGGGCTCCTGTGCCCTTGTGCCAAGGCCTGCGATGACCAGGCCATGCTGGCTGCGCCCAGAGCTGTGCCCAGAGCTGCCCATCCCTGCTGCCAAAGGCACAGAGCAGGAGGGCAGCACATGTGCCCAGCCTGCAGCCAGCCACGGCACATCCAGCCCTCAGCAGCTGCCCGGAGCAGGATGCTCCTGTGCTCGCTGCCATCTCCCAAAAGCTCTGATCCCACCCTGCCAAGCACACAGGGACCCACCTCACGCCAACCACGGCTGCAAGAAAAGCTGCTCCCAAACCACGGCCTCAGCCTTCTCCAAGGGCATGGCCCATCCACACCACAGCTGCTCCCAAGCACTTCCCCATCCACACTGGACCACCTGGAACGCTTCCTCTGGAATAACAAACAACACATTATTGAAAAGAGTTTAGAGACAAAATGGGAAAACAAGAAAATTGGTAAAAAATCTTATCTCTGTCAGGGTCTTGAGGAAGGCCCAACCCCTGCATGCCAGGGAAAACCCCAGCCATGGCTGTGGGAAACCCACACTTTCTCTCTTCCCCTCTGCACTGCCCCCCAAAATCACAGTGACCCCAAAGCAAACAAGGGCAGTGGAGCAGCCCAAGCCTTTCCTTGCCTGCACAGCAAAGCAGCTGTGCACAGGTTCTGGAGTCCCACCTCTGCTCCCACCATGGGGCTTTGTTTGTGTCGGGCTCGCTGCCCCAGCCCCAGCCCCAGCCCGGGGCACGGTGGGTGCTGGGGGCTGTTGGCAGGGCCAGGAGCCCACTCCCATTTCGTACCCACCTCAGCCCAGGATCCGGCCCTGCCAAAAGCAGCCGGGCAGCGACTGAAGAATTACTTGCATCTGCCCCAGCAAAGGGGGAGCCTTTGCTTCCCCGCCACGCTGGGTCATGCCCAGATCTGGCAGAATTTCCCGGGTGGGACTCATCTGCAAATTCCCTGTGGAGTTTGGCTTTGAAGAAGGTGCCAGAATCAAAGTGCACCACCTTCAGCCTCCAGTGGCCAGGCTGAGGAAGAGCTTGTCATCCTTGATGTCACCCTCGCTGTCTCCAGCAGCAGCAGCAGCAGCAGCAGCAGCAGCAGCATCCCCACCCGGTACAGCTTCTCCAGGGGCTCCTTCTCCTTCCCTGGGGGCAGACCAGCCTCTCAGGGCTCTGCCCAGGGCCCCAGCTGTCAGGGAACCAGGACAAGTAAAACGAGCTTGGAGGGTGGCCACCAGTGCTGAGCAGAGCAGCTCAGCCCCAGCACAAGGGCTGCGTGCTCCCATCCCATGACCCCGGTGCAGTGACACAGGCAGCACAAAAAGCTCTGGGTTCCTTTGCTTCTCATTGCCAAGGCATATCTGGAGCAGGAACTTACCAGGGCCCTGGATCAAAGTGTGCCTGTGGCTCTCTCCCTTCTTCTATGGCAGAGGAATATCCCACATCCAAGGATCACAGAACAGGTCTTCCAGTGCGGGTCTGTCCAAGGAGTTCACGGATAAACACCACCTGATCAGGTCTTTGCACTCTGGGAAGAGAAGCAGAAACTGCCGGTCAGCCAGAGAAGGCTCCTGTCTGCTTTGCCCCACTATTCCCACACCCAGGCCATGCTGCATGTGCTCCGAGCTGGGCCTAAACTTTCCCATCAATTCCCTGTTTTGGAGGAGAGCAGGACATGTGCCACCTCCTCAGCAGCTGCCAGAGCGGGATGCCCACTAGCCCGCTGCTGGCTCCCAGCACTGGGATTCCCCCCATGCCCAGAGAAGAGGATCCACCTTGAGAGAGCCCTTGTGGCAGCGGGAGCTGGCCCCAGCTGAGGTTCTGGCCCCTTCTGAAAGGGTGCTCCCCGCAGACCATCTGGTGCAGCAGGATGCCCAGGGACCAGACTGTTGCTGCCTCGCCATGGTACCAGCCAAAGTCGTTCCATTCCGGGGGGCTGTAGGACAGTGTTCCTATGGAATACAGATGGAGTTCATCAGGGGGATGCTGCTGCTCCCAGAGCCTGGCCCCAGCATCCCTGGGTGTGCGGGGGCTGCATCAGGGGCACTCAGGGTGACCACTGCCCTCTCGCCAGCATCTGGGACTTGTGCACAAAGTTAGGGTTGGAAAAGAAGCCTCTGGTGTTGGAAGAGGGCAGCCCTGGCTAGGCCCGACCATGACATGCAAAGGAAAAACCCACTCCATGCTGGGGAAAAAACATGCCCTTATCCTCCCTGCCTGCATTTCCCCAAAAATATTTTGAAGCCAAGGGAAACAGGGCGAGTGAAGCAGCCCAAGCCCTTCCTGTCATCTGCATACCAAAGTGGCTGGGGCAAAGGTTCCGCCCTCCCTCTCTGCTTCCCCAACCCATGGGGCTTTTGGTTGGGCTGGCTGCCCCAGCCCAGCCCTAGTCCTGGGCAGAGTGGCTGGCAAAGGCTGCCAGCAGGGCTGGAAGATGGCTGCCCACCCAGCCCTGCTCTAAAGCAACTCAGCTGAAGATTTAGTGCCCTGACTGGCAGCAAAAGGGAGAATCCCCGCTGCCACAGCCAGCTTGGGCTGGGAGATGTTGGGCCATGAGATGTCAGCAGCGGGAGCACAGCCCTCTGCAGGCTCACCTGCAAAGTGAGTGTAGACTGTGTCCTGCAGGTAGGTGCCACAGCCAAAGTCAATGAGTTTGGCCTGCCCGGTGTCCAGGTCAACCAGGATGTTCTCTGGTTTGATGTCCCTGTGCAGGACCCCGCAGCTGGTGCAGTGCCGCACGGCCTCCAGCACCTGGCGGAACAGCTCCCGTGCCACCTCCTCAGGCAGGAACCGCCGTGCCCGAATGAAACGATGCAGGTCCTGACACTGCTCTGGCCGCTCCAGCACCATCACGATGCAGCTGGGGAGCTCGAGCCACTCCAGCATCTGGACCACACCGGGGAAGCCAGTGGACACCCTGGCCAGCAGCACGATCTCCAGGGGTGCGCTGGTGCCGTCGGGCTGCGGGAGGAGCACGATGCCGTCAGTGGGGCCGATGCCGTGCCAGGCCTGGGGAAGCCCTCAGCCAGGCCGGGATGCTCTGCGCCCTGCGCTGGCCCCACGCCCGCTCTCTCTCGGGGCGTCCTGGTGGCTCCCACCGTGCCGGACGCCGGCTCATCCCCGGCCGGCAGCCCCGGCTGCTGGCCCCGCTCACTCACCAGCTCGCCCCAGTGCCGGACGCGGTTCCGTGGCACCCTTTTGATGGCCACCTGCAAGCCAAGGGCAGCAGCGGGGTGAGCTCGCCGCCCGCACTGCGAGCCCCATCCTCCGCCCTCCGCCCTCCTCCTCCTCCATCCCCTCCTCCTGCGCCCGCCGCCGGCCCCGCCGCTCACCGGGGCGCCGTCCGAGAGCCGCGTGGCCGCGAAGACTCTGCCGAAGCCGCCGCGCCCCAGCAGCGATCCCAGCCGGTACCGCTCCTGCAGGGCCTCCTGCGCCGTCCCTGCGGGCGGGACGCGGCGGTCAGCGCTCGGCCCGGGGCCAGCAACGGCCCCCGAGCGCCCCTCACCCGCCCCGGGCCGGCCATGCCCAGGCGTTCCATCTTCGGAACGCGGCACGGGAGGCTCGGGGCTGGCGGCCGCGCTGCCGAGCGGCGGAGCTCGGGCCGGGGAAGCCGCAGCGGAGGCGGCGGGAGCGGCCGCGCCGCCTGTGTCCTCCGCAGGCCGCGGGAGGAGCCGGGGCCGGGGCCGGGGCCGGGGTCGGGGCCGGGGCCGGGGGCGGGGCTGGGGCTGGGGCCGGGGCTGGGGCCGGGCTCGGGACTGGACCCTGCGTCGGGTCCGGGGCCGGGCTCGGGCCAGGCGGAGGCAAAGGGCGGCGATGCCGCCCCCGCCCCAGGCACTGATGCCCGCCCAGCAGCGCCACCGCCAGTACGGCCAGAGCCGGGCGGAGGCGAGACCGCGGCGGGACGGCCGGGGCTGGGCACGGGGCAGCCCCGCCCGGGGCCGGGGGCGGGCCGGGGGCATGGCCCGGCCCGGCAGGGGAGAGGGAGGCGGGGAGAGAAGAGGGACGCTGGGCAAGGGACCCCGAGAGAAGGGTGCCCGACAGCGGGAAAGGGAGAGAAAGAGAAAGAGAGAGAGAGAGAGAAAGACTATTCAAAACTATCTGTTTTGCTGCTGCCGCCGCTACTGCTGCCGCCGCTGCTGCTGCCGCCGCCGCTGCCGCTGCTGCAACTGAAGCACCGGGGCCGTTCGTCCCCGTGTCCGTTCCCCGCTCGCCCCACGAGCCCCACGTTCGAGCCCCGCGCGCCCCGGGGACAGCCCCTCCGTCTGCCCAAACACGGGAACTTTGCAGCGCTGAGCCCGGATGCAGAGCCCTGACTCCTGCGCACTGGCACAGCGACCCCCTCGCTTGCTGCTGTGCATTGTCCTTGCTGAGGGTCAAACACTGTCGGGGCACCTTCCCTTGGTGTAGGATTCCTACTTGACCCAAGCACTGCACTTACACCTCCAGTGTTGCTTTCCTGTGTGGAAAGGAAAACTGTGTGTAGCTCATGGTATTTTAGAGTGTCTAAAACTTGCCAAGTCACAGATTTTAGAGGTGAGGTGCATTTGGAATGAATGGGATGGAGAAGCAGTGCAACATGGAAAAGAGGAGCATAGAAATAAATAGAGGAAAACATCTTGGATTGTTTCTTTCATTTTCATTTCCCTTCTGGAAAGCTGTTTCAGTTTTCCAGGAATCATCTGCTGTCTGCTCTTCTCAAGAATCTCTCATGGAGAACAAGGTTGAGCCTCTGTCACAAGATTTGCCACCAGCTGCAGCTTCTCTTAGCTTTCCACAGTGCACAGTGTGTGCAGCAGGACTTTTGCAGCAAAGCAGGACAAATGTTAGGAGAACTTTACATGTCCGTTCTTTTCCTGCTGGGCTGGGGAGTTGTGCCACTGGTGAAGTTTTCATTGTGACTGTTTGTGCTGGTTTCAGGCAAATTTTGGGAGGAAACCTCCAAAAGGGGTCAGTCTAGAAAGCAAGTTCCAGCGGCCCCTCCCCCTACTAGCTGAGGAAAAGACTTCCCTCCAGAGCGGGTTTAAACAATTCCAAGAAAAAGGAAAGTCACAGTCCGAGGAACTTCTCTGCCCCAGCTAGCTAAAACCAAATTGCTAGACCTGGGCTGTGAAGGCATCAGGAAATTTCCAAGTCTGGGCACTGGCGGTCCCAGCAAACACCAGATCTGGATGATGCTGGTGCCAGAACCTGGAAATATCCAAACTTTGGCTTTCTGTGCCAGCACCAGGAAGTTTTCAGATCTGGGTGCTGGCGCTGCCAGCAAACACCAGATCTGGGTGGTGTCATTGCCAGTGACAGAAATCTGCCAGATTTGGGCTCTGCTGGCACCGGGAAATTTCCAAGTCTGGGCACTGGTGCAGCAAACGCAAGATGTGGGTGGTGCCAGACCCAGCAGCAGGAAGCTGCCACAGGTTTTAGCTTTCTGTGCCAGCAAATTGCTGGACATGGGTGGTGCTGGAACAGGGAAATTTCCAGATCGGGGCACTGGCAGTGCCAGCAAACACCAGTGAAACCTTCTGGTCCTCGTCCGGTCCGTTGACCAGTGGTTTCCCTGAGAACCAGCTCTGGCCACTTTACAGACAGAGACTGCTTTCATCTGGTTGTGTGGAAACAGAACTTTACTGAAGGCAAACACAACAAACAGCATGGCGTGCACAGTACAGAGAGAGAAGCAGAAAAAAGCCTGGGTCCGGGATCTAGCAGGGATATTTATACATTTATTTATGGGGAAGGGTTAAGGTGGGATCTGAGGGAAGGATCCAAGAGGAAGGAATGATTAGGAATATCACAATTTTGCGGCAAAAAGTAACCAATGGTAGCAAAGAGAACTCAGAACTTTCTAGTAACAATCTGCATAACTGAACAAGAGGATTATGGGTGGGAGCTCCTGCTCACCCTAAAGAGGGTTTTCCCACAGCCTTAAGCCGAGGTCTCCTTCTTTTAAACCAACCCAAACACAGCAGATCTGGGCGCTGCCAAGTTTGGGCTTTCTTTGCCAGAAAATTGCTGCCTTTGGGTTTTGCTGGCATCGGGAAATTGCCAGATGTGGGCACTGGCAGTGCCAGTGCACACCAGATCTGGGTGGGGAATGTGCTGGCACCGGGAAATTGCCAAATGCGAACCTTCTCTGCCAGCAAATTGCTGGAATTATGCTGTGCAGGCATCTGAAAAATTCCGGATCTGGGCACTGGCGGTGTCAGCAAACATGAGATTGGGTTGCTTTAAATACCTTTTAAATCCAGGTATTTGCTTGATTTAGGCTTTCATTGCCAGCAAATTGCTGGAATTGGGCTGTGCCAGCACCAGGAAATTGCCATGCCATGTTTGGACACTAGCAGTGCTGGAAAACACCAGATCTGGGTGGTGCCGGCCCCAGGTATTTGCCAGGTTTTGTATTTCTGTGCCAGCAAATTGCTGCACTTGGGCTTTGCCAGCACTGGGAAATTTCTGCATCTGGGCAATGGCAGTGCTGGGAAACTCCAGGTCTGGGCAGCAACAGAGCCAGCAGTGGAAAATTGCCAGATTTTGGGGGTTTTTGCCTGCAAATTGCTGCACTTGGGCTGCACCAGCACCAGGAAATTTCTGGATCTGGGCACTGGCAGTTCCGGGCAACACCAGTTTTTGAGAGCCGAAATGAGGGATGTGGGACGCCAGGCGGCTCTTCAAAGTGCAGTTTATTGTATCCAAGGTGATACAGCAGTCCAGAGTCATGGGTGACAGAGCTGTGCTACAGCTGTCAGCTCCAGCTGCAGGCCTGGAGACCCTTAGTTTAGGTTACAAATGCATTATATACTTTTCTTTGCTGAGCATCTTCACACAATAGAACCAATCTATACCTTAACTTTTACCTATAGCCAATCATAACTACTATCATTACCATATTCATGTTACTATTCTCCAATCACTAAAAGTTAGTACATTACAGTTTAAGCTAAAAGTTGTTTTCCAGTTTTCTTGCAGTGGAAAATTCTGAGACCTTTTTTCTACTTGCAAAATTTGCTGACTTGTTTGCCTGTGCTATCTTTCTGCTTGGTAAAATCTTCTTGTTTGAGGTGGGCTTATCCTTTGCTCTAAGTCATAAAAACCCCTTCTAACTAACATACACTTTGCCTTCTTAGCTATCCAAAAAGACTGGCTCATCAATTCTTTTCTTTTATATCAAAACTTGCTTTCATTTATATTCGTCTTCAGACATTACATTCAAAAATCTTTCAGCCAAGCATACATATCTGTTAGACTTTCTTGTCAAACTGCATCCCTGTATAGTGGTCAAGTGCTTGAGGCCAGGAGCACCTGGACAATGGGGACAGTTCTTTCCTATAGGAAGGAAATCACAGAACTCCAGGGTTTTGAAGGCACATGAGAAGCAGTCCCCAGAGGCCAAGGCAAGCCAGACCTGTCTGTCCTTGCAGCTTTTGTCTGAAAGCAACCCTTGGATATATGGGGAGTTTTGGGGTGGAATTCCATTTCAGCCATGGGCTCCTGGACAGGAATGACAGTTCTCCATAGAGGGGCAAGGGCCCCTCACAGCTGCTCATGGTCCCTCACAGCCCCACATGGCCCCTCACAGCCCCTCACGGCCCCTCACAACCCCTTGTGAGATGCAAAGCTGTGTTTCGTGTCAGGTACAAACAGGCAACGTGTGTACTTGTGAATGAGAAATGTGTGGATACCGACAATGGGATAGTTGTGAATTCTAGTAATAACTGAGGAAAATAAAGCATGGAAAAAGACTTTTGAACGTATCTTTTGTTTGCAAATTAACCCTAGTTGATTTAGGAGCATTTGAATTAAAGTGTTATAGATGTTGCTTTTTGTTTGCATTTAATCCATAAAGAGTTCTGCAATAATAACCTTTTGAAGTATAATTTTAGAATATTACTTGTATTATTGAAACTGTAGCTTTGGAATATATATAAAGGAAATATGCTTATCTCACGCCTTATTGAAGCAGAGAAAAACAGCTTGAAAAAGGAAGATGAACATCACCTCAAGGGTTTATGGTTTCGACCAAAGGGAAGCTGGACATCACTGTTATGAGATTTGGAGTCTCTGCAATTAAAAGGTGGACCCATATCTGGGGAGCTGGACTCCACCAGATGGAATTAGTCTTTCTTCTTTTGGAAACTGGACCGTCACCATCTGGGAATTCTCCTTTGAGATAGATCCTGAGAAATTAAAATCACAATAGTTTATAGAATTGTGATGTAATAATTTGGAATAAAAATTGCTGATGAGTAAAAGATTGGAAATAGAAACTGCTGAAAAAACCTGATGGGTACCCCTGTAAATACCTGTAACCATCAATTATCGGTATGCAGTTGGAGGGAAAACTTCCCCCACTGTACCTGGCGCTGTATTGCTCATACTTTATCACATTAAATAATAAATTGATTGCTGCTTGAATATTGGACTAGTCAAGCTTCTGATTCATAACACTCTCACAGCCCCTCACGGCCCCTCACGGCCCCTCACAGGCCCAGTCCTGGGGCTCCTCCCAGAGGAGGGGTCGGGCCCTGCTTGTTCCCCTTTCATTTCAGTGCCTTCATTACAGCAACAAGCAAAGAAAGCTGAAATGGAGCGTTTCCCCAGCATTTCCCTCGGGGTTAACTGCGGGCTGAAGCTCTGTGCTGGCGCTGGCCCCAGCGCCACCATCCCTGCAGCCGCCAGGCCTTTGCTGTCCCCCCGTGTCCGTTCCCTGTCCCCGAGTCCCGCCCGGCTCTGGCAGCAGCAGCAGCTGCAGCGCAGGGGGCACCGGCCCGGCCCAGCCGGGGCTCCCGGCCAGGAGCAGCAGCAGCGCCGGCCCCTTCCCGCCTGCTCCTGCCTCGGCTCCCAAGGGCTTTTAACAGCTCAATTCTGGAGCAGAGCAGCCAGCACCCACACACAGCCCTGACTGCTCAGGGCCCGCCTGTGCTGCCCTGAGCCAGCCCTCAGAGGAAGAAAGGATCGGGCTCCAGCGCTGTTTTCAACGCTCTTTTACTCACCCTGAGCTGACAGCAGGAGGCTGCTGGTGCCCTTTGCCTTGGCAATTGGAGATCATGGCTGCTCTTGGCCCTCTTCTGCTTGCCACCTGAATTTTATCAGTACAACTGCACTTGCCTCTTTCAATCACTGCTGCCCACTGTGCTTTTGTGATGGTGAACTCAGTGTTTTTGTCACAGGCATCATGATTAGCAGAGACTGAAATGCTCACAAGTCCTTGAGCACCAAGTCGAGGGGAATGAAAGCATCACAGACCACTTTTGCAGCACTCAAACACAGCCCTGCTGCTGGTGCTGTTGAAATAGAATCAACCTACAGAGACCATCACAGAAATTGCCTCTGGAGTGGCAAATCAAATGAAAAAATCCACCAGGAGAACGAAAATACTGAAGTTGGCTGGCTTCATTGCTTCCTCGGAGCAGCAGAAAATGGAGATGCCCAGAGGTATTTTGCACTGCTGCTGATCCCAGTTGGAGCCCTGCCCTCTGCAGAGTCCCAGCGGGAACCTGAGCCCAGCCCAGGGAGCTCCCAGAGTGTCCTGGAGATTCTTTCTGCATTCGATCAGGCTTGCATTCCCCAGCAAGTCCCCAACAAAACCTCCTGTTTTCTTGGGTTAGAACAGGCACAATGAAAAACTCAGCAATGGCACAACTGCCCAGCCCACAAGGAAAAGAAAGGACAAGTTGTCAAGGAATCCAAACATTTGTCTTGCTTTGCTGCAGAAGTCGTGCTGCACACGGTGTGGAAAGCCAAGAGAAGCTGCAGTTGGGGGCACATCTTGTGACAGAAGCTGCACCTTGTTCTCCAGGAAAGGTTCTTGAAAAGGGCAGACAGGAGTGTGGAGAAGATTCCTGGGGAAGTGAAACAGCTTTCCACAGGTGAAATGAAAATGGAAAGTGTTATGTTTGTCCAATTATCTCATCATAAAAAAACCCAATAATATCAAAAGTAGTAGCAATTTTAATTGAATAGTTAAAATAAAAAAAAAATTAAAATTGGATACAATATAATTTGATTAAAATAAGAGATAATTTGGTTCCAATAATAGCGCATAAGCAAACGATAACCACGGGGTACGGAGGGCAGAGTTCTGGGATCCTTGCCACCTCACCTACAAGCTTGCCAAGTGAAAATCATCCCTTATATGTCCTGTGTCAATACCATCTCTTCTCATTTTCGGTTCATCATGTCTCTATCTCCGCCCTCATTACCACCCTTATCACGCATGCACCATCACTTGGTTTGGTGTTCACACAAGTCTTTGGGGGTCGTTTTGGATGAAGACCTCTCCTCTTCCTCTTTGTCTTTTAATTCACCTTTGGGTTACACATGCGCATCAAGCCAGCACAATGTAAGCCAAGACTAACGTATCACTGCATCTACATATCAAGGCAATAAATCCCTTATAATTAGCATTTTCTGGTACCCAACCAGGTTCTTGGTCATTTTTAGCAACTGTATCTTAAGCTTGTTTCCTGTGGTCCTTGAGAACATCTGCTGGGGGGGGGGGGGGTGGAGCCCCTCCTCTCCCTCTCTTCTTTGGCATTTAACTATTTTATTATTCTCAAATATTAATTACTGTATCATTATTGATTACTGTTTCAATCTTTATCAGCACGAATCATACCTATTTATCACAAATCTCCCATTTCTCTTTTTGATCATTATGATTCATGCTGCATTTAAAAAGCTGTGCCCTGATGTCTTTTATATTTTTCAGAATTTTGGTTTTCTTGTTGTCTCTTTTCAGCTTCAAACTTTTCTAGCATTTCTATTACTGCTTCTAGTCTTTCACACTTTCAAGTTTAGTTAGCATGTCCTGGTCTATTTCAATCCTTTAAAGTCCTTTTTGTCTTTAACAGGGGTTGATTTAGCTTTTAATACCATTATAGATCTTGGTTTTACTTTTTCTGCTGATTCTGAATCTAGAGACATTGTTGAAATTTGCATCTTTTGAATCACTGAGTGAATTAGCCTAATAAAATACAAAATCATACAAGGCAGAAACATAAGTCCTAGAATTGAGCATAACAACATGAACTCTAACATTTTCCTCCAAACACTTCTAAAGAGGTTACCCCACCAATCTGTTTTCAAGATTGAATTCCACTTTTGTACCGGCACATGAGCTACTCTTTTAATCTTTTTTGCAAGTTCTGTGATAGCTTCTCCATAATTATCAATTTCTACATAGCACTCAGATTCATTAAATCTCCTACAAACTCCTCCTTCTTTTGCTAACAGATAGTCTGGGGTGATCCTGTTTTGGTACACAAACACCCACATTCGTGTATATTGCCTGGCCAACATTTTTAAAGCATTGGAGGTGCGATTTGACACCACCTCTACTACTGCTTGGAGCCTTATTAATCGATTCAACAGATAAACTGGGGTCCTATATCTCCATGACCCATCCTGAGCTCATGTTGCTGGGTCATAATATGCTATAATTCGTTCTGCAGGCTATTTGTCCTCCCCCCAGTTTTGATTCCCTCCTGCTGTTGGAAAATTTAAATTCAAATCTCCTTTATTCCACTGCAGGGTTTCATACAGTGGAGTTCCTAGCACATTGCTCCTAGATCTCAGTAAAACAAAGAAGGAGGGTTGTATTACTCCCAAAGTATAAGTTCCTCCCCATTTTTGAGATAACTCACTGTATGCTCGTTGCCCACAAATTTAATATATCCCATCTGGGGCTTTCCATTTCTTATCAGTTTTCTCCGGTTGTTCCCAATCAGACCTCAGGCTGTCGATGGATTGGTAGGGGTTAGTTCCAGGACTTCTGTACCAGCATACATTAATCTGTTCATCTTATTCACAATTTATTTCTTTTATTGGTCCCCAATATCCAATGGGGTTTTCAGGTCGCCAAATTTTTGAACAATTATCCATATTAACCACCAACGTGGATTTACAAGGAGTATGCCCTACTATTTTATTAAATTTCCTTCCTTCTCGAGTTATACAAATGATTCCAATTACTTGATGGCTTAAAATCCATCCTTCAGGTCTCTTCAATGTTCCAGAAATTTGGGTGTGGTTCTACTTTAAAAATTGCTCTGGAGCTAAGCTCTCACCTTTCCATGGCCATCTTTTAGCCATTTTTTAGACCTCTACAAATCTCACATTTGGATAATTCCAATTCTGTAGCAATCCTTTGCATCAATCCTACAAACTGGTTCTTATTCAAGGCTGGCAAATTCCAATCTTTGTAGCACTGTTTTACCTGTTTATACAATTCAGCTAATTCTCTTGACTCTTTTCTCTTGTTCTTTCTTCTATTCCCCTTTGTTTCTTTTTTTTCTTTTTTTTTCTTTTTCAATTTTTCTTTTAGTGCCCGGCCCCCTATTCTTATACTGGGATCATCTTTATTATGATTTCTTTCAAAACAAAAAAAACCTTCCATATTGAGGGCCAATCTGATTACTATGGGGATAAGGAGCTTGTCCGTTATATCCCAAATTTTTCCCTACCCAATACATCTTTCCTTCCTTAATACAAACATCTATAACACTGCTGCGATTTTAGCAGGCAGAACTAGCATATGGGTGTGTTACAAACACAGATTCCACCTTGTCCTTAATCCACACAGGTTGATTACAATAGTCACAAATGTTGAAATTGCTGGGACTTGGTTTTTGCCTTGTTTGCTTTTTCATTGCTGAAACTCTGTCCAGTGTGGCTTTCTGGCTTTGGCCAACTGCCCAGGGTACCAGAATGATCACAGTGAAAATAATCCTCAGGAAATCTACCATTTTTCCTTTCTCAAGGCCCCTTGGGTTGCAGCCAAGGGCCGAGATGCCAGTCTTCTTGGTAGCAAAGGTAATATCCCGGCATCTAGTCACCGGTGCTTTTAGTATTTTTGGTACCCATAGCCCCACAGAGTTTGCTTGTCTCTTTTTAAATGCCGTTTCCCAGTTCTAGCTGGTTAAGAAGCAATAATTAAAACAAAAAGAACAGGGAAAAGATTAGGCCGGAATACCATAAACCTGTATTTTCCAAAATTTCAGGGATGTGCCAACTACAAGAAGATTTTTCTAATTATTTTGTGCTTCAGGGGCGGGGAGTGCATTAAGTCACCATCTCCAATAGGCACACTCGCGGCGCCAATGTGCCCCTGGAATGCACCTATGATGTGGTGTATAGACTTCTTCTCCACCACAACTATCAATTTTGAGACACTGGTCTATAATATTATGAGTTGCTCGTTCTCTTATTTGTGCTATAGCAAATATAGCAAGAACCAATTGATCTAAGTTTTGTATTAATCTAATTGCTGCTGGAAGGGTCTCATCTCCCAGTCTCAAAGGTATCCCAAAAAAAATTATCAACAATACGTTCTATAGTTAGCTGGCTAAATACATAACCATAGCAAAGCAAGCAAATAAATTGTCTCTTCTTTTCTTCTCTCTTACTTTCCACCATGAGTTAAAGCAAAGTGTGCAAACAATACATATTCAGGGATGACACTTTAAACCACGTTTACTGCACTCCCAATGTTTTACTTGTCTCTGCTCTCTTTCAACAACAGCTGTTATCAATCGCAGTTTCTGGAATTGCAGTTTTGTAATCAATTCTAATAATGTTGCTGGTGCATGACCCTGGAGGAGATCTTCAATCTTTTTAGGCCGTTCCCACTGATTCAGAAAGTCTTTTGTTCTTTTTCCACCGGCGTTCTTCTGCCTCCGAGCTCAAGGGAATTGCGGTTAGCAGCCATCCAGGATGCCTAGTTCATTCTTAATAAATCAGGGTTAATATAAATCTACTTAAATCCCACCATATTATCACATTCTTGGAATTTCATGTTCCAACAATATTTTAGCTTAGTTTGAACTTTAGTTCAACTTTAGTTTGAACTGTAGCCCGAGCTGCTGGAAATGCTTTAACCCACTGAGGTAATTCATCTATTATAACTAACAAATATTTCCACCGACCCACTTTAGGCAATTCTATAAAATCAACCTAGATCTTTTCAAATAGCTTGTAGGCTCTTTTGCATCCTCCAGAGGGAGGGGTTTTTAACACTTTCTTTTTTACTTTTTGACAGGTGAGACACCCCTGGGTAATTTGCTTTCCAATTTCAAATATCCTTATACACCCATAAAATTTTAAAAAGTGATCACAAAAGGCTCTTGTTCCCCAGTGTGTCTGTCTATGCAAGTTATCTAAGATCTAATGTGCCACTGGTTTTGGCATCATAATCCTGCCATCAGGAAAAACTCACTTTCCCTCCTTAAATGTTGCTCCTAATTTCTTTATAGTTGCCAGTTCTGCTAGCGGAAGGGAAAGTGTCTCCTGCTGAATTTCTATTTTTTGTAAGATCATGATTTCAGTATCTCTTTTTCTTAAGGTCACTCTTTTTGCTTCTTCATCGGCCAAATTATTTCTCTGACCCTAATATCCCTCCCTCTCTGGTGTTCCTTTACATGAACTACTGCTATTTTCTTTGAGCCTTTTAAAGCTTCAAGTATCTGAATTATCAATTCCCCGTGTACTAACCCTTTCCCTTGAGTGTTTATAAGTCCCCTTTCTTTCCAAATTTTTCTAAAAGTATGTACTACACTAAAAGCATATTTGGAGTCTGTATAAATAGTCCCTTCTTGCCCTTTTAGTATTAATAGTGCACAGAGTAATGCATACAATTCACGGCTTGTGCTGACCAGGAGGGACTAAGGGGACCAGACTCCTTTACCCTCAACTTTTTCCCACTTCACCTGAATGCCAACCCGTGTCATTAATTTCTAGATTATCTTCTTCAGTTAAAGAATACATTTTAAGTTTTCCTTCACAGGGTTTTATCTGTAAATTTAAGGCTATTATTAGATCTCTGCCTAACAAATTATTCTTGGCCTCTGATAACAACAATAAATCATTTACTCCAAATTTGTCATCTGTTTTAATTTGCACTCCTTTTATTACAGGAACAGGGAAAGCTTCTCTCGTAATTCCGATTACTGAAACTCGCTCACGACTTATCTCACATCCCTGGGGTAATTTTGTCACTGTCGACTGAGAAACTCCTATATTTACTAAAAATATAACTTATCAAGGGCTCTTCTGGTGGCGTTTCTGTCCCCTTCATTAAACAGAGCCCCTGACCTCCCTGAAAAGTTTCCTCATCGTGCTGTTTCTTCCCGCAACTTTTTTTGTAGGTGCTCCTTCTTATAATAGTAAAAACAGGTGGGTCCTGCACCCTTCAAGGCAGGGCAAGGATTTCGTAAGTGCCCTTTCTTGTGGCGGGAAAAAACACACAGGTCCTGTGTTCTTAAAAATAGATCCTGACATCTGCAGTTTGTTTTTCCCTGCGGATTTTTTTTCTTTTTTTTCTTTTTTTCTGTATTCAAAGCTGCCTGCATTTCTCTAACTGCCACCACCAAAATTCTGGCATCTGCTTTCTGCTTTTCCTCATCTCTGTTCACACACACCCTTTGTGCTTCTCTCAGTAACTCCTGAAGTCACCTGTCCTGCCAGTCTTCTAATTTTTCCAGCTTCTGCCTGATGTCGCCCCTCAGGACTCTAAAAGGCAGCATACTTACTCTCTTCCTGATTAACAGGGTCTTTTGAACTCACATACATATTTAGAGCCTGGCAAATCCAATCCTCAAATGATCTGAACTTGGGCCAATATAAATTATCTTTCCGGATCATTTCTTTTGTCCATTTAAACATGTAATACTTAACTATTTTCTGTTTACTTTTTCTCCTTTGGGATTCTCATTCATCCCAAAACCGTATCATCATCCCCAGTGGGCTGTCCTGAGGAATGCTCCCCCCCGAGAACCCCCCTCACGGTTCCCAGATACCTCAAACCACTGAGAATTTTTCCTACAATCTGCAGCCCCTGGGTCAAGGAACTTGTTCCCTGACCCATTTCTGGCGGCAACAAACTAAGAAATTCCCGGTACCAGGAGAGTCTTAGTTTCCCACACTCACCTCGTGGCTCAACTTCCTCACTTACTACTCTGCCACACTGCCTTTTTAATCTACCTGTTCCACTCCTATCTCTCCCTCTGCAATCTACTTGTTCCACTCCTATCTTTTCCTCTTTCTCAATCTATTAGCCCCATCCTCTCACCATCTAATCACATACTAAATTGCCTGCTACCAACCCATCCAAAGAAATTGAACCTCTTCATTCACTCTCTCAGTCTCCCCACTGAGTCAATCCCTCCTGCCCAAGGACCTTCCCACAGGTGCCTGGACCAGGGATCCCCTCCTTCCCCCTGGGTCAAACCCTCCCGGGGTCCCCACTCATTCACTTTTCTTTCATTTCCCTCCTTTCCCGGCCGGCCTCCTCTCGGACAGCACGAAAACGCGGTACTGGGAGGTCCCACTCACTTCGGGGGTCCGGGACTGCCCAGCCCCCATCTCAGACACTCCACACACACTCACACATGCATACAGCCGCCCCCCGACGCAAAACCCCATGATACTCACAGCCTCCTTTTCTCACAAGGGTCTTCGTGCACAAGGCAGTTTTCTATGGGTACTCTCTCTCCTACAAGCCGGCACTCTGATGGGACCCTCTCTTGCGCGCTCTTAAAAACTAATTTGCTTATGCATTATTGTAAAAAAGACTCTCTTTTCCCAAGGGAGAGTGGTCTAGCCTTGGGACCACTTAAAAGTCTGGTGGGGAGCTCCTTCCCAGAAGCTATCCGCCTCCCCGGATTTAAAAGAGTCCCGGGTATCGGCACCAAAATTGTTACGTTTGCTCAATTATCCCATCATAAAAAAGCCAAACAATATTAAAAGTAGTAACAATTTTAATTGAATAGTTAAAATAAAAAAAAATTAAAATTTGATACAATATAATTTGATAAAAATAAGAGATAATTTGGTTCCAATAATAGCGCATAAACAAACGATAACCGCGGGGTACGGAGGGCAGAGTTCTGGGACTCTTGCCACCTCACGTACAAGCTTGCCAAATGAAAATCACCCCTTATATGTCCTGTGTCAATACCATCTCTTCTCATTTTCGGTTCATCATATCTCTATCTCCGCCCTCATTACCACCCTTATCACGCATGCGCCACCACTCGGTTTGGTGTTCACACAAGTCTTTGGGGGTCGTTTTGGATGAAGACCTCTCTTCTTCCTCTTTGTCTTTTAATTCACCTTTGGGTTACACATGCGCATCAAGCCAGCACAATGTAAGCCAAGACTAACGTATCACTGCATCTACATATCAAGGCAATAAATCCCTTATAATTAGCATTTTCTGGTACCCAACCAGGTTCTTGGTCATTTTTAGCAACTGTATCTTAAGCTTGTTTCCTGTGGTCCTTGAGAACATCTGCTGGGAAGGGGGGGTGTAGTAAACCCCTCAGCTTTAGCCAGGGCCCCTTGGAGAACAGAAAGCTGACACAGCGGCAAAGAAGTTTCCTGTCTCCAGGGACATCCGCCTTGTACCTTATGCCTATAGCCATGGAAGGCAATATGTTGTTAACCCTACTATTGGTCACTTATGGTCACTCTAACACCTTTGCCATTGGTCAGGATTGGATCTGGGCCAAGGGTATAAAAGTAGCATACTGTACCCCTACTAACTCGGAAGAAGAGCTGAGACCCTTCACGAACCCCTCCAATAAAGCCATACTTGTGGAACAGCCGGCGTCTTCTTCTCTCTCTACCGTCTGCTGGAGCCTTAGGCCAAGGGAAAAGCTACCTAGCAAGCAATGCTGAAATCACAAGAGCTGCCTAATCACTAAGAGCTGAATATTCCCTGCTTGCTAGGGCTGTCCCGCGGCCTTGGTCTGAGAGCGAGCTGGCTTCTGGCACCCAGTCCCCTAGGAGACTGAGCTCTGGAGCTGTAATAGCTTGCCTAGGATAAGACCAAGCAAGGCTCATTTTGGGGGGGGTGGAGCCCCTCCTCTCCCTCTCCTCCTTGGCATCACAACTTTTAACTATTTTATTATTCTCAAATATTAATTACTGTATCATTATTGATTACTGTTTCAATCTTTATCAGCACAAATCATACCTATTTATCACAGTAATATATCTTGCTAATTCTGCACTTGGAGGAATTACTCAGGTCTGCAGTCTTTATTACACACCCTGTTCTAAAAGACTTTTATGCTATTTTCCCTCTCTCTGTGTTTTCACATGTGGTCAACAAGGTTTTCTTTCTAAGAATATTAATCACAATATCCCAAAGGATTAAAAAATGCTTAGGTATTTTTTCCCTAAGTATTTATTAAAGAAAACTAGTAATAAAAAACTGTATACATGCTAGATAAAAAATACAAACAGAAATAAACTTGAGAGTTCTCCCAAAAACCTTAAGAAAAAACCCCATGTACTCTATAAAACCCAGAGCATTCATCTACAGCATACAAAAATGGGCATGTTCTAGAAGAGAAAATTCGTGCAATGGTTCCGCACAGAATTCTATGCTTTCAAGCTTTTTGCCCTTCAGGGGCAGTGCCATTCTTTGAACTGTAATGCTCTGAGCATGTTCTGCTCACCATGGCAGCTTTCTGCTCTGCCCTGGTACAGATCATCCTCCCAGCAAAGGGGGAGTGCAGCCACCACAACTCGCAGCACCTTCCCACATAGCAAGAACCTGAAGGGGAGAGATGGCTTTCACCAGCTGCTGCGGGTTCTAACAGTGCCACCTCTCAGCTGCCGAAAGCCTGAATTTCTGTGTTGCACTGTGTTAGTTTATTGAGTCAAATGTTCTGTTATATAGTGGTATGTTCAAGTGTTCCCCGAGTTATTACAGTTAGCTTCTCCCCTATGTTATGCCCTCCGACCCAAGGAGATTCCTCCTCGAGGAATCCCCTCCCTCCTCAGCACATTTTTCCCTGTCAAGACAACCCGGCCCCTTTGCCCCATCAATCAGTCAAAACCCTACCCTTTGCTCCAGAACATTCCCTGTCCCTCACCCTAAGATCCAATCCCTATGCCAACACTCTCTCCTCCCCTTGTTCTGATTTGTTGTAGCCCTCAAAACCGCACCCCAAGAGTCACTTATTGGTTACTATATGGTGTCCACCCCCTGCTTTGAAAGATTTTAAAAATCCGGTCACAGGGATGTTGGGGGTTTTTTCAACATCTGTTCCCTTTGGGAATTCTTGCCTGCACGACCTTCCCCCGCCTCTCCTGATGAATTTGCTGCACTTTATGCCGCAGAAGAGCCTCCTTTGCTTCCTTCACTCGGTCCTCCAGGGGTCTCAACTGCTGGCATTTGGCCTAGAGGTTCTGGCTCAGGCAAAACCCTATCCTAGCCAATTCCCCCCTCTTGCCGTTGTCTCTGGAGCATCACAGAGCTAGCCAGGGCTGTGGAGGGCAGTGACAGTGACCCATGCCCTGGCATTTCACAGCCCCCAGAGCCACACCTGCCAGGCCACAAGCCGCAGCCCTGGTCCCCACTGCCGGCCTCAGGGGCTCCTGGGCATCCTCACCCTGAGTGCAAAGGCAGCCTCAGGAGCACCCCAGGGCGCTCTGGATCCAGGCTGCAGACGCCTTAAAGCCAGTACTGACAGGGACATGGATGGGGACTGCAGCTGGATCTTGCAGTGCTCATCAGCCCTGACTGCTCTCTAAGTGAACCCAAACCTCATTGGCAGCACCTTGAGCACATTGACCCTGCTCGCCCATCCTGGAACCTGGTGTTCCCACATCCTGCACCAGCCCTTTGCAGAGAGTGACCAGCTCCCAGCTGCTCTGCTACCCTGGCCTTACTTTCTGTTTGCCGGCAATGAACTTAACGGATACACTCCTGAGAAACCTAGCACAACCTTTGCTTCTCAGGAGCTCTTCGGCAAAACAACTCCAGTAATCCCTAGTTTTGCACAGAGAAGGAGGTCCTGACAAAGCATGAGGCAGAGGCAGGGCTCTGGCATACGAATTCCTGAGCTGCAGGATTCCACCCATTGTTGTTCCTAGCTACTTTGCTGATATTTTAGAGCCAGTTCTGGACAAAGGCTGTGCTGACAGGATAGAAAAACGTGGAGAAAAAAAGGTGCAGGAGACAACAAAAAAAAAACAAGGGGGAAAACCCTTAGAAATACAGAGCACAACAGAAGTCCTTGGAGATGGTTCAATAGAAAATGCCACCAGCAGTGAGCAGAGCCCAAGGTTGCTCACTGCCACCCCAGGGGCTCCTCAGTCCCCTGCTGGTTTGTGTCTGATGCAGCCCTGCCTGGAAAGGGCTCCAGGCTCTGGTGTTCCCAGCTTGCTCCAGGCTATATTCTTAGCAGCACTGAAAGAAGAGGTGAAACAAAGAGCCATTTTCTGTCCTGCCTGCAAACTCTTCTCCTTCAGTGCCACTGCCAGAGATCATCCCTCTGTCAGCTTGGCACTGTGCCTGCTGCATCCTCGTCCCTGTCCCTTGCATCAGCTCCTGCACATTAGCACTCACTGTCCCACATCATGAACAGAGAGAGCTGTGTCAGAAGAGCAAGGAGTGCATTTTCTTGGCCTTTCTAACAGACACAAGAAGCATGAGTCCAAATAACTTTGTTGTTTGTTCCTGCCCTCTTTTTCGATAAGTCTTTTCTGCTTTAATGCAAAAGCCTCTTTTCATACATGGATGGAATGATCTGGAATTGGCAGTTGCTTCAGGCTGTCAGGCACCATGGGAGTTTTCTCTTGTCTCTGATGAGGATTTGGTGAATTTTCCATTGGTCACTTGGTGGTGTCACCATGGGCTGAGCTCAGCAGCCGACTCTGCTGTCCCCAGGGGATGCATTGGGACGCCAAGCCCCTCATGGCTGGGATTCGGGGGAGGGCGGGCTCGGAGCGCCCAGGGCCTGGGCCCGTGAGGAGCTGTTGCTGGCGCTGGCTGTGCTCAGCCCGCTGTGCCAAGCAGCCGCAGCCATGGAGACACAGGCGGGAGCTGTGGCCGAGGCCGGCAGGCGGGCCGGGCCGGCTCGCAGCTGCGAGGACGCCGGCAGCCTGTGCCCTGAGGCTGAGGCCGTGGCGGGCAGTTTGCGGGCAGGGCTTTTCCGAGCCGGCCGCAATGTGCTGCCTCCCGTGTGGGCCCGGCTGCGGCAGAGGCAGGCGGGAGCGCAGCGGGGCCGGCAGCGGCGGGCAGAGGCCGCAGAGAGCAGCAGCCCGGGCGGGCCCGCTGCGGAGCGGGATGGAGCTGCCGGGCAGCCCCCGGCCGTGTCTGTGCGCACAGGGCAGGAGCAGAGCCCGCAGACGAGGCAGGAGCCGCGGCAGGAGCCGGCCATAGCGGCAGCTCGCCGCGCCCGGGGCCGCAGCCGCAGCTCTCCCGTGCCGGCCACAGCAGCAGCCGCTCGCCTCCGAGGCTCCGGCGCTTCCCGAAGACGAGGGGCCCGGCCCCCAGCACGCCCTGGAGCCCCGTAGCCAGAGGAGCCGCCGGCGCCGCAAAGGGCAGTGCAGAGGGCGCAGGGTGAGGAGGAGGACATGAGGCTCACTCTGGGCCGCGCTGGGGCAGCTCTGCCTTGTCAGTCTTCGCCTTGAGCCCTTTGCTTCTTTTCCATGAGCCCTGATCCCCATCGTTGGCCAAGGGCCCCCGCCGCCCTCTGCAGGGCTGCAGGAAAAGCTGCCTCAGTCACAGAATCACAGAATCCCTGGCTTGGAAGAGACTTTCAAGATGATCGAGTCCAACCTAAAAAATACCTCAACTAAAGCACAGCACCGAGTGCCACTCCAGTCTTCTTTCAAAGGCTTGCAGGGATGGTGAGTCCTCCCTGTCCCAGGAAGAACCAAGATAACACTGGGGCCTTCTACCCCCCGGCGCTTGGAGCTCTGGAAGCTCTGGAAGTTTGTCTTTCTGCTTAGGCAAAGGCCATGGAAAAGGACTGGGAAAAGTAGTCACTAATTGAGTAGCCTACAGAGCTCTAAATTGATGTGCAAGGAATACAGAAAAGACAGAAAAGAAAAAAGGCAAAACCCAAATGGCATCAGTCAAGTCTTGGGCATGAACACATAGCTGCAAAGGGTCTTCTCAGCCCTATTTCTTTGTATTTCTGGGAACCAGAGGAATCCTGCTTGAGCCTCTGGGGAGATGGGTTTGGGAGGTAAAAGTTCATGTCTTTTTTCTCCCTGGGGCAGCTCCTGTTCCTAGCATCAGCTGAGCCTCTCTCCAGCCTGATGCCTGTTCTGATTGTTGCAGCAAAACAACTGATGGCAGACAGAAGACACTGACACTTGCAGAGACGTGGCTTTTCCAGTGCCAGCTGGGAGTGGGAGTCAGAAGAAAAACTCCCAAAAGCACAACTCCATTGGAAGATTGCCTTCCTTTTCATTGCGTAAAGAAGCTCTAGATCCACTTGTGAATTGTCAGTTGTTTGTTAAGGATGGGAAGTTTTCTTTCCTGATTTTTTTCATGTGGTTTGGAAGTGGATGAGGCTCTCGTTCATTCACAAACTCCAGACCAAAGTGCCTTTGGAAGATGGCCCACGTGGCAGTTTTTGCCCAGCCATGGTACTTGTGGATAGAAGAAAGCAAGGGCAATGGTATTTGCAGCCAAAACCCAGCAAAGCTTGGCTCAGCCAAAACATCCTGGGGAGAGAGAGGCCTCCAGCTGTTCCTAGAAATCAGCAGAGTTCCAGCCAAATGGTTGTGTAGCACTAAGTGCAATCTCTTTGCCTGGATCAGAGCCTTGCTCAGCTGAAGAAGCAGAAAGATCAGCAAGGAGCTCCCAAAGGTCCATCACATCATTTTGATTTTGCTCATCTTGTGTAAGTTTGCAACTAAACGTGTTTGCAGTTGAGCTAATGAGAGAAAAAAAAAGTAAATAGAGGCTTTACGGTGGGGCCATGATATTCCACAAGAGGAATCACCGGTGTGCATTTCATTGGAGCTCTCTCAATCCTATAAAAGTATTGTAGCCCTGATTTAAAATAGGCCGATATGAACCAATTTGGAGAGACAGAGACTAAAATGGGTTATGGGTTTTTTTTTTAAGAGTGAGAAAAACTACCCAAAAGGTGTTGTTTTGTGACATTTTAAAATATACTACCTGAAAATTACCAACTGCAATAAATCAAGAGTTTAAAATGCAGTGTTTAGGTATATGAATAATTAAAACCACAAAAATGTGCAGATATGAATGCATGTTTTCATAAAAATCATGAAATGATAGACCAAAAAATACATCCCCTGAACTACAATGCAAAGGCAGGTAGAACTGTACTTGAATGGTCTCTTTTTAGATTGCTGGAGTTTTTTCCTTGTGAAGAGGAGCTAGGGTATTGCTGAAGAAAAGTGGCACAAGCAGGACGGGGCAGCGTGCTGTGCTCCATGCAGAGGCTGCCAGGGGCTGCCCGAAGAGCGCCCTGCTGCAGCCAGAGCCCTCCTGGCCTGGGGCCCGGGAGCAAAGGGCCAGGACAGCCACCTCCTCCTTGTCCTGACCCCGCCACTGCTCCCTGCTGCTGCTGCTGCTGAGGGAAAGAGAAGACTCTCCTAAGGCCCCATGAACGAATGCACTTACGCAGCCCTGGGGATGCCAGTGAAGGAAACCATGTGTCACATAAAGCATGTGTGACCAGAGTCACCAAACACCACCTAAACATGGAATTGTTGCACCTCTCTAGGACAGGCAGAAATTTAAAGAATTAACTGGGGACTTGAAGGCAGAAGAGGCCAGAGGAGGAAAACAACTCTGATGGAAAAAAACCCACCATATCTGAAGGGGGAAACATCTCTGCCTGCTCAGAATTGGTCGAGGGAGCATGCCTCTAATCCTCTCCTGAAAGGGATGCTTTAGGTGAGCTCTGCACCTCCAACTGCCTTGGACCAGAGCAAGGAAGATTCAATTATGTAAATGTTACATAGATAGATAGATAGATAGATAGATAGATACATACATACATACATACATACATGCATAGATACATAGATGGACAGACAGATCTCATTACTGAAATCTCTCTTTACTGTCCTCTCTGTTGCTACACACATCAGAACTTGGTAGCCAGTGCCCCACTCAACTACAATCCTGAGATTGCTCTCCTGTTGCTTCAAAAAAGCACACTCTTGGGGAATCTGGAGCATGTAGGTCCTTATGGAATGCAACCAGACACTCAGAGCATTGCACTGGGAACTGGACTCTTTGTGCATCTGTGCTCAGGCAAGTTCTTCTCTTGGACTCGACCACACTGATGGTGCTGAAGTGGCTGGAATCAGAAATGCAGCCCAGCCCACCCCAGCTCCTCTGATCCCTGAGCACCAGCTGGAATGCAAGGGCATTGATTTCCTGCTCAATTCCCAAACACAACACGCACTGATTCCCTGGGCTGCCAAAAGACACGGGAGCCATTAACCTTGAAAGTGATGTGTTTCTGCCAGTGCTGGAAAAGGGCAGCAAAAACTGAGAAAAAGCTCCCTGGAGAAAGAGAAATTACACAAGGCTTCTCCTTCGAGCAAACAAACAAATAAACAAAATATGAAAGTGTTACCTACTCCAGTGTCTAAAGCACTTGGATGCACTGAAGAGATGTTTGGCAGGGAAGCAGCCCTTGTGCTGAGCATTGGCTCTATGGATCTAAGGCAGGGATCTATGGAAGTCTGCCTGAAGGTCCCTCAGGAGCCCCCATTGTCCAGGTTAAAGCTCCCTCAGCCCCTCCTCACTGGCCCTGTGCTGCCCCCCCGTTGCCCAGCTCCCCTGTCCTTCTGTGCACTCGCTGCAGCCCCTCCATGACTTTCTGCTTCCCAGGGCCCACAGCTGCACACAGCACTCCAGCTGTGGCCGCAGCGCTGCCCAGCACAGGCCACGCTCCCTGCCCTGCTCCTGCTGCCCCACTGCTGCTGGCACAGCCACCGTGCCCTTGGCCTTCTTGGCCCCCTGGCCCCACGCTGCCTCATCTTCAGCTGCTCACGGCCGCCAGCCCTGCGTCCTTTGGGCCCACGCAGCTCCCCAGCCACAAAGGTGCCCATTTCACTTCAGGTACAGCAGGCACCATTGCAAGACGGTCTTCCTGTTCTACAACGACATCTTCTAAGTAGATATCATAAAGTGTGATAAGAATAGAATTGTAAGGCACTCTGACTAAATCAAAATGGTCTAATTCAACTGTACAGGAAATTGCTCTTAAGTAAATATTCCACCCTATCTGCCGTCAGCAAGCAAGGTTCTCTCTGCAAAACTGGATTTGTAGTTCTTTAAAGCTCTGAGATGGAAATTTTAAAATATCCACTTATGCCTTTGTTATTTTCATTGCAGGCGTGAAAACTGATTTTCTTTCAGCCTTCCTTGCTGGCCCTCTACACTCTATTGCTACTGACCAAGCTCTCAGCTTCCTCTACAACTCTTAAGCACCAGGAACATGAAATGTTCCTTTCTCACTCACCTCAGGGTCAGCACTGCTGAATGCACACTTCAGGTGACCTGTAGTGGGAAGGGAAAATGAACCAGATGGTGTGAGAAAACTGCTTGGGCTGCTGAATCCAACAGAAAAGTCAACCCAAACAGAGAAGATTTCCCATTTTGTAACATCCCTCCAGGAGACACCTTTCATTCACACAGCCAGCAAGGGGTCAGGACAATATTCTTGCTTGTGCCTACACTTCAACCTGTTTAGCCAGTAAATGAATACAAACATGACCAAGAAAATCCAAATTGTTCTTTAACACTCAATGCTCCTGTTCTAGAAAACACATAAATGGCTTTTTAAATCCACTCTTTCAGGTCTTTTTTTTGGGTTTTTTTTGTTTGTTTTTTTATTTTTTTTTAATCAGTTGCATGCACTAATTCTCTTTAATTTGCTGGAAATGCTTGCCCAGAAATGCTTCCTCAAAATCCCCTCTGAGCTGTGGCGGACACTCACTGCTTTAGAGTTTACATTTCCTTGCAAAGAGAATCACTAGTTAAGCACTTGGTAAAGGGTCAAGTTAGAGAGGTAAATCCTTTCATGACAAAATTTAAAAAGAAATAAGCTTTCCCTGAGTTCTGGGAACAACTGCAGAGATTTTAAAAGGCATTCCAAGAAGGTCTGCCAGTCTGCATTTTCAAAGCTGTCTTGCTTGTCCCAGCAACCTGAGGAAATGACAGACTCTGCTGCCACAGACTCTCCCGTGGAGGGAACGGAAGCCCTGCAGGTTCCCCTGCAAATGCTGCCCCTGTGGCTACAGACACCCCCTTTTTAGCTGAACCTCTTGGCAGGAGCTTTACCAAACCACTGGCATCCTAATGCTCTTTCTCTTTCAAAATCAGAAACTCAGCCACCAAGAAAGAGCAGGAAGACATAGAAAAGCCAGGTTAGGATACACCCTAACCTAAGTAGAATGGAAAACTCTACTTACGTGCAAAGTGGGTAACATAACACGCGGAAAAAGAAATGCCATAAGCAGCAAAAGCTGCCCTGGCCAGATAGTGAAACATTGTTATTTTTGAAAGTTAGGTAAATAGATGAAACAATGCTCTTGTCAGTGGGCAGCTACCCACTGACAAAGGTGCCAATCAGGAAAGTTCTCCTGAATCTGAGCCAGCACTAGGGCTGCTCTGACACTCAGGCCTTCTGTGCACCAAGGCAACCTTCTGATGCCACTATGACAACGTGGCAACCATGCCCTGACATCACAAAGCAAACGCTCCATGTTGGTCTGTGAATTTATGCCAAGCAATAACCAACCTTCCCTACAGCAAACACAGAAGAGCCTGGGAAGTTTTCCTCTGTCACAAAGCAGCACAAATTCCCCTCATGGGCCAAACCCTGTTATTCAGGGGATCCAAGAGGAACTCCAAGAGTGCCCCAAGCACCTACAGCCTGTACCCCAGCTGAGCACTCAGATGGGATACAAGCAAAGGAAACCAGACCAAGAAAATGGTCCACAGCCCAGGGCTCCTGTGGATGTACATCTCTGCCTTTCTTTCCCTTTGGAAGCAGTCAAACTGGCAACTTGAGGGGAAACCAAGGGCTTTGTGGGGGCTGCATTGCTCTGCACACACCCAGGCCACCCGTGGCACAGAGCTTTGGTGCCTAAAAGGATAAACCAGCTGGAAAATGTTTCATTTTGACCTTTCTTACCTGCTAACAGAAGTTGCCAAAATGAAAGTTTCCAAGCAGGGCCTGATCCCTGTTGCCAGCTCTGGGCTAGTAAGGAGGCATTACTTTGTTTCAGTGGTGGGTGCATAGGGAATCACTTCCCTAAGCCCTGCACACCCAGCAATCTCACCTACCCGTTTTGTATCCATGGATCTAAGACATATTCAATAATTTGCTGAAACTCATAGGCTAAACATTACCTCAAATTTATTGACATATTTCAATCACTTCTCAGAATTTACTGACATGAGAATAGGAGTGTCCTGTAGGTCCCTGCTGGTCGTTGCCACAGGTTCAGGAGGCGATCCATGCACAAAAGAACCTAAGACACAACTGAGCTTGCAAAGCAACTTTATTCCATTAGTTGCAGTAGCAAATAATACATACCAACCCCTGGATTCCCAAAAATCCGCTGAGCAGGAGAAGGAGATGGAGCGTGGTGCTCGGCAGCAGGGGCAGTTAGGCAGTGCACTTCCAGGACATCCCCTGGATCAAAACGCTGTGCATCATATCCTTCTCACCCTTCCAGCTCAGAACCAGGCCTTGTATCTCCTGCTAAGGATGTGGAATTTTCCCAGTTACAGCACCAGCTCACACATGGCTGGCGTGTGAGATGATGGCTCAGGATGACTCCATGACTCCCTGCCACCGATGGCTCCATTGTTCCCCTTTCACAGCTTGACTGCCCACCGATTGACCAATACATTGTTTCTCTTTCAAGGGTCAAGGTCCCCCATGTTAAACAAGACACTTTCCTTCACTGTCTTGTGAACCTGCTCAAACATGGATCAAATATGGCAGGGCTTCGGGCCCGTCTCTGGTTCCTGACACAGTTGTTTGGGAAATATTCCCATTCCTCAAATTCTCCTTTGGTGGTCAAGAGCCTCCTAAAAACACTTTCTTCCCTTTGAATGCATTCCAGCTATGTTCTTAGCAGGGGCACTCTCCTTATTCTCAAGGCCAAGATTGCCAGTTGCACACAGTAAGCACTGCAGTGGGGGAATACAGGCTTCAGCACTCCTGTTAAAGCTAAAAGAATTCAAAAGACTAAGCCCTGTTTGTTACACGCCTCTTCTTCCTATTCTGGGAATCAAACACAAGCGTTTCATCAATACACCCTGCAAGTGCTCTTGCTGAGTGAAGCCACATTGCTGTGTCAATAAAGCAGCTGGGACTCAGTTTCTTCATGCAGGGAAAGCCAATTCTTCATTCACATAACTCATTTTTACACGGTTTTCACAGATCTCATGTTCAGTCCAGCTGGCTGGTAGTTTCCTTGCCACACAATTTATTGCTTAGAAGGTGTATTAGTGTGTACATGCAAAGACTCACTCTTTTTAAGACTCACTCTTACTCAGGTGATTACATTTTTTTTTGTGGATGCTCATGGGAGAGATTTCTTGTTTATTACAGATGCAAAAAGTTTTCTTAGCACAATAGCTTGTTGTGCTAACTGCACTCATGACTGTTCCCATGGGAAGTTTGCTGGCTGCACATAGAAGATGTAACAGGCTATCTGGGAATTTACTATAGCAAGGCCTGATTTTATAAGGCCTTTCTTTTCTAATAACCCTACCTGTGTGCAACACATTATGACTTTCTTTCAGAAATTAATGAAGAAAACACAAATTGCCTGCTCAAACCCTTCTGCCCCCTTCCAAATCAGTTCACTCCTCAAGCACAAACCTCAGGCACATCCCCGACTGCCTCTCTCCCAGCAACTCAGAGCTGCATTGCACAGCGCATGCTGTGCGCCACAAAGCACAAAGCAGGCTGGCCTGGTGGGCCTGAATATTTCTACCAATCACTCTGCATCTCACACCTTTGCTCTGGCTCAGTGCAGAACTGCAGGATTGCAGGTGCTTCCTCCCAGAGCTGCGTGAGGCGCTGGCTCCTGCAGATGTGCCCTGCCAAGCTGTCCCTGCCTCACGCTGGCCTCACTTCCCTGGCACAAGTGCCGGCCCTGAAGGAGCTGCTCTGTGCTCCAGCCTGCCGAGCAGCCCAGCTCCCTCCCACGGTGCCCAGAGTGCTGCACACACTGCTGGCCTTTGCCAGGGGTTGCAGGGCAGCCTGCAGAAGAGGAGGAATCCTCAGCCAGCCCAGCGGCCCGCGGCTGCCCTTGGCCTTTCCCTGCTCCTGGGCACACTCCAGACAGCCAATGCCTCCAGGCCGGGCTGTGCCCAGCACGGCTGCGCTTCCCCTCGGCAGCAGCCAGCTGCCACCTGGGCTCTGAGAGCGGAGGATTCACCCGCTCCCAGCAAGAGGCACCCAGGGCCCGGCTGCTGCCTCTTGCAGCTCCAAGGGCCTCCTTCCAGCCTGCCTCTGCCGGGCTCAGGCTGCTCCGGCCTCTGCCGGGGCTCTGCTGGGGCTCCAGCCCGGGCAAGGCCGGGCCCGCTCTCATCTCACAGGCGCTGACAGCTCCGCACCACAGGAGACCTTCCCGAGCACCCTCTCTGATCTTTCTGCTTTCTCACTTGAGCAAGGCTCTCCTCCAGCCAAAGAGATTATTGCATTTAGGGATACAAATCCAAGTGGCAGGAACCCCAATGCTCTGCAGTCACAGCTGAAGGCCTGCATCTGCACAAGATGTTTGGGCTGCCTCATTCTTCCTTTGGTTTTGCCTTCAAATGCCATTGCCCTTACTGCCTCAACTAGAAATATCACAGCTGTGCCATAACCAGCCAGTGGGTCATATTCCAAAGGCAGTGTGGTCTGGAGAGGATGAATGAAGAGGAGCCCTCCTCACTTATGAAACCATACAAAAGAAGCCATATGTGTGACTTAGCACCCATAAAAAACAATTGGTAATTCAGAAGGAAATGTTGAATTTTCTGAAGGGGTCAGAAGGAGGAGAATCTTCCAAATGAGTTGATGTTTCAGAAACTTTATTAATTTCAACTCTAATCTGTAATTCTATGCTACAAATCTGTTCAGCAGCCCTACTCTACAATCCTACTCTAAATTGGTAACAGAGATTACATCTTGACATGATTGCTATGTTCTCGTCTCCTAGGGTTAGGCTTAGGCTTAGGCTTAGGCTTAGGCTTAGGTTTAGGTTTAGGCCTAGGCTTAGACTTAGGGTTGGGGTTAGGGTAAGGGTTACAGATAGGGACAGGGTTAGGGTTTCGGTTTGGGTTAGCATTTAAGGTTAGGGTTAGGGTTTAGGGTTAGGGTTTAGAGTTAGGGTTATTCGTCTTCTTCACTGAGTTGATGAGTTGTGCCAGGATGAATGGTGGCTTGGCTGAAGTTACAAATGGATGCTGTCCACCGGAAAAAAAAATACAACAAAGAACAGTGAACCATTACTTTCCAAGCGCATTGCTTCAGGGACTCAATCAGGATACATCAAGTTCCTGGAAAGACCCAGAAAGAGGAGCAATGGGACCATCTGCTCCCCAGTCATCTCCAGTGTGCAAGACCTTGCCATCACAGGCAAACCTGGCCCAGAATCCCACTCATCTGTTTATTGTGATGTATTCATCATGCTGGGATTTTTGCCCTGCCAGTGCTCTAGAAATGGCGCTTTCTGTCCCTGGGTTTTCTTCCTTTCAGGAAACTCCAATGACTCACACAGGCCCCTGCCTTTGAAAGACAGGCACTGTGCTGATTCCCACAGGGACAGAAAGCAGTGTCTACCTTTCCATGCCCTGCCCCTCGTGTGCTGGATGGCACCTTCCTTCCCAGCAGGGCCAGCCCAGTGGCACTGGGCCCTGCAGTTCCCTCTCTGCCACACAACCTGGCAGTAACCCTGGCGCAGTTCCCGTCTGCTTGAGCGTGCCAGGCAGCAGATGGGGCTGGGACAACTCCCTCCAAGCTGTCCCTGTTTGCGTGGCAGAAACCTCTGAGGGTGGGCTGGGGGGCACAAACCAGGGCCCCTCAGAGGCTCACAGTGAGCCCCCCACAGCCCCTCCTGCCCACAGCCAAATCTCTGACCCCTAGGCTGGGACTGGCTTCTTTGGGCTCCTCCACCACCATTTCATGTCTCTGTACCCCACATTGCTCTACTTCAATTCTTTTGCCATTAGATAAAACTGAACACCCCACCAAATCACAAAAGAGGGCAACAGAAACAGTCAGAGGACAGAGCATCTCTCCTCTCAAGAAATGCAGAGGGAGCTGGAGTTATTCAGTTTTGTGAAGAACAGGCCCCGGGTAGACTTTATTGCCACTTTCCAAGACGTCACAGTGGCTTTGAAGAAAGTGGGGGACATCTTTTTTAACAGGGCCAGTTACAATAGGATATGGACAAATATTTTTAAACACAAAGGGCATCTAATCAGAGTAGGTCTAAGGAATAACTTGTTTCTCGGAGTATGGTGCAACCCTGGCACAGCTTGCCCCAAGAGCTTGTAGGTGCCCCATCCCTGCAACCATTCTGGCTCTGGTGGCAAAGGGCTCTGAGCAACCTGATCTCTTTAAAGATGTCCCTGCTCATTGCAGGACACTTGCACCACAGGACCTTTATAGGGCCTGCCAGCCCAGCCCAGTCTAGGATTCCTCACCATTTTCATTTGAAGAGCACCAAGAGTGGAGGTGAGGAGGAAGGGGGCTCATCTGCTGCCTTGGAACTGAGTGGAAGAGGAGCCCATCGCTCAGAGCCTGTTTCACCTGCAGCCCCTTCACATTTTACCTGCAGGAGCTCCTTGGCAGACCAGCGCTGCTCCTCGTCTGTCTGCAGGCAGCAGCTCAGGAAGTCACGCAGCAAAGCCGAGAGGAGCTTGGGCTGCCGCAGCTGTGGAGTCCCTACTGTGGCTATCAGGTGTGTAGCCTGGAGAAAAAGGAGACACCAGGCTCCACCTCCTGCTTTCACATCTCTGAGACTCTCCCAGATCCCTTTGTTTAACCTCTGTTCTGCAGTGGCAGTTTCTGCCCTGGCAGAGACCCAGAGATAACTTTCCTTTACCAACCAAAAACCCAAACCCCGATGCAGCCACAGCTTTTCCACCATCCCTCAGATCTTGCCTTGGCAGCTGATTTCATTGCCTGACCTAGTTAGTGGGAACTACATCAGCAAAAGGACATTTGCTTCTCTGAGAATTCATGCCAGCTTCAGAGGCTTTTTGGAAGAGGGACTTTGCTATACTAACTAATTTCAAGGGTTAGTACATGAAGGGCATCTCTGCAGTGCTTTTTGGTCCTTTAAGCACACGTGCCCTAGAACAAAACTCATCAGGCTTTTTGTGCTGTTCTTGAAAACAATGGTAATTGGAAGAAAAGAAAGGAAATCCATCAGTTAATACCCAGGTAGGGAAAAAAACATTTACAATCTCCTCTTCAACACAGACACATTAAGGTGCCTGCACAAATGTATTGGGATGAAAATGCCTGCTTGGGCACACAGGAGCCACCTGCAGCTCTGTCTCTCAGCAGTCTGAAAATTGCAGCTTCCCATTTTTGCAGCAAAAGAAAAATTGTCTAGGTCAGAAGAAGGAGAGGCTCCATCCCTATGGCCACCCTCTAGTCATTTGGCTACTCAAGTCAATGCATGAATGGTAGGCCCATCCCAGAAAGTGCCAGGAATCACTGGGAGGTTTTGGCAGGCTCTCTACATCACCAGGCTCTGGCTTGGTGACGTGCAGAATGTTGCTTGGGCTAGGAGGGAAACACGGTCACTGAGTGTTTCAGCAGCACTGCACAAGAAGCAGAAGAGACTCTGTGGCCTTTACACCCGCATGCCCATGTTTCCCAATGAGAAGAAACTGCACACAGGGTTAGGTTCCTCTCTAAAGACCACAGTTTTAGAAACTTTGTTGGGTTTGGGTTTGGGTTTCCTTCCTTCATTTCTGGAAAGATAACAACACTCTTAAGATGCTCTTTTCCTGTTATTAAGGCCATCTACACAGACAAAAGAACTGGAACCACTAACCCAAAGGAAAGTGTTGCCTGAGAACACTTTGTTTGTTTGGAGTTTGTTTGCATGTGGTAAGGCTTGAATTCCCCCATTGATGCAACCAAAAGTACAGTAGATGCTGATGTGTTGCAGGGACATTTGTAGGAGGGGACCTTGGTGGAAGTAGTTCCAGCAGATGGCAATGGGATTTTGTCCAGTGGCACACAGGACATGGGACAGGTGAGAAAGACAGTGGGATCAGTGAGTATTTGCTCCTTACCGTGCCAGAACTTTCACTCAGGTAAGGAGGTTCTTGTTCTATCATTTCAATTCCCACAATTCCAAAAGACCATATGTCCACTTTGGGGCCATATGGTTGACCTGTCACTACTTCAGGCGCCATCCACCAAGGAGTCCCGGTTACCGAGCACCGTCTGCTCTGCTCAGGGGTGAGCTGAGTAGCGAGGCCAAAATCAGCTGAGGAGAAAACAAAATACTGGTTTTATCTGAATTCTGTGCAATTAGGAAAGCAAGCAAAAGAATTCCCCAGTGGAAGTTTGAAAATGTGCTGTTGAATCTCCTGGCATTGGTGACTTTAAAAATCCCCCCATTTTTTTGCACTGCCTCTAGCAGTGGCTTTTGTTCTTTGGAAACTTGGGACTTTTAACTCCCTCCCTCTGGAAGGGACACACACAGAGCAAGGCCACTCTTGATTGCTTGTGGTTCCTTATACCTCTGTGCACGTTGCAACTGTGCCCTCAGCTCGCAGCAGGGGTCCCTGCACTGCCACCAGCACCATTTTTGGGGAACTGGCTGTCACTCCAAGCAGCCCCACACCCACATCCCTGGAACGCTGCACCTGACCAAGAATATACTGACCCAGTTTGACAGAACCGTCGGTTTTGAGAAGGATGTTGTCACTCTTCACGTCTCGATGGATCACATTGTTTGAATGAAGAAAATCCAGTCCTTGCAGGCACTGAGCGAGAAAACAGAAACAGAAGGGCAAAAATGAGTGATGTGATTTCATCACACAAGAAAGGAAACAAAGAATCTGAAAGATTCCCTCTCCAGGGGAATGGGGAGTAATGGCAGAGCAGTAATGGCCACTGAGAGGAAGAGCTTGCTGCTCCAAAACTTGCAGAGCAGGACCTTTCTCAGGAAAGGCACGTCAGCTTTTGAAAGGGCAACAGCACCTGCTGTTGTAGGCTGTCCCCTGCCAACCAGCCAGGATGACTCCTGCTGCAGTGCATGTGCTCAGAAGCAAAGAGCATTCTGGCTGCACTCCTATCCTTTTTAGCTGAGGACTGAGAGAAACAAGTCTCTCTCTTTTTTCTTTGCTGTTTGTTTCAAATCCTGCCACCAGCACCTTTGCTTTTACAGGCAAGGAATGCAGTGAAGACAGACTCCAGGCAAACATTTAGAGAGGCAAGGTGGAGAGCAGCAAATACAAATACAAGAGACAGAGCGAGAATACAACAGCAGGAGATAAGAGTACTGGCACTGAGTACAGGGAGTGCAGGGGCACTGGCAGGCCTTTCACTTGAGATGCTTTTACTTGCCCATAGCATACCAGCAACACAGAAACAAAGCTTGGCACAGGAAACCTCTCCTGTTCTGAGCCCCTGTTTCCCAGACAATCCTGCCCAAGCCCTTGGAAACACAGCTGGGATTGCTGACCTCCCGACTGATGGCTGCTGTCTCATCTTCAGACAGGCAGGTCTGGCTGACGATATCGCTCAGGACACCTCCATCCATGTACTCTATAACCAGCAAGAGTTCCTCGCCCAGAAGGTAGCTGAAAGAAGGAAACAAGGGGGTAGAGATGAACATGCATGGCTACATTGATTTTTTGCTTCCAGGTTTCTTATTTCCAGATGCCTTTGTGACAAGGACAGAATCAAAGGAATAGATATTCCCTCTTGGCTGTGCATTGTTTGCAATCTGTGCAATCTCAAAGAGAAAGACACATCTGTGAAAAAGGAGATGTCTTAGATGGGCAGCAAATGAAAAGTGCAGTTTAGAAACAGCCCAGATAAAAAACCTGTCAGGCATGGTGTTTCTGGAAATAAGCACCTAGTCTTCCTGGCATGCATAGCAACGGCAGGGAGGGGCAACAATCCAAGGGTAATCCACTTTAGGATGCTTCATCTGCACTTAAGAAACTTTAAAAAATCAATCCCAAATAAATGTGGAGGCAGTGAACTTTGAGGGTATTGAGTTAGGAAGATACAGCTGATCCAGGTTTTGAATAATTTTGGAGTAATTATCAAACTAGGTGTGCCAGGGAAGACTGATGCAGACAAGATGCACTCTCTTCTCATCCATTGGAGATGAGTAGAGAAATATGAATAAATAAAAATTAACAGCTTTACTTGCTGCCACGAACCAAAGTGGGTTTTTAACCTCTCATGTTTGCTTTATGTAAACACACATCCATGGGATAAGACCATGACCTCTCACCTGTCTAAATAATTCACAACATTGGGACTCCTATACCTCTTCATGATCGTTATTTCATTAAAGGTTAGCTCCTTCCTCCTCACTCCTTGAAGATTTATTTTTTTTATTGCCACCTAAAATGACATTGAAAATCAGTAACTTGGGAGGTTGGTGGCACGAGACCACAAGGCACGTGGAGCGAGTGATTTTGCAATGACACAGCTGAGCTGTGCCAAACTGCCTTGCGATTAGGCACTGCAGTAATTAGGAACTGACATTCCAACAGCCCATTTCTCTGCTCCCTAGGGAGCCAGTTACAGGACACGTGGGGCCACTGACATTTTGCCTTGACCACTTGGTAACAGCAGTGTCTCAGTTATCACCCACAAACCTCTGACCGCACTCTCTGCTGCTTTGTTTGGGACTCAGAAGAAGTAATCCATGCCTTAATACTCTGTGGATACATCTTGGGATATGGGCAGGGCTTAGGGCTTTCAGGGATGCCTTGCAGATCTCTCCCTACGTGCAGTTTCCAAGTGCAGCACTGCAGGTGGCCAAGGAACTACCAGTAACTTTCAGATGGATTTGCCAGCAGCCAGAAATGAGAATTCAGGACTCTGAAGCTGTAGCCCCAGAGAGCAGTGAGGTGCTTGAAGGCACCGCCTTTGTTTTAGCAATGGAGAGCGAGTGAGCGCGTCCTTCTCTGAAAGGAATCGCTGCCCTCCGTGCCTTCCTTCCGGCAGCTGAGGAGGACAAAGTCCCAAATGTGTTTTGTGGGCTGGCACCAGTCTGTGCTTCTTGTGCCTTTTCAGCACAGCTCTGCCCAAAGCTCCAGCCACAGCTCACACTAGAGGGGAAAGCCCTCGAGTGCAGCAGAGCCTGCAGGGGCTGTTGACATTTACCTCTCCTCCTGTGGCAGTGTCGAGTGCTCTGTAAACATCTCCAAACCCCCTAGAAACAAAACAGAAGCAGAGAAAGGAGAAGCTGTTTAGACCTTGCAGTGAAAGCCAGCCCACACAGGAAATCTCTGCTGGAAGTGTCAAAATCTGCAGGATGCAGGAGGGCTCTGCCAGAAGGCAGATGATGCATTTTCCTTTCAAGTGCATGGGCACTGGGCCTGTTCCTGAAGCACTGGGATTCAACTTCTAAAGGGAGGTTAGTCTTTCCTCTTGGGTTTCACTGTCTAAACGGTGTGATTCCTACCCTGACCACAGAGTGTTTCCTTCCTCAAACCAGGGGAAAGAATTGCTCCTGGGAACTGTTATCTCTCAGCTTTGATAGGGCATAGGTTGCTCTTTCAGGCAAGCAAGTTTCTTCTCTTTTCATTAGTGTGCCAGTATGATTTTGAGACATACAAAAAATGCTAAAGAAATTAAGACAGAGCTGTCCCACACTTGAGACACAAGGAGACCTTCCAGGTCCTGTTCCTTGATGCAGGCAAGACCTCGGTAGCAAGGCATCTCTGACAATGCCTTCTGAGCCCACTCACAAATTCTGAGCAGCATTGAGAAATGGGACAATCTATCCCCAGTGTGTGAACATCTTTGCAGCTGTCCTGACTTCACGCTGGATAGACATTCCACCAGAAAAACACCTGGCCCATGGTTGTGCAGGAATAACTGCTGTTGGACTCACCCGCTGCCAAAATAATTCAGATGCGTGTATTTCATTAGGGGATTTTCAGTGAGGTTCACCATTCTCCCTGAGGGAAACAAAATGCAAGATGCTGACTTTAAAGCAGAGATCCCAGCTTCCAGGAGATAGAAAAGGCAGCCCCAGCGCCTGGGGCTCTGAGCCCTTTGTGGTCGGCGGGGTAACAAGGACCACAACCAGGCAGACAGCTCTGCAGCACAAGTGGCCAGCACAGAGACTGATTTGTACAGTCTTTTGAAGAGTTCTCTTGACAGGAAACAAAGCACAGGGACCTGCAATCCCAGGAGAGGAGGACATCTTCCCCACCTTTCAGCAGTTTGCCAAAGGAATGCCTTCCCATTTGTAAACCAGAGCACCTCAAGTTGTAACTAATTCTGACGGGGCTTTCAGCATCAGGACCCTGACCTGTTTATGAGCAGGCTGAGCTCCAAGATGCCCCTCTCCCAGCTAAGGAAGGCTCCAGCCTCTGCAGCCCCTCCAGCCCTCAGGGACAGGGCAGCTAGCACAACAAGGCTGGCAAAGCCCCAGCATAAGCACTGACAGGCACTGATGGGAAGAAGCCAGAGTGAGCCTGGGCCCCAGATAAGCTGTTGCCCCCATTCAGGACACACCAGGATGGGCTTTGAGATCAGCCACACTGAGGCGCAGATCAGTGCCCTTTTTGTCCCAGCAGGTGATGGCAGACACAGAATTCACTGGGCTCTGGTCTCAGCCCCACCAGGTCTTATCTGAGAGCACAGCACTGGCAGCTGTTACGGGCAAGAAGCAGATTCATTGGGTTGTGCTGCAGAATCCCAAAGGGCTTGATATGTTTTCCTAGAGCAGGGCCTGGGCCAATGGGTAGGATTCTAACAGTCATGGGAAAGAGTGAGAATCAGGTATGGAAAAGTGCCATGGATCTGAGGGATATACCATGGCTGAGCTGGAGGCTCTCTCCTGAGAAATGCCTGCAGTACAGTTTTATCTGATCATGCCACTTGGATGTGTCTCCTGGACACATCTTGATAAGCATAAAACTAGAAGATTAAATAAAGGTTGTTATCAAAGTCTCTGTTTTTTCTTTGGGGGCACATGGAAAATACCTCGTGCTCTCTATTTGTCCTGTAACCTGATGTTCTTTCAAAGTAGTTCTTATTGACAAAAAGATAGCATTCTCTTATTGACAAAAATATAGCATTCTCATGAAAATAAACTGCAGATGTAGTAGTGGTAACAGTAACAGTCATAAAAATGACATCAGTAAGACGTGGGGTAGAAGGGCTCCTTCAGGATGGAGATAAACACAACAAAAAACCCCCACCAAAAATGAACAACACAAAAGCAATCCCACCCCCCCTCCCCCCAAAAAAGAATCCCCAACCAAAAAGACAAAACTCCAAAGCCAGTCCATTTCTGTGAAGTTTTTTTGCTCTGATGACTGCTTGGAAGTCAGGAGTCTAAGGAGAATTTAGGAAGCTAAAAATTCTGTTCAGTTTGGCCACTAGCACACAGGACTTGCCTAGATTATTTGCTAGGTCACAGCCTTCTGCTGATCCAAGAACAATCCCTGCTTCAGCCTTTAGCAGAGAGGGAAGCTCAGGCAAACCCAAGCCAGTCCCAGGTGCCCTCAGAGGCAGCAGGAACACCCAGAGCTCTCTCGCTGCCTCATAGCACAGCGCTTCCTCTGGGGAGTCCTAAATGGCCCTGTGACACCAAGCTCAGGAGGAGCATTTGGTACACCTCTGATGACACCCGCACACAACACACTGTCCCTCAGATAAGAAACACCCCAGACGTACCCAGCAGCTCCAGGTACTCCTCCTCAATCTCCTGTTCCCAGGATCTGCCTGAGCTTGAGTTCCCAGGTTTCACAGAAGGGTTTCCTCGAGGTGATGCTGCTGCGGCAGCAGGTTCAGAGCCCAGGATGTGCTGGACCTGGAGCATTTCTGGTGGGCACTGTTCCTGTCCCTCACTCCTAGCTTGGGGTCCTTCATTGCCACACATTCCCTGCAAGTCTTCGCAGGCTGCCCGGTGAGATGTCAACACTTGCACCTCAAGTCAAACAGAACAAAGCAGTCAGACACTACAGCTTGTCCCTGTCAGCCAGGAGTCATCGGCTGTGAGAAAAGGCAAAGAACAGATTGACAGCAGATACAACAGCTTGTTTCAATCCTTCATCTAGGTCACCAAGTTCCACTGTAAAAACACCTCAAGAAAAAAGGAGAGCAGGAACAGGCCAGCAGGAATCAATTTGGATGACTGCTGGCCAAAAGGCCAAAGGACAAGTTTCACTGTCCAGGGCAGCAGCTGCGATTCAGCACACCAGGAAATGTCCTTCAGAGTGACTGTGATACACACACTACAGCAGCATGCACTCAGAGGCATGGCCCCACTCCCTGCTGCTCTGCACTGGAAAGGCAAGAAGGGCAGAAACCACCAGATTGGTGACTGCAGTGGCTGCATCCCTCTTTCACTCACTAGGTTTTGCAGAGACTGATGGAAGCGATTAAGTTTCTCTCTGATGATTTTCATTTCTTCCTCCAGCTGCTTATGCCTTGCCTTGGTCATACTGTGAGCTATCTGAAGCTCTGCATCCAGCTGTTCCTTCATGTTCTCTAACAAACAAAGGAGAGAAAATTTCATGAGTGGAGTGGCTGCCACTCTTTCATTCACCTGGTTTTGTTGATCGCCCCTCTGCTGATGGAGATTCTCCTCTTGAATTCTTCCCATGTCTTCCTTGTTCTTTCTCTTCACTGCCATGATGTCACTCTGAGCTTCGGGCAGCTCTGCTTGTGGCTCTGCATTGATGTTCTGTACACACAAAAGCAGAGCAAGTGACTGAGAGCTGCCATCAGGCTCAGCTTTTTTCCTCTTTTGGCCTCAAAATCACATTTATTCAGCCATTTCTTTCTGCTTCCCTCCCCACATCAGCCTCCACTGCAAACCTCCTGTCCCAGGGCTGATCTCTGCAGATTGCAAGGCTCTGTCCTTCCAGTGCCTGTGGGACTCCTGGCCTCCTCAGTCCCAGGAGCTCTGGTTTATGCCCCTCTTCCTGCCCTTCCCTCTGTCCCCTGGCCAGTCAGGCTCACCTGGCCATTCTCCTGTGGCTCTTCCACCTGCTGCCTGTGCTGCTCTTCCTGCCCTCGGGCAGGGAACAGCTCTCCCTGAGTCTGGCATGGCATCTCAGATAAGGCAGTGTGCTCCTGCTCTTTCTCTAGAAGCACCTGCACAGAAAGCAAGACAAGATGGGTTTCAACTTCCCATATGCCCTTTGTGGGTCAAGACTCAAAGGCTGCTGGGCTCACACGTTCCCAAAGCACTGTGCTGCTGCTCTCCTGGGTCGTTCTCTGCCCGAGGGGAGGCACAGATTCCAAAGTGACCCTGGCCCTACAGTCAGGGGCCATCTGGGACTGAAGCTCCAACAGCCTCTCAGGCAGCTGACAGGGAAGGGGTGGCATTTCTCAAGGGTCTGGTGAGAGCCTCCCTCTGCTTCTGCCATGTCCTGTTTGTCTCTCAGCAGTGACTGACACCTTGCCCTGTCCCACAGCTCCATCCTGGCTCTGCAGGGGCTTCCTGGGTGAGCTCACTCCTTGTGAGAGACACTTCTGGAGTTCACCTTCTCTTCAGGCCTGCACCAGCTTTGTGACTTCCCGACATCCACATTCTTGTTAGAAAACTGGGTCATTCAGGAGATGAGGATGCATGCAAAGATCTCTGATGGAAGCCAGAGAACCTCTATGGCCATCTCAGTATATGGAGGAGGATCAAGGTGTTTCTTCTCCCTTTTTTGTCAACTGAGAATTCTGACCAGCAGTAACAGAGTTTCTCATAAGGCCCCATTAACGAATGCACTTACACAGCCCTGGGGATGCCAGTGAAGGAAACCATGTGTCATGTAATTCATGTATGAGCAAAGTCACCAGACCCCAGCTACAGCATGGGATAGTTCCACTCCCTTAGGACATGCAAAAATTTAAAGGATAAAAAGAAGGCTTCAGGGCATAAGAAGCTGGAGAAGGAAAACAGCACTGAGGGGAAACAAACAACCATCTCTGGAGGGGGAAACATCTCTGCCTGCTCAGGATCAGTCAATGGAACTTGTCTCTACCCCTCTCCTGAAGGGATGCCTTTAGATGAGATTTGCATCTTCCACTGCTTTGGAGCAGAGCCAGGAAGATTCAAATAGATAGATAGATAGATCTCACTTTTATAATCTCTCTTTACTGTACTGTGGTATTTATATTCTTTGAATGGAGAGAGATATAGTTCTCTCTCCTAGGTTTTTTTTAAGGGAAGGTAGTGAGAAAATCATAGAAGGAGAGAAAACAATTATTATCTCTACTTGCTGTTCTTGTTGTTTAGTACATGAAGAATGTGTTATAGTGATTGTTTACTGAAAGTGATTTGTTAATTGGATTTTAGTGATAATTGTTTAGCTTGATTAGCTAATTAGATAAAAGCTGTGTCGTGACTGTCTGGAGACAGTCACGAGTGTTTCTTTAGCAGCTTTTTAGTAAAGTATCTCTTTAGTATAGTTTTAAAATAGTGCTAGTGTAATATAACATAGCTTAAGAAACCATTTGTTTAACCTTCTAAATCATAGAGTCAAAGCACATTTTTCGCCACGTGGGGTTCACCCTGAATCAATTCTGTCCATTCTGTTGCTACACACATCAGGACTCGGTAGCAGTGCCCTGATCAGCAGCCATCCTGAACTTGCTCTCCTGTTGCTTCAGTAACCCTCACTGTTGGGGAATCTGGAGTGTGTGGGTCCTTATGGAATGCAACCAGACCCAGAGCATTGCACTGGGAACTGCACTCTTTGTGCATCTGTGCTCGGGCAAGTTCTTCTCTTGCCCTTGACCACACTGATGGTGCTGAAGTGGCTGGAATCAGAAATGCAGCCCAGCCCCTCCCAGCTCCTCTAAACTCCGAGGGCCATCTGGAATGCAAGGGCATTGATTTCCTGCTCAATTCCCAAACACAACACACACTGATGCCCTGGGCTGCCAAAAGACACAGGAGCCGTTAACTTGAAAATGATGGGCAAGCCCTACTGGCTGGTCTGGCACCAGAACAGCTTGTTCTGCACCAACATCCCTGCCCCAAACTATGTGTTCTTGTGCAAAAATACTGCATTATCCAGAACTGCCTCCTTGAAAACTAAAATTCTAGCAGAATTTCTGCCAGTGCTGGAAAAGAGCAGGAAAGATGGAGAAAAATCTCCCTTGCTCCCTGGAGAAGGAAAAATTACACAAGGCTTCTCCTTCTAGCAAACAAACAAATTAACAAAATATGAAAGTGTTACCTACTCCAGTGTCTAAAGCACTTGGATGCTGTGAAGGGATGTTTGGCAGGGAAGCAGCCCTTGTGCTGAGCATTGGCTCTATGGATCTAAGGCAGGGATCTATGGAAGTCTGCCTGAAGGTCCCTCAGGAGCCCCCATTGTCCAGGCTAAAGCTCCCTCAGCATCTCCTCCCTGGCCTTGTGCTGCCCCCCCTTGCCCAGCTCCCCTGTCCTTCTGTGCACGCGCTGCAGCCCCTCCATGACTTTCTGCTTCCCAGGGCCCACAGCTGCACACAGCACTCCAGCTGTGGCCGCAGCACTGCCCAGCACAGGCCACGCTCACTGCCCTGCTCCTGCTGCCCCACTGCTGCTGGCACAGCCACCGTGCCCTTGGCCTTCTTGGCCGCCTGGCCCCACGCTGCCTCATCTTCAGCTGCTCACGGCCGCCAGCCCTGCGTCCTTTTGGGCCACACAGCTCCCCAGCCACAAAGGTGCCCATTGCACTTCAGATACTGCATGTACCGTTTCAAGATGGCCTTCCTTTTCTACCACCTCATGTTCCAAGTAGATACCATAAAGTTTGATAGGAATAGGATTTTAAGTCACTCTGTTTAAATTAAAATGATCTAATTCAACTGTACAGGAAATTGCTCTTAATTAAATTTTCCCTATCTGCCATCAGCAATCATCGTTCTCTTTTCAAAACTAGGTTTTTAGTTCTTCAAACTCTGAGAAGGAAATTTAAAAATGTCTATCTCTGCCTTTATTATTTTTGTTACAGGCATGAATATGGATTTTCTTTTGGCCTTCCTAGCTGGCCCTGTACAGTCTATTGCTACTGGCCAAGCTCACATCTTCCTCTACAATTCTTAAACACCAGGAACATGAAATGTTCCTTTCTCACTCACCTCAGGATCAGCACCTCTGAATACACGGATCATGTGATCTGGAGCGGGCAAGGGAAAATGAACAAGTGCTGTGAGAAAACTGCCTGCGCTGCTGAATCCCACAGAAAAGTAGAAGTCAGCTCAAACAGAGAGTATTTTTCTTTATCAACATCCCTCCACGTGACATAGTTCTTTCACACAGCCAGCAAGAGATCAGGACAATAATCTTGGTTGTGCCTACACTTTGGCCTGTCTAGTCAGTAAATGAATACAAACATGATCAAGAAAATGCAAATTGTTCTTCAACACTCAATGCTTCTGTTCTGTCCAACAGATAAAGCAGCTTTTGTTCTCTTGTCTTTCAGGTACTTTTTTCAAAAAAGAAGTTGCATGCACTAATTCCCATTAAGTTGCTGAAAACAGTCACCCAGAAAAGCTTGCCCCAAATCCCCCTGAGCTGTGGCAGTTCTATTGTGAAACAGCACAGCAGCAGCTCCAGGCTCAGGAGCAGACACTCACTGCTTTGGCGGTTGCACTTCACTGCAAAGGGAATCACTCTTTTAGCACTCAGTCAAGGGTCAAAACGGACAGTCAAATCCTTTCATTACAAAATTTAGAATAAAAGAAGCTTTCCCTGAGTTCTGGGGAGAATTACAAAGTCTTTAGAAGGCCTTCTGAGAAGGCTCCCAGTCTGCATTTTGGAAGTTGTCCTGCCTGTCCCAGCAAGCTGAGGAAATGACAGACTCTGCTGCCACAGACTCTCCTGTGGAGGGAACGGAAGCCCTGCAGGTTCCCCTGCAAATGCTGCCCCTGTGGCTACAGACACCCCCTTTTAGCTGAACCTCTTGACAGGAGCTTTACCAAACCAGAGGCATCCTAATGTTCTTTCTCTTTCAAAATCAACTCAGCCACTAAGAAAGAGCAAGAAGACATGCAAAAGCCAGGTTAGGTTACACCCTAGCCTAAATAGAGTTGAAACCTCTACTTACTTGCCAGGCTGGTAATGAAGTAGGCGGAATAAACAGTGCCATACATGGTGCAAACTGCAGCAGCAAGTTGCTCAATCATTGTAGCACTGTGCTTCAAGTTTACTCCAACCAAGACTCCTGTCAGTGTGCAGCTACACACGGACAAATGCCACAATCAGGAGGATGCTCCTGATCTGAGCAACCCCTAGGACTGCTCTGGCACTAAGGCCTTCCGTGCACCAAGGCAACCTTCTGATGTCACCACGACGATGGGGCAACCATGCCCTGATATCACAAAGCAAAGTATGACAAAGCAAAGCATCACAAAGCATATTAGTCTGTGAATTTATGCAAAGCAATAACCAGCCTTTCCTACAGCAAACACAAAATGGCCTCGGAAGTTCTCCTCTGACACAAAGCAGCACAAACTCCCTCCATGGGCCAAACCCTGTTGTTCAGGGATCCAAGAGGAACTCCAAGAGTGCCCCAAGCACCTACAGCCTGTACCCCAGCTGAGCCCTCAGATGGGACACAAGCAAAGGAAACCAGACCAAGAAAATGGCCCAAAGCATTGTACAGAACCAGGAGAGAAAGCACCATTGGCATAGCAGCTGAAGAAATTCCTAACAAATCACCCCATATATCTGCATGTTTATAGGATGTTCCCACGGCTGCTGTGTATGTACATCTCTTCCTCTGCTCTTTCTTCCCCTTTGGCAGCAGTGGAACTGGCAGCATCTGCCCGCCAGCAGCAGCTGCTCCAAGCTGGGAACGCCACTGGCGGTGCTGATTTCCAGAGGCTTCTGTGTGCCAGGGGAAGCCAAGGAGGGAGCGGGTTGAACGGCGCTGGCGCTGCTGCTGCTCTGTGCCAGAGAGCCCCGGCTGGGCAGGGCACGGTGCCCACTGCGCTGTGGGCTCCTTCTCCTGCCACAGCTGGGCACACCTGCAACAAGGCATGACAACTTGTGGGCAAGCCAAGGGGTTCCTGGGGCTGCACTGCTCTGCACACACCCAGCACACCTGCAGCACAGAATTTTAACCCTCAAACAGGTAAACCAGAGGGAAACAGCTGGAAAAGATTTCATTTCAACCAATCTTACCTGCTCAACAGAAATCTTCAAAATGAAAGTTACCAAGCAGGGCCCGATCCACACTGCCAGCTCAGTGTGAGAAAAGAGGCATTACTTTATTTCAGTGCTGGGTGTGTGAGGAATCCCTACCCTGAAACATGCACACCCACGTGTTAGTGTCCATAGAACTAAGACATTACTTTCATTACTTTTATTCATTACTTTGCTCAAACTCGCAAGCTAAACATTCTCACAAAGTATTTGACATGTTTAAATCACTTCCCCACAATTACTGACATTTAGAGTAGGGGTCTCTTGAGGGTCTCTGCTGGTCATGTGGTGAACATCCCATTCCTCAAATTCTCCTTTAATGGTTAGGAGCCTTCTTCTCCTTGAATGCATTGCAGCTACCTCCTCAGTAGGCCCACTGTCTTTATTCTCAAGGCTAAGACATCCACTTGCACACATTACCCTGTGTGCTGTGAGGGAAGGTACGACTAAGCACTGCCTGGTAAAGCTTAACAAATTCACAATTTGTTGCAGGTCAACACTTCCCCAACGTCTCTCATTCCTTCTCTGGGAACCAAACACAAGCATTTTGTGGTCACTGAGCCCAGGGCCGCCTCCAACCCTGCTGTCACCCAGCAGCCCTTCTCTCCTCACAATCAGCAGGCCCAGCAGTGCCTTCCCTCACTGGCTCAGTCACCAGCTGTGTCAGGAGTTCTCTGTCACACACTCCAGGAACATCCTGGACTGTTTGCTCTCCGCTGCACTCTGCTGCCAGAAGACATCCCCACCCTGTTCCATGCCCCTTGCAGAACCCTGCACCTGCTGTCCATGGGCACCTGGAAGGGGAGGCACTCACGGCAGAGATGCACCAGCTGCCCTGGGCAGGAACCAAAACCCTCTGGTGGCACAGCTGCTGGCCTGTGTCTGGCACAGCTCTGCACGCCCCACTCCTCACGGGCTCTGGGCTGGAAATGCAATTGCACTTTCTGCCTCATGGAGAAATACCAGGGCTGCACAAACAACGGCCAGTAGGCCACATCCCAAAGGCACTGCAGCATGGAGCTGAGAAGGAAGAAGACCCTTCCCCAATTCCTAACCATACTAAAACCACAATAATGGGGACTTTTAATCTTCTGAATGTAGAGCTGATTGACAGGGTGACAAGGGAATCTTCCAACAGAGTTGAAGTTTGGTACAGTTTTTATTCTGAGTCCTACTCAGACTGTTGATTTGAAAATTTATTTAAAAATATTTTTTAAAAGGCTGTGCAGTCATATGGTTTTGTTCTAATACCAAAATGGCTAGATGAAATGTACTGGCATTTTAATTGCATCCAAACTGATCCGTCTGTAAAAGCTTTCCTGCAGAATAGCCACTAAACAAGAAATGAAAATCTGTGGACTGTTGACTTTGCAAATTTCTACTAAACTTATCAGACAATGAGGCATTTTTAGGTAGATCCTAGAGCAAATTAATTCCTATGGATAACTTGTATTGGATTAACCTGTTGATTTCGAATTAAAACTGCCAGCATGTACTAAGTGGAAATCTGAATACTCACTTCTATGAGCTCTGAATTATTAGATGGTCATTGTTCGCCATATTAACAAAAATTACCATTCTGGCTATTTTGTTTACTTACAGTCAGCTCTTCAACACTCTTTGTAACATCAGAAAGAGAGTTTGTAGCAGTGTGAACCATGGGTTGGTGGAGCATTGCAGAAGGCTCCTATGCCAGCACTAAATGTTCACATTTACCATGGCATCACTTCTTGCCTTTAATTCCAAGCTACAGCTCAGTTCCTGCAGTACAGATTCACACTTGTAGTCTGTATTTGCAGCTGGTTCTTACTTCCCTGTCCAGACAAAAATCATGCTGAGATCTCAAATCAAAATAAAACAAGGAGAGAGTCAGGTTCTGGATAGGTATAGCAAGAACTAAGAGATTTTTTTGCAAATATGTTGAAAAGCAGTTTATAAATGCTGCAAAAACAGCAGATTAAAGACTTGCACTCTAACTTGCAAGCTGAGGTTTGCCTGTTCTTTCTGGACTGATTTCTTGGGGCCAGACACTGAACCTAATCAGTAAGAAAATCAAAACCACAGGAGTAGTTTGGAGAATATTGTAAATTATTCTATCATGATGCTTTTTGCCTAAAAGTTCTGGCCATCATCTGATTGGAGTAATTAGAGGAGATCGAAGCCATCACACTGTGCCTGTGCACACAATTCCTTCTCAGGAGTAATCCATGAAGCAACGCTGACAAACCCACACCAGCAGCTGCTGCCACACAGCCATGAAGCAGAGAATTTGTATTTCTGCTACATTTGAACAGCTGAAGATGCCTCTGCTGAGCTAATTTTAGTGACTGCTCACCACAGATGGGACTTTGTGGTCAGTCTCCAACAAGTCAGGGCAGTTAATATTCTGCCTAAATGAAGTAAGTCTAGCAATACATAGACCATGGGGCCTGAGGAAAGCCAGCAGCTGTGGGAGATTTAATTTGTTTCTGTATCTTTCTTTTTACTAATTTATTGCAGTCAATTTTTAAAGAATGGAAACTTTTGGCATACCATTGGCTGGAAGGTTGGTCAGTCTTCCATTCATGACTCCTCTGAAAGCATCACCCCAGTGTTTTTATCAGTAGCTCTTCCATCATCATGGCTCACACAGCATTTCCTGCAGCTCTTGCTGGAGTCAGGGAAAGGCACCAGGAGAGGGGGGAGAAAGCTGTGTGCAGAGATTGTGTCAGCTAAAGAGACATTTGTTTCCTCTGATTTGGCTGAATGGCTGCAGGAACCTTGCTGGCACTGCTGGTGGGGTGGCCTTTTGCAGGGCTGGGCAGAGTTTGGGGCCCAGGATCCCTCCTCTCGGTGGGACACCAGGGTGAGCAGCCCCTGTCCCAGGCAGGAGCAGAGGTTCTGTGGCTCTGCCCTGGGCACAGGGACCTGCCACTGCCATGAGCTCCTGCCGCGGCTCCTCTGGGGCAGCTCCTGCTCTGCAGTGATGATGGGCGCAGCTGGGCATGGCTGCAATGGAGGGAGGCTTCCAGTGGGCTCTGCTGGTCTGCCACACTGGAGCCAGCAGAGCTTCTGGAAGGAGTCTCCTCTTGTGAGCTGCTGGAGCTGGAGCTGGCACTGGCCACAGCGCCGCTGTGTTCATCCCTGACAGGAGCAGAGCACAGCAGCCTCTGGGCCTCCTTGCTGCACGAGGGCAGTGAGGAGGCCATGGACCACAGGTTCAGAATGTGTGACTCAGTTTCCTGATAAACTGTGCTGAGAAAACCCTGCATCCCTCCTGCCAGATCTAAGACACTCCAAGAAATCTGTTGGCACATTGGGAACTCAGAATTGTTTGCATTTTGAACAATTGTCTTATGAGTGCTTTTGATTGTTTTTGTCATTTTGTGTTGATTCAGTTGATCCTTCAGAGAAGCTTTCCTAATAATATAATACATGGGGAATTGTGGAGACCCTGGCGGGGGGGGGGGGGCATTCCCTGGTCAAGGGAGACACAAGAAGTTTCCCTCAAAAAGCTGTTAGACCCCACTGGCTCCTTCCCCTGTTCCTGGGTCTGTTCCTGTGTTCCTGAGCCACACCTTCCCTATTCCTGATCGGCCCCCTTATCTTTGTACTGCCCCGAGATCAGGGTCAGCCCCCAGGCCCCGTAGAGACAAAGTGAGACCCTCTGTGTGTGGGTGCTGGGACGTGAACATCTCCCTGCACAGCTGAATAAAACATCTGTGGAGATTAAGCAAAGGTCCTTTTTGCTTCTTTACCCTGGACTATGCTAGCAGCAATTCAGACTGCTACAGAGGAGAAGCTGCAGTACTGGCACCAAGATTTTGGCAACTTGACCATAGGCACAGAGGGCGTGCAGGATGCTGCTCTATGAATTCCTTAACCAGCCATCTCTGGTGCTGGCATATTCCCTCCAGCTTCTGGTGCAGCCAGGACCACCTTTGGTCCAGCAGATGACATTGTTATTTGAAAAATTCGGCCCACACCTTGGGCAGGAGGCCATCCACAGGCTCTGGTCCTGTAGCCCATGCTCAGCTGGGGACAGTGTTCCCTGTGGGGAAGATGGAGCAGCCATCACAGGGTCTGGGGGGCTGCTTTCAGCAAGGGGGCCAGGCTTTCTCCCTGCTGGACTCTAGCAATTGTTTGGGGGAGCCGATGGCACATTGTATGTAGTCCTGTTCATCCTACTCAGAAAACCTGACAGCTTCTATCATTCTTCTGCAGAGTGGGCATGCTGGATTTCTCTTTGCCCACTGCAGGATGCAGCCCAGGCAGAACTGGTGGTGACAGGGCAGAGAAAAACTCACATCCTTCTTAGTGACCTGGTAGATGGGGCAGCTCCATTCTGTCCCCATGGCCATGTCTGTCTGTCCCAGCAGTAGGGAAGAGCTGAGGACCATGAGCTGCTCTCATTTGCAATCTTGCTTGGCCAGAGCCCAAGCTCTAGCCAGAGTGGTCCAGGCTCTGTCAGTGCCCAAATAGAAGCAGGAAGGGATGTTGTATCACAATCCATTCCTTGGTGAAGGAGGTCCATAGCAGCCTCAAGAGGCACCTCAGACACTCAACAGTCAAGGCAGTAACATATGGACAGGACACAGATGGCAGTTCATGGCTGGGAGAGCATTCGTAGACATATCCAAGGACAAATTTCCCAGGAACTCTTCACAGCTCTGGGATCTGCCCATCAGCTCTGTCAGAAGCTTCAGCAGAACAACCAAAGTCCTAAAAAGCAGCTTCCAGACACTTTCCCTACCATCCTGCCTGAGTAGCCGGGTTGCTTGCTGCAAAACACTCCTTTTCTCCTCTTCCCCAATGCCCTGTGGACACTTGCAGCCAAAATAAAAAGCTCCTGGCCCTCTGTGTGATATGATAATACAGTTTTTATATTTCCATGCTGGGATGAAAGAAAGCTGTGCTGTGGGTCAGGAGAGGCCAGGACCCACTTGGCCTTCCTGCAGGCTGAGGTGGTGCCAGCAGACATCCTGCTGCTTTTTTGAGGAATGTGTGAGGGGGAGTGGAGGGGGTGACAGAGAGGCCGAGATCATAGAGTGGAAACTCAGCTCCAGAGTGGCAGTGCAGACTCTCCCTGCTGAATGCCTGCTGGGGCTGGCAAAGAAGGAAAATGCCCCAATAACAGCCTGGTGGCACTGTGTCTCAGGGACAGGTACAGGGAGGTGACAACAAACAGCAGCATGGCCCGGTCTCACAGCTCCTAGGAAGCAGTGACAGAGGGGCCTCATGTGCCAGAGATTTCAGAAAGGCTGTCTTCTCAAATGGCCACTCTGAAACCCCTCTCTTTGCCTCTTGGGTTTGTGAATGCTTTTGACAGCCACAGCATCCTGGGGCAATGCATTCCACTATTTCATTAAGCACTCCTTGAAAAGCACCTCCCATTGTTCAACTGAGCTGCCAGCCTGGTCATTTCAGAGGGTGCTGCCTTGGTGGAGAGAAAAATCAATCTTCTGCCTTCCAGGGAGCTGAAGGAGAAGGGACTCTTCAGCATCAAACACCTGGCTGGGTCCCATTCAGAGGTCCTGCTTTGTAGACTTGGTGAGGTTTGCTTGGCAGTTACCAGTGTGGTAAATAGGTATGATTCGTGCTGATAAAAATTGAAACAGCAATCAATATTGATACAGTAACTAATATCTGGAAATAATAAAATAAGTTAAAAATAGTAATGCCAAAGAAGAGAGGGAGAGGAGGGGCTCCACCCCCCTTTTCCCAGCAGATGTTCTCAAGGACCACAGGAAAGAAACTGAAGATACAGTTGCTAAAAATGACCAAGAACCTGGTTGGGTCCAAGATAATGTTAATTATAAGGGACTTATTGCTTTGATATGTAGATGTAGTGATACGTTAGTCTTGGCTTACATTGTAGTGGCTTGGTGCGCATGTGTAACCCAAAGGTGAATTAAAAGACTACAGGGCCTTCATCAGTGACGACCCCCAAAGACTTGTGCGACCACCAAACCAAGTGGTGGTGCATGCGTGGTAAAGGTGGTAATGAAGGCGGAGAAAGAAAAGTGACGAACCGAAAATAGGAGGAGATGGCATTGACACATGGCATATAAGGGGTGACTTTCACTTGGCAAGCTTGTACGTGAAGTGGCAAGGGTCATTGAACCCTGCACTCCATACCCCGCGATATCTCTTGCTTATGCGCTATTATTGAAACCAAATTATCCCTTCTTTTAATCAAATTATATTGTATCCAATTTTATATTTTTCATCTTAATTATTTCATTAAAATTGTTACTACTTTAAATATTGTTTAGGTCTTTTTAATGATGGGATAATTGGGCAAACATAACACCAGCGAGGTGAGAACATTGTTCTGAATTGTCCCCCATACTTCATACACGGTGTGTAGAGTAGGTATGTGCTTGTTCATCTCCATGTGTGCTCAGGGTCTGCCTTCATTTCTGGTTTTAGACCTGAGATTTCTAATGTCTGTCAGCTATCTGTAGGATCTGTGGGTACATGCAGCTGTATTTACTGGCAGGTCGGGTATCTGACACTCATCTTTGAGTGTGGTGCCTTTATAATGCAATGTGCAAATGAAAAACTGAGACACTAATGATGTTATTTGCCAGAGTCCCAGTCTCTGTCCAAGCTGTAATTCAACACTGCAAATTATTCTGTAGACCTGAGCCTGTGTTTTCTGTTTCCTGGCTGAGTGCTTCAGCTGCTGGTGTTGGTTTTTTGAACAGGAGCACCTGACTCTTTTATCTTTATCACTTGTGCCTTTATGATTTGAAAGCAGCCCTTGCTTTAATTTTTTTGTAAAAGGGCCTAAAATCAAAGCTGTGGACATTTTAGAAGGGTTAAGTAGAACACTGAATGAAATTTTTATTTTAGGCCTGCAGTGAGAAGGTCTCAGGCCAGAAATTGGTGCCTTTCTGTGCTTGTGCTCTCCTGCTCTTCTTGTACTTGTATGTTCCTCTGGACACAGTGGGATGTGTTGTCATTTCCTGGGACTTCTGTTGAAGGCAACTGGTTTTCTTTTCAAGGTGATTCCTATGTTTCCCCTCATGGCTTCCCCAGGTGACCAACCTCCGTTCCAAGGTGTCCTGCTCTGCCATTGTCACTCTGGGAGAGCTCTCTGTGACCTTGAAGAAGGACATGGACTCTGAGGTGGATGAGGTTGCTCGGCTCCTTCTCCAGATGGTGTCCAGCTCCCCAGAATTTGTTCAGAAAGCAGCCAGTCAGACCCTGGGGATCATGGTGGAGAATGCGACTCCTGTACGAGCAATGACTGCTCTCATGGACATGGGAGCCAAGTAGGTTCCTTTTCTTTTAGTGATATTCTTCACCTTTGTGTGTGTGTGAAGGAGAAGGGATGAGACAGAGAATGGGAATGGTGGGAGGGAAGAGTCCTGTATCCTGCATCTCCTGTGAACTCAGTGACTTGATTCTCCAACCAACCTCACTTCTTTCTTCTTGTCACCAATTTCTGCCCTCCTGCAGCCTATTAGTTCTCAGAATCACAGAAGTGTAGAATATGGGGAGTTGGAAGGGGCCCATCAGGACCATCGAGTCCAGCTCCTGGCCTTGCCCAGAACAGACCAAGGGTCACACCAAGTGCCTGAGATTGTTGTCCAAATGCTCCTTCAACCCTGTCGGGCTTGGTGCTGTGACCACTGCCCTGGGGAGCCTGTTCCAGTGCCCAGCCACCCTCTGGGTGAAAACCCCTTTTTCCTGATGTCCAAACTAAAGCTCCTCTGACTCAGCTTCCTGCTGCTTCCTGGAGTTCTCCCAGTCTGTCAGATTTTCCTAGATGTGGTGATCAGTGGGGAAGGGAAAGTGCATGCAAAGGCCAAGGATAGAGCCTTGTGCTTTTGTGGGCAGAGGGACAATTGCAATTGCAGCTGTGAGCAGTGTTTGGTATTTCACAGCTCTAACCAGAGAGGCCCTGGGAAAACCATGTCTCCTCATGATGCCATTAACTTGAGAAATGAGGAGGGTCCTTGCTGGGGAGTGGAGCACATGGGGGACAATCTGCTGGGTGTGGCACAGCCTGCACAGCAGGTGCAGCTCCTGCTAAAGGAGTCTTGTATGACTGTGCTGGCCTTAGAGCTCTGCTTTCTATTCAAACTGATGTTTCATGTTAGCCTTGAGATGATGAATCACTTTACAGGCACCTCCACAGGCTGACTGCCATGGGACAGTTGGAGCAAATGCTGCCTTAAATGTTGGTGCTGGGCCTGCTAGTTCCCAAGAGACGCTCTCTAGAGCAGGACAGCCTGGCTAAACTGCCTGCCACCCTTTCCTCAGCTTTGGAATAGGGTAAAACATTCAGATGGATCCATTGCCAAGCCTCACAGAAGAAACAGGCTGCATTGCTGGATATTCTGCAACTTCACGGCCCACAACGTGTTTTCCCTGCATTTGTTGTTTTCCAAAGGTCTGCAGATTTGGGGATAAATGGCTGGAAAGAGCCTCAATCCTGCTGCAGCTCTGTGTAGTGAGTGACCTCTGATGGGTCAGCATCAATTGCCCTTAATTTCTAAATTATTCATGTGTCATCTATTTCTTTAATCTTTCTCAGAGTAAATACCGTGAAAGAAATTGAGTATCAGACAGTGCAGGGAGACTGAATTCTCCCTCTTCCGTGCAGGCAGGCCTTGTGTACAATGCTACCTTTGTGTTTAGCTGAGGACAGAACCTTCTGCAGGTGTCTGAAGGTGCAGGGACAGCCCAGGCTCCTTCCCCCAGCAAGGACAGGGAGCAGCTCTGGCCAAGGCCGGCGCTGCTGCTGCTCCTTGTCCCTGTGCCCAGGGTTTGCTCTCTCCTCCCCAGCAGCCGCCCCGCCCCGGTGCGCGAGTGTGCGGCCCAACTCCTCCTGTCCCTGATGGAGAGAATTGGAGTCACCCAGCTCGCAGGCACAGCCAGGGCTGAGAGGCTGCCACACGTGGCAGGGAAGCTTGCTCAGGACTGCCGCAAGGACACAAGGTAATGATCCGCATTTCACCTCCCAAAACAGGAAAACCGCTTTGTGTCTGGCTGTAAAGGTGAAACCATACAAGAGTGGAAACTAAAGAGAATATGAAGTTACCTCACGGTGTGAATAAGGGTCATAGAATCATGGAATATGCTGAGTTGGAAGGGGCCCATCAGGGTCATAGAGTCCATCTCCTGGCCATGGGCAGTGACTCCAAGAGTCACTCCATGTGCTTGAGAGCATTGTCCAAACTCTTCTTGAGCTCTGTCAGCCTTGGCACTGTGACCACTGCTCTGGGCTGCCTGGGCAAATGGCTGTACTGGGAAACCTGAGGTTGGCCAGCAAAAAGGAGCATTGCCACCTTTTTGCTGTGGCTTGAAGGATTCTTTACTGAGATCAAAAGAGCTCAGATCAGCCAGTCCAACACTTTTGTTTGGCCTCAGGTGCACAACACAAAGCCAAAATGTTGGCTAATGTTCATCACTGAAGCATCCCAAACATCCATTTCTCATTAGCTTCAGACTATCCTAGAAATATTTCAGGCGTCTTTAGCCAACATATTCAGTCTTTCTAAATCTGTTCTGCAGATTTCTAGAATGCTGTTATCTGTGGCTCAGTGAGCTCCACGTTTCTTCTTGAAGAAAACTGTGGTTTCCTTGTAGCAAAATCCACCCCAACCACCAAAATCCCCTTCCTTTGGTGATGAAATTCCCATGAATCGCTGCCAAGAGCAACTAGCAGAGCAACTAGCTGTCCCTGTGCATACCCATAGTATAGAATTATCAAGAGGATGCATGAGGTGCTTTGTCCTGGCTTCCCTGCCAGTTAAAGAAAGGCAAATTACTGTGCAATGGCAGCAAGACACTGCTAATAGGCTCTGACAACAAAGCAGATGTGTTTTGCTTGTTCCCTGGGATCCTTTGATGCCACAGAAGCACACCCCCAGTTTCAGAGTGAAATGCTATTTTTCTGTTGCCCCATATTCTCCTCTTGCCTCTTGTGTTCAGCTGACAGCACTGTGCAGTGTCAAGTGAGGTAAATCTCCCTCTTTGCTGAGTAGGTAATGCCTTCTCATGCAAGGATTGCACCTGATGAGTTTAAGGCATCAGCCTCTTCTGTTAACACTCTTCCTTTGTTCACTTTTCTTTTGCTTCTTTCCTTCCTTCCTGCCTTCCTTCCTTAGGCATTATGGACAGGAGATGGTGAAGATGTTGCTCAATCATCAACAATTTAAAATGCTTTTGGAACAATCTCTTTTCCCCCCGTGACCTGGAAGATATTCTGACAAGAACTCAGAAGAAAGTAAGTGCTTGGCAGGAGAAATGTCTCCTTTGTGCAAGTATTGCCTCTGCTAATATGAAATCAAAGATACCCAATCTGTCTTTAGCTCTATCCTGTTCTGCTGAATCATTTTGCTCCTGGGAATGAGCTGTTAATCCTCAGCCTGTTCATCTGCAGACCACAAAGGAACTGATATTATTAGGGAAAAGTGGGGTTTTGAATATTTTCTATATCGGTCACAAAGAGGAAAGGGAAAGAGGAGAAAATGGGTTTACATTTAAGTGTAAGCCCCCACCATGCTCTCCCTACTCTGCCCCCTCTAAAGCAATTAAGTGAGAATTGTGCTTCTGAAGATACAAGAGTCTTTGCAAAGGACACTGGAAGTAGTAGTGCCAAGAAAATTCCCAAATTTACAAAAGATGTCCAGGTCAATCCTAGTTACTACAATGACTGTCTGTCTTTTGGGAATACTGCCCTGCTGTCCAGCCCTGTGGAGTTGGAAGAAGCTTGGTGAATTCAGCAGCATCGAGCGAAAAATCCTTTGTTTGTTTGGGGGAGGATTTTATATTTTTTTAAATCGACATTAAAGAAGGGAGCCTGCCTTTGTGCAGGCACAGGGAGAGTGAGTGTTGAACCAAATCGACTTCCAACACAACGGGCCAACCCCCAAAAGAGTCCAATTTTTTCTGTTGATTCCTTTACAAACACTTGTTGCCTACCAGTTTGCATTATTCCCATTTATGCTCAAGACTAAGGAATTTGGGATTTTAGACTGCTGCTCAGTGTGGTAGCACCCATAACCTGCCTTGGGCTATTGAAAACAAAGAGTTGGCATCACTGAATCTCTGGTCTGTTTCCATCTGTAAGTTAGGAAATGTTTCCCTAAGCCTTGGTAGCAGTGATCCTGGTTCTAACTTGTGCTTTAAACAGGGAATTTCCTGTTTTATATTCTAAAGATTGATGAGGTTTCTCTATGTCTTTGTAGGGGATGGAAAACCAGAAGGGTGAAGGCCCATCTGTCAAGGAGCCGGTGAAGGAGAGGAACGATGGCTCAAAGAAGCCCCAGGCCACATTGTCTGCTAGCAAACGGTACTGAGCACTTTTCTTAGATGTGACAAAGCACATGGCAAACTTTACATGTCTCTTCCTCAGGAAAAACTTTCTGGCAGAGATGACCAGTGCCACAGATTGTTTCCTTTCCCCACTCTAGATATGCTCTAGGATAAAAAATGTCTACTTCTGCATTGTGCTGAACACAACTTCTCTGGAGGGGTTTCCACAAAAATGGAGAGACAAAAAGACACCCATTGTGACCTGTGTGCCCTGGCAGCTATCTGAAGATAGATCAGATGCATCTCATCCTTGGTTTTCCTGAGTGAGCACTGGTGAGAATGTCACTTGCAGATTGTCTGCCATAACGATTAACATGAAGTCCACGTTGTTCTTCAGAGCCTCATGATTTTCCAGCTTGAAATCACATGATTAGGGAAGCTGCTCAAGATGTTTTGATCACAATTAACTGAAGGTATTGTCTGTGGCTGCAGCTCTCTCCATAGAGAGCAGCAGGCACAACTTTGCCAGGCATTGTCCTGGGGAAGGATGTTAGAAGATCAGAGAAAATAATGAGAAACAATTCTTATCTTCACTTGCTGCACCTGTTGTTGTGAACATGTGGAATGTGGTATGGAGATTTGTTTACAAAAGGGTAATTTCTTAATTGGCCACTGGTGATGGTGTTTTGGATTCAATTGACCAATCTGGTCTGTGTGTATCAGACTGTCTGTAAGGGTGATGAGTTTCAGTATAGTATAGTATAGTATAGTATAGTATAGTATAGTATAGTATAATAAAGTGATTGATCAGCCTTCTGGAATCACGGAGTCAATGCTAATTATTTCCTCGACAGGGATGCCATGCTGCGATAATTAACACCACCAGGTCCTCATTTGGTTTTATTTTCCAGGGTGAAATCTCCCTCTGATGGACACCTCCTACACTGTGCAAAAGCCCAGGTCACGTCACCTCCAGCTGTGGAAGAAACGGAGCTGCTCCAGAAGCTTTACCATCTCCTGGAAGCCAAGGGGTTTCAGACAAGGATGGAAGGAGTGGAACTCCTCCTAGACCTGTGCAAAACCAGCCCCCAGCTCATCTCCACTAACATTGCCCAAGTATGTAGGGTATCTTCACTGCTCCTTTCCTTTAGCTCCTTTCCTGAGCCTGTAGCAGCAAAGTTAATTCAGTGTGTCTTGGCACTCTGTCCGGGCTGTTTGGGACACTCTGGTCCCTCTTACCCAGAAAAAATTTAATTCAGGTCCAGGCTTCAGGACAAGTTGTTTCAGTCCCGCTGTATTTGTCTGGCGGGTGCCTATTGATGCTGTTCATCAGATGAGGGCAGAATTTTCTGCTGATGTAACTGCTGCTCTCTCCTACTCCCAGCTGGGTGAAGTGAAAGGAAACCAGCCCCTGAAAGCATGGCAATTGTTCTCTAGACCAAAAATGGGTTTGCATAGGGAAGAGAAGTATCAGGCTGGGTTGGTTTAAACCCAGTTGCTTTTTTTAAGAACACTTCTATATACTCCATCTTGTCTTACACAGGCACAGCTCTGGCTACTCATTTCCCTCCTTGTTCCTATTCCTCTTGGTAAAGACAGTGCTCTCCCTTCTTGGGGGTCTGTTTTTCTCTTTGGAAAAGGAGGAAAACAGCTAAGGACTCATCTCTGCCTTCTCCTCCCAGTAGCTGCTTTTTCCCTTTTTCCAGGAAAAGGTGCCTGATAATGAGGCTGTCAAGGGACTGAACCTGCTCTAATGAGAGCTGTACAGCACATGACATTTCAGAAGTCTACTTGTTACTTAGAGAAATGGTCCGGATCCTGGAAGAGTTGATCATAGCCCTGCACTGCTCCAGACACTGGCTCTGAGACAAACAAAAGAAAACTTAGATCTCCTCCAGCCATAGTTTTGGCAAAATCATAATTGCCCTCAGTACTTGAGGCAACTGTATAGAAAACCGGGCATTGTAAATATCTGCTTCCATTCAAAGCAAAGGTACTCTTTAGCATTAATAAATTGAATTAATTTAATGATTTATAGATGGAGAGAAATACCATAGGAACTATTCTGTCCCCAGCCAAACCTCTTAAAGACAGAAGAAAATCTTTCAACCAGCATGAGGTTGTGCCACCATTCCAGTGAGTTGCCCCCAGGAAAACAGTGAAATTGTGCAAGTGAGTGCTGACCCGACAGAAAGAATCACTTTCATCTTTGACATTGCTGACTGCTACAGCCACTCTTCAAACAAGGACATTTGAATCCAGCTTTCACGTTGCTTGTTCTCTTCACAGATTTTTGAATATTTTGTCCTGAGAATATCTGACAGCCACAAGAAAGTGAAGCAGAGGGCGCTGGACGTGCTGGCTGAAATCACAGGAGCCCTGAAAGATGCCTTGAACCCGGTGATCATTGGTTTGGTGGAAGGAATAACAAAGAACCTGAACTCAAAGGATCCCAGGGTTCATGGGGCAGCTGTGAAAGCACTGGAAGAATCCATTGCTCATTTGGGTAAGGCTGAGCCCTGGCAGGGACTCTCCTCAGCTTCGTCTCTGTCTCTCCTGCACATGAGAGCGCTGAGTGCCTTAACAGCTGCTCTTGTCTGTGGAACACTGCAGCTGACACCCCCCAGAGGCTGTGCAGGTGCAGTCCTTATGCACCATCCCCAACAGGCTGGAATGGGATCAGCATTTCCCAACAGTCCCAGGAGCCCTTGGCTCTGTGCTGCTTGTCTGAAGAGCAAGTCCTGGGCTACAGCTCTGCTACAGTTCAGAGGCAAAGGGGGTTTGGAGTTTGCTTGGGCCCCGTCTGACTTCCCAAATGAACAGCTTTGCTGTTGGCATGAAGGGACACTGACCCACCAGAGCTTCTGCAGAGCAGCCACCTGGGAGGCTCTACATTAGAGGCATTAGCTGCCTATTTTCCACTTTTCTTCTTTTCTTCTATTTTCAAAGGGGAACTTGTGATTCACCAAGTTCATTTCTTTAGAACAAAGAGGTATAAACCCAGCTGTCAAGGATGCCTTGTTCCACCTGTTGTTTTGCATGGGGCAAGGTGGCCACAGCAATTAACTGCATAGGCAAGGGCTGGTCCAAATTCCTTTGCCACACACATTTATGTCAGCTCTGAAAATTCCGTACTGGTGGAATATGCCTGAACAAAGGAGTGTTGAAGAGGCAGGTCTTCAAGAGGAGTTTCCACTTTCTCCTCCCCAGCTGCTTTGTGATCTCAGGAACTGCCTGACTCAGTGCCTTTCTGTGACCCAAGTATGGGGCTCTTCCTTTTTGCTCTGGGATGCAAAACCTTTCCACTGCTTCCATGTGTCTGAACTCTCGAGGTCCCTGATGTGAAATGTTTTAACACAGCTCCTGCTACAGCAGACAAGTTTGGATTTACAAATGTGAAAGGAGAGCTTTTCTTTTGGAATTTAAAACCCTGCCAAGTATGCTGGAAGGAAAGAAGAATAGGATTCAAACATCTGCAGAAATGTGCTTGATTTTATTAAATGGGGTTGGCCCTGCCCTTTCTCCTATGACCTGAGGAAAGTGAGCAGAAACATGTGTTTCCCTTGTAGATAAAAGTGTCACTGCTGAAAGAGTCCAGCCACCAATGGAATCACCTGAGTGGCCAAGCCCTGCTGGATGTCACCGAGCGTATCACAGGTACGGCCTCCCCTTCTGAGCCAAGAGCTCTTCCCAGGGAGCATTTACAGGGAATGCCCGTGAACAGACAGCAGAGCAGCTCCTCCAAACCAGGAGGTGCTGAGCGTGTCCCTGCTGCCCCATAGCCAAGGCAGGTGGGTTTGGCAGGTTTTCCCTGGCTGCTGCAGAGCTGGGCAACACCTGAGATGGGGGCAGCGCTCGGCCTGGGGCTGGGCTCTCACTGGGGCATCTCAGAACCACCTCCAGCAAAGGGAGGGCTAAAAATGCCCCAGCTGGCTCCTCTCTGGGGAGCTCAGGGACATCTGTGATCTTTGAGGGGAAATGGTGGCAAATGCTGTTTCAGGGCATCAGTTTGTTTTGTCCTCACAGATTTCTTGTTTTTCTCTTGGAAAGTTTTGAGGCTGAACCGTGCAGAGCCTGGGGGTCACAGCTTAGGCCAGAACTCAACAGAGGTATCAGAGGCACGGGTTTAGTGCAAGGCAGCCTCTGGGGCACAGGGACAGAAGCAGAGTGCTGAGGCTCCCTGCCTGTGCTGCCACAGTGGCCTTGGACTGAGCCTTTCAGGGTGTGCAAACAGTGTCTGCCTGTGTCAGCGCTGTCCAAAATGCTACAAATGCAGCTGATAATTGATTCCTCAGAGGAGCTTGCTGTGTCAGCAAGAGCCAAGGAATGGAAAAAGGATAATCTCAATATATAGCAGAGAAGATGATTGATAGCCTTGTTTTAACTGGGGCTAAATCCACTGCTAATTATGCCAACATCTTTAAATGCAAGGTTTAATACACTTTGTGTCTTCATTAGGAATCTGAAAAGGGCATGTTCAGCGATTGGGAATGTCAAAGGCCCTTTAAAGAGCATTTGAAAAATATAGATCTCCAGCAATAGGGCATTTAGTTTAGCACTTCTTTTGATCTCTTTTTCAAATAAAGGAATTACCCATAAATTAGGACTACTTTAGAAAAAGCAGATGTTCTCTCTGAGATTTAGCAGGACCGGACAGCTGTTCCTCACATTCAGTAGTCACTGATGTCTTTAATTGCATTTAAATTCAAATGAATTCCCATTTTAAAATGGGTACCATAACCCTTTCCTGCTTAGCAGAATTGGTTTTGGGTACTTGCAGGAGCTCTTTCAATGTTGATGTCTGCTGGTGGAATAACAGCATAGAGAAAATGAAGTCTCTTCCGCCACAGAATATTAAATTGCTGCTAAATAACATTTTGTCCGATCAGAAAATAAGAATGGTCTCCAGAGCATTTCAGGTTTTCATCTCTTAGCCAAATGTGCCTGTTGCAAGGAGCCTGTTGCTACTAAACCTTTGTCCGTGTTTGATACAGTTCAGTTCAGAAAATGGGCAGAGAGATTTCAGAGACAATATGAGAAAACACTTGTGTTTTGGTTACATTTCAGTCCCCTGTGTAGCATTTTTCTTTCTCTATGCCCCTATTTCAGTGGACATATAAGAAAAAATGCCATTAACATTGGGAGCGAAAACGGCAATAAAATGTAGAGATGCCCAAATGCCAAGGCAATGGGGTATGGGTAATTCTCTAGAGATGCCCTGAGGTTTGAAACAGCTCTTTGTTGGAAGCCCCAAAAGCATTCTGCCAAAGACACCAGCTGGTCACTGATGTTTCTCATCCAGCTGTCAGGCAGCAGCCATCTCTGGTGGGCTGGAGTTTTGAGGTGAGTTCTAATCCTGCCCTTTGCTGTGTGCCACTGAGCACAGGGAAGAGCCAGATTAGGCATCTGGCACTTGACATCAAAGTTACAAAAATGGAATCATCCCTTTTATTAGAAATCTCTCCATTTCCTCTCTATGGTACATTTCCAAATCTTCAGTGTGGGTTTAGGCAACTTCTTAATGGAAATCCAAGGCAATTGGACATTTCATTCATTGTTCATGCGGAGATTGTGAAATAATTTAGGAAAGGTAGGAAGTCTGCCACAGGGCCAAGGCTCTGGTTGGAGCAATTAGTGCTGAGGGGTTGGTGGTTCTGTTTCCAGGATGATCAGCTGCTTTGCCCGTTTCTGGATCAAGGGGCTCTGGGTGCTATTTTGCTGCTCTTGGCCAGAGAGGCTGGCAAGAAGCAGAAGCAGCAGAGGCAGATCCCTGTTTGCAGTGAGGCTGGTGGGTAAGGAGCTGTGTCTCTGTCCCGGCAGTGCTTGTGCAGGGGGTTCATGCCAGGAGCCCTGAAGTCGCCCAGCGCGACGCCCTGCCCGTGCTCTGGTCCTGCCTGGAGAACAAGGCGCTGCCTGTGCGGAGCGCCAACGTCCGCACCGTGGCCACCAAGCTGGCCTCTGCCCTCTGCAAGGTGATGGGCACCCAGCTGAAGAAATGTGCTGCCAGCAAGCCTCCACATGTGCGGGAAAACCTCTCCAAAATGTTGGGCTGGTGAATGTGGGATCTCAGTCTCTCAGAACTGGGGTGCAGGGTGAACAAGACCCCCCCTGGGGGGCTCGGGAGTCCTGGAATGCTGCCAGAGATGTCTGGTGGCTGGACTTTGATCCCACATGGGAGATGACATCAGTATGAGGACGGGAGGATTTCACTGGGGTGAATGGTGAAGGGACAAGTTAATTGGGGTGTGAGATACAGGGCTTAAGATTTCTGTACAGGGGGGTCTAGAGAAGTAAGATGGAGGAATTGGGGCGTGCCCTTCTCCTTCTTCTTCTTCCTCTAGACCTCCATCTTCTGTGGTGGTGTTGGCACTCCGGGATTGGACCTTACTAGGGGAACACTGGTTAATAAGGGTAGAGGGTATTGGAGAAAAATGATAAATATTGTATACGTAACTCCGGGTATAAAGATAGGTGACCGCCCCAGGGGCTTTCAGTGTGTGCCCATGGCTGACTGCTGAGCAGAACTCTGTCAGGCCAAGAGAAAATCTTTTAGATAAGCAATTAATAAACACCAAGACCAAGAACAAATCTGAAGCTTCCTCTCGTCCTTTCGAACCCGGGGGCCCAAGGCCATCTTTGGGCTTTTCCCCAGACCATCTGAACAGCCCAGAAATCCCACAACTGGTGTCCGCTGTGCGGGCTATCTCCCACCAAACCTTTCGGGGGGGGGAAAGCCCTGAAGAGCTGAAGAGCCAAGAGAACAGCACTGATAACTCCAGAGGAGGGAAGCCTGAAGAAAGAAAGAAGAAAAAGAAAAAACCGGCCGGGAGAAGCTGCAAAAATCAGCAGTCACTGAGAAATCCCATCTCTCAGCTTCTGCTGAAGACAGCTCGTAGCAGAGCGGCCTGGACTGGGACCAGAAAGGCGCCTCTGATCCATCCCTCGTAATCTGCTGGACGGAGAACAAGGGCCTCCAGACCACGCTGGCGACAGATTCGGTAAGAAGGCCAAAATAATATTATGGGGGCAACACTCTCCCAAGAACAACGGGAAATCTTATCCACCTTACAAAGTGTAGCAGAATTATATACAGAAGGGATCCCAAAGAAAGAATTAAAACAGCTGTTATTATGGGCAAGGCTCAATTACCCACTTGCAGAGACATATCTTTTGTTCGAAGTCGGGTTTTGGCAAGAGATTAATAGGCATTTATATATTTTAGCAACAAAAAAAGATGAGACAGCGTTAAAGCTACTCTCGCCGGCAAGAATCATGTTACAAGGTATTTTAGTGCAGTCTAAAAGGCTGGAGAAGCAGCGAGAAGCTGCGGCACCCTCAGAGCAGGGGGCGGAGCGGCAGAGCTCCGGGAAAAAATTAGCTCTGGCTTTAAAAGGCCAGGGGGAAAAGGCTCTCGAAAAAAGAGAGCAGGAAAAAATATTAAAACCCCCGATCAAAAAATGCAACAAACCCCAAGGGCGTCCTGAAACTCCAGAGAGTGTGGAGGAGTCAGGAGCAGAAGGGGGGGAGCAGGAAGATAAGGGATCGGGGGGGGGGCCTGCTCGCGGCGAAAGCGGCGACGCGGCGGCGGCGGCGGGCGCGAGCAGCGCCGGTGAGGATGAGGACACGCCCGCGGAGGGCGAAACTCGCAAAAACCGGGGGATAGACTCACATACCAGCGCGGGGGCGGCGAGCGCGCAAGGCGGGCTGAGGGAAAACGCGCAGCCCCGGAGGGCCGCCGCGGCGGGACGCAGGAGGCGCGCGGGTGTGATGTCAGAGCCGGTGCGACGATCAGCTCGAATCGCGGGTAGAGCCGGGGTGCCGGCGGGGGAGGCGAACACAACATCAGAGGAGGAGGGGTCGGATTCTGGGACAGACCGAGGGGCGGGAACTTCGGAGGTGAAACAGGGGGGAGACGATGATGACGTCACCCTGGGGGACACCGGAAGTAGCTCAGAGAGCACGCACGCGCAGAGAGTAAGACGCGGGCGGGCCCGAGCCCGGTCCCCTGCGACGTCGCGGGTGAGGAGGGGCCGTGTTAGGGATTCTACGTCCCGCGGCTCCACACCGTCTCCAGATCTGGTGCCTTTAGTCTCGAGCCTCGGAGTTTCAGTTCCTTCCCCTCACGGGAGACGCCGAGCCGGAAGAGGAAGTAGGGTAGTCGAGCTTGCTTCGTCATCCGAGCCAGGGAGGCCGGTGACAGCGCCACCTAGTGGCAGGAGGGCAGAAGTGCACGACATGCCGGGTCGGCTCGGCGGAGCCACAGCGCCATCTCGTGGCGAGACTGCAACAATGCAGCAATTTTTTCCAACAATATATAAAAAGAAAAGCACCTCGAAGAAAACAATGTTAACACGACAAAGGGATTATCCATCCACTTCGGGATTTCATGAAGATGATGAAAGCTCAGATGAAGAACAGCTACAAGGGGAAGATGTCATAAGGATCACAGCATCGGAAGGTGTCCCAACATGGATGCTATCAGCAGCAGAAGCAGCAAAAAGCTTCTTGCATTCATTCGATACAGTAAAGAAGAAATATCAACAGGATCCTCGAGTTTCCTTTTCGGATTTAGGAGCAAGGCCAAAAACCTCAAGGCAAAAAATGAGACACTATGAATCACCGATGACATCTACAACACCATTATTCATGCAAATCCCAATGGAATCTGATGAAGAGGGGTTTCAAGAGCCGGTGAAGACAATGGATTGGAGGCAAATCAGAAAAGCATTGGAAAAGGAAAAGCATTTATTCCCGGGATCAGGGGATTTGACAATGCCAGTGACATATGATGCCCAGGGACAGAATCCAAGGTGGGAAAGGATGGGTCATGAGACACTCAAAGACCTAGGGAAGGCAGCTCAGACTTTTGGGCTGAACTCACAATACTTCAAACAGCTATTAAGAGGGACATTCTCTATGTATGATCTCACACCATATGACATTCGAAGTATTGTGGCAATGATCCTCACTGACACACAGAGTCTTGTCTGGGAAAAAAGGTGGAGAAAATATCTTGCTGAGTTGCGGAACAGATACCAAGGTGGGCCGAATGCGAACCTCACAGAAGGGCAATTAGCAGGGGATCCTCCAGATGACAATCCAGGGGAAGAAGCAGCGCGATTGGCAATCATGCAAATTACGCCGACAGGAGCTCCGGATGTCCCGTTCTCTTGCATCAGGCAAGGTCCCACAGAGCCATTCATGTCATTCATCGACCGACTCACGCAAGCCGTGGATCGACAGGTGACAACAGAAGAAGTGAAGAGGCCTCTCTTGGAGAATTTAGCTTTCGGCAATGCCAACCCGGATTGTCAACGGGTGATTAGCACCATGCCAGGACGGCCATCCTTGGCAGAGATGGTGGAGGCATGCAGCAAGGTGGGGACGCCTCAGCACGTCGCAGCGATTGTAAAGGATGAACTAAAAGAGGAATGGGAGAAACAGCTAAAGGGACGCTCAGAAGGGCAATCAGAGGACAAGACATTGGAGAAGATGTTCGAGAAATTACTTCATCAACAGGACGAAAACATCAACAAAATTCTCGCGGCAATGCAGGAAGAGAACAACCCCCAAGGAGGACAGTGCTACAGATGCGAGGGAGATCATTAGTGCTTGTCCAGACTGTCAGCTTGTGCAGCCACCTTCTTCTACCGGGGCCATCAATCCGCTGGGGCTGCAAAGTCTTCAGTTGTGGCAAGCTGATGTCACGAAATACCCATCTTTTGGGAGGCTCAAAAATGTTCAAACAACACATAGGCAAAGCTAAGGGAAAATCCTTTGGTTTTGATCAGAAACCCAGAAACAGGTTAAATAGAGGGTCCTTTCAAACTAATCACTTGGGGAAAGGGTTTTGCTTGTATCTCCACAGATCGAGGTCTGAAGTGGGTGTCGGCACGGCATGTGAAACCATTCCGAACGCGAGAACACGAGAATGCTGATCCAAGAAGCAGAGAGACGAGTACTCAGACAGAAGTCGAGACTCGGGCTGCGAAAAACGACCCAGAAGAGAAATGAAAAGAAACTAAGGACTTTGGGGGGTTTTCACATAAAAGCAAAAAAAAAAAAAAGGGGTCTTTTGGTGCAAACAGAAGGGGGAGATGTGGGATCTCAGTCTCTCAGAACTGGGGTGCAGGGTGAACAAGACCCCCCCTGGGGGGCTCGGGAGTCCTGGAATGCTGCCAGAGATGTCTGGTGGCTGGACTTTGATCCCACATGGGAGATGACATCAGTATGAGGACGGGAGGATTTCACTGGGGTGAATGGTGAAGGGACAAGTTAATTGGGGTGTGAGATACAGGGCTTAAGATTTCTGTACAGGGGGGTCTAGAGAAGTAAGATGGAGGAATTGGGGCGTGCCCTTCTCCTTCTTCTTCTTCCTCTAGACCTCCATCTTCTGTGGTGGTGTTGGCACTCCGGGATTGGACCTTACTAGGGGAACACTGGTTAATAAGGGTAGAGGGTATTGGAGAAAAATGATAAATATTGTATACGTAACTCCGGGTATAAAGATAGGTGACCGCCCCAGGGGCTTTCAGTGTGTGCCCATGGCTGACTGCTGAGCAGAACTCTGTCAGGCCAAGAGAAAATCTTTTAGATAAGCAATTAATAAACACCAAGACCAAGAACAAATCTGAAGCTTCCTCTCGTCCTTTCGAACCCGGGGGCCCAAGGCCATCTTTGGGCTTTTCCCCAGACCATCTGAACAGCCCAGAAATCCCACAGGTGAAGGCAAGATGTTCTCCAGAAGGCTGAGGAAGCGCTGAGTTGGACACCTCTGGATTTGCCTTTTGTGCTGTGCCAAAAATGACAAAATCCTAAGGAAGGGTGTGCATCTGTCCCCGCTCTCTCCATCACATTTCCTAGTCATGGCATGGGGGGCCTGAAGCAGCTCCAGATGGAGGACAAGATGAAGGGCAGTCATGGCTCAGCCTCACACAGAGGTGAGGGGGGAGCTGGGCCAATCCCTGCTGGCAGGAAGGGTCTTGTGGCAGCCCAGAGAGGCTGTGCACATTGCCAGGGAACAGCTGTGCCCTGCATGTGCCCCTGCAATGAGCTGTGCTGCTGCCAGTGCCCCTGGAGCTGCAGGGCTGCTGAGCTGTGGGGCAGGCAGAGGAGCAGGAGGGTGCGTGTGCAGCTGAGCCATTCCTGGGGAGCACAGGGCTCTGGGCTCCCTGCTGTCCCAGGGCAGCCCAGAGGCCAGGCTGTGCCTGTGCCAGCTCTGGGCAAGTGGCTCAGGGTTTGCCCTGGCCTGCCTCAGTGTCTGCCAGCAGGAGCATGTTTCCCTGTGCAGCTGTTTAGACATTTCCAGGAAATGTGTCCCAGGAATTATGGAGCTTCAGATTGCTTTAGGTTTACATGGTGGCCTCCGTTAAACTTTGCCTCTCTGTTAAACTTTGTGTCTCAGTTTTGCAGATCTGGCTGGTTACAGTCCTACCGAGAAGTTTTCTCCGGACACTTCCCAAGTTCCCTCACCCACAAAGTCCTCGCCTCCCGTCCAGAAGAGCTCTCTTTCCTCCAAGCTCAGGAAGAAGCTGCCGCCTGTGTGAAGAGTGTTTGAAGAATAGGACTGATGCGTTAGGCTTGATAGTTACAGCTGTACATATGTTCTGATCTTTAGATGTAGTTTTGAATTATCGTGTTTTGATTGTATCTTTAAAATTTGGTGACATATTTTTAATTGGATATATTTTATTTTGATGATGAAAAAAATAAATTAAAAAAAAAAAAAATTAAATAAACCAAGAGGAGAATGTGAGACCAGGACCTGCTAGCCTAGAGATTATGGGAGTGCAGCTCATTCAGTGTGCCAGTGTCTCACCACATCCTTTCCTCATTGGGCCTCTCCTCCTCCTCTTTGGCCATGGTTTCTTTGTGTCATTTGTGCTGCTCTTTGTTACTTGGCATTACAACAGAGTCACCTGTTGACCTGTTTAGGGGACAATGGATCCAAAAGATCCTATCTAGTCAAAGGTTTTCTACCTAGGTGTGTTCTGTGCTCACCAAAGGCCTGAGCAAAGAAACCAAGAGAAGTGTGCCCAAATCCCAAAGCTTTGCTCCTTTGCAATCTCCCACGGCTCTGGCTCACAGGTGTCTTCAGTCACAATTCCATACGTAAGAAGAGGTCATGTATTTCACTGGGAAACGATGCACTGCTTTGGCAACATCACCTGTATGTATATTTGCCCGGGACAGCAGTGCAGCTGTGTTGTTTGCACCTTGTTTGCAGAAGGATGAGTGCACTGGGAGGCCAATAACAAGTTACAAGGGTTCCTCCAATCTGCACTGCAGCCTGGCTGCCATTCAGCCCAGAGCTAGGGGATCATTTGTTCCCATGGACCAGTGCTTGCCAGTGGAATGAATTCCTGCACAGCTGGAAGAAGCAATTCTGGATTCAGCTCCAGCTCTTGGTGGGCTGCATGATCATTGACAATGCTGCCCTTCCAGAAATTATTCTGCAGTTTCCTTTCATAGTCATTTGAAGCTTTGAAACTTCACATTTCAATTTGCTTTGCCTTAGGGAAAAACACTTCTGGGCCCAGTGCAAACTGTAACCTTCTGACAGCAAAGTGCTCATGATTGCCAGCTTCTGATTTTACAGAATGTCACCTGGCTGCCTGAGTTTGCTTAGCCCTGAGTCTAGTCCCGGCCTAGTAAAACAGTTGGTAGCTCTATACCTTCCTTTCTCTTCCTCCCTCTTTTTCCTTATTTTTCCCTTTTCCCCCAGTTCCTCCTCAATGCATTTTGCTGTGGTTATTCAATAAAGGTACATTTGTTTTGGTTATAGCAGCAACTCTCTGTACCGTGTCGGTTTTTTTTGCACTCTGAGATCAACCCACAAACTACCACAAAATCCGTTCGTAAGGATGGATCGTGACACTTGTATACATACTATAGAAACCTTCTATCAAACCTTAAAAATTCTTTACAAATTCATTTCCAACTTTGCTGGGTCTGGCACCGCCCAGTCTGGTGTTTGCTGCCACCACCAGTGCCCAGATCTGGAAATTCCCTTGTTCTGGCAGAGCCAAATCCAGCAATTTTCTGGTAAAGAAAGCCAAAATCTGGCAATTTCTGCTGCCGGCACGAGCAATGCCAAGATCTGGTGTTTGCTGCCACTGCCCGTACCCCAGTCTGGACATTTCTTATTCCAACACAGCCCAAGTGCAGCAATTCTTTGGAAAAAGAAGACAAAAGGCAGCAATTTCCTGGTGCCAAGACTGTCACCACCCAGACCTGGTGTTTGATGGCACCGCCCATGCCCAGATCTGGACATTTCCCTGTGCGGCCACAGCCCAAGTGCAGCAATTTGCTGGCAAAGAAAGCAAAACCAGGCAAATACCTGGTGCCCACACTACTCTGATCTCGTGTTTGCTGACTCCGTCAGTGCCCAGATCCGGAATTTTTCAGATGCCTGTACAGCATAATTCTAGCAATTTCCGGGCACAGAAAGTTAATATTTGGCAATTTCTCAGTGCCAGCACAACCCAAATGCAGCAATTTTCTGGCAAAGAAAGCCAGAACCCAGCAGCTTCCCAGTGCTGCCACCAGCACCACCCAGGTCTGGTGTTTGCTGCGCAAGTGCCCAGATCTGGAAATTTCCCAGTGCTGGGAAATTGCCCAAGTGCAGCAATTTGCTGGCACAGAAAGCCAAAACCCGGCAACTTTCTGCTACTGGGTCTGGCACCGACCACATCTTGTGTTTGCTGCCCCAGTACCCAGATTTGGAAAATACCTGGTGCCAGCACAGCCCAAGTCCAGTAATTTGCTGGCACAGAAAGCCATAATTTTGAACTTTGCAGGTTCTGGCTCCAGCATCATCCAGCTCTGGTGTTTGCTGGGACCGCCAGTGCCCAGATTTGGAAATTTCCCAATGCCTTCACAGCCCAGGTCTAGCAATTTGGTTTTAGCTAGCTTAGGCAGAGAAGTTCCTTTGGACTGTGACTTTCCTTTTTCTTGGAATTGTTTAAACCTGCTCTGGACTGAAAACCCAGAAAAACACCGGCAGCAGCTCACACCTGTGGCCCTCTGTGCTCTTGGACGCTGCATTCCAGCACCAGAAGGACTCAGGAGAGACCGAGTGAGCCAACTACAACCCACAAAAAGGACTTTCTGAATTTGCCATCTCTTCAGCACTGTCAGAGGTTTGAGTTAATATTGTTCATTTTTCATGCTTGTGAATACTTTACTTGTGAAATAAACTGGGGGTTTTTTCACTTTTCTCAAGGCAAAACTTTTCCTGAACTAGTAGGGGGAGAGGCCGCTTGAACTTGCTTTCTAGACGGACCCCTTCTGGAGGTCTCCTCCCAAAATTTGCCCTAAACCAACACAAACAGTCACAATGAAAATTTCACCAGTGGTGTAATTTCCTGGTGGAAAGTCTTGTGACCGAAGCTCAACCTTGCTCTCCATGAGAGATTCTTGGGAAGAGCAGACAGGAGAAGATTCCTGGAAAACTGAAACAGCTTTCCAGAAGGGAAATGAAAATGAAGGAAACAATCCAAGATGTTTTCCTCTGTTAATTTCTATGCTCTCCTTTTCCATGTTGCACTACTTCTCCATCCCAGTAATTCCAGCTGCACCTCACCTCTCAGATCAGTGACTTATTGATTTTTAGGTGGTCTAAAATACCATGAGCCACACACAGTTTTCCTTCCCCTGTTTTTACTGGAAAGCAACACTGGAGATGTAAGTGCAGTGTTTGGGTCAGGTAGGAATCCTACCCCAAGGGAAGGTGCCCCGACAGTGTTTGACCCTCAGCAAGGACAATGCACAGCAGCAGGCGAGGGGATCGCTGTGCCAGTGTGCAGGAGTCAGGGCTCTGCATCCGGGCTCAAGGCTGCAAAGTTCCCGTGTTTGGGCAGACGGAGGGGCTGTCCCCGGGGCGCGCGGGGCTCGAACGTGGGGCTCGTGGGGCGAGCGGGGAACGGACACGGGGACGAACGGCCCCGGTGCTTCAGTTGCAGCGGCGGCAGCGGCAGCAGCGGCGGCAGCGGCGGCAGCAGCAGCGGAAGAAGCAGCAAAAAACAGATTCGTTTTCTCTCTTTCTTTCTCTTATTCTCTTTCTTTCTCTCTCTTTCCCTTTCCCGCTATCGGGCACCCTTCTCTCGGGGTCCCTTGCCCGGCGTCCCTCTCCCCTCCCCGCCTCCCCCCTCCCCTTGATGGGCCGGGCCATGCCCCCGGCCCGCCCCCGGCCCCGGGCGGGGCTGCCCCGAGCCCGGCCCCGGCCGTCCCGCCGCGGTCTCGCCTCCGCCCGGCTCTGGCCGTGGTGGCGGTTGCGCTGCCGGGCGGGCATCGGTGCCGGGGGCCGGGGCGGCATCGCCGCCCTTCGGCTCCGCCTGGCCCGAGCCCGGCTCCGGCCCCGAGGAAGGCTCCAGTCCCGGCCCCGGTCCCGGCCCCGGCTCCTCCCGGGGCCCGCGGAGGACACACCCGGCGCAGCCGCTCCCGCCGCCTCCGCTGCGGCTTCCCCGGCCCGAGCTCCGCCGCTCGGCAGCGCGGCCGCCAGCCCCGAGCCTCCCGTGCCGCGTTCCGAAGATGGAACGCCTGGGCATGGCCGGCCCGGGGCGGGTGAGGGGCGCTCGGGGGCCGTTGCTGGCCCCAGGCCGAGCGCTGACCGCCGCGTACTGCCCGCAGGTGAGGCGCAGGAGGCCCTGCAGGAGCGGCACCGGCTGGGCTCGCTGCTGGGGCGTGCTCCAACAACAGCCATGGAGCAGAGAGCCCCGAGAGTGCCCAAGCTGGTCGGCGTGGAGGACGAGGAAGAAGGCCCTGGTGCTGTCCCAGCACAGCAGACCGAAGAGGTGGTGCCGTTCCAACCACCGCAGGAGGGTGAGTGGCTGAGCTGGGCTGCAGGGCTGGAGCCTGCAGCTAACTTGGCCCTATGCCATGCCATGCCATCCCATCCCATCCCCTGGGGAAATGCCCATGGACAGGACGGAAGAGGGGCCGGGCAGACACCCCGTAGGAGCCGTGCTCCATCCCCCTGGAGCATCCCGGGGCTCTCCCTGCCTGGGGAGCGCAGGGCTGGGCTGTGTTCTCCGGCCTCTCCCGCAGCCCCTCAGCTCTGGCTGCGCTCACTCTTTGCCAGATGCAGCCCTGGAGCACACACAGCAGCAGGAGCGCAGACGTGGCCGCTTCCGAAGAACAGCGCAGGTACCTGCAGCCACCCCCACCTGGGCTGGGCCTGCTGTCCCTGCTCAGCCCAGCACCGTGTGTGGACCACTCCATGCAACATCCCCGGCTTCTTGCCCATCTGCTACAGATGGTGTGCAAATTCATGAAGAGGATTCGGGAGGAAGAGACCAGCGTAATGGGCACTGTGGTCAGAGTGTACCCTCCCATCTTCAAAACCAACACCAGTGCTGCCCTGCTGGATATGCTTGTGGAGGAGGGTCCTTCCAGTCCAAAGCAAGTAAGCAGTCTGTGGCCTGGCATCCATCCTCACAGCAATTGCTTGGCCTCCCAAGCCACGCCTGCTGCTCACTGTAAGCCTTGAGGCCATGGCGGTGTGCTGGCAAGGGAAGCACTTCTCTGGGGCAGCTGGGCACATGACTCCCTCTGGCAGCTTTCCAAGTCTCCCCTGCCTCTCCAGGTGCCCGCCATAATCAGGTACATCCACCAGTGGTTCGTGGCAAATGAGTTTCCTGAGTACAACCTGTACAGGCCCCTTCTGGATCTGACAGAGGCACAGCCCGCTGATGTGGTCATGGCTCTCCTGCGTTTGGCCCCATCATGTGACAGGTACAGGGCTCATGGGCCCACAAGGCTCAGGGCTCAGCAGCTCATCACCCTGTAGAGCCTGTCCCAGTGGTCTGACACACAGAGAATTCCAGGGCCCTCTGGCTCCTCCCTTTGCCAGTCCCCAGTGTTCTGCCATGCTCCTTCCCTGCTCCTCAGGGGCCAGTCCCCATGGGGCTGGGCTGCCTGCGTGCTGAGGGCCAGTGGGCAGAGGCAGAGCTGGCAGCCAGCTCAGCTCCCCACTGTGGCCCAGGCCACAGTGCTGTGTCCCAAACCCCCTGAGACAGAGCTCTAACCCCACAGAGCTGCTTTGACCATGTGGAAGACCATCATGTGCTCGTGCAGGACTGCAGAGACGGCCATGCTCGTACTCCTTGACGTTCTGGCCTACTGGCCAGAGCACAGCACGTGCACCTCCGATGGGGACCACACGGCTGTCCTTGCCCTGGCTGTGAGTTTCTGCAACTGGCCTTTGCTCAGCCCAAGCTCACCTCTCCATCAGGTCTCCATCCTCCCTCCACCATGGTGTCTTGCTGCCTCTCCCTGCTGGGCTGAAACCTGGCCCAGGGGCAGCTTCAGAGCCACCAGGCCCCGTGCTTCCCCTGTGTCTCCACTGGCCTCTCCCTGCCACACGGACACCTCGGCGCTGAGCTCGGGCTGCTCTGTCCTTTGCAGGCAACTGTGGTGATGTGGAAGATCCTCCAGATGCCCTGTGTCCCACATGTGGTGACCATTCATTTCCCTCGCCTCTTTGTGTATCTGCTCTTCCAAGTGCTCTTCAGCACCTTGGATATGCCAGAGGCAGCCGATACCTTCTGGAAGGGATGCCAGCAGCAACACGGCCTTGCCACCAGCCCCAACAGGTGCTCCATCCCAGTCCTCGTGTCCCTGTCACGTGCCCAGGGCAGGAGCCAGTGCTCCCAGCGTGACCTGGGATTTTCTCTGCACACAGCTTTGCAGAGCAGACCCTGAAGGCCCTGCTCTGCCGACTGCACTATGAGGATGTGGTGGTGGCAATGGAAGACAAGCATGGCTGGGACACACTGCTCTGTGCTGACACCCACCACTGTGCTGTGGGCATGCTGGCCAGGTGAGACGCCCTGCTCCCCAACTGCCCCTGGCATTTGTGCCCTGTTCCCGGGGTGCCCCACACAGTGGGGCCCCTTGGTCGTGGGCCACAAGGCCTTGTCACCAAGGGACAGCCAAGGAGACTGCAGAAGGCCGGGAGAGGGGCTCGGCTCCCCCTTGCTGGGTGCTGGAGAAAGGCCAGACCTCTGTGAGTCAGTCCTGGGAGAGCTTTAGCCCTGCTACCTCAGGGTTTTGCTTCCTGTTTCCTCCTACCAGAGAAATGCACCATGCATCTGAAGCCTTGTGTTCCACAATTGCATTCCACCTGCTTGGGCTGCTCTGCAAAGACACGCCATGCCGGGATTTGGCTGCCATGGCGTTCCTTGCGGAGGTGAGGCTGAAGGCCAGCACTGCCTGGCTGAGCTGCCTCCTGGCTCTGTGCCCTCTCGTGGCCACAGCTGCCCGGGACGGTGCCCGCGCCCTGTGCTGCTGCCTGGGCCTGGCCCTGTGCGGCTCCCCCATCACCAGCCTTGTGCCTTTCAGACCCTGGACTGCCTGGACTTGAGTGAATGCCGTGACAGCATCCTGGAGGTCATGTCCAAGAAGCTGCAGAGCGAGTGCAGGGAGATGCGTCGCTTGGCACTCAGAGGCCTCCTGGTGCTCGGCACCAATGTCTCGGTGAGAAGAGGGCAGCGACTGAAGCCATGCTGCCAGCGTGGGGCTGAGCAAGGCAGTCGCTTGCCCTTGCCTGGCCTTGGGGTGCTGAGGCAGCTGCTCCCAGCTCTCCTGCCTCCCGCTTCAGCTGCTCCAGTGCTTTGGCACAGGCCTTTGGCCTCTGGGCCCTGTGGCAGCAGGATGGCCTTTCACACACTCATGTTCCACGCAGGCCGCAATAAGAATGTGGAGTTTGCGTGAAAGGCTCGTGGAGCTGCTGCAGGAAAATGACAGCAACATGCTTAGGATGACCGTGGTTCTCCTCAGCCGTTTGTTCCTGTGCAATGGTGCCCCGCTAGCCAGCCCCCTCGCCCTGCAGCTGGCTGGGGCGCTCCTGCCACTCTTTGACAACGTAAGGCTCTGCGCCTCCAGCCATGGCCACTGGCTGCTGCCTGCAAACTTTGTGTCCTGTGCATTTTCAGGCCTGTGCCCAGATGGGTGTGAAGCAGCCGATGCTGAGGTCTCTTCTTTCTTTCATACAGGATGATAACCAGGTGCAGGTGTGCTCCATGTTCATTTTCAGAGAGATGCTGTATTTTTGGCCAGAAGAGGAAAAAAAGGCCCTGAAGTCACATGTGCGCCAGAGCCTGCTCCCACTGTTCTTCCACTGCCATGACAAGAACCAGCGCGTGGCAGAGGTGAGGACTCAGCGGCTGCTGCCGGCCCCCTGGCAGGGGGGCTTGGCTGCCTCCTGCTCTGTGGCCTCGTGGGCTGCAGCCTCCTCCTGGCATTGGTACAGGGACCTGTGCGGGTCCTGGGTCCTGGGCTCTGGTGCCATCTCCAGGTCTCTGCTGCTCTCCAGGACTCCCGGGAAACGCTGCATTGTTCAGCCACATTCCTGCACAGAAAGGATCTCCAACACATGCTGCAGCTGGGTCAGACCTGGAGGTTCGGCGAGGCCCTGGTAAGGACAGCCTGCAAGCCCCAGCCTCAGGCTGGAGAAGCCCCCTGACCGCACTGCTCAGTGAGTGCGGCCGGCAGCTGAGCCCCTGCCCAGTGCTGCAGCCACGGCCGCCAGCCTGCGCCCCACACGCCGCTGCCTTCCCTGAGCCACGCGGGCTCTGCTCCCGGCTCCCGTGGGCCAGAGTCAGGTGCCCATGGAGTCCCGGCCCGGCAGGGCTGCGGGCCGGCACTACGGCTCCCCGGGCAGCAGCCGGCCCGCTGCCCCCTCCCCTCGGGAGCCCTTGGCCAGCGGCTGCTGGCCGCGCCTCAGGGCTGTGCGGCCAGGGGAGGCCGGGGCTGGGCACAGGCAGCGCCCGGCCCAGGGGCTGAGCCCGCACCAACCCTTCCCTCCTGCCGCTCTCTGCAGCTGGCACAGGACAGGAGCCGAGTGGCCGAGCACCTGCGCCGGGCCCTGTGCTACGTGGAGAGCCCACAGGAGTCCCTGCGAGCGGCGGCCGTCAGGTTCATGGGTGAGTCCCGAGCCCGGGCTGCCCTTCCCCTCCCCGGCCCGCCGCATCTCGGCCCCGGCCCCGCCTGCTGCCCCGGCAGTGCCAGCCGGGCCCGGCGCCGTGGAGCCCCGCCTGGCCTGGGCATTGCTGCTGCCGCCCTCTGGCAGCCGTGCCCTGGGGCGGCAGCGAGCGGCAAGGGCCGGGCTGAGCCCTGCCGGGCCAGCAGCCCGTGTGGCCACAGCGCCGGCAGCGCCGCTGGCAGGGAGCTGTGCCGCTGGGGCCGTGACAGGCTCTGTGTTCACAGGCATGGCCGGGCGGCACCTGAGGGGGCAGCAGCAAGAGCTGCAGCTGATCTGCACTGGTGAGTGAGTGAGGGCAGCGTGCTGACAGCGGGGGCTGCTGGGGGGAGCTGCAAGCCCTGCTCCAGCTGCGGAGGGCTCAGCTCCCGTGGGCAGAGCACAAGGAGCTTTCAGGGCGACGTGGGCCATTCGTGGCCAGCAGCTTCGGGCTGATTCCCTTGCTCCCTGCTCCCTCCTGGCCATGGCAAGAGCCGGCTGGGATGGCCCTTGCAGGGGCTCTTCTTGGCTCCCCGCAGATCCAGCTCTGACCTTGCCTCTGTTCCTCTCTCTTGCAGCCCTGGAATGCCTGATGGAGGACAGGAGCAGTGCCGTGTCACAGCTGGCACTTGAAACACTGCATGTCGTCCTGGCAATACAGCATGGGCGATATTCCACCATCCAGAGGCTGCAAGATCAGCTGCGCAGGGCATGGAGGGCTCGGCCTCGCCTGTTGGGGCTCGGCTGCCTGCTCTGCCGCATGACTTAGGAAGAGAGCTGATCCCGGAGGCTTTCTTTGCTGGGGCAACCTGTGCGAGGGGTAATTTTCCTTTTCTTTAAGATTTTTCTTTTCTTCATTTCCCAGCTAGGGTCTGGGCTTTGGCCTAGCTGTGTCCCCTGCTGATTGTGAAGTGTGCCATCAGCTGCAGGGCTTTCTGGGCTAAAAATATCATCAAGTCACTTGGACTTGCTCTTTTTGGCCTCTAAAATCTGGATCCAATTTCGGGGCAAATTTGGAGACCTCATCTATGGGTGGATGGAGCACCTAGGATTTTCCCAGTTGCTGGGAATGGTTCTCCAGGTCCCTGGAATATCCATGGCCCTGGTAAGTTCCAGCTGCACACATGCCTTGGCAATCAGAAGCAAAGGAACCCAGCCCTTTTTGTGTTGCCTATGTCACTGCACCGGGCTCATGGGATGGGAACACGCAGCCCTTGGGCTGGAGCTGAGCTGCTCTGCCCAGCACTGGTGGCCGCCATCCCAGCTGGTTTTGCTTGTCCTGGTTCCCTGACAGCTGGGGCCCTGGGCAGAGCCCTGAGAGCCTGGTCTGCCCCCAGTGAAGGAGAAGGAGCCCCTGGAGAAGCTGTACCGGGTGGGGATGCTGCTGCTGCTGCTGCTGCTGCTGCTGGAGACAGCGAGGATGACATCAAGGATGACAAGCTCTTCCTCAGCCTGGCCACGGGAGGCTGAAGGTGATGGACTTTGATTCTGGCACCTTCTTCAAAGCCAAACTCCACAGGGAATTTGCGGGTGAGTCCCACCCGGGCAAATTCTGCCAGATTTGGGCATGGCCCAGCCTGGTAGGGAACCAAAGGCTCCCCCCTTGCTGGGGGGAGATGCAACTCATTCTTCAGTCACTGCCCAGCTGCTTTTGGCAGGGCTGGGGCATGGGCTGGGGTGGGTACGAAATGGGACCGGGCTCCTGGCCCTGCCAACAGCCCCCAGCACCCACCGTGGCCTGGGCTGGGGCTGGGGCTGGGGCAGCCAGCCCGACACAAACAAAGCCCCATGGTGGGAGCAGAGGTGGGACTCCAGAACCTGTGCACAGCTGCTTTGCTGTGCAGGCAAGGAAAGGCTTGGGCTGCTCCACTGCCCTTGTTTGCTTTGGGGTCACTGTGATTTTGGGGGGCAGTGCAGAGGGGAAGAGAGAAAGTGTGGGCTTCCCTCACCCATGGCTGGGTTTTTCCCTGGCACGTGAGGGTTGGGCCTTCCTCAAGGCCCTGACACAGGTAAGAGTTTTTACCGTTTTTCTTGTTTTCCCTTTTTGCATCTAATCTCTTTTCAAGAATGTGTTGTTTATTTTTCCAGAGGAAGCATTCAAGGTGGTCCAGTGTGGATGGGGAAGTGCTTGGGAGCAGCTGTGGTGTGGATGGGCCATGCCCTTGGAGAAGGCTGAGGCCGTGGTTTGGGAGCAGCTTTTCTTGCAGCCGTGGCTGGCGTGAGGTGGGTCCCTGTGTGCTTGGCAGGGTGGGATCAGAGCTTTTGGGAGCTGGCAGCGAGCACAGGAGCATCCTGCTCTGAGCAGCTGCTGAGGGCTGGATGTGCCGTGGCTGGCTGCAGGCTGGGCACATGTGCTGCCCTCCTGCTCTGCTGCCAAAGGCAGCAGGGATGGGCAGCTCTGGGCACAGCTCTGGGCACAGCCAGCATGGCCGGGGCACCGCAGGCCTTGGCACAAGGGCACAGGAGCCCTCAGCTGACGGGTGGTTTCTGCTTTCTCTCCTTGCAGCCGGGCTCTGCGGGTGCTGAGGCTGCTCTGGGCTCTGCCAGGGCTCTGCTGGGCTCAGCCCTGGGCCCAGCTGGGCTGGCTCTGCCCTCACATTGCTCTGACAGCTCTGCATCAGACGAGCCCATTGCGAGCACAGCGCCTGAGCTTTCTGCTTTGGCAGGTGAGTGAGACTCTGCTGCAGGCCCAGAGATTGCAGCTGGGGACACATATCCAACTGGCAAGGACCCAAACTCTCCACAGTCCCAGCTGAACGCCTGGATCTTTTACAGGGTGTTTTGTCTGTCCCATTCTTCCTTCTTGATTGGCTGGAATTGTGCAATTGCACTTTCTTCCTCCTCTAGAAGTGCCACGAGTGGGCCACAGCTGGCGAGTGGGCCATGCTCCTGAGGCAGTGCAGTCTGGAGCTGGTGGATGGAGAATTGCCCTTCTGCACTTCCAAACCTGAGCAAAAAGCCGTAAGTGAGACTTTATGTCTCTAAGAAATCCCTGACAGTTTCAAAAGGAATGTGCAGCTCATTCCCAGGCTGACAAGGAAGGTCATCTTCTAAAGGATTTGGGCTTTGACAGAGTTTCCATTCCCAGTCCTGCTTGGAGCTGGAAGGGCACAAAGCAATTTCCTCTTGCTTCGACCACAATTTCAAATACCAATATTGGAAACAAAGCCCAAAATCTTTTAAGAGGCTTTTGAGGTCACAAAGATGGATCCCCGCCATCAGCACATTTACAATGTAAATAACTGAGTTGTCTTTTTAAAAAGATCATTTACCTCTTAATGCAAAGAAGGTGTCTTTGCATTTATGTTTTGTTTTTTTCATTAACTGTATGGGTTTTTTTTCACTAACACTTGGATTTTATTCTTATATTTTACAATTTTTTTTTCTTTTTTCCTTTTTTTTCCTTTAAATAGAAAACATGTCCTATCAAAGGAATGTCCTTTGCTCCTGATTCCCGTGTGGAGCAGCTCCCTTCCTGCTGGCTGAGCTGCTCAGGCAGAGCCCGGCAGCTCCTGGCCCTGCAGGGCTGAGGCTTTTCCCCGTTGCTGGGCACAGACTGATGGAGCAGCACTGCTGAACACGGGCACACAGAGGGACCAGCAGCAGCTGCCTTTGGCCACCTGAGGCTCCAAGGCCCAAACTCTGAGCAGCCAGGGCTGGAAGAGACTGGCAGGATCTGATCCCTGACTCCGGGCCAGGGCTGCACAAATGACCCCACAGCAGCAGCAGCAGCAGCAGCACATGGAGCTGACTTTGAGCACAGCCCCTGCCCCTGTTCCCTCCCGTGTGCAGCGGTATCACAGCAGCCTGAGGCACCTGGGAGCCCCCAGTGCCAGCAGGGACTGGAGATGGCAGCCCTGGGCTCCTGGAGGCTGTGCAGGGAACGGAGCTGGGCACTGCCTGTCCATGGGGAGCTTCCAGATGGAAAAGGCGGCTGTGCCCAGGCAGCTCCAAGGGCACAGAAAGGAGGCTCTGGAGCACTGGATCTGTGCCAGTGCCACAGTCCTGGGCAGCAGCCAGCGAGCCCTGGGGAAACAGAGGGCACAGCACGAGGGACAGAACCAGGCAAGGGCAGAGACTGGAGAGAGCCCGGCCTGGGAGCAGGAGCAGCTGCTCCATTGTACTCTTGGAGAAAGCTCTTGGCTGGTTCAAAGCGCTGAAAGGCGTGAAGGGCAGAGGAGGAGGCCACAGCAAACAATGCTCCTGTTTGCACAGCCTCCCCTCTCCGTGTCCCAGAAGGAATTGCATGGACTGTGTTCTTCTCTCTGATTGGTCTCGTTCAGCAGGAGCAGCTCAGCACCAGGAGCTGAAGGAGCTGAAGCCTCAGGCCACAGGAGCTGGGCAAGAGGGAACTTTTGGAGCAAAGTAATGCTGCTAAAATAGACCCAGCTGAATGCAGTGGATAGAATCATGGAACCACAGAATCCTTTCTGTTGGAAAAGCCCTCTGAGCTCACCCAGTGCAGCCGCTCACCCAGCAGTGCCAAGCCCAGCACTAAACCACGTCCCTGAAGTGCCAAGGCCTGGACACCAGCCCTGAGTGAGGCCTGGACAGCAGGCCCTGAGCCAAAGGTGGCCTCTGGATGAACCTTCCAAGCAAAGGTTGTCTTTGTATCTGCTCCCTGATGAAATGTGCATGGTCATTAGCACTGAGATAGATGTAGCCACTCATTAGTGAGACATGGATTGACCTTTGTGTATTTAGAAGCCAGACAAGGCCATGAAATCTGACATCTGGCCTTGTTTGGGGCTGTATGGTCAAAGTCACCTCCCTTGGTTCCTCCTTGATCCCTGGCCAGGCTTTGGGAGGGACCCAAGAGGAGCATGAAAGCAGATGTTGCCACACTAGCAGTGCTGTCAGTTTGTTCATTCAGCACTGTCAGAGCTGGGCCCTCTCCCAGTGGGGTTGGAGCCTCACCTGGGGCTTGAGGCACCTGCAGGAATTCCCAGTGCCCAGGAGTGGCTCTGCAGCCCTTGGCTGTGACAGCTTCCCCAGCTGCTGTGTGGGTCCGGGGGATGGTAAAGCCTGAGGGTAAATGCTGCTGGATCTTTGTTAATCTCTGCAGGCAATCTTTGGTGGGGATGGTTGGGTGCATTGCTGAGCTGCTCCTGTTGTGATTCTTTGCTGCTCTGAACTGCAGTGAATGATACTGATTCCTTCAGTTGGAGTCTGTGTCTCTGGTGCTGACTTTGGCCACTGGTAAAACAAAACTGGCACAGTCTGCTCAGATCCCAACAAAATGTCACTTGTTCAGTGTCAGTGTGAGGAATCAGTCCCATCAGAAATTCCCAGCTGGGAAGCCCTTCCCTGGAGTTCCCTTGCTCTGGAGTGGGCTGAGGTTGGAGCCCCGTGTGAGCAGTGAGACTGTTGGGTAAAAGAAGCTGCACCCCTGGATGGCTTCAAATGCATCCAGAAATTGCATATGGAAAATGGATTTGGGCAGACAAAGATGAATTTGTTGAGAGTACATAGGAAACAGCACCTTCAGAAGGAACAATCATTGTTGGAATGCTCCCACATGGAGCAACAAAAGAAGGTTTTCATCTTGAGCTCAGATGCCCTTGTGCAAGTGAAATATCAATATAACAAATAACTATATACATATTTATAGTATAATAAGACCTTCCTGTTTATATTTATAGATTTTTATGTATATATGTCTATATCTACATGTCTATATCTGTATTTATATATAAATATGTACATATAATAATAATGTGAAATAGTGCTGACAATACTAATTTGGTAGCTTTGGCTGCTCAGGGATGTAACACTAAATACCCTACAGAACAGGATTGGCCAGGACCCTAATGTCAGTGGTCAACTTTGTGAGATTGTATACAATGGAAAAAGGAGGAAGGGAGGAAATTGGTGATTTTTACAGGGTGTGCTGATACTGTGATGCAGAGTGCTTTGCCTGTTCCTGTGAAAAATACAGTGATTTTTCCTGCAGGGTTTTTCATGTACCAGACTATGCACAAGCTGCAGGATTGGTTGAAAGGGTGAAGGGGTTGTTAAAAGAGCAGTTGGAAAGATGAGGAGATGGGAACCGTTGCCCATGGAGAACCCATCTCCCAGATGTGCTCCATGCCCTTCACAATGGCCCATGGGGGAAATGAAACCCCTTGGCTGTGCACGGCTGCCCCCAATTTTCAAATCCAGCCATGGGCAGTGAGACTTGGGCTGCCTGGGAAATTGTTCTGGCTGTGATGGCCCCTGGCAGGGCCAGCCCAGAGGCTGCAGGGCTGGGCCTTCATGCATTGGAATTAATTAGGATAAATTCAAAGCAAATGAGAGCTATCAATACTGAAACAGGAATTCAGATTCCTTCAGGACACTTTGCTTTGGTAACTGCTGCCTTGGAGCTTGGCCTTGCAAAGGGTTCCTGTCATGGCAGGAGGAATTGATGCAGAATATCCAGGAGAAATTACAGTAATTCTGTTAAACAATAATGAACAAGATTGGATTATTCAACCCCATGACAGGGTAGCACAATTATTGATCTTGCAATTTGAAGAATGATTTTGAAAAAAAGAGATCCAGCTCCAATCACCACCGTTTGTGGAGATAAAGGGTTTGGATCCAGCAGCCCTAATAATGGAGCCAGAGTGTGGGTCCGGAGGCCAAATGGCCCTCCCGAGGCAGCTGAAGGAGCAGCTCCTGGGAAAGACAACTCTGAGTCCTGAAACCTGGGCAGGAACAATGGGAATGTGTCCCTGCAGCCAAGGATTCTGTGTGAGAACAAGTAGATCTGACAGGATATTGTTTTACACATCCTGCCAGACCAGATCTCCCTGTTTGCCCCAAGGACCCCTTTGGAAAATGCTCTGATCCACGGGGCTCCATGTGAAGGCTGCTGTGACACTGAGGGACTTGCACAGGAATTCCATCCAGGAGCCTGGGTGCCCCTCAGGCACTGGGACCCGGCCCCTTCCAGCCAGAGGGGAAAGGGCCCCCCAAGCCTTGTTAGCCACAGACAGCATGGTAAAGCTGAACAGCAAAGGGCCTGGGGGCATTATTCTGGAATTAACATGGTGGCAGCTCCATGGACAACAGAATTCTTGTTCCTAATTGGAATGAGATTGAGAAAAAAGAATGAAGAACAGTGTCACTAAAGTACAGCTGATGTCTGTAAGGTGTACCTTGATAGTCAGCCAGAATCTTTGTCTGCCACAAACACCTCTGGTGTTTCACCAAGGGATTGGTCATCAAAATGTAATGATGGGTTATGATGGATTGCTGAGGTTCTTTTGTAATTCTTTGCTAATGATGATGTGCTTTGCTGAGCTTATCCTTTTGTAAATCTTGGCAGCTGTGCTCTATATAAATGACACAATTCCTTAAGTTGGTGTCTGTGTTTTTGGTAGTGACCCTGCCCACTGGTGAAACAGGGCCCCCTCTTGCCTAGGTGTTCCCTGGGAAGGCACAAGCCCTCCCTCCCAAATTCCCCCCTTCCTCCCTGTTCCCCCGCTTCACACCCTGAGCATGATGTGCTCTGGTCTGGGCTATGCCCGGGTCAGTTGGGGTCCCCTGTCCTGGCTGTGTCCCTGCCCAGCTCCCCCGCAGCCCCAGCCCCTCCCCAGCGTGGCTGGACGAGGGGCAGGACAGGCCTTGGCTGTGCTGCAGCTCAGCAAGAACAAAACCATCTCTGTGTGCTCAGCCCTGTGCTCAGCACCCGGCCCAGCAGTGTCTCAGTGCCAGGGGCTGTGCCCTCAGTCCCTGCCAGGGGTTTCCATGACAACTGCCAGGACGGGTGACCCAGGTGTGCCCCCAGTGCCCATTGCCATGGAAACAGTGCCCAGCCCTGCCCCTTTCTGTCTGGCTGACCTGGCCTTTGGCCCTGGCAGTGCCGTTGGCTGCTGGTTCCTGGTGCCTGAGCGGCCAGCGCGGCACAGGGCAGGTGGCCATGGCACAGCCCCCAGCAAGGGATCCCCTCTGGCTCTTGGCACTGACACCAGCCCTGAGCAAGGGGCCAGGACAGCTTTCCATGGCCACCAACCATCACAAGGGGGCCGGGCATTGGTTTCCATGGCACCAAACCAAGGAATGGTTCCTCATGGCCATTGCCATGGCACCTGGTGGCACCAACGAGTGTCACTGCAATTGTACCTGGAACAGCCCTGGCACCGCTTTGTCCCAGGGTTGCCATGGCAACCGAGGGCAGCAACAGCTCTGCAGGCAAGTGGCCATGGAACCTGGCTGCAGAAATGGCTCCTTGAGCTGATTTCCAAGGAAACCTGAACTGATGGGGGTTGCCATGGCACCCAGACACGGCATTGGGGTCCCTGAAGTGTCCATGGAACAGTCCCTTGCAATGGCACCATTGCATGTTGGGATGATGATGCACCCTCACAGCTGGCCCGGGACAGGTCTGGAGTGCTCCTGGTGGCAGCTTGGGCTTGGCACACACTTGAGGAGGATGTCTGTTTGCAGTGGGGAAACTCAGGAGTTTTAGATTGCTTCAAAAATCAAAGAAGGAAAATCCCTCTTTGGCTGTGTGCAGCCAGCTCTTCAAGCAAAGCAGGTCCCAGGTGAGTGAGGAGGGACACGATGGGCTTGAGGAATGTGGAGCAAGTTTGTCTACACTGGCTCCGAGCTCAAGACACAGCTTCTGTGAGCAGGCCAGACCTCCTTAGGAGAGTCCCTGCATCAATATCAGTCACTGAATGCTGCAATCATCTCTTGTGTAATAGGAACAGCAATAAAAGACACCCTTTAAAATAGGACTACATATTTCCTGGAAGGTCTTGGAACTATTTCTCCATAACTGTCAAAGGAAAACCTCCTAATGAACTACACTGGAGCAGAGGGAAATCAAGGCAGAGCCAGGGTTTGTCAGGACTTGCTTGATCCTCATGAGCCTCACTGTGCATTTGGAGCTGAGCCCTTGAACATCAGGGCCTGGGAGGAGATTGCACAAACCTTGCCAGGAGTCAAAGGCAGAGGAAACACCCAGAGTGTCTCCAGGCATTCATGGCTCCCACTGAGGTCCCTCTCCAACACAGGCTCCTCATGGACTCCTTGGAGGAAAGAATTGGTGGCCAGGATGGCACAGAAACCTCTCAGACACTCAGTGTGGGAAGGAAAATCCAAAGTACCTTCAACACATTGAAGTGTCTCAAAGCATTAATTGAGGCCCCTGGGATGTGGGCTAGGGGGGGATGCTGAGGGCAGGACAAGGGGCTGACAGTGACCAGCCTGGCTGGGGCTGTGCCAGGAGGCCCCAGGGCCTCAGGACAAGGTGTCTCCTCACAGCCCTTGGTGGCACAGACCCTGCTGTGCCCCAGGGCACCAAGACTTGGCTTCTCTTTGTCCCCACCTGTTGTCACTTCCTCCAGTTCTCTGCTCTGCCTGGGGCCTGGGGACACTTTCTCAGTCGTGTCCCTGACAGGGATCTCTTCAAAGTACAAGAAACTTCAGTGTTTCAATGGAATTGAGTTCTTGAGGGTTCTTGAGGGTTCTGTGACATCACAGAGCTAGTGGTGACATCACAGATCTGGCTGTGACATCACAGACCAGAGTGTGAGGCCATAGAGCAGAGTGTGCCATCATAGAGGGTGGCTCTGAGGCATCAGAGAGTGGGTTGTGACATCACCTGGTGACTGTGTAACATCATAGAGGAGGCTATGACATCACAGAACAGATTGTGACATCACAGGATGACTTTGTGACATCAGTCTTCTGTGATGTCACAGCATTGCTGTATGAAATCACAGGGTGACATAGAGTTGGCCCTGTGACATCACAGGGTCAGTGTGACATCACAGGGGCAGTGTGACATCACAGAGATGGCTGTGTGATATCAAAGGGGCAGTGTGACATCACAGGGGCAGTGTGACATCACAGGGGCATTGTGACATCAAAGGGCAGTGTGACATCCCAGGGGCAGTGTGACATCACAGAGGCAGCTGTGTGACATCACAGGGGCTGTGTGAGGTCACTGGGGAGGTCACTCTACCCCGGCCCCCCTCACAGTTCTCCCCAGAGCATTCCAACCCTGCTCGTGCACAGCGGGGTCCCCTGTCCCCCCAGGTCCCCCCGCCCCCGGCCCCGCAGCATCCCCCAGAGGATGTTCCACGAGATCGACCCCAGAACCTGACACGGGGATGGGGGGACAGGGCCCTGGGGGTGGCACAGGGGGACAGGGACCCCCTGGCAGCGTCCCCATGTCCCCCAGGGCCAGAGCCTGGGCCAGGGCTCCTTCACCCTATTACCAATGAGGCCTTGAGAGCGCTGAAAAAATCTATGGCAAGGGAACAGCAAAAACCAGATTTAATATTAAGGGACAGCAGCACAAAGTTCCTTGGCAAGAGTCACTCTGCTCCTGACTGGAAACTTGAGGCACACCAAGGAAACAAAGCAACAACACCAAACAAAATCCAGGCAATCAAACCAGAAATGAACTGAGAACTGTCCCTGTGTGTGTGTATGACACATGCACAGTGAGGGCAAGGATAAAAGGAATATAGCCTAAAGCTTAACAGGCCTCACGCTTAACAGGACTTAACTTACACCTTAAATGTACCGATACCTTAAACATCAAAGTTTAGCAAAACAACAGCACTAAACAGTATTTAACTTTACTTATAGCCTATGACTTAGCAATTTAACAGAGGAATAACACCTAACAATATTTAATTTAGCTAACAACTTAAATTAAACATAAAAATTTTGCAAAAGAACAACTCTTAATAGAATTGAAGTTAGCTTAGACCTCATGACTTTACATTACTTACAGCTATCTGGATATCTGACTGACTCAGCTATCCAAGGCACTCAAACCCCTCAGAGAGCAGCATTTCTGCCACATTTCCCCAGCACAGGCACTCCTGTGTGCACACAAAGAGTCAGTGCAAGGCACCTGGGAGAAATTCCCCTGAGGGCAGGAAATGCTCCCTGTGGATCCTTTGGCATCTCCCCAGCAGGTGAAGGGTTGAGCCTGGAGGAGTGGGGGGATCGGCCCAGGCTCTGTCGTTGTTCGGGGATCCCCGAGTGCAGCAAACGGGAGAGTTCCCGGCTGGGAGAGGCCCCACTCAGAGGGAGTCGCTGGACCAGGAGAGCTCCAAGGGCTCCTTTTGGAGCGCTGTTTGCAGGGCCCCAAGAGAGGGGCTTCAGTCCCAGCAATGGTTCATCCTGGCCGCACTTGGCATCAACAGCTTTCTTTGGCAGGGTGAGAACAGGGATGTTGTGCCACTGAGGGAACAAAAACAGTTCCCAGGGCTGCTCCTACAGAAACCAGGAGCTGGTTGGGCAGCAGCAGTGGCTGGAGCAGACAATGTTTGTGATGAGCTGCAGAGGACTGTGGAGACCATTGTGACACTTTGGGGTGTCATGGAACCAAGGGACCATTGTGACACTGTGAGACCCCATGGAGCCAAAGGTCCATTGTGACATTGCAAGGCCTCATGGAACCATGGTCAGACTATTAAGATACATCACAGCCTCATGGAACCAAGGGGCCTTTGTCACACTGTGGGGCACCATGGAATCATGGAGAGCTCTGTGACATTGCTGGGCCTCATGGAAACATGGAGACCATTGTGACACTAAGAGGCCCCGTGGAATAAGCAAACCATTGGGACACTGTGAGGCCTCATGGAACCAGTGAGACCATGAGGAAGTCCATTGTGATACTATGGACCTCCTCATGGTGGCCCTGGGAGGACCATTGTGATACTGTGGGGCCTCATGAAACCAAGAGGCCTTTGTGACACTGCAGGGCTGCATGGAACCAAAGCTCCAGGGCAACACAGAGTGGCCTCATGTCATCAGTGGTCCATTGTGACACTTTGAAGCCAGAGGAGACCATTGTGACACAGCAAAGCCCCAGGGTCCAAAGGTCCATTGTGATATTGCAGACCTCATGGAACAGAGGAGTCCCATGACATTGTGGGGCCTGGGGAACTATGGAGACCATTGTGACACTGCAAGGGCTCATGGAATCCTTGGGACCATTGTGACAGTGTGGGGCCTTATGACACCTGGGGGCCACTGTGACATTGTGGGACCCAAAGGAACCTAGGGGCCAGTGTGACACTGCAAGTCTTCTTGCAATCAAGGGGCCATTGTGACACTGCTGGAACCCATGGAATCAAGTCACCATGATGACACTGCGGGGCCCCATGGATCCATGGCACCATTGTGACACTATGGAGCCCCACAAAACCAAGGGAACACAGAACAGCTCTGGCTGGTTTGGCCTCCCATGGACTGCCTGACTGGTCCAGCTGACCTGTGCATGTTGAGGGTCACTTCTCATCTGCTGCTGAAACACTGGGGCTCTGTGCTTTCCTTCCCAATGGAAAAGAACTGTCCTTCTGCTCCAGGCACCCATGGCCAGAATTGGGATTTCACCTCCAGATTTCCTTATATCCTGAGATTGTTCCCATAGGAATATTGCCAGAACAAGTCTGGCTGGCAGTGGTTTCACAATAGTCACTTCTCATCTGTCCCCAAAACACTGAGGAAGGGTCCATGCTCTCCTTCCCATGGGAAAGAACTGTCCTGCCTCTCCAGGTGCCCATGACCGAGATTGGTTTTCCACCTCCAAAATTCCCTAAATTCAAAGACTGCTTCCAAAAAAATCTGCCATTCCTGACACGTCTGGCTGGCCTTGGCCTACTGAGGCTCTCACCTGCCTTCCAAACCTTGGAGCTCTGTGCTTTCCTTCCTGTGGAAAATAACTGTCCTTCTAATCCAGGTGCCCATGGCCACAAATGGGATTTCACCTCCAACATTCCCTGTAGTGACAGGCTGGAGGAGATTGTTGGCTCGAAACATTTTGTGTGGGGGGGAGGAAGGGGCAGGTCCAGCCTTGCCCTGCCCTGGAACCCCAGCACTGCCCTGCCCTGTGACCCCAGTATCCCCAGACCCTCTATCCCAGCCCAGCAGTGTCTGCCAGTCCCTGGCACAGCACAGGCAATGCTCCACAGCCACCTCTGCAGCCCCCAGCCCAGCTCCTGAGGGACCAAATGAGCCCAAGTCCCACCTGGGGGAAGGGCCCAGGGAGACCAAGGGGTATTTAAGGCTGACCACAAGGCAAGCACACATCTTGACCCTACCTCCTCTTGGAACTTCTATCTGAACACTGCAGGAATCCAGGAGTTGGTAGCTGTGTGTGTGCTTCTCTGTATCTTCTTTGTCTTTCTCTCTTTTTAATTCACGCTTCTTGTAGAATTTGAGTAACTTAAAATTGATGAAGCTAAGGGTTCGTGAAGGTGAATGGGCCAAGTCAGTGCTTTGAGAATTGGTTTTTGTTGATTGAACGTCATACTAAACCTTTTGCCAAAGTTTCTCTGATTTTTCTAAAGTTCACAGTAAAGGCTGTTTTGTTCTTTTGAGCTCCCAGCCACATTCCACACTCCATTGCCCAGCTGGAGCCTCTGGTGCCTCTGAGTTGTGCTGCCCTAGCCCCAGGGACGCTCTCCTTGTCTGCCCATTCCCCCACGGTCTCTGGGCAGGGATGGCCTCAGTGGGGGCTGCTGACATCCTCAGCAACTTGGAGGCTGCTGCTGAATTTTCCTGCTCCAGAGGCTTGTTCAGCCTTCCGCTCTTCAGTGCAGGAATTCAGTGTCCCAGGGCTCAGTAACATTCAGAACACTTTAACAAGCCAAGCCTCTGGGGATAATTTGATTTCAGTTTTCAAATCTTGTGTGGTTAATTAGGCAGATTTCAGAAGTGCATTCAAACTGAATATATTCTATTTTAAAAAACAGTGAGAAAAGATTTCTTAGGTCCCGTTTAGGTTTTTTTCCCTGTTAATAAATTGATATGTGCAATCTTCAATTGACACTGAATCCAAGTACATCCTCATGCTGTTTGAATAGATATGAAAATCAAGATCCTTCATGGCTGACAATCAATCAGACTCTGTCCCTACCCCCACCCCACCATTTCCCCCATCCAAGCCCTGGCACTCAGAGCAGCCTTGTGCAAATCTGAGCTCCCTCCAGCCCAGGCTGCACCTGCAGCTTTCAGCTCCTTGGCTCCAACTCCCACCTGCTTTCCTTGGAGAAGGAGCTGCCCAAGACACAGAGGGATGTTCATTTCTTGTCAGCCAACAAAGCCAAGGGAAGACACAGCTCCATCAAATGCAAAAGTCATCCTTGTGCTGGATATTAAGTCCACTTTCCACAGCAGGCAGCCTCAGAGCAATGGAAAACATCTTCTGTGCCCAGCACAGATCCCAAGGTCTCCCCAAACCCTCCCTGCCCCGATTCTGCCCAGATTTGCTCTTTGCACACACAAGTCACACACTGAAGTCAGGAGCTCCCTCCATGCCCAGAGGGAGGAAAAGACAGAAAGGGGATGAAGAGCTCTCCTGTGCAGAGCCAAGGTCCACGTGCTCTGGGATGTCCCAGCACCATCTGACATGTCCACCATCCCCCAGAGATTTCCGTACAGTAACAGTTTCAGACAAAGACAAAAGAAAAGGTAATTCTGTGAGATATAAACACAATTAAGATGTTGACTAATATGCTATTTTTTTGAGCTTCAGAAATATTAGGCAATTCCCTGAAGCTCAAAGCATGAAACAAGTCAGCTGAAGGGCACTTGAAGGACCAGAAAGCATTGGGAGGAGTGTTGAGGGTTTTTTGCAGGACAATGGACATATGCAACATATGCACAATCCAGCCTTCATAGAAACTGAGTAAGGTCACCATGCCCTTGAAGGACACAAAAGGAGAAGAACATGCTCAGCAGCAGACGGTTCGGGATGCAAAGGCACACAAGAAAACTGCAGCAAGACGCCTGAAGAAGAAAGATTAACTAAAATTAACTGAAATGTCAAAATGCGTGCGTAAAAAGGACTTAACCAATCACGTATTAGCTTGAGGTGTGAACAATAGAGAACAGTATAAAGATGGCTTGCTTTTTGTAATAAATTGGCTTCACTTGATCATATTGATCATGCTGTGATGTCCCGTTAATGATCCTCTGCACCTAGGGACCAGAAATGCATGCAAGCCTCCACCCCAAGAGACATTATGAATCCAAAAAACATGGCCATTAACTGCTTGATACCAACACAGAGTAATGGCAACCAAAATGCAGTCAGAACAGGGTTTTTTCCACTCTCTCTCAAGCCCCATGCATTGGGCACCAAATTTTGTCCTGGTTTAGGGCAAATTTGGGAGAAAACCTCCAAAGGGGCCCCTCCAGAAAGCAAACCCACACAGCCCCTCCTGCCAAACGGGTCGGGAAGGATTCCTTGGAGAGAAGTGGAAAGAACCTGTTCATTTAACAGGCAAAGCACCCCCAGCACACAAAATGAACAATACCAGGTGACAACACTCTTTCACCACTCTGAAAAAGATGACAAATTCACAAAGTCTCTCCTGGGGGTGGTCGCTCTGTTATCAGTCCCTCTGGTGCTGGGGCAGCTGCTGCAGCCACAAGGTGCAAACTCTCGGTGTTTCCCAGGTCCCAGTCTGGAGCAGGTTTGAGTGGTTCCAAAAAATGGGAAAGGAAAACAGTCCAGGCAAAAATTCAGACTGCTTAGCTAAACTAACTAATGAGCAGAAACAAAAGCAAGAGCAAAGCAAAAAGCCAAGCAAAAAGCAAAAGCAGCACCATGTACTGCCCCGTCTCTGTGTCCTGCCAGCCATGGGGGAGCGGCTGATAACAAAACCAAAACAAAACTTCACTCTTCAGAGCGAGTCTTGAAGGCAAAGAACATAATATCCAGCATAAACAGAACAGACAGCTGGGGATACAAGCGTCCTAATGTCACCCTAGGACAGCACAGTTATTCCAAACTGCCCCCCAGCAGCCCCTCCTCACCGATGCCATCTGCTGGGGCTGTGCCAGCTTCAGGAGATGCCTCCAGGGCCTGCATTACCTGTGTGAAAAATGCATATTGTATGACTGGCTTTTCACAAATATTAAAATGAATATTATATGTGTTGTGTTAGAAAGTTATGTTGTACTAATTTCCTTAAGTAGTGTGTTACATCTAGTTTTAGGTTATACCATAATGTTGAAATAGAAACTATGCTATGTAAGATACTTTTATAATTAGAGTATTAATAATTTGGACAATTTGAATTAGGACAATATGAGATAATAGAAACAAAGAATTACAGACATCTGGGTAACTTCTTCTGGGCAGCATAAGCCTGAAAAAGGACACACATTAACAGAGGGTTAACCCTTAAAAACAATAGCCTGTTGCATATTCATACCCCTCATACATGACGCATAAATTCTATTCAAACACAGGATTCTGTTTTCTTCCTCTGAATCCTGACGGCGTCTTCATAGCTGAGCAGGCAGGAAGAAGTTCGTTTCTTCTGATAAGAGAGCAATAAATTCTCTTTCTCTGAAAGATTTAGGTGTCCTGTGGCCGCTATCTCGTTGCGAGTCCTTTCTTTAAAAAAAGTATTTTACATAGCATAGTTTTTATTTTAACATTATGTTATACCCTAAAACTAGATTTAACACACTACTTAAGAAAATTAATACAGCATAACTTTCTGACACAACACATATAATATTCATTTTAATATTTGCGAAAAGGCGATCATAAATCACGCATTTTTCCCACGGGAGGACTGGTCCCCCCCAGTTATTCCCTGTACCGGCGGGACCCCCCCTTCCCCTCAGAGCTCTCCCGCGCTGAGGGGCCGCTGCCGCTTCCCGCCCTTCGCGCCCGCCCTCAGCGGCCGCTGGGAACTGGGGCCGCCCCGCCCGCCCTTTTATCGGAGCCATGGAGAAGGAAAACCGCTTTAAACTGTTCATGCCGCCGCGCCTGAGCGCTGGGCAGGTGTCTGCGGGCAGATCCCAGGTGAGCGCGAGGCCGCGGAGCCGCTGAGGGTGGCCCATACCACACCCGCCCCCGACCCCGGCCGCCTCCTCGGGCTGTGCTGCTCTGGAGGCCGCGGCTGAGGAGGGGACGGGGGGAAAGCGCAGGGGCCCTTCCCGGGGACACGGGGACAGTGCTGGGCCCGGGGAGTGCCCCGGCAGAGCCCCGAGCTGGAGCACACACACACCTGCCCCTTGCCCCGGGCTGGAACACACACCCACCTGCCCCTGCATAGGCCGGGACGGCTCCTGCACTGGACTCATTTCTGTGCGTATGCCTCGAGTGGCACATGCACAGACATCTTCAGTTTGAATTTCAAAGACTTTTGTTGTTGTGTTCTCTCAAAACTGAAGGGAATCATCTTCTGGAGCATCCACTCTGTGTTGTAAGTCCGCGTTTGCTGTGGGTAATTCAGCCCAGAGAGCGAGCAGGGATCTATCGCTGGCCGGGCTCTGTGTACAAATCACCAACGGGACGGGACTGCTGAGGAACTGCCTTGAGCTGTTTTATTTTCCAGCATCAGTCTCATTACGTGGTTATGACAATGGGAAGATGCCAGCAGCTCACATCCCAGGCAGCAGACAAAGAACTTCATGTGACAACTTACTTTAAAAGTTTTTTGACCAATCACACAAAGCAAAAGCATATTTACAGCAGTTCTATCCAACCACTATAAGCACATGTTCCATTGGTTAAAACAATGCTTGCCTTTTTTGAATACAATACCTGCTTGTAAGCCTTGAAACACAATGCACAGAGCTCCATTATTAAGCTTAGAACTTTCTAATATCTTGCTAGATAAACTTTTCTGTAACTTAGGGAGTTATTCTAGCCAAGCATTAATACACAGACCATTGTTCTATTTGTCATTACTTTTCTACTTTTTGCATAATTTTTCTGCTGACCTATGTCATGGCTACTGCTTGGCACTAATCACAGTTCTGCTGTCTCTGAGGCCTGCCTTTTGCAGCTTTCCCAAACCCCTCTGATTTTATGGATTCCCACAGGCCCCACTCAGATGCTCGCACTGGCATTGGCGTCTTGGTCTCACCAGATCAGGTGTGCAGTGAAAATGTTCTGTCCCCACGCTGAGTTATGAGAATTCAACAAGTTATTTTTTCATGTCAAAGCTTCTTATGAAATATGTTGAGATTCAAACAGGATATTCTGACAGCAGATGAGTTTGCTGTTTACAGGATGAACTTCTGTGACTTAAAAAACTTGTAAAAGGGTATTTTCATACTGAAACATAATCAGATATTGTTTAGAAGTGCCCTTGAAAGTAAAGCAAAAAAGAAATATCAATTACTGAAAAGTCTTCAGAAAAGTAATTTTTCTCCTTGAGTCCTTTGCCATGCAGCAGTGCCCAGACAGGCAGGAGCTGCTGAGTTCCCTGCATTGAAAGCTCCCCTTTGGCCACAGTCTGTAAATCAAACTGCAGAACACCAACAGTTTGATCAACCACTGGGAAGTAAGAAGTGAGTTCCAAAGCCATTACCAATACCTTGGGCTTTGAAAATTGTAGGCAGCTGTTTAATTAATGACACATTCTATTTTCACATCATCTGTAGGGATTTTTTCTGGCTTTTATAATTCTTCTTTGCAAATCTACTCTTAAGGAACTAATTTTTAAATTTGTGCAGGGTATTCACAGATGCTCAGATGATGACTTTAAGCTGCCATTCGATGTGTTGAGCCATGGTGAAATCACTGATTCAGGTACAATTGGAATATTTGCCATGCACCTTCTTTAGATTTTTATATATTGTCAAGTTTTAATTTTCATGAGTAGTCTCACAGTTTCATGTCTGTAACTGTTAAATACAGTTTCACTGTTACTTTTTTTAGAAATACATTGATCAAAATCTCTTCATGTTTCAGATGCAATTTCACAGCAAGCGAAACTTTGCTCTGGAGTAGGTGAAGAGGTCAGCTAAGTATCAACTCTGCACATCTAATTCCTTGGGGTCTTTTGAATTTGTTCCCAAACAGTGCCTAAAGCATTATTCAGTAGATATTTCAGGCCTAAAGGAAGTAGTCAAAAGGGAATAATGTTTTCTGTCTCGTGTTTAAAGCTGAATCACTTAGAGGAGATACTTGTGATTTAGTGAACACACCTGGAAATTAATCTTTTAAAATTAAGGTGATTGCAATATTGTTGTTGTTTTTTTCTTTGTTTGAAGTGTCTGCAAAGTCTATGAGCTTTAATTAGAGTAAGATTTAAACACTTAAGTATCCTTGTCGAACTGTTGCGGAATATTCTGTTGAGAGGCAGAAGGGTTGAAGTCAGAGTATTCTTTGGAAAACTGAAGTAGATTATCCCAATTGCCCTTTCTGGCTTTATTTTATCTGTAAAACAATGAATTCAGTGGTTTCCTCAAGCACTGGATTCCTTTCACAGTGTCTTTACCAGCAGATCTCTGCTTTAGCACAACTCAGTACAGCTCATTTTTTTGCAATAGCTTCTCTACTTTGCAGCTACAAAACACTGTTTGCTACCACAAAATAAAACACATTTCTTGTGCTCTCTCTGCTGTTTTTCATATCCCTGACAACTTTTTAGACTTTTTTAATCCTAAGCTATTAAAGTACCATCAGGACTGTAACAAAACTGTGATGCAGCCAAAACAAGGGTGGTGTTTGGGGGTGTTGTAAATGAACCAAAGGGCCCTTGGGACTCGTGTGTTGCTCTCCCTGCCTCAACCACTGGCCCAGCACTGCTTGTAGGGCACTTTCAAGGTGCTGTAAGGGCACAAGGGTGGTGGTTTTCCTTCTTGCTCCATGTGTGAGCAGAGAACTGCTGGGACACTTGGATATTTATAAATCCCTGGTTCCAGATGGGATCCATGCCAGGGTGATGAGGGAGCTGGCAGATGAGCTTGCCAAGCCTCTCTCCATCATTTATCAGGAGTTGTGGCTCACTGTGAGGTTCCAGAGGATTGGACACTGGCCAGTGTGACACCCATGTACAAAAAAAGTAGGAAGGAGGATCCTGGTAATTCCAGGCCAGTCAGCCTGGCCCCAGTGGCAGGTGAGATAATGGAGCAGTTCACACTGAGTGCTATCACACAGCACTCACAGCATGACCAGGCTATCAGACCCAGCCAGCAGGGCTTTACCAAGGATGGGTCATGTCTGACCAATCTGGGCTCCTTCTGTGAGCAGGTGACTGCCTGGTGCATGCAGGAAAGGCTGTGGGTGTTGTGTCTCTGGGCTCCAGCAAGGCCTTTGGCACTGTGTCCCACAGCACACTCCTGGAGAAGCTGCAGCCATGGCTGGGACAGGAGCACTCTGTGCTGGGCTCAGAACCGGCTGCATGGCCGGGCCAGAGAGTGGTGGTGAATGGTGCTGCATCCAGCTGGCAGCCAGGCACCAGTGCCGTCCCTCAGGGCTCTGTACTGGGACCAGTCCTGTTTCATATTTTTATAGACAACATGGGTGAGGGCATCGAGTCCTTCATCAGTAAATTTGCAGAGGACACTAAGCTGGGAGCTTGTGTTGATCTGTTGGGAGGAAGGAGGGCTCTGCAGAGAGACTTAGATCAGTTGGATGGATGGGCAGAGTCCAGCAGCATGAAGTTTAATCAGTCCAAGTGCTGAGTTCCACATTTTGGCCACAAAAATCTCCTACAGCATTCCAAGCTGGGGACAGTGTGGCTGGACAGTGCTCAGGCAGAAAGGGCCCTGGGGGTGCTGGTGACAGCCGGTTGAACATGAGCCAGCAGTGTGCCCTGGTGGCCAAGAAGGCCAATGGCTCCTGGCCTGGGTCAGGAATGGTGTGGCCAGCGGGAGCAGGGAGCTCATTCTGCCCCTGTTCTGGGCACTGCTGAGGCTGCACCTTGAGTGCTGTGTCCAGTTCTGGGCCCTCAGTTTAGGAAGGACGTTGAGATGCTGGAGCACATCCAGAGGAGGGCAGCAAGGCTGGTGAGGGGTTTGGAACACAAGCCCTGTGAGGAACGTTTGAAGGAGCTGGGGCTGTTTAGCCGGGAGAAGAGGAGGCTCAGGAGTGACCTTATTGCTCTCTACAGCTTCCTGCAGGGAGGTTGGAGCCAGGTGGGGTTGGTCTCTTCCACCGGGCAGCACTGACAGAACCAGAGGACACAGTCTCCAGCTACAGCAGGGAAGGGATAGGTTGGATATTAGGGAAAAAAATTTCACTAAAAGAATAATGAAGCACTGGAATGCTCTTCCCAGGGAGGTGATAGAATCACCATCTCTGGATGTGTTTAAAAAAAGCCTGGACATGGCACTTGGTGCTGCAGTTGAGGTGTCAGGGCATAGGTTGGTCTCGATGATCTGAGAGGTCTCTTCCAGCCTCATTATTCTGTGATTCTGTGATTCTGTGATTCTGTGTGTGTCCATGGCAATATCACAGGTACTCCTGGGCAAAGTCTCTGAAGCTGCTTTTACTTAACTCAGCAGTGTCTGTCAGAAGGAGAGGACAGAAATGGGGTGAAGAACCTGCTAGAAGGAAATTTGGCTTCACTGATAATTCTGGCAAAATTTTTGTTGATTTTGGTGGATTGCAGTTATCCGTGTCTTTAAGCCCATCTATTTGGTGATGTCTGAAGGGGGTTTGGGATATTTCATTGTATTTGTATCTCCTATGTGCCCTGTAATGCCTTTTGATACATACACAGAGGATGCACAAAGATTTAAACTTGGGCTCCTGATCATATATAAGCTTATATCACCATCTGTGGAAAAAATATTACTCTTGTGATGTTTCTAAGAGATAAATACATTATCTACAACAGTATTAATTAGATATTATATACTATTAATTAGATAGTATTTGAGATTAACTTGTGGAACCTGTTCTAATAGAATCCAGAAACAACGAATGAATTGTTCTCAAAACTCTACAAAGAGGCTGAGAAGATCAAGCAGTGGAAACTGACTGTAGAAACTGAACTAAACCAGAAAGAAAGAAAACTCCAAGAGAATAGAAAGATTATTGAAGCACAGAATAAAGCCATTCAAGAACTGCAGGCCAGTATTGTATAGTGTACATTGAACAGATGAAGTTCAGTGCTTCCTGATTCAGTATGACACTATTATTGATACAATTAAATATTAAAGACTGTTGCAGTTTGGTTTGTGCCTTGAGAAAATGATTATTTTGAGAAGTTGCAGGCACCTGTCCTGTGTGAGGGTGGGTATGAAGAATATACCTGTAAGTGTCTCATTTGCTGGTAAATTATTGTTCATTAATTATTGTATCTTTTATGCAAAAGATGACTCAGCATGTAATACCAGATAAAACAGACTTCTGTCTACTGATGCCCCAAGTGACTTTTTCATGAGGGATTTGAGAAGTTCAAGTGTATTTCTAATATATTTTTCAATAACAGTGTCTTTTTGCATCTGTTCCCCATGAAATCAGTTTGAAAATGAGAAACTCCATTTGAAACTGGAAGATGAGATATGTGAAAATAAAGATCTCTTGAAAGAGTAAGTAATAGAACCAAGGATATATTTTTGTGGTGGAAATAATCAGTTTCCATGTGGGCAGTTTTATGTAGCTGTTAAATTTTGAAGGTCATTTCCATTGTTACTCCTTAGGTGCACAAAGCACTGTGCACTCCTGTGCAAACATGATATTTTTCCCTCCTTTAGAGCTGCTGCTTCGAGGCATCTGTGTAATCTGCTCAAGGAAACCTGCACTCGCTTCACAGAGAAGACCAGCAAATGTAAATGCTTTTTTAGTTTTTATTTATCAGATAAATGTACTTCTAGCTTGATCTGAATTCACAAACAGAAGCAAGAAGAAGAAATTTCTCGTGCTGTTCAGAAAAGTTCTACAGTTGAGATCGACTGGATGTGGCTCTCAGAATGAGAAGTGAATTTTAAGTGGCTCACAAAATTGGAAGTGAAGCCCCAGGTCTAACAGATTTGTGGTTTGTAATGCTGAATGCAGAGGGCTTTTGAAGGCAGTGAGATTGTTTGCTGCAAGTTGCCAGCCTGGGAGCTCCTTGGGTGCCCAAACAGTGCTCCAGGTTTGAGGCAGTGCCCACAGCCCTGACTGGCACTGGAGCCACTGCAGAGCAGGGCAGGGCTCCCCAAGGCTGCTCAGCCCATTGAAGCTTTGCAGTCCCAGCCACACTCTGGGAATGTATTCAGACATGAGAAGTGACACTTCATGCCTGGTTTTAGGCAGTAGAATCTACTCTGAATTCCCAGCACTCTGTAACAAATTTCCAGAGCTGACCTTTCCTGTTTTCAGCCATCACACATTTGTGGGGAAAAAAGGTCTGAACCCCAAGGTATAATGAGTAACTGGAATTCTTCTCATGAAACTGAACAAGCCAAGACAGTTGGATAACTTAATGAAGTTTAAATTCTTGAGGTTTTAAAATATGTTATTGATTGGGAATTTTACCTTATATGCAATTTAGAATTGTTATTATAATCATTATAATTTACTAACTTGATCCTGGATACTTAAGAAGTGTCTATTTCTTTTTAGCCTTAATTCTAGAAATCCTAGTATATAGATGTACTGTTCTTTTTTGATAGCTGTTTCTTTTACTGTTCTCTTTTTTATTGTTTTCTGAGGAAAAAATGGTATCAATTACAAAAGTGAAAGGAAAGAAGGAAAATATGGACATGGAGTGTTGCAATTTTATAATGACAGTTGAGATGCTCTATCAGCATCTGCTGATAGGAAGAAATTAAGTGCTAAACCCTAGATTACAGTTTATAAATACTAACAGTTTTGATACGTTATTATTCAACAGCATTAATACTATAATAATTAATATGGTCGCATAAACTGATCCAGAATTACACTTTTCACAGAAAAAAATATCTTAGGAAGGAAATTTAAAAGCTGAGCTTGCTTAATGTTTCAATGAAATACACATTTTCCCTAGAGTCTGTAACTTTTGGCACCATGTTTCATAATGACTTATTTAGTAAGAATGGAGCTGATAATTCCTTTGTTAATTCATTATGCTGATTAAAAATTATGACTTGGGCAGCTGGCATTCTTGTTCAAAAGAAAAACTTTCTTATATGTTCTTGCTTTGATAGATGAACAGGAAAAGGAAGCAACAATACAATTGTATGAGGAACTTCACAGCAACGTAGAAGTAAGTGAGTAAGCTTAATGAAAGGAATGTGAGTTATGTGAGCTGAGCCGAGTTCCATGTTTATGGTGGGATACTGTTTGTGTCCATCATGTGTGGGTATCATGTCATGTGTGATACATGAAGTTGGGTTTTCAATCCCTTTTCAAGAGTGATTTTTGCGTTCTATAAAGCACATTCAATGGAGAAGGTGCAGCAGTGTGTGGGATGTAGATCCCTGTGATCTGGGTGATGTAGGCTTAGTGCTGGGTCACTGGCACAGCTTCTGGCTTCTTTCTGGGCTCTGTTTCACCTCCCTGCTGGTTCCTCAGAATGGCTGAGGTGGGCAGCAGCCCCTGGAGAAGTTCCAGGGTTTCCAGTATTGAACTTCAAATATTAAATTTTGTTTTTAGAGAATGACGGTGGCATTTGAAGAGCTTCGTGTGCAAGCAGAGAACGACAGATTGGAAATGAGTTTTAAATGTAAGAATTCTGTTTATTGAGTTTATGCAGTTGGCTCAGTTTTGTACTTCATAGCTTGTGTTACACATGAAGTGTCAGGGCAGCCAGATGTGAAGTGCTGGAATGGTGAGCAGCTCACACTGAGACACTGGGACCCTTCTTTTATTCCTGCTGCCTTTGGTCACTGCCTGGCCCCTTCTGTTGCTGTTCCACTGGGCCAAAGCTGGAACTTTATTTCTCAAACAGTCACTCAAAATTGAAGTTTTGTCTGTGAAGTACAGTCTGGAGATCAATACTTACTTCCCATAGTTTGTTTATTTAAATGATAATGCACGAGTGTATAGCTACAGAAACTTTAGCTAAATACTCTCTCTCTGTATGTATAGCCTGCTATGTTCCTGTTTCATTCTCACATGCTCTCTTCTGTTTGTATTTTCATTATAAAATCAGACATTGCCTCAGCAATTACTCTTGGGAAACAAATGGTACAGCTGTACAATTCCAGGCAACCTTAAACTGGAAGTTGTATTGAGCTTGGAGTTTATTTCAGCTAGAATGTTAACTATGGATGTTACTGTATCTCCAAAGTAAAAGAAGAAGCAGAAAAAGTGGACAAGTTTGAAAAAGAATGCAGACTGGAAGTCAGTCAAAAGGAAAAGCAGGTTTGCTCATTTTGCCATCTAAGATGTAGAGCTTTATTTGGAACTAATGGGGCAATGCAAGAGCCAAGAAGTGTTTCTGGGTATTAGTAAAAAAGACAAAATAACATCTGAAGCTGCATTTAAGTCAAATTCTTCTAAGTTTAGTGGTGTTTCAGTCCCTTTAGTCTACTGGAATTTATGGTTTGATTTTGAATTGGAGAACTTTTTTGTTTAGAGTAATGTGACTTGATCAATATTTGGCTAAGATTATATCTAGCCATATTATCTATCTATCTATCTATCTATCTATCTATCTATCTATCTAATCTTATCTATCTATCTAATCTAATCTAATCTATCTAATCTAACTTGAATGACAGCAAAATGTCTGCTTATCATACCTGGGTACAAATGAAAATTAATATCTGTCCCTTCTCCAGACTTCATGATGATATTTCTTGCATTTTTCTAGATTTCAGCTCTTACCATACAGAGAGATGAAAAAGATGATGTCATAAAAGACATCAAGGCTCAGCTGCAGACGTCACAAAATAAGATTGCTGACTTAATGGAAGCAAAATGTAAGAGTTCTGCCTGCTGTGTTTAAATGTAATTGTTTATAGAATTGAAATGTAATTGTTTATGAAATCTTTATTTATTATATGTAATTGTTTATAGAAGCATAGGAAACAGGGCCATGATAGTCTTATTCTGTTGCTGGTTGGCAGCAGAATTTTGGGGCCTTGAAGGCCTTATTTTTGTTTGGAGCAGGAGCTGCTCATGTGGGAGCAGGACTGGCAGGGCAGTTTTTAGGGGGAGTCAAGCATTGAGAGCTCTTGAAAATTGCAAGGGGAAAATATGTTGCTTCAGTTTTGCAAATGTACCATCAGGCACATGTCACTGAGGAAACTTACTTTTCAGAACTTGATTTTCAATATTTTTAAGCCATCTATATTTTAATTTCATCTATTATTTTATAGTATATGATGTCAGTACCATTGGTCTCTGTTAAATTCTTTAAATGTATGTAATTTTCCATTTTTAGCAGCATTTTTTAGTAAATATCCTATTTTAAAAATATAAACATCTTTTTTTGTTTAGTACATAATGAAGAAATGTTAAAGGAGTCCCAAGTCAGTAAAGAACATTTTAGGGCAGAGCTGGAAGAGGCTAAAATTTCATTGCAAAAGGCAGAGGTACCCCTTGCTTATAGTTTTACAGTACAAATAGACTAGATGAGTATTTGCATAAGTAATTATGGATACTTTAGACATGAAACAGCTGTAGCTCTTTGTTGCAAAACATGTTTAGAAATGATATCATGTCTTGAAGGCTACTCAAAAGAACTTGGAAACTGAATTCCAGACTACAGTGAAAACATTAATTCAGGTCACTGGAGAAAAGGAAGAGCAGGAGGAAGAATGTAAAAAAATGAAGGCTTTGCTTGCAGCCCTGACGGAGGAGTTTGAGACTTCTGTTGCCAATTTGAAAAGCTTGCTGCAAGAAGAACAAAATAGGTAAATGAATGAGTTTAAATTCCAAGAGTGATCTTACAGGTTGCAGTCTATGACAAAATCAATAACAATTGGAAATGAAGCTGAAATTTTTTTCACACAGTGGTCTAAATGCAGAGAATTTAATGTATTTTTTTTGTTTGTGATAGTTGATACTGTATAAAAAGTAATCTTTTGCCTCCTCCAACTTTCATAATTCTGTCTTTAAGAAATACAGATTTCTGTAGGTATATATTTGTTTACTTTTATGTCTACTGTTCTGAGGTTTTAAAAGTGAAATTTGATGTGTGTTGCAGGCAGATCTATCACCTGCCTGTTGAAAGATAAATGTTCTTAAAGTGCTTGTGCTAAGACTTTGTCTTATTGTCCTGTAAGTTTCAAATGCAGTGCTTTGTACCCTACATTTGGGATTTTTCATTTACCATTTCCTTAGATTAAAGAAATCTGAAGATGATTCAAAGCTGCTTATCTTGGAGCTCCAGAATAAATCTGCTGAACTGGGTAAGGCTTGTAGAAAGGCAGAAAATGAGCTGGGCAGTAATAAAAATGTTTTCTGCTCTTTTCTGGAAATGGACTGTCTCTAGTAGCTGGAGAAATGATTTTACAGTGCCTGTACCTGTCAGGAATGCCTGGATTTATTTTTACTCAGCTGATCCCTTTTCTTTGGGGGTCATTGGTGCTGGCAGCAGCCAAAGGGCAGTGCTGTGCACAGCTCCAATAGTCAGACCATTCATGCATGAATTCTTCTGGAGGTAATTTTGGTTTGCAGCTCAGAGCAGCAGCACTGCAGGTGCCAGGAGTGACTTGTGCAGCAGAGACAAAACCTCCCATGGAGGTTTCTGTGACCCTCCCCATGCTGGAAGTGGAATGATGCTGGCAGGGGTTGTCTTTAAATATCATCAATTTGACATCCTGTGCTTTCTAGGGATGTGCTCCATAGTCCCCAGAGTAAGAGCTCTGCCTTGCTGTTGAGAACTTGCAGAAAATCCCAGAATTGTGAATGTGCACATAGAAACCATTTGGAAGTTAGTAACAACTGGTTTCCTTTCCCAGCATATCTATGTGATACCTTCAGCAGTTCGTATTTTTTTTCTGGAACAATGCAGGTGCATCAATGCTTGGAGAATACTCTAGTCTTACAGTCCATGGTTTACTTGAAGCTATATTTGTGGAAAACATAATAGGCTCTAAATTTTATTTAAGATAAATATTCAGTTTCTCTTCAGATATAGATTTGCTAATGTCTGAATCATTTTCTCAAGTCTACATTTAGATTAAGTCATAAATGAGCTTTTCAGTTTCTTAACTTAATCCAACAAGTTTTGAGAACTGGGTATTGCAAAAGGGGAAATGTTTTATACTGCCTGCTAAATATGAAAAATCATTTATGTTCCATTAATTTTACATTCCTTGTGCTGTAGAAGAGATGGCTAAAGTAAAATGTGATAAAGAAGTGCAACTTGAAGAGCTGTCAGAAACTCTGGTAAATGTTCATTTTATTAATCTCATGGCATTTGCTCTTCATATGAAATTCCTCTTGCTTTGTAAGTATCTTAAATGTCATAAGTAAATTCCATCTAGTCTGCCTTAACATTTCTACTAAACTTTCTCACACACAATTTCAGTGTTTTCTTTGAAGAATTCTTTATTGCCTCTGTTTTTCTTGTCTCCTGTGCTTTTGGTTTTTCTTGTCTCCCATGTTTTTGGTTTTCCTTCTCAAGGTTTTTGGTTATTTCCTTCTTTGTTCATGCCCATTCAAATGCCACTCCCTCTGGATATAAGGTTTTCCCATTTTTCCTTCCTTCCAGGAAGGTAATTAGCTCTGGCCTCTGTGAACCCTGCTGTGCTGTGACACAGGCCCATTTTCTGTCACAGAAGTCTAAGCTATATGAAATACACTCTTAACACAGGTTTATTTTAATTATGATTTTATATTTACAAGCCTAACAAGAATCCATATCAACTAAAGTTAAGATAGTCTGAAATCAGGTGTGCATTTTACTGTGTCTGCTTGTTGTTATAATCTGTGCATTGAGTGTTCTGAACTGAGTTTCACTCATTTTCTAAAATGGGTAAATTGGAGCACTTTTACTGAAGAAGAATCTTGAGGCTAGTACAGAAAATTTGCAGAGAGAGAAACATTTGGAGAGAGAAATGAAAATACTCTCCAAATGAGAGAGGTCTGAAGAAAGGCAACAGTTACATGTTTTTAGAAATAGTGAAGTTGCACATCATGACTTGGATACAAGTTTATACATAAGAAACAGCACCCAGAGCAGGGTCCCACCCGAATTTTGCAGCCCAGGTAATGAAACTCACAGCAGAGGACAGACATGAACAGCACTGGTGTCACAGTTCACTATATCACACCACTTCCAGATCCCAGCAGAGACTGGAAAGATCCAATCTGGATAATCCATGGCATGGATGTTGTTGGGTTCTTCTGAAAGCCTTGTGCTCTGAGTTCATGTCTGATGACCTCCAGCAGTTGGAGTTTGCACATGGGAACTCAAAACTCTTCCTTTTCATTTTGCAGAAAGAATTCCACGGTTTGAAAGCACAGCTGACAAGAACAGCTAAGAAGGAACAAGATTATTTAAAGCAGCTTGTGACTCTGAAAACAGATCTTGAACAAGAGGCGTATGACCATTTTGAAAATAGAATATTGAATTAGTTTTGGTGTAATATAGAAGTTGCTTTAATCCACAGTGAAATGAACTATGATTGTTTTCTAATGAAAGTTTTGAACCACATATATGCCATTAATTATATGCTTACATTTCTAAATTCCACTTTCTCTATTTATGTGTATTCTATGGCATATGTAGTTGTTCTTTCACTTATTTAACAAGAAGAGAAAGTTTCTGAATTCATTGTTAATCTTGCTTTAAAATACATAATCTTCACTAACCATTATATATATATAAAAGTTGACTCTGATTTTCTTTCCTTCTTCTGTCACCTTCTTACATCTCTCTGACTCTGCTGCAAAGCTTATATTTGTAGATAAAGGCCTGGACTTCTTTCAGCATGGAATAACACTTGATAATGGGTATTTTTAATTTAAAAGGAGATTTCAAAATGCATCTTCTTATTCCTCTTGGCCATTTGTTTTAAATTAGGTTAAAGAATGAACAGCTAACAGTGTATCTCAGTAAGCTTTCACTAGAGAAAGAACAAACAGCACAAGAGAAAAATGCTGTGGCTGCAGAACTCCAGAAGCTGCAAGAACAACAAGAGGCAAGTTGTAAACTTCCAGCTTTCTTGAAAGGACAATACTCAATTTGGCAAATGACTCCATTTTACAAATTAGATGATGAGCTGCAACATGACTTGGGTCTGTAGAGTACCTGAGCAAATTTTTTTGTGTTTGAATTGGAAAGGAAGTGTATTTACACTTGTGAACAAGGCAGGTCTGTGTGCTTTGGATGGCTTTGAATTTTTTAAGAAGTCACTTTGAATTTTATTTCTTTGCTGACACATGGGTCTTTATTTAGGATAGTAAGAAAAAAGAAGACAATACAAAGCAGTTAGTTGAAAATCTAGAAGAGGCAAATAGCCAGCTAAGGCAAGTAAAACCAAATATTAATAACTGATATTGCTAAAGGAAGTAGACTCAAATAGTTAGTTGTGTTCAAATGTTGCTTTCTGGGATTTTTTGATTAATGTTTTTTTAGATTACATAGCTAAACAGAAACTATTCAGAACTGCTGTTGGCCAAGTAGAAATTTTCTCAGATAGAAATACCAATTGCTGCAGGAACAATGTTTGCCATCATTTTGTATTCCATAGTAGGAGCTGTCTTGTTTTGCATTAGCCATCTCAGGTGTGAAGGAAATTCAAATGGAAGCTGAAGGTTATGGATGAAATGTGACAAGGCAAAACTGGATCAGAGTTACTCTCTGTATCCCCAGTTCAACAGACAGGCAGCTCCCATGTTTCACAGCTGCATTGCAATAGTCCAGGTCAGGATGTATTTTCCTTGGGCTCCTGGAACATCTTTTCCTACTTACAAGAAGTATGGACAGTTCACATATTGACTTACTGAGCCTGTTGCTGCATTTTAAGAACATTTTCATTGAGCAGCTTATGTGAAGTTCCCATCAACATTAGCAGCTCTTTTCAGAAAATAAAATATGGGTTTATTAGAAGTACTGAAAATAAGTTAAAGGCAATAAGGACATATTTACTAATGCTTGTTAATTTGGCACTTAGAAATGAACTGGAGTCTTTGAAGGAGAAAATGGCAAAGACAGGTGAAGAGATGAAAAGTACACTGGATGAAAGAGAAGAAAATGTATGTCCTGTGTCATGAAAATATCTTACAGAACCTGCAGGGCAGCATTCAATGTAAAATCTTTGTTGGGATTTTTTCTGCAAAGCTCTGCCTGGGGGATGTGATCTCTGCCAGAGGTTTCTTCTTTCCCAGCTGCTGCCAGCTGTGCCCTTGTGTGTCCCCATGTGAGCCCTGGTATTTCAAAAGACAAGCACTTTCACTGGGATGTTCACTCTCTGCTGGAAGTTTAATATTAAAGATTTGTTTGTTTTCAGGCAAACAGAGAACCTGCTTTTCTGTTTTTTCATATACCCACTCAGTGATGGATGGGCTTTGGATTAGCTTTTTATATGTAGTGTGAGTTTGAGCTGAAATAGATTCAAACATTTTTACTTTTCTTTCTATTGGTTCAAAGCAACCTGGGGTTTTTAGCAAATTTCAAAATTTCATTGTAAAAGTCAAAGATTTACAATTTAATTTCAGGTTAAGAGAACTGAAAATGAAATTTCAAGAAAGGAAAAGCCATTGAAGATTCTAGAAAATAATTGGGAAAATTCATTTTTTCATGGATGTAGGGAACTTCATACAAGTGCATTTTTTAAATTGTGAAGATCTTGGGGTTTTTTTCTTCTTCTTTCTTAACTCCATAACCACTAAGGAACTGGTTCACTGCTATTAATCAACATCTTGTGGTACTTTATGGCTAAAACTCTGATTATTCTGACACGGCATCTGGTGTTTCAGTCCCATTGGAACAAACCAGACTGGTGCAAGTGCAGGTTTGAGAACATCTACAGGAATTGCTCACATAGGGAGTCATTTGTAGAACTTACTAACTCATGTCTGAAATATCTCTTTCAGATGAATAATTTAAAGAAACAGATGGAAAATAAAACCAAATGCATTGAAGAGTTGCAGCAGGAGGTGTGTAGAGATTTTAAATGTCACAAATACATAAACACATTATACTTTGGGTTGTCTTTCCAGCAGGTTTTTGTCTGCTGTGATGTCTTTAGATACACCTATGTAACTTAAACATTTTCCTTTCTTATCCTAACCCTGAGCAAATTAGAGAGTCATCTTAGGGATCACTTGATTTGTTAAATGAGCCTTAATTTGAAAAGAGCAATTACAAAAATAATATCTTTAATAAACTTCTACTCTTTTTCATTTAGTGCATAGTGTTATTTATGTACGTGTATGAGTATCTCAGTTACCACTAGTAGAAAAGAATTCTGCACTGGCACAAACTGTAGTAACTTCACTGTAAAAATAAATAACTTGTATTTTTGGTCATGACATCTTGACACCTTCTGTCAGCAGCATCTTAGTTTTAATTTCCATTCTGCATTCATTTGTTATTCCCTGCTGCTGCTCAGGAGGAGCCCTTCTTAAGGTCATGAAGAAACAGTAATTATCACAGAAATTAGCTGAACATTCATTTGTTTGAAGAATTGTTCTGGAACCTGAGCTGCACAACAAAGAGTTATTTGCCTGATGAAAGCTGGAATATCTTGATGCAGTTAAACCATGACATAATTCTATTAACTTATTAAGGTACAGTGCTTGTTTTGTTTTATTTCAACAGAATAGGGTGCTGAAAAAGAAAATTACTGCAGAAAGCAAGAAAAGCAATACTTATGAAGGGAAGGTAGGTTTAAATAACATCGTGTAGAAGATGAGGTGAGTGTTTTTAACTTCCAGGGTAGGTAATGATAATACTTGTTATACATTCTGAGCTGGTTTATGGATCTGGGATACAGACTTTGCAGGAATGAGCTCATAGTTTTTAGAAGATGCTTCCATTTTTAATCATTGGGCACTGACTATTGGACATTTAAGAGATGGATTCACATTGCAATTAATGATGTTTCCAATCTGTTCCTTTTTGTTTTCTTTTGTTGATAGTGGACTGAACAGGGTTCAGCAACCTCATTGTAACAGAAAAGCATTTAATAGAAATATATATATAAACATATTACTCTTTTTAGGCTGTTCTTTAAATGTGTTCTGCAGTGGCAATCCCTCTGATGGGAATATTGTGTCCAGCTTTGGGTAATGCACTTGAAGAAAAGTGGACTTTTTTGAGGATATTCATATGAAAAACTTAAAAAGAAAAAACTGTAGTGAAAATGCACAGCTGGGAGAAAATGTACCATAAAACCTGTGAAAATCTGATACAGATTTACAAGAGAGGGAATAAAATCTCCATCTCCATTTGTTTTTTTTTCCAAGGCATTCACAGCATTTAGGGTGACTGCTTAGGGCAGTCTTCCCCATTGTGCTGTTGCCATTGTTCCTTTGAGTATATTCTAACTCACTTCAGGCCAAAGTTCAACTCTTTATTAAAAAAAACCCTGAACTTTTAAATAGGAAACACTTGAATCATATACCTGAAAAGTAACAGTGTTTGTGCTCAAAAATAAGAGGTAAGAAAAAATAATCAACATAGTCATTCCTAAACAAATAACAGCAGCAATTCTGCTTTCTCCAAAGGTGAATAAATTGCAGTTAGAGATGGAAAATATGAACAAGCAACATAAGGAAGAAGTTGACATCTATCAAAAAGACATAGAAACAAGAAAAGTAAATGAAAATAAACTTCGTGAAGAGGTGAGAGGTGTTAATTTTTACTGCAATTTATTTTTTTTAGTTTAAAATGTTGTTCTGAAGCTTTAATATCCAGAGTCCTTGCTCATATTTCAGTCTTATCAACATAAATGGAACTTGTTTTGTATGCCTGTGAGCAAAGCTTTAGTACATTAGGTGCTTAGGTTGAAATATTTGAATATGTCTTTGACAATGAGAACTCCATTAAAAATTCCTTCTTTCAAGATATAGTTTAAAGAAATTCCACCCTTGGTATAAAGTCAGCCCAGTTAAATTAGATTATAACTTCTCCCATATTAGGATTTTTCCGCCCACACTTTTTTGATGGCAATGCTAAGAAATGTTAGGGCAGAGGGCTTGAAATGGCCTTTTGGTTTGCAGTGAGCTTGCCTGCCATGGCTGTACCTTTGATCTTGCCCATTTTAACAATCTGCAGAAAAGATGAGGGATTTGAAAGGGATCTTAAAAGCAAATAAAGCCCAAGTGGGACTGCAAACTTTGCACCCACAGGGGGAAGAAGAAATTGAGATTTAAAAGAAATATATTGTTATCTTGATGAATGAAATGCAATTTATTACTGACAGGTAGAAAAGATGAGGTTGCTTTGTGATGAAACTGCAATGATACAGAGAGAAACTGATGCCAGATGTCAGCACAAGATAACTGAGATGATGGCACTGATGGAAAAGCACAAGGTCGGAGATTTTCCTGCTTGCTGTGATTTGCAATGGGTGATACCATGTCAATACCATGTTTATAACTTGTGACACCACGTTAATGACCTTTCCAAAGCAGAAACAGGCCTGAGTCTGGGAAAAGGAAGATGAACACATGCTGGACTTTGCATCATCTAAAATCAAATTCATTTGAAGAATATGAACACATTCCTATGGGCAGATACATTCCATTCATCTAAACTTCTGGGATTTTTAGATTTTTTTTTCAATTCAGGCTTCCTTTGACACCATCTGAATGCAATATTTTTCAGTATCAGTTTGGCCTCTTTCTCAGAGGTTACCTAGTGACTGTCAGCAGTTTAGCCTGACACATTTTAGTTTACCTTTCTATTCCTCATTTTGCAATATCTTTAGCAGCTACATTAATAAAGATGGCACAGCTGGCTCTTAGTGCTGAGCACATATTGCTGCACAGAAATAAAGCACTCTCTGCCAGTCCACAAAATAATACTTGAATTGAGCATTTCCTGTTTTACAGTTTCTGCAGAAGCATCAATGAATCTTTTCTTTATGAATCTTAAGAGCCTGGTTTGAAAAAATGATGTTTTAAGACTGGATAACTCTATAATTGCGACATTTAGTCACATGTTTTGAGTTAGTTGTTGGTTTGGGTTTTTTTACCACAGAATGAATATGATAAAATGGTTGAAGAAAAAGATGCAGAGTTAAAAGTATATAAAATGAAACAGCAAAAGCAGTTCTCATCAGAAAGGGCACTGGTAAGGAGCACTTTGCAATGGTCAATAATTCAGTGAAGGGGCTGATGTCCTTGTGTAGTGGTTTTATACTGGCTAAGAGCCAGGCACACACAAAAAAACATTCACTCATTTTTCTCTGCTATTGTTGAGCAGAGGAGGGGAAAGAAAAATTCAAGGACTGAGTTGAGATAACGATTAGGAGAAAAACACTTTGAGGGTAAAGCAGATTCAAACTTAAATAGTGCAAAAAAATTATTATTAATAGAATTAAAAGTGAGTAATGATAATTAAACGCAACCCTTAAAACACCTTTTTTCCCAATCCCTCCCTCTTGCCCACCGACAGCACAGAGAGACAAAAGATGTGATCTTCGGTCAGTTTGTGACTTGTAAAGATCTTTTTTCAGTTTGCTTGGAGAGTTTCTTTTTCCTGCTGTGCTCTGGGGTCTTTCCCACCAGAGACATTCTCTGGGAACTCTTCCAGTGTGCTTTTAATTTTTACCCGCAGCAGTCCCACCCAACCTGCTGCAACAGATCTTATTCTGGGCGCTAAAAACTCCAAATGTTTCTAAAAATAAATTGGAGTGGCAGTGTGTTTGTGTCTGCTCCTCCAGGTAGTGGGTCGTGTTCTGACTCCGCACTTTGAATAGGAAACTTTTGTTTTAAATATTTAGATTGTGCCCTCTCACCCCTGCTCTATTGTGCCCTCTCACCCCTGCTCTCCCAAGGGTTTTAAGGTATTACCTTGAACACTTCTGATCAAGTACCGGTTTCTTACAGTGCTTCAGTCTTTGTTAAACAAGCTAAAGCAAAGCTTCAAGTATAAGGCTGAAAAGCAAATAGAATTATCTTGTGTATCTAATGAGTGTCCCTGTTAATTACTGCCTCACTTGGGACTGTTTTCCTTTTTCTGGGCTGTGCAGAGTTAACCCTGTCCTTTGTTTAACGGTTTGTAGGAAAATGAGCTGTCATGTTTGAAAAGGGAACTGTCCTCCCTTCAGGAACAGCTGAGAGCAGAAATGGAAGAAAAGGTGGAGTTTTTTATTCCCTGAGCAGTGGGGGTGAGAGGTGTGGCCTGGGCTTGTGCTGTGGGAGGAGTTGGGTAAGAAATGAAACTGAACAGAAAAACAGTGACTTTGGAATGCTGGGGTTGTGCTAAATCTGGTCATAGATTTGTGTGAACTTTGTAACAGTCTGTGATTATAGATTACATATAAATAAACAAACAACAAAACAAAACTCTCCTTGATTTTAGTTAATTTTAACTAGCTAAAGCAAAAAAGTTCCCTAAATTGAAGGGGTTTTTCAGTGACTTTTGAATGCTGGGGTTGTACCAAACCTGGTCATATTTTTGTGTGAACTTTGTAGCAGTCTGTGATTATAGACTGTGCTCTGTAATTAGACCAAGAAGATTTTTAACAACTGAATTCAAATCAATATTTCCTTGCTGTCACATAACTCTTTTGTAGGAGAATCTTGTAAAAGAGCACTCTGGCAGTGTGATTCCTGAAAGTGAAAAGAAACACAAGGTAACTTTAACTTTTTAATTGCTTTTAGAATTTGGTAGTATTTATATGTGTAGAATCAATTGAAGTGCCATGATAATTTATTTCCATTCAACAAAAGACGGTAGAATGCTTTAGACTTAAAATTTTAAATTATAGAAAATACAAATTGATGTTCCTGGGACTCCTAAACCTTGTTTAGATCTATGCAGTGAATCTATTCATGTAAAAAATAGAAACTCTCCAAATTATATTCCTAAAAAAAAAAAAAAAGTCTTCTTCAGTACAGGAAGCCCCTTGGGCAGTCCAACATTGAAGTTTTGTAACTCCTAACAGTGAATTTTTATTTCTTACTTCTCTGTAGATGATTCTTTTTTTCCCCCTGGGATAAGAAGGGATTTTAAAAGGTCACACCATTCCATGGAGATATGAGACAGCAGTTTCTGGAAGGGCTCCCAGTGTGTAATCTTTCTTGCTCACTTGTTGATTTTTTTATGTCTCTAGAATTATTTTACATAGTCTTAAAAGTGTCCATTTGTAAAGGCACTTTTCCTCTATGGAAGAGAAAAAAGCTGATACAGCTGTAAAAATGGTCAAAGTATCAAAGTAGTCCTGACTGCAGAACTGACCCTTCTTCCCTGTCAGGAGTTCACTTGTGGTTTTCACATTGGAACAATGGAATCCAGCACCATTTTGATGTTTTCTGTCTAAAAAAGGACTGCACTGGACCATTCAATGCTTCTCAGTTTCACTTCTAGTGAAAAGACTATTTTAAGAAACACCAATCTTGATGTAGCTACCAATCTTTCTTTGAAAGCCTTTTCCTGCAGTTTTGTTTGTTCCCATTTTCTTTGATGTTTGATAGAGTCCAATGTAGTGGCTACAGTTCAGAATAACCTGGATTTCTGCAGATAAGCATGGAGAACTTAAATACAATGTGCCATGAAACTCAGCTCTTCCATAGCTTCCCCTTCATTCTCCTCATTTGGCAACAAAAATAATATAAAAAATTATATTTCCACCCCACTTTGTTTGGGTCTTTGCTCCATGTTTGGATGGAAAGATCAGAGTTCCACCATTTCTCTCAGGTGAATTCTTGGACACTCAGACTGTAAACTGGGTCCTGAGTTTGGCTTTAGATTCCATACTTACCCCATAAAATGTAATCTAAAAAGAGAAACATTTTCTTTCCCAGACATGTGTTATAAAGACTCCTCCAGTGGATAAAATGCAGAGTGGAAGAAGCACAAGCCTGCCTGCAGGGCAGAGCAGCAGGAAAAAGCAGAAAGTGCTTGTGCAGCTGGACACTCAGTCAGACAGCTCTGAGCACACTGACCTCCTGGTAAGAGCCAGAGAACAAATCGTGGGCTGAGCAGCTCTTTGTGCTCACTGCTGGGGCTGAGAATGGAAATAAAGAGTTTGGGCTTCCACATTCAAGCCAATATTTATGTATATTTTTAATTTATTGGTTCTTTCTGGAATTGTAATTGTATGTACATAATTAACATTCTTTTTATTGAACTGTTATGCCTCATAATGACAACTTTTCTTTTCCATAATTTAATATCCTTAGGCAGAAAGAAAAAGTAATTTTAATATAGTGTGACTAAGTAACTTTTAATTTAACTTTCAACTTTTAATCATATAGAGCATAGTCTCGGAAGAAGAAACATTTAAAAATTTGTACAAAGATTATCCACAAGCTTCACAGTTACATTCCACAGCACCAAAAAAGGTATGTTAGCCTTTCCTAAGATTAAAGCAAGCAGTTAATCAGATTGTTTACAGAAACTAAAGGATGGCTTTATTTTCCTTCCCAGAGCCCAGCTCCATGCAGTGTGAAATCTCCAGGCTCTGCTCTGAAACTCAAAACCATGAGGAGGATGTGCGAGGCAGGCTGGACTGTGCTCTCCAAAATGGACAGGAAAAGGAAAATTAAAGATGCTGTAAAGCTCTTTGCTTAAAATGCAGAAATGCCCAGTGCTGTGGCATTGCTTGCACGGTTGTTCTTCTCTCAGGGTTAGGAATTTGTTGCTTTTTTCTGTCATACTCAGTGTGTTTAATACTTCAAAATGTTGGGACAAAAATGAGCCAATTTTAAATTTTGAAATAAATAGAACTACATAAAAAGTTGTTTCAAAGCTGTTTCTGGCATTATAAACTCTGGTTTTATAAACTTCTGTTCTTTTACATTTGCTCTGTTTTTCTTAACACATAAATACTTAGTGGAAGAAATGTAGCTGTTAAATTAATGTTCTTTTACCTGAAGTCCTCTTGCTTTTTCCTGCATTTTAATGGCTGTTAGACCTGTCTTTTTAGACTATTTTGTTTTCAGTATGTTAAAATGGTTTTGAAACTTCTAAAATTTCAGTAGAATTACTTGTATTTAAAAAGATTTCAGCTTCACAAGGAGTAAAATATGCACATTATAAGATTGTGAAACCAATGTTAAGAAGCCATTAAATTGTTTATCTGAAATATAAAGTGTGGGACTATTTGTTGTTGCTTTAAATATTTGAACACAGACAGAAATCACCCACCAGCCTTCCTAGGGACCAGCAGAAGTGCAAGGATAGATTAGAACATCTATTTCTGTATTAATCCTTGATTAATCTTTGTCAGGGTCTCTGGCTGGTCAGAGTGACCCCGAGAACAGTTCCAAAGTCTCTTTTCCCAGCCCGGTGCTTGAAGAAGGAGTCAGGGCTCTTCATTTCTCAGTCTCAAGGTTGTTTCATTTACCTTATCTGTAAAAAATTTTCTCCTGCCCTGCCAAGGTCAGCTCAGCAGGACAGTCTGAGGCATTCTGCCTCCCCCAGGGCAGTGTTATGTCTTTATACTACAAACTACGTGTACAATGTTTACAATTGCTTTCCAATACCTATCATCTATGTTAGACAGTGAGCTTCTACTCTAAACCAATCGGTAAGTGCCACCATCACAGCAGAAGAAGAAGGAGAAAGCTGGACACACACAGTTCCCTCCATCTTGCCCCCTGAACCCCCATACCAGAAACCCCAAAATCTACATTTTCACCCCGTAATAGCTTCACTAATACGCTACCTAAACTGTTGTGGCCTGCTGATCTTCATAGAAGGTTGGTAACTTGCTCCATGGGTCATAATCAAAACCACAGGGCCATTCTGGGCTCTGTGCCAGGGTCTCTGAGCCCCATGGCAGGGGTCTGGGCTGCTCAGGACAGCCAGAGGGATGTCCTGGGTCCTGACAAATCTTGGTTTCACAACAATGACAAACCCTGCTTCAGAGCCTAGACATAACAAGAAAACTACAAGTACATCTTAATCCCCGAGCCCCCTGCCCATCGCTGGGGGCTCTGGGGGTTTCTCCCCCTGTCCCAGTGTAGGATTGATGGGGGTAGCACGGTCGGGACGCATGGAGATGAGAGATCTCTGCAGCCAGGTCGTGGAACTTGGGGTTGTGATAAATAGGTATGATTCGTGCTGATAAAAATTGAAACAGTAATCAATATTGATACAGTAATTAATATTTGAGAATAATAAAATAGTTAACAGCTAAAAGTTGTAATGCCAAAGAAGAGAGGGAAAGGAGGGTCTCCACCCACCCCCCCTTCCCAGCAGATGTTCTCAAGGACCACAGGAAAGAAGCTGAAGATACCGTTGCTAAAAATGACCAAGAACCTGGTTGGGTCCAAGAAAATGCTAATTATAAGGGACTTATTGTCTTGATATGCAGATGCAGTGATACATTAGTCTTGGCTTACATTGTACTGGCTTGGTGCGCATGTGTAACCCAAAGGTGAATTAAAGGACAACGAAGAAGACTACAGAGCCTTCATCAGTGACGACCCCCAAAGACTTGTGCGACCACCAAACCGAGTGGTGGCGCATGCGTGATAAGGGTGGTAATGAGGGCGGAGATAGAGATATGATGAACCGAAAATGGGAGGAGATGGCATTTACACATGGCATATAAGGGGTGACTTTCACTTGGCAAGCTGGTACGTGAAGTGGCAAGGGTCATTGAACTCTGCCCTCCGTACCCCGCAGTTGTTTTTGCTTATGCGCTATTATTTGAACCAAATTATCCCTTATTTATATATTTTCTAAACTATTCAATTAAAATTGCTGCTACCTTAAATATTGTTTGGTTTTTTTTATTATGGATAATTGGGCAAACATAACAGGGTTTATTGCAAAGGGCCTGGGTGCAGGGCCCTGCTGGGATTTGCGGTTTATTGCAAAGGGCCTGGGTGCAGGGCCCTGCTGGGATTTGGGGTTTATTGCAAAGGGCCTGGGTGCAGGGCCCTGCTGGGATTTGGGGTTTATTGCAAAGGGCCTGGGTGCAGGGCCCTGCTGGGAGCTGCAGCCACAGCTGGAGCAGGCCCGAGAGAGGAGAGGGGGAGAGAGGATGAGAGGGTAAGAGAGTAAAAGCGTAAGAGAGTAAAAGGGGTAAGAGCATCAAAGGCAAGAGCTAGGAGACAAGAGGTAAGAGCAAGAGTAAGAGAGGTAAGAGCTAAAACAGCAAAGTTCCCATTACAATATAATAAATCTTCTTCTGTGTTGAATATTCTGATTCTCACTAACCAATCTAGTAGAAGATACAAATCCTACAGCATTTTCATACCACCTATAAGAATCATTACATTACCATACTGTGCTACATTTTAAACCTTAAAAACTCCTCCGTGGACCCCTTCAGTAGGGGCTGCTCTGACCCTGGGACCTGCCTGCAAGCAGAGGGAATTGTTCCATCAAAAGGGGGTTACTTTCAGCGGCCGCACCGTTGTTTTCCCGTTGTTCAGTAACTAAGGGATCTCATAGCTTGCTTTCATTTCCATCTCGCTTATAGTTTCCATATTCTCAAAATCTTTTGCCAGACAATCATATTTGTAAGGCTTTCCTGTTTCATCTTCCCCAACACCCCAGAGCCGGCGCTGCTCCGGCCGTGGGGCAGAGGGGGTGCGAAAGGGGGATCCGGGCTTGGAGCGGGAGGAAGGGGAGGGAGAGGGGAAGGGGAGGAGCAGGAACAGGAGCAGCACGGAGGGAGCAGCCCGAGGAGGAGCAGCAGCAGGGCAAGGAGCATTGCGGGGTTCCACGGCGAGCCCGCAGCTCGGCTGGGCCCGGCAGCATCGCATTGCCCCGCGTCCTGCAGGTGAGCGCCGAGGGGAAGCGGCAGCTCCGGGAGGGTTTTTGTGGGGGGAAGAGGGGGATTCTGCTGGGGTTTGGACCTTGCCGATTCCGGAGTTGTGAAAAGTGCGTATTGTATGGCTCTATGCAGATATTTACTGTGGGAATCCATAGAATCAGAGGGGTTTGGGAAAGCTGCAAAAGGCAGGCCTCAGAGACAGCAGAACTGTGAGTAGAGCGCAGCCATGAGATAGGTCAGCAGAAAAATTGTTTAAACTGTAGAAAAAGCAAGGGCAAATAGAACAATGCCCTGTGTATTAACGCTTGTCTGAATAGCTCTCTAAGCTGCAGAAAGTTTATCTAGCAAGATATTAGGAAAGTTGAAGCTTAAGAATGGAGCTCAGTGCGTTGTGTTTTAAGGCTTACAAGCAGGTATTGTATTCGAAATAAGCAAGCATTGTTTTAAGCAAAGGTATGTGTGCTTATGGTGTGTGAAAAACGGCAATCACTTGTTTTTAAAATTTTAAAAGTTTAATAGCAATAAAATAGTTCTACAAATAGTAATATAATTAGAGTAATAATAATTTAGACAATTTGAATTAGGACAATACGAGACAACAAATATAAAGAGTTACGGACGTCTGGGTACCTTTTTCTGGGCAGCACGAGCCCGAAAAAGGAGCCCCGCTAACGAAGATTAACCCTTAAAAACAATAGCCCATTGCATATTCATACACCTCATAGATGACGTATAAATTCCATTCAAACATTCAAACACAGGATTCTGTGGTTCTGGTCAGTGTCAGCTTCTTCCTCTGAATCCTAACAGCACCTTCGAGGCGGGAAGAAGTTCTTTTCTTCTGATAAGAGAGCAGTAAATTCTTTTTCTCTGAAAGATTTAGGTGTCCTGTGGCTGCTATCTCACTGCAAGTCCTTTCTTTAAAAAAGTATCCTACATGGCATCGTTTCTATTTTAACAATTTTTATAACCTAAAACTATATTTAACACGGTACTTAAGAGAATTAATACAGCATTACTTTCTAACACAACACATATAATATTAATTTTAATATTTGCAAAAAGCCAATCATAAAATACAGGCATTTTCACATTTACCATATGTATTTTGATGTATTGATTAGTAGTGCTGTATTAACAGTTTAATAATAAATGTAGTCTTGTAATTAAAAGGTAACTTTTGTAGTTAAAAGAAGAACTATGTCAGTGAGGTTTTTTTAAAGAAAGGAATGAGGCACTCGCATCAGATAGCAGCCACAGGACACCTGAATCTTTCAGAAAAAAGAATTTTTTGCTCTCTTTTCAGAAGAAACTAACTTCTTCCTGCCTCGAAGGGGCTGTTAGGATTAGAAGGAAGAAGTTGATGATGGCCAGACAGAATCCTGTGTTTGAATGGAATTTATGCATCATGTATGAGGTGTATGAATGTGCAACGGGTTATTGTTTTTAAGGGTTAATCTTTGTTAACGGGTGTCCTTTTTCAGGCTCGTGCTGCCCAGAAAAAGGTACCCGGACATCCATAATTCTTTGTATTTGTTGTCTTGCATTGTCCTAATTCAAATTGTCCAAATTATTATTACTCTAATTGTATTACTATTTTTAGAACCATTTTATTACTATTAAACTTTTAAAATTTTAAAAACAAGTGATTGGCGTTTTTCACAGGAGTTGAGTCCCAAATATATTTTGGTGTCGCTGAGAGAGGTATTTTTAATTCATTTGATGAGGGGATATTTTTGGATCTCTCAGGAATGCAAAGGGGAGCAGGGGAAGTGCTGAGTGCCTGGAGTGGAGGGATGCTGGGGAAAGGGGACCCTGGAACACCTGATGTAAAATTTCAATGGTCAATCCAAATTTTACTTCTATACCTTTTATTTTAAAGCAAGCAAGCAGCGCTGGGTGGCCGGGGAGTCACTGCTCCACTCACAGCACACACAGTTCAGTAAAGTATATATACTGTTTTTAAGCCTACAAAGCATTTTCCAATGTGCTTGGTTAGTCCAAATTAGCAAATATCAATAAGCTGGGAGCAGTAATTTCATAATATTTCTAGGTTGTCCTTGATTCCTATCCTTGTGGTTGTCTGGAGGGAGGCCTTGCACTGGTGTCTGCTACATGATTTTGTCAAGTGCATCAAGCTTTTTGTTATACATAAGCTTTTAATTGCTTTGTTGCAATATCTCTTAGCTTTACCCCAACTTCCTCTAATTTGTTCTAAGCATCAGTCATCTTGCTCCCTCATCTCTTTTGCTCTACTATACTTCTTTGATTTTGATGCTTTTTTTGGCTGTTTGGTCAGAAAGTTTCAAAACCTTTCTTTGTGTCTGTTTTGGACACAGCAGATAGAAGCATTTGCTGATTCCATTGCCAATTGGCACAAATCTCAAAAACAATTTCCACAGAATCAGGGGAGGGTGAGCCCTGGGACCCCCCAAAACCCCCTCATCATGCCTGAGCAGGACCCAGGAGAGGGGGAATGCCCAGGACCCACAGCCCCCCCAGCAGCTCTGAGAAGAGGGACCCCCATAACCCCAAAGTGAGGACACAGGAAACAGGGAACTCCTGGGAGAGGTTTTTGGACTCCTTGATTTTTGGAGGTATTTCTGGCCACCAGACGTCTGGTGACTTCTAGAGATGGACTTGCCCAGTGGGACCTCCGAAGGCAATGCACTCACATCTTGTTTTTCCCCCAAATCAGGATTTCCCATTCCCAAACCTCATCTGGATGGAGAAGGCTGTGAGGAAGAAGAAGATGCCCCAGCGCACTGAGGCAGGTGAGGAGGAAGTCAGTGCCCCTTTTCCCCTCTGTCCTGCTCCATCTCCCACCCCAGCACGGCCCCAGCTGCAGCACAGCCCCACTGCTGATGCTGTCCAGCCAGGGATGCACTGGGGGAATCCCCTTTCCCCTTCCCTCTGGCATGGAGGCAAATCCCATCCTCTTCTTGTCCTTCCTCCCCCAGGGAAGGAGCTGAGGATGGAGACCAGGGAGGACAAATCGCCACAGCAGAACCTGGTGGAAGAGGCCGTTTTGAGTGGCTCCAGGGCACAGGAGTCCACTGGGGAGGAAAAGCCCCAGAGATCCCTCAGGAGGAGGGGCTGCAAACCCAGCCCAGGGTGCTCCGAGGAGGAAAGACTCAGCCTGAGCCAGGAAGGCAGCCAGAGATGTGGCCAGAGCGCTGAGGTGGTGGTCCATGAGCAGCTTGATGATGGCAAGAAGCCCCACCAGTGCTTGGAATGTGGGAAGAGTTTCGGCAGGAGCGACCACCTGCTCATCCACCAGAGGACCCACACCGGGGAACGGCCCTATGAGTGTGGGGAATGTGGGAAGAGCTTCAGGATCAGCTCCCACCTGATCGTCCACCAGAGGATCCACACCAATGAACGGCCCCACAAGTGTGGGGAATGTGGGAAAGGGTTCAGGATCAACTCCAACCTGATCGCCCACCAGAGGATCCACACCAGTGAACGGCCCTATAAATGTGGAGAATGTGGGAAAGGGTTCAGGAGGAGCTCCAGCCTGAAACTCCACCAGATGATCCACACTGGGATACGACCCTTTGTGTGTGGGGAGTGTGGGAAGGGCTTCCGTGACAGCTCCCGCCTGATCATCCACCAGACAATGCACACTGGGGAGTGCCCCTACACGTGCTCAGAGTGTGGGAAGAGCTTCATTGAGAACTCCGGCCTGATTCTGCACCAGAGGATCCACACTGGGGAGAGGCCCTACAAGTGCAGGGAATGTGGGAAAAGCTTTAGGCAGAGCTGCCATCTGAATGCCCACCAGAGGATCCACACTGGGGAGAGGCCCTACAAGTGCGGGGAATGTGGGAAAAGCTTCAGTCAGAGCACTAGGCTGATTCTGCACCAGACGATCCACACCAGTGAGAGGCCTTACAGGTGTGGGGAATGTGGGAAATGCTTCAGGCAGAACTCTAAGCTGATTGCCCACCAGAGAATCCACACTGGGGAGAGACCCTATGAGTGTTCTGAGTGTGGGGAGAGGTTTCAGAGCCGATACCGTCTCCTCAATCAGCAGATTCACACCTTAGAGGCCCTTCTGCTGCCCTGACTGCAGGAAGGGCTTTTAGAAAAACTCCACCCTCGTCACCCACCAGCGGATCCACACTGGGGAGAGGCCCTGACAGTGTCCCAAGTGTGGGAAGAGCTTCTCCCAGAACTGTGCCGTGACCCAACACCAAGGGAGGCAGCAGTAAGGGATGCCCAACAAGTGCCCTGTGTGCAGGAAGAGTGTTACCTTGAGTTTCAAAGATTTTCTGAGCCTTCTAATGTTTACATTCTTGTAGCAAACTTTCTCAAACACTTTCTGTAAATAACTTCTTGTTCAGCATTCTTTTATAGAAGAAGAAAAATTTGATGGACTGTTGGTTTGTCCAGTGTCATTGGAGAGGTGGCACTTTCACCCTCCAATCCATGGTCGCTTTTAGAAAACTCTAAATGTTGGAGTCAGGAAATAAACTTCCCTTTTCTTCCCCTTGAGAGCAGCAGTGTGTGCGCTCGTGTTGTTTTGTGTCCTGCAGTGACAGGAAGAGCTTTGAGCGCTGCTTCAACTCCATCCCCCATTGGGGACCCCCACTGGATGGTCCACAGTGACCCTCTCTGTGCAGAGACTTGGTCATCCATGGTCCTGGTGATCCATGTTGGGAAGACACCTGGCTGGTGGTCTCCACGTCTTCCTGGCTCCCCTTGGGCACTTGGACACGGCCAGAGAAAAATCCATTGGGATGCAAACAGACATCAGAATTTCACAGGGGACAGCACAGTTTTTTACTTTCGACCCCAAAAAAGTCTCATCTTTTGCATCCTATCATTTTTCGGGTGGCATCCAGAATTCCAAATGGTGTTGGAGGTCTTTTCCAACCCGAATCATTCCATGATTCTAATTCTCTCTGGCCCACCAGCATCTTCCACAGCCAAATGGTGATTGATTGGGGCAAAACCCAGGATTTTGGAGACAATGGAGTGGAAATCTTTCTAGAAAAGGTCCTTTCTACCCGCCCAGGCACACGGATACTCAGCCAGCATGGACACGTAAATGCTTTTATTTTGGCCTTTATTTTCGTTCATTTTTCATTATCCTTCACCCAACATTGGGGTAAATATAAAGACATTTAACTCACACACACATGGTGACATTGTGGGACATGGGTGGGGACATGGTGGGGATGGGGACAAGGACCTGGGTGGGGACATGGTGGGGATGGGGACAAGGACCTGGGTGGGGATATGGTGGGGATGGGGACCAGGACATGGCTGTGGATGGCAATATTGGGCATGGGGGGGTGTCACAGATAGAGATGGTGACATGGGGCTCTATGGCCATGGAGGAGTGTTGCGGTGTGTCTTAAGCTTCTGGGTCCCTTTCCCAGGTGTGCCTATATGCCTCTCCCTTCCCCCTCGCCCCCTTGCTTAACATTCCAGCAAGGCATCGTGTGATTGGTCAAGTTCAAAAGATGCCCCTATGCCCAGGGGTCATTGGCCTATGTCTAGGTGTCCCTCGTCCCTTGAGACCCCGCCCCTTTCACCTGGTTGGTGATCACCTGTCCCCCCCCCTCCCCCTGCCCCGGGAGCTTAAAAGGTGATCAGGCCATGTGCTCGTTTATTCTGCTGGAGCAGCTGCTGCCGTCCAGACCTCTGTAACCATGGAATAAGCTTCTGGACATTAAACCTTCCAGCGGAATCCTCTCCTTTTTCTCTTCACCATCGCCAGAAGCTCTCTCTCCTGAGGTAAACGGAGTTCCTGACAAGCCTGGACTTGCTCAGTGCCCAGCTGCAATCTCCAGCAGCCAAGGTATCTCTGGGGTGATTTACACCACAGTTGCTGCCTTTGGCCCAGCAGCGAGGGTCAGACTGGCCCAGGCACCATCTAACTGATAATATTGGATTCATATTCCAATATTTTGGCGTCCCTGGGTGGGCAAGCGACTCTGCAGCCCGAGAACGGACTCCCAACACCTCGGAGAAGCTTCTGCAGCCGTGCATCCAGCTGGAAGGGCTTTGGTTGCATAGCCCTCAGCTAGAGACTTTGGGAATATTCCCAGAAGAAGTTTCGTGGACTGTTCGGTGCCTCTGGAAAGCCCAGCTCTTTTGTGGTGAGCAGATTTTCCAGAGGGAGGACAGGGGAGCCTCTCTTGTGCCCAGAGAGAAGTCCTGTCCGGTGAGGAGACCTTCCTGTACCCAGCCAGCTTCAGCTTCCATTTCAGGTGAGTATTTCTGCTTTCAGTGGAGCAGAAGCTCAAAAACAGACTCTGCCGTGAGTTCTGTTCCCTTTTTTTGCCTTTGCATTTTTGGCTGCGCAGCCCCACAGAGGAATTCGTTGCCTTCTAGCTTTTGCTTTCTGCCGTGTGTTTCACTGTCTTTTGGAATTCGCGCCGGAGCGGCGGGAGTGCTCTGCCCTTCCCCCCCGCTCGGCAGCGCAGCGGGCTCTCTTTCCACGTGGCCGGGGGATTCGTTTCTCGGCGCGGCGGAGGGGTGTTCTCGGTACACGCGGCGTAGGGGGGGGGGCCCGGTTTCGGCTTGCCACGTGGCGTGGCTGCTCTCTCTGCTCCGCGGGGGGGCTGCATTCCACGGCGGGGGAGGCTTTGTTTCCACCTCGGTTCGGCAGGGCGTGCCCTGCTGCTGCTGCCCGGGAATTTCAAAAGCAGTACATACAGCTGCATTGTGAAGCTTTTATCTGTTCGTTATCGCTTTCTATCTGTGGTTTTTTTTCGAAATCGGTAGCTGATTTTAGCTTTGTTTTTGGTCAGGCAGGATTAAGTACTTTGCTTTTTACATCTAACATGGGTTCCAAACTCAGCATTGTACAAAAAGGAGTGTATTATAATATTGTTAGCATTTTAGACAGTGGTAATGTGAAGTTCTCTAAAGGAAAATTAAAACAGTTTATAAGATGGCTTTTCCTCCACTTCCCAAAAATTTCCCCTGAAGAAATCTACAATATTCAATTCTGGGATAAAGTTGGGAATGCATTGATAACCTTAGGACAATCTGGCAATGTACCCTCAGCTAAATTTGTGTTCTGGAGTTTACAAATTCGAACTGCATTGCTCAAACAAAGGGAAATGGAGAAAAAGCCAAATGCCAAGCCATGTACCTCTGCTCTCCCTGTTTCTCCCTCTCCTAGCTCTAAAACCCCTAAACCTCTTACCCCAAAACTTGGTATTTTAAAGAGAGCAAACTCATTGGGAAGTCGTCTCCCAGAGTCTGCTGAATTGCCTGAGTTGCCCTGTCCACAAGGCCCTGGCCAGGCTGCGTGGAACCTTTCCCAATCCCTTGTGTCCCCTCCTCTGAAACCCAAAGTTAGCTTTCCGGAGAGCAGTGATGCCCAAAATGGCCCCCAATCCCTAGGGGGTCCGCAAAATGGAGGATGCCACGTGGCACCTTCCCAAACCTGGTCTTCTTCTTCCCAAAATCCTCTTAAACATCCCAAAATTCCAGCCCCATCCCCCTCTCCTCCTGTTCCTCGTGACCCCTTCCCCCCTCCCCCTCCCTTTCCTGCAGTACCCTCAGCTCCGCCCCTCTACTCCTCCCAGGGGGCGTCTGCTGACGTGATGTCACCAGGTGTCCCCGCCCCCTGCCTGCCCCCTGTCCCCGCCCCCTGTTCCCACGGTGTCCCCGCCCCCTGCCTGCCCCCTGTCCCCGCCCCCTCCCCGAGTTCCCACAGTGGGGACACACCCACTGCCGGTCCCCAAACCTGTAGCTGTGATCCCAATGCTTCTGTTTCAAGGGATACAGAGCAGGGAACAGCAGATTCAATGCATAGTCCCATGTTGTCACTGGCTCCTGTTACCTTTCAGCCTGCAGCACAAGGGGGGGCAGCCCCGACTGCTATTTGGAATTCTTTTGGACGACAATTGATTAAAGAGATCTGTAAATCTCATAAAGAATATGGTCCACACAGTCCATATTTCCGTGGCCTTTTAAATTCTGAATTGAGTAGGACTGTAGTGATTCCACATGATTTAAAACAGCTTTTTTCTTGTCTCATGACTTCCACGGAATTCAAATTATGGGAAACTGCATGGAAACAGCTGCTAAAAGATGCTCTCCCAGGCTTGCATGCTGATCCAAACACAGCCAAAGACAACAGTGGTAACCCTATCACCATTGAGCACCTCTGTGGTGAGGGCCAATGGTCTTCCCCCTCAATCCAAGCTACTGCAATTCCTGCAGAAACACTCGAGAAAGTAAAAGAAGCAGCTGAAAAAGCATTCTTTTCCCTCCAACTTGAGGGGCCTTTTGAGCCTTATAGTAAAATTAAACAGCTACCATCAGAGCCTTTTGTGAAATTTGTAGAAAGGTTAACTAGAGCCATTGAAATACAAGTTAAAAAAGAAAATTCTAGAGAAGCAATTTTAGAGGAAATGGCATTTACAAATGCAAATGCACAGTGTCAAGCGGCAATCCTGAGCCTTCCTACGGAACTTACTCCTACATTAAAAGATATGCTTCTAGTCTGTAACAGGAAAGTGCCTCTGATGAGTGTGGCTGAAGACTCCAGACCAAGGCTGCTGCCAAGACCACCTCAGCGTGTCGCCGTTGCCAGCCCTGCACCTTTCCCCTCAGCACAGCAGTACCCTGGGCAGCAGCGGAGACCAGCAATGGTTGAGCCCACAAAACCATGCCTGCTTTGTAATAACCTAGGGCACTGGAGTAACCAGTGCCCCCTGAAAAGGGAATTTGATGAATTTAAAAATGGCAGGGGAGGAGAACTACAAGCCCTCCCTGCGGGTCAACAACAAAAAAACTGAAAAGGGAGCGCCCGCCTGCCAGGCGCACAGACATAAAAAAGGCAGGCCAAGGGAATAAGGGTAGCAAAACAAATCAAGCGCGCGATAATATTAATGTTTGTGTAAGTGAAGCAGGTGCTTCAAAGACCAAGTCTGCTAGTACGCTGTTGAAAGTGAAACAAAATAACCTTTGTTATGATTTAGGTGATCCTGTGTTAACCACGTCTTCTGTCAATGAGCCTTACAGGTTGCAGCTGACAGAGTCACTTCTCCTGAAGGACAGTAACTGGCATTTTGTCTCTGTAAATCCTGAACAGAAGGGTACTTGGAACCGAATTCGTTGTAAGTACATCGTCATTGGGGACACCAAACACACACCACAAGAGATCAGAATTGCTCCAGGAATGACAACATCAGATCCTGAGCAATTTGTTCTCGGCCTGCACTGTTTCCACCCACCCCTGTTTCTTCCCAAGGGACAAATTGTTGCACAAGCTATCCCTGTGCCATCTTTACCTGAAAATATCGAAAAACAAGGGCCCACAGTTGCCCGGGTCCAAGTTATTGGGAAAGATAAACCCAAATTATGGTGCAATGTCAGTGGGGGTGGGGAGTCTAAACGCATTGAGATGCTTGTAGACACTGGTGCAGACTGCACAGTGATTCCAGTACAAGACTGGCCAGCACATTGGCCTTTGCAAAACGTTGCTGGTCACCTTCAAGGTGTGGGAGGTCTACAATTAGCAAGACAATCCAAAAGTATTATTCAATTCGAGGGTCCAAACGGACAATTGGCAAATATCCGTCCATTTGTGTTAGATTATTCGGAACCTTTGTTAGGGAGAGATTTAATGGCCCAGTGGGGTGTCACAATTGATATTCCAGACTCTCCACAGCATTTTTGTGCAGCAGTCATTGAACAACAGCGCCCCACCCAAAAACTGAAGTGGAAAACAGACGAACCAGTTCAAGTGAAACAGTGGCCACTCAGTAAACAAAAAATAAGGGCGCTTGAGGAACTAGTGCAAGAGCAACTAAAAAAGGGCCACATTGTGGAGACCATGTCCCCATGGAACTCTCCAGTGTTTGTCATCCAAAAAGCTGACAAAAAGAGATGGCGGCTCCTCTGTGACCTCCGACAAATTAATAATGTAATTGAAGATATGGGTTCTCCCCAACCTGGTATGCCATCCCCAACAATGCTTCCCCAAGATTGGAAATTAGCTGTTATTGATATTAAAGATTGTTTTTTCCAAATCCCCTTGCACCCTGACGATGCACCGCGTTTTGCATTCTCGGTCCCTTCCATCAACATGGAAGCCCCTATGAAAAGGTACCATTGGACCGTTCTTCCTCAGGGATTAAAGGTATCTCCAGCTATCTGCCAGTGGTATGTCTCTTCCCTGCTTTCCCCAGTACGTGCAGCCGCAGAGAAGGCCATTATTTATCATTACATGGATGATATCCTTGTGTGTGCCCCCAATGATGATTTACTCACACATGCGCTTGACCTAACGATCAATGCATTGATTGTTGCAGGGTTCGAGCTCCAGGAAAAGAAAATTCAAAAGATGCCACCTTGGAAGTATTTGGGCTTAGAAATTGGAAATAGGACCATTGTTCCTCAAAAACTAGAAATCAATCCAAGGATCAAGACCCTTGCGGATGTCCACAAGTTGTGTGGGTCTTTGAATTGGGTAAGACCATGGCTCGGTCTGACTAATGAAGACCTTGCCCCTCTTTTCAATTTATTGAAAGGGGGAGAGGACCCAGGTGCTCCTAGGTCTGTTACCCCAGAGGCACGGAAAGCTCTAGAAAAGGTGCAGATTGCAATGTCCACAAGACAGGCCAACCGATGCCGGCCTGACCTGCCATTCAAATTTATCATTCTAGGTAAGTTGCCACACCTCCATGGAATTATTTTCCAGTGGGAGGAAAAACAAACACCTAAAGCAAAAGACGCACCAAAAAAGGACTGGGACCAGAGGGACCCTCTTTTGATCATAGAGTGGGTTTTCCTCAGTCACAAAAGGTCCAAGAGACTTACAAAGCCTCAGGAGCTGGTAGCAGAACTAGTCCGGAAAGCAAGGACCCGGATCAGGGAGTTAGCAGGATGTGATTTTAAGTGCATTCACATTCCAGTTGAGTTAAAATCAGGTCAAAATACTATGAAAATACTAGAACAATTGTTTCAAGAAAATGAAGTGTTGCAGTTTGCTCTGGATTCCTACTCAGGACAAATTTCGGTAGCGCGGCCCGCTCACAAATTGTTTGAACAAGACGTTCAATTTACTTTAAAACTGAGAAGTGCTCTAAGTAGGAGACCTTTAAAAAGGGCTCTGACTGTCTTTACAGATGCGTCTGGGAGGTCCCACAAGTCTGTTGTGACTTGGAAGGATCCTCAAACCCAGCAGTGGGAGACGGACATTGCTGAGGTGGAAGGTTCACCTCAGGTTGCTGAATTGGCTGCTGTTGTTAGGGCTTTTGAAAGGTTCTCAGAACCATTTAATCTGATTACAGACTCTGCATACGTGGCAGGAGTAGTATCCAGGGCAGATCAAGCAATTCTGCAAGATGTATCTAACATCGCACTTTTCGAATTGCTCTCAAAACTGGTAAAGTTAGTCACTCACCGAGAGCAACCATTTTATGTGATGCATGTCAGGTCACACACTGACTTGCCAGGGTTTATCGCTGAAGGCAACAGAAGGGCAGATGCTCTTGCTGCACCTGCAGTGATGGCCACTCTCCCAAATGTTTTTGAACAGGCAAAAATCAGCCACCAGCTTTTCCACCAAAATGCACCTGGCCTAGTTCATCAGTTTAACATCACTCGAGAACAGGCCAAAGCGATTGTGGCCACGTGCCCAAATTGCCAACAACATGCACTCCCTACAGTGAGTACGGGAGCAAACCCAAGGGGACTGAACAGTTGTGAACTGTGGCAAACAGATGTAACACACATACAGTCTTTTGGACGGCAAAGATATGTTCATGTTAGTGTAGATACCTTTTCTGGAGCGGTCTATGCTTCTGCCCACACAGGAGAATCATCTATTGATGCTATTAAGCACCTCTTACAGGCTTTTTCTTTCATGGGCATCCCCAAGGAGCTGAAAACTGATAATGGGCCTGCTTATAAATCCAAGGAATTTGGGAGCTTCCTGCAGCAATGGGGAGTAGAGCACAAAACTGGCATCCCCTACTCCCCTACAGGTCAAGCCATTGTAGAAAGAACTCACCGTGATATTAAAAGGGTCCTAGACCAGCAGCAACAAGTTCTGAAGGTGGAACCTCCCCATATCCGGTTATCCAGGGCGCTATTCACAATCAATTTTCTGAATTGTTCTTTTGACAGCCTGAACCCCCCCATCCTACGCCACTTTGGGGGGAGCAGTCACAGGTTGATGAAAGAAAAGCCTCCGGTTTTAGTAAAAGACCCTGAGACTTGGAAAATGGTGGGACCTTACAAATTGGTTACTTGGGGACGTGGATACGCCTGTGTGTCCACCCCCTCTGGTTTAAGGTGGGTTCCTTCCAAATGGGTAAAGCCCTATGTTCCCAAAGTCTCAGAGAAATCTACAGAAGCACCCCAGGTTGCTCATGCTGCCTGGAGAAGAAAACGCCGCACGCGTTCTCTGGAGGAAATTCCATTTAAGCCTCCTATCTGGAATAGTTTGTAATATATGTTTGTTTCAAGTTTTTGTACCAGTTTAGATCCCACTGTTCGTGTGTAGCCTCGAGATGCCATGAGACCGAGCCTGCTTCTCGTTCTGCTCGTGATCATCCCACCTGCGATCTCCTGCATAGTGCTGCAGCCCAAACCACATATGGACTACCTTGACAAAGGCTCTCGGACATCAAGAGAGAAACTGACAACGGACTGAATGGACTGTTCAATAGCTGGGGACTCTCGGGCTGGTTGGGATCTATTCTGAAAACTGTGTTTTTAGTGCTGTTTATTTTAGCTATAGTTATTGTAGTTTTCAGCATTGTTTTTAGACTAATCAAATGCATGGTCCTCAAGTTAATTTCAAGCTCATCTCCCCCTCCTGAGGTCTACCATTTGGAAGCCCTCAGTGCTCCAATGGATGACCTGGAGGCCTCAGTGGAAAACACTGACCCTCCTGTAGAGGAAGAACTGATTTACCAACCATAGTTTGGCAATCACTCTGCACCACAAACACAGCCCTCTTCTTTTTAAACAAAACTAGGGGGAGATGTTGCGGTGTGTCTTAAGCTTCTGGGTCCCTTTCCCAGGTGTGCCTATATGCCTCTCCCTTCCCCCTCGCCCCCTTGCTTAACATTCCAGCAAGGCATCGTGTGATTGGTCAAGTTCAAAAGATGCCCCTATGCCCAGGGGTCATTGGCCTATGTCTAGGTGTCCCTCGTCCCTTGAGACCCCGCCCCTTTCACCTGGTTGGTGATCACCTGTCCCCCCCCCTCCCCCTGCCCCGGGAGCTTAAAAGGTGATCAGGCCATGTGCTTTTTTTTCTGCTGGAGCAGCTGCTCCCGTCCAGACCTCTGTAACCATGGAATAAACTTCTGGACATTAAACCTTCCAGCGGAATCCTCTCCTTTTTCTCTTCACCATCGCCAGAAGCTCTCTCTCCTGAGGTAAACGGAGTTCCTGACAAGCCTGGACTTGCTCAGTGCCCAGCTGCAATCTCCAGCAGCCAAGGTATCTCTGGGGTGATTTACACCACAGTTGCTGCCTTTGGCCCAGCAGCGAGGGTCAGACTGGCCCAGGCACCATCTAACTGATAATATTGGATTCATATTCCAATAGAGGAGGACATGGGGGACATGGCCATGGATGGTGACACAAGTGGCCTAGAGACAAGTCCATGGGTTGACATGTCCATGCCATGGGGTGTCCCATGGCCAAGGACAACACATCCCCACCACCACCATGATACTGTCCCTTTCATGCTACCATTTATTCCCTGCTCCTCCCCATTGTCACCCCACTGTGAACCCAGCCAGGGACAGGGGTGACATTTGGGCACACTCCTGTCCCCACTCCAGCACATGCCTGGGGCCAGCAGAGAAGGGGATGAAGGATGACGGGGACCGTTCCTTGCTGTTCTCCGGACTGAACCTTAGAGGACTGAACACCTGGGGTGACACCGACACAGTCACACCGAGGGGACACAGCTGTCACCACCATGGTGACAGGGACACCTCATAGGGTGGCCCTACCTCAGGCTTGGGCCAGAGGTCTGGGTTGTGGTGGGTCCCGTAGATGCTCATCAGGCAGATGACCCCTGGTGGGATGGGAATGGCCACTTTAGGGACAGCAGATGAGGGTGGGTGGTGACACTGGGGACACCCTGGCCATGCCATACCCTTGGGGATGACACAGCCATCACACAGGGGGATGTCCTCGGTGCAGCGCCGGGACACAGCAGTGACAGGAGGGTGCAGCCACAGGCTCTCCTTGATGCACATGGTTGTGAAGGGCAGCTGGGACAGGTCGTCCCTGGGGACAAGCGGGGGTGGCACCGTGTCCCCAAGCCACATGACGGGGGTGGCCTGGGGACATCTCACCATTCAATGTCTGCAGTGTCCTGGCCAGCCAGGAGCTCCTGGACCTGCTGGCGGCATCACTCCTGGTGCTCAGGATGGCCGGCCAGGTTGTAGAAGAGCCATGCCAGGCCATGGTGTCATGGCCTGTGGGGACACTGGGTGAGTGAGGGGACACTGGAGTGGCTCCTCCCCAGTGGCACCTGGGAGCTCGTGCTCACCCTCAGACATGAAGGTGTCAGCCTCAGCCGCGATGTCCTCATCTGACAGGGTGCGGCCATTCTCGTCCTGCAGGGGCAAGATGGGCCACGGGCCACTGGGGCCACCAGTCTGTGGCCACCTGGGGCCAAATCCCATCCATGGCCACCACCCTATGGCACCACCATCCCACTGGCCACCAGCTCTATGGTCAGTGCTGCCCATGGCCACCACTGTTCCCCTGTGGCCACCAGTCTATGCCCAAGCCCCCCATGGCCACCAGCATCCTACTGGCCTCTATGGCCAATCCTTCCATGGCCACCACCACTCTCTTGACCACTTTCATGCCCCATGGCCACCACCCCAGCCCCACCTTGGTGAGCAGCAGGATGTACTCGCTGGTCTGTCTGCACCAGGGACAATGGGGGGACACTGTGGCCACCAGCATGGATGATAGCAGGACCATTGGGGCCACCAGAATGGCCAACAGGGACAGTGATGGGAAAGGATGGCCAGTGGGGACCATGGCAGAGCCAGCACAGCCACCAGGATGACCAGCAGGGACAATGGTAGGGTCACCAGGGCCACCAGGATGGCCAACAGGGACAATGGTAGGGTCACCAGGGCCACCAGGATGGTGTCATGATCCGCTCGTACAAGCAGGGGTCATGATGGTTCGTTAACTGATCTCAGAGTGCAAAAGCAACACGGAAGGGGATTTTGGTATTAATCAAAACAAATGCACCTTTAATTGAGTGCCCACAGCAGATGTGATGGAAGGATTAGAAAGGAGAATAAAGGATAGAGAGAGAGAGAGAGAGAGAAAGAGGGGAGGAATAGCTGCCAATGGAGAGATGAAACCCTCGTGGTCCAGCCAATAGATCCGTCTTGTCACGTCAGGGAGAATCTCAAAGTCTTCATTCTATTGTAGTCCTCCACCAAGGGGGGGAACAGGTAAGTCTATTGAAACCACCGAGAGGGAACAGGTAAGTTTGCAGACAGTCCATGTTCTCAGCAGTGAGCGAGACCAATTGTTTTCTTGGTCCAGGGAGCACACCTGCAGGCAACACTTGGCAAACATCTCACTTCAGTCCGGCCAGCCCCTGTGTTAGAGTTATAGGGGTGTCAGTCTCAGCCCTTGGGAGGGGGCTTCAGTCTCCGTCCATCACAGTGGTCGTGAGGCAGATGAGGGAAACCTCAGAGTGTCTCTTACAGATGATCAGTGGGGACAGGTAACAATCACTCCTGGCCGTGGCTCTCGTGGCTGAAGATGCACTTCTGGAGCGTGTCCAGGGTGAGGAGGCTCAGGGGCTGTAGCACCTCCAACTCCACCGGCCCCCACCAGCTGCCACTGCTGCTGCCGCCCACTTACGGGGAAGGACTGGGTTGGGGAGGGAACAGGGAGGGGATCAGGGACAGGAGAGAGGGGATAAATTGGGGGGTGGGACAGCAGTGGGAGAGGGGGAAGAGTGGGGAGTGGCTGTAGAACAGGGATGTGGTGATGAATGAGGGGTGGGGTTGGGATTTGGGGGCAGCTTTGTGTTTGGGGTATGGGGCAGTACAGAATTTGGGTACAAGACGGGACTCGGGGTGCAGGACAGGACTCAGCATGCAGCAGTGGGTGCAGGACAGAATTTTGGGTGCAGGATTGTCCTAAGGTGACGTTATGATGCTTGTATCCCCATTCATCTGTTCTGTTTATGCTGGATATCATGTTCTGTGCCTTCAAGACTGGCTCTGAAGAGTGAAGTTTTGTTTTGGTTTTGATATCAGCCTGCTCCCCAACGGCTGGTGGGACAAACAGACAGGGCAGTACATAGTGCTGCTTTTGCTTTTTGCTTGGCTTTTTGCTTTGCTCTTGCTTTTGTTTCTGCTCATTAGTTAGTTTAGCTAAGCAGTCTGAATTTTTGCCTGGACTGTTTTCCTTTCCCTTTCTTGGAACCACTCAAACCTGCTCTGGACTGGGACTTGGGAACACCGAGAGTTTGCACCTTGTGGCTGCAGATGCTGCCCCAGCACCAGAGGGACTGATAACAGAGCGACCACTCCCAAGAGAGACTTTGTGAATTTGTCATCTTTTTCAGAGTGATGAAAGAGTGTTGCCACCTGGTATTGTTCATTTTGTGTGCTGGGGAGTGTTTTGCCTGTAAAATGAACAGGTTCTTTCCACTTCTTTCCAAGGAATCCTTCCCGAACCGTTTGGCAGGAGGGGCCGTGTGGGTTTGCTTTCTGGAGGGGCCCCTTTGGAGGTTTTCTCCCAAATTTGCCCTAAACCAGGACAAAATTTGGTGCCCAATGCATGGGGCTTGAGAGAGAGTGGAAAAAACCCTGTTCTGACTGCATTTTGGTTGCCATTACTCTGTGTTGGTATCAAGCAGTTAATGGCCATGTTTTTTGAATTCATAATGTCTCTTGGGGTGGAGGCTTGCATGCATTTCTGGTCCCTAGGTGCGGAGGATCATTAACGGGACATCACAGCATGATCAATATGATCAAGTGAAGCCAATTTATTACAAAAAGCAAGCCATCTTTATACTGTTCTCTATTGTTCACACCTCAAGCTAATACATGATTGGTTAAGTCCTTTTTACGCACGCATTTTGACATTTCAGTTAATTTTAGTTAGTCTTTCTTCTTCATGCATCTCGCTGCAGTTTTCTTGTCTGCCTTTGCATCCTGAACCATCTGCTGCTAAACATGTTCTTCTTCTTTTGTGTCTTTCAAGGGCATGGTGACCTTACTCAGTTTCTATGAAGGCTGCATTGTGCATATGTTGCATATGTCCATTGTCCTGCAAAAAACCCTCAACACTCCTCCCAATGCTTTCTGGTCATTCAAGTGCCCTTCAGCTGACTTGTTTCATGCTTTGAGCTTCAGGGAATTGCCTAATATTTCTGAAGCTCAAATAAATAGCATATTAGTCAACATCCTAATTGTGTTTATATCTCACAGAATTGCCTTTTCTTTTGTGTTTGTCTGAAACTGTTACTGTACAGAAATGTCTGAGAGATGGTGGACATGTCAGATGCTGCTGGGACATCCCAGAGCACTTGGACCTGGACTCTGCACAGGAGAGCTCTTCATCCCCTTTCTCTCTTTTCCTCCCTTTGGGCATGGAGGCAGCTCCTGACTTCAGCCTGTGACTCGTGTGTGCAAAGAGCAATTCTGGGCAGAATTGGGGCAGGGAGGGTTTGGGGAGACCTTGGGATCTGTGCTGGGCACAGAAGGTGTTTTCCATTGCTCTGAGGCTGTCTGCTGTGGAAAGTGGATTTAATATCCAGCAGAGGAATGACTTTTGCATTTGATGGAGCTGGGCCTCCCCTTGGCTTTGTTGGATGAAAAGATACAGAGAAGCACACGCAGAGCTACCAACTCCTGGATTCCAGCAGTGTTCAGATAGAAATTCCTAGAGGAGGTAGGGTCAAGATGTGTGCTTGCCTTGTGGTCAGCCTCAAATACCCCTTGGTCTTCCTGAGCCCTTTCCCCAGGTGGGCCTTGGGGTCATTTGGTCCCTCAGGAGCTGGGCTGGGGGCTGCAGAGGTGGCTGTGGAGCATTGCCTGTGCTGTGCCAGGGACTGGCAGCCACTGCTGGGCTGGCATAGAGGCTCTGGGGGCATTGGGGTTCCAGGGCAGGGCAGTGCTGGGGTTCCAGGGCAGGGCACGGCTGCACCTGCCCCTTCCTCCCCCCCACACAAAATGTTTTGAGCCAACAATCTCCTCCAGTCTGTCACTACAGGGAATGCTGGAAGTGAAATCCCATTTGTGGCCATGGGCACCTGGATTAGAAGGACAGTTCTTTTCCATAGGAAGGAAAGCACAGAGCTCCAAGGTTTGGAAGGCAGGTGAGAGCCTCAGTAGGCCAAGGCCAGCTAGACTTGTCAGTAATAGCAGATTTGTTACAGGGCTTGCAAGGGTTTTTCAGGGTGAAGAGAGAGACGAGAATGTTGACCTCATGTTCAGAAGGCTAGATTTATTATTTTATGATATATATTACTATATATATATATATAATATATAACTATAGTTATATATTATAACTATACTAAAAAGAAATAGAGAGAAAGTTCTCAGAATGCTAGCTAAGCTAAGAATAGAAAAGGAATGAATAACAAAGGGCTGTGTCCAGGCAGAAAGCAAGAACAGCTCTGCCGTGAGTGGTCAGCGAATCCAAACATCCGCCCAAGACCAATCACGCATCCACCTGTTGCATTCCACAGCAGCAGATAACCATTGTTTACATTTTGTTGCTGAGGCCACAGTTTCCCAGAAGGGGAAAAAAATCCTAAAGAAAGGATTTTTCAGAAAAGATGTCTGTGACATGTCACCCTTTTAAATTTAGTTTAATTAAAAAGAAAAGTGTTTGTAATTTTCTCTGCTGGGCACATACCAAGGAAAGAACAAACACTTGACAGGTTATCTGTTGCCAATCAAAACCTCACTCAAGTGCTGGTGTGGAATGAACAGGGAATTTCTTCACCTGTAGAACATACAATTCTATCAAATCACTAAAACAATCTTACAGTATAAGAAAATACAAAAAAACAATGCAAAGAGAGTCCATGTCCAAACAGCTGAGTTTCAGGAAAAAGTCCATGGACTGAAGATATTCCTCTTGGACATATCTGAAAGTCCCTTTTGGTCCTGAAACAGGCTTGCTGCAGAAAAGTCCATCAATAGTTATCAAAAGTCCATTGACAGTCACAAAATAATTTCAAACAATTTTGAGACTTCTGGAATGTCTTCGCCACAGCCCTTTTTTGAGCACTTTTGGGCTGAAGCCAAGTTTTTGGCCCTTCAATGCTTCAGAGCTGCTGCCAGCTATTTCAAGTCTTTTTATTTAATTAATTTTTTTTTTTTAAATAGGAAAAAGCAGCAGCAGAGGAGCCAGAGAGGCCCTGGGGGGCCCTGACCCATGTGGATGTACCAGGAACCCCAGATCTGGCCCACAAAAGGTGGGCCAGGACCGGTAGGGGAAAGCAAAACCCCCAAACCCATCAGGAGGCCGGGAGGTGGCCCTGGCCCAGGGAGCCGAGCCCAACAGCCCAGGCCCAACCCCCGAGGCAGGCTCTGCCTTGCCACAGGCCTACACTCTGCTGCCAGTATAATGGCAGAACAGGCGGTGAGACGCTTCTTTTCCCCAAAATCACCAAGGCATGCCAGCAGTGAGGGAATAGAAGCAGCCCCAAGCGCCCTCATCTCGGGTCTAGGAATGTTTCTTCCCCACAGCAAGAAAGAGATGATCGCTTCCCGCTGTGCCCTCTGCCTCTGCAATGCAAATGCAACAGGTGTGTCTCCCATCTGCCTCACGGCACCACCCCCTCTCGGCTGGGGACCAAAGGCAGAACTCTCGGCACCCACCTGCCCCTCGCCGCTGGGGCTCATGAGGGGCGGCAGAGATGGCAACCTCCAAGGGGCAGCAACTGACCAACCACTCCCCAACCCACCGAGAACGCTGATTTTGAATGCCGGCAGATGGGCTGCCCCCGCCCCCAGATGTCAGGCCATGCCTCCATGGAAGGAGAGGCCGACGCCCTCTTCCCCTGTCCCAGCTGCCCCCGCAGGGGCAGCCCCGGGACAGCCCGAAAAACTTGGGGGGGAAATCTCGCTGGGTGCAGGAGCCATTGCGGCAGCTGCTGCCAGGAGCGGTGGGACTGCAAGCTGCTCTGCCTCTGCGGGAGAGCCTGCCGGGCGAGGTACGGGGTCGGCAGCGTCTTCTGCTGGCTCTGGGATCGGCTGCGGAGGCGGCGAGGGCAGAGAGGGGGCTGGCGGAGGTGGCAAGGCCGGTGAAGGGGCAGGCGGGACCGCCCGGGGAGGCGGCTGCGGGGGGCGTCCCGGCGGTGCTGGCCGGGGCGGTGCTCGTGGTGCCGGCCGGGGTGGAGCCGCCCACTCTTCATCCCCCAGAGAGAGAGAAGGGGGGGGGAGAAAGACCGCTCCATCTGAGTATGCTCCGAAGATGCAGAGAAAAAACTTTGGGTTCGATTGAAACATCGCCCCTCTGCCGGGATGGAGGGAGGCTGGGAAGCAGTGGATCGTCTCCCCCCCTGCAAAGGGTCTTCTCCTGCTGGAGACAGGGGAACTGGGGCTTGCCCGTTGCATTTAGCAATCCAGGGAAAAACAACTGCTCTCTGTTTCAAGATAGAAAAGAGTACACAGAAGACTGGGTAAACGCGGGGGTGTCCCAAACCACGGTCCCAAACGAATTGGAAAATGGATTCCATGCACTCCCATACGAACACATCAAGTTCATACAGCACATCCGTTAAAAACCCAAAGAGCTTTGCCCATTGAAAAAACACATGGAAATGTGTCTCCAACAGGCAAAATCCATCCTCTTCATCCCATTTGTGCCAGAGGGCAATAAGCTTCTCCTCTGAAGGGGAGAATTGAACCTCAGCCCTGGTGGGAATGCCCCACCACCTTTGCAGCCATAACCTGCGAAGGCCAGGATCGTCAGGAAGGGAAAAGCCAACAGTACCTTTTGAAAGAGTCCAGCATGCTCTGGCCAGCTCCATTGTGCTTATGCACTTTCCGAACATCTTCCTGGGGGCTTTTCAGGAGGTTCTCTTTGTGGTCAGCCTTGCTGTGAACTCTGTCCAAATCTGGATCTTCAGTTCTTCAGCTCCTGGCTAGAATCCACCTCTGTGGTCACTTGGGAAGCAACCATCAATGTCATACATTCGGGGTTTACCCAGTGCAGCAATTGCTCCTCTGGGGTCACCAATTGATGGTTTTGTCCTCCTCATTCACTCGGGGTTCACCAATTGTCACAGGGCTTGCAAGGGTTGCAGGGTGAGAGAGAGGCGAGAATGTTGACCTCATGTTCAGAAGGCTTGATTTATTATTTTATGATATATATTACATTATGACTATACTAATAGGAATAGAAGGAAAAGTTCTCAGAAGACTAGCTAAGCTAAGAATAGAAAAGGAGTGAATAACAAGGGGCTGTGTCTCAGCAGGGGGTGAGACCCAGCTCTGCTGTGAGTGGTCAGTAAATCCAAACATCCACATGAGACCAATCACGGATTCACCTGTTGCACTCCACAGCAGCAGATAACCATTGTTTACATTTTGTTGCTGAGGCCACAGCTTCTCAGAAGGGAGAAAAATCCTAAAGAAAGGATTTTTATGAAAAGATGTCGGTGACACATTTAAACCAGCTGAGTTAGATAGACTGACTTAAATTACATAAATTAGAGAAATCAATTAGACAATTCAGCCAGTTAAACCAGTTACCCCAGCTAAAGGTGCCAGGCCCTGGGGAACTTTGCCCCGGATTCACCACTAGGGAGTTGGTTCTATTTAACCACCAGCAAGTTGTAATTTAGGATTTTTCCAAACAGGGGAGGGATTTGCCTGCCCCAGGACATTCCCAGCACCAGTGGAGACCCAGAAGGTGCTCAGAGGGGGAGACCACAGGGAAATTTGGGGGCTGAGCTGGAGATGCTGGATCCAGGGTCTACATGGATCAAAGGAGACCAAGGTGAAGATTCTGGATGCAAGGAGTACTGAGGAGAGCCTGGGACTGAGGAAATCCCAGAGCTGAGGAGAAGATTTCAGTGCTGAGGAGACCTGGATCCAAAGAGACACCGAATCTGAGAGGAATCCAAATCCAATAAATTTCCAGAGACAGGAGCAAGATTCCAGAGCTGAGAAGATTCTGAATCCAAGGAGACCCCAGAGCTGAGGAAAAGATCCTGGATTGAAGAAGAAGATTCTGGAACAAAGAGACTCAGGAGCTGAGAAAATTCTGTCTCCAAGGCCAAGATCCCAGAGCTGAGGAAACCCCAGACTGGAGGAGTAGATTCTGTCCCCCTGGAGCAGCCAATCGCGTGCCAAGCTGTGGAATTTCCTGGAGAGGACCGTGGAGATCCAGATATCCAACAGCATCTGGAATGTCACCCTGGAGAACCCCAGGTGAGGGGAAGGTGCAGGAGGACCCCTGGGGTGCAGGGTGTGTGGTGGTTTTAGTTTGAAATTGGGTGGAAACACCAATTTTGTGTTGTGGTTTAGGTTTGCTAATTTAAGATTTTTTTAATTTGAATTTTTTTTTTTTTTTGCTGATGTACTAAAGATTGTGGTAAGTTTGGTGTTGGCTGATTCCTGATACACTTACTTTTTGTTGTGAGATAGGATTAGGAGAAAGGTAAAGCAGGTTTAAAACTTCAAGCGGGTATAAAGAAAATGTTATTAAAAGTAATTAGAAGGAAAAAGGTTGTAAGAACTAAAACAAACCTTTTAGAACACTTTTCTTCTTCTCACAACTTTTCTTCCTCACTGATAATGTAAAGAAATTACACTGAAGATTTTTAGTTAGTTTATAATTTTTAAAATAGTTTTTCTTTAGTTTATTGAGGGGGAGAAGTCTTTTTTGTTAAGGTTATGGAGACTTTTTTATAAGAGACAAAGTAACCAGGTTTTTTGTGGTTCTTAATTTGTTACAAACAGCAGTTGTTTGGGGAATTTTGCTATGATAAAGTTTTCCTTATTGTTATAAGCATTTTTATAGCTTGTTGATGGGTTATGTTGATTTAGGGGGTATTGTTTTAAAGATGTGTTGTTTCAAGGTGAAAATTCTCTTTATTGTCTATTTTTAAAATTATTTTTGTTTTTAGGAATAGAGATTTTCTTTTTTTTCCCCTGAAGCATAGGAATATGCTTTTTTTCTGTTTAACTTTTTCTAGGATTACAGCTATTTTAGCATTTGTTTATTTTAGTATGGAGGCTTTTGTTTGCTATCAACTTTATACACTTTTATTTCTTTATAGCTTTGTGTGCTGTAAGGAAAAATAGTCTTTTCTCTATAGCTTATAAGAGGATTTTAGCTCATGAAAGCCAATAGTTTCTTTTTCTTTCTTATTTGGGACTTCTTCTACACCAACTTTGATGTCTTAATGCTGTTCTTTTACATGTTTGTATTTCGGGGTTTTTTTCTCACTTGAGAGAGGACTGAGGCACTAGAAGGGTTAACATTACATTGAATTTGACTCCATGTCCTCAGAAGGCTGATTTATTATTTTATGATATTATATGATATTATAATATCTCAGAATCTCTGCTGATCACAGTGACCCTAAGATGTGTCAGAAAGTCTCTTTTCCCAGACCGGCATTAGAAGAAGGAGTCAGAACTCTTCTATTCTTATTCTTAGGGTTGTTTATTGGTTTTTTATCTATAATTTTTTTTTTACTCACCGAGGTCTGTCTGGCAGGTCGGGTCGAGGCACATTGCCTGTCCTTGAGGTGGTGTTATCTTTTTATACTAAAAACTACGTGTACAATATTTACAATAACTTCTAAATGCTTATCACCTATGTTAGACAGTGAGTTTTTACTCTAAACTAATCTAAATATGCCAACAACACTTAAAAGATGGAGGAAGAAGGAAAGGAAGGAAAGGAAGGAAAGGAAGGAAAGCAAGGAAAGGAAGGAAAGGAAGGACAAGGCATGCTTAAATTCTTCTATCTTGGGACTTCAAGCCCTCATTCTAAAAATCTCAAAAATCTATTTTTAGCCCCATGACAAACTAACTATTATTCTACCTAAACTCTCTTGACTTGTAATCCTTCCTATAAAGGCTGGTAATTGTTTTTTCTAAGGGCTAAATCAAAGGCACAGGGGTCTTGGGCTCTGTGCCAAGGTCTCTGAGCCCCCCATGCAGGGGCTGGAGCCCTCCAGGGCAGCCAGAGGAATTTCCTGGGTTCCCTCAATATTATATTAAAAGAAATTATATACTAAAACTACACTAAAGAAAGAGAAAGGAGATATCAGAAGGCTGTAAAAGAATGAATAATAAAAACCCGTGACTGACCAGAGTCCCGACCCAGCTGGACTGGGATTGGTCATTAATTAAAAACAATTCATATGCTGGGTAAACAATTCTCCAAATCACATCCCAAATCAGCAAAACAGGGAGAAGCTGAGGCTTCCCAGCTTCCCAGGAGAAGAAATCCTGGCAAAGGGATTTTCCATAAAATATCACAGTGACACTGTTTGGCTTGGTTTGACTGAGATGGGGGTTGAGGTTGGGGGTTGCTGCTTTTTTGTTGATTGGAAATGAAAGAGAGAGTTTTGGAGGTTTTTGGTTTTTAACATATGTGCTTCACAGAGTTATGCCCAGCTTCTCAGTGGTTCAGCAGTCCGTCAGTTACACAAAAAGCTTTGCATCACTTCCATGAATTTTCCTCCCATTCCAAACCAGGACAGGGTGGTGTCGCAGACATATTTTATGAAAAATCTTTTCATTAAGATTTTTTCTCTTGAGAAGTTGAGAGACTTCAAAAACTAAATGTAAACAATAATTATTTGCTGCTGTAGAATGCAGCAAGTGCATCTTTGTTTGGTTTCATGTAGTTGTTTTTAATTATTAGCTAATCACAGTCCAGCTGTCTCAGACTCTCTAGTCAGTCACAAGATTTTATTATCATTCTATCCTTTTCTATTCTTTGCTAGCTTTCTGATTAAATCTTTTCTCCTTTTATTTTAGTAAGTTTTAATATATAATTTTCTTTTTATATAATATATATAATAAAATAATAAATTTGCTACTGTAGAATGCAACAAGTGCATCTTTGATTGGTCTCATGTAGTTGTTTTAAATTAATGGCTAATCACAGTCCAGCTATCTCAGACAAGATTTTATTATCATTCTATTCTTTTCTATTTTCTGTCAACTTTCTGATAAAATCTTTTCTCCTATCATTTTAGTAAGTTTTAATATACAATTTTCTTTTAATAGATATCACAAAATAATAAATCAGCCTTCTGAAATATAAAGTCAACATTCTCATGTCTTCCCTTGTCCTGAGACCCCTGTAAACATCACCACAGGGTGGGGTCATCATTCCACGATGGGAGCATTTCCTAGGGCTTGGTCCATCTCATACTTGTCCACCAGTGCTCCCATCACCTCCCAGTGCTCCCAGTGCCTCCCAGCAGTGCTCCCATCACCTCCCAGTGCTCCCAGCACTTCCCAGTAATGCCCCCATCACCTCCCAGTGCTCCCAGCACCTCCCAGCAGTACCCCCATCACCTCCCAGTGCCCCCAGCGCCTCCCAGCAGTGCTCCCATCACCTCCCAGTGCTCCCAGCACTTCCCAGTAATGCCCCCATCACCTCCCAGTGCCCCCAGCACCTCCCAGTGGTGCTCCCACCACCTCCCAGTGGTGGTGAGACTGTCTTCTGCTGGTTCCACCACCCGCCACTTGCTCCACGATGATCTCCTGGTGTGTGACCGTGTTCACAGGGGCCCGAGAATGAGGGAAGAGATGAGGATCTGACTCCATGTTTCAGAAAGCTTGATTTATTATTTTATTATATATAATATATTAAAACTATACTAAAAGAATAGAAGAAAGGATTTCATTAGAAGGCTAGCTAAGAATAGAAAAAGAAAGAATGAATAACAAAAGGTTCTGTCTCAGAAAGAGAGTCCGAGCCAGCTGACTGTGATTGGCCATTAATTAGAAACAACCACATGAGACCAATCACAGATGCACCTATTGCATCCCACAGCAGCAGATAACCATTGTTTACATTTTGTTCCTGAGGCCTCTCAGGAACATTTTACATTTTGTTTATTCTCAAGAGGAAAAATCCTAAAGAAAGCGTTTTTCATTTAAAAATGTCTGTGGCACTGGGGGTCTCACCATGCTCCCCTGATGGCACAGCCCCGTTTCTCCTCCCCAGGACCTACTTCTACAGCGGGCACAGCTCCGTCCCCCCCAGCCCTTCCGTGCCCCCAGGCTCCTCTGACACCTGCCAGCTCTCCAGCCCCCTGTTCTGCGGCTGTTGTGGAGTCCTGGTCTATGAGGCCACCACCTTCACCATGGCCATCTTCTTCTCCAACCCCCTGGACTACAACCGCTTTGCCATGGAGCTGGGCCTGGAGCTGTCCCTGGTCAAAGCTCACCTGGGCAGCTTGAAGGACACCTACAGCCGCATGTCCCAGATGAGGACGTCCTTCACCACCAACGGGAGCACTGCGTGCTGCCACGTCACCCTGGACACCTGCCAGGAGCCCGTCCAGGTGAGTATTGGCCACGCCAAGGTGACAGCCACCATGTCCAACACACGGAGGTCCATTATCAGGGTGGTTCTGCAGGAGTAGGAGGGCTCAGGGAAGGAAGCTGGAGAGAGGCTTCCATGCTATGTGACAGCAAAGGAATTAATTTAGTTTTTACTGGGCTTGTGAACAGAGAAACCAGGCACACAAAAACTGCTTTTCCCAGCAAGAACAGTTGGAAGAGAAGAAGAAAACATCCGGCTCAAGAATGTAGGAATAGACAAAACAAACAAAACAAGGACTGATTCTGGGCTTTATGGTAATGGATAAATTGTAATATGTAAATTGCTTACTTGTAAAATCATGTGTACACAAATGGTTAGGAGTTTCCTTTGTGTGACCTCAGGCCTGAATAAATTATGCCTTTTTAAAGCAAATCAGTGTTAAGGAGGCTTGTTCCAACAATATGGAGTTTTTGTGGCAGCCAGAAGATCAGCCTAGAGCTTCAATGAATCTACAGATCTCCAGCCAGCACTGAAGAATTTTCAGGGAGAACCTCAACTTTAGACCTTCAGGGACTCTAGGCAACATCCCTGGTGTAAGTGAAGGCATCATTTAAATTATTTTCCTTTGGGTTATTGACAAGGGATGCAAATCCCCACACAGAGTTACTGGTAAGTGTCAGAACCCAGGAAATTCCTCTGGCTGTCTTGGATGGCTCCAGCCCCTGCCCAGGGGGCTCAGAGACCTTGGCACAGAGTCCAAGACCCCTGTGACTTTGATTTTGATCCATGGAAAAAAAACTTTCCAACCTTATATGAGGATCTGCAAGCCACGAAATTCTAAGTAGAGTAATAGTTTGTCATGGGGTGAAAAATAGGTTTTTGGGGTTTTTAGAATGGGGGTTCGGGAGGCAAGATGGAGGAATCTGGGTGTGTCCAGTCTTTCTCCTTCTTCTTCTTGGCCTCCATCTTCTGCTGTGATGCTGGCACTTTTGGATTGGTTTAGAGTAGAAGCTCACTGTCTAACATAGGTGATAGGTATTGGGAAGTTCTGACACTGGGGACGCTCCTAGGGCCTCTCCCCAGTGTGGATGCTGTTGGTGCCTGACAAGGGCGGAGTTGTCACTGAAGCCCTTCCCACATTTCCCACACTCATAGGGCCATTCCCCAGTGTGGATCATCTGGTGCTTGATCAGGGTGCTGCTCTGCCTGAAGCTCTTCCCACACTCCAAGCACTTGTGGGGCTTCTCCCCGTCATGAAGCTGCCCATGGACCACCAGCTCCGAGCACTGGAAGGAGCTCTCTCCACCTTCCTGGCACGGGGTGGTTCTTTCCTCCTCAGAGCACCCTGGGCTGGGTTTGCAGCCCTCCTCCTGTGGAATCTCTGGGGATTTTCCTCCCCATTAGAATTCCGCACTGTGGAGTCACTCAAAATGGCCTTTTCCATGAGGTTCTGCCATGGAGGTTTTTCCTCCATGGTCTCCATTCTCAGCTCCTTCTCTGGGGGAGGAAGGACAAGGAGAGGATGGGATTTGCCTCCGTGCCAGAGGGAAAGGGAAGGAGATTCCCCCAGTGCATCCCCAGCAGGACGGCGTTGGCAGCAGGGTTGTCCTGCAGCCAGGGGCCATGCTGGGCTGGGAGATGGAGCAGGAGAGAGGGGGAAAGGGGCACTGACTTCCTCCTCACCTGACTAGGTGTCCGGAGGCTGCTTCTTGTTCCTCGCAGTCTCCTCCTCCATCCAATCAAGATTTGGGAATGGGAAATCCTGTTCTGGGAAGAAAACAAAGGGTGCACACATTCTCTTTTGTTCCGGGGGCTGTGCTGGGCTGGGTGATGGAGCAGCAGAGAGGGGGAAAGGGGCAATGGCTTCCTCCTCACCTGCCTGGGTATGCAAGGGCACCTTCCTCTTCCTCGCTGCCTCCTCCCCCATCCAATCAAGTTTTGGGAATAGGAAATCCTGGTTTGGGAAGAAGACAAGCGGTGAGTACATTGTCTTTTGTACTGGTTTGAAGGCAAACCTGGGGGAGTGTCTAAGCGCGAATTACAATTTAATAAGAAAATGAAGATCAAGGCAATGATACGGAAACACTGCCTTAAACTGACAGAGTCAGGATATAATCTGACACCCTGTTGGTCAGGGTGGTAGCAGCAGGCCCAGTAAATGGTGGCTGCAGTCGTGTTGGAGTGATGAACGTGATTCTGTCCAAGCAGTGATGCTGTAGAAGGGTCTGGTCATCCTCTGAAGGTCCAGTGGTGGTTATGGAGCGCTTGTCCTCTGGGAACCCAGTAGGCAAGGTGCTGCTGGTGTAGGCAAGGCTCAGCTTATATCCAGGTAGGAATGCTTGGTTCCTCCCCCTGGGTGGATCATCCCACAGTGGGATGATGGAATTTTATCAGTCCTGCAGTGACACTCAATGGCCCATTCACAGAAGATATCTCCCCTGGAGGGCGTTATCAGGGCTGACTCATGGAAGAGATAAAGAACACTGCCCCATCTGTTTATAGCAGTTGATGAAGGTGGGGATTGAAAACATGCATTTGGTTACATCTTGCATTGCAACCTGAAACAGTGGGGTAACCCCTGCTCAGGTGGTGAACACCACCCCCCTTACCCAAACTGGCTCAGGTGTAAAACCCCCACCCCGGGAAGGGCACACACACAGGGGACAATGTCACGCTTGCCCTGCTCCAGGTGAGGTCTCTGTCCCTGTCACTCCCTTGCTCTCTCCCCTTTTCTCTTTCTTTCCGTCTCTCTCTCTCTACCTCACATTTACTGCTCAATAAAATTCACCTTGGATTTAGTATTGTTAGCACTTTAACTGGGGCAGAGGAATCTCTCTAACAATTTTCTTAACTAGACGGTGACATTATTTTGGCACAGTGAGTTCAGGGCACTGTTCTCTGACGTCAAGTGCCTTTGACAACAGCATGGTTCCCTCCTCATAGGAGGTTGTGCTTCTTTCTGGAGGAACTCTTGGAAACTTGGATGCAGCTTCCTCTGAGCAACTTATGGGAAAACTGATGAGGAAAATGGCTGTGATAGGTGGCCAGTGTAAAGATAATTTTTTTTGTCTTTGCTTCAAAAGTTTGTTAAAATCACTGGAGGAAAAGGAGGAAAAGATACCTGCGAGACTGACAAGGTTCATTGACCCCACGGTGAGGAACACAAGGCTGCTAAAAGTCCCACAACAAGCCCAGCTCAAGTAGCTCAGTTCCCAAATAACTCCTGAATTCCCAGGCTTGGGTTGTCAAATGTGAGAATCATTTTTCTCTTCATCCCTGTCACTGTTGTGACAGCTACAAAGAGCTTTCCCTTCCTTTTAAAAATCTGTATTAGGCTGAATTTCCACTTCTCTTTTACCAGAAACTGCCAGCAATTGAGCTGGAGCTGTGCAGAAACCGATAAAACTTGGAATTGCCACAAAATTACTTCTATGGTTCATTTATTATTATTTGGGATTTGTTTGCATTTCCATCACACGTGACTTGTGGAAAATTCAAATATTCATCCAAATTATTTATGCAGAGTTAAGTTTGGTTTCTGCCAAGTTTACTTTTTTCCAGTGCCCAGGAGATGCTTTAGGGGTGTCTCTGCCTCTGGCCCTGGGGGATGCTTGGGAGGGGCTTGGGGGGGTTGTCCCTGTCACCCCAGGCCATTCCCCAGGGGGTCTCCATCATTCTCACCCCAGGAAATCCCTGGGGGGTCTCCCTCCCTCTCACTCCTGTGCCAGGGGGTGCTCGGGGCAGTCTCTGTCCCTCTCAGCCCAGGGGATGCTCGGGGGTCTCTGTCCCCTCACCTGGGGGATGCTCGGGGGGTCTCCATCCCTCTGGCCTCAGGCAATGCCTGTGCAGGGCTGGGGACCAGGGGCTCTGTGTCCCTCTCCCCGCTGAGGGTGCTCGGGGCTGGGGGGGCTCTCCGACCTTCTCACACCTGGGGAGGCCGGGGGGAGTCTCTGTCCCTCTCAGCCCTGGTGTGACCCCACCCAAACATCATTGGGGTCAGAGGGACAGAGACACCCCCAAACCCCCAGAAGGGCTGAACCTGGGATTTGGTTTGGGGCTGAGGATTTAGGAAGGGGCTGGAATTGGGGCTGGGTTGGAGTTAGGGCTGAGGTTTGCATTAGAGCTGGTATTGGGGTTAAGGCTAGACATGGGATTGGCTTTAGGGCAGGGGTTGGGATTGGGTCTGAGGCTAGATGAGTTTGGGATGGGATGAGATTAAATACAGAATTGTGTGTCTAAACACGGAGTAAGATTGAGAGCAGGATCAGGGTCAGGTTTGGGACTGAGCTCACCCAGAGCGGGACAGAGGGGATGTCACTGCAGGATGTCCCCGGCATCATCCCAGCCCTCCTCAGGCACCTCCACACATGAGGGGCAGCTGGGTGCTCCAAGATCCAGGTGCTCCCATGCTGCCCCTCAATACCAGGTGAGCATTCCCTGACGGCAGCCCTGACTGTGACCCTTAGGGCTCTGGGATCAGCCCTCACATCCCTGTGGGAGCAGCTGCAGACAGGATGAGAGATTTTCTCCCCTCTCTTTCCTGTGGAAGGGTGAAGCCCGGCTGCCCTTTTCTTCTGGTGTCTCCTCCTCTCCTCAGCTGACGATGTCAAACTCCCCAGGAGCAGGAAAATCCCCATTCCCTGTTTGCTTGTGGCTGCAGCCTGGAACATCCACCCAGAACGAAGAACTTTCCAACAGCCCTGCTGAATGACACTGGGAGAAGGTTTGTGAGAAAGAGAGGAAACTGTATTTTGTTAGGAAATAAAAAATGCAAAATTATTTCTTTCTGTCCCATTCATTTTCAGTCAGTTCTGGTCTTTTTTCAGTGTGCCACCTTCTCAGTTGATTGTGTTGTGCCCCTCTTTCTCTCCTGCCTCTCTTTCCCTGCTCTGTTTCTCTCTCAGGGTCTCCCTTGACCCAGGGCAGCTCCCACCAAAGACCCTGCCCTGATTTAATTGCCAATCCACGAGCTACAATAACCATGGGTGAAGTTATGAAGGCTGGCAGTGAAATGTCACTGTAAGATCCTGCTCGACTTGGCTTTTGGCTCCTTCTTGAGAGCTTTGCCTTCAAGAGCAGAAACATCTTTTCCTGGCTGAGAACTGGAATTCCAGCCCCTGGGAGTGTGTGCCATGGATCCCAGAGGGACATTCCCGAGGTTCCCAGGGTGCTGCTCTTGCCGTGCCTCCCAAGGAGCTCTGCAGGGCCAGGGTACAAGGTCCAGCAGCTCTGTGGGCTCCAGAGCACACAGCAAAGGTGGCTTTGCCGGACATTTTCCAGCACCTTACCTGCTGGAAGTAGAGGGAGGGAGGAAATGGAAGCGAGTCCCCAACAAAATCCTGAAAGGATTGGGCTGGGAAAGGACCCTGTCCATGGGTTACGATTTCGCGAGGGAAAGACGCCTCTGCCCCAGGGAAGGAGCGAATGAGACCATGGGAACGCAACCTGCGGATCTGCTCGAACTTGGATTGAACTGAATGAGAAATGGGGAAGAGAGAAGGAGAGAAATAATTCGGGAAGAGGTCTCAGAGAGAGAAAGAAATAGGAAAGAGGTCTCAGAAAACAGAAGGAAATAGGAAAAGGCTCCGGCCCCAACTCCGCGGCTCCCGAGGACACCCGCAGGGCGCAGCGCCCTTCACAATTCCAGCCAATCAGAAGAGGCGCTAAACAATTTCCAGCCAACCAGAGCTTTTTTTGCTGATGACTCACCGGTTGCCAGGCGGACCCACAGAGCCCGGCGGCCCCGAGCGGAATTTGGGGCTCGGGCCGGGGGACGGATCCGCCCCGGGGGCGTCCCCGAGCCCCCTGCCCAGCCCTGGGGCCGATCGGGGGCTCCCCCACCCAGCAGCCGGTGCTGCCGGGCAGAGCGGTGGGAAAGGGGGGTCCGGGCTGGCAGCGGAGGAAATGCGGGAGGAAGAGGAGGGACAGGAGGAGCAGGAGCGGGAGCGGGAGAATCGCGGCGCTCGCAGCGCCCGCACGCTGAGCCTGCAGCACCCCCTGCCCCGGGAGCATCGCCCCCAGCCCCGAGCCGCAGGGGAGGGCGGAGGCCGAGCTCGCCCCGGCTCCAGGCAGGGGTCTCCAGGAGGATTTTTTGGTGAGTGTTCGGAGCCGGCAGATCCCGGACTCGAGCCCCGGATATCTCCGGGCTCCCTAAGAGGAGCTTTTTCGGGGGGAGAGGAGCCGCGATCGCCCCTCGGAAGGGTCCGGGGGGGTCCACGTGGGGATGGCCCGGTACCGACGGGGCGGGACATTGGTTTTGGGGATCCCCGTGCGAGGCGGGGCTGTGGAACGGGGGACCCCCGGGGCGGGGAGAGGGGAAGGGGCGATACCGGAGCTGGGGGACCCCCGGCAGCCCGGAGATGAGGCGGGGACGGGACCCCTGACCCTGACAGGGGCGTGTCCTGGGGTGACTTCATGATGCTCGTACCCCATCGGTCTGTTTAGCCCAGAAATGAATTTTGCACCTTTAATGCTGGTTGTGAGAGCGAAGGGGAGGGGGAAGAAGCTGCAGTTTGTTTTTCTGCACTGCACTCACTCCTCCACATTCCGGCTCCTGGACTGTTGTGATGCCTTAAGGAGCTGGAACAGAGGCCAGACGGTGTTAAGAGGAATAAAGTGGATTTTTACTGAAATGCCTTCAAAGGTCACACCCTGGCAGTACCACAGCCACAGCTGTGACTCTGCCTGGATGAGCAAAAGAGGGCTTGATCACGAGATCTCACATTTTTAAAAGTTTTAGTCCATTTGCACATAACTGCCCAATTAATAACTTCAAATTATGAAGTTTCATCCTCCTTGCTTGCCTGCCTTCCTCTTTTCACGTTGTTTATGCTTTGGGCCTGAAGTTTTAAGAGATTGTCCTTGAGTTTCCAGGATTGTTTTGTCTTCACCACCCTCAGAAAAGATCCCAGTAACACTTAATATAAAGCTGAAAGCTGCACACCAAAATACAACAGAAAAACTTAAAACTTAAGGTATCAGTTATCTGCAGATGGACAGACAGCAGGACAGAGCTCTCCTTTGCTTTTAGTTAGTTTTAGCTCACTGAGGCAGAGAAGTTCCCCCAGCTGTGGTTTTTCTTTTTCTTCGGAGCTGTTTAAAGCTGCTCTGCACTGAACACCCAGAACACCACTGGCAGCCCCACCTGTGGCCCACCAGGCTGAGCCTGGGCCGCGGCAGTTCCAGTGCTGGAGGGGCCGTTAACAGACTGATAAGAGACTGATAAGAGACTGAGTGAGCCCAGCTACAGCCCACAGAGGGACTTTCTGAGTTTGTCATGTCTTTTGGAGCGGCAAGAAGTTTTATTTATTAATACTGTTCATTTTTTGTGCTGATGAATGCTTTGCCTGTTAAATAAACAGGTTTTTTCCCCTTTTCTCCATGGAAATATTTTCTCGATCTGGTTGGGGGAGGGGCCGCTTGAATCTGCTTTCTAGAGGAAACGCTTTTGGAGATTTTCTCCCAAATTTGGCCTAAACCAGGACAGGGTGGTGGGAAGAGGGGAGAGCCCCTAGTGACAGGACTGGGGTGAGGCTGGAGAAGGGGACCCCAAAACCCCCCAGCATCCCTTAGCAGGACCCTGGAGAGGGGAGATCCCCAGTGCCCATGGGATCTCCAGCAGCCCTGAAACGGGGGACCACCAGAACCCCAGAGACTGGAAATGGGAAACTCCTGGTGGCTTTTTTTGATTCACTCTTGATTTTTGAAGGATTTTATGGACACCAGATGACTTCTAGTGATGGACTTGGGTGGGAGGAATCCCCAACCCAAGGCATTCACACCTTGTTTTTCCCCAAACCAGGATTTCCCATTCCCAAACCTTGGCAATATGGAGGAGGAGAAGGCTTGGAGGAAGAGGAAGATGCCCTGGGACACCCAGGCAGGTGAGGAGGAAGTCAGTGCCCCTTTCCCCCTCTCTCCAGCTCTATCTCCCAGCCCAGCACGGCCCCCAGCTGCAGGACAACCCTGCTGCCAAGCCCGTCCTGCTGGGGATGCACTGGGGGGATCTCCTTCCCCTTTTGGGTGGCCTGGAGGCAAATCCCATCCTCTCCTTGTCCTTCTTTCCCCAGGGAAGGAGCTGAGGATGGAGACCAGGGAGGACAAATCCCCACAGCAGAACCTCATGGAAGAGGCTCTTTTGAGTGACTCCACAGTGCAGGAACCCAATGGGGAGGAAAAGCCCAGGCAATCCCGCACAAGGAGGGGCTGCAAACCCAGCCCAGGGTGCTCTGAGGAGGAAAGACCCACCCTGAGCCAGGAAGGTGGACGGAGCTTCAGCCAGAGCTCAGAGCTGGTGGCCCATGGGCAGCTTCATGCCAGCGAGAGGCCCTATGAGTGCTTGGAGTGTGGGAAGAGCTTCAGGAAGAGATTCAACCTGATCTGCCACCAGAGGATCCACACTGGGGAACGGCCCTACGAGTGCTTGGAATGTGGGATGAACTTCAGCCACAGGTCCAACCTGGTTGTCCACCAGAGGTTCCGCACTGGGGAGAGGCCCTACGAGTGTCCCCAGTGTCAGAAGAGGTTTCACACCAGCACCCACCTCCTTGTGCATGAGCGCATTCACACCGAGGAGAGGCCCTTCCGCTGCCCCGACTGCGGGATGGGCTTCAGGCACAACTCCACCCTCGTCACCCACCGGCGCATCCACACTGGGGAGAGGCCCTACGAGTGTCTCCAGTGTGGGAAGAGCTCCTCAGACCGCTCGTTCTTTACCCGACACCAACAGAGGCACCGGTAAGGGCAGCCCTGTTGTTAGCGTTCAAAAACACATAATCATGGAGCGATTATATGCGGTGCTTTTTATTTTTATTAAGAGCTCTGGGAATCGGGGTATATTCAACCCAAATCCGACTCCGACCATGCATCCGAAATGATCGTGTTTTATACTCTATCGTTACATAACTTTCATGTTAATTATTAAACTTATATTGTTCTATAGTATACATAAATTTAGCCCCTCTCTGAATTTCCAACATAGTTTCTCACTATTCTTCTTATGGTTATATAATAATTACATTTAATTACTAAACAGTCATCACATCTAACAATTATATAATTTATCATACTGCTTACGCAGGTGCAGTTGATCTGGGAAAGCATAGAGCCTAACATTTTAGATTCTATCTTTAACTTTTTCCAGGGTTCCACTATCACTGTGAGTGCCCCAGCTGCAGGGGGAGCTTCATGCACTGCTCCGGCTTCATCCCTCATGGCAGGACCCACGTTGGTCAGAGCCCTGGCCATCCACATTCCTGGTGATCTGCATTGGGAAGGCAGCTGAACATTCTTTTGTTTTGCCCCTAATTTTCTTTGGATTCATCTTCATCCCTTTAAAACAGAGAAAATTGGGGTAAAACTCAACAAATTCATCAATGGCATCTAAAGCCTCACTTTTTACTTGTGTTTCAGAGCAATCTGGGATTCAGGGAGATAATTGGGAGAATTTGGGGGTATTTGATGTACTTGTTTCCCTTTCTTGGCACTGAAAGAGACCAGAGGGTTCAATCTGTCACCTCAATGCCACTGAAAACTACTCAATCCCACCCCAAAATTCCTGGATTCCACAGCTCTTTGGTGTGGAATGGGGTTGGAAGGGGATTGAGCAAAGTGGCCTTCAAATCAGGAGGCTTGACATGGGCATTAGGTGGGGCAGGATGGGTGGGATGGGGTTTGGGAGGTGGGAAATGGGGGAAATATGGCTTGGGAAGGGGGTCATGATGTCCATGAGGGGTGGGATGGGTTGGGGTTGGGACTGGGGAGGTGGGCTGGGGTCTGGAATGAGATAGCCAAAGTTTGGGGATGATGAAGGGAGGGGGAGCCCATTACTGAATGAGTTCTTGAATAATCCACATTCCTGAAGAGATTTTGGAGTATCTCACGTTTCTGAGGCAGTTTTGGGGCACTCCCCAGCTCTTGGGGGTTTCCTGAGAGCAGCTCCATGGAGCCCCATTGCCAGGGGTGGTTGCCTTGGGCATGAGCTCAGATCTGTAGCCAGAGTCCGTTGCCTCGGTGCTGGAGAGCAGAGAAATGATGAACAGCCTCAGACATCTCCAGTGTGTGTTGGGGGCAGGGAGAGTTCTGCATGGGTGGGGTGGTCACTGTCCCACCCCAGCCACTGCAGCCTCTGGTGCAGCCCCAAAGTGGCTGCCAAGCCCCTGGCACCCCAAAAACCCCACCTGAGAGAGGGACCAGAGCAGGTCGGGCTGTGACACGGGTGTGACACTGACACGTCCCACGGCCCTGGAGCTCACAGCAGCTGAGATCCAAGGCTGACTGTGGATCTCTGTCTCCCTCTCTCTCTTCTCCTGACTTCCTTTTATCGAAATCTGGATAACTTGCAGTTGGACAGGTTAGAGTTTGCTCAGTCAGTGCTTTGTCAAGTGATTTACTGTAATTCAATGGTTTTAAGGATTTCCCAAGTATCTCATTCTCTGAAGTTTGCAACTAAAAGTTTGTTCTCCACCCTCCTGAGATGTTTGTTGTTTTCTCCCCCTGGCCATGTGTCCTGCAGGCTGTGCCCCCTGTGCGTGCTGCTCCTCTGCCCTGGCCAGCTGCACTCGCCCATCTCGCTGTGCAGGCACCAGGAAATTTCCAAAATGTTGGAGGTGCCAGACCCAGTAGCAGGAAGTTGCCGGGTTTTGGATTTCTGCGCCAGCAAATTGTTGCACTTGGGCTGTGTCAGAATAGAGAAATTTTCAGGTCAAGGCACTGGCAGTGCCAGCAAACCCCACATTTCTGGAAGGATTGGATCTGGACCCTTCCCTTCCCTTCCCTTCCCTTCCCTTCCCTTCCCTTCCCCTTCCCTTCCCCTTCCCTTCCCCTCCCCTTCCCCTCCCCTTCCCCTCCCCTTCCCCTCCCCTCCCCTTCCCTTCCCTTCCCTTCCCTTCCCTTCCCTTCCCTTCCCTTCCCTTCCCTTCCCTTCCCTTCCCTTCCCCTCCCCTCCACAAGGTGCCAGAGGGGCTGCACAGCAGCCAGGCAGAAAGGGACCTGCAGGGACTGATGGACATCAGGCTGGACATGAGCCAGCAGTGGTGCCCAGGTGGCCAAGAAGGCCAATGGCTCCTGGCCTGGCTCAGGAATGGTGTGGCCAGCAGGAGCAGGGCAGGGATTCTTCCCCTGTGCTCAGCACTGCTTGGGCAGCACCTCAAGTGCTGTTTGCAGTTCTGGAGCCCCCAATTTAGGAAGAACATGGAGGGGCTGGAGCGTGTCCAGAGAAGGGCAACAAGGCTGGGGAGGGGTCAGGAGCACAAGAGCTGTGAGGAGTTGCTGAGGGAGCTGAGGTTGTTTATCCTGGAGAAGAGGAGGCTCGGGGGAGACAGGGCAGTGTCAGGGCACAGGTTGGACTTGATGATCTCCATGGCCTGTTCCACCCTTGCTGATTCTGGGATTCTCTGGAACCACCCTTGGAGCAGTTGCAGGATGAGCCCTGGGCCTCCTCTTCAGGAGCTCCAGCAGCCCAGGTCCTTCAGCTCCTCCTGCCAGCCCCCAAAGCCCATTCTGTCAGTCCTGCAGAGCCTCTGCAGCTCCTCCTCACTGCCCAGAACAGGGAGCCCCAGAGCCAGACACAGCAGCCCAGATGTGCCCCCCTGGCCTGGGGTGCCTCTGGCAAGGGAGCAGCACCAGGCACTGCAGGAGCCTGCAGACAATTCCTGCAGCACTTGTAGGATGATCCTGCTGCCCAAAGGGACCTTCCCATGGGGCCAAGTCAGGAACTGCAATGGGGAGTGGGGCCAGAGAGGAAAGGGCAAACAGGGATGGGCTGTTTGCAGGGGAGGGAAGAGGGGTGGGCAATAGGAAGAAATTTGCAGCAGGAAGAGGAAAGAAAGCAAAGGTGAAGCCAAGGAAATGCTCAGGGCAGTTTGGGGGTCGCTGCCAGGCAGTCCTGGCTCTGAGCAACAGCGTCTGCAGTGGGACAGGAAACTCCCAGCTGATGGGAACAAACTTTCTGGCTGACTGCAGAGGCCAGGACAAAGCTGAGTGGTTTCCCTGGTGTCCCCCAGCCCTTGCTGGCCCCAGGGGCTGATGGCATTTGTGCTCCCTCAGGTTCATGTCCCCACAGCAACAGCATGGGGGTGCTCCCGCCTGCTGTGTGCAATGCAAAGAGGGGCTGCTGAGCCAGTGCTGCCGTGTCTGTGCCTGCAAGGATGGGGCACCTGTGTGAGCTGGGGAGAGGCCAGGGCTGCAGAGGGGGGATGTTGTTGGCAGCTCCATGAGCATGCTCTGGGACGCTGCCCTGAGCTGTCCAGCCCACTGGGGATGGATCAGCCCCTGCTCTGCTGCTCCTTCCCATCTCCCCCAGGGCCCTTGCAGAGCCCCAGCCATGCTGTTTGCCCCCAGCCTGCCCACGGCCAGCCTGGGGCTGCTCACGGGGCTTTTCTGTGCTGAGCATTGGCCTGGGTGTGTTCTTGAGAGAGCCTGGGCAAGGAGCCTGGAGCCCCCAGGCCCTGGCCTGAGGCGTCAGTGCTGCCCCAGCCGTGCCCATGGCCTGTCCCTGCTGCAGCCCCGGCACTGCCACCCCCAGGGCTGTGTCCAGCCCCGAGAGCACTCAGGCCCTACAGCAACACCAGGGCCACCAGGGCAGCCAAGAGAATCTAGACAGCCCTGGCAGCTTTTGTCTGGGAGCTACCTTTGGATATAAGGAATTTTGGAGGCGGGTTCTCAATTTTGGCCATGGATGTCTGGACTTGGAAGTGTTTTTTTCAATGGGAAGAAAAGAACGGGCCCCCAGTTTGAAGGCAGCCTTTTTGAAGGCAGATGAGGAGTGGCCCCCAAGAGGCCAACACCAGCCAGAGCAGTCTGTCCTGGCAGGTTTCATATGGGAATAATCCTTGGATATAATCAAATTTGGAGGAGGAATCCCAATTTCAGCGTTGAACCCCTGGAGAAGGACAGTTCTTTCCCACAGGAAGGAATGCACAGAATTCCAGGGTTTCAGGGGTTGATAAGAAGCAACTCTCAACATGCCAAGGCCAGCTGGACCAGTCAAGCAGCCCCCAGGAGGCGCAGCCACCCAGACCTGTTCCATGTTCTTGGATCCCTGGGGCCCTGCAGCATCAAAATTGCCCCTTGGTTCCATGAGGCCCTGTAGGATCACCACAGATCTTGCTTTCCATGAGGCCCAGTGATATAACAATGGTCTCCTTGGCTCTGCAGTGGCACAATGGCCCTTTGCTTTCCATGAGGCCTTGCAGTGTCCAAATGGTTTCCTTCTTGCCATGGGACTGCACAATGCCACAATGGCCCCTTGCTTCCATGAGGTCACAGTGTCTCCAAATGGCCCCTTGGTTCTATTTGGTTCCCCAGGATCACAGTGGCCCCTTGGTTCCACCAGGCCTGGATGTGTTACACTGGCCCCTTGTTTCCATGGGGACCCACAGTGTCCCAATGGCCCCCTGCTCCCATGAGGCCCTGGGATGTCACAATGGTCTCATCGCTTCCACGAGGCCCTGCTGTTCCACAATGCCCTTGAAGTGTCACAATAGTCCCAGTGGGTTCCCCTGCTGGTTCACAGTGGCCTCCTTTATTCTGTAGTGTAACAATGGTATCCTTGGTTCCATGGTCAGAATGGCCCCGTGGTCTCATGGAACCCCACAGCCCCTTATGGAGCTCCAAAGCCCCTTATGGAGCCCCACAGTGTCACTTTGATCCCCTTGAGTCCATAAGGCCCTGCCATGCTACAAGGACCCCTTGGTTATACAAGCCCTGCAGTGTCACAATGGCCCCTTAGTACCAGTGGTCCTGAAGTGTCCTAATGGTCTCCATGGTTCCATGACACCCCACAATGTCACAATGGACTTTTGGTTCCATGAGCTTTCCTACTGCCAACAACAGTCTCCTTGGTTCCACAGTGTCACAATGGACCCTTTGCTCCATGAGGTTCAGTAGTGTAACATGGATGCCTTGATTCCATGAGGTTGTGCAGTGTCACAATGATCTCCTTGGTTCTGGGGCCCTGCTGTGGCTGCTGTGTAACAATGGATCTGTAGTACCATGAGGTTCCATAGTGTCACCATGGTGCCTTTGGTTCCACAAGGCCTTGTTGGGCCACAAAGGCCCCTTGGTTCCATGAGGCTCTGTACTGTCAACAATGATTTCCTTGGTTCTGCAGTCACAATGGATCCTTGGTTCCATGAGGGGCCTGGCCTCCCACAGCCCCTCACAGACCCTTATGGCCCCTCATGCCCCCTCACAGCCCCTCATGGCTCCCTCACAGTTCCCCATGGCCCCTCACAGCTCCCCATGGCCCCTCATGGCCCCTCACAGCCTCCCACAGCTCATGGCCCCTCACAGTTCCCCAAGATCCCTCACAGCCTCTCACTGTGGATGCCCTGGAAGAGAGAGAGAGAAACAGCAAGTGTTTCTCACAGCAGCATGTGAGAATTTTTAGGGTATAGTAGGGATGTGAAAACTTGTTAAGTATAAACAATCTGCAGGTGGTGTTGTTCTACTTCGTCTTTCTGTTTCTCTATAAAAACCGCACAGTTCTCTTGAAAAAAACCTTATTTCACTCTCTCTACACAACTGCCTCCTACCTGTTCCTGTGACATTCTCGACTCAAGAGTGACACCTCACAGCCCCTCATGGCCCCTCACAACCCCTTCACAGTTCCCCATGGCCCCTCACAGCCCCTCACAGCCCCTCACGGCCCCTCATGGCCCCTCATGGCCCCTCAGAGCCTCTCATGGCCCCTCACAGCCCCTCACAGTTCCCCATGGCCCCTCAGAGCCCCTCATGGCCCCTCACAACCCCTTCACAGTTCCCCATGGCCCCTCACAGCCCCTCACGGCCCCTCATGGCCCCTCAGAGCCTCTCATGGCCCCTCACAGCCCCTCACAGTTCCCCATGGCCCCTCAGAGCCCCTCATGGCCCCTCACAACCCCTCACAGTTCCCCTTGGCCCCTCGCGGCCCCTCACGGCCCCTCACAGCCCCAAACGCGGGGCTCCTCCCAAAGGAGAAGGTGTCGGGCACTGATTGCTCTCCTTTCATTTCAGTCCTTTCACAGCCGTGAGTGCAGAAAGGCTTAAATGGAGCCTTTGCCCAGCGTTTCCCTTGGGGTTAATTGCGGGCTGAAGCTCTGTGCTGGCGCTGGCCCCAGCGCCACCATCCCTGCAGCCACCAGGCCTTTGCTGTCCCCCCGTGTCCGTTCCCTGTCCCCGAGTCCCGCCCGGCTCTGGCAGCAGCAGCAGCCGCAGCGCAGAGAGCGCCGGTCCGGTCCAGCCGGGGCTCTCGGCCAGGGGCAGCAGCAGCGCCGGCCCCTTCCCGCCTACTCCTGCCTCGGCTCCCAAGGGCTTTTTCCAGCTCAATTCTGGAGCACAGCAACCAGCACCCACACACAGCCCTGACTGCTCAGGGCCCGCCTGTGCTCCCCTGAGCCAGACCTCAGAGCAAGAAAGGATTGGGTTCCAGCACTGTTTCCAGCTCTGTTTGACTCACCCTGAGGTGACAGGAGGAGGCTGCTGGTGCCTCTGCCTTGGGAATTGCAGATCATGGCTGCTCTTGGCCCTCTTCTGCTTGCCACCTGAATTTTATCCATAAAAATGCAAGTGCCTCTTTCAGTTGGTGCTACCCACGGTGCTTTCATGACAGTGAAGTCAGTATTTTTGTCACACACATAAAGATCAGCAGATACTGGAAGGCTCACCAGCCCCTGAACACTAAGATGAGGGGAATTAAAGCTTCACAAGCCACATTTGCAGGGCTCAAACAGAGCCCTGTTGCTGGCACTGTTGAAATAGAATAAACTGACAGAGGCCATCACAGAAGTTGCCTCCGCGGTGTGGAATTAAATTAAAAAATCCACCAGGAGAAACAGAAACCAGAACTGCTCGACTCACTTCATTGCTCCTTCCCAGCAGCAGGAAACGCAGATGCTCAGAGGTGTTTTGCACTGCTGCTGCCCCCAGTTTGAGTCCAGGCTCTGCCCAGTCCCAGTGGGAACCTGAGCCCAGCCCAGGGAGCTCAGCACACGCGGGGCCAGGCCCAGAGCCCCGGGCACGGCCGCCCATTGCGGGGCAGCGGCACAGACGGAATGTCCTGCGGCCCAAACCTCCTGCTCCTGCCACACAGCGCCAGCCTTCTCCCCCTCCTCCTCCTCTCCCAACACGGCACAAATTCCAGCTTGGAGGAGGCTGCTGCAGAGAGGGCTTCAGCTCCTGTTCCAGCCTGAGTGTCCCTGCAGAGGAACAGGGCATCTTTCAGGCACTTGCACAAGCTCACGCTTCTCACCTCATGGGGAATCTGGGATGCAAATGGCCTTGTTAAGAAAGTCAAAAGCCAAGGGAGTGGATTAGTAGTTATTAAAAACAGATCACTTTTCTTCCAGGCAAGGTTCACCAAGTCATTCTCTGCATTTCTCCTTTTCAGATTGTTTCAGTCAGCTACTCTGAAAGGTCCAGCTTGTTCTGGTGCTTCTCATGAATTGATTGTGCTCTTGATTTATGCACCAAGCACCAGATGTGGAATCATTTACACTGAACTCAGAAACAAACTCCCTCTGTCAGAGCATTTTCACATTCCAGATAATTTTCAAGATTTCCACTGACACGTTGGAATGATTATCACACAACTCTCCATTTGTGGCTACAGGCTCTGGATATTCTTTCTCTGCATTCAGCCAGGCTTGTATTCCCTAACAATTCCTGGTACCACCTCCTGTTTTCTTAGCCTAGAACAGTAACAATGAAAACCTCATCAATGGCACAACTCCTCAGTCCACCAGGAAAAGAAAGGAAAAGATGTCAAGTTCTCCAAACCTTCTTCCTGCTTTGCTCCAAGAGTCCTGCTGCACACACAGTGTGCAAAGCCAAGAGAAGCTGCAGTTGGTGGCACATCTTGTGACAGGAGCTCGACCTCGTTCTCCAGGAAAGGTTTTTGTGAAGAGCAGACAGGATTGTGGAGAAGTGAAATGAAAATGGAAAGAAACCATCTGAAATGTTTTCCTCTATTTATTTATATGCTCCCCTTTTCCATCTTGCACTATTTCTCCATGCCATGAGTTCCAAATGCATCTCACCTCTAAGATCAATGACTTAGCGAGTTTTAGACACTGTAAAATACCATGAGCTGTCAAAGGAAGGAGACCAGGACACCAGATGGTTCATCACAGGTCCAGTTTATTGAAGAAAAGCATCAAACACTTATACAACAAATAATAAACTTATGAATATTCTGTAAGCCAAGCAATCTATTGGTTAAACTATACCATTAACTCATCCACATTCCTTTGGGCCTACGTTCTCTACTTCTCACGTCTCGTTGTCTATTTCTTTATCATACTCTGCTAGGCCCAAGGACACGTTATCTTTGCAGGTGCAAGATTTGGAATTAACCACGGTCTTGTACTTTTCCATTCTCTAGTCAGCTACATTCCCAACAGACACCCTGCCTGCAAAAAGGCCTCTTCCCTAGTTAGGACATCTTTACCAAATTAATTCGGCTGTGTCCTCTCTCCTCAAGCCACTCTTTGACAAAACTCCCACAATGAGCTGTACACAGTTTGCCTTCCCCTGTTTTTGTTGGAAAGCAACACTGGAGCCATCAGTGCAGTGCTTGGGTCAGCCACAAATCCTGCAGGCAGGGAATGTGCCCCGGCAGTGTGTGACCCTCAGCAGGGACAATGCTCAGCAATGCTGCAGGCAGGGAATGTGCCCCGGGAGTGTGTGACCCTCAGCAGGGACAATGCTCAGCAATGCTGCAGGCAGGGAATGTGCCCCGGCAGTGTGTGACCCTCAGCAGGGACAATGCTTAGCAGCGTTGCTGTGCTCGGTCTCCATGGAACCATGCCAGGAGCAGCTGCTGAGCACAGAAGCCATCGCAGCCCCCGCCCTGCCCAGAGCCCCTTGGCAGGGTGGGCTCCTGCCCTGGCCTGTGTGCCAGGAGCCGGCAGCGCTGGGTGCAGGGAGCCCAGGGAGGGCACAGAAACGCTGGGTGAGAAATGCTGGGGCTGCCAGGGGGAGAAAACAAAAAACTGCTCAGGAGGGTGGAGAACAAACTTTTAGTTGCAAACTTCAGAGAATGAGATACTTGGGAAATATTAAAAACCATTGAATTACAGTAAATCACTTGACAAAGCACTGACTGAGCAAACTCTAACCTGTCCAACTTCAAGTTATCCAGATTTTGAGAAGAAAAAGTCAGGAGAAGAGAGAGAGGGAGACAGAGATCCACAGTCAGTCTTGGATCTCACCTGCTGTGAGCTCCAGGGCCGTGGGATGTGTCAGTGTCACACCTGTGTCACAGCCTGACCTGCTCTGGTCCCTCTCCCAGGTGGGGTTTTTGGGGTGCCAGGGGCTTGGCAGCCACTTTGGGGCTGCACCAGAGGCTGTAGTGGCTGGGGTGGGACAGTGACCACCCCACCCATGCAGAACTCTCCCTGCCCCCAACACACACTGGAGATGTCTGGGGCCGTTCATCATTTCTCTGCTCTCCAGCACCGAGGCAACGAACTCTGGCTACAGCTCTGAGCTTGGCCCAAGGCAACCACCCCTGGCAATGGGGCTCCATGGAGCTGCTCTCAGGAAAGACCCTGAGAGCTAGGGAGTGCCCCAAAACTGCCTCAGAAATGTGAGATACCTCAAAATCTCTTCAGGAATGGGGATTATCCAAGAACTCATTCAGTAATGGGCTCCCCCTCCCTTCATCATCCCCAAACTTTGGCTATCTCATTCCAGACCCCAGCCCACCTCCCCAGTCCCAACCCCAACCCATCCCACCCCTCATGGACATCATGACCCCCTTCCCAAGCCATATTTCCCCCATTTCCCACTCCAAACCCCATCCCACCCATTCTGCCCCACCTAATGCCCATGTCAAGCCTCCTGATTTGAAGGCCACTTTGCTCAATCCCCTTCCAACCCCATTCCACACCAAAGAGCTGTGGAATCCAGGAATTTTGGGGTGGGATTGAGTAGTTTTCAGTGGCATTGAGGTGACAGATTGAACCCTCTGGTCTCTTTCAGTGCCAAGAAAGGGAAACAAGTACATCAAATACCCCCAAATTCTCCCAATTATCTCCCTGAATCCCAGATTGCTCTGAAACACAAGTAAAAAGTGAGGCTTTAGATGCCATTGATGAATTTATTGAGTTTTACCCCAATTTTCTCTGTTTTAAAGGGATGAAGATGAATCCAAAGAAAATTAGGGGCAAAACAAAAGAATGTTCAGCTGCCTTCCCAATGCAGATCACCAGGAATGTGGATGGCCAGGGCTCTGACCAACGTGGGTCCTGCCATGAGGGATGAAGCCGGAGCAGTGCATGAAGCTCCCCCTGCAGCTGGGGCACTCACAGTGATAGTGGAACCCTGGAAAAAGTTAAAGATAGAATCTAAAATGTTAGGCTCTATGCTTTCCCAGATCAACTGCACCTGCGTAAGCAGTATGATAAATTATATAATTGTTAGATGTGATGATTGTTTAGTAATTAAATGTAATTATTATATAACCATAAGAAGAATAGTGAGAAACTATGTTGGAAATTCAGAGAGGGGCTAAATTTATGTATACTATAGAACAATATAAGTTTAATAATTAACATGAAAGTTATGTAACGATAGAGTATAAAACACGATCATTTCGGATGCATGGTCGGAGTCGGATTTGGGTTGAATATACCCCGATTCCCAGAGCTCTTAATAAAAAGCACCGCATATAATCGCTCCGTGATTATGTGTTTTTGAACGCTAACAACGGGGCTGCCCTTACCGGTGCCTCTGTTGGTGTCGGGTAAAGAACGAGCGGTCTGAGGAGCTCTTCCCACACTGGGGACACTCGTAGGGCCTCTCCCCAGTGTGGATGCGCCGGTGGGTGACGAGGGTGGAGTTGTGCCTGAAGCCCATCCCGCAGTCGGGGCAGCGGAAGGGCCTCTCCTCGGTGTGAATGCGCTCATGCACAAGGAGGTGGGTGCTGGTGTGAAACCTCTTCTGACACTTGGGACACTCGTAGGGCCTCTCCCCAGTGCGGAACCTCTGGTGGACAACCAGGTTGGACCTGTGGCTGAAGTTCATCCCACATTCCAAGCACTCGTAGGGCCGTTCCCCAGTGTGGATCCTCTGGTGGCAGATCAGGTTGAATCTCTTCCTGAAGCTCTTCCCACACTCCAAGCACTCATAGGGCCTCTCGCTGGCATGAAGCTGCCCATGGGCCACCAGCTCTGAGCTCTGGCTGAAGCTCCGTCCACCTTCCTGGCTCAGGGTGGGTCTTTCCTCCTCAGAGCACCCTGGGCTGGGTTTGCAGCCCCTCCTTGTGCGGGATTGCCTGGGCTTTTCCTCCCCATTGGGTTCCTGCACTGTGGAGTCACTCAAAAGAGCCTCTTCCATGAGGTTCTGCTGTGGGGATTTGTCCTCCCTGGTCTCCATCCTCAGCTCCTTCCCTGGGGAAAGAAGGACAAGGAGAGGATGGGATTTGCCTCCAGGCCACCCAAAAGGGGAAGGAGATCCCCCCAGTGCATCCCCAGCAGGACGGGCTTGGCAGCAGGGTTGTCCTGCAGCTGGGGGCCGTGCTGGGCTGGGAGATAGAGCTGGAGAGAGGGGGAAAGGGGCACTGACTTCCTCCTCACCTGCCTGGGTGTCCCAGGGCATCTTCCTCTTCCTCCAAGCCTTCTCCTCCTCCATATTGCCAAGGTTTGGGAATGGGAAATCCTGGTTTGGGGAAAAACAAGGTGTGAATGCCTTGGGTTGGGGATTTCTCCCACCCAAGTCCATCACTAGAAGTCATCTGGTGTCCATAAAATCCTTCAAAAATCAAGAGTGAATCAAAAAAAGCCACCAGGAGTTTCCCATTTCCAGTCTCTGGGGTTCTGGTGGTCCCCCGTTTCAGGGCTGCTGGAGATCCCATGGGCACTGGGGATCTCCCCTCTCCAGGGTCCTGCTAAGGGATGCTGGGGGGTTTTGGGGTCCCCTTCTCCAGCCTCACCCCAGTCCTGTCACTGGGGGCTCTCCCCTCTTCCCACCACCCTGTCCTGGTTTAGGCCAAATTTGGGAGAAAATCTCCAAAAGCGTTTCCTCTAGAAAGCAGATTCAAGCGGCCCCTCCCCCAACCAGATCGAGAAAATATTTCCATGGAGAAAAGGGGAAAAAACCTGTTTATTTAACAGGCAAAGCATTCATCAGCACAAAAAATGAACAGTATTAATAAATAAAACTTCTTGCCGCTCCAAAAGACATGACAAACTCAGAAAGTCCCTCTGTGGGCTGTAGCTGGGCTCACTCAGTCTCTTATCAGTCTCTTATCAGTCTGTTAACGGCCCCTCCAGCACTGGAACTGCCGCGGCCCAGGCTCAGCCTGGTGGGCACCAGGTGGAGCTGCCAGTGGTGTTCTGGGTGTTCAGTGCAGAGCAGCTTTAAACAGCTCCAAAGAAAAAGAAAAACCACAGCTGGGGGAACTTCTCTGCCTCAGTGAGCTAAAACTAACTAAAAGCAAAGGAGAGCTCTGTCCTGCTGTCTGTCCATCTGCAGACAACTGATACCTTAGGTTTTAAATTTTTCCATTCTGTTTTGATGTGCAGCTTTCAGCTTTACATTAAGTGTTACTGGGATCTTTTCACAGGGTGGTGAAGACAAAACAATCCTGTTCTAGCTGGAGACTCAAGGACAATCTCTTCAAACTTCAGGTCCAAAGCATAAACAATGTGAAAAGAGGAGGGCAGGCATGCAAGCAAGAAAGATTTAACTTCATAATTTGAAACTATTAATTGAGCAGTTAACTTCTATATACAATTGGACTAAAACTTTTTTAAATGTGAGATCTCATGACCAAGCCCTCTTCTGCTCCCATCTTGGAGCCATCCAGGCAGAGCCACAGCTGTGGCTCCTCTGCTGCCAGGGTGTGATATTTAAAGGCAGTTCAATAAAAATCAACTTTATTCCTCTTACCTCCATGTGCCCTCTGTTCCAGCTCCTTAAGGCATCACAACAGTCCAGGAGCCGGAATGTGGAGGAGTGAGTGCAGTGTATGAAAACACACTGCAGCTTTTTCCTCCTCCCCTTCGCTTTCAGAACCAGCCTTAAAGGTGCAGAACTCAATTCTGGGCTAAACAGACCGATGGGGTACGAGCATCATGAAGTCACCCCAGGACACGCCCCTGTCAGGGTCAGGGGGTCCCGTCCCCGCCTCATCTCCAGGCTGCCGGGGGTCCCCCAGCTCCGGTATCGCCCCTTCCCCTCTCCCCGCCCCGGGGGTCCCCCGTTCCACAGCCCCGGCTCGCACGGGGATCCCCAAAACCAATGTCCCACCCCGTCGGTACCAGGCCATCACCACGTGGACCCCCCGGACCCTTCCGAGGGGCGATCGCGGCTCCTCTCTCCCCGAAAAAGCTCCTCTGAGGGAGCCCGGGGATATCCGGGGCTCGAGTCCGGGATCTGCCGGCTCCGAACACTCTCCAAAAAATCCTCCCGGAGACCCCTGGCTGGAGCCGGGTCGAGCTCGGCCTCCGCCCTCCCCTGCGGCTCGGGGCTGGGGGCGATGCTCCCGGGGCAGGGGGTGCTGCAGGCTCAGCGTGCGGGCGCTGCGAGCGCCGCGATTCTCCCGCTCCTGCTCCTCCTGTCCCTCCTCTTCCTCCCGCATTTCCTCCGCTGCCAGCCCCGACCCCCCTTTCCCACCGCTCTGCCCCGCGGCCCCGCAGCACCGGCTGCTGGGTGGGGGAGCCCCCGATAGGCCCCAGGGCTGGGCAGGGGGTTAGGGGACCCCCCCGGGGCGGATCCGTCCCCCGGCCCGAGCCCCAAATTCCGCTCCGGGGCCGCTGGGCTTTGCGGGACCGCCTGGCAACCGGTGAGTTATCGGCGAGAAAGGCTCCGGTTGGCTGGAATTTGGTTAGCGCCTCCTCTGATTGGCTGGAATTGTGAAAGGCGCTGCGCCCCGCGGGTGTCCCCGGGAGGTGCGGAGTTGGGGCCGGAGCCTTTTCATATTTTTTTCTCTCTGAGAGCATTTCTGATTTATTTATCTCCCTCACTCCTTTTCATTTCTTGTTCAGTACAATCCAAGTTCGAGCAGATCCGCAGGTTTCGTTCCCATGGTCTCATTTGCACCTTCACTCAGGTGTGAGAAGGTCGCGAACCCCCCAGCCCCGAGCACCCTCAGCGGTGAGAGGGAGGCAAAGCCCCTGGTCCCCAGCCCTGCACAGGCATTGCCTGAGGCCAGAGGGACAGAGACCCCCGAGCATCCCCTGGGCTGAGAGGGACAGAGACTGCCCCGAGCACCCCTGGCACAGGGGTGAGAGGGAGGGAGACCCCCTGGCAATGGCCTGGGGTGACAGGGACAGGGACAACCCCTCCAGCCCCTCCCAAGCATTCCCAGGGAATGAGGTACAGAGACCTCTCACGCAGCCACTGAGCACTATGTTATAAATAAGAAGCTTGCCTAGGCCAATATTCAAGCAGCAATCAATTTATTATTTAATATGGCAAAGTATGAGCAATACAGCGCTGGGTACAGTGGGGGAAGTTTCCCCTCCAACTGCATACCAATAGTTGAGGCTTACCGGTATTTACAGGGGTACTCATCAGCTTTCTCAGCAGTTTCTATTCCCAATTTTTACTCATCAGCAGTTTCTATTCCCAATTTTTATGTCACAATTCTACACCTAGTGTGATTTAGTTTTTCTCAGGATGTATCCCAGAGAGGAGTATCCCCAGATGGTGGTGGTTCGGTTTCCGAAAGAAGGAAGAAATCTCCCAGATGGTGTGGTCCAGATTCCAGATGTGGGTCCACCTTTTAATTGCAAGGACTATAAATCTCATAACAGTGATGTCCAGCTACCCTTGGTCGAAACCATAAATCCTTGAGTTGATGTTCATCTTCCTTTCTCACGCTGCTTTTCACAGTTTTGTTAAGGTGTGAGATAAGCATGTTTCCTTTTATATATTCTAAAGCTATAGTTTCAAAGATCCTTACTACAAGCAGTATTCTCAAATTATACTTCAAAAGGTTGTTACTGTAAAACTCTTTAAGGCTTAGCTACAAGCAGAAAGTTCCTGTCAAAAAGCAATTTCTTAAAGCGTTAATTCAAATGCTCATATATCACTTTAAGACTTATCAAGGATAATTACGAACAAAAGATAGGTTCAAAGGCCTTCTTCCAAGCTTTGCTTTCCTCAGTAATTATTAGAATTCATCTTTATACCTGTCCCATGGTTGGTTTCCACACAAATTACAATCACAAATACCACGTTGCCTGTATGTACCTGACACGAAATACAGCTCTGTATTTCACAGGGGGGCACAGGGACAGCTCCTGTGAGAAGCTGCTGGAAGCTTCCGCCGTGTCTGGCACAGCCAATTCCTGGTGGCTTCAAAGATGGACCTGATGCTGGCAAAGGCTGGGCCAGTTACAAATGGTGGCAATGCCTCTGTGATATCAGATTGAAAAAGAAATCAAAATAGAGATTGTGACACAGTTTAAACTCCAGTCAGAGGAGAGCAGAGGTAGAGCATGTGAGAAGAGCAACTCTGCAGACATCCAGGTCAGTGCAGAAGGAGGGGCAGGAGGTGCTCCAGGCCCTGGAGACCCAGGCACCCTACAGGAGAGCCATGGAGAGAGGGGCCCTGCTCCTAGACTGGAGCAACCTGTCCCTGGAGGAATGCACCCCTGGAAGAGTGACCCATGCCGCAGCAGTTTGGGAAGGACTGTTGTCCCTGGCATGGACTCACACTGCAGCAGTTTGCAGAGGGCTGCTGCCCCTGAAATGGACTCACATGGGAGAAGCTCCGGCAGAACTGTCTCCCTTGGGAGGGACCCACAGTGCAGCAGGGGAACCACTCCTCTCCCTGAGCAGGGGCAGAAGCCATGGGTGATGAATTGACCACAACCCCCATTCCCTGTCTCCCTGCACTGCTGGGGTGGGAGGTAGAGCTGCAAGGAGGGAGGTGAGTGGCTTATTTTATTTCCCCTTTTGCTGCTCTGACCTTGTTAGTAATAAATGAATTTCACATCTCTAAGCTAAGCCTGTTTTGCCCAGGACAGTATTTGATGAGTGATCTCGCCCAGTCCTTATCTCAACCCATGAACCCTTTATTAAATTCTCTTTGTCCAGCTGCAGAGGGGAGTGAGTGAGCAGCCCACATGGATGCCTGGCATTTGGCCTGGGTCAACCCACGACACCTTGGTACCACAGGGTCACAATGGACCCTTGGTTCTATGGGGTCACTTTGGTTCCACCAGGCCCTGCAGGGCCACTTAATTCAACAAGGCCCCAAAGTTTCACAGTGGTCTCCAGGATTCCATGAGGCCCTGCAATGTCAAAATGGACCTTTGGATCCATGGGGGCCCACAGTGTCACAATGGGCTCTTTTTGTCCTACAGCTTCACAATGGCCCCTCGGTTCCATGTGTCCTGCGCTGTTCCATGAATCCTTAGTTCCATGGGGTCCTCTAGGGTCACAATGGTCTCCTTGGTTTCGTTGTTCCACAGTTGCCATAATTTCCATGGCATCACAACTGCCCTTGGATCCCAAGAGGCCCCAGACTCTGACAATGGCCCCTTGCTTCCATGACACCCTGTAGTGTCACAATGGTGTCCATGATTCCATCAGGCCCTGCAGTGTCACCGTGGACAGTTGGTTCAGTGACACTCCACAATGTCACCACGGCCCCTTGGTTCCTCAGAGCCCCACTGTGTCACTGTGGTGCCTTTGGTTCCAAGGCTCAGAAGTGCCAGAATGACCCTTTGGTTCCATCAGACCTTGAAGTTTCAAAATGGTCTCCATAGTTTCATGAGTACCCCCTGTGTCACAAGAGACTCTTGGTTCCCTGAAGTTCTCCAGTGTCACAATGGGCCCTTGGTTCCATGAGGTTTGGTAGAGTCACAATTGACTCCCTGGTTCCATGAAGCCCTGCTGTGTCACAATGCCCATGGTTCCATGAGCGTCCATGGGGTCACCACGGTCTCCTTGGATCCCCAGTATCACCATGGTCTCCTTGGTACCATCCAGGCCTTGTAACAAGAGACAGGGAGCCATTTTGTGCCTTAGATGAAAGGCTGCAGAACTCATGGTTGTGAGCCTGTGTCACTGATTAGAAACAAAAACCACCTGAATCTGAATGCCAAATATCATCTCAAGTACCTTCAATCCACGCCTCGACAGAGGCAGAAAATACAAACAGAGATTCCACAGTAAATCAAAAACAGGGACCATATTTTGAATGCAGGCAAAATGCATTCAAGTGCATTCAAATGCACTCGATATGATGGGGAGGTGATGATCCCCTATTCCAAGAGTGAACTCAAGAAGGGCTGACTATTGAAGGAACTGCAGAGAACCACAATATAAGAAAAGCAGGTGCCATAGGTAATTCTGGGATAGGCAGACCAGAAAGCAAGAGCAGATGAACCAGTGCAGTCGCCACCAAGAAGATCTAGTTCACATGCTGTGGGCAGCAACCCCATCAGGCCGTGTCACCATCCCCTGGTACAAGGGGGTCACGATGGCTCGTTTCAGTGATCTCAGGGTGCAAAGACACACAGCAGGGGACTTTCAGTATTAACAAAAACAAATGCACCTTTTATTGAGTGCCCACAGCAGACGCAGCACAAGGATTAGAAAGGAGATAGGGATAGTGAGACAGAGAAAAGGAGGGGGGGAACCAACAGAGAGATGAAATCCTTGTGGTCCGGCCAATAGATCCATCTGGTCACGTTGGGGAGAGTCTCAAAGTCTTTGGTTAACTCAGGGCTCTTTTATAATCTACCGCCAGAAGGGGAGCAGGATGGCACATGGAGGGAACAGCAGAGAATAAATCCATTGGGAACAGGTACAGACAGTCCAGTTCTGAACAGCACTAACTGGTGCCAGCAGTGAGTGGGGCCCGTTGTTTCAGGGCTGGTTCCTATGGGAAACATCCCGCTTCCCATGGCAGACATCCCGCTCCAGTCAGGCCAGCACCCCTGGGTTAGAATTTGAAGGGTCTCAGTCTCAGTCCTTGGGGACGGCTTCAATCTCCGTCCTTGATGGCGGCTGTGAGGCAGATGAGGGATCTTTGGACCGTCTCTTACAGACTGACATCCCAAAGCATAAAAATAATTATGCACGTCCCCTTAAAAATTAAATTTTACTGATTAATAAAATTATAATTATTTTTCTTATTTATAAAAAAATTATTCTATATTTGTATTACAAAATTTTAATATTCATATTAAAAAATCCATACATCTTTAGCAAGCAAAAAATTTATTGGTCATTGGTTCTAAATAACACCTTCAATAATTCATTGACCAGTGTGGCTGTTGATTTCTCCTTCTTTATGCTAATTAGTCCTATTTTCAATCCTTTTGTCATATTTTTTATCATTTTCACAGACATGGTAAAAGGGGCCGCTTCGGGGTCCCTGGAGAAGTTTCTGGGGCACATTTGGGGCAGTTTTGGGTCTGAGGAGGGAATTCAGAGAAAACTTGAGGGTCTGGAGGACACTTGGGGGAGCCGGGTGGGCACTTGGAGAGGCACTCAGGGATTCCAAGGGACGGTTCGGGGTCTGGGGCAGCACTTGGGGGTCCAGGGGGGCCCTTGGAGGTAAGGGAGGGGAATTTGGGGGCCCTTCGGGGTCCGGGTGGGCCCTTGGGGGGCTCTGACAGGGCTCTCTGGGGTGCGGGGGGTGATGGGAGTTGTAAGCGCGGGTTAAATACAGTTTAGTGGGACAGCAGAGCATCAAGGAAATTCGAGGCGAAGCTGCAATGGCTATCAGTGGGGCGCGGGGCATGACGGGAGATGAAGTCCCGGCTGGAACAGTACGGGACATGCGCCGCCGAGCATGATGGGAACCGTAGTCGCAGAAGTGGCTCGAGTGCTTTGTTTGGGGGTGCGGAAGGCTCCTGGGGGACACTTCTGCGTCCGAGCCGCTACTTGCGATGCTCGGCTAAACGTGAACGGTTCGAGAGAACATTTGGGGAGCTCAGGGAGCTCTAACCGGGCTCTTTAGGGCACGGGGCACAGCAGGAGTTTTAGGCGCGGGACTGTTCTGAGGGGCTCTGGGGCCGCGGGGGAGGAGAGGAGATGAATTCCCCAAAGTGGCTGTACCAGGCATCTGTGGGGTCGGGAGCACTCAGGGGGTCCGGGGACGCTTTTAGGGGGTCCTGAATTGGCGCTGAGGGGGCACTGAGGGAGCCTGGAGGGTCTGGGGGACACTTATGGTACAGATGGAGGCAGATCCGGGGGTTCTGTGGAGCACGGGGCATGACGGGCGTTGTAGTCCCGGCTCCAATGGGGCTCATCGGGCCGCGGGGCATGATGGGAGTTGTGGCTAAAGTAGGCACCGTCCCTGAGTCTCCGATCTCTGGCACTGATTGGCTTCGGGCGATGATGGGCGGGAGTCTCTGCAAATGGGATGCGGTGGAGGCGGGAACAGTCCATTCAACTTTTCCAGTCCCTCCCACTCCAGCCCAGTTCATCCCCAGTACAGACCAGTAAAACGCCAGTACAGCCCAAGTCATCCCAAGTAGAACTCAGTACAACCCTAGTGCCCTTCCAATCCCTCCCAGTACAGCCCAATCCCTCCCAATACACCTCAGTTTACTCCCAGTCCCTTCCAGTTCCCACCAGTGTCATCCACAGGATGCCCCAGTGTTCCCAGTCTTGTCTGCAATGGCCCCAGTGTCCCCAGTTTGTCCCAGTCCTCCCCAGTGTTTCCAAGTCCCAGTGTCTCCCACACTGTTCCCAGTGTTCCCCAGTATGTCCCAGTCCTCCCCAGTGTTTCCAAGGACAGTTTCATTTCTCTCGGTGGCCGTGACAGCCAAACCCAGCAGTGGGGTCAGTGCAGTGCCCATGGCCACAGCCCCTTGCAGGGCCCAGTGCAGCTTGGGCTGATGATCCACCCTCACAGCTGGCCCAGGGCAGCTCTGCAGTGGCTTTGGTGGCACCTGGGGCTGGCACACACCTGAGCAGTGTGTCTGTTTGCAGTGGGGAAACTCAGCAGTTTGAGATTGCTGCAAAAAGTACAAAAAGGGAAAACCCCTCTGAGGCTGGGTGCAGCCAGCTCTGCAAGCACAGCAGGGCCCAGGGCAGTGAGGACAGACAGGATGGGGCTGGGCAATGTGGAGCAAGGTAGTCCACACTGGGTCAGAGCTCCAGGCACAGCTTCTGTGAGCAGGGCAGAGCTGCTGAGGAGAGACCCTGGGTCAATATCAATCACAGAATGCTGCAACCACCTCTGCTCTAAAGTGAAATTTAATAAAAGACAACCTTTAAAATAGGAATGTATATTTTATTACTGCTCTTTGAAATCTTTCTCCATAACTGGACTAGGAAAATTTAATGACCACAGCATTAAATAATCCCATGTCTAGCCTTAACCCCAATCCCAGCTCTAATCCAATCTCAGCCCCAACTCCAACCCCAGCCCCAATTCCAGCCCCTTCCAAAATCCTCAGCCCCAAACCAAATCCCAGGTTCAGCCCTTATGGGAGTTTGGGGGTGTCTCTGTCCCTGTGACCCCGATGATGTTTGGGTGGGGTCACAGCAGGGCTGAGAGGGACAGAGACCCCCCCGGCCTCCCCAGGTGTGAGAAGGTGGGAGAGCCCCCCCAGCCCCAAGCACCCTCAGCGGGGAGAGGGACACAGAGCCCCTGGTCCCCAGCCCTGCACAGGCATTGCCTGAGGCCAGAGGGAAGGAGACCCCCCGAGTATCCCCTGGGCTGATAGGGACAGAGACCCCCGAGCATCCCCTGGGCTGAGAGGGACAGAGACTGCCCCGAGCACCCCCTGGCACAGAGGTGAGAGGGAGGGAGACCCCCAGGCATTCCCTGGGGTGAGAATGATGGAGACCCCCTGGGGAATGGCCTGTGGTGACAGGGACAGAGACACCCCTGGGGAGTGGCCTGGCATGACAGGGACAGTGACAATCCAAACAAACTCCTCCTGAGCGTCCCCCAGGGCAAGAGGCACAGAGACCCCTTGAGCATCACCAGGGCACTGGACAAGATAAACTAGGCGGAAATAAAACTTAGTCCTACATAAAATACTTTGATGAATATTTGATTTTCCTGAGAGTCACATGTGATGGAAATGCAAACAAATCCCAAACAGGAATAAACTGACAATAGAAGTAATTCAGTGGCAATTCCAAGTTTCATTGGCTCCTGCACAGCTCCAGCTCAGCTGCTGGCAGGTTCCAATAAAAGAACAGTGGAAATTAGGACCAATACAGATTATTAAAAGGAAGGGGAAACTGTGTAGCTGTCACAAAGGTGACAGGGATGAAGAGAATAATGATTCTCACATTTGTCAAAGAACACATTTGGCCTGTGAATTCTGGAGTTATTTGGGAATTTAGCTACTTGAGCTGGGCTTCTTCTGGGACTTTTAGCAGCCTTGTGTTCCTCACCATGGGGTGAATGAACCTTGTCAGTCTCGCTGGTAACATTTGCTCCCTTTCCTCCAGTGATTTTAACAAACATTTCAAGGAAGGACAACACAATATTTTCTTTTCACTGGCTACCCACAACAGCCATTTTCCTCATCAGTTCTTCCATAAGTTGCTCAGAGGAAGCTGCATCCAAGTTTCCAAGAGTTCCTCCAGAGAGAACCACAACCTCCTCCTCAGAGGGAACCATGCTGTTGTCAAAGGCACTTGGGGTCAGACAACAGTGCCCTGAACTCCCTGTGCCAAAATAATGTCACAGTCTGGTTAAAAAAATTGCTGGAGAGATGCCTCCTTGCCAGTTAAAGTGCAAACGAGACCAAATCCAAAATGGATTTTATTGAACAATAAAATATGAGTATTAAATAGCGAATAGTAATGGAATAGTAACTAGTAATAGAATAGTGAATGTGATGTAGGGAGAGAGATGAAAGAAAGAGAAAAGTGGGGGAGAAAAAGGGAATGACAGGGACAAAGATCTCCCCTGGAGCAGGGCAAGTGTGACATTGTCCCCTGTGTGTGTGCCCTTCCCAGGGTGGGGGTTTTACACCTGAGCCAGTTCGGGTAAGGGGGGTGGTGTTCACCCCCTGAGCAGGGATTACCCCACTGTTTCAGGTTGCAATGCAAGATGTAACCAAATGCATGTTTTCAATCCCCATCTTCATCAACTGCTATAAACAGATGGGGCAGTGTTCTTTATCTCTTCCATGACTCACCCCTGATAACGCCCTCCAGGGGAGATATCTCCTGTGAATGGGCCATTGAGTGTCACTGCAGGAATGATAAAATTCCATCATCCCATTGTGGGGTGCTCCGCCCAGGGGGAGGAACCAAGAATTCCCACCTGGATATAAGCTGAGGCTGGCAACACCAGGAGCAGCTTGCCTACTGGATTCCCAGAGGACAAGAGCTCCATAACCACCAGTGGACCTTCAGAGGAAGACCAGAACCCTCTACAGGATCACTGCTCTGACAGAATCACATTCATCACTCCAACAGGACTGCAGCCACCATTTAATGGGACTGCAGCCACCGCCCTGACCAACAGGGTGTCAGGTTATATCCTTGATAGTGGAACCCTGGAAAATGTTAAAGATAGAATCTAAAATGTTAGGCTTTGTGCTTTCCCAGATCAACTGCACCTGCGTAAGCAGTATGATAAATTATATAATTGTTAGAAGTGATGATTGTTTAGTAATTAAATGTAATTATTATATAACCATAAGAAGAATAGTGAGAAATTATGTTGGAAATTCAGAGAGGGGCTAAATTTATGTATACAATAGAACAATATAAGTTTAATAATTAACATGAAAGTTATGTAACGATAGAGTATAAAACATGATCATTTCGGATGTATGGTCGGAGGCAGATTTGGGTTGAATATACCCTGATTCCCAGAGCTCTTAATAAAAAGCACCGCATCTAATCGCTCCGTGATTATGTGTTTTTGAACGCTAACATCCTGACTCTGTCAGTTTAAGGCAGTGTTTCTGTATCATTGCGTTGATCTAAATTTTCTTATTAAATTGCAATTCTGGCTTAGGCCCTCCCCCACGTGTGCCTTCAAACCAGTACAAAGCTCATTGTGTTCATCCCTTGTTTTCCTGCCTTGTTTTAGGAATATCCCATTCCTAAAACTTGGCCAGATGGAAGGAGAGACCTCAAGGAAGAGAAAGATGCCGCGGGATACCCAGGTAGGTGAGGAGGAAGTCAGTGCCCCTTTCCCCCTCTCTCCTACTCCACCTCCCAGCCCAGCATGGCCCCTGGCTGCAGGACAACCCTGCTGCCAACGCCGTCCTGCTGGGGATGCACTGGGGGGGATCTCCTTCCCTTTCCCTCTGGCACAGAGGCAAATCCTATCCTCTCCTTGTCCTTCCTCCCCTCAGACAAGAATCTGAGGATGGAGATCAGGGAGGACAAATGCCCACGGCAGAACCTCATGCAAGAGGCTGTTTTGAGTGGCTCTATGGCACAGGAATCCAATCGGGAGAAAAAGCCCTGGAGATCCCCCATGAGGAGGAGGGGCTGCAAATCCAGCCAGGGTGCTCTGAGGAGGAAAGACCCACCCTGAGCCAGGAAGGTGGACAGAGCTTCAGCCAGAGCTCGGAGCTGGTGGTCTATGAGCAGCTTCATGATGGGGAGAAGCCCCACAAGTGCTCAGAGTGTGGGAAGAGCTTCAGGCACAGCAGCACCCTTCTCTGCCACCAAATGATCCACACCGGGGAATGGCCCTACGAATGTGGGGAATGTGGGAAGGGCTTCAGCTCCAGCTCTGCCCTTGTCATACACCAATGCATCCACAGTTTGGAGAGGCCGTACGAGTGTCTCAAGTGTCAGAAGAGGTTTCAGAGCAGCTCCAGTCTCCTCCAGCATAAGTGGATTCACACGGATGAGAGGCCCTTCCTCTGCCCTGACTGCAGAAAGGGCTTCAAGCACAACTCCAGCCTCATCAGGCCCTGGTGCATCCACACTGGGGAGAGGGATAGGCCCTATGAGTGTCCCCAGTGTGGGAAGAGGTTTCACACCAGCTCCAGTCTCCTCCAGTACCAGCACACTCATACTGATGAGAGGCCCTTCCGCTGCCCTGAGTGTGGGAAGGGCTTCAAGCGCAACTCCACCCTCATCACCCACCGGTGCATCCACACTGGGGAGAAGCCCTACGAGTGTCCCCAGTGTGGGAAGAGCTTCACCCAGATCTCTATCCTAACCAGACACCAACGGAGGCACCTGTAAGAGAAGATCTGCCAATGCCCCAATGCAGGAGGACTTTTGTGCACTGCCCCAACTTCATCCATGGAGGGTCCATGTTGGCAACAGCCCTGGTGATCCAATTTTCCTTCTGATCCATGCTAGGAAGACACCTGTCCCTTTTCCTGGCCCTTCCAATGATATGGTGTGCGATGGAAGAAAATGAGGGTCTGGCAATGGCCGTGTCATTACATTCACTCCCACCTCAGATCATTGCCAGGGACAGGAAAGGGACACTCTCTTTCTCTCCCTCAGGAGATGGGTGTCCTTTTCAGGCAGGAGGAAATACATGGCCAGGCAGACCCAGTGAGTTGTGTTTTAGTTTTCCCTGTAAACAGTTTTATTTATACATTCTGTTATCAATATTGTTTCTGTTCCATTTGTTCCTTATCTCATTGCTGTTCCCAAAAAATTGTTCTCATCCCAGCCCAGGATCTTTGCCTTTTGTGCTTTCCATGGGACGTGGGAGGGCAGCGAGGGCAGCGCGGTTTTAGCAGGAGCAGGAAATTCAGGGATCCCATTCCTGAACCCTGGCCCGTGAAAACCGAGCATCCCAGCTGGTCCCAGCCCTGGTGACCATGGCAACAGCCTTGGGAGCGGGTCCCTGGCTGGGGCTGTGGGAACCTCTTCCCTCTGGTGCCCAGGGACAGGAGTGGAGGGAACGGCTGCAGCTGAGTTGGGGCAGGCTCAGGTTGGATGTCAGGAAAAGGTTTTTGCCCAGAGGCTGCTGGGGTCCTGCCCAGGCTCCCCAGGGAAGGGTCCCAGCTCCAGGGCTCTCTGAGCTCCAGCAGCGTTTGGACAGCGCTGCCAGGCCCAGGCTGGCATTGTTGGGGTGTCCTGTGCAGGGCCAGCAGTTGGACTGGAGGATCCTGATGGGTCCCTCCCAGCTCAGCCAATTCTGTGGTTCTGGGATCCCGTGAGCCTGGGGATGGGGCTGCCAATGGTTGCCATGGCAACGGGCTGTGGCTGCAGGCCTGAGCTGGTGTCCATGGCAACCACCCCTGGCATGGGGTCTCCATGGAGCTGCCAAGGGACTGAGCATAGCAACAGGGGGCTGGTGATGGTTGCCATGGAAACTGACCATAGAAAAAAGGAGCTTTTGATGGTTGCCATGGGAACAGACCATAGCAACAGGGGTCTGGTGATCATTGCCTGCTAAGGATCAGATTTGTCACAGGCCCTCAGAGGGGTTCCATGGGGAATTTCCAGGAGTCTCCAGGCTGTTCCAGAGCTGGAATGTCACAGGCAGAGACAGGGGCTCAATGGAAACCTCCCAGGGCTTTCTGAGGATGATAAAGAGCCGTGTGGTCAGAGGCAGTCACAGCCATTCCATGGTGACATCCCAGGGGACCTTGGGCTGCAAAGGCACCGATCTGTCACAGGCACTCAGGGGGGGTCCACAGGGACATCCCAGGAGTCCCCAGGCTGCCAAAGAGCCGGGATGTCCCAGACACTCGCAGGGGTTCCTGTCATGGGCACAGTGGGATGTTCAGGCAGAGTTTATTAGAGAAGCTCCTGTTGGGTAACAAGGTGCAAAAAGGATCCCCAATAGCCCCCACAGATCCTCAAATATCACTTTTGAATCAGAGATGACATGGACTCAGATCAGAAGGCTAAGGGCTAAAAGCCACCTGTTTTTTCAATCCTCTTCTTTTATACCTTGGTTTGCTACAGTTGGACCTCATAGGTCATTTAATCAACACATTTCACATGATTGGCCAATTAAGACAACACCCTTCAGTAAACAATTTTATGGAAAAAGCTAACTTTTAACAAACATTGTCAAGGCACCAGTTATTGATGTTTGTCTTATGTTGGGCCTTTCTGTAGGCTCCCTGGATGGGGGAAACCCTCCTATAGCAGTTCTGTGCCAGGTAAAAGGAGACACACGGGACTTTTTTGGTCTTCAGCTGCTTGTTTATTGTTATCTTATCTAAAGTTTGGCATTGCTGTCCACACCAGGCTTAGCGTGCTGGAAAAGCACTGCAAAATGCCCCCAAAATGTATGGTTTCAAGGTCTTTGCAAGTTGTGTCATCCAATTAACTCTTAACACGTACAGTTTTTCTACTTGTCAGCCAATAACTCATCCCTTGACTGTCCATGTAACCTCTGCACTGTGCTTTCCTTGACCAATCACCCTGTGCCACCAACACTGCAGAAAATGGAGTAGATGAAGAAGAAGACAGGGACTACACCCCAATTCCTCCATCTTGCTTCCTATCTACACCATACTAATAATCCCAAAACCTAAATTTCTCACTCAAGTGACATACTACACTACTCTCTAGTATCTATTTCACGCTTTGGTAAATTCTAATCTATCTCAAAGTCTTCAAAGTCCTCTCCATGGGGGAAGGTTAAAGGCGGTGTTTCTTTGGGAGGACAGGACCCCTTCGAGCAGACAGAGAAATTTTCCTTGTGCCCTGGATTCCCACACATTTAACCTAAAATCCTTTAACCCTTAACATGTGAAGTTACCAAAAATCTTCCAGGTAAGTAGGATTGGAAGGAGAAGAAATAGAGAACAACAGAAAGACAGAAGATCTATAGAACAACACGCACATAGGAACTAAATCCTGGGGTCAAGCATCACAACAGTGGAACCCCAAGAGCAGGCAAGATCCACACCATGGGCTGGTCTCGTGCTCCGGCTTTTAACCCCCCGGGCCTCCATGGGCCCGCCCCTGGGGTGGGACTGCATGTTGTTTGTCCTATCAAAGTCAGGGTAGGTATCAGCTGCTGGCATGTGACTGATTGACAGCTCAGCCAATCAGGGCTGGGTTAACACCGCCCCTGCTCTGTGATTGACAGATCTGCCAGGGTTGGGGGCAGGGCTCTGTCCCACCACAAACCAAGGCCTCATCCAGCCCTGGCCCCACATGGCCATTCTGTGTATCCCAAGGTGTCTCAGGACATCGATCTCATCCAGCCTCTGACAGCGACCACGGTGACACTACGGAACCTCATGGAACCATGGGTCAGTTGTGACAATGTGGGTCCAATGACACCATGGTGACACTATGGAACCTTATGGAATCAAGGAGACCATTATGTAGCTCAGGGGCCCTATAGAAGCAAGGGTCAATGATCAAACAGTGGGGCCCATAGAAACAAGGAGCCATTGTGACATAACAGGGCCACATGGAGCCAAGAGACCACTGTGATTTTGTTGAAGCTTATGAAACCAAGAAGCCATTGTGACTTTGCAAGACCTCATGGAATCAAGGACATAATTGTGACAGTGTTAGGACCCATGAACTCAATGAAACATGGAATAGATCTGCCTGGTTTGGACTCCTGGGGGCTGTCTGACAGGTCCCACTGAATTTGACATGTCAAGGGCCACTTCCCATCTGACCGTGAAGCACTGGGGCTCTGTGCTTTTATTCCAGTGGGAAAGAACTGTCTTTCTTGTCTAGGCATCCATGGCATAAACTGAGATTCTGCGTCTTAAATTCTCTATACCCAAGGGTTATTCCCAGACAAAATCTGCCCGTACAGTCAAGTCTGCCTAGACTTGGCCTCTGGTGACTGCCTCTCATCTGCCCCTGCACCACCAGGGCTCACTTGTTTCTTTCCTATGGAGATCATTGTGACAGGGGAACCAAGGGGAACACTGTGACCCTGCAGGGTACAATGGATCCAAGGGGCCACTGTGACACTGTGGGGCCTCGTGGAACCAAGAACATCTTTGTGGCTCTGTTGGGCCACATAGTCCTAAGGGGCCAGCGTGAGGCAGCGGGGCTTTGTGGAACCAAGACGCCATTGCTGCATTTCAGGGCCTCGTGGAGCCAAAGGGCCGTTGTGATCCTGCGAGGCACCGTGGATCCATGGAGACCATTGTGGCATTGCAAGGCCCCATGGATTAATGTAGACCATTGTGACCCTGCAGGGCCTCATGGAGGGAAGGGGCCATTGTGACACTATGGGAACTTGTGGAACCAAGGGAATCATTTTTGCACTACTGGGCCCCAATGGAACCAAGGGGCCATTGGACACTGAGAGGCTTCATGGAAGCTATAGATCATTATGGCACTGGTGGGCCATGGGGAAACATGGAGACCATTAAGATCCTTAAGGACTTGTGTAATCAAGGGGCCATTATGACACCTGAGGGCATCATGGAATCAAGAGAACCATTGTGGCACTACAAGGCCTCATGGAAGCAAGGACACATTTTGACACTGCAGGGCCCTGTGGAACCAAGGGAACATGAAATAGGTGTGGCTGCCTTGGCCTCCCAGGGGTCACCTGACAGGTCTGGCTGACCTTGGAATGTGGAAGGCCACTCCCATCTACCCCTGAAACACTGGGGCTCTGGGCTCTTATTTTTATGGAAAAGAACTGTCCATTTTTACCAGGCATCCATGGCCAAAATTAGGATTACACCTCGAAATTTCTGTGTATCCAAGGATTGCTCCCAGACAAAAGTTGCCAGGACAGACACGTCTGGCTGGTCTTTCACTTCTGAGGGGCAGCATTCACCTGTTTTCCAAACACTAGAAAGGGCTTTGTGCTCTTCTTTTTGTGAAAAAAACCCCCATCGCTCTTCTCCAGGCACAAATGTTTTAAATTAGGACTCCACATTTGTAATTTCAAGTATCCAGGGCTTGCTCCAAGCAAACCTGCCAGGACAGACAGGCCAGGTTTGCCTTGGCCTCTGGTGGTTGCTGTTCATCAGCTCCTGAAACATGGGGGCTCTATGGTTTCCATCCTATTGAGACCAATGTGACATTTGGGAGCCTTGTGAAGTGAAGGGGCCATTGTGACACTGCAGAGCACCATGGATCCAAGGCACCATTGTGACACTGTGGGGCCTTATGGAACCAAGGACATCACTGTGGCTCTGTTGGGCCACACGGTCCCAAGGGACCAGTACAAAGCAGCGGTGCGGTAGTTAGCCCAGCTGTAACTGGGACTCAGCCAGATTTTAACTCGGAAGAACTGGGCACGAGTTTCAAGCCCTGGGAATCATTTGTTTAACTAAGGATGAGCTTGAGATTTCCCCCATAAGCCTTTAGTGTTTTTATGCTAAGTATCCTATTGGTTACTTGTTTCCCCTACAGGGTTATTGTTCTGGAATGTTCAACCCCCGAGTGTACATGTTACTGCTTCCCCTTTGTCTCAGGTTTTTGGATCCTGCCCCTCATACTGTTCTCAACTTCTCCATGTTTATTCTTTTTCACTCCATTATTAAAGTTCTTTTTGGTCAACTCCATCAAACCCGCTCCTTTTCATTTGCGCCACCCTCGCCCTGACTCAGGGAACCAGAGAGGTTTGTTGCAGCCACCCACACTGCGACATTTGTCCCCCAAACAGTGACCCTGACAATCAGGCCTCCCTGCGTCAGTCACGTCAGCTGGGGTTAGCTGATGGATAGGCCAGTACTCCATGGGATTTTGGATTGTGCCGGGCCTGGTGGATTTATCATTGCTTCGAGGGACCTTGCCCAGGATTGGCAGGGACAACGATGATTTCACCTGCATAGGATTGCAGGTGGGTTTAGGGAAATGCAAGACATTTATTGCCCATTTTGCCATTGTGTTTTTACAATATGCACCCACGTCCCATAATTGATTTGGGGTGTTTCCGTGGCTCTTCCCCATAAGGCAGAGAATAAGAAAAAGGGGCAGCCAGCTCTCCAAAGTAGAAAGGAGTATATATGGATGCTTTAAGTTAATTCTCACTGATCATGACAAAGTATTTTCAAGGAACGAATAGAAATCAATCATGAGGTGGATCATTAAAAATTTTCCAGATGCCTCTGCTGATGAAATCCATACCACTGAATTTTGGGACTCCGTGGGAGTTAAACTGTACAACTTTAGATCAAAAGGGACCTCATTGCACCCCACATGCTCCCCATCTTCAACACCACCCTCACCAGCAAGCAGTGTGTTGAAAACTAAATCCGTTGGTCACTCCGAATTCAGGACCTCCCCTCAAACCCGCCTTTCTCAGACCTTGCACGATGGTCCAAGATGGCAATGGCCACGCGGACTTGGAGCATCATGCCCTGGAAACTCAAGATGGAAGGAGCCTGAATGTGGCTCGAGAGACTGACAATCCTCCCTCCATCTTGGCTTTTCCACTTCCTGCTACCACAACCTTCTCTTCCTCCCTGAACGAACCTCCAGACTCCACGCCCACAACTGCGGGTCATGCCCCACTGTCAATCATTCCACCTCCACCCTGCGCCATGCCTCCAGAACTCCACTCTGGAAGTCCGCCATCCTAGATCAAGGCCCTTCCTCCCCAACACCTGACAAAATGGAAGTGCCCTTTGCCTCACCCTCCAGCAACAATATAACTCCATGGTCAAAGATACCAAACCCAACTGTCACACTATTTCTAATCCTAATGTTTCAGCTCCAAGATATTCTTCCTCCCCAGAAGTCACTTTGGACTCCTCAGAGCCACCTCACCCCTCAACCCCAGAAGATCCCTAGGAAAGGAAGGAGACTGGCAAATAGTTTTGAAATTCTTCATTGCCCCAGTATGTTATGAAAGAAGGGGGCAGAATCCCAGGTATCAGCCACTGGTTTACGAGGAAATCAAGGATCTGTGTAGGGCAGCTAAAGACCATAGGAAGGACTTACCTCGTTTTAATGGCCTAATGAGGGCCATGGTTACGTGTCTTAAGCCCCTATGATTTAAAATGTATTATGACCATGTTGTTATCACCTACAGAATACACCCTGTGGGAAGGGGGATGGAAGTGTTTACTAAATCAACTAATAGCAGACTATGCTAATAATGAGGCAAGGGCGGAATTGACAATCAACCATCTAGCTGGAGAAGGACAATACAGCCTACCAGATGATGAAGCAGCAGGTATCCCAAGAGAAGAATTGGATGATATAAGAGAGGTGGCTTTGAAAGCTTTAATCCAGGTATTGGATGGTAGCACCCCCAGTTTGGACTACCTTGGGTGGCTGCAGCTAAAGCTTTAGAACAATCAGACCATCTTGGGTGCCTGTTAAGTAAGCAAACCAATGCTACCTCCCTCACATTGAGTGGCCTGCTCTCAGACATAGAGACCACCAGACATGCCACCTTGCAGAACAGAGACAGAGTTTTTACTCTGGGCACATGGGCATGGGTGTGTAGACTCTGAGGGCATGTGTTGCATGAACCTCTCCAGCTACAGTGAGTCAATCCAAAAGAGTATTCAGGTATTGAAGGAAGGGTTCAAGAAGCTTCAAGTGGAAAACAAAGACTGGTTCAATAAACTCTTCCAATCCAAGGGACTAAATGGTTGGATGATGTCGAGCTAAAACAGGAGTATTCATTCTCTTAGTGGTTGTTGCTGTATTTTTAATTGCCCCATGTTTGTTTGAATGCTTTTAGAAAGTCTTACAAAATTCTTTCAGTTCCATCTTTGTTGTAAACCAGAAAGGGGAAGATACCCAACCCAGGCTTCTCATGGACTCCTTGGAGTAGACAATTGAAGGCCAGGATAGGACAAAAAACTCTGAGACTCAGTGTGGGAAGGAATATCCTTAAAAGTACCTAAAAGTATTCTTAAATCCATAAAATACCTTAAAAACTATTATTATCTCAAAGTATTAATGAGTTCCACTGAGTGTCAATACAGAGCTCTCAAGGGATTAATAAAGTAGGTAATTGGGGCCATGATTGCATAAACCTCTCACAGAGTCTGTATCAAAAGAGAAACACCAAGTACCTTAAAATAACTGAAGTATCCTGAAGCATTAATGAGCCCCACTGAGTGTTGTTACTGACAAAGCCTCTCCAGGGACTAATTACAGCAGGTAATTAGAAGCCATGATTGCACAAACCTCTGAGAGACTCCAAGGCAAAAACAAAACCCAAAGTCCTTTGAAAAAGCTACAGAGAGGCTCTCAGCACAGAAGCAGCTCCTGGCAAGGGCAGCGCTGCAGAGAGACAGCTCTTCCCAGGAGCAGCTCCTGTGCACAGCCCAGCAGGGCTGCGGTACTGCCTGCAGCCACCCTGGGCACAGCACAGAGGCACAGAGGGGTTAAAGTCAGCCTGGGATGGGAGCACAGAGCAGAGCTCACTCGGGGCTCACCAGAGCAGAAATCAGCCCAGGTTTGAAACAGTCATTCCCTGGCTGTAAGAAGAGAAGCTGCTGTTCCTGCAGGGATCTCCTGGAGCTGGCACATCCCACAGCCTTTAGGACCTTTCAGGAGGACTCTCAGAGCTGCTCCAGGGAAGGGCTGTGGCCCTAGGGCAGGGCTGGCTTTCCCTGCTACCCCAGCCCAGGCACAGCCCAAGGCAGCTCCTGTTGCCAGGCTCTGCTGCAGGGCTGAGCAGCCGGGGCTGCAGTCAGGGGTGCCCAGGGCTGTCCTGCAGAGCAGGGTCCTGCAGCCCAGGGCACTGTGCTGGGGCTGGGACTCTGCTGCCTGCCAGGGACAGCTCTCAGCCAGCCCAGGGAGCTGCTCCCAGCGCTGGGGAGAAGCTCTGGGGGGAAGGAGCCACCCTGAGCAGGGCAGGGGCTGCTGCTGAGAGGGGCTGGGTGGGGCAGGGCTGCTCCCAGCTCCAGACCAGCCTGGGCACAGCTCCAGAGGACACTTGCCAAAGAAGGTAAGCCTGGGATTGCTGTAAAGATCAGGAGCTTTCTTGAGAGTGTTTTCAATTTCCTACTTGGAGAAAGATGGGAACGTTGGGGTGATGGCAAAAAGATTTTTTCATTTTATACATTTTTGATATATTCATAGCTGTGTAAATTACTGTTATATAGTTATAAATTTACAATCCTTATTTAACACTACTAAATTCTTAATTAACTATATTAAACTACTATTATATACTTATATAATTACAATGCTTAATTAACTACAGTATGTTTCCTAACCTTGCTCTTAGATTTTAGAAAAATAAGCTGTCTAAATACATTCCTGAAATACAGTCTTATCAGTATTATTATCGAAAAGTCTTATTATCAGGAAGAGAACCTAGAAAAACATTTTTTTAATTGACCAGAATGTGAGCAGTCATAACAAAAAGGGAAGGCAAAGAAGCCTTTGGACCTACTCCAATGGGTTGAAGAAGGGGTGTGTAACTGTGGCAACTGAATCTCCTATTGGCTGTTGCTGTTAAATATCTTAATTAAACAACCTTAATAAATTGTTGAAATCAGGGCCCGGGTGTGCCCCATCCCCACTGGGACACCTGGAAGCTTCCAATTATTGTCTGGTTTTTCCTTCACTGTTCTAACACTTGCAAGGGGCTTTTTCTCTTTTGATTAAAAACAACAGGGGAATCAAAGAAGCAGAACAGGAACTGTAATCCCAGAATCACAGAACATTCTGATTTGAAAGGGACACACAGGATCACCAAAGGAATGGGTGAACATTTACAGAGACTCCAGAACTGTAACTTTGGGTGGTCAGTCTCTCTGCTGGGAGCCTCCCAAAGGGCCCTCAGCCACTCCTCAGCCCTGGACAGCAGCAGCATCACCTCTGCAGGGCCCAGCAGGGCTCTCCTGAGCTGCCCTTGCCCAGCTGCACACAGAGCCTGCCCCAGCCAGGGCCCTGCACACAGGCAGGTTTCTGTAGGGCCCCAGCCAGGGCACACAGGCTGGGATGGGCTCTGTGAGCGCTGGCAGGGACAAGGCTCCTCTCAGGAGGGAACATCCAGGCCCAGGGAGATGCTGAGGGAAGGAGAGGGGGCTGAAGAGAGCAATGCTGGGGGCAGGATGAGGGCACTGTTGGTGTGTGGGTGGTGCTGGGCACAGCTGGGCACGGGAACACTGTTCTGAGTGCCCGGCTGTCTCTGCCCTGCCCTCTCAGGCACAGCACCACATCTTCTCTTGGTTCTGCCCTGCCCTGATATTGTCCCTGTTATCTGCTGCTCTCAGGGAGGCTCTGGCATTTGCAGCAGCTGAGTCAGGCTGCATTGGCATTCCTGCCAGGCAGGGCTGTCCATGGGAATGGGGTGTCCAAGCTTCCCTGGCACCTGTGGGGCTGTGGGCAAAGCAGTCCATGGGAAAGGGGAATGAGCTGAGCCCCCTCCCTGAGATCCCATCATGGGCACAGCTGGGGATCTCCTTGCTGTGCCCTTCCAAGCTCTGAGCTGCCCTCCTGGGTGCAAATCTGTGCCAGAGCCTCTGGGAGTTCCCTGAATGTCCCACGGGGAAGGGCAGAGCTGCCACAGCTGAGGAAATGCTGCTGGGTTTGCCAAGGGAGCCATGAGTGTCCTTGGCACAAGGGGGTGCTGAGACCTTGCCCAGAGACCTTGAGAGAGGGTGAGACATTCAGGGATCCCTCTGCTCTGGGCAGGGTCTGGTTTATCCCAGGGTGACCTGGGAGTGTGATTGTGCTCTGATTGCAGCCAAAGGTGCAAAGCCAGGGCAGGTGGGAACAAGCCCATCCAGCCCCTCACCTTCCCTGAGCCACAGGGAATCCTTTGCCTCTCCCATCTCTCAGTGACAAACTCTGAGTGCAGCAGGAATGCTGGGGATTTCTGACCTCAGAGAGCCAGAAATGATGTGTGTTGAGGAAAACAATTCCTAAAAAAACCTTCTGCTATTCATGTCTTATAGGACTGTGAATGGAGATGCTGCCAAGCCTGTCTGCATTAGAAGCAATTCCCCTGTCAAATCTTGAACATCCAGCCTTGTCCCTCTGCCACATGGCCACAAATCCAGGGCAGCAGGGTGGGGATGGCTCCTTGAGAGCCCCCAAGCACAGGCCTGGCTGCTCCTGGCACACTCAGCTGGCACAACTGGAGCTCAGGCAGGGACATGGCTGAAGGTTTTCCCAGAGCAGGAACAAGGCTACAGGAACAGTCTGCAGGGAATGGCCCAGGCTTGGCTCAAAGCAGCCCATCCTGACTTGTAACTGTCCTTTCTCCATGAACAGGTCCCCATGCCCAGCCCCAGCAAATGTCCAACAGCAGCTCCATCAGGCACTTCCTCCTGCTGGCATTGGCAGACACGCGGCAGCTGCAGCTCCTGCACTTCTGCCTCTTGCTGGGCATCTCCCTGGCTGCCCTCCTGGGCAATGGCCTCATCATCAGCACCGTAGCCTGCAGCCACCACCTGCACACACCCATGTTCTTCTTCCTGCTCAACCTGGCCCTCACTGACCTGGGCTCCATCTGCACCACTGTCCCCAAAACCATGCACAATTCCCTCTGGGACACCAGGGACATCTCCTACACTGCATGTGCTGCTCAGCTCTTTTTCTTTCTGTTCTTCATCTCAGCAGAATTTTGCCTCCTGACCATCATGAGCTACGACCGCTACGTGTCCATCTGCAAACCCCTGCACTATGGGACCCTCCTGGGCAGCAGAGCTTGTGCCCACATGGCAGCAGCTGCCTGGGCCAGTGCCTTTCTCTACTCACTGCTGCACACAGCCAATACATTTTCTCTGCCCCTGTGCCATGGCAATGTCCTGGGCCAGTTCTTCTGTGAAATTCCCCAGATCCTCAAGCTCTCCTGCTACAAATCCTATCTCAGGGAATTTGGGCTCATTGCAGTTAGTGTCTGTTTTGGTTTTGGCTGTTTTGTGTTCATTGTTTTCTCCTATGTGCAGATCTTGAGGGCTGTGCTGAGGATCCCCTCTGAGCAGGGACGGCACAAAGCCTTTTCCACTTGCCTCCCTCACCTGGTTGTGGTCTCCCTGTTCCTCAGCACTGGCACATTTGCACATCTGAAGCCCCCTTCCCTGTCCTCCCCATCCCTGGATCTGGCCCTGTCAGTTCTGTACTCGGTGGTGCCTCCAGCCCTGAACCCCCTCATCTACAGCCTGAGGAACCAGGAGCTCAAGGCTGCAGTGAGGAGACTGATCACTGGATGCTTTCAGGAACATTAAACTACTAGCCAATTTCTGCCAATCACTTGTACTAAAAGACATCTTTCATACTTCTTGTTGCTTTGGTTGTGGTTTGTTCTTTTTTTCCTTTGTATTAGTTTTTCACATTGTCCACAAAGAAATGTCATTGTTTGTGCCATTTCTCATTTTGTTTCTCTCTACCTTCCATGTGGCCAGAGACTGTGTCAATGAGGGGCAGCACTCTTGGTGGCTTTAAAGGACCCAAAGGATCTCCCAGCAAAGTTTTCTGCAGAGATGCCCTTTTGTTGCCTTCTCAGGAGCTGCAGCAGCAATATCTGTGTGCAGAGCTGGGGTCAGATCAGTGCTAGCACAGCATCTCTGGTCCTGCTGGCCACACCATTCCTGATCCAGGCCAGGAGCCATTGGCCTGCTTGGCCACCTGGGCACACTGCTGGCTCATGTCCAGCCTGCTGTCCATCAGTCCCTGCAGGTCCCTTTCTGCCTGGCTGCTCTCCAGCCACTCTGTCCCCAGCCTGTAGCGCTGCAGGGGTTGTTGTGGCCAAAGTGCAGGACCCAGCACTTGGTCTTTATAAACCTGACCTTGTTGGATTCATCCCCTGGCTCCAGCCTGTCCAGGTCACTGTGCAGAGCCCTCCTATGTTCCCACAGAATCAACACTCAGATCCAGCTTGGTGTCATCTGCAAAGACGTCCTTGGTTTCGTGGAGCCCCTCAGTGTCACAATGGCCTCCTTGTTACACCAGGCCCTGCACTGTCACACTGGTCTCCTTGGTTCCATGAGACCAGGCAGAGCAACAATGGTGTCCTTGGTTCCATGGGGCCCCAAAATGTGACAGTTGACCCTTTGGTTCTGTGGGGCTTCACAGTGTCACAATATTCTCATTGGCGCTGCAGTTCCACAGTGGCCCCTTGGTTCCATGGGGCCCCAGAGTGTCACAATGGCCCCATGGTTACATGAGATCCCACACTGTCACCATGGTCTCTGGGGTTCCACAAGTCCCTTCAGCATCACAATGTCCCCTTGGTTCCATGAAGCCCCACAGTGTCAGAACAGCCCCTTGGTTCCACTGGGCCCTGGAGTCTCCCAATGGTCTCCTTGGGTTTGCAGAGTCAAAATGGTGAAACCCCTTGGTTACACAAGGCCCTGCAGTGTCACAATGGCCTCTGTGGTTCCACAAGGACCCAGAGTGTCACGGTGCACTCCCTGGCTCCATTTGGCCCCACAGCACCACAGTGGACCCCTGGTTCTGTGGGGCTGCACAGTGTCACCATGGTCCTCTTAATTCCATGAGGCCCTGCAGTGTCACAATGGCCCCAGAGTGTCCCAATCATCACAGAATGACAGAATCAAGTAGGCTGGAAAAGACCTTTGGGATCATCAAGCCCAACCAATGCCCTAGTACTGCCTTGTCACCCAGACCATGCCACTAAGTGCCTCTGGAGAGGGACAGTGACTCTGCCCCCTCCCCCCTGGCCAGCCCATTCCAGTTCCCACTCACCCTTTCTGTGAAGAACTTCTTCCTATTGTCCAGCCTAAACTTCCCCTGGTGCAGCTTAAGGCTGTGTCTTCTTCTCCTGCTCTCCAGCAGATCCACAATCACACCCAGCTTGGTGCCATCTGCAATTTGTGAATGCTGGACTCGATCCCCTCAGCCAGATCATCAGTGAAGATATTAAACAGGACTGGGCCCAACACAGATCCCTGGGGGACACCACCAGTGCCTGGACACCAGCGGGGTGCAGCACCATCCCCTCCACTCTCTGGGCCCAGCCTCCAGTCAGCTCTTTACCCTGGGAAGGGTGAACATGTCCAAGCCATGGGCTGCAGTTTTTCCAGGGAATTCTGTGGCTCATGGTTTTAAAGGCTTTGAAGTCCAGGCACACAAAATCCACAGCCTTTCATGCATCCACAGATGGGTCACCTGGTCATAAAAGGAGACCGGATTGATCAGGCAGGACCTGCCACCCCTAAATCCGGGCTGGCTGGCTCTGATCCCTCGGCCATCCTGTGGGTGCCCTGTGAGGGCACTCAGGGTGATCTGTTCCAACACCTTGCCGGGCACCCAGGTCAGGCTGACAGGCCTGGAGTTCCCCAGCTCCTCCTTCCAGCCCTTCTTGGCGATGGGCTCACATTGGCACCTCCAATGCTCTGGGACCTCCCTAGTGAGCCAGGACTGATGGTAAATGATGGAGAGCAACTTGGGGAGCTCATCCACAGCTCCCTCATCCCCCTGGGATGGATCCCATCTCATCCCACACACCTGTGAGCATCTGAGTGGCTCAGCAGGTCACCAACTGCTCCCTCCTGGATTCCAGGGGGCTGTTCTGCTCCCTGTGCCCATCTACCAGCTCAGGAGAACACTTGTCCTGAGGACAGCCTGTCCTAATATTGAAAATTGAGACAAACAAGGTGTTAAGTAGCTCAGCCTTGTCTTTATCTTTAGTTACTGTATTTCCTACTGCATCCAATAAATAGTAGAGGTTCTGTTTGTCTGGTGTTTTGCTATAATTTTATTTATAGAAACATTTCCTATTATTTTTCACAGAAGTGGCCAGGTTAAGCTCTAGTTGAGCTTTCACCTCCTTCCTTTTCTTTTTGCATAACTTAACAACATTCTTAAACACTTTCTGAGTTGCCTGTTCTTCTTTCCAAAAGTGATGCACCCTCTTTTTACACCTGAGTTCCCACAAAGGCTCCGTGGGCAGCCAGGACAGTCATTTTCCTCTATAGATCATGTTTTGCCACACTGGCAGAGGCTTCTCCATCCCCTTAAGATTACTTTCATGAAGTGTGTCCATCCTCCCTGGACCCCTTTGTTTTTAAGGGCTGTTTCCCTTTAAAGAATCAGTGCCTGATTTGGTACTCCCCAAATCAGCATCCTAAATAAGCCAAAGTCCGCCCTTCCTAATTCCAGTGTAGAAGTTTTGTTGCTGCCCCTCCTTCTTTCACAGAACATTGAAAAGTTGATTATTTCATGGTCACTGTTCCGCAGGCAGCCTCCGAGCCCCACATCTGCCACCAGCCCTTCTCTGTTTGTGAACAACAGCAAACAGAGCTTTCCTTGGCAGTGGGAGTGTTACCAAAAATTCTGTAAAACAGAAAAGTCCTGAACCCCAGTGTAGCATTTAGAAACACCATTATTTATTCAGCTGGATGCACGGGGAACAGCTCCTCTCAAAGCCGTGCATGCTGAGTACAGGAAAGTGTCTGTTTATATTCTGTATTTTGCATACATATTCATTGATTGCCCTGGACTAAACATACATATGATAATCATTTCCCCAAAATCATTAACATATTTCTCCTCCCCTTTACCCATGTGCTCTTCTGTCCTGGGGGTCTCTCTGGTGGTCTCTGGTGCTTATGGACCCCAATGTTCCCGTGGGCCTGGCTGAGCTGGCAGGACACTGAGGCTGCTGAACTTCCAGTTGCCCTTCTCACACAATGGGCATTGTGTGGTTTCCATAGGGCTAGGGTTTTAGAGAACCAGCATTGTGTGTGCTCACCTGGTGTAGACAATTGATCATCTGATAACATGAGCTGACAGAGTGGGCTATGACATCACAGAGTGGCTTATGTGAGGTCACTGAGCAACTACAGCATCATAGACTGTCTCTGTGACATCACATAGCCAGTTGTGACATCACAGGGCAGAGGACTGACATCACAGATCAGGCTGTGACATCATAGAGTTGGCTGTGACATCAGAGACCAGCTGTGTGACATTAGAGAGCAGACTATGACATCACAGAGCAAGCTGTGACATCAGAGGAGGGCTGTGTCAGGTCACTGGGTTGGTCACTCCGCCCCAGCTCCCCCTCACAGTTTCTCACAACAAGTCCAATGCTGTTCATGCTGTGAAGGTCCGCCCGAAATGAACGGGTGACGAATGATTTTTGGGTGCAAAAATAACCAACAAAGGCACAGGGGTTTTGCAGTAACAAATCAACAAGGTGCAATTTTATTGATTATTACCACAGCTAAATATGCGTTTGGTTAAGGGATCCGGGGAAGAGAAGGGTAAGACAAGGAAAAAAGGAAAGAAAGAAGGTCAGGGAATGGGGTATAGCTACCAAAACGTGAGGTCTTCGGGGTCCTGCTGCCGAAACTCGCTGGTGCACGTCTTGGGGAGTACTCAAAGGACAGTCAGACCGAACCCCAATATATATACTGTTCTTGGTTGGGGGAAGGGTAGCTGAAATTAGGTTTCTATGGAGGGGAGAAGTCCATTGTTTTCATGGCCGAATGCTCACAGGTACGTTGGGTTTTTCCCCCTCCCTGAGTTGGGAGGGGGTACAGTCCCAGTCTCTGGAAGGAGGTTGCCATGGGGGTGCCATGGGGGTGCCATGGGGGTGCCAATAGGGTGCCAGAGGGGTTCTTGGTTCCTTGATGAGGGGATTCGCATCTCTGTTGGTCCGTCACGGTGGTTGAAGACAGGCAAGAGGGGTCTTCTCATGGAGCGGGGGCGGGGGGGGGGGGAGCCACCCCAGAGCTCAGTCCAGCCAAGTGAGGAGTTTGGAAGAAAGTCCAGTTCAATTGTCCAGAAAAGGGCAGCATGCCCCCCTCGAGTACAGCATGGCGTGTTCTTCAAACATCACTTGTGAACACACTAGATAAGCAGGAGACTTTCTTTCCCAACTGACTCAGCAGTTTTAACCCTTCGGCAGTCTTTTCTCATGACAATTGTGAGGCAAAAAATGAAGGATTTTCGGATGGACTTCTACACGACCCTGTGACTCACGATTGTCTTGAGGAATCTTCATCAGCAGAGCTCTAGAGTGTCTTCGAAACTCGTTGCACGTCAGTAGCATAACCCTGGAAAAGTAGGGATGACAAAATAGAGGGGATAAAAGGGGAAGAGAAGGAAAAGAAAGAGGGGAAAGGGGAAACTAACAAACATAAACATAATTAATATTGCTCATCATTACAATTTCACACGTGGTTATTTGTTATAACAATTTCAAAAAATTATGATTAATTTTAACAATTTCAAAAATATTAATCAATTAAAGCAATATCATTTGTTAAGCAATTTCAAAATTATTAAGACAAATCACAAATAATCAAAGCAACAAACAAATCATAATATAATCATTGTCTTTTAAAATATTTTCTAAAAATTAAAGTAACTTTCTGTAAATCATACTTGATATTTAAGAAGTTATTCTTAAGCACATATGCTTAATTCATAACTGTTTCGTATCAAGTGTTTTGGGGACATCTATTGTATAGAGTACATCAGCTAAGCGGTGTGCATTGACTACAGTTGACAGTCTCTTAAGCTTTTTCATCATTCTCCAATTCAAAATGAATAGGGCTGCTGACAAGATAAAGCCAAGCGTAACTAGGATCAAAAGAACAACAATTGGATGGCACACACTGTTCAGAACACCTGTGGCAGTAGGTGACCACCCAAAGAGAGTATCCCACCACCTATGCTCAGCATCCTGCTTTACCCTCTCCATAACCCGGTGTATTTGTCTCACGTTGTGATGAACAGTCACCAGAGTCTTCTGTCCGCTCTCCTTGATTTTCTCGAGGATGTCAATCAGGTCTTGATGGAGCAGCAGTTGTCTCACGAGGGTGAGGTTCATTCCGATAGGAGTGGGCATCAGCTTCTGGATCAGTGTGTAGTTGGATTGCAACAGGTGGTGAGAAGTAACTGGAGCTTCGTAAGAGAAATCACATCCTACTATCTTAGTAAAGTTGCAAGCACAAAAGTTTGAATGATTTTTTGTATCTACCACAACATCTTCTACAAAGACAGAATCACATGTAGTTCTAAAGCATGCACAGCCATTGCCTATGTATATAAGAACTGTCTGGGTATCCTCATGTGGACGAATCTCGAAATGACAGATGTTTTGCTCTGTGTCCAACCAGATATCCTGAGCTACAATTGCATTGCTTTCACAGATAAACCCTTGCTGTTCTCGGACAATACAAGTTTCCAGGTTAACAGTTTGCCATTTGTCATCAACCTGACGGGCCCATCCCCTATGTTCAGTAGGATAGAGAACAGCTCCGTCATGGTTCAGTCCTAATGCAATACCAGGGAAGACCAAATGTACAGAGGCATTGCGTATGGTTAACACAAAAACAGTGGCTGTGTTTGAAATGGGATCATAGGTAAAGTTCACCAGGTTCCACCAGGATTGGAATTCTCTTTCAAATTCAGTGGCACTGTCCCAGATTATTTTCCGAATTTCTATGGGGAAGGTGCCTTCCTCACCCTCTCTTATAATTGCAGCAGAGACTGATTGCATCCACAATTGTGCCTGGATACAGCTGAGGGCTAAGGAAACATTGTTCTGTGTGGCACTAAGTGCATCAATTACCAATTTGTGATCATCCACATTCACTCTTTCTCAATTTGGCAAAATGTTTGACAGCAGCCACTGGTGCGTCCCTAAGGCTGACAGAGATGACCTCAGTGGTTGCTGCAATTTGGTCAAATCTCTAATTGTGACAGCCAATTCATTCAAGTTCAGTTAATTTACATGTTATGTGTAATATCATCACCTGGTGTTACCATAAAGGAAGGGAAAACATTATTTCTGTTGTCCATCACTAGTGTTATCATGGTTTATCAGGTCTTCATGTCCCTCAGAGTTCTTCTGGAAAAGTAAACACAACAGACTCTGCCACGAAGAGGCAGAAAAGGTTAGAATAATGGATTTGTCAGAGAGGTTTTGAACAGCAGTGGTACTTCCCCTACAGCAGCAGAGGGTCCACCAAAACCAGGTTGTCCAGGGTAATGTGCTGGGTTCTTGAAATCATCTGGTCCCTGCAGTGAAGGAATTGTGCTTGGAGCTGTCGGGCAAAAAGCAGTGATTTTGGAACACTCATTTACCTCCCATCTATAGCAAGAGGTGTGAGAAGTCCATTCAATCTTCTCACCTTCTGGCCTATCCTGCACACCTTTGACAGTAAAGTGAGAAATATTATCAGATTGAATTTCCTGTGGGTTTAGGAAAATCCCAAACCATCCTTGCATTGCTTTAACAGTATTATCTCCTGTAGGTCTTTTAAAAGCATCAGCCTGGAGCAACCCAAATATAAACATAGCATAGGACTTGGTGTTAATACAGACAAGAAAGTAATTCTGTCCCTCACTTAGGAAAATACACCAAACAGTTAACAGTTCCCCAACCTGGGCATTGTCCTGTTCCTCTCTGTTAGCAGAAGCGGGGGAAAGAGGAGGGGTTGCTTTAGTCACAGAGGCAAGTTTATTTTGGCTGCTACCCAAGCTGCCAGTTTCTTGGATTGCCCACTTCTCCTCTACTTCCCTGGGAGCCAAGCCAACCACAAACACTTCCCCTTCCCAGGTAGTGTACTTTTTCTCAGCACCTTTGAAACCACAGGAATAAAAACCAACAGGCTTTGTCAGACACTCAGGACCCCACTGCCAAATGTGTACTAAAAGTTGTGAGGAGGCAAATCCCCACTCCACCTGAAAGGGGTCTATAGGATTGATAGGGTCCAGTGCCTGATGAGCTGTCACTTCAAGAATCAGCAATTGCAATGTTTCCTTCTGAGAAGAAGTCCAATCCCATTTTATTCTTTTTCTCAGCAAGTCATAAAGGGGAACAAAAGGGTCATTCTGGTTACTAAGAAGTTTATCTGGTCTTTCTATAGGAGACATAGCTACTATGGTTTTCTGAAGGAGAGTTGCTGTAGGTTTAAGTGTTCTTGGAAGCCCTTGAGTTAAAGAGGTCATAATTTCAGGCTTTACAGGTGATTGGATTGGAGATTCAAGACCAGGAATTAATTTATTTTCATTAATCGATTGCAGGCAGCCAGCTTTGTGAATGTTTTCCAGAAGTTGGTCGGGGGTACCGACCAAAGGGTCTCTTTTTCCCAAGGGGTTAAGCCCCTCAGCCCAATGAGCAGTGTGCTGAGTTAGGCACCATGGGATGCGTCTGTCTGCTGTTGTTAGGAACACCCCATGTCCCCAGCACCCACCGGCTTCTTGTTCTGACAAAAGAATCTGATCTCCCCCAGCGAGAGACACTTGGCAAATGTGTTCTGTTTCAGATTCTTGAGGGAGAAGCCCGTACAGCTTTGCAAGTTTTGTTAATTCAGTAGCAGTGTATGGGATTTCTTTAGTGGTTTTCTGCGGGACAAGATCTTCATTATTGATATAGTTGCATTCTGTTTTACTAAGAGGTTTTATGTTACTACAGCAGTGCTTCCCGCAATTTTTCATCAGGGCTAATTCTGTTTGAGAATAATTTTGATTAATGTGAGGAGTTTCTTTCTCCTCTGTTTCTTTTGAGGAATCAGTGTTCTGTGAATTTTTAACATGTTCTTCTCTCAGGGCGGCCCGTAACAAGTTATTTACATTTCTTTCTTCATCCAATTGTTTTTGCAAAACTTCAGCTAGGTTTTGAAGGGAGTCTATGATAGCATTTTCCTCACTTTTTCGCTTAAAGCGAGTTTCTATGGCTGCTGTTAGGCAGGCGCCCAAGACTGAGCAGAGGATGGTTTTATTTGTGCCCAGTTTGAATTTTGATTCATGTTGCATAGAAGATATTTTATCAATAATATTTTCTAAGTTAAACCAATTGCAGCTTGCCCATTCTTCTCCCTCTGGAGAAGGTGTGGCATTGTATTTAGCAAGCAGAGCATAAAATTCAGCTTTACCTTTTGCACTGAAGTTTTTAGTCATTTTGTGAGGGGACCAAAGCTACACCAGGGAGTTCACTTAAGTTACACAAATCACACAGCCTTTCCACTGTCCCCTTGCTTCCCTGGGTAGTTGAAGAGACAGAATCAGTCTGGGAGGCTCTGTGAGGTTGCTTCAAATTTGTCTCTTCCTTCCCAGACAGTACAGATACACTCACATGAACACACACACACAAATGTTTTTCTTTGTGAGGGGACCAAAACCTAGAACAGGGAAAAAACCACTCAGCCTTCGCTGGGCCGCCCCTCGCTCCCTGTGTAGGTGAAGGGACAATATCTGTCTAAAAGGCACTGCTTAGTTACTTCAAGTCTGCCCCTTCCTTTTTAGACAGTCCAGGTACACAAAAATACAGCAGTAAAAAACAGTAACAGGTTCAAATTAAGCTCAAAAACAACAGTAACAGTTTCAGATTCAACTCAAATATAACAACAACAACAACAACAGTATCAATATCAATATCAATATCAGTAACAGCATCAATATCAGGATCAGGAGAAATATCAGTGTCAGTGTCCGTGCCGGTAAGATCAGTAACAGAAGTGACAGTAACAATTTCCCCTGCTTTTGCACCCAAAAATCTTTTGAGTCAATTCCGAAGGCTGTGTGCTCAATTGAGCGTGAGATTTGGCTTTGGTGTGTGCAGTCTGCGAGAGGTTACAGACTACACAAAACCTGCAAAATCTCACTGGCTGCTGGAATCCTGTCCGTGACGCCAATTATGTGAAGGTCCGCCCGAAATGAACAGGTGACAAATGATTTTTGGGTGCAAAAATAACCAACAAAAGCACAGGGGTTTTGCAGTAACAAATCAACAAGGTGCAATTTTATTGATTATTACCACAGCTAAATATGCGTTTGATTAAGGGATCCGGGGAAGAGAAGGGTAAGACAAGGAAAAAAGGAGGGAAAGAAGGTCAGGGAATGGGGTATAGCTACCAAAACGTGAGGTCTTCGGGGTCCCGCTGCCGAAACTCGCTGGTGCACGTCTTGGGGAGTACTCGAAGGACAGTCGGACCGAACCCCAATATATATACTGTTCTTGGTTGGGGGAAGGGTAGCTGAAATTAGGTTTCTATGGAGGGGAGAAGTCCATTGTTTTCATGGCCGAACGCTCACAGGTACATTGGGTTTTTCCCCCTCCCTGAGTTGGGAGGGGGTACAGTCCCAGTCTCTGGAAGGAGGTTGCCATGGGGGTGCCATGGGGGTGCCATGGGGGTGCCAATAGGGTGCCAGAGGGGTTCTTGGTTCCTTGATGAGGGGATTCGCATCTCTGTTGGTCCGTCACGGTGGTTGAAGACAGGCAAGAGGGGTCTTCTCATGGAGTGGCGGGGGGGGAGCCACCCCAGAGCTCAGTCCAGCCAAGTGAGGAGTTTGGAAGAAAGTCCAGTTCAATTGTCCAGAAAAGGGCAGCATGCCCCCCTCGAGTACAGCATGGCGTGTTCTTCAAACATCACTTGTGAACACACTAGATAAGCAGGAGACTTTCTTTCCCAACTGACTCAGCAGTTTTAACCCTTCGGCAGTCTTTTCTCATGACAATTGTGAGGCAAAAAATGAAGGATTTTCGGATGGACTTCTACACATGCCCAGCAGGGTCCCTGTCCCTGGGATCCCCCCGGCCCATCTGGAGCCACAGCCTCCACCAAAGGATGTTCCACAGGATCCACCCCAGAGCCTGACATGGGGACAAGGGGCCAGGGCTGTGTGACCAGGACATCAAGGATGTGGATTATCCAGGTCACTGTGGCCTGGGTTGTGTTCCCCAGGGCAGGAAAGATTTCTGGCAGCTGGAGCAGGGTCTGGGAAAGGCCTCCAAGGTGGGGCTGTGTGGGATCTCAGCCTCTCAGAACTGGGGTGAATAGTGAAGGGATAAGTTAATTGGAGTGTGAGATAAAGGGTTTAAGATTTCTGTACAGGGGGGTCTAGAGAAGTAAGATGGAGGAATTGGGGCGTGCCCTTCTCCTCCTTCTTCTTCTTCTTCTTGGCCTCCATCTTCTGTGGTGATGTTGGCACTTTGGGATTGGACCTTACTAAAGTGTACTGGTTAATAAGGGTGAAAGGTATTGGAGAAAAATGATAAATATTGTATACGTAACTCCGAGTATAAAGATAGGTGACCGCCCCAGGGGCTCTCAGTGTGTGCCCATGGCTGACTGCTGAGCAGAACTCTGTCAGGCCCAGAGAAAAGCTTTTAGATAAGTATTTAATAAACACCGAGACCGAGAAAAGATCTGAAGTCCCTTCTCGTCCTTTGGAGCGCGGGCGGCCCAAGGCCACCTTGGGCCTTCCCAGACCATCTAAACAGCCGAAAATCCGACAAGTGGCGTCCGCTGCGTTGGCTATCTCCCACCAAACCTTTCGGCGGGGGGAAAAGCCCTGAAGAGCTGAATAGCCAAAAGGACAGCACTGATAACTCCTGTGGAGAGAAGCCTGAAGAAAGAAAGAAGAAAAAGAAAAAACGGCCAGGAGAATCTGCAAAAATCAGCAGTCACTGAGAATTCCATCTCTCAGCTTCTGCCGAAGACAGTTCGTAGCAGAGCGGCCTGGACTGGGACCAGAAAGGCGCCTCTGGATCCATCTCTCGTGACCTGCTGGATGGAGAGCGAGAGCTTTCAGACCACTCTGACGACAGATTCGGTAAGAAGGCCAAAACAAAAATATGGGGGCCACACTCTCCCAGGAACAACGGGAAATCTTGTCCGCCTTACAAGGCGTGGCTGAATTATATACAGAAGGGATCCCAAAGAAAGAATTAAAACAGTTATTATTATGGGCAAGACTCAACTACCCACTGGCAGAGACATGCCTGTTGTTCGAAGTGGGGTTTTGGCAAGAAATTAATAGGCATCTGTATGTCTTAGCAACGAAAAAAGATGAGACAGCGTTAAAGCTACTCTCACCAGCAAGAATCATGTTACAAGGTATCTCAGTGCAGTCTAAAAGACTGGAAAAGCAGCGAAAAACTGCGGTACCCTCAGAGGAGGAGGCGAAGCAAAGCTCCGGGAAAAAATTAGCTCTGGCTTTAAAAAGCCAGGGGGAAAGGGCTCTCGAGGAAAGAGAGCAGAAAATAATATTAAACCTCCCGGTCAAAAAATGCAAGAAACCCCAAAAGCGTCCTGAAACCCCAGAGAGTGTAGAGGAGTCAGGAGCGGAAGGGGGGGAGCAGGAGGAAGACAAGGGATCGGGGGGGGTGCTTACTCGCGGCGGGCAAGGCGGCGATGCGGCGGCGGCGGCAAACGCGGGCAGCGCGGGTGAAGATGAGGAGACGCACGCGGAGGGCGAGACTTGCAAAAACCGGGGTGCGGAGTCACATACCAGCGCGGGGGCGGCGAACGCGGGCGGCGAACTGGGGGAAAACGTGCAGCCCCAGAGGGCCACCGTGGCGAGACGCAGGAGGCGCGCGGTTGTAACGTCAGACCCGGTGCGGAGGTCGGCTCAGATCGCGGGGCGGGACCGAATGCCGGCGGGAGGCGGGCTGGAGACACCGGAGGGAGGAGTGAACACACCGTCAGAGGAGGAGGAGGCAGAGACAGGGACAGACCGAGGGGAGGAGGCCTCGGGGGTGGAACGAGGGGGAGAGGATGACGTCAGCTCAGGAGAGACAGGGAGCGGCTCGGAGAGCACGCATGCGCAGAGAGTGGGGCGCGGGCGGAGGCGAGCCCGATCCCCTGTGACGTCCCGGGCGAGGAGGGGCCCCACACCTTCTCCAGACTCGGTGCCCCTGGCTGAAACCCTCGGAGTCCCAGTCCCTTCCCTTCACGGGAGACGCTTTGGTGTTCAAGCCCCATTTTTACCTGAATTAAAAACCAAGCAAACACGGTCTCAAATGAGGTCGCCGGCACGCCGGGCCGGAAGAGGAAATGGGGCAGTCGAGCTCAGGCCGTCATCCGAGCCAGGGAGGCCAGTGACAGCGCCACCTAGTGGCAGGAGGGCAGAAGTGCACGACATGCCGGATCGGTTCGGCGGAGCCACAGCGCCATCTCGTGACGAGTCTGCAACAATGCAGCAATTTTTTCCAACAATATATAAAAAGAAAAGCACTTCAAAGAAGACGATGTTAACACGACAAAGGGATTATTCATCCACTTCGGAATTTCATGAAGATGATGAAAGCTCAGATGAAGAACAGCTACAAGGGGAAGATGTCATAAGGATCACAGCATCGGAAGGTGTCCCAACATGGATGCTATCAGCAGCAGAAGCAGCAAAAAGCTTCTTGCATTCATTCGATACAGTAAAAAAGAAATATCAACAGGATCCTCGAGTTTCCTTTTCGGATCTAGGAGCAAGGCCAAAAACCTCAAGGCGAAAAATGAGACACGATGAATCACCAATGACGTCCACAACACCATTATTCATGCAAATCCCAATGGAGTCTGAAGAAGAGGAATTTCAAGAGCTGGTGAAGACGATGGATTGGAAGCGAATCAGAAAAGCGTTGGCAAAGGAAAAGCATTTATTCCCGGGATCAGGAGATTTGACAATGCCAGTGACATATGATGCCCAGGGACAGAATCCAAGGTGGGAAAGGATGGGTCATGAGACACTCAAAGACTTAGGGAAGGCGGCTCAAACTTTTGGGCTGAACTCACAATACTTCAAACAGCTACTAAGAGGGACATTCACTATGTATGATCTCACACCATATGATATTCGAAGTATTGTGGCAATGATCCTCACTGACACACAGAATCTTATCTGGGAAAAAAGGTGGAGAAAATATCTTGCTGAGTTGCGGAGCAGATATCAAGGTGGGCCAAACGCGAACCTCACAGAAGGGCAATTAGCAGGGGATCCTCCAGATGACAATCCAGGGGAACAAGCAGCGCGGCTTCCACGAAGAGTGTTAAACGACATCAAAGAAGCAGCGCGATTGGCAATCATACAAATTACACCGACAGGAGCTCCGGATGTTCCGTTCTCTTGCATCAGGCAAGGTCCCACAGAGCCATTCATGTCATTCATCGACCGACTCACGCAAGCCGTGGATCGACAGGTGACGACAGAAGAAGTGAAGAGGCCTCTCTTGGAGAGTTTAGCTTTCGGCAATGCCAACCCGGATTGTCAACGGGTGATTAGCACCATGCCAGGACGGCCATCCTTGGCAGAGATGGTGGAGGCATGCAGCAAGGTGGGAACACCTCAGCACGTAGCAGCAATTGTGAAGAATGAATTAAAAGAGGAATGGGAAGAACAGCTAAAGGGACGCTCAGAAGGGCAATCAGAGAACAAGACATTGGAGAAGATGTTCGAGAAATTACTCCATCAACAGGACGAAAACGTCAACAAAGTTCTTGCGACAATGCAGAAAAAGAACAAACCCCAAGGAGGACAGTGCTACAGATGCGGGGAGTCTGGGCACATGAAAAGGAATTGCCCACGAACACATATACCAACGCCAGCCCAGAAAGCAGAAAGGCCAATTTGTGCACGGTGCGGAAGAGGAAGACACTCTGTAAAAGAATGTTATTCCCGGACAGATGTGGAAGGAAATCCGTTACCGCATCTGGGAAACGGGAAGTTCAGTGTGGGAAATGGCCAGCATGCCCAGACACAAGTACTGGCGGTGTCACAAGAACAGACAGGGCAGTCATCAGTGAGCGACAAGCAGATACCCTCAGCAAAACCCTCAGTCGATTCCACAGTGACCCAGACCTCCTCCCACCAGGGGCACAGTGTGCATTGGCAGCTTCAAAACTAGTATGCTTTCTAGATGAAAGTCATGTGGAGATACCAACAGGTATCCGCGGGGACTCATACAAGAAACAAGATTTCTTGATAATTGGACAAGACAAGTGCAGTATTCTTGGACTCATTGTTTATCCAACAGTTGTCTCAGCAGACAAAAATACAGAGTTAACAGTTTTGGCAAGAGCGCTTCGTCCACCATTGACTGTACCGGAAAATACTGTGGTTGCGAGAGCCTTCGCATTGCCGCCACACGCAGTTGGAGAGGTCATGTCAATCTTCGACGAAGAAGGTCTCCCTATGAAAGAGCATGTTGAAGTACATACAACATGGGTGAAGCACATAGGTCGAGACCGACCCACGCTAACGTGCCAATTGACATGTGGGGACAGGACAATATCGATCAGAGGTATGCTCGACACAGGGGCAGATGTAACGGTAATATCGTACATCTTTTGGCCACGCAATTGGAGCTTGGTCGCGCCATTGGGCTCTCTCTCAGGCATCGGGGGAGCATCTCTGTGTCTGCAAAGTGAGAATTCCGTCGTTGTCACGGGACCAGGAGATAAGACGGCGATCATTCGTCCTTTTGTCGTCCAAAAGCCGATCACAGTCTGGGGTCGGGACCTTTTGGCACAATGGGGTGCGAAGATCGAAGTGGATTTTTAATAGGGGTCACTGCAGCACTCGCCACACTGAAGCTGACATGGAAAACAGATGATCCAGTTTGGGTGGATCAGTGGCCCCTTGAGCGGAAAAAATTGAGTGCTTTGAAAGACCTGGTCCAAGAACAATTGCAGAAGGGACACATCAAGCCAACAGACAGCCCTTGGAATTCTCCGGTGTTTGTCATCAAGAAAAAGCTATCGGGCAAATGGAGGTTGTTACACGATCTCAGGAAGATCAACGAAGTCATAGAAGACATGGGGCCACTTCAGTTGGGACTTCCATCTGTCTCAATGATTCCCAGAGATTGGCAGCTTGTGGTCATTGACCTCAAGGATTGTTTTTTCAGTATCCCACTCCATCCAGATGATGCTCCGAGATTTGCCTTTTCAGTTCCGAGTATCAACAGGGAAACGCCTCTGCAGCGGTACCATTGGGTCGTTCTTCCACAAGGTCTAAAGAATTCTCCGACGATCTGTCAATGGTACGTGGCACGAGCTTTGGCACCAGCATGGAAGAAATTTCCGAAGGCGAAGATCATTCATTACATGGATGATTTGCTCATTGCAGCATCAACACGACAGGAGCTGCAAGAAGCTCGCGATTGTGTGATCGCAGAGGTGCAAAAGGCAGGTCTGGAAATCAGCATTTCAAAGATTCAAGTGGTTGCACCTTGGAAATATCTAGGGTGGAAAATTTCAGAGAAAACAATAAAGCCTCAGAAAGTGGAGATCAGCACAAAGGTCAACAATTTGCATGATTTGCAACAGCTTTTGGGAGAAATCAACTGGATGAGACCAGTTTTGGGAATCACAAACAGCGACATTCCAGCGCTGCTTGATCTCTTGAGAGGAGACACAGACATTCGTTCTCCCAGGACACTCACGCCAGAAGCGAGAAAAGAGTTGGAGAAAATCACGAACGCGATACAGAAAAGGCAGGCACATCGATTTGTTCCAACGTTGCCTTTTCAGTTGGCAGTGCTGGGGAAGAAAACACAGTTCCATGGTTTGATCTTCCAATGGGATGAATCACAAAAGGACTCTTTGATAATCATAGAGTGGATTTTCCTACCACACAGGCCCACGAAAACGATTCTCACAGATTTGGAGATGGCAGCACAAATCATCATAAAGGCGAGAACAAGGCTGCTGACAATGGCAGGAAGAGAATTCTCAGTCATCAGATTGCCTCTGAAACGAGACTATTTCGATTGGGCAATGCAACAATCGAAAGACCTGTTAATCGCGTTGTTAGCGTTCCCAGGAACTTGCACAGTCCACTTTCCACAACACAGAATACTGCAATCGCAAATATGCTATAGAGCAAAACCACGAATAAGTGAAGAACCTTTGGACGGGATCACAGTGTTCACGGATGGCTCAGGGAAGACACACAAGTCAGTGATCACGTGGAGAGACTCAACGACAGGGGATTGGGAATCAGACGTGAGGATGGTTCAGGGCTCTCCACAAATTGTGGAGTTGGCAGCCGTTGTCCGGGCATTTCAGTTGTTCAAACAGCCTCTCAATCTGGTGACAGATTCCGCATATGTTCCGGGTGTGGTCAAGAGATTGGAGGGTTCGCTCTTGAAGGAAGTCAGTAATGAGGTTTTATACTCATACCTGACAAGCTTGAAAACACTGCTAGAGAGCAGGGAAAGAGAGTATTTTATCACACACATTAGAGCGCACACGACACTTCCGGGGTTTTTAGTGGAAGGGAATGCTCGGGCGGACAGGTTGACAATGCCCATTTTGCAAACACTGCCGGACATTTTTGAGCAGGCAAGATTAAGTCATGCGTTCTTTCATCAGAATGCGCAAGCGCTAATGGAGTCCTTTTGTCTCACAAAGAGTCAGGCGAGGGAGATCATTAGTGCCTGTCCAGACTGTCAGCTTGTGCTTCTACCGGGGCCATCAATCTGCGGGGGCTGCAAAGTCTTCAGTTGTGGCAAGCTGATGTCACGAAATATCCATCTTTTGGGAGGCTCAAAAATGTTCATGTTTCTGTAGATACATTCTCAGGTGCAGTCTTTGCTTCAGCACATGCTGGAGAAACAGCAGACCATGCTTGCCGACATTTTCTGCAGGCATTTGCAGCATTAGGTGTGCCTCAGGAGATAAAAACAGACAATGGTCCAACATACACTGGCAGGGTGCTTGACAGATTCCTGAAAAGATGGGGTGTCAGACACACGCTTGGTATTCCACATTCACCCACAGGTCAGGCGATCATTGAGAGAACACATCACACCCTGAAATCCCTTCTGGACAGAGAAGGGGTGAGCCAGAGGCAAAACCTCACATGAAATTAAATAAGGCACTGTACGTGCTGAATTTCCTAAATAGCTCATCCTCGGAACCTAATCCACCAATCGTGAGACATTTTCTAAACAACACACAGGCAAAGCTAAAGGAAAACCCTTTAGTTTTGATCAGAAACCCAGAGACAGGACAAATAGAGGGTCCTTTCAAACTAATCACTTGGGGCAAGGGTTTCGCTTGTATTTCCACAGATCGAGGTCTGAAGTGGGTGTTGGCGCAGCACGTGAAGCCATTCCGAACGCGAGAACACGAGAACACTGATCCAAGAAACAAAGAGACGAGTACTCAGACAGAAGTCGAGACTCAGACTGCAAAGAACGACCCGGAAGAGAAATAAAAAGAAACTAAGGACTTTGGGGGTTTTCACATAAAAACGAAAGAGATCTTCTTGGTGCAAACAGAAGGGGGAGATGTGGGATCTCAGCCTCTCAGAACTGGGGTGAATAGTGAAGGGATAAGTTAATTGGAGTGTGAGATAAAGGGTTTAAGATTTCTGTACAGGGGGGTCTAGAGAAGTAAGATGGAGGAATTGGGGCGTGCCCTTCTCCTCCTTCTTCTTCTTCTTCTTGGCCTCCATCTTCTGTGGTGATGTTGGCACTTTGGGATTGGACCTTACTAAAGTGTACTGGTTAATAAGGGTGAAAGGTATTGGAGAAAAATGATAAATATTGTATACGTAACTCCGAGTATAAAGATAGGTGACCGCCCCAGGGGCTCTCAGTGTGTGCCCATGGCTGACTGCTGAGCAGAACTCTGTCAGGCCCAGAGAAAATCTTTTAGATAAGCATTTAATAAACACCGAGACCGAGAAAAGATCTGAAGTCCCTTCTCGTCCTTTGGAGCGCGGGCGGCCCAAGGCCACCTTGGGCCTTCCCAGACCATCTAAACAGCCGAAAATCCGACAGGGCTGGAGCCCTTGGGCTGTGAGCAGAGGCTGAGGGAGCTGGGCTGGTCCAGCCTGGAGCAGGGAAGGCTGAGGGACTCCTCATCCCAGCCTGGCAGTGCCAGCGATGAGGGGATGAAGAACACAGAGCCAGACTCTTCACAGGGGGCTGGTGGGAGACAAAAGCCAATGGGTGGAAGGGGAAAGAGGGGAGATCAGCCAGGGCATGAGGAGATGAAATGAGTCAGGCTGCTTTCAGCATTTCCTCAACACCAAGAGCAGCCTGACCCCCTTCTCCATCCACCGCTAGCAGCTCTGCAAATCAGGAATTGTTTGAGCTGTTTTGCCCCCACTCAAGGATGAGCATGCTGATACAAGAAATTAATTGTGTTCATACCTATCACAAAACGCCGTTTGTCTGAAATTAATTTTAGTATGGAAATCACTTGTGGATATTGAACATCAGATGCTGCTGAGACATTGCACATAGCTCAGGGAAGAGCGTGATTGTTATTAAATTGTTTCCTGCTCAACTGTGGTCTGTTGGCCATGAAGAGAAACTTTCTGTGCCTCTGAGTCTCACCAGTTCCTGATCCCCAAAGGACACAAACTTGATGGGTTGTGGTTCCCACTCCAGTGGTGGCACTTGCACCTCCCTCCATAGCAAGAGCAGAGCTCCCTTGTCCCAGAAAGTCCCTGGCAATGCAGGGATGAAGGAAACAGGACAGACTGTGGGGATCAGGGGCAGGGCACAGTCAGGGATTTGGAGCCTGGTTGTGAGCCCCGTGCAGGGCTTGTCCGCTGGCCTTGGTGGACCTCATCCAATTGTCCTGGGCCCATGGATGGCTCCAGCCTGTCCAGATCCCTCTGCAGAGCTTCCTGCCCCCCAGCACAGCCACACTCCCACCCAGCTTGGGCTCACCTGGGAACTGACTGAGGGTGCCCTCGATGGCCTCATCCAGATCAGCAATAAAGAGATTTCACTGACCTGGCCCCAATCCTGAGCCCTGGGGACACCCCTGGATGTGACTCCATTCCTCAGCTGCTCTGAGTGCCAGGAGTTGGGTGAGGGAAATGGCGGGGTGGGGGTAGGAACAAAGTGTGATTGACTGTCAGCCATGAAGGATCTTGATTTTCATATCTATTCAGACTGCATTTGAAGGGGTTGGGGGTCAATATCAACTGGACATTGCTGATACCAATCTATAAACAAGAAAAGAAAACTGGACAAAACCAGTTCTCTCTGCTTAGTTTTCAATATACCATATTCACTTTAAATACACCTCTGATATCCGACTAATTAACCACAGAACAATTGAAAACTTCAAATTTTCCCAGGGGTTTTTCTTGTTTAAATGTTTTAAACAAATGTTTAATAGCCTTTTCCACTGAATTCCTCAACTGAGTAGCTCAAGAAAGAAGAGGCCTCTGGAATAGTAAAATTCATCAGCAACCTCCAAGCGGCTGAGGATCCATCCCCATCAGAGCAGCAATGAACAGAAATGGGCACAGCTTTGTGGCTGCCCCAGCTTTGGCATGGGCCCTGGGCCTGGAGCAGGAGTAGCTCTTGAGGGCCCCAAGGCCACGGCTCTTGTGCTGCCCTGGGTAGATGGGATGGCAGCAGGGGCTGCAGAGCTCTCAGCACCTCAGCCCGAGGGCAGCAGGGCAGACAGGGAGCCTCCTTTGGCCTTGGCCAAGCACCTTCCCTCATGGCTGGAGCCGAGTCCTGTGGCAGCTGCAGCTGCTGCTGTGCCCTTGCCAGGGGCTGAGGCCATGGGGCAGTGCCCAGAGCAGCCTGGCTTGAGCAGAGTTTTGGGGCCAGAGCCAGCTGGGCTGGGCTGGGGAGAGGCCCTTGGTGGTGCCCAGAGCTCAGGGCAGCTGGCAGAGCTTGCAGGGAGCTGGGCTGGCCTCAGAGAGCCTGACCCAGAAATCATCAGTGTCCATCTCAGCCTGGCTAAGCGTGCACGGACAGGACTCCGGCTAGGCCTTGTGGGGCAGGGCCAGCACCTGTGCAAGGCATTGCAAACAGGCAAGTGGCCCAGAGAAGAGGCTGCTCTGTGTCCTTGGTGGCATGGACAGAGCAGGGAGGGGGCCCAGGACATTTGTCAGTGCCAGCCTCTGTGCCCATGCATTGGCAGCCCTGGCTGCTGAGCCCAGCTTTGACCTGGGCTGAGTTTGGCTGTGGCCCAGCTCCATCCTCTTGTAGGGCTCAGGGCCTGTTCCCGGCCAACGCCAGCCCTGGCTGCCTCTCTGCTGGCCCAGAGGCTGGCAGAGCCCGGGGCAGGGCTGTCTGTGCAGCCCCACAGGTGCCACGGGCTCTGCAGGAGCTGGCAGAGGCTGCCCAGCAGGGAGGCCGTGGGGCACAGAGCCCCAAGGCTGCTGTGGGCACCACGGCACAGGGCCCGTTCCCAGCCGCAATGCTCCTGGCCTGGGCTGGGCCTGCACAGGGGCTGGGCCACCATGGCTGGGCCAGCACAGGGCCACAAAGGGGCCACGCAGCCGCTGCCGGGGCTGACAGCAAGGCCAGGCACACACAAGCAATTGCTGAGCATGGCCTGTGCTGGCCAGGCCTGACGGGGCCAAAGGAAGAGCTCAGCTGCCCCTGGGGGCTGCAGGAACAGTCCAGAGCCCAAAGAGCCTCCATGGCTGTGCTGGACACCAAGGCTGCAGGAGGGAAATGCAGGGCTGCTGCAGGTTGGGGAGGGCATTGAATTCCAGCACACACCTCAGCTCTCTGATGAAAACGGCACCATGCTGGGCCCTGTTTCAGGCTGGAGCAGAGCAGTTGTTGATGGGACAGCAGCCCATTGAGACTGTCAGGATGGATGGGACAGGATGGGATGGGACGGAGCCCTGTGGGGCTGTTTTTGTTTTGTTACAGTTTAGATCCCATCTATTGGATCTTAAAGGTGAAATTTTATCTTAAGTTTAAAAGCAAAGTTTTAAAATTTATATATATGTGAGGATTTTGCCAAAATTAGCTCATGAAAAAGAGAGCAAAATCAAATTATATGCTGGTGTTGGTGGGTTTTAATTGCTTCTTGTCGTGCAGATTTGCCTGTCGAGCAACCAAAACCAAATGTTTGGTTGACCTTAGCTAAGGCAGCAGGCTTGGATACCATATGTTTGTCTCATTCGGAACCAGAAAGGCCTTTCTCAACCTGTCTGGTTGGTGTGCCAGTAAAAGATTTGCCTTTGATCAAAAAGCAATCCAATGGTGAGCCTGGTGAAACTGACAATAGGACAATCCTGTATTGAATTGGAAAGTTTGGGCCAAAGAACTTTCCAAAGAAGTATTAGAAATCCTTGGTTCTTTAACAATAGATTTTTGCCTTACATTTATAGCTAATGATTAGTGAGAACATGATCCTCCAAAGTACAATGTTACTCCCCATTATTTTGCACACAGAAACTTAAGTTTTTGGTGTAATTATTCAAACAGTTGGGATGTGCCTTCTGAGGCTGACCAATATCCACGACAATCGCCCAAGGGATATTGTTCATTTGTGGACATTGGGCTTGACAAGGCAATCCATCACACCTTGAAGGTGGCCCATGTAGCATTGGAATACTCACTGTGATAGCACCTACTGCCAAGGCAGTCATTAAGAACAAACTAAGGGGAACAAGATCTGCTCGTCATTATGATGAAAACTGTAAGAGTGATTTCATGCCTTGGAAGGCTGCAAAAAGAGTTTCACCAGGTTTGTTTTTACCCCAACTGGCTTCAGCAATGGCATTGAAACAATTAGATCGGGTTGGATATTGGCTGAGTAAACAAACTAATGCCACATCCACCGAAATCAGTGATATGTTGACTGATGTTAATAGTGTTAGACCTGCTACCCTTCAAAGTAGAGCAGCAATTGATTTTCTTTTACTGGCCCAAGGACATGGTTGTGAGGAATTTGAAGGACTGTGTTGTATGAACCTGTCTGATCATTCTGAATCTATCCACAAAAGCATGCAAAAACTGAAAGATTTGACAGCTTCAATTAAGGAAGATGGTGGGTCCTGGTTAGATGATCTGTTCCAAGAATGGAGCTTTGCACCTTGGCTAAGGGAACTTTGTAGGATAGGTCTCTATATGTATTGGGGGTTTTGGTAGTGATAGTAGTACCTTGCATAGGTCAGTGTGTGCGACAAATGATGGACAGAACTATCAAAGAAGTTTTTATCACACAAGAGAGAGAGAGGTAGGAAAAGGATTCACAGAGAGTTCTTGAAATCTCACAGAGATGGTGGGTGAAGGTATAGAGATGGAGGAAGGTTTCGAATTAAGGCCTTGGAATTGACAAGACTTTTTCGAACAATGACTTGTAACTATTGTCAGGCATAATTTATGGCCTTTGAACTGACTGGACTTTCACAACATTAAAATTGCTGTGTTGTAATATAACAATGCTTAGTGCAAGCGAGAAAATGCTTTAAATAGGTAATAAGCAGAAATATTATAGTAAGGCTACAAAACACAAGTAATAAATGACACGATTATGAAGGTTTCTTTTTAGGTGAACAGGAGGGGGAATTGTGGGAATCCACAAAATTAGAGGGTTTTGGGGAAAGCTGCAAAAGGAAGGCCCCAGAGGCAGTAGAACTGTGATTAGAGCTAAGCAGCAGTCATGAGATAGGTCAGCAGAAAAATTATTTAAGCTGTAGAAAATCAAGGACAAATAGAACACTGATCTGTGTATTAATGCTTGTCTAGAATAACTCTCTAAAAAGCAAGGGTAGAAGCCCTTTCCCTACCTGATGGGATGCGGGCTGGCAACTGCTGCTCTGAAGATGTGCAGCTGCCCCTCTCTGGAGAGGTCATGGAAGGGCTGTGATGGTCTACAGGAGCCAGAGGAACAATGAGCTCAGGTTGGCATTTAAGCTTCATGGGAACAAGCAGAATGAAGAGCTCACAGTGGAGATGAAATTTGCCTGTGCCTGGCTCCTCCGATGAAACCCCGAGAAGTCTAGATGAAGCAAACACCTTCTCCCAAGAAGCTAGGAAAACCTCAGAGTCCTGAGCACCTGCACTTAGCCTGGAAGGGCCTGGAGGCAGCTCTGAATCCTCAGGTGAGGCAGCACTGAGGTCCTGGTATGAGAGCACTCTGTAGCAGTGAGGGAAGGAAAAGGGAAGCAAAGGGAAGGCTGGGTCATTATTGGTCTTTGGGTGTGTTTCCCTTGGCAGCAACTGTACTGTCAGGGAAAACAAAAGCTCCCTGAATGGTTAAAACTGAAAATCAGGGACAAAGACTCTCTAACTAGTCAAAGTTACAAAGTGGTATGTTCATTACGCCGGCGGCCAGCACAGGGGAGGGTCATTCCCGAAATGCGTGACCACTGGCCGGGCTCGGCTTGGCACTGCACAGCACAGCAGGATCCAGCAGGACAGGGAAGGGCAAGGCAGGCAGGGAAGGGCAAGGCAGGGCACTGGGAGCAGTGACAGGCTGAGTCCTCACGCTGCATCCCATGCCTGGGTAACCATCGGGGACCGAGAGGAAGGACATTGCTCTGTCTTGGCTGCGAAAAGGATGAAAAGGAGGAGTTAGAAAACATTAATTTGGACTCCTTTTCAGCAGACTAGCTGGTTTTATCTCACCATGTCTGCCTGTCTTTGGCAGAATTGGCACATTTCTTGTGATTCGGAGTCAGCTACGGCAGCAGGAATGGGAAGCAATTTTGTCAGCATTGATATCAAAGCCAAAGTGCTGCCCCATGGATGGATGTTGCTTTCTTCAAGAGATTTCTGGCCGAGAGTGGTAGTGAATTCATGCTGATGTCTTCCCAAAGGGCATTGCCTTTTTCTTTCCTCAGGAATCACCTCTTCTTTTTTTCCCCCCATCTGGGGACAGGTCCAATGCAAACGTCTCCTGCAGCCAACTCTTGTCACTGTAGACTCACAAAGGAGATCTTGCAGTGGGGAGAGACTCCCTAGAGCTGCTGTGGAGAGCTGAGGGGGGAAGCTTTGTCCCTTAGTCTTGAAGTGTTGTTGGGGAGCTGCTTGTGCTCTGGGAGACAGACACCAATGATGTTTATCCAAGCCTTGCCGGTTCATTCCTGAGCTTGCTGACACACCACAGAGACTTTGGGGTTGACGTATTGGCAAACAAATTTCAGTCTGGACACTTTTTGAAATGCTTCAATTATTCTTTTTTTGCTTTTCTGCGGAAATGTTGTCATCATCTATTCCTTCAAGAGAATCTTTTCCTACTTTTTGGGGAATTCCTTTTGCTGCCCTCCCAGATCAGACCAATTCCCAGGGCTCCTTCCCAAAGTGAGGTGCAGCCCATGGCCTCCACTCTCCAGCTGGAACAGAAGGAAGCACAGAGTTTGCTGCTGTGGGAGAGGAGCTTCTCTTTCCTGCCTGCTTTCCCTTTGGGACAGATTGGTATGTGCTCATTTGATAAAGGCAGGTTTAAACTCTGAAGCAGTTGTGTTTCAAACTGCTCCCTCTTCGAGCACGTCTGTGGGTATCCTTGGACAAAAGGCCTCTTGGTGGGAGCTCCCTGTGGCAGGTTAAGGAAGGAGGTTGATATTTCAGGGTTGTGACTGTTGAAAGCAGCTGGTTTCTGGAGGTGTCCAGAATTGGGAGTGGCTCTTTTTCTCACCTGCCTGAAGAAAAGAAAGTTGCAAAGTAGGAATTTCGTTTGTGGACATGGCCATCAGGGCTGTTTGCCAAGAGATGGGCTGGCAGAGAGGCAGGTCTCGTGCTAAACTGGCTGTGTGTTTGTTTTGATGGTGGAGAGGGTCAGAGATGCAGACACAGACACCAGCTGAAGGAACAGTGTAATTTACTGTAATGCAAAAGTGCAAACAAGAGTCAGGAAAGGATAAGCTAAGCAATGCACCTCAGCATTATTACAATAAGGTCCTTCTGGTGATTAAGGAAGGTCCATCACCAGGTAGCCCAATGGTTTCCCCTTCATCCAGAGCTGCACATCATCTGGGGGAAGCTGTCCCAGCCCAGCCCTGCAGAGCCACGGCCGGGAACCGGGAAATCCTGCGGTGCCTCCACCTTTGGCGGCCACGAGGCTCCCGAGAGCGCTGTGAGAGTAGCCCGGCTCTGACAGTGCTGGACGAGCAATGTGCCAGAGCTTCTGCTGAGGGCACAGCTGGTGTCATTCTCCTCTTGTTTTTCTCTCCGAGCCTGCCCAGGGCTCAAGGAGGAACCAAGGCCAGGTGTGGCCTTGTCCATTTTCGTCATGCAGAAAGGTGAAGACGTGTTTCACCAGTGAATGGATGCAACAATCCTTTTGATAATAACACTTGGTTAAGGAGCAGATACATAGAATATTGGGTTGGGAATGTCATCTAGAGGGCAAGTTTGGCTCAGGTCCTGTTGTTGAGGCTTCAGTCAGGGTCTGTTGTTCAGGCCTTAGTCCATCAGTATTTTGTGGTGCAAATCACACCTGTGCAAAGTGGGAAACAAATAAGTCTGTCTTTAGCACATTTGAGACAGGGAACAGGATTAGCCCTGCAAGGCCAGGATGGGGCCAGGAGCAGAAGGCCAGCACCCTGCTTTTGCCCCCAGGCAGCCCTGCAGAGCAAGCAGCCCCTCCTGCCCAGGGGCTGAGGTGCCCGAAGCTGCCTCCCCGCTGTGCAGCTCTGCAGAGCCCGCGGGGCGCAGGGTCCTGGGCAGCCAGGGCAGCCCGGCTGCCTTGGGGCACAAGGAGTGGCCCAGAGAGAAGCTGCTGCCCTTTGCTTTGCAGCTGTTCCTCAGAGTCTTGTCATTAATTCACAGTGTCTGATGTGTTTTCCTCTCCCAAATTTAACACAGCTTTTTGAGAAAATTGACTGATGCAGCTTCTGCTGCAGCTGGGGGTGCTTTTGTCTGCAGGTAAGGGCAGGTGATTTGAATCAAGGACGGAGTCCATTGTTAACACCCCAGCCTTTGCCAAGTCAAGAAAGCCATTCACAATTGGGCTACCACAACTGAGCTGTTTTCCTAGGTTTTGGAAAGCTACCACCTTAAGAAACCCAACTGATTTTCCTCCAGGAGGATACCAGCAGTAGCATGATGCCAATGTTTTTCACCCCTTTTCAGTGTCTTTTAAGAGTTCCTCAGTACCCAGCAGGAATGAAAGAACCTGTGATAATGTGATTTGAGAGTTTTGTGTTGTTGGTTGCCACATGAGTGTCCATGACAAGCTGAACAGCCCACTCGTGGCTCTGTCGAGTTAAATTTATCCCAAATCTGTGCAAACAGCAGCCCTGAGATGCTGAGAAGAGCAGGCACAGTGGGTGGGTGTGCACGCACACACCCTGAGGCTGACTGCTCTGTGGGCAGAAGGTTTTGAACTGTTGTAAATCATTACATTCCCAAGCTGGAGGAAGAAAACAAATCTATATGAAAAGATATAAATCTATATGGGATGAAAAGATATCAAAATGAATGAAATAATACATATTAATTTATCATATCTGTAATTTAACACCTATATACTATTGCCGGCAGGGGGTCTCTGTAAAAATCACGATCATGACGGGGCTGCTGAGGAACGCGCCTCGAGCTGTTTGTTTTCCAGCATCAGTCTCATTCCATGGTTATGACAATGGGAAGATGCCAGCAGCTCACATCTCTGGCAGTGGGCAATGGACTTAATGATACAACTTACTTGAAAAGTTTTTTGACCAATCACACAAAGCAGAAGCATGTTGACAGTAGTTCTACCCAACCACTATAAGCACACGTACCTTTGGTTAAAACACTGCTTGCCTATTTTGAATACAATACCTGCTTGTAAACCTTAAAACACAATGCACCGAGCTCCATTATTAAGCTTAGAAGTTCCTAATATCTTGCTAGAGATATTTTTTTGAAGCTTAGGGAGTCATTCTAGCCAAGTATTAATACACAGACCATTGTTCTATTTGTCCTTACTTTTCTACTTCTTATATAAGTTTTCTGCTGACAAATCTTATGGCTGCTGCTTAGCTTAACTGCAGTTCTGTTGTCTCTGAGGCCTGCCTTTTGCAGCTTTCCCAAAACCCTCTGATTTGAAGGATTCCCACAATTCCCCCTCTGGGTACAACTAAAAAGAAACCTTTGTAACCATGTTGTTTATTAACTACCTTGCATTTCATAGCTTTACTATAGTATACCTGCTTATTTCTTGCTTAAAGCATCCTTTTTGCTCGCATTAAGCCTTGCTGTATTGCAACACAGCAATTTTAATGCTGTGGAAGTCAAGTCAGTTCAAAGGGCATAAGTCATGTCTGATAGCAATTACAAGTCGTTGTCCAAAAAAAGTCTCGCCTGTTCCGAAGTTTTAATTCAAAACCTTCCTCCATTTCTATACCATCACCCATTTCAAGAACTCTCTGTGAATCCATTTCCTACCTCTCTGTCTTGTGTGATAAAAACTTCTTTGATAGTTTTGTCCATCATTTGTCACACACACCGACATATGCAAGGCATTACTATTACTATCACTACCAAAACACCCAGTACATATAGAGACCTATTCTACAAAGTTCCCTTAGGCAAGGTGCAAAGCTCCATCCTTGGAACAAATGATCTAACCATGACCCACCATCTTCTTTAATTGGAGCTGTCAAATCTTTCAGCTTTTGTATGCTTTTGTGGATGGATTCAGAGTGATCAGACAGGTTCATGCAATGCAATCCTTCAAATTCCTCAAAACCAAGCCCATGTGCCTGTGAAAGAAAATCAATTGCTGCTCTGTTCTGTAAGGCTGCATGTCTGACAGCACTAACATCAGTCATCATGTCACTAATTGCAATGGAAGTAGCACTGTCTTCTTTCTTCAGCCAACAACCCAGTCGGAATAATGGTTTCAATGCCTCGCCCGAGGCAAGTTGATGTAGAAATAAAGTTGATGTACCTCATTTTGCAGGGCCCTAGGGTCTGAAATTGCTATTACAGGTTTTTTTGTTATGATGAATGGCAAACCTTTTTTCTCTGTGTTTTCTCTTGATGGCTTTTTTAACGATAGGTGCTATCACAGTGAGTTGCATGATGCTACATGGGCCACCTTTAATTTTTGAGGGAATGTCCTGCCAGGCTCTATCTCCACAAATGAGCCAATATTCTGTTGCTTATTGTCATGGGGACTCATCTTGGTCATCTACTCGTCAGCAGTTTCACCCTTAGGGGGCACTGGGGTAGTACAATTGCACCACAAACTTGAGTATCTGTCCTCAGGATGATGGGGAGTAACATTTAACTGTGGATCTCCCTGGTATTGAAACTCAGCGCAAAATTCCATCACCAATGAACCAAGAATTCCAATTCTTGAGGTTCAGATGGTGCTTTAAGAAGATCAGGGGCCCAGTGACGTCAGCTGGTTATGGGATTGGTCTCGTTGGCAGCCTCACACCAATATTTGTCATGATTGGGTATTGGCTACTCCTTGGCTGGCACAGGCACACCGACCAAACAGGTTGCAAAGGATTTGTCTGGGCTCAAATTGGTCAAACACATGGTGTCTGAGCCTGCTGACTTGGCTAAAGCAAGGCAAACATTCATTTTTTCGTTGATCTACAGGCATGTATGCACAGCAAAAGCAAGCAAGCAAAACCAACAAGTGCCAGTATATCCTTTGATCAAACTCCATGTTCCTGTTCAGCTGTTTTTAGGATGAAGCTTGCCCATCTATTTCAGTTCTCAAGCAAATCTTTTAGCACTTGTTCAGGGACTGGCCAACTATAGGGCACTAAACTGTCCCTATAACCTTCAATTTTTACAAATTTGGATATCTTAGAATTCTTTTGAACACAATGGACACCACGCTTTTGCTGAAAGAGCTCTATGAGACAAACCATTTTCACAGTCAAAAAATCAACATCAAACTTAAGATTTGTAGCTTTCACAGGCTGAACAGGGAACGTCTGGCATGCACCATAGCTTCTCTGTGCGGCTCACATCTGCGTGCTCATTTCCTTGCTGGTGGAATTGTCGCTGCGCTCTTGTGTATGAGACGGCTTCACGTCCTTTGCAGGGACACACTTAGGTCCGGCACCTGTGCAAATACAAGCATACCTTTTGCCCCAAGTGATTAGTGAAAATGGTCCTTCAATTTGTCCTAACTCAAGGTTTCTGATCAAAACTGAAGGATTTTCTTTCAATTTTTCCTGTGTGCTGTTTGAAAAGTGCCTAAAATTTGGAGGATTAGGTCCTGCAAATGAGCTATTCAAAACATAAAGACATCTAAAGCTTTGCTCAGCCTCATCTGGGGTGTTGCTTGGGCCACTCCCCCTTTTGTTGATCTAGAATGGGATTTAGAGTGTGGTGCGTCCTTTCAACAATTGCCTGACCTTTGTGGGAATAAGGAATTCCAAAAGTGTGGCGAACACCCCAGTCCATCAAAAATGTGGCCAATTTTTGAGCTGTGTATGTGGGGCCATTCATCAGTTTTCATCTCATGGGGGGTCAGTTTGGTAGGCTCTGGACCCAGTGACACTGATAAGGACAAAAGCAAAAGACAAGAGGCGCTCTCTCTTCCCAGGACCAAAGTCCCACAGCTTTAATGGCGAGCGACTCCAGGAGAGAAAGGGAGTATCCAGGGGAGGAAAGAAAATGTCCAAGGGAGGAAAGAGAGCGTCCACCTAATGGGAGGAGATTTGAAACCCTGGGGGAGGAGGGTGGGTAGAAAGGAACTACCATAATTCAACATAATAAATCACCACACTGAAGTTTTCTGCATAAATTGCTGCACTTGTTGCAAACAAAATCCTAAAATCTCCCCAAAAGCAACCATGTAGTCCCAAATGACGACAGTGTGGGAGAAAAACCACTCAACCCCCCTGTATACCCAGGCACCAGGTGTCACAGGGAGCACCAACCCCTGCAACTAGAAAGTCCACACACACAGGCTCATGGGAAAGGAGTATATCTTTATGAGGGGACAGAGTGCTCACTTTTCTCAACACAACACACACCATCCACCACATCAGCATCCACCCACATCATCTTCCTCAAACATCCACACACTGAAAACACAACCACAATTACAACACACAGGAAAAATAGCAGCAATGAAACAGGATTTGCTCAATTCACCCCCAGAATTGCTAGCAGGTCCTTATTGACACAGCAAATCCTTTCTGCCAGCAGCCAGACCCAAACCCAAACTGTACAGGCGTACGTTGTGCACAGGACATCTCTGTGTGACTTGTGAACAGCCCTTCCCCTGCATACACCTTACGGGTTACTTTATACAGAGTTAAATGTTCCCTTTCTCCACAGTCCCAGCAGTCTTGTCTGTCCCCCACAAGGAACAACTGAGAGCGGAGGTGCCTCCAGGAAAGGAATGTCCTGGCAGTGCCCAGAGACATCCAGAGCCCGGTTGTTCTCGCTGGAGCAGAGAAGCGTTCCTGCCGCGGTCACCAAATGAGGTGTGGAATAGAACTCACCACAGTAAAAGGTAGAAGGTGGTGCGTTTATTACAGCACTAGGCACACGAGGAGTTGTGTCTTAAAGACGTGTGAAGAATCACCGCCGCTCTACTTATCTAAAAAAGTCCTAATATTCATATAATTCCCAAAATGACTAATACATATTCATTACGTAACCCCACCTACCCCCTTTGTATTAAAATGTATTATAATTGAGTCCAAAGTTCCCTCATATTTGCGGATTCTTTCACATTACATGGGTGGGTGGGTTTTAAAGCGGGGAATGGTCTCCTTCTGATGAAGCCAAGACGTCTTCCTCAATTTGACCTCTTTCCTTATGACCTGTTGGCAGGCTTTCGCACCCCTTGGCTAAAGCTGAAATTTCGGGGCCCAGGTGCAGGCTACGGTCCTCTTCTTTGTCACAAAGAAATCCGCATCTCATCCTGCTTCTTTAAACATAGTAAAGACAGGCAAGTGATATATTACCCTAGCCTTAACTACCTTATCTGCTAAAAATTAACTATCCCTTATTATTTCCACTCTTCTTGCTATACTCTTTCTGCCTAACTAAATCTTGCTAAAATTTTAACTCTTCCAGTTCTTTTAAATCCTGGATTCATTGGCCTCATCTCACACACCAGCCATGTGTGAGCCGATGCTGTAACTGGGAAATTCCACTCCTGAGCAGGAGATGCAAGGCCTGGTTCTGAGCTGGAAGGGTGAGAAGGATGAGATGCACAGCGTTTTGATCCAGGGGATGTCCTGAAAGTGCACTACCTACCTGCCCCTGCTGCCGAGTACCACGCTCCACCTCCTTCTCCTGCTCAGCAGATTTTTAGGAATCCAGGGCTTGGTATGTATGATTTGCTACTGCAACAAATAGAATGAATTTGCTTTGCAATCCCAGTTTTGTCCTGGGTTATTTTGTGCATGGGTCTCCTCCTGAACCTGTGTCAAAGACTGGCAGGGACTAAAGGACACTCCTATTCTCATGTCAGTAAATTTGGAGAAGTGATTTAAGTATCAATTAGTCAATAAGTATCAATGAGTAAATCAAATAATTTGGGGGAATATTTAGCCTGTGAGTTTCAGCAAAGTATTGCGTATGTCTTAGATCCATGGATACAAACTAGTAACTGAGATTCCTGGGTGTGCACGTGTTGGGGAAGTGACTCCCCACACACCCAGTGCTGAGATCAAGGATTGCCTCTTTTCTAACCCTGACCTGGCAGCAGGGATTGGGCCCTGCTTGGTAATGTTCATTTTGAAGACTTCTGTTGAGCAGGTAAGAATGGTCAAAATGAAATCTTTTCCAGCTGTTTCCCTTTGGTTCACCTGTTTGAGGGTTAAAATTCTGTGCTGCAGGTGTGCTGGGTGTGTGCAGAGCAGTGCAGCCCCAGGAACCCCTTGGCTTGCCCACAAGTTGTCATGCCTTGTTGCAGGTGTGCCCAGCTGTGGCAGGAGAAGGAGCCCACAGCGCAGTGGGCACCGTGCCCTGCCCAGCCGGGGCTCTCTGGCACAGAGCAGCAGCAGCACCAGCGCCGTTCAACCCGCTCCTACCTTGGCTTCCCCTGGCACACAGAAGCCTCTGGAAATCAGCAGCGCCAGTGGCGTTCCCAGCTTGGAGCAGCTGCTTCTGGCGGGCAGATGCTGCCAGTTCAACTGCTGCCAAAGGGAAAGAAAGGCAGAGATGTACCCGCACCGGAGCCCTGGGCATGTCCAATAAAGGTGCAAATATGTGGGGAGTTTTGTTAGGAAGGATTTCAGCTGTGATGCCAACAGTGGCTTCTCTCCTGGTTCTGTGTGTTCTAGACAAGTAATGCAATGGTTGGCTCTGACAATTAAGAAGCAGATGTTATGTGGATGTTCAAATGTGTAGCGATGGTAATGTAATATATCCTCCCATAGTCCTCTTTCCAGTCCCCCTTGTAATAGCCTTGGTAGTCAGGGCGTTTGGGGAGAGCTGGCTTGTGACCAGCAGGCAGGGTGTAACAACACCTGACCTCCAGTCAGGATGCAAGAAAGTAATCTCTACCAATGGATAGAAGAGAAAGAGTTGACTGACAAAACTTTTGGAGAGGCTAAGGGTATAAAAGGCAGAGCATCCTTTCTGTAGATGAGCACATGGCTGCTAGTCACAGAGACTCCAAATGCTGCAATTTTTCCTTATTTAGTCGTTTGTTGAGGTTTACTAAACCTTTAAAATGTTAAAAGTGAGAGTCATTTCTCACATATGTAATGCTGTGGGCCATTTTCGTGGTCTGGTTTCCTTTGCTTGTGTCCCATCTGAGTGCTCAGCTGGGGTACAGGCTGTAGGTTCTTGGGGCACTCTTGGAGTTCCTCTTAGATCCCCTGAACAACAAGGTTTGTCCCATGAGGGGATTTTGTGCTGCTTTGTGACAGAGAAGAACTTCCCAGACTCTTTTGTGCTTGCTGTAGGGAAGGTTGGTTATTGCTTTGCATAAATTCACAGACCAACATGGAGCGTTTGCTTTGTGATGTCAGGGCATGGTTGCCACCTTGTCGTAGTGACATCAGAAGGTTGCCTTGGTGCACGGAAGGCCTGAGTGTCAGAGCAGCCCTAGTGCTGGCTCACATCAGGAGAATCCTCCTGGTTGGGGAATTTGTCAGTTGGCAGCTGCACTCTGACAAGAGTCTTCTGTCTTCCAGTGTTGTGGTGAATTGCCACAACACTGCTACCATGTTTCACCATCTGGCCACGGCAGCTTTTGCTGCTTATGATGTTTTTCCGCGTATTACGTGACACACTTTGTTTGTAAGTAGAGTTTTCCATTCTACTTAGATTAGGGTGTATCCTAACCTGGCTTTTGCATGTCTTCCTGCTCTTTCCTGGTGGCTGAGTTTCTGATTTTGAAACAGAAAGAGCATTAGAGTGCCAGTGGTTTGGTAAAGCTCCTGTCAAGAGGTTCAGCTAAAAAGGGGGTGTCTGTAGCCACAGGGGCAGCATTTCCAAGGGAACCTGCAGGGCTCTGTTGCCTCCACAGGAGAGTCTGTGGCAGCAGAGTCTGTCATTTCCTCAGGTTGCTGGGACAAGCAAGACACCTTTGAAAATGTAGACTGGCAGACCTTCTTTAAGGCCTTCCAAAAACTCTGTAGTTGTTCCCAGAATTCAGAGAAAGCTTCTTTCTTTTTAAATTTTGTCATGAAAGGATTTGACTGTCTAACTTAATAACCTTTTACTGAGTGCTAAGATAGTTATTCCCTTTGAAAGGAAGTGCAAACTCTAAACCAGTGAGTGTCTACTCCTGAACCCTAGAGGTGCTGCTGTTCTCTTCCAAAATCGAACTGCCGCTGCTCAGGGGAATTTTGGGAAGCTTTTCTGGGCAACTGTTTCCTGCAAGTTAATGAGAATTAGTGCATGTATCTGATTGGAAAAAAAAAAGAGTACCTAAAGGAGAGGATTTCAGAAGCTGTTTTATGTCTTTGGTAGAACAGGAGCATTGAGTATTAAAGAACAATTTGTATTTTCTTGATCACATTTGTATCCATTTACTGGCTACACAGGCCGAAGTGTAGGCACAGACAAGAATATTGTCCTGATCCCTTGCTGGCTGTGTGAATGAAATGTGTCTGCTGGAGGGATGTTGTGAAACGGGAAATCATCTCTGTTTGGGTTGACTTGTTCTGTGGGATTCAGCAGCCCAGGCAGTTTTCTGACAGCATCTGGTTAATTTTCCCTTCCCACTACAGGACAACTGAAGCATGTATTCAGCAGTGCTGAAGATCCTGAGGTGAGTGAGAAAGGAACATTTCATGTTCCTGGTGTTGAGGAATTGTAGAGCAATCTGGGAGCTTGGCCAGTGGCAGTAGAGTGTAGAGGGCCAGCAAGGAAGGCCAAAAGAAAAAACATTTTCATGCCTGAAGAAAAAATAACAAAGTGTGAAATGGATATTTTAAATTTCTATATCAGAGCTTTGAAGAACTACAAACCCAGTTTTGAAGAGAGAATCTTGCTTGCTGACGGCAGATAGGGTGGAATATTTACATAGGAGCAATTTCCTGTACAGTTGAATAAGACCATTATAATTTAGTCAGAGTCCCTTAGAATTCTATTCCTATCCAACTTTATGATATCTACTTAGAAGATGTGGTTATAGAACAGGAAGGCCATCCTGCAATGGTGTCTGCTGTATCTGAAGTGAAATGGGCACCTTTGTGGCTGGGGAGCTGCGTGGGCCAAAAGGACGCAGGGCTGGTGGCTGTGAGCAGCTGAAGATGAGGCAGCGTGGGGCCAGGGGGCCAAGAAGGCCAAGGGCACGGTGGCTGTGCCAGCAGCAGTGGGGCCGCAGGAGCAGGGCAGTGAGCGTGGCCTGTGCTGGGCAGCGCTGCGGCCACAGCTGGAGTGCTGTGTGCAGCTGTGGGCCCTGGGAAGCAGAAAGTCATGGAGGGGCTGCAGCGTGTGCACAGAAAGACAGGGGAGCTGGGCAAGGGGGGGCAGCACAAGGCCAGGGAGGAGGTGCTGAGGGAGCTTTAGCCTGGACAATGGGGGCTCCTGAGGGACCTTCAGGCAGACTGCCATAGATCCCTGCCTTAGATCCATAGAGCCAGTGCTCAGCATAGGGGCTGTTTCCCTGCAAACATCCCTTCACTGCATCCAAGTGCTTTAGACACTGGAGTGGGTAACACTTTCTTTTTTTTTTTTTTTTGTTTATTTGTTTGTTTGTTTTCTAGAAGGAGAAGCCTTGTGTAATTTCTCCTTCTCCAGGGAGCAAGGGAGCTTTTTCTCCATCTTTCCTGCCCTTTCCCAGCACTGGCAGAAACACATCACTTTCAGGTTAACGGCTCCCATGTCTTTTGGCAGCCCAGGGCATCAGTGTGTGTTGTGTTTGGGAATTGAGCAGGAAATCAATTGCATTCCAGCTGGTGCTCAGAGATTAGAGGAGCTGGAAGGGGCTGGGCTGCATTTCTGATTCCAGCCACTTTAGCCCCATCAGTGTGGTCGAGTCCAAGAGAAGAACTTGCCAACTTGCCCAAGCACAGATGCACAAAGAGTGCAGTTCCCAGCAATGCTCGGTGTCTGATTGCATTCCATAATGACCTACATGCTCCAGATGCCCCAAGAGTGTGGGTTACTGAAGCAACAGGAGAGCAATCTCGGGATTGTAGTTGAGCGGGGCACTGGATACCAAGTTCTGATGTGTGTAGCAACAGAGAGGACAGTAAAGAGAGATTTCAGTAATGAGATCTGTCTGTCTATCTATCTACTATCTATCAATCAATCAATCTATCTATCTATCTATCTATCCATCCATCCATCTATCTACGTAACATTTACATAACTGAATCTTCCTGGTTCTGGCTCTGGTCCAAGGCAGTTGGAGGTGCAGAGCTCACCTAAAGTATCCCTTTCTGGAGAGAATTAGAGACATGTTCCCTTGACCAGTTCTGAGAAGGCGGAGATGTTTCCCCCTCCAGATATGGTCGTTTTTTTCCCCTCAGAGTTGTTTTCCTCCTCCAGCCTCTTCTACCCTCAAGTCCCCAGTTAATTCTTTAAATTTCTGCCTGTCCTAGAGAGGTGCAACAATTCCATGTTTAGGTGGTGTTGGTGACTCTGGTCACACATGCTTTATGTGACACCTGGTTTCCTTCACTGGCATCCCCAGGGCTGCGTAAGTGCATTCGTTCATGGGGCCTTAGGAGAGTCTTCTCTTTCCCTCAGCAGCAGCAGCAGCAGGGAGCGGTGGCGGGGTCAGGACGAGGAGGAGGCGCCTGCCCTGGCCCTTTGCTCCCGGGCCCCAGGCCAGGAGGGCTCTGGCTGCAGCAGGGCGCTCTTCGGGCAGCCCCTGGCAGCCTCTGCACGGAGCACGGCACGCTGCCCTGTCCTGCTTGTGCCACTTTTCTTCAGCAATACCCTAGCTCCTCTTTACAAGGAAAAAACTCCAGCAATCTAAAAAGAGATCATTCAAGTACAGTTCTACCTGCCTTTGCATTGTAGTTCAGGGGATGTATTTTTTGGTCTATCATTTCATGATTTTTATGAAAACATGCATTCATATCTTCACATTTTTGTGGTTTTAATTATTCATATACCTAAACACTGCATTTTAAACTCTTGATTTATTGCAGTTGGTAATTTTGAGGTAGTATATTTTAAAATGCCACAAAACAACACCTTTTGGGTAGTTTTTCTCACTCTTAAAAAAAAACCCCATAAGCCATTTTAGTCTCTGTCTCTCCAAGTTGGTTCATATCGGCCTATTTTAAATCAGGGCTACAATACTTTTATAGGATTGAGAGAGCTCCAATGAAATGCACACTGGTGATTCCTCTTGTGGAATATCATGGCCCCACCGTAAAGCTTCTATTTACTTTTTTTTCTTCATTAGCTCAACTGCAAACACACTTTCAGTTGCAAACTTACACAAGATGAGCAAAATCAAAATGATGTGAGGGGCCTTTGAGAGCTCCTTGCTGATCTTTCTGCTTCTTCGGCTGAGCAAGGCTCTGATCTAGGCAAAGAGATTGCACTTAGTGCTACATAACCATTTGGCTGGAACTTGCTGATTTCTAGGAACAGCTGGAGGCCTCTCTCTCCCCAGGATGTTTTGGCTGAGCCAAGCTTTGCTGGGTTTTGGCTGCAAATACCATTGCCCTTGCTTTCTTCTATCCACAAGTACCATGGCTGGGCAAAAACTGCCACGTGGGCCATCTTCCAAAGGCACTCTGGTCTGGAGTTTGTGAATGAACGAGAGCCTCATCCACTTCCAAACCACATGAAAAAAATCAGGAAAGAAAACTTCCCATCCTTAACAAACAACTGACAATTCACAAGTGGATCTAGAGCTTCTTTACGCAATGAAAAGGAAGGCAATCTTCCAATGCAGTTGTGCTTTCGGGAGTTTTTCTTCTGACTCCAACTCCCAGCTGGCACTGGAAAAAGTCATGTCTCTGCAAGTGTCAGTGCCTTCTGTCTGCCATCAGTTGTTTTGCTGCAACAATCAGAACAAGAATCAGGCTGAAGAGAGGCTCAGCTGACGCTAGGAACAGGAGCTGCCCCAAGGAGAAAAAAGACATGAACTTTTACCTCCCAAACCCATCTCCCCAGAAGCTCAAGTAGGATTCCTCTGGTTCCCAGAAATACAAAGAAATAGGGCTGAGAAGACCCTTTGCAGCTATGTGTTCATGCCCAAGACTCTGCTGATGCCATTTGGGTTTTGCCTTTTTTCTTTTCTGTCTTTTCTGTATACCTTGCACATCAATTTAGAGCTCTGTAGGCTACTCGATTTGTGACTACTTTTCCCAGTCCTTTTCCATGGCCTTTGCCTAAGCAGAAAGACAAACTTCCAGAGCTCCAAGCGCCGGGGGGTAGAAGGCCCCAGTGTTATCTTGGTTCTTCCTGGGACAGACCCCTGCAGGGAGCTGGTGGACTCACCATCCCTGCAAGCCTTTGAAAGAAGACTGGATGTGGCACTCGGTGCAGTGCTTTAGTTGAGGTATTAGGCCACAGATTGAATTCGATCATCTTGAAAGTGTCTGTCTTCCAAGCCAGGGATTCTGTGATTCTGTGACTAAAGCAGCTTTTACTGCAGCCCTGGAAAGGGCTGCGGGGGCCCTTGGCCAAGGACGGGGATAAAGGCTCATGGAAAAGAAGCAAAGGGCTCAAGGCGAAGGCTGACAGGGCACAGCTGCCACAGCCCGACCCAGAGCGAGCCTCATGTCCTCCTCCTCAACCTGCGCCCTCTGCGCTGCCCTTTGCGGCGCCGGCGGCTCCTCTCGCTGCGGGGCTCCAGGGCGTGCTGGGAGCCGGGCCCTTCGTCTTCGGGAAGCGCTGGAGCCTTGGAGGCGAGCGGCTGCTGCTGTGGCTGGCAGGGGAGAGCTGCGGCTGCGGCCCCGGGCACGGCGAGCTGCCGCTATGGCCGGCTCCTGCCGCGGCTCCTGCCTCTGCTCCAGCCTCTGCTCCTGCCCTGTGCGCACAAACACGGCCGAGGGCTGCCCGGCAGCTCCGTGCAGCTCCACAGCGGGCCCGGCCGGGCTGCTGCTCTCTGCGGCCTCTGCCCGCCGCTGCCGGCCCCGCTGCGCTCCCGCCCGCCTCTGCCGCAGCCGGGCCCACACGGGAGGCAGCACATTGCGGCCGGCTCGGAAAAGCCCTGCCCGCAAACCGCCCGCCACGGCCTCGGCCTCAGGGCACAGGCTGCCGGCGTCCTCGCAGCTGCGAGCCGGCACGGGCTGCCTGCCGGCCTCGGCCACAGCTCCCGCCTGTGTCTCCATGGCCGCAGCTGCTCCGCACAGCGGGCTGAGCACAGCCAGCGCCAGCAACAGCTCCTCACGGGCCCAGGCTCTGGGCGCTCCGAGCCTGCCCTCCCCCGAATCCCAGCCCTGAGGGGCTTGGCATCCCAATGCATCCCCTGGGGACAGCAGAGTCGGCCGCTGAGCTCAGCCCATGGTGACACCACCAAGTGACCAATGGAAAATTCACCAAATCCTCATCAGAGACAAGAGAAAACTCCCATGGTGCCTGACAGCCTGAAGCAACTGCCAATTCCAGATCATTCCATCCATGTATGAAAAGAGGCTTTTGCATTAAAGCAGAAAAGAGTTATCGAAAAGGAGGGCAGGAACAAACAACAAAGTTATTTGGACTCATGCTTCTTGTGTCTGTTAGAAAGGCCAAGAAAATGCACTCCTTGCTCTTCTGACACAGCTCTCTCTGTTCATGATGTGGGACAGCGAGTGCTGATGATGTGCAGGAGCTGATGCAAGGGACAGGGACAAGGACGCAGCAGGCACAGTGCCAAGCTGACAGAGGGATGATCTCTGGCAGTGGCACTGAAGGAGAAGAGTTTGCAGACAGCACAGAAAATGGCTCTTTGTTTCACCTCTTCTTTCAGTGCTGCTAAGAATATAGCCTGGAGCAAGCTGGGAACACCAGAGCATGGAGCCCTTTCCAGGCAGGGCTGCATCAGACAGAAACCACCATGGGACTGAGGAGCCCCTGGGGTGGCAGTGAACAACCTCGGGCTCTGCTCACTGCTGCTGGCATTTTCTATTGAACCATCTCCAAGGACTTCTGTTGTGCTCTGTATTTCTAAGGGTTATCCCCCTTGGTTTGTTTTTTGTTGTCTCCTGCACCTTTTTTTCTCCATATTTTCCTATCCTGTCAGCAGCAGCCCTTGTCCAGAACTGGCTCTAAAATATCAGCAAAGTAGCTAGGAACAACAATGGGTGGAATCCTGCGGCTCAGGAATTCATATGCCAGAGCCCTGCCTGTGCCTCATGCTTTGTCAGGACCTCCTTCTCTGTGCAAAACTAGGGATTAGTGGAGTTTTTTTGCTGAAGACCTCCTGAGAAGCAAATGTTGTGCTAAGTGTCGGAGGAAGGAGACCCAGACACCAGTTGGTTCATCCAAGTCCAATTTATTGATCGAATACGGCGGGTTAAATATAGTTCTTAATAAGCTTCATACATATTGCAAAAGTTGAGCTCCAGATTGGTTAGTTACATATCAACAACTACACCTACTTCTACATTCTTGTGCTTATTCTTCTGTTACATTCTGCAGATATTCAGGACTAATCTCACCTCCCTTTCCTCATGTTGCAGCAAGGTCATCCGGCATTCTTGCCTGTCAGCAGTCACTGAATCAGAGACTGCTGACCTCCCTCTTTCAGCTTAACCAGTGGCATTATGTCAGTATGGCCTTTCTCAGCTAACCAACTCTTAATAAAATCCTCCACATTTCCCCCGTTTTCTTCTTGAGCAAGAAGACTAGTCTGCATTTTTGCTATCATACGACTGACCATGTTTTGAATACAATTAAAGACACAAGGCAAAATAAGCAAAAACAGTAAAACTACACCCAGTAGTCCTATAGCATAGATCACAAGGTTCCTCAGCCATGGCCCAAGTCCTAAGTTTTTAAGCCACTCATCAATTCCTAAACCTTCTTCTTCCTTGAGGTTGTCAAGTTCTTGTTGCAGTTCTTTTATCTTAGTGTGAATGGACACCGAATGATCAGACAGATTCATGCAACACATTCCCTCAAACTCTTCACATCCATGCCCTTGTGCTAAGAGCAAAAAATCTACAGCAGCTCTATTTTGCAAAACAGCATGGTTAACACTCTGCACATCTGCAGTTAACATGTCTAGAATTTGGGATGTCTTGTTCAGCTCATTTTTTGCCCAGCACCCTAATTGTTTTGCTAAATTTATAGCCTTATTGGCAGATCCTCCTGGTAAAATAGTTGAAACTACTACTTGCCTGAATGTACCCCAAAACTTTGGGTCTCCTATCTGGCTGCAGTTCAAGTCATGTACACTACGCTTTTTCCTGTTTGATGTTCGACTGAGCTGCATTAGCAAGGACACATTAGGATGAAACAAGGACAATTTTCCCAAATAACAGGGTCCACCCTGTGGCTTAGCTGGTACACCATTCCACGCCCTGTCTCCACAAATTAAAAATATCCCTGTAGGTAATTTCATTGGTGCCGTGATTTTTGTACTGTTACATTGACTGTAATACTGTGGAGAGAATTCACTCAAATTCAGGGATGAATCTAAGGTGGCCCATGTTTCTTTAGGTTGATTTAAATTTTGAACATACTGGCATTTGCACTTCCAAAAAGATCCAATTCCTCAGGAGGAGAATGCAAAGAGGTGTTAAGTGATTGGATTAGTAAGCATTGGCGATAGCCATCACTCTGACCTGCAGTATACCCTTGCTGCACTGGCAATGTGATGTTTGACATGTTAGACATACATAAAGTTCGATTATTTATCAAACCGCAAAATTCTCCTGGAGATCACACCGGAAGTCCTACCAGGCATGTTCGAAATGGGTTAGTAATTCCTCCATGACTAAGACAAAGCGATGATTGATTAATTTGATTAGCAAGTGTTACCCATAAATTCTCTCTTGGCTGACTAAAATGCGTTATTCCTACTGCTTCACTTGCTACAGCATTGAGCAATATAATAAAAACAAACCTCATTTTTCTTTCTGCTTTCTCTGTTTTTCCTTTCTTCGTTGTCTTTTCCCTGGTTTGTTAGAATGTCTATTGTAAGGCTGAGTCAATTTCCGAATACACTGGTCTAATTCCAAATCAGCATCCTTGCTTACAGGTATAGTGTGAGGTAAGTTTAAAGGCAAATCAGCTTTACAGCGAGCTGCTATGATGCGTGAGGATGTAGTAATTTCAAGCTCTCTAAGTACTTGCTGTAATTTTCACCTTATATATGCTATGGCCACTTGTTCTGTACTCTCATAAAGTTGGAATCCTGACCTTCCTGGTAGACCAGTACTTTGCTTAAGAGCTCTATACCAGGAAGAATATCGAATCCACTTCCCAAAACAAGAGTGACACCATAAAATTCCTACTGACCTCTGTGAATACCAATAAACCTTATTGCAATCAGCACAATGCAAAGCTACCCAAGCATAACACTTATCATTATCCTTTTTGCAAACATAACAAGGAAGTGTATATAGGAAAGGATCAGTATTAAAATTTGTCTGTGTGATCCAATCCAACCAGTTCAATGGTGGTGATTGCAAAGCCTCTTCAGCTTTCTTACTATATACGGCTACCAATTCAAGCTCCTTCTTTAATGCAAAATGTATCTTATCTCGTAATTGCTGTTCTTGTTCTTCAACACCTATAGCATGCCACGAAGCAGGGTCCCATGGAGCTACAGCATCCCACAAGGCAGGGTCCCATAGATGTGAAATTGCCCTAATCATAAAAAACTAATTAGCAATCACTAATAGCCTTATTTAGATGAGGTCGTTCCCTATCTTACCTTCTTTTTCTTATCTGTTTTCAGTTTTGCTGCTCCTAACCTTACTGGTCCTGTTACTTGCAAACTTAATTTTTTCAACTTTTCAATGCAGCAGTCTAGTGCTCTTTCAGGATTCCTTCTGAAGTGTCCTACAATAGAACGTTGCGTTAAAGGTACTAATTTTCTACACCTTACAGAGACTATACGTGATTTACTTTGAACCTTAATTCTATTTGCAACACATTGTACTTCCCATCGATAATAAGCAAGAATTTTCTGTTCAGGAGACTCATAAAGATTTAAAGCTATATATGCATTTTGCCCTGTTTATCTCCTTAATTCATCTTGCCAGCTTTTACCCCACTTGTGCTCGTGCTTACAAATGTGACACCATAAATCCCATAATAATGATTGTTCTAACCAAAAAGTTCTATCACAACCCCCACAACGTAGGGTTATCCAGGCAGCACAATGTGGATCGTGACAGTCAAGGCAATGTTCTTTTGCTGGATTTGTTAAACGAAAAGTTGATAATGAGTCAATAAAACCAATCAGCTCCTGGGACGTCCGATAGTGACGTGTCAGTGCTCTGTCCACCACTTTCAAGTGTCCCTTCAACTGTAACAGTAGTGGTCGTAGGACTAGAAGCAGTTTCTTCCTCAATCACTCCTTGTCCTCCTCCGTGAGGTGGTCCACCAGAGGCTGTATCAAAAACAGGTTTAGTCCACTTAGCAGGCACCCACAAAGGTCCTGTAGGTGAGGAAACACAAAGATGTCCCCGACCCCAGTATAATACTTTTGCAGGTTTTTCCCATAATCCTGTAGTCGGGTTTTAATTTCCTGACCTGACCTCGGATGATGTTTAATTGCAGGAGGGATATCGTCTTCCCCAAAAATACATAAATGATTGATCACATACAGAACTTAGCTAAGCATGATTGTGGGTCTGTTAAATCTTGATGCTTCTCAATATACTGCTTAAGGGTACCATTTGCTGTTTCCACTATTGCCTATCCAGTAGGAGAGCGTGGAATACCTGTCACATGCTTAACAGACCACTGATTCAAGAATTTCTGGACCCTAGCACTCACATAAACTCGACCATTATCCGTTCTGATACTCTTTGGGACTCCCATAACAGCTAAACAACTTAACAGGTGCCTGATAACATGTATAGCTTTTTCTCCTGCCTGAGCCGTAGCCCATATGTAATGACTATATGTATCTATAGTGACATGCACACACTTAACTTTACCAAATCTAGCTATATGTGTAACATCCATTTGCCATTTCTCATTTATTTCTAAACCTCGAGGATTAACTCCCATGCCTAAACCTATTCCACCATTATGATAACTACATGTTGGACATGCTCTAACAATAGCCTTAGCTTCTGACAAACTCAGCTCAAAGTGCTTTGCTAATCCCTTTGCATTTTGATGATATTTACTATGTGCTTCTCTGGCCAATGTATGCTTATCAATAGGACAAGAGTTATCAATGGGTAGGGTAACCAATTTATCTGCACGTTCATTCCCTTCTCCTAAACCTTCCGACCATTTATGACTCCCAATATGAATCACAGAATACACTGCATTTCTCTCTCGTAAAGCTTTCCTTAATTGTATCAATAACTCATACAATCGTTTATTATTCACTTCCTTAATTGCTGCTTCCTCTATTCGTCTGACTACTCCTGCGACATACATAGAGTCTGTGACCACATTTAAAGGCTCCTGTAAGTTGGACACTGCCCATACTACTGCTAACAATTCCAAAGTTTGTAAGCTATCTGCAGGGTCTGCTGTGAGAAGTTGATGCTTCCATTGTCCTTTTTCTTGCCAGGTGACAGCAGCACACCTTGATTTCTTTCCTGCATCTGTAAAAGCTGTAATAGCTCCTGTATCCAATAATCCATAAAGGGTTATGCTTTGATGCCCATGGGTAATTTCCACTTTTTGTTTTGGTCTATTTTGTAAATCCACAGTTAAAAGTGTAACACCAGTAGAGCCAAAACCCTTTTCATCCCGCGTTTGTCCAGTAAATGATGGTATACCAGATGTCATTTGTGATAGTGGTATTAATTGTGCAATGCGTTGTCCTTTTGTTATTTTAATAGGAGGATAAAGGGTGTAAACCATGATTTGTATTTCCCCTGTATAATCCGCATCAATAACACCAGGTAATACAAATAATCCCAGCATAGTTATTGAAGAACGTCCTAATAACAATGCTCCACATCTTTATCCATTTAATATAAGAGGACCCTTTACTCCAGTTTGTATCCTCTCAGGCCGGTTCGTCATTAGTGTGACGTCTACTGCTGCTGATAAATCCAAATCGAGGCTCTCTGCTGTTGCTGGTTGCAGACAGGAGGTGACAGCGATGTTGCGTCGGCAGCTGGTGTCTCCGATGTCACGGCGGCTACTTGTGTCTGGGCGCGTATGTCCCTCATTGCCGCATCGGTAACACTTGATGAATGGTCTCGAACCTCCTTGCATGAATGCCAGTGAGCCGCTTCGGAGAGGAGCAAGAGCAGCTAACACCTGATTTTGAGCAGCTAACACCTGATTTTGAGTAGACTCTGCTTGCTTTTGTAACCCTAATCCTAATTCCTTTAAAGCTTCTGCTATAAATGCCTGTGAAGCTGTTGGCATTAATGCCATTTGCTCTAATGCCTCCTCAATGGTCCAATTTGCCCTTAAAGTAGCTAACACTCTTGCATTTGCCTAACAGGTTCACTTTTTACTCCAAACTGACTAACCGTAGAACGTAACTGGGCTAACAACTTCCGATCTAAGGGAGTATATTCTGCTATATTATGTGTAAGGTTCCCCTGTGCATCATACTGTGGTGTGTATGTGACCGGACATGCAAGATTAGAAGCTACTTCCACCGCCTCGCCATCCCCCATTTGTATTACTTCTTTTGCCACAGCAGCCCAAGCTTCCCTCCTCTGTTTAGCCATCTCCCCCCATAGATCACGGTGTGCCCCTGGGATGGGATCTGACTCTTTAAGGGTGCTATGCTGCTGGCACTTCGGTACAGACACTGAGTTCTCGCATGGGGAAGGCGGTGGAGCAGGAGCTGACTCGCACGGGGGAAGTGGCCCCCCTGCTGCTGGAGCTGACAGTGAAACCGGAGTCGACTCCCGCGGGGGAAGTGACCCCCCCACCGGAGCCGGCCCGCTCGGGGGAAGCGGTGGAGGCAAAGGTGGCGGCGGAGGCGAAGCTGGCTTGCTCCCACCCCCACCATCAGACCCACCTGAAGCTGGTGGCGGAGGCAAAGCTGGCTTGCTCTTACCTCCACCATCCAACTCGCCCTCCCCCTCTGACAGGAAGGGTGCAGATGGTTCCACTGTATCTAAGGGAAAATTCTCCACATCATTTTGCTGGGGACACTTAGGCATAAGTATCTGAGTTACAGAAGGTGCTAAGGGATCATCCTCACGACCATACCCTATATTCTTCTTATAAGCTTCTGTTGCCCTTTCTGCTGCCTTTCTCTCAGAGACCTGCTGAAGTAACGTAATATACACCACCCGCCATAACTTGCCAAATTTCTTTGCTGACTTATCATCATCTAACACTGTATCCCACAGGATATCCCCAAACTTTTCCCACTCTGCTATGTCATGAACTGTATGTGGGTTAGCAAAAATCCCTTTAGAATAACCATAAGCTAATAACCCTGGTAATTCCTTTTTTAAATCTATCCCTTTTACTCCTCGTCTTTCTAAATATGAGGAGAAGGGATCGTATGTCGCTTGCCTATCCATACCTATATATCAGCGCGCACTGTTGCAGCTCTCCAGGCTCCTGCGACACGTAGAGACTTGAGTCACCGTTGTGATCCTCAAGGGTGCTTTTAAAATCCGGCACCGTCCCGGCTGCAAGGACTCTCACCCAACTTCCTCGACCGTGGCGAATTTATAATCCAAGAGAGCGAATGTTCAGAGTGCTTGCCCGCATTCTCCACCATTTGTCGGAGGAAGGAGACCCAGACACCAGTTGGTTCATCCAAGTCCAATTTATTGATCGAATACGGCGGGTTAAATATAGTTCTTATTAAGCTTCATACATATTGCAAAAGTTGAGCTCCAGATTGGTTAGTTACATATCAACAACTACACCTACTTCTACATTCTTGTGCTTATTCTTCTGTTACATTCTGCAGATATTCAGGACTAATCTCACCTCCCTTTCCTCATGTTGCAGCAAGGTCATCCGGCATTCTTGCCTGTCAGCAGTCACTGAATCAGAGACTGCTGACCTCCCTCTTTCAGCTTAACCAGTGGCATTATGTCAGTATGGCCTTTCTCAGCTAACCAACTCTTAATAAAATCCTCCACAGCTAGGTTTCTCAGGAGTGTATCTGTTAAGTTCATTGCTGGCAAACAGAAAGTAAGGCCAGGGTAGCAGAGCAGCTGGGAGCTGGTCACTCCCTGCAAAGGGCTGGTGTAGGATGTGGGAACACCACGTTCCAGGACGGGCAAGCAGGGTCAATGTGCTCAAGGTGCTGCAAATGAGGTTTGGGTTCACTTGGAGAGTAGTCAGGGCTGGTGAGCACTGCAAGATCCAGCTGCAGTCCCCATCCATGTCCCTTTCAGTGCTGGCTTTAGGGTGTCTGCAGCCTGGATCCAGAGCGCCCTGGGGGGCTCCTGAGGCTGCCTTTGCACTCAGGGTGAGGGTGCCCAGGAGCCCCTGAGGCCGGCAGTGGGGACCAGGGCTGGGGCTTGTTGCCTGGCAGGTGTGGCTCTGGGGGCTGTGACATGCCAGGGCATGGGTCACTGTCACTGCCCTCCGCAGCCCTGGCTAGCTCTGTGATGCTCCAGGGACAATGGCAAGAGTGGGGAACTGGCAAGTTTAGGGTTTTGCCTGAGCCAGAACCTCGAGGCCAAATGCCGAGCAGTAGAGACCCCTGGAGGACCGAGTGGAGGAAGCAGAGGAGGCTCTTCTGCGGTGTAAAGTGCAGAAAATTCGTCAGGAGAGGCGGGGGGGAAGGTCCTGCAGGCGAGAATTCCCAAAGGGAACAGATTTTGAAAAAAACCCCAACATCCCTGTGACCGAATTTTTAAAATCTTTCAAAACAGGGAGTGCACACCATACAGTAACCAATAAGTGACTCTTGGGGTGTGGTTTGAGGGCTATAACAAATCAGAACAAGGGGAGGAGAGAGCGTTGGGACAGGGATTGGATCTTAGGGTGAGAGACAGGGAACTTTCTGGAACAAATGATAGGGTTTGGGCTGATGGGTGGGGCAAAGGGGCCGGGTTGTCTTGACAGACAGGGAAAAATCTGGTGAGGAGGGAGGGGATTCATGGAGGGACACTTGGGTAGGAGGGCATAACAGAGGGGAGAGACTAACTCTAATAACTCGGGGAACACCTGAACATACCACTATATAACAGAACATTTGACTCAATAAACTACCACACTGCAACACAGAAATTCAGGGTTTCGGCAGCTGAGAGGTGGCACTATTAGAACCCGCAGCAGCTAGTGAAAGCCATCTCTCTCCTTCAGGTTCTTGCTGTGTGGGAAGGTGCTGCAAGTTGTGGTGGCTGCACTCCCCCTTTGCTGGGAGGATGATCTGTACCAGGGGAGAGCAGAAAGCTGCCATGGTAAGCAGAACATGCTCAGAGCATTACAGTTCAGAGAATGGCACTTGCCCTGAAGGGCAAAAAGCTTGAAAGCATATAATTATGTGCAGAACCATTGCACAAATTTTCTCTTCTAGAACATGCCCATTTTTGTATACTGTAGATGAATACTCTGGGTTTTATAGAATACATGGGTTTTTTTCTTAAGAATTTTTGGTAGAACTCTCAAGTTTATTTCTGTTTGTATTTTACATCCAGCATGCATACAGGTTTTTTAATTATTATTATTTTTCTTGAGTAAATAATTAGGGAAAAATACCTAAGCATTTTATAATCTTTTGGGATATGGTGATTAATATTCTTAGAAAGAAAACCTTGTTGAACCCATGTGAAAACATAGAGAGAGGGAAAACAGTATAAAAGTCTTTTAGAAAAGGGCGTGTAATAAGGACTGCAGAACTGAGTAATTCCTCCAAGGGCAGAATTAGCAAGATATAATACCAAGAATACCTACCAAGATATGTGGGATCTCAGCACATCAGTCCTGATGTGCAGAGTCACCGAGATAACCCTTGGGGGGCTCAGAGGTCCTGGAATGTTGCCAGAAGTGTCTGGTGGCTGGACTTTGATCCTGCACAGGAGACGACACCTATATGAGGATGGGAGGATCTCACGGGGATAAATGGTGAAGGGATAGGTTAATTATAGTGTGAAACACAGGTTTTAGAATTTCAGTACAGGGGGTCTAGAGAAACAAGATGGAGGAATTAGGGCGTGTCCTGTCCTCCTTCTTCTTCTTCTTGGCCTCCATCTTCTGTGGTGGTGGTGGCACTTTGGGATCGGTTCTTACTAAAAGTGCACTTGTCAATAAGGGTGAAAGGTATTGGGGAAAATAGGTAAATATCTTATACGTAGTTTTGGGTATAAAGATAAGTGACCGCCCCGAGGGCACTCAGTGTGCTCGTGGCCGACGTGCTGTGCAGACCTCTGTCGGGCCGGGAGAAAATCTTGTAGATAAAAGCTAATAAACACTGAAGACGGAGAAAAAACCTGAAGACTCTTTTCGTCCTTTGGAGCGCGGGCTGTCCCAAGGCCATCCTGAGCCTTTCCAGGCCATCAAAAACAGCCGAGAACGGGACAAAGATACTTCCTTAAACCAAGGGAAATGTGACCTGCAGCCATACGAAGCACAGCCAAAGCAAATGAAAACCTTTGGAAAAGAGGGAATTTTGCCAGTGAGATCAGTCTGTCTGGATAACTGAGGGATGCCCATCAATATTGCACTACATTCCTCAATATTTGCAATGTCTTTTCTCCCAATTTCTGTGAAATGAATAAGCTGCAGTTGTTTACCATTAACTTAAGCTCTTAGGGGAATTACCAAGCACCATGTATGTTTTTCTGTAGCTGAGCCGGACTTGAGTTTCCCAAATCTACAAAGCAGAAGGGAATCACACAGTTATTTGTGCTAATGTTAATGAAGGGTTTCATGAAAGCAGGTGAATGACAGCATTGCATTGTAAAACTTCCACATACAAGAAAACAGGAGTCCACTTAGAATAAAACATATAAGGCTAGCATAACATCAGAACAGGATAAAATGAAATTGCTAGACAGGAACTGATGCATCAGAAATTAGATGTATAATTTCTGATATATCTGCATGCATTTGCAAGCTAAAACAGAAAAGGAAGGGCAGAGATAATAAGGAACTAAGATTTTAAAATTGCACTGTGCAGAAGAGACACACAAACCACCAATGTGAGCACAGCTGGGAGATTCAGCTTGGAGATGGATTAGAGTGGAATCCATTCACTGAAGGTCTCTGGTGCACATGAGTGCAAAGACTGAGGAAAAAAGGAAAAAAGATTTCTGAAAGCTATTTAGATTCCTGGAAGCATTGTCTAGAGATCTAAAAATCTAAAGCCTCAGAGAATCTGAACCTAAACCATCCCCAAATGAATTGATCAGGTATGATGTGCACATCTCTGCTGTTTTCAGAGTCAATGAAATTGACAATGAGTGGCTGGAAATTAGGAATGCCCACCCAGATTTTATCTCCATTACTTTAAGAACACCTTAATAAGGCACTTCAGGAACTGAACACTGACATTCTCTCCCTGCTCTATTTACTTTACATTTGAATACAGGCTGGTAGAAGGAGAAATCGGGCTTTAATTTCTCCCCAAATTACCTGTTGCACTTTCAGGTTAGGAGTAGATGTAAAATTTAGCTAATCACTCTCTCTATCCATGAATATTCCACTAGTGAACTGACATACAGAACATCCTTTTAATCTTTTGTACCTTCCTAAATGGTGCCCAATGAACAGGACACTCGCATAAATCTCACAGAAAATCACCAAAATTGCTGAAATTAACTCTCAATTCCATGATAAAAGCTTCTGAGAAAAGGCTTGACAGGATCACTGAACAAACTGTAACTTGGAAGAGAAACACGCACTTCAGCACTGATCAATGGGAAAGAAAAAGAAATGCTGTAAAAGTTCCAAGTGGAAGGTAAGGAGAAACACAGGAAGCAGAGAAAGAACAAGGCCCTGTCAGATGACCTGTGCAAGGTAACTTTGTGCCCCAGCACCGTTAGAGGACATTCCCTGTCATTGGTGCAAGCAGCTGGAGACATAAATGCTGATTGATTTGGGGGCCACAACCTTGATAAGTGCAGAGGTGGTTCAATAACGTGACATGAGGGAGTTCCCTCAGAGCAACTGGGATGCCAGAAAGAAGTGAGCAGCTCACCACAGCCCGGCCCGCTCGGCTGCTTTTCCTTCTGACCCTCCTGGGGAGGCTCTGACATTTCCTCTTCCCTGATGGAAGTGCAGCTGCTGCCAAGGGAAACGTCCCCACACTCACTCAGTGTTCCCTTTGCTTGCCAGATGTCCCATCTGCTGTCCCTGTCCAGGAGAGCTGCTCTGCTCGGGAGGAGGAGCCCGAGCGAGGGCCTGGGAACATCGGCGGCTGCAATCCCTCCTGATCTAGCGCTGTTTATGGATGTGTAGTTAGATTTGGATTGTTACAAGTATAGGGATATTTACATACACTGACTGATATTTGTATAGGGATATTATGTGTTTATATTGTTATATTGATGCGTGTATATTCATCTGTTTACATACTTGTACAGCTCTGTAGCTGTGCATTTCTATTGCTGGGGTTCTATGGATTTTTTTATTGGTCCATTGATATTTGTGTATTTATAGACAGGTTTGTTATGTTTGTATTATATTGTCATGTTATATGTAATGAAATATGTAATGCATGTTTACATATCTATATTGTTATGCCTATATATGTATTTACTTCTATTTATTATGTATGGAGTTGTATAGTTCTAAAATTCTATTTATTTAGTTCTGGATCTGAGTTCCTTTACAGAGGGATATTGCTGTTTCTGTATTTGTATATGGGCTGTACATTTGTAGTAATAAGTAATGAATTTAATTGTTAAACTTCAATTCAGTAACTTCAATATTTGTGTACAGTGAGTTGTTGCAGAGGGTTGCAATAATTTTTTTTCACTGAAGTTGATATCTGTATATATTTACATAGCACAATTCTCAGAATAAATTAATTTTATTCATAAATTGATATTTCTGTGTTTCTATATTGGTAGCACAGGTGTTGCAATTTAAAATAAATTTCATTTTTAAACATAAGTTAATGTTTGTGTATTTGTACATTAGTAGTGCGGGTGTAACTATCTGCAATAAATGCAATGTTTCAACTGAAGTAAGTGTAGATTTGTGCTCCCCAAAGCCATGGGCAGATGTAAATGCTGGAGGATTTTGGCCATGCAAATCTCCGGCCATGCCCAGCACCTGCCCCACCTGCACTCAGGCTGGCCAGGGGAAGCGCAGATTTGGGCTGGCAGCAGAGCCCCACGTTGGCTCAGAACTCGCTGCAGAGGCTGCAGAGAAAACTCCGGGGCTCCATGAGCACAGAATCCAAGCAGGAGCCACCCGGGGAGGACAAATCCCTCATCCCACGGGCAGCTCTTTAGGAAAGTGCTCCAAGTGTCCCCCTGAAGCTCATCCCAGAGACCAGAAGCCAGCAGGGATCCTGAGCCAGCTCTGCTGCCTTTGGCAGCACTTTGGCAAATGAGCTGCAGCAAGGGGGAGGCAGCAGCGACTGTGACTGCTGCAGGCTGGGGATGAAGGAAGGGCCGTGGACACAAGTGCTGAGATGCCCCAAAATCCAGAAGGAGGCTGGAGAGCTGGGAATCAACTTGGCATTTCAGTGCCAAGCTCTCACAGGCACTGAAATGATGGAATCCCTTTGTGTGGAGTTACCTGGAAGAACTAACAGGGAGTTGCTGCTAGGATCAGCAGTAGCAGAAAGCAAAAATGTACAAACACTAGGAGATAATCTAATATCCCCCACAAGCAATGGCTTCAAAAATGATCTCATATATTCATCATATTATATTATATTATATCATATCATATCATATCATATTATATTATATTATATTACAGTACAATACATTAAATTATTTTATATTAAATTACATTACAATACATTATATTATATTATATTGATAAAAATATATAATACATAATATGCATGAAATTTAATGCACATGTAGTTTTGGACAATTTTATTTTTTGATATATATTTTCATTTAAGATACATATTTGAAATAGCCTTTCAGCTTGGGAGAGTGAAGATTTACAACAGTGCAAAACCATCTGCCCACACAGCAGTCAGTGCCCAGGTGTGTGCATGCATACCCACCCACTGTGCCTGCTCTTCTCAGCATCTCGGGGCTGCTGTTTGCACAGAATTGGGATGAATTTAACTCAACAGAGCCACGAGTGGGGTGTCCAGCTTGTCATGAACTCTCATGTGGCAACCAACAACACAGAGCTCTCAAACCACATTATCACAGCTCATTTCATTTCTGCTGGGCACTGCGGAACCCTAAAAAAGACACAGAAAAGGGGTGGAAAACATTGGCATCATGCTACTGCTGGTATCCTCCTGGAGGAAAATCAGTTGGGTTTCTTAAGGTGGTAGCTTTCCAAAACCTAGGAAAACTGCTGAGCACTGGTAGCCCAATTGTGAATGGTTTTCTTGACTTGGCAAAGCTGGGGTGTTAACAATGGACTCTGTCCTTTGTTCAAATAACCTGCCCTCACCTGCAGAAAAAAGTACTATCACCACCACCAGCAGCAGCTACATCAGTCAATTTTCTCAAAAAGCTGTGTTAAACTTGGGAGAGGAAAGGAAAACACATCAGACACTGTGGGTTATTGACAAGACTCTGAGGAACAGTTCCAAAGCAAAGGGCAGCAGCTTCTCTCTGGGGCACTACTTGTGCTCCAAGGCAGCCGGGCTGCCCTGGCTGCCCAGGACCCTGCGCCCCGCGGGCTCTGCAGAGCTGCACAGCGGGGAGGCAGCTTCGGGCACCTCAGCCCCTGGGCAGGAGGGGCTGCTTGCTCTGCAGGGCTGCCTGGGGGCAAAAGCAGGGTGCTGGCCTTCTGCTCTTGGCCCCAGCCTGGCCTTGCAGGGCTAATCCTGTTCCCTGTCTCAAATGTGCTAATGATAGACCTGGTTGTTTGCAGCTCTGCACAGGTGTGATTTGCACCACAAAATACTGAAGGAACAAGGCCTGAACAACAGACCCTGACTGAAGCCTCAACAACAGGACCTGAGCCAAAGCTGCCCTCTAGGTGACCTTCCCAACCCAATGTTCTATGTACCTGCTCCTTAACCAAGTGTTATTATCAAAAGGATTGTTGCATCCATCCACTGGTGAAACACGTCTTCACCTTTCTGCATGACGAAAATGGACAAGGCCACACCTGGCCTTGGTTCCTCCTTGAGCCCTGGGCAGGCCCGGGGAAAAAACCAAGAGGAGAATGACACCAGCTGTGCCCCAGCAGAAGCTCGGGCACATTGCTCGTCCAGCACTGTCGGAGCCGGGCTACTCTCACAGTGCTCTCGGGAGCCTCGTGGCCGCCAAAGGTGGAGGCACCGCAGGATTTCCCGGTTCCCGGCCGTGGCTCTGCAGGGCTGGGCTGGGACAGCTTCCCCCAGATGATGTGCAGCTCTGGATGAAGGGGAAACCATTGGGCTACCTGGTGATGGATCTTCCTTAATCACCAGAGGCACCCTTTTGTAATAATGCTGAGGTGCATTGCTTAGCTTATCCTTTCCTGACTCTTTTTTACACTTTGGCATTACAGTAAATCACACTGTTCCTTCAGCTGGTGTGTCTGCATCTCTGACCCTCTCCACCATCAAAACAAACACACAGCCAGTTTAGCACGAGACCTGCCTCTCTGCCAGCCCATCTCTTGGCAAACACCCCTGGTGGCCATCTCCACAAATGAAATTCCTACTTTGCAACTTCCTTTTCTGCAGGCAGGAGAGAAAAAGAGCCATTCCCAGTTCTGGACACCTCCAGAAACCAGCTGCTTTCAGCAGTCACAACCCTGAAATAGCAACCTCCTTCCTTAACCTGCCACAGAGAGCTCCCACCAAGAGGACTTTTGTCCAAGGATACCCACAGAAGAGCTGGAGAAGGGAGCAGTTTGAAACACAACTGCTTCAGAGTTTAAACCTGCCTTTATCAAATGAGCACACACCAATCTGTCCCAAAGGGAAAGCAGGCAGGAAAGAGAAGCTCCTCTCCCACAACCGCAAACTCCGTGCCTCCTTCTGTTCCAGTTGGAGAGTGGAGGCCATGGGCTGCACCTCACTTTGGGAAGGAGCCCTGGGAATTGGCCTGGTCTGAGAGGGCAGCAAAAGGAATTCCCCAAAAAGTAGGAAAAGATTCTCTGGAAGCATTAGATTATGACAGTATTTCTGGAGGAAAGCAAAAAAAAAAAAAAAAAAAGAACTGGGAACTTCAAAAAGTTCCCAGACTGAAATTTGTGTGCCAATACGACAACCCCAAAGTCTCTATGGTGTGTCAGGAAGCTCAGGAATGTAGAGAGCATTTTGAGCAGACACTGGATAGAAGCAATGTGCACAGCCCTGCATAGGTTGCCTTAGAGCAGAAGCATGCTGCCCTTGGGCAAACAATATAAAGAAGTTTGCCGAGATGTACCCCAAGAAAAGAGATGTGAAGCAAGATGTTCTAGGGATGTGAAGAGAAGATATGGGGCAGAATGTTCTGCTGACACTTTTGCCAATCTATGTACCTGACCAAAGATATGTTAGTTCTTTGTCCTACACATAACACTTTGTGACCACTTATATGTATTCTCCCTTTGCTGAACCCTGCATTAGCATATAAATGTACCCTGAGATTTGCAATAAACTATATAAATGTACCCTGAGATTTGCAATAAACTAAGCATCGATCATTACCTCCATGAAGATTAATCTCTGCCTCCGGAGGGCTCCTTTCTCTATAACCCCTCTACTTTTCCCCGTCTCTCTCCCATACACCTTGTTTCTCTACCTGGCGTCCGTATACTTTCTTTCTTTACAGGAATGAACTTGCAAGGCTTGGATAAACACCAGTGGTGTCCGTCCCCCAGAGGACGAGCAGCTCCCCAACAAGACTTCAAGACTAAGGGACAAAGCTTCCCCCTTCAGCTCTCTACAGCAGCTCTAGGGAGTCTCTCCATTGCAAGATCTCCTTTGTCAGTCTACAGTGACAAGAGTTGGCTGCAGGAAGCATTTGCATTGGAGCTCTCCCCAGATGGGGGGAAAAAAAAGAAGGGGTGATTCCTGTGGAAATACAAAGGCAATGCTGCTTGGGAAGACACCAGTGTGAGTTTGCTACAGCTCTAGGCCAAAAATCCCTTGAAGATAGCAACATCCATCCATGGGGCAACACTTTAGCTTTGATATCAATGCTGACAAAATTGCTTCCCATTCCTGCTGCTGTAGCTGACTCCGAATCACGAGAAATGTGCCAACTCTGCCAAAGACAGGCAGACATAGTGAGATAAAACCAGCTAGTCTGTGGAAAAGAAGACCAAATGAATGTTTTCTAATCACCCCTTTTCATCCTTTTCCCAGCCAAAACAGATCAAAACAGATCAATGTCCTTCCACTCTGCCACTGATGGTGACCCAGGCACGGGATGCAGAGTGGGGATAACCTGCTGTGCTGTGCCGTGCCGTGCCGTGCTGTGCAGAGCCGAGCCGAGCCGAGCCGAGCCGAGCCGAGCCCGGCCAGCCCCGGAGCCGCCCCGCCCGCGCTGTGCCCGCAGCCCCGGCTCTGCCGCGCGCAGCCCCGCGGGCCCAAGCGCAGCGCCCCCCTCAGGCCGCGCACCGCCGGCACAGCCGCGGCCGTTGCACTGCGGGCGTTGTGGCCACAGTCGGCGATGGACGCCATGGCGGAGCTGCCGCTGCCCGCCGGGCTCAGCGCCCGCACCTTCCCCGCCAAGCTCTGGCGCCTGGTGAACAGCCCCCGCGTCCGCTCCGTGCGCTGGGACAGCCGCGCCCAGGGGCTGCTCATCGACCGCTCCCTCTTGGAGCGGGAGCTGCTCAGCTCGGGCCGCGCCCACAGGGGCCGTGGCCATGGGCCGGCCCCGGTGCCGCACACCTTCAGGGCCACGCAGTTCCGCAGCTTCGTGCGGCAGCTCTACCGCTACGGCTTCCGCAAGGTGCCGGGCTGGCTCGACTCGGCCGCGCCAGGCGATGCCGGGGCCTGGCTCCACTACAGCAACCCCTGCTTTCGCCGCGACCGCCCCGACCTCCTGCTCCGCATCAAGCGCCGGAGCGCGGCCAACAGGCAGCGGCCGGCGGCGGCCCGGGATGGCCGCAGGCGCCCGCCCCGCCGCTCCCAGCAGCTCCCCGGGGCGCGGCCGCTGCCGGGCGGGCGGCACGGGCGCGCTCGCTTCACGCCGCTGCCCAGGGAGCGGCCGCTGCTCGCCCGGCGCCCGCCCTGCGGCTTCCACCTGCTGCACAGGGAGCGGCCGCTGCCGGCCCGGCGGGAGGGGCCGAGTCGCTTCCAGGAGCTCTACGGGGAGCGGCCGCCGCCCGCCGAGCGGGAGGTGCTCGGCATCCCGCCCTGCCACTTGCTCGGGCTCCACGGGGAGCGGCCGCTGCCGCTCGGGCGGGAGGGGCCCCGCAGCCGCTCGCAGGAGCTCTGCGGGGAGCAGCTGCCTCCGGCCGAGCGGGATGTGCTCGCCATCCAGCCCTGCAGCTTCCAGCAGCTCCACAGGGAGCAGCAGCCCCCAGCTGACAACGCACGAGGTAGGAAAAGAGTTGTAGCCTTGTTTTTCCAAAAGGTCCTGAAAAGTGACCGTTTGAAGTATTTTGCCGCAAGGCTTTGCCATTCTCGGCCAGAAGTTGTCAAGCCTACTAGGAAGGGGCACCTAGGAGGCCAAAAGATTCTCTGCCTGGTTTTGCTGTGTGCTTCCCGTGATGTTTGATCCACAGCAGCACTAGAGCTCTGTGTCCCACAGCCACGTTGTGGAGCCTGACCAATGTGTTTGGATTCTTGCAGCCACCCTGGGCACTTCAGGGCCCAGCGCTCCACCCGGCAGTGCAGCTTGTGCAGCATGGACGGCCTCCAGCTCAGCACAGAACGCACCTGAGGAGGAGGAATGGCCACCAGCAGATCTAGGCCTTGCCGTTGAGAAAATGATTCGGGAGATCAGGAGGTCCCTGTCTGAAAGATCTCCCTCTGTGCAGGTAATTCTATTGGATGGGGATAAAAGGGCTGGTCTGAGAGCTTTTGAACGTTGTTACACGGTTGAGAAGCAAAGGCTTCTTTAATTGAACTTCCTTCATTATTATTTAGTTATTGAATTATTCTTGGTATTGAATTCTTCTTGGATTTCTAAAAGAGGGGATGAAAAAGAAATGAAGAAGAGGTTTTACTTGCTGGGAAAGAGTAGAAGAGTGTTTGGAGAAGTGGCACTGAAGGCCAAGTGTCCTGTGCAGGGAGGGGCATGCCAGAGGTGCCTCTGTTGCAGCTGCAGCAGATGTGGGCTGTGCCTCTTTTGGGTGGGAAGGCCAAGGCAAAGCAAGGGCTGGGCTGCAGCTGCTGCTTGCTGGAGCCTTCTACTACTGCCCCATGTGTGTCCTCCAGGCATCACCTTGGCCCCCTGAATCCTGAGTTTAAAAGGCTTGTCATATGAACTGTGTGGGCAGTGTTCCCTCCTCTGTGCTCCATGTCCTTTGGGAGTGGAGAAGGACAGTTATTGTATCCCTGATATGATTCCAGCAAAATAGTGAGTGATCTTTGGGTTCCTTTCTTTCTGTTTTTCTGTTCAGGGCAATGTTGGTGTTGCCCCTGATTCTTCAGGAGGGGAGCCTGTGGACAGAGCTGCAGCAGAGGAAGCTTCATCTGGCACCGAGAGCTGCAGGAACAGTTCCCAGGAGCCCGAGGAGCCTGGTGAGGACAGAGCCCCCACTGGTTTAGAGAGCTGTGAGATGGCTGCTCTGAGCAGGGTTGGTGCTTCCTGGTGCCTTGAGTTAAATTCTGCGCTGGCACAACCTCCCTGAGCCCTGCCCTCCACGCTTCTCCGGAGGCTCTGACACAGAGTCCTCTGCTGGGGCAAGAGAGCAGGGAATAAACCTGACCTTGTGGGAGTTGTGTCACCAAGCTGTGTGTCCCAATTTTGTGCTGAAGTTGGTGGATAAATTTACTGCAAGGCGCCAGGGGAGGCCAGGCTGAGCGACACTTGAAGGAGCAGGGGAAAAAAAAGAGCAAAAATTCAGGGTAGAAGTCCAAACCACTGACTAAATGTAGTACCAGTCTGCTGGTATTGGTCCTGACCCACAAGAAAAACAAGGAGCACAACATCAGAGGCCAACCAATTGAAAAATCATGGTAACTCCAGTATCAGAAGGAAAAGCTTGAATGATCCCTGATTAGGGAGGCCTAAGAGGTGAAAAGGAGCACTGTGGATCCATCCCTTAGCCAAGCTGGTGCAGCCTGCAGGCCTTGTAGGCAGCTGTGTCCCTCCCAGCCCTTCCTGCCAGAGCTGATGGTCGAGTTGGAGCAGCTGCTGCTCACTGCAGAGGGCAGTTTGTAGATGCCAGGTAATGGAGCTGGTTCATGACTCAGCTCCCAGCACCTTCAGCTTCAGCCATTTCTGTGAGGACTGAGGTCTCTCTGTCAGCTCAGAGAAAGAACAAGGCTGGGCTTCCTTGTGGCAGCTGGGACTGTCTGTGTTTCAAGCTCTCCTGGGTGCCCTTTGCACTGCGGGGGCTGGGACTTTATCGAGATAATTCAATGTTTTGAAGCACACTTTTGAACCCTTGGAATGGTCCCTGTTCTTTTAAGGGCACATTGCTTCAAATTGCCAAGTGAGAGTCTGCCTTTCAGGTCATCTTTGACAGCCCCTGGTATAAGGACAATTGCTGCCCAAGGGAAAGGTGCAGAAGGGCCAATATTAACTGAGCGTTCCCTTTGCTTCCCAGATGCCATCTGACCAACATCTCCAGGAGGGCTGGAAGAGACAGGGGAGAGCCTGTGACCATCAGGCAGGTAGAACTCCTCTGCTTGTAGATATGTTTATAGATTTCTATGGTTATTTATAAGTGGTGATAGTTCCATTTATAGATGATAGTGTTCTATTTATATAGACATATGTTGATAGATCTGTGTAGTTAAATGTGGATATGTATATAGGTATAGATATGATATAATTACATTTTATAATATATTTACATTTGTAGATTTTCAGAGTTAGATTTTTCTATGTGTAGAGTAAAATATTTATATATATATGAAGTTACATTTATGAATGTGTATAGTTATATAGTAAGAGGAATGTTTAGATGGAGAGATTGATGGAAGGATTGCTGTTTGTGTAGGCCTAGGCTGCATTTGTAGCTCTTTCCCCCCTCAGCTGCCTTTTTCACCTCTTGCTTTTCCCCCGGTGCCCCCTGTGTCCCCTGTCCCTGTGCTGGGTCCGAGCTGGCGGCTGGGCCGGGCGGAGCAGCACTTCCAGCCCCGGCTGTCCCTGGAGCGGTGGGAGCTGCCACTGGCCCCAGGCACTGTCCCTGAGGAGCTGCTGAAGGACGGTGAGACTGAGGGGGCTGAGGGGGCCGTGGCGCTGAAGGGACAGTGACCCTGAGCTGCTGCTGGGGCTGAGGGCTGTGGGGCAGCCGAGGGCCTTGGTGGCACTGAGGTGACAGGGAAGTGGCACAGGCTGGCAGGGTGGTGGGTCTCAGGGGACGGGATGGCTCAGAAGGGACTGAGGGGGGTGAGAGGACTGTGAGGGGCTGAAGAAACTGAAGGCGGCTGGGGCTTCACCGAGAGCATGGCGGGGCTGAGGGGATGGAGGGGGCCAGCAGGGAGCACAGAGGGCTCCAGGACTGCAGCTCTGCCAGGCCTTGGAAGCAATTCCAGAGCCTCCACTTTTGCCACAGCTGCTATGAAGACCTTGAGGACAGCTGGAGACTGACGGGAGCCAGCAGGGAGGAGCTGAAGGCCAGCAGCGAGAGAAGTGAACGGGGCCCGGCTGCTGCCAGCCTGGAGAGAGCCCGGCTGAGGCCAAAGGCCCGGGGAGGCAGGTGGGGCTGAGGCTGCCGTGGGCTGTGGCCGTGGGCACTGCCCGGCGGGGCAGGAGCGGGCCCTGCCCGTGCTGGGGCTGCTCAGTGCAGCTGCCCCGGCTGGCACAGGGCCTGTCCTTGGGCAAGGCAGCTGTGCCGGCAGGGCCCGGGAGCTGTGCCGGCTCTGCCGGGCTGCGGGACAGTCCCGCCGCGGCTGCGCTCACCACAGCCCGGCCCGCCCGGCTGCTTTCTCTTTCTGACCCCCTGGGGAGGCTCTGACGTTTCCTTTTCCCTAATGGAAGTGCAGCTGCTGCCAAGGGAAACGTCCCCATACTCACTCAGTGTTCCCTTTGCTTGCCAGATGTCCCATCTGCTGTCCCTGTCCCTGTCCAGGAGAGCTGCTCTGCACGGGAGGAGGAGACCAAGCGAGAGGCTTTGAAGATGGGGCAGCTGGGATCCCTCTGCTTTGAGTGTTCTTTACAGATACATGGACTTGAACATAGACAGGGATTATTACATCTGTATTTCTATATGTAGGTTGCTATTTGTATGGATTTATTTCCATGTGTAAATTCTTGTATTTATGTATATTTATTTTGTTATGAATGTATGCTATTTGTATATATACATATATGTTTGAAATTACATATATGTGTATCAATTTATCTATGTATACATGGATATTGTTATATCTGTGTTAATTTCTATTTCTTATGGGTACAGTGGTGTAGGTATCTCTTTTGATATGATTTTTGTTATATGGCTTTTAAAATAGGAACATTGGTATTTGTATAGTTATATAAGTCTATTTGTATAGGTATATTTATCTGTTTATGTATGTAATTCTATTTACATATCTATGGACGTATTTTTGTATTCCTAGATGGGCTTAATCCTTGTAGTAATATGTAATAAATTAAGTTGTTAAACGCCTAGTTGATCTTTGTGTATAGTGAGTTTTTGTAGAGGTTGGCAAGAAATTAACTGAGGTTGGTATTTGTATATTATTACATACACAGGTTGTAATAATCTAATAAATTCCTGTTTTTAACCTAAATTGAGATTTCTATAGTTCTGTATTGTCAGCATGGGTGTAGCACTTTGTAATAAATGACATTTTTCAACTGAAATTGATTCTCGTGTATTTGTGGATCAGCAGCGTGGCTGTAGCAATCTGCAAGAAATGCCATTTGTCAGCTGTGATGGGTGTTCTGACATTTGTGCTACCCAAAGCCATGAGCAGGTGTAAATGCTGGAGGATTTTGGCCATGCCAATCTCCGGCCATGCCCAGCACATGCCCCACCTGCACTCAGGCTGGGCAGGGGAAGGGCAGATTTGGGCTGGCAGCAGAGCCCCACGTTGGCTCAGAACTCGCTGCAGAGGCAGCTGAGAAAACTCCGGGGCTCCACTGAGAGTAGAACTCCAAGCAGGAGCCACCCTGACAGGAGAAATCATTCACAATGAAAAAAAGAGAGAAAATGTGGCAAAGCAGATGTGGGGATACTCTGTGAGGCTGATAAAATGCTCTGAATCACCCCTGCCTAGGCACGTCTTCTGCAAAAAGGTTTTGTTAAAAACTGAACACCTCCCATGAAATACAGATTGCTCTTTCCCCTTCACTTGCCTTGCTGTGTGAGTGGAGACACTCACTCCTTATCACTGAGAATTTTTGCCCTTCAGCACCTCACATTTAATCAAAGATGATGTACTACCTTGGCACCATCAATGAAAACAGCCCTGCCCTCGTGGCAGTGTTTGCAAAGTCTTCCCTCCTCCTGTCTCCACATGTGACAGACGGAACCATCCCCTTCTGTCCAAACTGTGCCTGAGCTGAGTGAGGGCTCCAGGAGCTCAGGAGGGTGCAAGAGCACCGCATGTGGGAAGGTTTTGCAAAGCTTCCTAAGCACCAGTAAACTCTGGGTTTGCCAGTCTTCCCCTGCAATATTGTCCTATTCAAGAATGATCTTGGAGGACACTGTGCCTCCAGCTCACTCAAGAAAAAGTTTGTTTTCTTCAAGGCTTGAATAGAGGAAAATTAAAATTGTGGTTTTTAGAGTGAAATTCGGGGGTTGGTGCGACTGGGTTTGCTCCACTATTTGCTGGGGAAAGTAGGGCAAAAGCTTTAAATTCCCAGCAGAAGCTGACTACCAGCCCACACAGACCTGAATGAGGCCCAGGTGGGCTTGCTGCACACTGGTCCAAGGGAAAAGCTGGAACAAAGTCCCCTTTTATTGCAGATGGAGTCTGTTCTGGTGTCTCCAGGGCTGTCTGTGGTAAGACACGGCAATCCAGCCAGAAACTGTGGATATGAGAGTTCCAACAGCAACCTGCTTCTCCAGGGTGAGGGACGAGGCCAGCCCAAAAGCCTGGAAGGTGCTCTGGGCACTGGAGAAGGCCAGGCTGTCCTTGTGCAGGGATGGCCTTCAAAGGGGACCTCACACCTTGTGCTGCTGACCAAGGGCAGCTGGTGGCCTTCCACAAAATGCTTCTTTTGTCCAGCTCTTGGAAAATTCCAGCCAGAAACAATTCCTGCTGCTCACACCAGCCCTTTCCAAGCAGGAGGAATTTCAGCTAAGTATTTTATTCTCCTGCTTAGTGGCAGGAGAATAAAATACTTAGCTGAGCGTTATCAACTCTCTGTCAGAAGCCACATCCTCAGCCCCTCATCTCCTCCAGTTGTCTCAGATGTGGAGGAAGCAGCAGGAAATCTCTGATCCTGGAAGGGAAAGCAGAAGGAGGAGAGGCAGTGGCTGGTCCCTGGGGCCTTGGGAGCAGTGAGAGCCATCCAAAACAGGATCTCTTCTGGGCTGTGGAGATAAGAGTGACCAATCAGCAATGCTCTGTGTGAGACTGGAGCCATCTGTGAAAGTGAGCATGGAAATCTGACCTTGCAAAACAGAGGAAAAGGTGTCCTTGGGTATTTGCCAAAGCTCGCAGGGGCTCTGAGCCACCTGGTCTAGTGGAAGGTGTCCCTGCCCATGGCAGGGGGTTGGATCTAGAGGGCCTTTAAGGCCCCTTCCAGCTCAAGCCCTTCTGTGAGTCTGAATTACAAACCCACAATGACAAAGAGAACACAGCAAACCTGGCCTCCGCTGGGTTGTTGATGTCTGCAGTCACTTGTGTCACCTGGAGTCTGGTTTGGATCTGAAGAAATTTTCATGGTCCCAAAGTATTTCAGTGTGACTTTCCTGGTTCAGGGCTTCAAAAGATGCCAGAACAGATTATCTGCAAGCACAGAATTGGTTAAGCTGCCTGTGAACCTGATGGAAGAAGTGTATTCATGTTATTGCAGCATTTACCCTGTACAGGTGATATTTGGTTTCCGTTTTGAAGATGAAATGTTCTTGCACAATGCTTGTATATGCAGAAATACTGGCTTTAAATCCTAATTCCATCTTCACACAGGGATGTGTAATCCCTCAGAAATGTTTAACACAGAGCCATATTAGCTTTGGGCTGGGTGGTGTGGTTTGTTTAAAGTTTGTGATGAGTAATGGCAGTGTTAACAAATACCACTCTTGTTAATTTGGGTCCTCCCTTTATCAACCCTGTTGCATAGAAATCACTTCTTTACAGCAGAGACTAAATGAAATCCCTTCATACAGATGAGAATTGTGCAATTCAGGCTGATTAAAGGGGAAGTTTTCTGTTATTGTGAAAGGACAATTTAGATAACCTGTTTGCTGTTCATCCTGGAGGTGCTTTGCAGTTAAGAGTGAAAAGGAAAAGGACATTTCTCTTAAGAAGTGTCTTGAAAGACCTTTTTGTATTACCAGAAGCAGCTACATTGATGTTGACCTCCACAATTAGAAATGCACAACAACCACTTAGGTGACTTAATCTGGCCATGACTTTTAGCTGCAATTCCAAAATCTCATCAAATATGTTGCTATCCTTTAAACAAGGAAGGAGAGCACAAATACCAACAATTCTCATCAGCCTTCTGGGTTGGAAAGACCATTTAATTTATGCTCCCTTAGCTGTTAGCCTAAACTCTGCTGTGCAAACCTTAGGTCTGTGTTGGACCTCATAAACTTCTTGAGCATCAACTTAGGTGCAACCCTGCTACAAAACCCTTCAGGCACCACACTGATTTAGAGTGGCAGGACTTCACTGTTCTAGCAGAGAATTTTATTTACTTGCTCCTGCAAGTCATTTCCAGAGCGGACGTGAAATCAGTGCCGTGCTATCTGGATGTGATAGGATTTTCCTCCTGTCCCAAGAGACAACAGGGGAAAAGATTTGTTTCTATTATACCATTACATCTAAATCTTTGGTTTGAGAGCAAAAGGAAAATGTTCCTTTAAGAAGTTCTGCCCAGACTTTTTGGCATGAGGACAAACTGTGGTGTGCTGGCAGGAGCAGCACTGTCCCTGTGGGTGCAAACCCCCTGAAGGATGAACAGGCTGCTGTCACAGGGGCCACACCTGCAGCATGAAAACCCACCGTGCCATTAACTCGATGCAAACTAAACACAAGTGACTCAGCTCTGCATCCTCAGCAAGGACTTGCCTCTGCAGAGATGTTACTGACAGACTCAGCTCTTGTTTGCAAGGGCTGTTAAATTGTCACACAAATCAACCACCCCTCCCTCTCTTGTTCTTGGCGTCCGGCTGCTGAGCTGCTGCTGAGAAAGAAGAGGCAGAGTCCTTCAGGGAAAACGGGGACTTTCCAATGGGCAGAAACTTCCTCCTTTGTTTTGTTTTCAGTGACAACAGAGGGGTTTGTCTTCAGTCCCTGTGTCAGCAGGGAAATTGTGCCTGCCCATCACACCTAGGATCTGAACAACCTGAATTTTTATTGGTGTAAAACCCACAGTGACCTGACCTTCTGCAGGAATATGGAGAGAAGAGTCAAAAGGGATTCCTGGAATGTTGCAATAAGCAGAAAGTGGTATTAAACATATATAGATAAAAAGGCATAAAAGCTCATAAAAGCTCATATGGAACTGATGTAAACCTAATAAAAAGAAGCATTTTATTGTAATAAAGAGTGAGGGTTGCAGACCACAGTGTGAGATATAGCTACTCTTCATAGTTTTGGAAGGTTTATTAAACCTTATCAAAAATACAACAGAAGACTGAATAAAGAAAAAAGGTTACAGCACCAGGAGCAAAAGATTTTCCTCACCATGTGCTCAGCCCCCTCACACTGGAGACTTTCCCTTTTTAACCCTTTAACCCCTCCCAAAGTTTTGTCCATCAACCCCTTCTTTGCTGTCCAGTGGTGGAGATCTCTTCCTCAAATCCTGATTGGGGGTCAAGTGTGGCCATAGCGACAAGCCAGCCCTCCCAGATGTCCCAACCCCAGCTGTCCCTTGATAACCATGGGATGGGGTGCAGAATAACTATAAATCTATAAAACTTTTCTTAACTTATATACATGATATTTTTCTATTAATTGTGAGAGTCAATCATCACATGACCCATCTATCACAACAGGAAAAGAAGTTTCTGGTGGGAGGAACACTGGTTTTAAAGGTAGGACCAGCTCTTGAGGTTTGATTTGTTCCCTCTTTCAGATTACAAGGAAGTCATGGTGTTCCAGAGTAGAAGCTGGTCCCAAAAGTTTGAGAACAGGGTGTGATAAGATTACCAGGGTATTTTATCCGTATCTAGGAAGAAGCCCTGCAGAGCTTCTCTTTAGCTTTGACTGAAAGTAGAAGTCCTGTTTTTACCAAGAATTTTGATCTCTTCGTGTTTTGGAGAAAGAAAAAGAAAACCCCAAACCACCTGAAGTTTACATTGAGGTGAGGTGTATCACAGAGGGATGAGGGCTCCCCAAAGCAAGACACCCTCCTGTAATTTAAACTGTTCTTTCAATAAAAACAATAATTTCTCAGTACATGTTGATTTCAGCAGGCACCAGATTCCCTCTTCTTGTTCTGGCCTTTCACATATCACTAAGGGAACGTGAGGCTGTGTCATTGTCATTCAGATTTTTAATTCTTCAGAAGTCAAAACTGAATTCAATTCAAGTTCATTAAACTGCAATTTACATGTATGATAAATAGGTATGATTCGTGCTGATAAAAATTGAAACAGCAATCAATATTGATACAGTAATTGATATTTGAGAATAATAATATAGTTAGAAGTTGTAATGCCAAAGAAGAGAGGGAGAGGAGGGGCTCCACCCCCCCCCCCCCCCCCCCCTTCCCAGGAGATGTTATCAAGGACCGCAGGAAAGAAGCTGAAGATAAAGTTGCTAAAAATGAGCAAAAACCTGGTTGGGTCCCAGAAAATGCTAATTATAAGGGATTTATTGCCTTGATATGTAGATGCAGTGATATGTTAATCTTGGCTAACATTGTACTGGCTTGATGCGCTTGTGTAACCCAAACGTGAATTAAAGGACACAGAAGAAGACTACAGAGCCTTCATCAGTGACAACCCCCAAAGACTTGTGTGACCACCAAACCGAGTGGTGGCGCATGTGTGGTAAAGGTGGTAATGAAGGCTGAGATAGAGATATGACGAACCGAAAATGGGAGGAGATGGTATTGACACATGGCATATAAGGGGTGATTTTCACTTTGCAAGCTCGTATGTGATGTTGCAAGGGTCCCAGAACCCTGCTCTCTGTACCCCGTGGTTATCTTTTGCTTATGCACTATTATTGGAACCAAATTATCCCTTATTTTAATTGAATTATATTGTATCAAATTTTATAATTTTTTTTTTATTTTAACTATTCAATTAAAATTGTTACTACTTTTAATATTGTTTGGCTTTTTTTATGATAGGATAATTGGGCAAACATAACAATTTTGGTGCCGACATCCGTGACTCTCTCAACTCCGGGGAGGTGGATAGTTTCTGGGAAGGAGCTCCCCACCAGACTTTTAAGTGGTCCCAAGGCTAGACCACTCTCCCTTGGGAAAAGAGAGGCTTTATTACAATAACACATAAGCAAATTAGTTTTTAATAGCGTGCAAGAGAGGATCCCATCAGAGTGCCGGCTTGTAGGAGAGAGAGTACCCATAGAAAACTGCTTTGTGCACGAAGACCCTCGTGAGAAGATCAGGCTGTGAGTATCACGGGGTTTTGGGTCAGGGGGCGGCTGTATGCATGTGTGAGTGTGTGTGGAGTGTCTGAGACGGGGGCTGGGCAGTCCCGGACCCCTGAAGCAAGTGGGACCTCCCTGTACCGCGTTTTCGTGTTCTCCGCGAGGAGACCGGCCGGAAAAGGAGGGAAGTGCAAAGTGAATGAGTGGGGACCCTGGGAGGGTTTGACCCAGGGGGGAAGGAGGGGATCCCTGGTCCAGGCACCTGTGGGAGGGTCCTTGAGCAGGAGGGATTGACTCAGTAGGGAGACTGAGAAAGAGAGTGAATGAATAGGTTCAATTTCCTTGGAGGGGTTGGTAGCAGGCAATTTAGTATGTGATTAGATGGTGAGAGATCGGGGCTAATAAATTGAGAAAGAGGGAGAGATAGGAGTGGAACAAGTAGATTGCAGAGGGAGAGATAGAAGTGGAACAGGTAGATTGAAAAGGCAGTGTGACAGTGTAATAAGTGAGGCAGTTGAGCCACGAGGTGAGTGTGGGAAACTAAGACTTTCCTGGTACTGGGGATTTCTTAGTTTGTTGCCGCCAGAAATGGGTCAGGGAAAAAGTAAGTTCCTTGACCCAGGGGCTGCGGATTGTAGGAAAAATTCGCAGAAGTTTGAGGTATCTGGGAACCTTGAGGGGGGTTCTCAGGGAAGGAGCATTCCTCAGGACAGCCCACTGGGGATGATAATACAGTTTTGGGATGAATGGAAATCACAAAGGGAAGAAAATCAAGGAATTCAGAGGGCAGTGCCTAAGGGACATAATATAGGAAAAGCTTTGAGTGAGCATCAGAAAAAATATGAGTCCCCAGCAGAATGATTAAAAAGATTAAAAAGAGACTTGCAATTATATTCAGGTATAGATACTGATACTGCAGTAGGGCAGGTTCTGTTAAAAATTCAGTTTGTGACCAGATCTTGCAGTGACATCAGGAAAAAGCTGGAAAAATTAGAAGACTGGCAGGACAGGGGACTTCAAGTGTTACTGAGAGAAGCACAAAGGGCGTTTGTAAAGAGAAATGAGAAAAAGCAGAAAGCAGATGCCAGAATTTTGGTTGCGGCGTTCAAGAAATGCAGGCAGCTTTGAATACAGAAGAATCTGCAGGGAAAAACAAACGGCGGATGTCAGGATCTATTTTTAGGAACACAAGACCTGTGCATTTTTCCCGCCACAAGAAAAGATACTTAAAACATTCTTGTCCTACTTTAAAGGATGCGGGACCTACCTGTTTTTATTGTCATAAAAAGGGGCACCTGCAAAAAAATTGCAGAAAGAAACAGCAAGATGAGAAAACTACTCAGGAGAATGAGAGAGGTCAAGAGTTTTGTTTAATGAAGAGGACCGAAATACAACCAGAAGAGGCCTTGATAACAAAACTAAAAGTAGGTCCTCAGAGTGAAGAAGTTGTATTTTTAGTCAATACAGGAGTTTCTCAGTCGACAGTGACAAAATTACCCCAGGGATGTGAGATAAGTCGTGAGTGAGTTTCAGTAATCGGAATTACGGGAGGTGGTTTCCCTTTTCCTGTAATAAAAGGAGTGCAAATTGAAACAGATGGCAAATTTGGAGTAAATGATTTATTGTTGATACCAGAGGCCGAGAATAATTTGTTAGGCAGAGATCTAATAATAGCCTTAAATTTATGGATAAAACCCTGTGAAGGAAAACTTAAAATTTATTCTTTAACTGAAGAAGATAATCTAGAAATTAATGACACGGGTTGGCGTTCAGGTGAAATGGGAAAAGTTTAGGGTAAAGGAGTCTGGTCCCCTTAGTCCCTCCTGGTCAGCACAAGCCTGTGAATTTTATGCATTACTCTGTGCATTATTAATACTAAAAGGGCAAGGAGGGACTATTTATACAGACTCCAAATATGCTTTTAGTGTAGTACATACTTTTAGAAAAATTTGGAAGGAAAGGGGACTTATAAACTCTCAAGGGAAAAGGTTAATACACGGGGAATTGATAATTCAGATACTTGAAGCTTTAAAAGGCTCAAAGAAAATAGCAGTAGTTCATGTAAAGGAATGCCAGAGAGGGAGGGACATTAGAGTCCGAGAAATAATTTGGCTGATGAAGAAGCAAAAAAGAGCAACCTTAAGGAAAAGAGATACTGAAATCATGACCTTACAAAAAATAGAAATTCAGCAGGAGACACTTTCCCTTCCGCTAGCAGAACTGGCAGCTATAAGGAAATTAGGAGCAACATTCAAGGAGGGAAAGTGAGTTTTTCCTGATGGCAGGATTATGATGCCAAAACCAGTGGCATATTAGATCTTAGATAACTTGCATAGACAGACACACTGGGGAACAAGAGCCTTTTGTGATCACTTTTTAAAATTTTATGGGTGCATAAGGATATTTGAAATTGGAAAACAAATTACCCAGGTGTGTCTTACCTGTCAAAAGGTAGATAAGAAAGTGTTAAAGAGCCCTCCCTCTGGACGACAAAAAAGAAGCCTACAGGCTATTTGAAAAGATTCAGGTTGATTTTGTAGACTTGCTTTAAGTGGCTCGGTGGAATATTTGTTAGTTATAATAGATGAATTAACTCAGTGAGTTGAAGCATTTCCAGCAACTCGGGCTACAGTTTAAACGGTAGCTAAAATATTGTTGGAACATGAAATTCCAAGAATGTGAAAATATGGTGGGATTTAAGTAGATTTATATTAACCCTGATTTATTAAGAAGGAACTAAGCATCCTGGAATGGCTGCGAACCGCAATTCCCTTGAGCTCAGAGGCAGAAGAACACCGGTGGAAAAAGAACAAAAGACTTTCTGAATAGGTGGGAACGGCCTAAAAAGATCGAAGATCTCCTCCAGGATCACCCACCAGCAATATTATTAGAATTGATTACAGAACTGCAATTCTAGAAACTGAGATTGATAACACCTGTTGCTAAAAGAGCTCAGAGACAAGTAAAATGTTGGGAGTGCAGTAAACATGGTTTAGGGTGTCATCCCTGGATATGTATTGTTTGCACACTTTGCTTTAACTCATGGTGGAAAGTAAGAGGGAAGAGAAAGAGAGACAATTGATTTGCTTGTTTTGCTATGGTTATGTATTTAGCCAGCTAACTATAGAACTCATTGCTATTGATTTCTTTGAAATACCTTTGAGACTGGGAGACGGGACTCTTCAAGCAGCAATTGGATTAATAGAGAACTTAGATCAATTGGTTCTTGCTATATTGGCAATAGCACAAATAAGAGAATGAGCAACTCATAATATTATAGACCAGTGTCTCATAATTGATAGTTGTTGTGGAGAAGAAGTCTATATATCACATCATAGGCATGTTTTTGGGGCATATTGGCCCCGGAATTGGAGGCAGAGACTTAATGCACTCCCCGCCCTTGAAGAAAATTTAAAAAAAAAAAATTAATTAAGTCTTAGTGTGGTTGGCATATCTCTGAAATTTTGGAAAATATAAATTTATAGTGTTCCTGCCTAACCTTTTCCCTGTTCTTTTCATTGTAATTATTTCTTCTTAACTAGCCAGAACAGAGAAATGGAATTTAAAAGGGGACAAGCAAACCCTGTGGGGCTATGGGTACCAAGGAAACAAAAAGCACCAGTGACTAGATCCCAGAATATTACCTTTGCTCCCGAGAAGACTGGCATCTCGGCCCTTGGTTGCAACCCAAGGGGCTTTGAGAAAGGTAGAAAGGTAGATTTCCTGAGGATTATTTTCGCTGTGATCATTATGGTACCCTGGACGGTTGGCCAAAGTCAGAGAGCCGCACTAGACCGAGTTTCGGCAATGAAAAAGCAAACAAGGCAAAACCCAAGTCCCAGTAATTTCAACATTTGTGACTATTGCAATCACCCTGTGTAGATTAAGGACAAGATGAAATCTGTGTTTGTGATACACCTATATGTTAGTTCTGCTTGCTACAATCACAGCAGTTTTATAGATGTTTGTATTAAGGAAAGAAAGATGTATTGGGTAAGGAAAAATTTGAGATATAATAGACAAGCTCCTTATCCCCATGATGATCAAATTTGCCCTCAATATGGAAGATTCTTTTGTTTTGAAAGAGATGATAATGGAAACGATCCAAGTACAGGGAAACCAGGCACTAAAAGAAAAATGGAAAGAGAAAAAAAAAAAGAAGAAAAAGAAACAAAGGGGAATAGAGGAAAAAACAGGAGAAAAGAGTCAACAGAATTGGCTGAACTGTATAAACAACTAAAACAGCACTACAAAGATTGGGATTTGCCAGCCTCGAATAAGAATCTGTTTGTGGGATTGATACAAGAGATTGCTACAGAATTGGGATTATCCAAATGTTGGATTTGTAGAGGTCTAAAAATGGCTGAAAGACGGCTGTGGAAAAGTGAGAACTTACCTCCAGAGCAATTTTTAAAGTAGAATCGCACCCAAATTTCTGGAACATTGAAGTGACCTGAAGGATGGATTTTAAGCCATCAAGTAATTAGAATCATTTGTGTAACTCGAGAAAGAAGGAAATTTAATAAAGTAGTGGGGCATACTCTTTGTAAATCCACATTAGTAGTCAATATGGATAATTGTTCAAAAGTTTGGTGACCTGAAACCCCTATAAGATATTGAGGATCAATAAAAAAAAAAATTGTGAATGGGATGAACAGATTAATTTATGCTAGTACAGAAGTCCTGGAGCTAACCCCTACCAATCCATCGACAGCCTGAGGTCATATTGAGAACAACTGGAGAAAACTGATAAGAAATGGAAAGCCTCAGATGGGATATATTGGATTTGTGGGCAACGAGCATACAGTGAGTCACCTCAAAAATGGGGAGGAACCTGTACGTTCAGAGTAATACAACCCTCCTTCTTTGCTCTACCGAGGTCTAGGAGCAATGTGTTAAGAACTCCTCTGTATGAAACCCTGCAGCAGAGTAAAAGGGATTTGAATTTCAACTTTCCAACAGCAGGAGGGAACCAAAAAGGATGGGAGGACGAGTGGCCTGCAGAATGAATTATAGCATATTATGAACCAGCAAGATGGGCTCAGGATGGGTCATAGGGATATAGGACCCCAGTTTACCTGTTGAATCGATTAATAAGGCTCCAAGCAGCAGTAGGGGTAGTGTCAAATCACACCTCCAGTGCTTTAAAAATGTTAGCCAGGCAATATACACAAATGCGGGCATTTGTGTACCAAAATAGGATTGCCCTAGACTATCTGTTAGCAGAAAAAGGGAGAGTTTGTGGGAGATTGAATGAATCTGAGTGCTGTGTAGAAATTGATGATTATGGGGAAGCTATCACAGAACTTGCAGAAGAAATTAAAAGAGTGGCTCATGTGCCCGGTACAAAAGTGGAATTCAATCTTGAAAGCAGATTGGTGGGATAACCTCTTTGGAAGCGTTTGGAAAAAAAAGTTAGAGTTCATGTTGTTATGCTCAATTCTGGGACTTCTGTTTCTGCTTTGTATGATTTTGTGTTTTATTAAGCTAATTCACTCAGTGATTCAGGGGATGCAGATTACAACAATGTCTCTAGATTCAGAATCAGCAGAAAAAGGAAAACCAAGATCTATAATCGAAAAGCTGAATCGACCCCTGTTAAAGAACAAAGACCTAAAAAGATTGAAATAGAACAAGAAATGCTAACTAAACTTGAAAGAGAGTGTGAAAGACTAGAGGCAGTAATAGAAATGCTAGAAAAGTTTGAAGCTGAAAAGAGACAACAAGAAAACCAAAATTCTGAAAAAATACAAAAGATATCAGAGCATAGCTTTATAATAAAGCACAAATCATAATGATCAAGAAGATAAATGGGGGATTTGTGATAAATAGGTATGATTCGTGCTGATAAAAATTGAAACAGTAATTGATATTGATACAGTAATTAATATTTGGGAATAATAAAATAGTTAGAAGTTGTAATGCAAAAGAAGAGAGGGAGAGGAGGGGCTCCACCCTCCCCCTCCTGGCAGATGTTTTCAAGGATCACAGGAAAGAAGCCAAAGATGTCATTGCTAAAAATGAGCAAAAACCTGGTTGGGTCCCAGAAAATGCTAATTATAAGGGATTTAATGCCTTGATATGTAGACATAGCGATATGTTAGTCTTGGCTTACATTGTACTGGCTTGGTGCGCATGTGTAACCCAAAGGTGAATTAAAGGACACAGAGGAAGACTACAGAGCCTTCATCAGTGACGACCCCCAAAGACTTGTGCGACCACCAAACCGAGTGGTGGCGCACGGGTGGTAAAGGTGGTAATGAAAGCGGAGATAGAGATATGACCAACCGAAAATGGGAGGAGATGGTATTGACACATGGCATATAAGGGATGATTTTCACTTAGCAAGCTTGTACGTGAGGTGGCAAGGGTCCCAGAACCCTGCCCTCCATACCCCGTGGTTATCTTTTGCTTATGCGCTATTATTGGAACCAAATTATCCCTTATTTTATTGAATTATATTGTATCCAATTTATAGTTTTTTATTTTAACTATTCATTTAAAATTGCTGCTACTTTTAATATTGTTTGGTTATTTTTATGATGGGATACTTGAGCAAACATAACAAAATTCAATCTGCTATCTTAAAAAAAAAAAAGCAGAGAGAACTTTTTGTCCTATTTTCTTTTCCTTTTTATTGTTTGATAACTACAATCCCCAGTTGATATTGACCCCCAGCACCTTCTAATGCAGTCGGAATATATACAAATATCAGGACCCTTCATGGCTGACAATCAATTGCACTTTATTCCCACCCCCTCTCCACCATTTCTTTTATCCAACCCCTGGCACTCCTATGGATCAAGAATGGTATGGCCAGCAGGAGCAGGGCAGGGATTCTTCCCCTGTGCTCAGCACTGGTTGGGCAGCATCTCGAGTGCTGTGTCCAGTTCTGGGTCCCCCAATTTAGGAAGGACCTGGAGGGGCTGGAGTGTGTCCCAGAAAAGGGCAAAAAGGCTGGGGAGAGGAGACGAAAGGGCAAACAGGGATGGGCTATTTGCCCTTTTCCAGGGCAGGAACAGGGGTGGGCAAAAGGAAGAAATTACTACCAGGGAAGAGTAAAGAAAGCAAAGGTGAAGGCAAGGAAATGCTCAGGGCAGTTTCAGGGTGGCTGCCAGGCAGCCCTGGCTCTGAGCAACAGCGTCTGCAGTGGGACAGGAAACTCCCAGCTGATGGGAACAAACTTTCTGGCTGACTGCAGAGGCCAGGACAAAGCTGAGTGGTTTCCCTGGTGTCCCCCAGCCCTTGCTGGCCCCAGGGGCTGATGGCATTTGTGCTCCCTCAGGTTCATGTCCCCACACCAACAGCATGGGGGTGCTCCCGCCTGCTGTGTGCAATGCAAACAGGGGCTGCTGAGCCAGTGCTGCCGTGTCTGTGCCTGCAAGAATGGGGCACCTGTGTGAGCTGGGGGAGAGGCCAGGGCTGCAGAGGGGGGATGTTGTTGGCAGCTGCATGAGGATGCTCTGGGACGCTGCCCTGGGCAGTCCAGCCCACTGGGGATGGATCAGCCCCTGCTCTGCTGCTCCTTCCTTCCCATCTGCCCCAGGGCCCTTGCAGAGCCCCAGCCATGCTGTTTGCCCCCAGCCTGCCCACGGCCAGCCTGGGGCTGCTCACGGGGGTTTTGTGTGCTGAGCATTGGCCTGGCCGTGTTCTTGAGAGAGCCTGGGCAAGGAGCCTGGAGCCCCCAGGCCCTGGGCTGAGGCGTCAGCACTGCCCCAGCAGTGCCCATGGCCTGTCCCTGCTTCAGCCCCGGCACTGCCACACCCAGGACTGCACCCGGCCCCGAGAGCACTCAGGCCCTGCAGCAACACCAGGGCCACCAGGGCAGCGGGGCAGGGCCACGGCAGGAGCACTGGCAACACCAAGTGCTGCTGCTGCTGCTGGGCACAGCTGCTGGGCCAGCACTGATCTGCCCCCAGCTCTGCACACAGACATTGCTGCTGCAGCTCCAGAGAAGGAACAAAAGGGCATCTCTGCAAAAAACTTTCCTGGGAGATCCTTTAGTTCACTTACAGCCACTGAGAGCGCAGCTCCTCATAGAAACAGGTTGTGGGTCACAGTAAAGGAGAAGGGAAACAAAATGAGAAATGGCACAATGACATCACTTTGTAGACAATACTTTAAAATTAAAACAAAGGTAAAGAACCTGCAAAGTGAAACTAACAAAAAGTATTGAAGATTACTTTTATTACAAGTGATTGGCAGAAATAGGCCAGTAGTTTAATGTTTCTGAAAGCATCCAGTCATCAGTGCCCACATGGAAGCCTTGAGCTCCTGGTTCCTCAGGCTGTAAATGAGAGGGTTCAGGGCTGGAGGCACCAACGAGTACAGAACTGACAGGGCCAGATCCAGGGATGCGGAAGAGATGGAGGGGGGCTTCAGGTAGGTAAAAATGGCAGTGCTGAGAAACAGGGAGAGCACGGCCAGGTGAGGGAGGCAGGTGGAAAAGGCTTTGTGTCATCCCTGCTCAGAGGGGATCCTCAGCACAGCCCTGAAGATCTGCACATAAGAGAAAACAATGAACACAAAGCAGCTTGAGGCTACAGAGACACTTACAGCAAGAAGCCCAAGTTCCCTGAGGTAGGATTTGGAGCAGGAGAGCTTGAGGATCTGGGGGATTTCACAGAAGAACTGGCCCAGGGCATTGCCATGGCACAGAGGCAGGGAAAATGTATTGGCTGTGTGCATCAGAGCATAGAGAAAGGCACTGGCCCAGGCAGCTGCTGCCATGTGGGCACAAGCTCTGCTGCCCAGGAGGGTCCCGTAGTGCAGGGGTTTGCAGATGGACACGTAGCGGTCGTAGCACATGACGGTCAGGAGGGAAACCTCTAATGACATGAAAAACACACAAAAAAAGAGCTGTGCAGCACATCCTGCATAGGAGATGTTCCTGGTGTCCCAGAGGGAATTGTGCATGGCTTTGGGGACAGTGGTACAGATGCAGCCCAGGTCACTGAGGGCCAGGTTGAGCAGGAAGAAGAACATGGGCGTGTGCAGGTGGTGGCCGCAGGCTACGGCGCTGATGATGAGGCCGTTGCCCAGAAGGGCAGCCAGGGAGATGTCCAGCAAGAGGCAGAAGTGCAGGAGCTGCAGCTGCCGCGTGTCTGCCAACGCCAGCAGGAGGAAGTGCCTGATGGAGCTGCTGTTGGACATTTCTTCATTATGGACATTGTGAGCTTTTTAAAGACACATTGACAATTTGGACAAATTACCTTGAGTCAGTTCTATGCTATTTTCTTACACAAGCAATAAAAATTCCTTTTCTTTCTTTGTGGAAATTTCATTTACTTTTTTTTTTTGAGTTAAGAATTCGGCTGCTAAGTAACTGTGTGTTTTTAAGAACGGACAGAAATCCTGTTCTTGGCATTGCTCTCACCCTGAACACTGGGGAGCCCAGAGGGAAAACAGGCCTCCCTGTGCCCCAGAACAGTCAGAGCTGCTCATCCTAAACAGCTGCCCGTTGCTCATTTCACCTCCCTCTAGTACAGAATGGAAAAATTATTAACTGTAGTTATAAAAAACGTAGCCTTTTTGAACACTCCAGTTTCAAAATCAATCTCTCCAAACCCTACACTCTTCCCTGATGCTGTTGGCTGGAGGGATACCAAGGGTTGGCCTGGCTCTCTGCTGCCTCGAGTTGTGCCTACTGGGAGCAGTTTCTCTTTACCCAAGCCTTGTCCCTGCCAGTGCTGCCAGAGCCCAGCCCAGCCCTGGGGGCTCAGCTCTGCCCTGCAGACCGCTCCCAGCACAGGGCACTTCCCAGGGGCATCTCCCTGGCAGCAGGGCCTTAAGGGCAGGCCAGACAAACAGAGATGCTGCAAGCCAAGGTGCTGCTGCTGCTGTCTGTAGGGAGAGAAGGCTGAGGAGGCACTTTCTGAGGGAGATCTGAGGCCCATCTGCTGATGCCCAGGGTGACAGTGCAGGAGTCTCAGTGACACAGGCAAAGCTGACAGCCCCTTTCCCTTCCCTTTAGGAGAAAGCTGAGAGCAGCCCTGGCCATGCAGCACCATCTCCACAGCAGGAGGAATCTGCCCTGATGGGGGTGGCTCCTTCCACCTCCAACTTCTCCCCAGCAGCGTCCATGGGAAGCTGCCAGGCAGGCTGAGAGCTGCCCCTGGCAGGTGGCACATGCCCTGGGCTGGCCAAGAGCCCTGAGGGCTGCAGGAGCTGCTCTGCAGGACAACCCTGGCTGCACATGCAGTGCATGTTCATGTCCCAGTCATGCTGTGCTATGGCTGCTTTTCAAGTCTGCTTTGAGCCAAATAAATAGGAGCGATAATATCAGGAAGGGGAAATTCTGAGCTGGCCCTGTTGTGCCTTCTCCTCCTGCTGCCTTTGCTGATCCAATTCTTGGCCAGCCCCCTGGCCTGTTGGCTCAAGATGCTGATCCCCTGGAAAACCTTTTTGTTCCAATGGGCTTCCAGCACAGCCAGAGCTCTGAGCCAGGTCCTGGCAGGGCCATGTGCAGGCAGGACCTGGGGGCTGCAGCTGTTTGTTCCATCCCTTACCTGCTTGACTACCTGAGCAGAGTTAAGGACAGTGCAAATCTGGAGAAGATCTGGGTATTTCTGAGAGCTGAAAAGTTCTGGATGTGTCCCAGGCATGTCTGGAATCACTCTGTCTCCAGTGGTTTCCTCCTGTGTTAAACACTTGTCTACAGACAAGGCCAAACTCCCTCTTCCAGACTGAGCTGTGCCAGGAGTTACTGACCTCCTGTGCCAGGCTCTGGAGCTGCTCTCTCATCATGCCCAGATTTCCCTCTGGGAATGTTTGCCTGGCTTGAAACCACTGGCCTGAGCCAGCCTGGCTGAAGAAACCTGGGAGGTGGCCACAGACCCATTTGGTGAGCAGCAGACCATTGCCTCTTCCCAGGCTCAGCATCCAGCAGAGGATCTGACACCAGCCCCAGGCACACAAGCACAGAGCAGATCATGTCCCTGCAGCCCAGCGAGCTGTGACACCTCTGGGAATTTACTGGAAAGCCCTACCACCTCTCTAAGGCTCTCAGGAACAACCATGAGGGAAGGAAATAAAAAACAAGCCCTCAGAAAAAACACAAAATGCTGTGTGAAGTACCTGAAATGCCCCCAACAGTTTAACTAGAGCATGGAGTAAGCTGAGAAAATGTATGAACAAACGAATTAAACAAGTGAGCACACAGCAGACAAGTTGGCATGTAGGTGTCTACTGAGAAAGCTTAAGCACAGCAAGGGGAGAAAAAGCAAACTCAAACCAAGGCATAATATCCCTCACATTTTGGAGCAGAGCTCTCAGACCATGTATCAGCCAAACCACTCCAAATTACCATCTGCCAGAATGTCCTTCAAAGAAAACAGGTCCACAAGTTTGCAAAGCAGCAGTTTAATGTTGTCCTATCAGATGAGAGGCTCTCTCCAAAGAAGATTTTTGCACTTGAGTAAGAAACACTACACAAAAGTGTGACTCTCGTGGCCACTGCTACACTGTCAGGTACCATGAGACAATGAATTTTTGGAGTCCTGGCCATGTCATGGCAGGTACATCTGGAAAGAAGCTCTTTAGCAGCCCCTGTCATTTCATAAGTTACCTGCAAATGTTTCCAGATCCTCTGCATGATCTTCTCTGTATGCAGAAAGAGTCTACATAAAGAACCTGAGCAAACCACTCTGGTATTGTTTCAGAGACAAAGATACACCAGAATATGAAGAGCAGGTTTTGTTTCTCATGTATCTTCCTGTCATCCCTAAATCAGGCTCTGTTTCAGACTAGAAGCTGGATCCTTCCCTGGTATAAACCTGGGTACCTGCTCCTGTCCATGAGGCCCATCACTCCACACACGCTGAGGGCCAACGGCATTGCGTATGAGATTGCCAAGTAAATGCAGGTCTGTGCATGCACCATGTGTTAGACTAGGCCATAAATAATTTATGATGCTGGAGAAGGTGACTGTATTTTTAGGTGTAGAAATATGCAGATAAAACAGTCCTGACATTCAATTTTCACTCTGCACTTCTGATCCTGAATTTGAGTCCATCCAAAGCATTTCTAAAGCCTCTGCACCTCTGAATGAGCAACACATCCCCTGCAAAGCCCCAAAACCCATAAATCAAAAAAGGGGCACCAGGAAAACCCATGGAGCCCACAGGATACCTCCTGCAGCCAGCACTACACAGGATGCCCCAGCATTAGGAAGAGCAGGCTCCTTCCCCTGAACCTCAAACATTCTGCAGGTCAGTCTCCTCTGGATTCTGGCTGCTGACCCTTATTCCTGACCCCACATCTAATCAACATGCCTTTGATGTCAGAGGCACGTGTTCATGGGGCCCAAATCTCTCTCTAAAGACCACGGGAGCTGCTCAAATCAGCACCTTGCCATCCTGAGGCAGCCCAGGAGCAAGGATGAGGAAGGACAAAGGTGCTCACTGGGGTGCTTGTAACTGTACCCTCTGTTACATCTTCCCCCAGAGAGAGCTGTCAGTGGGACAGAAGGAGAATTATTCCTTCCTTGGACTTTGTAGAAACAGGGAGCCCAGGGAAACCAAGAAACAATCATAGATTTGACACCACATTACTTCTGGATGTGTCCAATGAGCAAGATAAGGACACACTGAGGAGAAGGGGAAACAGATGTTGCAAGGGCAAGGAAGGGGACAAGACAGTTTTGTGGTGTGTCACAACACAGCTTTTGGTCTCTGCTATCAGAAATAAACCAAGGGAGGTGGAGAGAGGCACAGAGCCCAGGTGAGGGCAGGTCTCACCTTGACAGGGCAGCTCCCAGGACAAAGGCAGTGTGTTCCTTCAGCGAGGCCTCGCTGCTGTTCAACCCCTCGATCACCAGCCGGAGCCCACCCATGGACAGGAAATCCTTGGCATTGTCCACCTGGGAGAGAGCAGCTTCCATCAGCACAAAGCCCTAGCCCCTGGAGAACACCTCCCTCCACACCCACAGCATCCCTTCCCTCCTGCTCTGACCAGCAGGGAGTTTTACAAGGGATTAAAAATTCCGAGGGAATGGCTGTGGCTGAGCTTAGCACAGCCCTGCCCATGAGCAGAGATGTCACAGCTGCCCAGGCACAGTGTCCTTGTGTGAGGACATTGTCACACTCAGAAGGCATCACTGGAAACTCAAATACTTTGATTATAGCTATCAAAACTGCTCTTGACATGTACTTTGGCAATTCAGGTGGTGTCAAAAACTCAATATATCTGCTGATGTCAAAAACCTCCAGCTCTTTGCTCTCCCCTGAGCAAGCCTTTACTAGGGATCCAGGGAATTGCATGTTTAGCAAATGAAGTTAATTAATTGATGCTGTAATTGTAGCACCAGGAGTCAGGGATGTTTAGGAGCCTGTCAGCATCAACAGGGTGCAAAGGGGGCATGGGAGCGAGTAGCATGGGCATTTCTGGGAGTTCTCCATGAGTTCCATCAACAACTTCCCATGGACAAGGAAGGAAAAAGCCAGTCCCAGCTTGGAGGGGTCATCCAGGAGCTTCCCCAGGGAGCAGCCCCACAATGACTTTTCTAAGCAAACAATAATGGATTAACTGCCAGTAGGGAAAACTTTGCACATTAGTGGGAATTCATCAGCCTCTGGCTCTAAGTGGATCAGGGGCTAGCCAGGCACAGTCCCAGCGGGCATCTGCTCTTGGAGAGGAGATCAGAAAAGGCTCTGAGTGCTCACAGACAAAATTTAGAGAAACAGCACAAACTACTTCAAGTACAAAATTCAGTCCAAAGTCAAATCAATGCATTTTGGTATTCAATGATTTTTTTTTCAGTTTAAAAGAGGATCTGATGAATGCTCAGAACTGCCTGCACAGAAAAATCAGTTTCTGCCTGCACAGAAAAATCAGGTTTAGAAATTCAACATATCTCTCTGAAAGACAGGGACACAACAGCAATCGTTGACTGATGCAAACAGAATATAAAAATGAGTTATCAGCAGGGCAAGCCGACCCCCTGATGAGGTGGAACAGGACCACAAGCCATGCAGGGCATGTGGGACCCTCTTCTAGTCAATGACTTCATGCTCAGTGTTATATGTATCTCAACCATGTACCTTCATCAAAATTGGCCCTAAGTCAGATATTTCAGGTACCCAGGAGAAGAAGAAGCTTTGTGTCCTACAGGTCTGTTGTTACCAACCAAAGCAGGACCTGGGGAGCTCCAGCTCATCTCTGCTCCCCAGTGGGACAATACCCACCTGTCCCTCTGCAAAGCTGCTCTCTGCAGGTCTGCTGGGGCTGATTCAGGATTTGCAGCAGCTTTTGTATCCTTTCAGATGCTGTTCTTTTAACTGTCCCTATAAACCAGGCCTGCCAGAGCTCTCACTTTTCTGCAGACCCATCTTTATCTACAACGAAATCTATGCAGCAACCCAATTTCAGCTGCCAGTGGGTCCTTTTATTACTCAGCCTCTGTAAAAACTGGTTTAGTGCTGGAATGAGACATTGACTTCTGCATGAGAGGGAATATATGGACAGGCAGGAATTTGCATCCAGCAGCTGGAGTGGTAAAACCATCCCCTGCTGTAACCTCAGCAGCACCAGAGTCCTTTGTGCTGCCCCAGCATCAGTGAGACACCACAACAGCAGAATGTAAATTGTGCTGTTGTGCTGTAAAGCTTATTCTGAAGATGTGCTTATCTTTTTTAACCAGAGTCTGTTGTGAGAGCTCCAGTTCTAAAACTAACAAAATCCCCAAACTTAACAACTTGAAGGTATTAACCTCTCTGGGGAGCAGTGTATGCTGCAAGGCAGCAGCTTCTACCTCACTTCAGTCCACTGAAATCAGAACAGAAGAAAAACCAAAGATCAAAAGAGCTCTTGAGTAAAGTACACAGGCAAAGCAGGCGATGGGAGGGATGGGAGAAGAGCAAATATGACAGCAGTTATTCAGGGAGCAGGTTTGAATTGGAGGAGAAAGAAAATAGGGAGGGAAGGTGAGAGAGAAAATGTTAGAAAACAAGAGTGAGGGAAAGCAGCATTTCAACTGCACACGATGGAGAGGAAATTAGCAGAGAGAGATGGTGTAGCATGTCAGAGCAGAGGAGAGGGGAAGATAAGCAGAGTGAATAATTGAGAGAAAGAGCCTGCAATGCCTGAGAATGGGCCTTGGCTCCACACACTGCTGTGCAAGCACCGTGAATGCTGTTTATGAGTTACGCTCTGCCCTCTTCACATTTGCATTTGGGTTTTATGCGTTACAGATAACCCAGCAAGCCAAACCTTCCTACTCCTTCTCCAAGACAGGCTCCCGAACATGCCAAGCTGAATCGTGGCTGAGGAGAAGCAAACTAGAGCTGGCAACCAAAAGCTGAGCAAAGGCAGAGCCCTTGGGCTGACTCTTCAAAGGCAGGAGAGAGCATCTCCCCGGGCTGGGCACCAGCCATGGCTCCCACGGCACGCTCCGAGGCACGAGCTGCCCCGCACCCACTGCTCCAGGGTGACCACGGCACAGAGCAGGGAGCAGCCTTTGCTTGCACGCCCTCCAGGGCATGGCATTTTCCACTCCACAGGGCATCCTGTGTCCCGGAGACAGCAGCAGGATGGCCGGGAGCTGAACAGTTCGGAAAAGCCACGACACGGCATGGTACTGCTCTGATGGAGGCTGGGGAAGGTGGGACTTGCAAAGTGGCCCTACACAAGTCCTTGGCCACCCACATCTGCAAGGATCCCCTGCTCCCACAGCAGGGCTGTGACTCGCTGCAGAGGAGTCCTGGCAGTTCAGCCCTTCCAGGGTTATGCAGCATCAGCGTCCTTTGGCTGCTGTTCAGTAATTACATTAAGCCACTGCTGCTAAAGTCAGTCCCAAGCAGAGATAATGCTCTGGACGCATTCAACTGACTGGAAGAAGAAAGAGGAGGAAAAGCCATGCTGGCTTAGAGACAAGTCATATTTCTTATCAGCTTCCTGCCTGACGAGAAGGTGCTGCCCAGCCATCTGCCCCGACAGCGCGGGCACAGAGCAGCGCTGTGATCGGCGCACAAAGGAGCCCCTGTGCTCCTGCCAGCCTCCTGCCATTCCCCCTCTCTGACCCCTTTGATGCTGCATGTGTTTCCCTTTGATGCTCCAGTCCCTGCTCCTCTGCCATTCTGAAATTGTTTGCCCCATCCTGTGCTGCAGGGATTTTCTGCTGGAATAGTCCAGATTGCTATGCTGGAATTCAAGGCATGCCAAGGCATTTGGGGGTTGCTTTTTAGCACAATGGCCTGATGCTCTGGCACCCTTAATCAGGCAAGATTAGCCCTGAGTACAAATATGAAGCTCTTTGGGTGCCCATTGTTCACAGTTATTCTCTGAGTCACACAGATGCTGTCAGTGACACAAAAGCAGGGAGAACAAACAGCAAGGAAGCCTCTGCATGCCCACAATGACAATTCAGAGTGGAAATTCAAGACAAAGAGCCCTGGAAATAACACTTGTATCAGCTGGCACATGGACTCTCTCTCTCACAGCAGCAACACTTCAGCTGCCTGCCTCCAAATACCACATTTGGTTCAACAAGTGCTGTTCCAGTGAAAGGGCTTGCACTGGCACCTCCCAAGAGTTGTCCTATTCACCCTCTGAAATGACAAAGTGCCATTGGAAACTCTCCCAGTGCACTCCAGACTCTCCCCAGTCACTGGGGAGGGAGAAGCCAAGTCCCTTCCCACACGGCAGAGCAGAGACTGGATGCCCAGACACCCTCCCAGGGGTGGCACCAAGGCAGGCACCAAGCCCAGGGCAGCAGAGCTCTGTGCCTGCAGCTGCATCCAAGGGGAGGTAGGAATGTGTGAGCTGAAAGCAGAGCAAGAGAGATCAGAGAGAGGGGGGAAAAGTGTGAGCACAAACCCCAGGAAGCGAGATGCCAGGAAATATGTTCACCCTCACACAGAGCTAATTAGCACAGCGAGGCTCTGCTTGCCACTGCTTACTCACACCAATGCAAAACAGGGGGTTTTGGGTGGCTGTCACCTTTCCTGGTACAAAGACGTTCTCTGTGAACTGATATAAAGGCACCTACCATCAACCACGGCAGCTTTCCATGGAAGCAGAGAGAAAGTAATTATTTTCGGAGCAACCACCACTCTACTTACCCAAAAATGGCAGCTAAAACACCATTTTGAAACATTAAGGAGATAAAAAAGGAAAAAGAGAAGATAAGAAAACCAGCCTGAGAACAGACAACAAATCAGGCAACCACCAGGATACTGCTGGCTCCTGGCCCAAGGGATGATTAATTCCAACCTGGATATAAAATAAGCCTGCACTAGTCCTCTGCTGTCTGTTATTGTCCCAGGATTATGGTAATTAAGCAATTTGTATTACCTGATACTGATAAGAAAAATAAAGCCCCGTTTATGACACCGTATCCCCTGGATTTTACACGGTAGTTACTGAGGCATTCTTGCTACCTGGTGAACATAATATTCGAGATCATAAAGCGCCGCGACTTTCTCATCCAGCGTGGAGGCAGAGCTGTTGAATTTGCTGATTAATTTAACCATAATTTCATAATCTGTTTCTATCTTCATGTTCAGCTTTTCAAACTCCTCCTTCAGCTGATCTATGGGCCAGAACTTCTTCCTCACCTCTTCCTCTCGGGCCTTGGAAACAAAAGGAGGAAAAACCAGATGTGAGATAACAAGATAGGAGATGAAGAGAGACAAGACAGACACAGAAAGGAATGCCAGCCCCAACATTCACAAAGGGTACCTGGCTGTCTGTGCCAATGGATTTATTGCTCTACATCAGAGGTGCAGGGGCAGGGTCCTTCTGAGAAGCCCAGGAACCCAGTTAGCTGTGATATACCCACAATATGAGTGAACAGTAGAGCTCTGTGCACCACTTCTACATCTCTACAGCATTTGTGCACTATTTCTACATCCCATTTCCATCCAATTCAACATCAAGCCCACAGGCAGCAGTACTGCTGTTCTCTGCTTGCCTGCAAGTGGATCTTCTCAAAACCTGGCTGCAAAAAGCCCTGAGGCACCTCCCTGATCTTACAGCTGAACCTCTCTGGAACTGGACATGAGGCTGGAGAGCTCCAGAGGTCCCATCCAGCCCAAAGTGCCCAGTGACTCCAATGAGTTCTCAGACACAGACAAAGATGCTTTTGCCTTTCCAAGTGTTGAGCAAATTCCTGGAAGGGTCTATCTCCTAGGGAGAGGTGTGAGGACAGAAGCTGTCAGAAAGGGAGGCAGAAGGAGCAGTGATAAGCTGGGGGCAGCTGACGTGCTGTGCCATGGGGCTTGGCCAGCACACAGCCTGTCCTGAGCTCATCTCCCTCGCAGTAACAGCACCCCAAGGGCTGCCCTGAACAGAGAGCTGACACAAAACATGTGGTGAGGAGGAAAGGCTCTGTCAGAGATCTCAGAGAGCCCCAGAGGTGCAGGAACATCAGCACTGGTGGCACTGGGGACAGAGCCTGCTGCTGCAGGGGACAGAAGCAGCAGAGAGGCCATGCTGGAGCTGGGCTGCTCCAAAGACAGGAGAAAGGCAGAAAGCCCCTTTTGGAAGGCATTTGTCACAAATGCCAAGATGTGTTTGTATGCGGAGTGAGCCTCAGCTGGAGGGTTTGCACTGTCCTGCTCCCCATGAGGGATCAGAGAGGGCTGGAGGAAAACCAAGTGAGCAATGGAGGTGAAAGCTGTGTCAATGGAATGGTAAATTACCAGAGGTACCACACCCAACACATCCCTCCCCGAGCTGCCTCTGCCGGAGCACAGAGGTCCTCAGTGTAACTCCATTTCCTCTGACACTGAGCCTTCAGGGATGGATTTGCTCTCTGCAGGAGTGACTGCAAATGGAATACTTCAGGTTCATTAGATGTAGCTGCTTTTAGCCTAGTTGCTGGGACAAAAGCTATTCTAACAGGGGGTTTTAAAATATGGCTTATTTTCCCCTAATAGAGTATCACTAATTTTTGCATTTCAATGATTCTCATTTCCAGCAGCCCTTTTCAGCAGCCCTGCAATCAATCAGCAATGCTACTATGGAAATAATCTCCAGCAAATGAAATCATGCCCTGCTGCCACATAAGGGAAGAAAAAGCCTTTCTGTGACACCAGAACTTTAGAGCCTTGACTCCTCTTTCAGTTTTTGTTTGAGTGAGCCAAGACCAAGGCATCAGGAGGAGCGAGGGTTAAAGAAATACTGCTGAGGGGGAGAAGGGAAAGAGGCTCTGATGTACCTGATGAGTCACACATCTTCCCACCTATTTACTTCAGGTAGTGGGTTGTTTTGTAACTAAATGGACAACTTGGAGCTTGTGTAAGGAAATGTCAGCCCCTGCTTCCCCATGGCCACTTGAGTTTTGCTATCCAGAGCACAAGGTTGGAAACCCAAAGCAAGGAGAGTAAAGGGAAATACCCTCTGTAAATACCATCAGCTGCAATCCAGTTCCCTTTGGGGTCTGCAGACATTTTTGTGAATTGAGCTGCAGTGAAACAGATAAATTACATTGTTCAGAGCAGCTGTGGCTGCCCCTGGATCCCTGGAAATGTTGAAGGCCAGCTTGAATGGGGCTTGGAGCAACCTGAGATAGTGGAAGGTGTCCCTGCCAATGGCAGGGGTGGGACTGGATCACCTTTAAGGTCGTATCCAACCCAAACCACTCACAGAATCTTCGAGTCATACAGAAAAGTCAGGGAACCATATCACTAACAGGTTAATAAAGGTATTTTAGGTCCATATTCACTACAAAATTAGTTTGCAGAGTGTTTTCCAAGCAATCATTTTAACCATTGTGTTTCAGCAGAGTGTAACAGGGTGTTTTCAGATCCCTGCAATGTGCATTGCTTTAGAAATGGGAAACTCACCTTCCTTTCTGCCTTCTCACTTTCCTTCATTTTAGCCAAGGCCTTTTTAAGCTCCTCAGATGTGAATGAATTTGCATCGAGATCAACCTTGCCCAGCCTTGCAGAAGAAACAAAACAAACAAGAACATGTAATGAGTGAAAAACGGCATCAATTCTATTTTCACTGTGACATTCTAGCAATGGCTAAGGGCAGGAGGAAAGGAATGAAAAAAGCTACCACACTCAAGAAAAGATTAGTCTGAGTGCTGGATTCTGTGTCAGGCTCACAGACACCACCCCCTGACAATAAAGGGCTCTGCTGACCCAAATTCTCAGATCCCACCACAATAAAAACAGCTGATGAATTGATACCTCAGAATTTCGTGTTGCCATTGAGGAACCACCCCAGCGCCACTATATAACTGCAGAGGGCCTACAAGCTTCAACTTGCAGATTTCAGCTTATGAACATTGTACAGAGAATCACAGGAGACTTCAGCACCTTTCCAGTGAGGGAAGGGACTACAGAGAAGTGGGAGAGGACTCTTGGTCAGGAACTTTAGTGACAGGACAAGGAGGAATGGGATCAAACTGCAAGAGATGGAAGAGATTTGATGATGGGAAGAAGTTCTTTACTCTCAGAGTGCTTGTCCCCGACACAGGGACCAGTGCAGAGAGGCTGTGGATGCCCCATCCGCAGCAACATCCAAGGCCAGGTGTGACAGAGGCTGCAGCAACCTGCTGTGCTAGGAGCTTGCTCAGCTTGGAACCAGATCATCTTGAGGGTCCCTTCCAAGCCAAACCATTCAAGGATTTGATCAATCTAACATCCCCATCTCCCACTGAGCAGCGGCCCTGAAACTTCAGTGACATCACAGCTCCCAGAGGGTTCCAGGTGGAATATCCAGGACCTGGAAACGAGCACAGCAGACACTTCACTGGTTGCCAAGGGTCAGTTGCTGCCCGCCCTGCACTCTGACCCTCAGCGCTGAGGTGCTGCTGCTGCCTGGGCTTTTCCTGCAGCCAGATCTGGAGCGCTAATCCCAGCAGGACATGCTCTGCTGTGCCCATGGAGGTACAGTGCCATTCCAGGCAGGGGGCACCCGGCTTGGGCAGGCTGCAGCCATGTGGGAATGGATGGTGTGGGACAAGAAGCCCACTGGGAGATTGTGCTGCCCCTTGCAGAATGACAGAGACACTGTGAAGGAAATGGAAGTGGACCAGGGGCTGGATAAGGAAGAAATGATGGAGGTGGACTCCTCCTCTACTTCCATATCCAACCTGGTTGAGGACATGGAAGTAGAGGAGGACGACAACATCGACAAGATGGAGGTCGATGAGGAGGATAACATCAAGGACATGGAAGTAGATGAGGAGGATGAAAACGAGCCCATGGTCCTTGGATGAAGATGCAGCCCCACAGGTAAGACAGGCAGATGCTTCCCACATCCTGCCCACACACACACTGGGTCCCCTGACGCCAGGCTGGGGCTGGGCTGGATGGCCCCGCTCAGGGACACGGTGCCCGCAGGGGGCCTGACTTGTGCTGCCACAAGCACCAGCCCCGGCCTGCCCTGCGCTTGCCTGGGGCCACGCCAGCCCTGCCAGCCCCAGCCCAGCCCCTGGGGCCCAGCTCCCAGCCCTGCTGGGCCCAGTGCTGCCAGCTGAGTCCAGCTCTGCTGCTTCCTTTCTTCCAGGACTCATGCACATGATGGCACAGATCTGATGCCTTTGTAAATACGATCGAAGTTTAGAAGTTCCTTGTAAATATGTTTACTACGTTGGAAGTTTTTTGTAAATACATTTTGAAGATTGTTAGCCCATCAGATCCCATGTCAATATGTTCTGTATGTTTTTGTGGTTGTTGTTATAACAATTGTTATAATGACACATGTTCTGTAAATCCTAGGTTTGCTGATCTTCGGCAAATAAATACTGTTTCTTTTTAAAACCTCACTTCTTTTGGCCATTCCTTTGGGCACAGGCAGCCTTTGCACACTTGTAGGTTCCACTTGTTCCGCCTTCCCGGGGCTGGAGGTCCCTGGGGGTGTTGGAAAAGAAATGAAATTTAGCAAAATGTGTAATTATAGTTTAGTTATGAGTTGTGTGTGAATTGGTTTGTTAAAAGCAGTTTTGCAGTTTTGTAGCCGTTGATAGTGTGTGTGTTGGGTTTGTGCGTAACCTAGCAGGTAGTCTTAGGAATTTAATAAATAATTAAACTAGTGCAGGAAAGTAAGAATGCTAACCTGTCTGGAGGCAGCATACAATGCTCTTAGAATAAGATAAGCAGAAGATTTATGATCTTGCTTGTGAACTAAGGAATGTATTACAAGGGGACCGTGACTAGGCAAGGGGAACTGTTTCTTGGAGACTTTGTTATGAATCGCATGTATAAGAGGGAAGCACCCATACGTGAAATCGGGGGCTCGGGTTTTTTTTGGGACGTGAGTCCCCCCAGCTCCCCGGGCCCTTAATAAAGCACCCACAAAACTTATTCAAGTTTTGTGTCATTTATCAATCGGGCAACAGTTTTTATGGCGACCGCGGCAGGACTCTGAGGGCAGCCGGGGCGGTTCCGCGTCTCGATCCACTCCGAGCCGGCACCGAGCATTTCTCGGGGAGTCATTGGTCGTGTCCGACCCCCGCGCCTGTTGGACAAACTGCATCAAGGTAAGCCCAAAGATGCTTTATATTGGAAAAAGGTGATAATTGGATTTGGATTTAGTGGTTGGTAAAAAAGCCTAGGCTCCGGCCATAAGACGTCTAAGGACGCAGGACCGGAACTCGCCTCCTGTTTTTTTTTTTTGGGGGGAAGGACGGCGAGAAGGTATATTGGTTTAAGGTGTATTGGTTTACTGGGACTAAAGGTGGAATTAAAGGTTGTAATATGATGTCTTGTAAAACTTTTAAAACCTTACTGCAAGCCAATGGTAAAATACCTGGAAATACGCCATTAGGTTGTATATTGAAACGGTGGAAAAGTGAGGGGTATTATCAAGAATTGGATAAAAGTAAAATGATAGATTATTGTAATCATTGGTGGCCTGAATATGAGATTGGGCAAGCAGGATGGCCGGTGAATGGTACACTGGAATTGGGGATAATAGAATCTTTGATGCAATTTTTAAGGAGAAATGAGAAATGGGATGAAATACCATATTTGGATTTGTTTTTCGTTTTGTACTGGAAAGATGAATGGCAAAAGGAGTGTGGTATTTTGGTTTTAGAAGTGAATGATGAGAGGGAGTGAGTGGGATGTAAAGAAAGAAAGGAGCGTAATTTGTATCCTTCAGTTGAGGAAGATTTGTCTTATTGTATAGCACGCCCGAGGGCTCTGGTTGCTCCTAATCTGCCCCCTGCTCCCCCTGCGGATATAGCTATAAAAATGGGATCTAGTGAGAGTGATAGTGATGGTGATAGTGAAAAGAATGAGAGTGTTAAAAGAACTCCGTTAGCAGGGCGGACTTGCAAGGGGAGGAAGGGGGCAGAAGGGGCCACAGTTAATTGTGCCGTTAAGGGAAGCTGTGGGACTACAGGGAGAAAGGATACTTATAAAGGTGCCTTTCTCCCCCGGGGATTTGGTAATATGGAAGCAATCAGCGGGGAGTTATCGGGAGGATCCTGAAAGGGTGGCAAGGGTGGTTAAAATGGTAATAAAGACTCAGAATCCGGACTGGAATGATTTACAGGTATTATTAGATACTATAATGGATTCCACGGAAAAGGAAATGGTTATTAGAGCCACTAGAGAAAAGGCTCGTGAGGAAATTCGGTTGAGACAACTAAATGAAACAGTTGATGAATTGGTACCTAGTGAGGAACCAAGGTGGGACCCAAACTCTACGGGAGGAATAAGGGCTGTAAAACGATATCAGGAATTGTTGGTGGAAGGAATTAGAACAGGAATACCTAAGACTATGAATTGGTCCAAGTTGTATTCGGTCAAGCAGGACAAGAATGAGTCTCCGTCTGCCTTTTTAGAACGATTAAAAGACATGGCTCGGAAGTTTACTAATTTACATGTAGAGGATCAATCAGGAAAACTTCAATGGGCATTGTTGTTTATGGGGCAATCACAAGAGGATATTAGGAAAAAGTTACAAAAGCTGGAAGGAGAGGACACTCGGAGTTTGGATAAAATGTTGGAGGTAGCGTGGAAGGTGTACAACAACAGGGAAAAAGAAACTGCAAAAAGACAACAAGCTAGTATTCTGGCTGTAATGCAACAGACAGGGGCAGGAGGAAGACCCATTAGGGGTCGAGGTCGGGGAGGAGCTAGTCACGGACAGAGGGGGCTGGCAAGAGGTCAGGGAGGATTTGGGTTTGCACCTAACATGGGGAGGTTGGATCCAAACCAGTGTGTGTTTTGCCGACAATTGGGACACTGGAAAAATGAATGCCCGGTTAGAGGAGGTATGGGCATGGGAAACATAGGATTAAGGACAGGTCCAATGGGGAATGCTCCTGTGGGAGGATTCACGGGAGGACCAACAGAAGTCGCTCAAGCACTAGTTTTGGGAAACTATCAGAATCAAAGCTGACTAGAAAAGGATCTTAGGGTAGTTTTAGAGATAGATGGAAAGGATCAAGAATTTATGGTAGACACTGGAGCAACATATTCTGTTCTTAATAGACGATTGGGACCTTTGAGTGACACAACAGTACAGGTGGTGGGGGCAACAGGGAAGCTAGAGGAACAACCATTTTTAAAACCTTTAAATCTTAGGTTTGGGGGGAAAGAATTAGATCACCAATTTTTGTATATGCCAAATTGCCCCACACCCCTTCTTGGCAGAGACCTGTTGTCCCGACTTAATGTGAAAATAATATTTGAGGGAGGAAGGGTGAAATTGGAAATACCTGAGGAACAAATAGCAGGCATTTTTGTGATCAAGGAAGTGGATGCCTCTCCTATTCCAGAAGAAATTGAGCAGGCTGTAATACCCTGGGTATGGGAGTCAGGGGTCCCCGGAAAATCTAAAGCTGCACAGCCAGTAAAGGTGGAACTAAAGGAAGGGGCCCAACCAGTGAGGGTAAAGCAATACCCCTTGAAGCTTGAGGCAAGGAGGGGAGTAGCCCCGTTAATTAAACAATTTTTGGCTCAAGGAATATTACAGGAATGTGAATGGGAGTATAATACTCCAATTTTTCCAGTAAAGAAACCTAATGGTAAGTACCGTTTGGTACAGGACTTAAGGGCTATTAATGAAATAGTGAAAGACATACATCCAGTTGTTGCTAATCCTTATACCTTGTTAACATCTGTATCGGAGGAGTTTAAATGGTTCTCAGTGATTGACCTTAAAGATGCCTTCTTCTGCATCCCACTGGCAGTAGAGAGTAGGAAATATTTTGCCTTCGAGTGGGAGAGTCCTGATTTTGGGAGAAAGAAGCAGCTTACGTGGACGAGACTCCCACAGGGATTTAAATGCTACCCTACTATTTTTGGAAATCAACTGGCCAAGGAGCTGGAGGAATGGAAGATAACCCAGGTAACAATATCCCCATCCTTGTATGTAGTCCTGCAGTAGGTGGACGACGTTTTTCTGGCTACTAAGGAAAGGGAAATGTGTGTGGAATTAACAATTAAATGACTCAACATGCTGGGCCAAGCAGGGTATCGGGTTTCTAAGGAAAAAGCTCAATTGGTCAAAAATAGCGTTAGTTATCTCGGTTGTAAGATCACACAAGGGCAGAGACGTTTGGGAGTAAACAGAATAGAGGCTGTGGGATCTCAGCCTCTCAGAACTGGGGGGCAGAGTGAACGAGACCACCCCTGGGGGGCTCGGGAGTCCTGGAATGTTGCCAGAAATGTCTGGTGGCTGGACTTGGATCCCACATGGGAGATGACATCAGTATGAGGATGGGAGGATTTCACCGGGGTGAACGGTGAAGGGACAGGTTAATTGGAGTGTGAGATACAGGGTTTAAAATTTCTGTACAGGGGGGTCGAGAGAGGTAAGATGGAGGAATTGGGGCGTGCCCTTCTCCTTCTTCTTCTTCCTTTAGGCCTCCATTTTCTGTGGTGATGTTGGCACTCCGGGATTGGACCTTACTAGGGGAACACTGGTTAATAAGGGTAGAGGGTATTGGAGAAAAATGATAAATATTGTGTACGTAACTCCGGGTATAAAGATAGGTGGCCGCCCCAGGGGCTCTCAGTGTGTGCCCATGGCTGACTGCTGAGCAGAACTCTGTCAGGCCAAGAGAAAATCTTTTAGATAAGCATTTAATAAACACCGAGACCGAGAAAAAATCTGAAGTTTCCTCTCGTCCTTTCGAACCCGGGGGCCCAAGGCCATCTTTGGGCTTTTTCCAGACCATCTAAACAGCCCCAAAATCCGACAACTGGAATCCCTGGGCGGGCTATCTCCCACCAAACCTTTCGGGGGGGGGAAAAGCCCTGAAGAGCTGAAGAGCCAAGAGGACAGCACTGATAACTCCTGAGGAGAGAAGCCTGAAGAAAGAAAGAAGAAAAAGAAAAAACCGGCCAGGAGGAACTGCAAAAATCAGCAGTCACTGAGAACTCCATCTCTCAGCTTCTGCTGAAGACAGTTCGTAGCAGAGCGGCCTGGACTGGGACCAGAAAGGTGCCTCTGGACCCATCTCTCGTGATCTGCTGGACGGAGACTGAGGGCTTTCAGACCACTCTGACGACAGATTCGGTAAGAAGGCCAAAATAAGATCATGAGGGCCACACTCTCCCAGGAACAACGGGAAATCTTATCCACCTTACAAAGTGTAGCAGAATTATATACAGAAGGGATCCCAAAGAAAGAATTAAAACAGCTGTTACTATGGGCAAGGCTCAATTATCCACTTGCAGAGACATGTTTGTTGTTCGAAGTGGGGTTTTGGCAAGAAATTAATAGGCATTTATATATTTTAGCAACAAAAAAAGATGAGACAGTGTTAAAGCTACTCTCACCGGCAAGAATCATGTTACAAGGTATCTCAGTGCAGTCTAAAAGACTGGAAAAGCAGCGAGAAGCTGCGGTACCCTCAGAGGTGGGGGCGGAGCGGAGCTCCGGGAAAAAATTAGCTCTGGCTTTAAAAAGCCAGGGGGAAAGGGCTCTCGAAAAAAGAGAGCAGGAAAAAATATTAAACCCCCCGATCAAAAAATGCAACAAACCCCAAGGGCGTCCTGAAACTCCAGAGAGTGTGGAGGAGTCAGGAGCGGAAGGGGGGGAGCAGGAAGATAAGGGATCGGGGGGGGCGCTTGTTCGCGGCGAAAGCGGCGACGCGGCGGCAGCGGCAAACGCGGGCAGCGCGGGTGAAGATGAGGAGACGCGCGCGGAGGGCGAAATTCGCAAAAACCGGGGTGTAGACTCACATACGAGCGCGGGGGCGGCGAAGGCGGGAGGCGGACTAGGGGTAAATGTGCAGCCTCAGAGGATCACCGTGGTGAGACGCAGGAGGCGCGCGGTTGTGACGTCAGACCCGGTGCGGAGGTCGGCTCGGATAGCGGCGCGAGCTGGGGTGCTGGAGGGAAAGGTGAACACAACGTCAGAGGAGGAGGAGGTGGACTCAGGGACAGACCAAGGGGCGGGGACCTCGGAGGTGAAACGGGGGGGAGACGATGACGTCAGCTTGGGGGACACAGGGAGCGGCTCGGAGAGCACGCATGCGCAGAAAGTAGGGCGCGGGCGAACCCGAGCCCGGTCCCCTGTGACGTCGCGGGTGAGGAGGGGCCGTGTTAGGGATTCTACGTCCCGGGGCTCCACACCATCTCCAGATCCGGTGCCTTTGGTTCAGACCCTCGGAGTCCTAGTCCCTTCCCTTCCCGGGAGACGCCGAGCCGGAAGATGAAGTGGGGCAGTCGAGCTTGCTCCGTCATCCGAGCCAGGGAGGCCGGTGACAGCGCCACCTAGTGGCAGGAGGGCAGAAGTGCACCACATGCCGGGTCGGCTCGGCGGAGCCACAGCGCCATCTCGTGGCGAGACTGCAACAATGCAGCAATTTTTTTCCAACAATATATAAAAAGAAAAGCACCTCGAAGAAGAAAATGTTAACACGACAAAGGGATTATCCATCCACTTCGGAATTTCATGAAGATGATGAAAGCTCAGATGAAGAACAGCTACAAGGGGAAGATGTCATAAGGATCACAGCATCGGAAGGTGTCCCAACATGGATGCTATCAGCAGCAGAAGCAGCAAAAAGCTTCTTGCATTCATTCGATACAGTAAAGAAGAAATATCAACAGGATCCTCGAGTTTCCTTTTCGGATTTAGGAGCAAGGCCAAAAACCTCAAGGCGAAAAATGAGACACCATGAATCACCGATGACATCCACAACACCATTATTCATGCAAACCCCAATGGAGTCTGATGAAGAGGGGTTTCAAGAGCCGGTGAAGACGATGGATTGGAGGCAAATCAGAAAAGCATTGGAAAAGGAAAAGCATTTATTCCCGGGATCAGGGGATTTGACAATGCCAGTGACATATGATGCCCAGGGACAGAATCCAAGGTGGGAAAGGATGGGTCATGAGACACTCAAAGACTTAGGGAAGGCGGCTCAAACTTTTGGGCTGAACTCACAATACTTCAAACAGCTATTAAGAGGGACATTCTCTATATATGATCTCACACCATATGATATTCGAAGTATTGTGGCAATGATCCTCACTGACACACAGAGTCTTATCTGGGAAAAAAGGTGGAGAAAATATCTTGCTGAGTTGCGGAACAGATACCAAGGTGGGCCAAATGCGAACCTCACAGAAGGGCAATTAGCAGGGGATCCTCCAGATGACAATCCAAGGGAACAAGCAGCGCGGCTTCCACGAAGAGTGTTAAGCGACATCAAAGAAGCAGCGCGATTGGCAATCATACAAATTACGCCGACAGGAGCTCCGGATGTTCCGTTCTCTTGCATCAGGCAAGGTCCCACAGAGCCATTCATGTCATTCATCGACCGACTCACGCAAGCCGTGGATCGACAGGTGACAACAGAAGAAGTGAAGAGGCCTCTCTTGGAGAATTTAGCTTTCGGCAATGCCAACCCGGATTGTCAACGGGTGATTAGCACCATGCCAGGACGGCCATCCTTGGCAGAGATGGTGGAGGCATGCAGCAAGGTGGGGACGCCTCAGCACATCGCAGCGATTGTGAAGAATGAATTAAAAGATGAATGGGAAGAACAGCTGAAGGGACGCTCAGAAGGGCAATCAGAGAACAAGACATTGGAGAAGATGTTCGAGAAATTACTCCATCAACAGGACGAAAACATCAACAAAGTTCTTGCGGCAATGCAGAAAGAGAACAACCCCCAAGGAGGACAGTGCTACAGATGCGAGGGAGATCATTAGTGCTTGTCCAGACTGTCAGCTTGTGCAGCCACCTTCTTCTACCGGGGCCATCAATCCGCGGGGGCTGCAAAGTCTTCAGTTGTGGCAAGCTGATGTCACAAAATACCCATCTTTTGGGAGGCTCAAAAATGTTCATGTTTCTGTAGATACATTCTCAGGTGCAGTCTTTGCTTCAGCACATGCTGGGGAAACAGCAGACCATGCTTGCCGACACTTTCTGCAGGCATTTGCAGCCTTAGGTGTGCCTCAGGAGATAAAAACAGATAATGGTCCAACATACACAGGCAGGGTGCTTGACAGATTCCTGAAAAGATGGGGTGTCAGACACACGTTTGGTATTCCGCATTCACCCACAGGTCAGGCAATCATTGAGAGAACACATCACACCCTAAAATCCCTTCTGGACAGACAGAGAAGGGGTGAGCCAGAGGCAACACCTCACATGAAATTAAATAAGGCACTGTATGTGCTGAATTTCCTAAATAGCTCATCCTCGGAACCTGATCCACCGATCGTGAGACATTTTCTAAACAACACACAGGCAAAGCTAAGGGAAAATCCTTTAGTTTTGATCAGAAACCCAGAAACAGGACAAATAGAGGGTCTTTTCAAACTAATCACTTGGGGCAAGGGTTTTGCTTGTATTTCCACAGATCAAGGTCTGAAGTGGGTGTCGGCGCGGCACGTGAAGCCCTTCCGGACGCGAGAGCACGAGAACACTGATCCGAGAAACAAAGAGACGAGTACTCAGACAGAAGTCGAGACTCAGACTGCGAAAAGCGACCCGGAAGAGAAATAAAAAGAAACTAAGAACTTTGGGGGGTTTTCACATAAAAACAAAAAAGATCTTTTTGGTGCAAACAGAAGGGGGAGATGTGGGATCTCAGCCTCTCAGAACTGGGGGGCAGAGTGAACGAGACCACCCCTGGGGGGCTCGGGAGTCCTGGAATGTTGCCAGAAATGTCTGGTGGCTGGACTTGGATCCCACATGGGAGATGACATCAGTATGAGGATGGGAGGATTTCACCGGGGTGAACGGTGAAGGGACAGGTTAATTGGAGTGTGAGATACAGGGTTTAAAATTTCTGTACAGGGGGGTCGAGAGAGGTAAGATGGAGGAATTGGGGCGTGCCCTTCTCCTTCTTCTTCTTCCTTTAGGCCTCCATTTTCTGTGGTGATGTTGGCACTCCGGGATTGGACCTTACTAGGGGAACACTGGTTAATAAGGGTAGAGGGTATTGGAGAAAAATGATAAATATTGTGTACGTAACTCCGGGTATAAAGATAGGTGGCCGCCCCAGGGGCTCTCAGTGTGTGCCCATGGCTGACTGCTGAGCAGAACTCTGTCAGGCCAAGAGAAAATCTTTTAGATAAGCATTTAATAAACACCGAGACCGAGAAAAAATCTGAAGTTTCCTCTTGTCCTTTCGAACCTGGGGGCCCAAGGCCATCTTTGGGCTTTTTCCAGACCATCTAAACAGCCCCAAAATCCGACAGAGGCAATATGTGCTATTCCTTTGCCTCGTAACCATCAGGAATTGAGATCTTTTCTAGGAATGGTGGGATGGTGTCGACTGTGGATCATGAATTTCGGTCTCCTAGCCAAGCCACTGTATGAGGCCTTGAAGCAGCATCGACTGGAGTGGACAACACAGCAAAAGAAGGCCTTCCAGGAATTGAAGCAGGCACTAAAGGAGGCCCCAGCCCTAGGACTCCCTGACCTGACCAAGGAATTCCAGTTGTACGTGAATGAGAGGCAAAAACTGGCATTGAGGGTCCTCACCCAGAAGGTGGGATCCTGGAAGAGGCCAGTGGGATACTTCTCTAAACAACTGGATTCGGTAAGTTCCGGGTGGCCCTCAGGTTTACGAGCCGTGGCGGCAACAATAATTCTTATTCAAGAGGCCCGGAAATTGACTTTGGGGGCAAAAATGAAAGTGTTTGTTCCCCATATGGTCATGGCCATTTTGGAGCCAAAGGGGGGTCACTGGCTATCATCCAGTCGAATGTTGCAATACCAGGCCATCCTGAGAGAACAGGATGATATTGAAATAAGGACTACTAATCATGTTAATCCAGCAGAATTTTTAGGCAGTGATCAGGAGGCTGGGGGACTGGTGCACGATTGCGTAGAGGTAATTGAACAAGTATATGCCAGCAGACCCGACCTAAAGGATGAACCATTGGAAGACCCTGAATGGGAACTATACACTGATGGATCCAGTTTTGTCGAGAATGGGACTCGCTATGCCGGGTATGCAGTGGTAACATTGGATCAGGTAATAGAGGCAAAGGCTTTGTTACCTGAAACTTCGGCCCAGAAGGCAGAGGTGATTGGACTCACCAGAGCCCTGTATTTGAGCAAGGACAAAAGGGTTAATATCTGGACGGATTCTAAATATGCCTTTGGTGTGGTTCATGTACATGGGGCGTTATGGAAGGAAAGGGGGCTTTTGAATTCACAGGGAACTAACATCAAGCACCGGGAAGAAGTGCTACAGCTACTGGATGCAGTACATAGTCCCAAAGCAGTTGCAGTTATGCATGTTAGAGGACATCAGACTGCGGCAGGAGACGTTTACAGAGGAAACCGATTTGCTGATGCTACAGCACGGCAAGTGGCATGGGAAATATGGATTCAAATGGCATTGGTACCGGTAAGAACGAATCCGGCTACCCCATACCTGAATCAGGAGTCCAAATATTCAATAGAAGATGGAAAACTAATAAACTTGCTAGGGGCACAGAGGAATCAACTTGGGTGGTATGTTACACCAATGGGACAAATAGTGGTACCAACCCGCATAATGAAATTTATTTTGGAATCAGAACATAACAAATGTCATTGGGGGGCAGAAGTATTGGTAAAATTTTTGAAGAATGAGATAATCTCTAATCAGATGTTAACAATGGCAAAAAGAGTTAATGCAATGTGCCCGGTATGTTTGAAAAATAATCCAGTAGTTAGGAGACAAATACAAATGGGAAAGCTGCAAGTCGGGTCACAACCGGGAGATTACTGGCAGGTTGATTTTTCTGAATTGCCTAGGGCACAGGGATACAGATATTTGTTAGTGTACGTATGTATGTTCTCAGGGTGGCCAGAAGCTTTTCCATGTAGAACTAATCAGGCTAAGGAGGTGGTAAAAACCTTGTTAAAAGAAATAATACCAAGATTTGGAGTACCTTTAGGATTGTCATCAGATAGGGGTCCGCATTTTATAGCCGGGGTAGTGCAGGAATTAGCACGACTGTTAGATATAACCTGGAATTTGCATACCCCCTGGAGACCTCAGTCTAGTGGGCAGGTGGAAAGCATGAATCAAACCCTGAAAGGACAAATCAAAAAGATTTGCCAGGAAGCTAAACTGCACTGGCCTCAAGCTTTGCCTTTGGCCCTACTCAGGATTTGAATTAAGCCAAGGGAAAAGGTAGGCGTAAGTCCATATGAGATACTATATGGCAAACCATATCATGCAACTGTATTAAAAGGGGAGGTACATGTGAGTGGGGACCAGGCAATTGCAGAGTATGTTATGTCACTTAATAAGATCTTAAATTCTTTAAGAAATACCTTACAGTGGAATAGACTGCTCACGCTGGAGAATTCTGTCCACGACATCCAGCCTGGGGACCAGGTGTACGTCAAGAAGTGGATCACGGATCCGCTATGGGAATCATGGAGCGGACCCCACCAGGTGATGATGATGACCTACACGGCGGTGAAGGTCCAGGGGATGGATGCTTGGATCCATTACACCAGGGTAAAGAAGGCACCGTTCCAATGGGAAACCCAGATGGTGTCTCCAACCCGGATGATCTTCCGCGCAAAGCCGCCTTCTTAATTATATTACTGCTAGTGATCATGAGACTATTACCCGTTCAAGGGTCTACTCTAGTACAGGTTGAAGAAACAAAGGTTACAGTCATGGAAGGGATGGATGTTCAATCAACTTGTGTTATATTTGACAGCCAGAGAGTTGAGGCCGATGAAGTTATTGCAATATGGCAACGGGGGGCTGAAAGAAGCCGAGGCAAGATGGGAGTCGGTTGGGATCAGGATAAACAACAAGGAAACACAGTACTGAATCTTACTAAGGTAACCACAAACGATATGGGAGAATATGTATGTTTGATCAAGATACAGGATAGTGTTGATTAAAAAAGAGTGAGTATGAGGGTTTTGCCAGGGACAGGGGATCGTGCTGAAAACATAAAGGTTGATCCAGTATCAATGACAGCGAACATGTGGGATGGGCCACCCCTTAGAATAAATTGTTCCTTCCTAGTAAGATCAAGATATCAAAGGAACCTACGGGTCAAATGGTGGAAGCAAAATAGGGAACTGACCTGGGACAGAATAGAGGATGGGACCAGTTGGTGGGAGAAGGAAGGCAAAGGTTGTGGGTGGTTGAATGTCACTAATCCCAGAATAGGAAATGCATGGTGGAGGCATGACAGAATGATGTTATCCTTACAGAGACACGGTAGAAGGAGTAGACGGGAGGCTAATGATACAATAGAACGGAATACTGAGCAGGAAAACTTAGTGGTAGGATTAATTAGAGATTTTGGGATCATGCAGAACGTGACTAAAATAACAGCTTGCCTACCATTACCACAGGCTGCAGGTGAACCAATTCCCTGGGGAATAATACCGGTAACCAAAATGCCTGAAACATTCAAGAATGTTTCATGGTCCTGCCAGTCAGTTCCCAAACCAGTAGATGTATGGAGGGATTTGTGTATGACCTTTCGGGCTATGACTAGAGAGGAATGTGAAAAGAAACCCAATCATTACGGTTGGATTCAAAATACCAGGAGGTGTTTGATTGCAACCCCAATAGATGAGCCATGCAATACAGTACGAATAAGAACGAAATCCCACCGAAATGAGATGAGTTGTCAGAATGTCACACAGAATTTTGACACCTGGAATAGTTGGAAGACATTATGGGGACCTAGTGTTTTGGAACACTATAATTACCTTGGGGAAGTACAATGGTGCATCCAATGATCAGGAGTAAAGAATCAGTCACATTGTAGGGCCCTTATCACATCTACATCTTCCCGAGAGTTCAGACCGCAGAAAGAGGATTGGAATTGTACTGAGGTTTTTACATGTGATACACCAGAAGACCGAATTGGATTGGTACCGGTGAAAATGGCATTAAAGTGGGGATGCGAGTGTAGGGGATATGATCATACGGTTAGCAGAGAGTCCATGGAGGGACCTATAGATTGCAGATATACTACTGTGCATAGCCCTGGAAATCTAGTCTGGGTGTTGGGACATGGACAGTGGACCACACATTTACCTCTAGATGGAACAGTAACACAAATCACCCTAGGGGTTCCCACATTGTGTCCATACTGGAAACAGAATAGATTGATCCAAAGGAAAGGACTCAGAAAGAGGGAAGAATCCCTAGAGGAGCAGTGGCGTGAACCTGGCTCAGGAGTACACTTTGGATGGATACTAGAGTCATTATTCCCTCTGGTAGCAACATATTGAAATAGGGAGATGCTCAACAACTTGTTAGGACAGAAAGGTTGGCAGCAGCTACTAAGAAGGGTTTTAAAGATCTAAATTTGCAATTGCAAGCTACATCAAGAATGACCCTACAAAACAGAATGGCACTGGACTTGCTACTGTTAAAAGAACATGGAGTTTGTGGTTACCTGAGTAGGAGAATAGATCATTGCTGTGTACACATTCCAAATGTTACACTTGAAGTTGAGAAAGATATTTCTCAACTGGCAGAAGTGGAAACAAAAACCAAGGAAATTGAAAAGGAAGCACAGCATAACTGGATAGGAGCAGTATTTGATTCTTTGGGGCTTCACCTGTATGGCTGGATTACGTCTGCTATACAGTATACACTAATGTTTTTAGTATTTTTAGTGACTGTATGGATTGTATATAGATGCCGCTTAGGTGTGATCGAAAAGGAAAAGAAACGATCTCTCCGGTTGCTGAAGGCGATGACCCGCGGGCGGCAGAATGAAGAACACTCCCTACCTCGTTATGAAGATGTTACTGTCAATACTGTTGATTGAGCATCCTTGCAGCAGGACTGAAGGATGCTCAAAAGGGGGGAAATGTTGGAAAAGAAATGAAATTTAGCAAAATGTGTAATTATAGTTTAGTTATGAGTTGTGTGTGAATTGGTTTGTTAAAAGCAGTTTTGCAGTTTTGTAGCCGTTGATAGTGTGTGTGTTGGGTTTGTGCGTAACCTAGCAGGTAGTCTTAGGAATTTAATAAATAATTAAACTAGTGCAGGAAAGTAAGAATGCTAACCTGTCTGGAGGCAGCATACAATGCTCTTAGAATAAGATAAGCAGAAGATTTATGATCTTGCTTGTGAACTAAGGAATGTATTACAAGGGGACCGTGACTAGGCAAGGGGAACTGTTTCTTGGAGACTTTGTTATGAATCGCATGTATAAGAGGGAAGCACCCATACGTGAAATCGGGGGCTCGGGTTTTTTTTGGGACGTGAGTCCCCCCAGCTCCCCGGGCCCTTAATAAAGCACCCACAAAACTTATTCGAGTTTTGTGTCTTTTTTCAATCAGGTAACAGGGGTGCTGGCACGGCGACCCCGGGGCTGGGGATCCCTGTGCACAGGGGCTCCCACTGACACCACTCCTGGCACTGGGCACTGCTGCTCTTCCTGGCCTGGGGCACAGCGCTGCCCCCAAGAGCTCAGCTCTCACCAGCTCTTACACAGGAGGCTCTCCCAGCACTGGCCCCGGCAGCCAGGCCACCAAAGCAGGCAGCAAACCTTCAGCCACCCTTCCTGCTGCAGCCACAGGGACTCCTGGGCCCAGAGCCGCCAGAAGGCCACAGCCATGCAAAATCCACCTGCACGCTCTCAAGGCCACCACAGCCTTGGCAACTGGGCCACCTGCATCTGGGCTGCTGCAGGGACTGATCTTTAAGCCTTGCAGCCTCCAAAGGCCCTGGGCTCTGCTTCCCAGCCTGCTCTGCACTGCCCTGAGCCCGCTTTGTTCCAGAGACAAAAACCAAGCCAGGGCATCCTCACCCTGCCCGCATTCCTGCTGCTTCCAGCGGCCACTGGCCCCTGGGCCCCACTCAGGTGACAGCTGCAGGGACAGGGCAGCCTGTGCTGGGCAGGGGGAATGGAGCTTTAGGCCCAGGGGCCGCTGCTGCTGCTGCTGCTGCTGGGGGCCATGGGCCAGACAGGGCCCCGAGCTCAGCCCCTTCCCGGGCTGCTGCCCCCAAAGCCCCACACTCCCCAAGCATCCCCATCACATCTGCCAGGGGGAAATCCCACGGGCTTCAGGAAAGAAATTCCCCATAGTGACTAAACCAAGGGGTCCAAGGGGAAAGTCAGCACCAGCTGATGTTTACAGCACCTTGACAGTGGTGGCTGCAGGGTAGGTGAGATCTCCAGCGCCTTTGGCAGTGCCTGCTCTGCACGTGAGGCTGTGGGGCTGCTCCCAGTGGGACACAGCACTGGGCTCAGGACAGCCCTCAGCCCCTCACAGCTGATCCCAAGGAGCAGGCTCACAAAGCAGTTTCAGACCACTGCCTGCAGATATTTCAAAGGACTACATGTCATTCAAAAACCCAAACTGCTGATTTATTTTTGGTGTCGTGGCATGAGAAGCCATGAAGGTGCGTCTAAATGTGCACTCAGGGCACTTCCACTGCCATCCCAAATGGATCACAAAGGACAGGCCTGTGCTTTCAGCACTGCTGAGTTCCTCACCCAGCAAAGAAATCTCAGGAAGATGCAGGAACAAAGTTCACCAGAGAACCTGGCCTCTAATAAAAGGCATGCATCCAGTTGCCGACCCAAACCAATGCCTTACGTTTTCCTACATTTTCCGTCTTCTCTCATCTCTCGTGTCACTTTCCCCATTTTCTCTTACTGGGAACTTGGCTTCCCTGTCCTGTCTGCAGGTCCAGCCACATGTGTGACCCTGCAGGAACAGCCTGAGCCACAGGGAAGTGGAAGAGGACTCTTGGTCAGGAACTGTTGAGACAGGATAAGGAGGAATGGGATCAAACTGCAAGAGGCGGAAGAGATTTGATGATGGGAAGAAGTTCTTTACTCTCAGGGTGATTGCCCCCGACACAGGGACCAGTGCAGAGAGGCTGTGGATGCCCCATCCGCAGCAACATCCAAGGCCAGGTGGGACAGGGGCCGCAGCAACCTGCTGTGCTGGGAGCTTGCTCAGCTTGGAACCAGATCATCTTGAGGGTCCCTTCCAAGCCAAACCATTCAAGGATTTGATCATTCTGCCATCCCCATCTCCCACTGCACAGCAGCCCTGAAACTTCAGTGACATCACAGCTCCCAGAGGGTTCCAGGAATGTCCAGGACCTGGAAACGAGCACAGCAGACACCTCACCGGCTGCCAAGGGTCAGTTGCCACTCGCTCTGCGCTCTGACCCTCAGCGCTGAGGTGCTGCTGCTGCCTGGGCTTTTCCTGCCACCTTCTCTGGAGCACTAATCCCAGCAGGACATGCTCTGATGTGCCCGTGGAGGTACAGTGCCAAGCCAGGCAGGGGGCACCCGGCTTGGGCAGGCTGCAGCCATGTGGGAATGGATGGTGTGGGACAAGAAGCCCACTGGGAGATTGTGCTGCCCCTTGCAGAATGACAGAGACACTGTGAAGGAAATGGAAGTGGACCAGGGGCTGGATAAGGAAGAAATGATGGAGGTGGACTCCTCCTCTACTTCCATGTCCAACCTGGTTGAGGACATGGAAGTAGAGGAGGACGACAACATCGACAAGATGGAGGTCGATGAGGAGGATAACATCAAGGACATGGAAGTAGATGAGGAGGATGAAAACGAGCCCATGGTCCTTGGATGAAGATGCAGCCCCACAGGTAAGACAGGCAGATGCTTCCCACATCCTGCCCACACACACACTGGGTCCCCTGACGCCAGGCTGGGGCTGGGCTGGATGGCCCCGCTCAGGGACACGGTGCCCGCAGGGGGCCTGGCTTGTGCTGCCACAAGCACCAGCCTCGGCCTGCCCTGCGCTTGCCTGGGGCCACGCCAGCCCTGCCAGCCCCGGCCCAGACCCTGGGGCCCAGCTGCCAGCACTGCTGGGCCCAGTGCTGCCAGCTGAGTCCAGCTCTGCTGCTTCCTTTCTTCCAAGGCTCATGCACATGATGGCACAGATCCGATGCATATGTAAATACATTTGAAAGTTTTGAAGTTCCTTGTAAATATGTTCACTACGTTCCGAGTTTCCTGTAAATATGTTCACGACGTTCGAAGTTTTCTGTAAATACGTTTTGAAGATTGTTAGTCCATCGGATCCCATGTCAATATGTTCTGTACATTGTTGTTCTTGTTGTTATAACAATTGTTATAACGACGCATGTTCTGTAAATCCTAGATTTGCCAATCTTCGGCAAATAAATACTGTTTCTTTTTAAAACCTGACTTCTCTTGGCCATTCCTTTGAGCACAGGCAGCTTTTGCACAATTGTGGGTTCCACTTGTTCCACGTTCCTGCGGCTGGAGGTCCCTGGGGGTGCTGGCACGGCCACCCTGGGGCTGGGGGTCCCTGTGCACAGGGGCTCCCACTGACACCACTCCTGGCACTGGGCACTGCTGCTCTTCCTGGCCTAAGGCACAGTGCTGTCCCCAAGAGCTCAGCTCTCACCAGCTGTCACACAGGGGGCTCTCACAGCACTGGCCCCGGCAGCCAGGCCACCAAAGCAGGCAGCAAACCTTCAGCCACCCTTCCTGCTGACGCCACAGGGACTCCTGGGCCCAGAGCCGCCAGCAGGCCACAGCAATGCAAAATTCACCTGCACACTCTCAAGGCCACCACAGCCTTGGCAACTGGGGCAGCTGCATCTGGGCTGCTGCAGGGACTGATCTTTAAGCCTTGCAGCCTCCAAAGGCTTTGGGCTCTTCTTCCCAGCCTGCTCTGCACTGCCCTGAGCCCACATTGTTCCAGAGACACAAGCCAAGCCAGGGCATCCTCACCCTGCCCGCATTCCTGCTGTTTCCAGCGGCCACTCGTCTCCCTGGGCCCCACTCGGGTGACAGCTGCAGAGACAGGGCAGCCTGTGCTGGGCAGGGGGCACGGGTCTTCGGGCCCTGGGGCTGCTGCTGCTGCCGCTGGGGGCCATGGGCCTAACAGGGCCCCGAGCTCCGCCCCTGCCCGGGCAGCTGCCCCCAAAGCCCCACACTCCCCGAGCATCCCCATCACAGCTGCCAGGGGAAATCCCACGGGATTCAGGAACGCAATTTCCCATAGTGACTACACCACAGGGTCCAAGGGGAAAGTCAGCACCAGCTGATGTTTACAGCACCTTGACAAAGGTAGCTGCAGGGCAGGTGAGATCTCCAGCGCCTCTGGCAGTGCCTGCTCTTCACGGGAGCCTGTGGGGCTGCTCCCACTGGGACACAGCACCAGGATTAGGCCAGCCCTCAGCCCCTTACAGATGATCCCAAGGAGCAGGCTCACAAAGCAGTTTCAGACCACTGCAGATATTTCAAAGGACCACATGTCATTGAAGGAAGCCACCTTGCATATTTAGTTTTGGTGTCGTGGCATGAGAAGCCATGAAGGTGCCTCTGAATGTGCACTCAGGGCTCTTTCACTGCCATCCCAAAGGGAACACAAAGGACAGGCCTCTGCTTTCAGCACTGCTGAGCTCCTCACTACAATGATATCTCAGTAGGACGCAAGGTTTTGGAGGTCCAGGGGCCTATTACAGGAATTATAATACCGCACGACAAAAATGATAAATTACAATAAAGTGAGGCAGCCCTTTTAATGCAATGTTTTATCAGTTTTACCTGGGTATACTAAATGCAGCGTTGACACCCTGAAGCAGCAACAGGGCCCTCTCAGCTGGTGAAGCCCAGGGGATATTTTGAAACATCTGCATCCAGCACCACCAGAGCAGGGTATGTGGGGACAGGCACCTGCAGTGCAGGATCCTTGGGTGATTTTTTAGTCCTGTGGATGGGCCACCCTTTACATCAGTGGCAGCTCTGAGTAACAAATTATCCAAAGCTGAGAGGGACATTTATGTTCCAGTTAGGTAGTCTCTCCTTGCAGAGTGGAAGACTTTTACTACAGGAAGTTGGAAGTCATTTGTTCATTGGCTTTTTACGGAGTTCCCAGACATTTCTGTGTATTCTTTTTGTCTTATAGCATTCTGGGACTGAGTCAGAGAAAGTCTCTATTTTTAGAAAATTCAGGGAGTGATAAGAGTCACAAAATTTTTTCCCAACTTTTCATATGATATATGGAGTTTTCTCAAGGGTTCAAAGTTCTTATATTCAATCCAGTCTTCCAGTTCTTCCCCCCGCATTCCTGAACCGTCTGACACCATTAGGATGAGAGATGGAAACTGCTGTAAAGCACAGACAAGCCACCTTCTGTCTGACATCTCCCCTCCTTCTCTACCCCCTTCCCACCTCTGTAGTGATCACACAGGACTGGATTCTACCCTAACCTATTCTCCAGTACCTCTCCTCCCTGGATCCCCCTCAGATAGCTCACAAAATGGAGTCCCTCCTCTGGAAGGGGTTGTCAATGTCAAACTCCCTCCCACCCCCAGCTCTCTCATCGTGTCATGCCCCTGTGTTGGGTCCCAGCTCTGTGTCAGGTACCACCCCTGCATTGGGATCCAGCGCTTCCTTGCCTACTCCCGCTGGCCTACCCCCTCCAACTCAGCCCCTTGTGGATCCCACACTGTTGGAGCTGGAAGTGTGAGGGGCCGTTACCGGAAGGCCGCCATCTTGGCTACCAAAGGCCCACAACACCGGGCCTGGCCAGTCACACCAAGGCCCCGCTCCTCTGCCAAAGACCAAGTTCCCTCTTCTGGAGAGGAGAGGGAAGGTTCATCTGACGTTCAGCATGAGCCTGAGGATTCTTGGCAGAGGATGCGGAAGCTGGCGGCTGAAGAGGGGGACTGGGAATTGGTAGCTAAAATACAAGCAGCACCGGTGCAGTACCAGAGTGGGGCTAACCCCCAATGGGAAGCTGTCACACACGGGAGATGAAAGACCTTTGTAAAGCAGCGAAAGACCATGGGAGGGGGTCACTGTATTTTAATAATTTGTTAAATGCCACCTTCACTGCACATGTTATGGTGCCTCACGATCTGCTCCATTTTATGCACATCCTACTTTCTCCCACTGAAATTATTCTGTGGGAAGAAATGGGGAAAAAACTAATAAAACAATTATTAAAAGACTATACTAGCGAAGACAGGTGGGCACACCTAACACTAGTCCATCTAGCCAGTGAGGAAGATTTCACAAAACCTCATTCAATAGACCTTCCCAGAGCTCTGTTAGAAGAGATAGAAGTGCTTCAAAGACAGCTCTCATGCAGACAGCCAATGGAACAACACCTACTCTAGATTTCACAGACATTCTGCAGGGACCTGGGCAAACCTTTCTAAAATTAATTGACCACCTTCCACAAGCAATAGAGAAGCAAGGTGAAAATCCAAAAGCCAGGAAGGTACTCCTTACTAAACTTGCTGAAACAAATGCTAACAAGACTTGTAAAGACATTTTACCTTCTCTACCAGTCACCACAAAGCCTAGCATTGCGCAAATGGTCGAGGCATGCACACTTAGGGCATCCTTACTTTGTCACGCCAGCCTAGCTAAGGCTACCAGTCAGGGTGTGGTAGAGTTGCTAGTAGCCTCCCAAGTTATTCTCTGGCATACACATGAAAAAGGACCTGGCTTTAAGTCTAGGGAGATGGGGCATTTTCAACAGAATTATAAAAATAAAGGCTATTACCAGGGACCTTCTAGCTGTTACAGCCACTGTCCTCACTGCCCCCCTCGTCTACATGCTTTTAAACACCGGCAAAACCAGTGGCCTGCGGGAAAACCCACACAGACACAGAAAGGGCCTGTGCAATGACACCAAACGCAAGGCTGTTCCGCCCTACTCTCCCCAACACTGTGGAGAATCAGCAAAGCGACCTTCTCAGATCCAGCAGGACACCTCGATCACTGCAGAAAACGCGACAAAAGACTGTTCTGCCCTGAAGCCGAAAGACAGCTGGTAGGGGCCTTTTCATTTCTAATCCATGATATTTATGTTCATCATATTCCAACAGGCAAACACAGGCCTGAAGAACGGCCCAGAGACATTTTGATTTTAACCAACACCAGGGAAGGGATGGAGACACTCAGTATACTACCTGAGGTAGTCACCTTGATATCTTTGCAGGAGATAACTGTCCAGGAGTTATGCTTAGACTCTCCCCTTTTCATTCCAAAAGGAACAGTTACAGCCAGACCCATCCTCCTACGGGACATGATCACCACACCATCTCATCCAATGGTGATGTGGGCACAGACAACATGCAGAAATAGACCTGTTCTAAAGTGTGCTTGGTCATTTAAAGCGAGAAAGAGATGTCTTTCAGGACTATTAGATACAGGAGATGACATCACCATAATTTCCCACTCTGATTGGCTAAAACAATGGCCCCTGGTTCCAGCTGCTGGGGTAGTTATTAGGTACCAGGGGAGCCACTACCAGCTTCTGGAGTCAAGGTACCATCTGCATGGAAGGTCCTGAGGGCACAGTGGTACACCCGGGCACCAATAACAATTTGAGGAAAAGATTTCTTGTCCCAAAGGGGGACAAGGCTAGAGATCCTATCAACACCTCAGGATTTCTAGACAGGGCCACTGAGCTGCGTGCCACCCTTCAGTCAACCTGGAAGTTCCAAAACCCCATATGGGTGGATCAGTGGCCCCTCCCAGGCAGAAAGTTAAAGGCCCTGCAATCCCTCGTACAGGAGCAGCTGTCTGTGGGACACATTTTTTTTTGTACCATCTACTAGCCCCTGCAATGCGCCTTTGCTTGAAATACGAAAGCCTGGCAAAGAAAAGTGGCAGCTCCTGAGGTCCTCAGGAAAATCAACGAGGTCATTGAGGACATTGGTGCCCTCCAGTCCAGCCAGCCCTCAGCCTCCATGTTACATCGAGTTTGGCAGATGGTTGTTATACATCTAAATTACTGCTTTTTTGACACCCCCTTGCACCCCAATGAAAACCCCTTGCTCGCCTTTTAATCCATAAGTGGACAAGCACCTTTTACAGAGGTACGAGTAGACCGTATTGCCTCAAAGAATGAAGAAGAACCCAAATACTGATCAATACCTTGGAGCCCAAATTCTCTTGCCCCACTGGAAAAGACAGTCTAATGCTATAATTTTTCATTACATGGACAATACAGTTGTTTGTGCAGAAGCTCAAATAGTTTTGGATGTTGCAGTACAAGATGTCATCACGGTTGTACAGCAGAAAAGTTTTAAGATTACAGCACATAAAGTCCAAAGACAGCGCCCTGGAAGTAGCAAGGCCTAAAAAGCACAGAGAAAACCATCACACCCCAAACACTGCACATCAAGGACAAGCCAAAGACTCTGCAGAGACTCCACCAGCTCTGTGGAAGCATCAGTTGTGTACGTTCACTGCTGGGAATCACCACAGAAGATCTCACGCCACTATTCCTGCTTCTCCTTGAAGGCCGTGAAGGACTCGATTCCTGTGATCACTGACACCAGAGGCCAAAGCAGCTGTACAAAAGGTATCCTGGGTGATTCAAACTAAACAGGTACACAGATACCACCCTAATTTTCCTTTCTCCCTGGCAATCCTTGGTGTAAGTCCAAAATTCCATGCATTATTCTTTCAGTGGGACTATACTATCTCAGATCCTGATAATATTTGAATGCGTTTTCAGAGCACACCAACCTACTAAAACGATTACAATCCAACAAAAAGTTATTGCAGAACTATTGCAGGAAACCTAGAGTGCGTCTGTGCACTCTTGCAGGAATAGACCTTGTGAATATTTACTTACTTCTCACTCCAGAGCACCTCAATTGCCTACTTCAAACATCTGAGCCAGTGCAATACGCCTCAAATCAAATTTACACAGACTAGGATCAGCCAAAAATTCTACCACCAAAATATTCCTGCGCTGCTCAGGATGTTCAAAATTACCTGAGACCTGGCAAGGTCCATTGTAGCCACCTGCCCAAATTGTCAGGAACATGGCCTTGCTTCTGTCAGAGCAGGAGTCAGTCCAAGAGGATTAGAGAGTCTCCACATCTGGCAATCAGACACCACACACTAAGCCCCTTTGGGCACACTAAAATTCATCCACTTCTAAATCAATGTCTTTTCCAGTGTGATTTTTGCCTCTGCCCATGCTGTTAAAAAATCAGAAGATGCTATAAAACATTACTTTTTCGTTTTTTCCACCTTAGCAATCCCACAGGAAATTAAAACTGCTAATGCTCTTGCTTATACCTTGCACTGATTCCAACAAGCTTCTGACCACTGGGGTATAAAACATGTCACAGGCATACCACACTCTGCCACAGGACAGTCCATAGCCGAGAGGGCCCACTGATCCATCAAAAGGATCCTTGATCAGCTGAGCTGGGGAGTCCAGATATTATCTTCCATTGAGAGACTGGCCAAGGCCTTTTACGTATTCAACTTTTTGAACAACCCATTTATGGAGACAACTCCCCCAGTCATCAGGCAGTTTACTAATTCAACTGCAGCCCAATTACAACACCAGCAACCTGTGCTGAGCAAAGAACCTGATTCTAAACAAATTATGGGCCCTTTTCCATTAATTACTTGGGAAAGAAAAGATGCCCTTGTCTTTACAGTAACACTCCTAAGATGGATCCCAGCAAAATATGTAAAAACTCTTTCTGGGAACTGTGAGGCAAACACCAAAGCTACCATCAGAAGAACAGAATGAAAGCCTAAGAGAGACAGCAGCAGCCTGGAAAAGAAGAAGGAGAAGGACAGAAGAAGATCTCCTAAGCAGCGTTGACCACACACACCAAGACCAAGATAGCTCAGACACCACTAACTAGGATCTATGTCTTAACATTTGTAAAAACTATATTTTAGCATTGCTCTATGATTGTTGTAATAAGCTGTGTTCACACCCTTGCCTTACAGAAGAGAAAGTTTAGTGGGAACACAACTTACGTTTCACTTTCTACTCGCTTTATCTGTTTACTTTTAGGCCATCAAAGCCTCCAGATAACAAATTATCAAAGTCAGAGGATGCTGCCATTGGTTGCTGCTGCAGCAGGAATCTGGATGCTCTTCACTGAGCCGCATGCTTTCAGCTGGTTGCTTGCACAGACAAGCCACAATTTCTTGTCCATAACCATGCCTGTCAGGCTTTTGATGGCATGTGTTTTTTCTACCTGCTATCATATAGGGAGTCAGTATACCAGGGCATCCAGCTGCTAAAAGATCAAGGAAACAAGATCCAGATGGAAGGCAACAACGACTGGTTCACTGGACTTTTCAAATATTGGGGGATGAAAGGCTGGCTTCCATCTTTAGTTAAGACCGTTTTGTGGACTTGGTTTATTGTATTCATTGTGTTGGTTATTTTATCCATTTTTGCTAAATGCCTGCAAAATTCTATGGCAGAAGCCTTGTTTATAGGCAACAAAAAGGGGGGAGTTGTGAGGGCCCCGGGGCCTACCATTGGAGCTGTAATATCTCAGGGCAAAGTGACCATGGTAAAAGAGAGACATGGCTCTGAATGCAATGGTGTCGCCCATGGGCATTTGCAGGTTCATGTTGATGCAGCACGTTTTCTCCATATCACCCAGTTCAACTGCTGTATTTTCCATATATGTGTTCCCCTAGACTGTTCCAACTCTCTTTACCGTTTTGCTCCTGGCTTACTGTAATGATCCTGCACTGTTCACCCCCATATTGTGTGCCCAGCCCCATTTTGGTCTCCCTCCCAGGACCCTCCTAATTGCAATCCACATTGGTTAGAGTTCCACAAAAATCCCACACTCACCTTGTTAACAAGCAGTTAAACAAGCGTGCTCCCAGCTCTGGGAGTGCAGGTCCCTCACACAGGCTGGCTGTGGACAGGCTGCAACACAGGAACTGAGTGCACAAGGGAACGTGGCCTCTAATGAAAGGCACGAATCCCACATACCACACAACCCAAACCAATGCTTGCATGTCTCTACTTTTTCCGTCTTCGCTCAGTTCTCAAGCCACTTTCCCCATTTTCTCTGACTGGGTACGTGGCTTTTCTCTCTCCTGTCTGCAAGTTAAGCTACATGCGTAACCCTGCAGGAACAGCCTGACCCACAGGGAAGTGGGAGAGGATACTTTGTCAGGATATGCAGGGGGAGGAAACGGAGGAATGGGATCAAACTGAAGGAAGTGGATCAGATTTAATGATGGGAAGTTCTTTACTCTCAGGGTGCTTGTCCCTGACACAGGGACCAGTGCAGAGAGGCTGTGGATGCCCTATCCCCAGCAACATCCAAGGCCAGGTGGGACAGGGGCCGCAGCAACCTGAGACGTTGCTCAGCTTGGAACCAGATCATCTTCAGGGTCCCTTCCAAGCCAAACCATTCACGGATTTGATCATTCTGCCATGCCCATCTCCCACGGTGGTGTGGCCCTGAAACTTCAGTGACATCACAGCACCCAGAGGGTTCCAGGTGGAATATCCAGGACCTGGAAACGAGCACAGCAGACACTTCAGTGGCTGCCAAGGGTCAGTTGCTGCTCACCCTGCACTCTGACCCTCAGCACAGAGCTGCTGCTGCTGCCTGGGCTTTTCCTGCAGCCAGATCTGGAGCGCCAATCACAGCACAATGTGCTCTGCTCTGCCCGTGGAGGTACAGTGCAATTCCAGGCAGGGGGCACCTGGCCTGGGCAGGCTGCAGCCATGTGGGAATGGATGGTGTGGGACAGGAAGCCCACTGGGAGATTGTGCTGCCCCTTACAGACTGACAGAGACACTGTGGAGGAGATGGAAGTGGACCTGGGCCTGGATGAGGAAGAGATGATGGAGGTGGACTCCTCCTCTACTTCCATGTCCTCCACTGTGGAGGACATGGAAGTAGACGAGGAGGAGACCATTGAGGTGATGGACGTAGATGCGGAGGGCAACATCGAGGATATGGAAGTTGATGAGAAAGATGAGGATAAGTCCATGGTCCTTGGATGAAGATGCAGCCCCACAGGTAAGACAGGCAGATGCTTCCCACGCCCTGCCCACACACACACAGGGTCCCCTGACGCCAGGCTGGGGCTGGGCTGGATGGCCCCCCTCAGGGACACGGTGCCCGCAGGGGGCCTGGCTTGTGCTGCCACAAGCACCAGCCCCGGCCTGCCCTGCGCTTGCCTGGGGCCACGCCAGCCCTGCCAGCCCCGGCCCAGCCCCTGGGGCCCAGCTCCCAGCCCTGCTGGGCCCAGTGCTGCCAGCTGAGTCCAGCTCTGCTTCTTCCTTTCTTCCAGGACTCATGCACATGATGGCGCAGATCTGATACCTTTGTAAATACGTTTGAAAGTTTTGAAGTTCCTGTAAATATGTTGACTACATTAGAAGTTTCCTGTAAATACGTTTTGAAGATTGTTAGCCCCTCAGATCCCATGTAAATATGTTCTGTACATTGTCATTGTTGTTGTTATAACAATTGTTATGACACATGTTCTGTAAATCCTAGATTTGCAGATCTTTGGCAAATAAATACTGTTTCTTTTGAAAACCTCACTTCTCTTGGTCATTCCTTTGGGCACAGGCAGCCTTTGCGCACTTGTAGGTTCCACTTGTTCCGCGTTCTCGGGGCTGGGGGTCCCTGGGGATGCTGGCCCGGCCACCCCGGGGCTGGGGGTCCCTGTGCACAGGGGCTCCCACTAACACCACTCCTGGCACTGGGCACTGCTGCTCTTCCTGGCCTGGGGCACAGCACTGTCCCCAAGAGCTCAGCTCTCACCAGCTCTCACACAGGGGGCTCTCCCTACACTGGCCCCGGCAGCCAGGCCACCAAAGCAGGCAGCAAACCTTCAGCCACCCTTCCTGCTGACGCCACAGGGACTCCTGGGCCCAGAGCCGCCAGCAGGCCACAGCCATGCAAAATCCACCTGCACACTCGCAAGGCCCCCACAGCCTTGGCAACTGGGCCAGCTACATCTGGGCTGCTGCAGGGGCTGATCTTTAAGCCTTGCAGCCTCCAAAGGCCCTGGGCTCTGCTTCCCAGCCTGCTCTGCACTGCCCTGAGCCCGCTTTGTTCCAGAACCAAAAGCCAAGGAAGGGCATCCTCACCCTGCCCGCATTCCTGCTGCTTCCAGCGGCCACTGGCCCCCAGGCCCCACTTCGGTGACAGCTGCAGGGACAGGGCAGATTGTGCTGGGCAGGGGCCACGGGGCTTTGGGCCCTGGGGCTGCTGCTGCTGCTGCTGCTGCTGGGGGCCATGGGCCCAACAGGGCCCCGAGCTCAGCCCCTGCCCGGGCAGCTGCCCCCAAAGCCCCACACTCCCCAAGCATCCCTATCACAGCTGCCAGGAGGAAATACCACAGGCTTCAGGAAAGAAATTCCCCATAGTGACTAAACCAAGGGGTCCAAGGGGAAAGTCAGCACCATCTTAGGTTTACAGCTCCTTTACAATGGTGGCTGCAGGGCAGGTGAGATCTCCAGCGCCTCTGGCAGTGCCTGCTCTGCACGTGAGGCTGTGGGGCTGCTCCCACTGGGACACAGCACCGGGCTCAGGCCAGCCCTCAGCCTCTCACTGATGATCCCAAGGAGCAGGCTCACAAAGCAGTTTCAGACCACTGCCTGCAGATATTTCAAAGGACTACATGTCATTCTAGGAAGCCACCTTGCACATTTAGTTTTGGTGTCATGGCATGAGAAGCCATGAAAGTGCCTATCAATGTGCACTTAGGGCACTTCCACTGCCATCCCAACACAGGGAACACAAAGGACAGGCCTCAGCTTTCAGGACTGCAGAGCTCCTCACTAGCAATAAAGTCTCAGGACAGGCAGGAACTGAGTGCACCGGGGAACCTGGCCTCTAATAAAAGGCATGAATCCAACAGCCCATCCAAACCAATGCCTTGCATGTCTCTACATTTTCCGTCTTCTCTCATCTCTCGTGTCACTTTCCCCATTTTCTCTTACTGGGAATTGGCTTCTCTCTCTCCTGTCTGCAGGTTAGGCCACACGTGTGACCCTGCAGGAACAGCCTGACCCAAAGGAGAGTGGGAGAGGACTCTTGGTCAAGAACTGTAGAGACAGGACAAGGGAGAATGGGATCAAACTGCAAGAGTTGGAAGAGATTTGATGATGGGAAGAAGTTCTTTACTCTCAGGGTACTTGTCCCTGACACAGGGACCAGTGCAGAGAGGCTGTGGATGCCCCATCCGCAGCAACATCCAAGGCCAGGTGGGACAGGGGCCGCAGCAACCTGCTGTGCTGGGAGCTTGCTCAGCTTGGAACCACATCATCTTGAGGGTTCCTTCCAAGCCAAACCATTCACGGATTTGATCATTCTGCCATGCCCATCTCCCAATGCACAGCGCCCTGCAACATCAGTGACATCATAGCTCCCAGAGGGTTCCAGGTGGAATATCCAGGACCTGGAAACGAGCACAGCAGACACTTCAGCGGCTGCCGAGGGTCAGTTTCTGCTCACTCTGCGCTCTGACCCTCAGCGTTGAGGTGCTGCTGCTGCCTGGGCTTTGCCTGCCGCCTGCTCTGGAGCACCAATCACAGCACAATGTGCTCTGCTCTGCCCGTGGAGGTACAGTGCCATGCCAGGCAGGGGGCACCCGGCTTGGGCAGGCTGCAGCCATGTGGGAATGGATGGTGTGGGACAGGAAGCCCACTGGGAGATTGTGCTGCCCCTTGCAGACTGACAGAGAAACAGTGGAGGACATAGAAGTTGACCTGGGCCTGGATGAGGAAGAGATGATGGAGGTGGACTCCTCCTCTACTTCCACGTCCTCCACTGTGGAGGACGTGGAAGTAGACGAGGAGGACAACATCGAAGAGATGGAGGTGGATGAGGAGGATAACACCGAGGAGATGGAAGTTGACGTAAAGGATGAGGAGGAGCCCATGGTCCTTGGATGAAGATGCAGCCCCACAGGTAAGACAGGCAGATGCTTCCCACACCCTTCCCACACACACACTGGGTCCCCTGACGCCAGGCTGGGGCTGGGCTGGATGGCCCCGCTCAGGGACACGGTGCCCGCAGGGGGCCTGGCTTGTGCTGCCACAAGCACCAGCCCCGGCCTGCCCTGCGCTTGCCTGGGGCCACGCCAGCCCTGCCAGCCCCGGCCCAGCCCCTGGGGCCCAGCTCCCAGCCCTGCTGGGCCCAGTGCTGCCAGCTGAGTCCAGCTCTGCTTCTTCCTTTCTTCCAGGACTCATGCACATCATGGCAATGATGCCACGCCTTTGTAAATACATTTGAATGTTTTGAAGATTTCTGTAAATACGTTTGAAACTTTAGAAGATTTCTGTAAATACGTTCACTACTTTTGAAGTTCTCTGTAAATACATTTTGAGGATTGTTAGCCCATCGGATCCCATGTAAATATGTTCTGTACATTGTTGTTTTTGTTGTTATAACAATTGTTATAATGACACATGTTCTGTAAATCCTAGATTTGCCAATCTTTGGAAAATATATCCTGTTGCTTTTTAAAACCTGACTTTTCTTGGTCATTCCTTTGGGCAAAGGCAGCCTTTGCACACTTGTGGGTTCCATGTGTTCCACGTTCTCGGGGCTGGGGGTCCCTGGGGGTGCTGGCACGGCCACCCTGGGGCTGGGAGTCCCTGTGCACAGGGGCTCCCACTGACACCACTCCTGGCACTGAGCACTGCTGCTCTTCCTGGCCTGGGGCACAGCGCTGTCCCCAAGAGCTCAGCTCTCACCAGCTCTCACACAGGAGGCTCTCCCAGCACTGGCCCCGGCAGCCAGGCCACCAAAGCAGGCAGCAAACCTTCAGCCACCCTTCCTGCTGACGCCACAGGGACTCCTGGGCCCAGAGCCACCAGCAGGCCAGTGCCATGCAAAATCCACCTGCACACTCTCAAGGCCCCCACAGCCTTGGCAACTGGGCCAGCTACATCTGGGCTGCTGCAGGGGCTGATCTTTAAGCCTTGCAGCCTCCAAAGGCCCTGGGCTCTGCTTCCCAGCCTGCTCTGCACTGCCCTGAGCCCGCTTTGTTCCAGAACCAAAAGCCAAGGAAGGGCATCCTCACCCTGCCCGCATTCCTGCTGCTGCCAGCGGCCACTGGCCCCCGGGCCCCACTTCGGTGACAGCTGCAGGGACAGGGCAGCCTGTGCTGGGCAGGGGCCACAGGGCTTTGGGCCCTGGGGCTGCTGCTGCTGCTGGGGGCCATGGGCCCAACAGGGCCCCGAGCTCAGCCCCTTCCTGGGCAGCTGCCCCCAAAGCCCCACACTCCCCAAGCATCCCCATCACAGCTGCCAGGAGGAAATACCACAGGCTTCAGGAAAGAAATTCCCCATAGTGACTAAACCAAGGGGTCCAAGGGGAAAGTCAGCACCATCTTAGGTTTACAGCTTCTTTACAATGGTGGCTGCAGGGCAGGTGAGATCTCCAGCGCCTCTGGCAGTGCCTGCTCTGCACGTGAGGCTGTGGGGCTGCTCCCACTGGGACACAGCACCGGGCTCAGGCCAGCCCTCAGCCCCTCACTGATGATCCCAAGGAGCAGGCTCACAAAGCAGTTTCAGACCACTGCCTGCAGATATTTCAAAGGACTACATGTCATTCTAGGAAGCCACCTTGCACATTTAGTTTTGGTGTCGTGGCAGGAGAAGCCATGAAGGCGCCTCTGAATGTGCACTCAGGGCACTTCCACTGCCGTCCCAAAGGGATCACAAAGGACAGGCCTCAGCTTTCAGCACTGCTTAGCTCCTCATTAGCAATGATATCTCAGGAGGACGCAGGGTTTTGCAGGCCCAGGGGCCTCTTACTGGAACTATAATACCTCATGACAAAAATGATAAATTAAAGTGAGGCATCCCTTTGAATGCAATGTTTTATCAGTTTCATCAGGGCTTGCTGATTGCAGCGTCGGCACCCTATGGCAGCATGAGGGATGAGGGCTGGCTCAGCTGCTGAAGCCCAGGGGACATTTTTAACACCTGCATCCAGAGCAACCAGAGCAGTGAGCTGGGGGATGGCAGCCTGCACTTCAGGATCCTTGGTTAATTTTTTAGTCCTGTGAGTGGGCCACCCTTTACATCAGGGGCAGCTCTGGGTAACAAATTATCCAAAGTTGAGAGGGACATATATGTTCCAGTTAGGGAGGTTCTCCTTTCATGGGGCAAGAGTTTTATTAAGGGAACTTGGAAGTCATTTGTTCATTGGCTTTTAAAGGAGTTCCCAGATATTGCTGTTGATTCAATTCGTCATGTAGCTTTTTGGGACTAAGTTCGGGAAAGGTTCTTTCTTTTGAAAACTCAGGGAGGGATAAGAGTCGCAAAATTTTACCTAATTTTTCACATGATTTATACAGTTTTCTCAAGGGTTCAATGTTCTAATACTCAAATCATATTTTGAGTTCTGCCCCTGGCATTCCTGAACCCACTGATACCAAGATAAGGGTGAGAGACAGGAACTGCTGTAAAGCACAGACAAGCCACCTGCTGTCTGACATCTCCCCTCCTTCTCTACCCCCTGCCCAGGTCACACAGGCCTGGATTTTACCCTAACCCATTCTCAAGTACCTCTCCTCACTGGATCCCCCTCAGATAGCCCATAAAATGGAGTCCCTCCTCTGGAAGGGGTCGTCAATGTCAAACTCCCTCCCACCCCCAGCTCTCTCATCGTGTCATGCCCCTGTGTTGGGTCCCAGCTCTGTGTCAGGTACCACCCCTGCATTGGGATCCAGCGCTTCCTTGCCTACTCCCGCTGGCCTACCCCCTCCAACTCAGCCCCTTGTGGATCCCACACTGTTGGAGCTGGAAGTGTGAGGGGCCGTTACCGGAAGGCCGCCATCTTGGCTACCAAAGGCCCACAACACCGGGCCTGGCCAGTCACACCAAGGCCCCGCTCCTCTGCCAAAGAACAAGTTCCCTCTTCTGGAGAGGAGAGGGAAGGTTCATCTGACGTTCAGCATGAGCCTGAGGATTCTTGGCAGAGGATGCGGAAGCTGGCGGCTGAAGAGGGGGACTGGGAATTGGTAGCTGAAATACAAGCAGCACCGGTGCAGTACCAGAGTGGGGCTAACCCCCAATGGGAAGCTGTCACACACAGGGAGATGAAAGACCCTTGTAAAGAAGCGAAAGACCATGGGAGGGGGTCACTGTATTTTTATAATTTGTTAAATGCCACCTTCACTGCACATGTTATGGTGCCTCACGATCTGCTCCATTTTATGCACATCCTACTTTCTCCCACTGAAATTATTCTGTGGGAAGAAATGGGGAAAAAACTAACAGAACAACTATTAAAAGACTATGCTAGGGAAGACAGGTGGGCACACCTAACACTAGTCCATCTAGCCAGTGAGGAAGATTTCACTAAACCTCATTCAATAGACTTTCCCAGAGCTCTGTTAGAAGAGATATAAGTGCTGCAAACACAGCTCTCAAGCAGACAGCCAATGGAACAACACTTACTCTAGATTTCACAGACATTCTGCAGGGACCTGGGCAATCCTTTCTAAAATTAATTGACCACCTTCCACAAGCAATAGAGAAGCAAGGTGAACATCCAAAAGCCAGGAAGGTGCTTCTTACTAAACTTGCTGAAACAAATGCTAATAACACCTGTAAAGACATTTTACCTTCTCTACCCCTTAACCCAAAGCCTACCACTGCACAAATGGTAGAGGCATGCACACTTAGGGCATCCTTACACTGTGATGCCAGCCTAGCTAAGGCTACCAGTCAGGCTATAGTTGAGGTGCTAGTACCCTCCCAAGTTATTCGCTGACATACACATGAAAAAGGACCTGGCTTTAAGTGTAGGGAGATGGGGCATTTTCAACAAAATTTATAAATAAAGGCTATTACCAGGGACCTTCTAGCTGTCACAGCTACTGTCCTCACTGCCCCCCTCGTCTACATGCTTTCAAACACCAGCAAAACCGGTGGCCTGCGGGAAACCCCACACAGACACAGAAAGGGCCTGCGCAATGACACCAAACGCGTGGCCGTTCCACCCCACTCTCCCCAACATCGTGGAGAACCAGCACAGCAACCTCCTCAGATCCAGCGGGACAGCTCGATCACTGCGGAAAACTCGACAGAAGACAGCTCTGCCCTGGAACCCAAAGGCAGCTGGTAAGAGCCTTTTCAATTCCAATCCTCGATATTTATGTTCACCATATTCCAACAGGCAAATACAGGCCTGAAGAACAGGCCAGAGACATTTTGATTTTAACCAACACCAGGGAAGGGATGGAGACACTCACTCTACTACCTGAGGTACTCGCCTTGATGTCTTTGCAGGAGATAACTGTCCAGGCTCTATGCTTAGACCCTCCCCTTTTCATTCCAAAAGGAACAGTTACAGTCAGAGCCATCCTCCTACGGGACATGATCACCACACCAGCTGATCCAATCGTGATGTGGGCACAGACAACAGGCAGAAACAGACCCATTCTAAAGTGTGCTTTATCATGTAATGGGAGAAAGAGGTGTCTTTCAGGACTATTAGCTACAAGAGCTGATGTCACCGTAATTTCCTGCTCTGATAGGCTAAAACAATGGCTCCTGGTTCCAGCTGCTGGGGTAATTATTAGCTACCAGGGAGTCACTACCAGCTTCTGGAGTCACAGTAACCTCTGCAGGGAAGGTCCTGAGGGCACAGTTTCTACAGTAAGATCTTTTGTCACCCGGGCACCAATAACAATTTGAGAAAAAGAGACCTCTTGTCCCAAAGGGGGACAAGGCTAGAGATCCTATCAACACCTCAGGATTTCTAGACAGGGCCACTGAGCTGCGTGCCACCCTTCAGTCAACCTGGAAGACCAACGATGCCATATGGGTGGATAAGTGGCCCCTCCCAGGCAGAAAGTTAAAGGCCCTGCAGTCCCTCTTGCAGGAGCAGCTGTCTGTGGGCCACATTGTACCATCTACTAGCCCCTGCAATGTGCCTGTCATTATCATATGAAAGCCTGGCAAGGACAAGAGGCGGCTCCTGCAGGACCTCAGGAAAATCAATGAGGTCATCGAGGACAGTGGTTCCCTCCAGTCCAGCCTGCCCTCAGCCTCCATGTTACCTTGAGATTGCTGATGGTGCACCATGCTGTAGTTGTGGGTAGCAGTTTTTGTAGTCCTCCTATTTTTCGGATATCTTGTTCGACATTTAGGCTGTGATTGATGGAGCCTGAGCATAGGAAGAGCATTGCTTTGAAGATTGCATGGGTAAGATCTGAAGGAAGGCTAGTTCAGGGAGGTTTAATCCAATTGTACCTATGATTACACTGTTATTGGCAGATGGTTGATATAGATCTTAATGACTACTTTTTTGACACCCCCATGCAGCCCAATGACACCCTCCTGGGTTGCCTTTTCCATCACTAAATCGACAAGCACCTTTACAGAGGTACCAGTGGACTGTATTGCCTCAACGACTGAAGAGTAGACCAAATATTTGTCAATTGCTTGATGTCCAAATTCTCTCGCCCTAATGGTAATCGCTTTTCATTATATGGACCATTAAATGAACATCCTAATGCTATCATTTTTCATTACATGGACGACACAGTCGTTTGTGCAGGAGCTCAAATCATTTTGGATGTTGCAGTACAAGATGTCATCACTGCGGTACAGGAGAAAGGTTTTAAGATTGCAGCAGATAAAGTTTGAAGGACAGCCCCTTCGAAGTGTCCTGGCCTAAAAACTGCAGAGAGAACCATCACACCACAAGCACTGCACATCAAGGACAACCCAAAGACTCTGCCAGAACCCCAAATGCTCTGTGGAAGCATCAGTTGGGTACATTCACTGATGGGAATCACCACAGAAGACCTCACGCCGCTGCTCCTGCTCCTTAAAGGCAGTGAAGGACTCGATTCCAGTGATCACTGACACCGGAGGCTTAAGCAACTGTACATAAGGCATCCTGGGTGATTCAAACTAAACAGGCACACAGATACCACCCTAATTTTCCTTTCTCCCTGGCAATCTTTGGTCTAAGTCCAAAATTCCATGCATTATTGTTTCAGGGGGACTCAACTATCTCAGATCCCCTCAAAGAAATTGAATGCGTTTTCAGAGAACACCAACCTAGTAAAATGATAACAACCAAACAGAAAGTTATTGCACAACTAATCAGGAAAGCTAGAGAGCATCTGTGCTCCCTTGCAGGTACAGACCTTGTGAATATATACTTACTTCTCACTCAAGAGCACCTCAATTGCCTACTTCAAACATCTGAACCACTGCAATACGCCTTAGATCATTTTTACACAGGCTAGGATCAGCCAAAAATTCTACCACCAAAATATTCCTGCCCTGCTCAGGATGTTCAAAAACACCCAAGACCCGTCAAGATCCCTTGTAGCCACCTGCCCAAATTGTCAGGAACATGGCCTTGCTTCTGTCAGAGCTGGAGTCAATCCAAGAGGACTAGAGAGTCTCCACATCTGGCAATCACACATCACACATTAGGCCCCTTTTGGCAGACTAAAGTACATCCACGTCTCAATCGACACCTTTTACAGTGTGATTTTCATCTCTGCCCATGCTGGTGAAAAATCAGAAGATGCTACAAAACATTACTTTTTAGTTTTTTTCCACCTTCGCAGTTCTACAGGAAATTAAGTTTGATAGTGCTCTTGCTTATACCTTGCACTGATTCCAACAAGTTTCTGACCACTGGGGTATAAAACATATCACTGGCATACCACACTCCACCACTGGAAAGTCCACAGCGGAGAGGGCCCACTGATCAATCAAAAGGATCCTTGATCAACTGAGAGGGGTAATCCAGATATTATCTTCCATTGAGAGACTGGCCAAGGCCTTTTACGTATTCAACTTTTTGAACAACCCATTTATGGAGACAACTCCCCCAGTCATCAGGCAGTTTACTAATTCAACTGCAGCCCAATTCCAACATCAGCCACCTGTGTTGAGCAAAGAACCTGAATCTAAACAAATTATGGGCCCTTTTCCATTAATTACTTGGGAAAGAAAAGATGCCCTTGTCTCTACAGCAACATTCCTAAGATGGATCCCAGCAAAATACATAAAAACTCTTTCTGGGAACTGTGAGGCAAACACCAGAGCCACCATCAGAAGAACAGAATGAAAGCCTAAGAGAGACAGCAGCAGCCTGGAAAAGAAGAAGGAGAAGGACAGAAGATCTCCTAAGCAGCGTTGACCACACACACCAAGACCAAGATAGCTCAGACACCACTTACCAGGATATATGTCTTAACATTTGTAAAAATTATATTTTAGCATTGCTCTATGATTGTTGTAATAAGCTGTGTTCACACCCTTGCCTTACAGAAGAGAAAGTTTAGTGGGAACACAACTTACGTTTCACTTTCTACTCGCTTTATCTGTTTACTTTTAGGCCATCAAAGCCTCCAGATAACAAATTATCAAAGTCAGAGGATGCTGCCATTGGTTGCTGCTGCAGCAGGAATCTGGATGCTCCTCACTGAGCCGCATGCTTTCAACTGGTTGCTTGCACAGACAAGCCACAATTTCTTGTCCATAACCATGCCTGTCAGGCATTTGAAGGCATGTGTTTTTTCTACCTGTTGTCACATAGCGAGTCAGTATACCAGGGCATCCAGCTGCTAAAAGATCAAGGAAACAAGATCCAGATGGAAGGCAACAACGACTGGTTAACTGGACTTTCCAAACACAGGGGTTTGCGAGGATGGCTTTCATCTTTAGTTAAGACCGTTTTGTGGGCTTTGTATTTTGTATTCATTGTGTTGGTTATTTTATCCTTTTTTGCTAAATATCTCCAAAAGTCTATGGCAGAAGCCTTCTTTATAGATAACAAAAAGGGGGAGATGTGAGGGCCCAGGGGCCTTCCACTGGAACTGTAATACCTCAGGGCAAAGTGACCAAGGTAAAAAAAGTCACCGCTCTGAATGCAATGTTGTCGCCCATGGGCATTTGAAGGCTCATGTTGATGCAGCACATTTTGATGGCATCACCCAGTTCAACTGCTGCACTTTTCCTTATATGTACTGGCTCGGAATGTTCCAACTCTCTTGTATCAATTTGGTCCTGGCTTACTGTAATGATCCTGCACTGTTCACCCCCATATTGTGTGCCCAGTCCCATTTTGTCTCCATTCCTGGACCCTCTTCAGCGCAATCCACACTATTTGGATTTCCACACAACGATCCCTCTCTTGCCTCATCCATCAGCCATCCAAGCAAGCCAGCTCCCAGCTCTGCTAGTGCAGGTCCCTCACAGAGGTTTCTGTGGGCAGGCTGCAACACAGGAACTGAGTGCACCAGGGAACGGCCCTCTAATAAAAGGCATGAATTCCACAGCCCATGCAACAAAAAGCCTTGCATGTCTTTTCTTTTTCCTTATTCTCTCAGTTCTCAAGCCACATTCCGCATTTTTCCTGACTCGGAACTTGGCTTCTCTCTCTCCTGTCTGCAGGTCCAGCCACAGGTATGACCCTGCAGGAACAGCCTGAGCCAAAGGGAAGTGGAGGAGCACAATTCGTCAGGAACTTTAGAGAAAGGATAAGGAAAAATGGGATCAAACTGCAAGAGGTGGAAGATATTTGATGATGGGAAGAAGTTCTTTACTCTCAGGGTGCTTGACCCTGACACAGGGACCAGTGCAGAGAGGCTGTGGATGCCGCATTCCCAGCCACATCCAAGGCCAGGTGGGACAGGGGCCACATCCACCTGGTGTGCTGGGAGGTTGATAAGCCTGGAACCACATCATCTTGAGGGTTCCTTCCAAGCTAAACCATTCACGGATTTGATCATTCTGCCATCCCCATCTCCCATGGCGGAGTGGCCCTGAAACTTCAGTGACATCACAGCACCCAGAGGGTTCCAGGTGGAACATCCAGGACCTGGAAACGAGCACAGCAGACACTTCAGCGGCTGCCAAGGGTCAGTTGCTGCTCACCCTGCACTCTGACCCTCAGCACAGACCTGCTGCTGCTGTTGCCTGGGCTTTTCCTGCCGCCTGCTCTGGAGCGCCAATCCCAGCAGGATGTGCTCTGATGTGCCAATGGAGGTACAGTGCAATTCCAGGCAGGGGGCACCTGGCCTGGGCAGGCTGCAGCCATGTGGGAATGGATGGTGTGGGACAGGAAGCCCACTGGGAGATTGTGCTGCCCCTTGAAGACTGACAGAGACACTGTGGAGGAGATGGAAGTGGACCTGGGCCTGGATGAGGAAGAGATGATGGAGGTGGACTCCTCCTCTACTTCCATGTCCTCCACTGTGGAGGACGTGGAAGTAGACGAGGAGGACAACATCGAAGAGATGGAGGTGGATGAGGAGGACAACATCGAGGATATGGAAGTTGATGAGAAAGACGAGGAGGAGCCCATGGTCCTTGGATGAAGATGCAGCCCCACAGGTAAGACAGGCAGATGCTTCCCACGCCCTGCCCACACACACACTGGGTCCCCTGATGCCAGGCTGGGGCTGGGCTGGATGGCCCCGCTCAGGGACATGGTGCCCGCAGGGGGCCTGGCTTGTGCTGCCACAAGCACCAGCCCCGGCCGGCCCTGCGCTTGCCTGGGGCCATGCCAGCCCTGCCAGCCCCAGCCCAGCCCCTGGGGCCCAGCTCCCAGCCCTGCTGGGCCCTGTGCTGCCAGCTGAGTCCAGCTCTGCTGCTTCCTTTCTTCCAGGACTCATGCACATGATGGCGCAGATCTGATACCTTTGTAAATACGTTTGAAAGTTGTGAAGTTCCTGTAAATATGTTGACTACATTAGAAGTTTCCTGTAAATACGTTTTGAAGATTGTTAGCCCCTCAGATCCCATGTAAATATGTTCTGTATATTGTTGTTGTTGTTGTTATAACAATTGTATAATGACACATGTTCTGTAAATCCTAGATTTGCCAATCTTTGGCAAATAAATACTGTTTCATTTTAAAACCTGACTTCTCTTGGCCATTCCTTTGGGAACAGGCAGCCTTTGCACAATTGTGAGTTCCACTTGTTCCACGTTCCTGGGGCTGGAGGTCCCTGGGGGTGCTGGCACGGCCACCCTGGGGCTGGGGGTCCCTGTGCACAGGGGCTCCCACTGACACCACTCCTGGCACTGGGCACTGCTGCTCTTCCTGGCCTGGGGCACAGCGCTGCCCCCAAGAGCTCAGCTCTCACCAGCTCTTACACAGGGGGCTCTCACAGCATTGGCCTCTGCAGCCAGGCCACCAAAGCAGGCAGCAAACCTTCAGCCACCCTTCCTGCTGACGCCACAGGCACTCCTGGGCCCAGAGCCACCAGCAGGCCACAGCCATCCAAAATCCACCTGCACGCTCTCAAGGCCCCCACAGCCTTGGCAACTGGGCCAGCTACATCTGGGCTTCTGCAGGGGCTGATCTTTAAGCCTTGCAGCCTCCAAAGGCCCTGGGCTCTGCTTCCCAGCCTGCTCTGCACTGCCCTGAGCCCGCTTTGTTCCAGAGACAAAAGCCAGGCTAGGGCATCCTCACCCTGCCCGCATTCCTGCTGCTGCCAGCAGCCAGTGGCCCCTGGGGCCCGCTCGGGTGACAGCTGCAGGGCAGCCTGTGCTGGGCAGGGGGCACGGGGCTTTGGGCCCTGGGGATGCTGCTGCTGCTGCTGCTGCTGCTTCTGGGGGCCATGGGCCCAACAGGGCCCCGAGCTCAGCCCCTGCCCGGGCAGCATTCCCCCAAAGCCCCACACTCCCCAAGCATCCCCATCACAGCTGCCAGGGGCAAATCCCACGGGCTTCAGGAAAGAAATTCCCCATAGTGCCTAAACCAAGGGGTCCAAGAGGAAAGTCAGCACCAGCTGATGCTTACAGCACCTTGACAATGGTGGATGCAGGGCAGATGAGATCTCCAGGGCCTCTGGCAATGCCTGCTCTGCACGTGAGCCTGTGGGGCTGCTCCCACTGGGACACAGCACCGGGCTCAGGCCAGCCCTCAGCCCCTCACTGATGATCCCAAGGAGCAGGCTCACAAAGCAGTTTCAGACCACTGCCTGCAGATATTTCAAAGGACTACATGCCATTCTAGGAAGTCACCTTGCACATTTAGTTTTGGTGTCATGGTATGAGAAGCCCTGAAGGTGCCTCTGAATGTGCACTCAGGGCACTTCCACTGCCATCCCAAAGGGATCAAAAAGGACAGGCCTCAGCTTTCAGCACTGCTGAGCTCCTCACCCAGCAATGAAATCTCAGGAAGAGGCAGGAATTATGTGCTTGTCCTGGTTTAGGACAAATTAGGGGAAATCTCCAAAAGGGTGTCCCCCCAAAAAAATAAACCTCCAACCACCCCTCCCCCCAATACCGGGTTCGGGAAGGAATTTCTTGGAGGAGCAAAGTGGAAAACAAAACCTGTTTATTGACAAATGACAAAAGAACACTCCCCAACACAAGAAAAGGAGAGAAACCAGTCAGCGTTGTGGAGGGCGCCGAGCTTCTCTCGCAGACTCCGGGGATCCCGGACATCCCAGGTCAGGTCCGGAGCTGGTCCAGTATCTTCAGGGTAGGGTAAGAAAGAGAGGACGAAAGAGAAGGAAAAAAAACAGCACAGAAAGCAGAAAGCAGCAAAGGGATAAAAGGCAGCTATCAGCTAGGGCTAAGGCAGTAGCAAGCAAGCAAAGCGTCAAGCCAAGCAAGCAGGCCAGCCAGCAAGCAAGCAGCAAGCAAAGCCAAACAGCCGAAAGCGAATGTGCCCCAGTCCCCCTCACTCCTCCCTCCCCGCCTCACCGCGGTAAGACGGCCGGGGGGTGGGGGGGAGAGAGAGAGAGAGAGAGAGAGAAAAAACACAGCTGCCAGACCAATACACGATACTGGGATAAAGGCTGTCACCCCATGACACTCCACCCCTTATCCCATATCGTGAACATACAATAAAAAACTTTCATTTTACTTACTCACACCTTTGACACTTACGCATTCCTCTCATCTTACTTGCTCAGACCTTTGACACTTACAGTTTCCTTCTGTCTCACATTCAACAAACAATGACATTCATATATGAGTCTCACCCCACAATCGGGTCTCTCTGAGGTACACACCATGTTGTTCCATCTTTCTGCATTATCCACCATGTATAACCTGGTCCTTGAGGAAAAACAATCCCACGGATGGGTTTGTCTGTACTCGAGGCAGGGTTGATCCATACTGTCTTTCCCAACAAACCTCTGACATGGGCCACTGGGGCTTTATCCCCATCTACTATATTAAGGAGCTCAGACTGAGCAGGACCCGCTCGGTTGGTGGAACCTCGAGTGTTAACTAACCAGGTAGCCTTTGCCAAATGCTGCTCCCAGTTTTTTAAAGACCCCCCACCCAATGCTTTTAAGGTGGTTTTTAACAATCCATTATACCTTTCCACTTTCCCTGCAGCAGGTGCATGATAGGGGATATGGTATACCCACTCGATGCCATGTTCCAGTATGTCCGGTACAGCCGCACTCAGTGGTGGAGTCACTTCATTCAAGGCACGATAGTCCACAGTCAATCTCCATTCTCCGTCAGATTTTCGCACGGGCCAGATAGGGCTGTTAAAGGGTGAGTGGGTTTTACTGACCACCCCTTGGCTCTCCAGCTCTCGGATCATCTTGTGGATGGGGATCACGGCATCTCGATTCATCCGGTATTGCCTGCGGTGCACTGTTGAGGTGGCAATTGGTACTCGTTGCTCCTCTACCTTCAAGAGTCCTACTGTAGATGGGTTCTCTGATAGTCCAGACAAGGTATTCAATTGTTTAATAGCCTCTATCTCCACTGCAGCTATTCCAAAAGCCCACCTGAATCCCTTAGGATCTTTGTAATAGCCATTCCGGAGGAAGTCTATGCCCAAAATACACGGATCCTCTGGACCAGTCACAATCGGATGTTCCTGCCACTCCTTCCCAGTCAAGCTCACCTCAGCTTCCAATAAAGTCAACTGTTGTGATCCCCCCGTCACTCCAGCAATGGAAACAGGTTCTGTCCCCACGTGTTCCGATGGCATTAAGGTACACTGTGATCCATTGTCAACCAATGCTTCATAGTCTTGTGGCTCTGATGTGCCAGGCCATCTGATCCACACCTTCCAAAAAACCCGGTTTTCCCGTGCCTCTTCCTGGCTAGAGGCAGGGCCCCTCTAAGCCAGACTGTCCTTCTTTCCTTGGGCGTATGCCTTAGAAGTTCCTTCAAGGGGATCGGACATGTCATCGTCATACTCAACATCTCAGCTACGAGCAACCAGAGCTGCTCTCTTTTTGGTGATACTTCCTCTTTTCTTCAAATCACGCACCCGTTGTGCCAAAGCAGCGGTGGGTTTTCCATCCCATCTCCTCATGTCTTCTCCAGACTCACGCAGAAAGACCCATAACTCAGCCCATGGGGTGTACCTTCTCTCCCCATCAAAGGAGCGCCAGCGTTGGATACCAGGGCCTCTAATTTGCACAGCTGAGATTTGAATAAGGTCCTCCTTAATCTCTTCCCGGAGTTTCTTATGATTCTCCTCTATTTTGTCCTCTAGTTTCTGCAGTCGGGTTTCCACTGCTGCAATTCTGGCATGAGTTGGTCCATGCACAGCATCTGCATACACTCGAAGCTTCTTCGCCATATCGAGCACAGTCTCATATGTATCATCCCGCTTCATTATTGCTAGGACAGAAGCGTATTCAGGTGGCCCAAGTCGCACAAGTTTCCTCCACATTACGGGTGTGCATGGTACCAGGTCCGGATTCTTAGTTGTTATATCATCTGAGAAAATGAGCTCTGCCACCGCCATCTCTCTCAGGCATTGGATCCCCTGTTCTATGGTTTTCCACCGTGTCTGTTCTATATAGAGATCATCTGCACATAAGTATCTTTGTGCTACACTATCCAGGACCCGTTCCCAGAGGCTGTGAGGGCTAGCCCTGCTCATCATACCTTGATCGATGACAGGATCATGTGACAGGGATCCCAAATGCCTCGCTTCAATACCATCCAAAATCGTAACCTCCCCTGCAGCATCCCAAAGGCGGACTAACCAACTAATTATAGATTCGTCAGGTTGTCGTCTGTAATCCTTTCTTAGGCCTCTGAGGTCCTTCAGAGAAAAGGAGTCAATATTAGCTCCAGAATCTGTGCCCTTTGATGTGGCCTCTGATTTTGGTGAGGGTCCTTCTCCTGCATCATCATCATCATCTTCCACCTTTCGATCGGTCTTGCCTTTACACTTTCCACCTCTTGTATTAGCTGCGACAGCCATGGGTTGAGGCCTATTGTCTGATTCAGCTGCTAGCCTGGAGCCTGGGATGTTAGCTGCAGCCTGGGTCACTGGGATAGTAACTAACTTATCTCCCTGTTCCCTTTCTGCTATCTGCTGCTCCACAGTATCTAGCAGAGTACGGTAAACAAGCGCCAAGACCCAGCTCGCTGCAGTAATCCTTTCCTCCTTAGTATTACCATGGCACTTCTCCCTCAAATACTTTGCCACCTCGACTGGGTTCTGAATTTGATCAGATGGAAAGTCCCAGTCTATAGGATCAGAAAATTCCTTTAAAGTCTGGCCCATATCCTCCCATTTCCCACTCCAGTCAAGATTTTTCCTGCTTTGTTTTACTCCTGAATCAGGAGTCTCTCTAACCCCTCTAGAAATCTCGGCTTTCATTTTATATACACTCCAGACAGTATAGAAAAGGCTTAATAAATTAAATGCCAGAAAGATGGTTTCTTTTAAACTCAGGGGAAATTCAATATTTTCTAATAGAGATGTCAACAATTTGGAGGAGAAGAAGGAAGACAAAAGCTGAGAAGCCCCTTCCCCTTCTTCTCCCCAAACAAACTGAGTACACAGCCATGACAGCAATCCATACATTCCTGAAACAAAGTCTTTCATAAACCTCCGACAAATCAGCAAACATACGACCAGCCCAATGACTATTCTGGTTAGTGCCCCCCGCTTACAATGGTTACTTATTAGGGACAACACCAGAGCTATTTCTGGGTAAGGAAATAACCCTAGGGACCACAAAGGTATTAAAGCTTCAAAAACCCCAAGGGACCAGAAATACCGGCAAGCTTTCACCCCAAATGACATTATGAATTACCAATATGCCCACAAAACAACCAAAACCAAAATATTATTGTTATAGGTTTTTTTCCACTGGCTTTGGCCTCTGTTTCCTGGCCAACGCACCAAAAAGATTGTCCTGGTTAGGACAAATTAGGGGAAATCTCCAAAAGGGAGCCCCCGCAAAAGACAAACCTTCGACCACCCCTCCCCCAATACCGTGTTCGGGAAGGAATTTCTCGGAGGAGCAAAGTGGAAAAGAAAACCTCTTTATTGACAAGTAACAAAAGAACACTCCCCAACACAAGAAAAGAAAAGAAACCAGTCAGTGTTGTGGAGGGCTCTGAGCTTCTCTCGCTGACTCCGGAGATCCCGCCGGACGTCCCAGGTCAGGTCTGGAGCCAGTCCAGTATCTTCAGGGGCGGGTAAGAAAGAGAGGACGAAAGAAAAGAAAAAAAACAGCGCAGAAAGCAGCAAAGGGGAAAAAAAAAAGGCAGCTATCAGCTAGGGCTAAGGCAGAAGCAAGCAAGCAAGCAGGCACGCAAGCAGGCCAGCAAGCCAAAAGCGAAAGTGCCCCAGCCCCACTCACTCCTCCCTCCCCGCCCCGCCAGGCAAGACTGCCGGGGGCGGGGGGGGGGACCAGGCAGTGCCACTTGTGCCCTGAGGTGCCCAGCTGGGATTGGATCTCTCCGAAAGCACCTGAGGGAGAGCAGAGCACCTTGCAAGCTGCAGGTCCCTGACAGCCCCGCAGGGCTCCTGTCCCATCAACATCTGCTCTGCTGCAGTCTGAAACAGGGCCGAGCATGGTGCTGGAATCATCAGAGAGCTGAGGTGTGTGCTGGAATTCAATGCCCTCCCCATCCTGCAGCAGCCCTGCATTTCCCTCCTGCAGCCTTGGTCTCCAGCACAGCCATGGAGGCTCTTTGGGCTCTGGACTGTTGCTGCAGCCCCCAAGGGCAGCTGAGCTCTGCCTTTGGCACAGTCAGGTCTGGTCAGCACAGGCCATGCTCAGCAATGTCTTGTGTGAGCCTGGCCTTGCTGTCAGCCCCAGCAGCGGCTGGGCCTGTGCTGGCCCAGCCATGGTGGCCCAGCCCCTGTGCAGGCCCAGCCCAGGCCAGGAGCATTGCGGCTGGGAACGGCCCCTGTGCGGTGGTGCCCACAGCAGCCTTGGGGCTCTGTGCCCCATGGCCTCCCTGCTGGGCAGCCTCTGCCAGCTCCTGCAAAGCCCGTGGCACCTGTGGGGCTGCACAGACAGCTCTGCCCCGGGCTCTGCCAGCCTCTGGGCCAGCAGAGAGGCAGCCAGGGCTGGCCATGACTGGGAACAGGCCCTGAGCCTGCAGGAGGATGGAGCTGGGCCACAGCCAAACTCAGCCCAGGCAGAAGCTGGGCTCAGCAGCCAGGGCTGCAAAGGCCTGGGCACAGAGGCTGGTGCTGACAAATGTTCTGGACCCCCTCCCTCCTCCATCCCTGCCATCAAGGGCACAGAGCAGCCTCCTCTCTGGGCCACTTGCCTGTTTGCAATGCCTTGCACAGGCTCTGGCCCTACCTCACAAGGCCTGGCCTGAGTTCTGCCCCTGCACGCTCAGTCAGGCTGAGATGGACACTGATGTTTTCTAGGCCAGGCTGTCTGAGCCCAGCCCAGCTCCCTGCAAGCTCTGCCAGCTGCCCTGAGCTCTGGGCAGCACCAAGGGCCTCTCCCCAGCCCAGCCCAGCTGGCTCTGGCCCCACAGCTCTGCTCAAGCCAGGCTGCTCTGGGCACTGCCCCACGGCCTCAGCCCCTGGCAAGGGCACAGCAGCAGCCACAGGACTCGGCTCCAGCCATGAGGGAAGGTGCTTGGCCAAGGCCAAAGGAGGCTCCCTGGCTGCCCTGCTCCCCTCGGCCTGAGGTGCTGAGAGCTCTGCAGCCCCTGCTGCCATCCCATCTACCCAGGGCAGCACAAGAGCCCCGGCCTTGGGGACCTCAAGAGCTGCTCTTGCTCCAGGCCCAGGGCCCATGCCAAAGCTGGGGCAGCCACAAAGCTGTGCCCATTTCTGTTCATTGCTGCTCTGATGGAGATGGAGCCTCAGCCACTTGGAGGGTGCTGATGAATTTTACTACTCCAGAGGCCTCTTCTTTCTTGAGCTACTCAGTTGAGGAATTCAGTGAAAAAGGCTATTAAACATTTGTTTAAAACATTTCAACAAGAAAACCCCGTGGGAAATATTGAAGTTTTCAATTGTTCTGTGGTTAATTAGTCAGATTTCAGAGGTGTATTTAAAGTGAATATGGTATATTGAAAACTAAACAGAGAGAACTGGTTTTGTCCAGTTTTCTTTTCTTGTTTATAGATTGGTATCTTGTTTATAGATTGGTATCCAGTTGATATGGATCCCCAGCACCTCTGGACTTCAGGAATTAAGTAAGAAAAGCTCATAAACATTTGTTCAAAACACCCAAAACAAGAAAATCCCATGGGAATAATCTAAGTTTTCAGATCTTCTGTGGTTAATTAGACAGATTTCAGAAGGCTATTCAAAGTGAATATACCATATTGAAAACAATGCAGAGAGAACTCTTTTGTCCTGTTTTATTTTCTTCTTTATAGATTGATATCAGCAATCCCCAGTTGATATTGATCCCCAGCACCTCCTAATGCAGTTTGAGCAGATATGAAAATCAAGACCCTTCATGGCTGACAGTCAATCACACTTTGTTCCTACCCCAACACCACCATTTCTCTCATCCAACCCCTGGCAGTCAGAGCAGCTGAGGAATGGGGTCACATCCAGGGATGTCCCCAGGGCTCAGGATTGGGGCCAGGTCAGCGAAATCTCTTTATTGCTGATCTGGATGAGGCCATTGAGGGTACCCTCAGTCAGTTCCCAGGTGAGCCCAAGCTGGGTGGGAGTGTGGCTGTGCTGGGGGGCAGGAAGCTCTGCAGAGGGATCTGGCCAGGCTGGAGCCATGGGCCCAGGACAATTGGATGAGGTTCACCAAGGCCAAGGTCTGAGTCCTGCCCTCGGCTCACAACAGCCTCCAAATCCCTGACTGTGCCCTGCCCCTGATCCCCAGAGCCTGTCCTGTTTCCTTCATCCCTGCATTGCCAAGAACTTTCTGGGACAAGGGAGCTCTGCTCTGGCTATGGAGGGAGGTGCAAGTGCAGCCACTGGAGTGGGAAACACAACTCATCGGGTTTGTGTCCTTTGGGGGTCAGGAACTGGTGAGACTCAGAGGCACAGAAATTTTCCCTTCATGGCCAACAGACCACAGTTGAACAGGAAACAATTTATTAACAATTATTAAGGGCAGACTTTGGCTTATTTAGGATGCAGATTTGGGGAGTAATGAATCAGGCACTGATTTCTTTTTAAGGAAAATATCCCTTACAAACAAAGGGGTCCAGGAAGGATGGACACATTTCAAGGAAGTAATCTTAAGGGGGAAGGAGCAGCCTGTCCCAGTGTGGCAAAAGATGAGCTAGTGAGGAAAATGACTGGCCTGGCTGGCCGTGGAGATTTTGTGGGAACTCAAGGGTAACAAGAGGTGCATCAACTTTGGACAGAAGGTCAAGCAGCTTAGGAAATGTTTAAGGATGTTGTAAAGTCGTGCAGAAAAAAAGTCAAGAGGTGAAAACTCAATTAGAGTTTAACCTGACCACTTCTGTGAAAAAAAATAGACAATGTTTCCACAATTAAATTAATAGCAAAACATGGGATAAGGAGAACCTCTACTCTTTATTGGATGCAGTGGGGAATATAGTAACTAAAGATAAGGAGAAGGCAGAGCTACTTAACATCTTGTTTCTCTCAATTTTCAATATTAGGACAGGCTGTCCTCAGGACAAGTACTCTCCTGAGCTGCTAGATGGGCACAGGGACCAGAACAGCCCCCCTGGAATCCAGGAGGAAGCAGCTGGTGACCTGTTGAGCCACTCAGATGCTCACAGGTGAATGGGATTGGATGGGATCCATCTCAGGGGGATGAGGGAGCTGGTGGATGAGCTCCCCAAGCTGCTCTCCATCATTTACCATCAGTGCTGGCTCAGCAGGGAGGTCCCAGAGCACTAGAGGTGCCAGTGTGAGCCCATCCTCAAGAAGGACAGGAAGGAGGAGCTGGGGAACTCCAGGCCTGTCAGCCTGACCTGGGTGCTCAGCAAAGTTATGGAACAGATCACCTTGAGTGCCATCCCAGGTCACCCACAGGATGGCTGAGGGGTCAGAGCCAGCCAGCGTGGATTTCAATATCTGCATGGAATGGTCTGGATGACGGGATTGTCTCCAACATCAGCAAATCTGCAGATGACACCAAACTGGGTGTGAGTGTGGATCTGATGGAGGATGGAGGTAGGAAGGCTCTGCACAGGGCCCTGGACAGGCTGGATCCAGGACCCAAATCCAACAAGGTGAGGTTTAACAAGTCCAAGTGCCGGGTCCTGCACTTTGGCCACAACAACCCCTGCAGCAATACAGCCTGGGGACAGAGCGGCTGGAGAGCAGCCAGGCAGAAAGGGACCTGCAGGGACTGATGGACAGCAGGCTGGGCATGAGGCAGCAGTGTGCCCAGGTGGCCAAGAAGGCCAATGGCTCCTGGCCTGGCTCAGGAATGGTGTGGCCAGCAGGAGCAGGGCAGGGATTCTTCCCCTGTGCTCAGCACTGCTTGGGCAGCACCTCGAGTGCTGTGTCCAGTTCTGGGTCCCCTGAGGAGGGCAATTAGAAGAAATTTGTATCAGGAAGAGTAAAGAAAGCAAAGGTGAAGCAGAGGAAATGCTGAGGGCAGTTTGGGGGTGGCTGCTAGGCAGCCCTGGCTCTGAGCAACAGCGTCTGCAGTGGGACAGGAAACTCCCAGCTGATGGGAACAAACTTTCTGGCTGACTGCAGAGGCCAGGACAAAGCTGAGTGGTTTCCCTGGTGTTCCCCAGCCCTTGCTGGCCCCAGGGGCTGATGGCATTTGTGCTCCCTCAGGTTCATGTCCCCACACCAACAGCATGGGGGTGCTCCCGCTGCTGTGTGCAATGCAAACAGGGGCTGCTGAGCCAGTGCTGCCGTGTCTGTGCCTGCAAGGATGGGGCACCTGTGTGAGCTGGGGAGAGGCCAGGGCTGCAGAGGGGGGATATTGTTGGCAGCTCCATGTGGACGCTCTGGGACGCTGCCCTGGGCTGTGCAGCGCACTGGGGATGGATCAGCCCCTGCTCTGCTGCTCCTTCCCATCTCCCCCAGGGCCCTTGCAGAGCCCCAGCTGTTGCTGCCCTCAGCTGCCATTGCAACCCTCAGGACAAAGCGGTGCCAGGGCTGTTCCAGGTACAATTGCAGTGACACTTGTTGGTGCCACCAGGTGCCATGGCAATGGCCATGGGGCCCGGTCCTTGGTTTGGTGCCATGGCAACCAATGCCCAGCCCCGTTGTGATAGTTGGTGGCCATGGAAAGCTGCCCTGGGCCCTTGCTCAGGGCTGGTGTCAGTGCCCAGAGCCAGAGGGGATCCCTTGCTGGGGGCTGTGCCATGGCCACATGCCCTGTGCCGCGCTGGCCGCTCAGGCACCAGGAACCAGCAGCCAACGGCACTGCCAGGGCCAAAGGCCAGGTCAGCCAGACAGAAAGGGGTAGGACTGGGCACTGTTTCCATGGCAATGGGCACTGGGGGCACACCTGGGTCACCCGTCCTGGCAGTTGCCATGGAAACCCCTGGCAGGGACTGAGGGCACAGCCCTGGCACTGAGACACTGCTGGGCCGGGTGCTGAGCACAGGGCTGAGCACACAGAGATGGTTTTGTTCTTGCTGAGCTGCAGCACAGCCAAGGCCTGTCCTGCCCCTCGTCCAGCCACGCTGGGGAGGGGCTGGGGCTGCGGGGGAGCTGGGCAGGGACACAGCCAGGACAGGGGACCCCAACTGACCCCAGGCATAGCCCAGACCAGAGCACATCATGCTCAGGGCGTGAAGGGGGGAACAGGGAGAAAGGGGGGAATTTTGGAGGGAGGGCTTTTGCCTTCCCAGGGAACACCTAGGCAAGAGGGCGCCCTGTTTCACCAGTGGGCAGGGTCACTACCAAAGACACAGACACCAACTGAAGGAATTGTGTCATTTATATCATGCACAGCTGCAAAGATTTACAAAAGGATAAGCTCAGCAAAGCACATCATCATTAGCAGAGAATTACAAAAGAAGCTCAGCAATCCATCAAAACCCATCATTACATTTTGATGACCAATCCCTTGGTGAAACACTAGAGGTGTTTGTGGCAGACAAAGATTCTGGCTGACTATCAAGGTACACCTTACAGACATCAGTAGTACTTTAGTGACACCGTTCTTCATTCTTTTTTCTCAATCATTCGAATTAGGAACAAGAATTCTGTTGTGCATGGAGCTGGCACCTTTTTAATTCCAGAATAATGCCCCAGGACCCTTTGCTGTTCAGCTTTCCCATGCTGTCTGTGGCTAACAAGGCTTGGGGGGCCCTTTCCCCTCTGGCTGGAAGGGGCCGGGTCCCAGTGCCTGAGGGGCACCCAGCCTCCTGGATGGAATTCCTGTGCAAGTCCCTCAGTGTCACAGCAGCTTTCACATGGAGCCCCGTGGATCACAGCATTTTCCACAGGGGCCCTTGGGGCAAACAGGGAGATCTGGTCTGGCAGGATGTGTAAAACAATATCCTGTCAGATCTACTTGTTCTCACACACAATCCTTGGCTGCAGGGACACATTCCCATTGTTCCTGCCCAGGTTTCAGGACTCAGAGTTGTCTTTCCTAGGAGCTGCTCCTTCAGCTGCCTCGGGAGGGCCATTTGGCCTCCGACCCACACTCTGGCTCCATTATTAGGGCTGCTGGATCCAAACCCTTTATCTCCACAAATGGTGGTGACTGGAGCTGGATCTCCTTTTTTATCAATTGCTCTTAGAGTTGCAATATCAATAATTGTGCTACCCTGTCACACGGTTGAATAATCCAATCTTGTTCATTATTGTTTACAGAATTACTGTAATTTCTCCTGGATATTCTGCATCAATTCCTCCTGCCATGACAGGAACACTTTGCAAGGCCAAGCTCCAAGGGAGCAGTTACCAAAGCAAAGTGTCCTGGAGGAATCTGAATTCCTGTTTCAGTATTGACAGCTCTCATTTGCTTTGAATTTCTCCTAATGAACTCCAATGCATGAAGGCCCAGCCCTGCAGCCTCTGGGCTGGCCCTGCCAGGGGCCATCACAGCCAGAACAATTTCCCAGGCAGCCCAAGTCTCACTGCCCATGGCTGGATTTGCAAATTGGGGGCAGCCGTGCACAGCCAGGGGGTTTCCATTTCCCCCGTGGGCCATTGTTAAGGGCATGGAGCACATCTGGGAGATGGGTTCTCCATGGGCAAAGGTTCCCTTCTCCTCATCTTTCCAACTGCTCTTTTAACAACCCCTTCACCCTTTCAACCAATCCTGCAGCTTGTGCATACTCTGGTACATGAAAAACCCTGCAGACAAAATCGCTGTATTTTTCACAGGAACAGACAAAGCACTCTGCATCACAGTATCAGCACACCCTGTAAAAATAGCCAATTTCCTCCCTTCCTCCTTTTTCCATTGTATACAATCTCACAAAGTTGACCACTGACATTAGGGTCCTGGCCAATCCTGTTCTGTAGGGTATTTCGTGTTACATCCCTGAGCAGCCAAAGATACCAAATTAGTATTGTCAGCACTATTTCACATTATTATTATATGTACATATTTATATATAAATACAGATATAGACATGTAGATATAGACATATATACATTAAAAGCTATAAATATAAACATGAAGGTCTTATTATACTATAAATATGTATATAGTTATTTGTTATATTGATATTTCACTTGCACAAGGGCATCTGAGCTCAAGATTAAAACCTTCTTCTGTTGCTCCTTGTGGGAGCATTTCAACAATCATTGTTCCTTCTGAAGGTGCTGTTTCCTATGTACTCTCAAAAAATTCATCTTTGTCTGCCCAAATCCACAAGGTCTTTTCCTTTTCCATATACAATTTTTGGATGCATTTGAAGACATCCAGGGGTGCAGCTTCTTTTACCCGACTGCCCCACTGCTCCCACGGGGCTCCGACCTCAGCCCACTCCAGAGCCAGGGAACTCCAGGGAAGGGCTTCCCAGCTGGGAATTTCTGATGGCACTGATTCCTCACATTTACACTGAACAAGTGACATTTTGTTGGGATCTGGCCAGACTGTGCCAGTTTTGTTTTACCAGTGGGCAGGGGCAGCACCAAAGGCACAGACTCCAACTGAAGGAATCAGTGTCATTCCCTGCAGTTCAGAGCAGCAAAGAATCACAAAAGGAGCAGCTCAGCAATGCACCCAACCATCCCCACCAAAGATTGCCTGCAGTGATTAACAAAGATCCAGCAGCATTTACCCTCAGGCTTTACCATCCCCCAGACCCACACAGCAGCTGGGGAAGCTGTCACAGCCAAGGGCTGCAGAGCCACTCCTGGGCACTGGGAATTCCTGCAGGTGCCTCCAGCCCCAGGTGAGGCTCCAACCCCGCTGGGAGAGGGCCCAGATCTGACAGTGCTGAAGGAACAAACTGACAGCACTGCTAGTGTGGCAACATCTGCTTTCATCCACCTCTTGGGTCCCTCCCAAAGCCTGGCCAGGGCTCAAGGAGGAACCAAGGGAGGTGACTTTGACCATACAGCCCCAAACAAGGCCAGATGTCAGATTTCATGGCCTTGTCTGGCTTCTAAATACACAAAGGTCAATACATGTTTGTTGGAGAGTTTTTCAAGAATGACTTAAAGAAAAGGCCATGAGACATACAATTGAGAGAAAAGTATAGGGGAAAAGTAAAAGCAGTTTCTAACAGCTCTCAGCCTTCTGATTTGTATAAACAATTAGACTCTCTCAGGCATCATTCTATAAACAATGGAGTTCTCAGATTGTCTTCCCATAACAAGTAGAACACCGTCTCTGAGAAGGCCTGCCATCCTGAGAACAGATGTAAACGTTTTGGGAACACTGGTTTCTGTTTTAGTTTTTGGTTTCTGTTTTGGTTTCTGTTTTTAATAAACAATTGTAGGTATTCTAAAACAAAAAGAGTGGTTCGAAATTTCTCTGTTAGCCTATCATGACATTGGATTACAGAATATGCATGAAGTTCGTTAACTTTGTTATTTAAGGTGATTGATTGATCAATAAAATCGGAGTTCGATGCATTAAAGGATGGTCGTCTCCCCCTCATCTCCAACACATGTTTCACTAACGAGTGGCTGCATCTATCTCACTGCTAATGACCATGCATATTTCATCAGGGAGCAGATACAAAGATAACCTTTGCTTGGAAGGTTCATCCAGAGGCCACCTTTGGCTCAGGGCATGCTGTCCAGGCCTCACTCAGGGCTGGTGTCCAGGCCTTGGCACTGCAGGGACGTGGTTTAGTGCTGGGCTTCGCACTGCTGGGTGAGCGGCTGCACTGGGTGAGCTCAGAGGGATTTTCCAACAGAAAGGATTCTGTGATTCCATGATTATATCCACTGCATCCAGCTGGGGCTATTTTAGCAGCATTACTTTGCTCCAAAAGTTCCCTCTTGCCCAGCTCCTGTGGCCTGAGGCTTCAGCTCCTTCAGCTCCTGGTGCTGAACTGCTCATGCTGAACGAGACGCCTCGGAGAGAAGAACACAGTCCATGCAATTCCTTCTGGGACACGGAGAGGGGAGGCTGTGCAAACAGGAGCATTGTTTGGTGGGGCCTCCTCTCTGCCCTTCACGCCTTTCAGTGCTTTGAACCAGCCAAGAGCTTTCTCCAAGAGTGCAATGGAGCAGCTGTTCCTGCTCCCGGGCCTGGCTCTCTCCAGTCTCTGCCCTTGCCTGGTTCTGTCCCTCGTGCTGTGCCCTCTGTTCCCCCAGGGCTCAGTGGCTGCTGCTCAGGACTGTGGCACTGGCACAGATCCAGTGCTCCAGAGCCTCCTTTCTGTGCCCTTGGAGCTTCCTGGGCACAGCCGCCTTTTCCATCTGGAAGCTCCCCATGGACAGGGAGTGCCCAGCTCCGTTCCCTGCAAAGCCTCCAGGAGCCCTGGGCTGCCATCTCCAGTCCCTGCTGGCACTGGGGGCTCCCAGGTGCCTCGGGCTGCTGTGACACCGCTGCACACGGGAGGGAAGAGGGGCAGGGGCTGTGCTCAAAGTCAGCTCCATCTGCTGCTGCTGCTGCTGCTGCTGCTGCTGCTGCTGCTGCTGGTGCTGCTTCTGTGGGGTCATTTGTGCAGCCCTGGCCTAGAGTCAGGGATCAGATCCTGCCAGTCTCTTCCAGTCCTGGCTGCTCAGAGTTTGGGCCTTGGAGCCTCAGGTGGCCAAAGGCAGCTGCTGCTGGTCCCTCTGTGTGCCCGTGTTCAGCAGTGCTGCTCCATCAGTCTGTGCCCAGCAACGGGGAAAAGCCGGGCTCTGCCTGACCAGCTCAGCCAGCAGGAAGGGAGCTGCTCCACACAGGAACGAGGAGCAAAGGATGTTTCTTTTGTAGGACATGTTTTCTATTGAAAGGAAAAAAAAGGACAAAGGGAAAAATAGGTAAATGGTAAAAGATAAGAGTAAAATCCAAGTGTTAGTGAAAAAAACATAATGTTAGTGAAAAAAACCAAAATATAAAGGCAAAGTTAAATTCTGTGCATTAAGAGGTAAATGATCTTTTTAAAAAGATAACTCAGTTATTTACATTGAAAATGTGCTGATGGCATGCATCCATCTTACTGACCTCAGCAGCCTTTTAAAAGATTTTGAGCTTTGTTTCCAACATTGGTATTTGAAATTGTGGTTGAAGCACAAGGAAATTGCTTTGTGCCCTTCCAGCTCCAAGCAGGACTGGGAGTGGAAACTCTGTCAAACCCCAAATCCTTTAGAAGATGACCTTCCTTCTCAGCCTGGAAATGAGCTGCACATTCCCTTTGAAACTGTGTCTCTAAGAAATCCCTGACAAAGTCCCACTTACAGCTTTTTGCTCTGGTTTGGCAGTGCAGAAGGGCAATTCTCCATCCACCAGCTCCAGACTCCACTGCCTCAGGAGCACGGCCCACTCGCCAGCTTTGGCCCACTTGTGGCACTTCTAGAGGAGGAAGAACGTGCAATTGCGTAATTCCAGCCAATAAAGAAGGAAGAATGGGACAGACAAAAGAGATCCAGGCATTCAGCTGGGACTGTGGAGAGTTTGGGTCCTTGCCAATTGGATGTGTGTCCCCAGGTGCAATCTCTGGGCCTGCAGCAGAGTCTCACTCACCTGCCAAAGCAGAAAGCTCAGGCACTGTGCTCGCAACAGGCTCGTCTGATGCAGAGCTGTCAGAGCAATGTGAGGGCAGAACCAGCCCAGCTGGGCCCAGGGCTGAGCCCAGCAGAGCCCTGGCAGAGCCCAGAGCAGCCTCAGCACCCGCAGAGCCCGGCTGCAAGGAGAGAAAGCAAAAAGTGCCCGTCAGCTGAGAGCTCCTGTGCCCTTGTGCCAAGGCCTGCGGTGCCCAGGCCATGCTGGCTGTGCCCAGAGCTGTGCCCAGAGCTGCCCATTCCTGCTGCCTTTGGCAGCAGAGAAGGAGGGCAGCACATGTGCCCAGCCTGCAGCCAGCCACGGCACATGCAGCCCTCAGTAGCTTCCTAGAGTCAAAAGCAGCTGGGCAGCTGACTGAAGAATTCATTACATCTGCCCCAGCAAAGGGGGAACCTTTGGTGCCCAGCCAGGCTGTGCCATGCCCAGATCAGGGAGCATCCCCCTGCCTGTGGACTCACCTGCGAATTGGGCCTGGAGCCTGGCTTTGAAGAAGGTGCCAGAATCCAAGTCCATCATCTTCAGCTGGCCAGGCTGGGAAGAGATTGTCATCCTTGAGGTTGTCCTTGGTGTCTCCAGCAGCAGCCCCACCTGGAACAGCTTCTCCAGAGGCTCCTTCTCCTGCCCTGGGGCCAGACCAGGCTGTCAGGGCTCTGCCCAGGGCCCCAGCCATCCATGAACAGGACAAACAAAACCAGGGGGATGGTGGTCACCAGTGCTTGCCACACCAGGTCTGCAGCTCAGCTCCAGCCCAAGAGCTGCATATTCCCTTCTGCTGACCCCTGCTCAAAGCTACAGGCAGGACAAAACCAGCCTGGTTTGCTTTGTCACTGATTGCCAAGAGATGCGTGGAGCTGGTACCTGCCAGGCCCCTGGATCCAAATGTGCACGTGGATCTCTCCCATCTTCTAGGGCAGAGGAACACCCTTCACCCAAGGATGACAGAAAAGATCTTCTAAGGATGGCCTCTCCGAGGGCTGCATGGACAAACACCTCTTAATGATATCCTGGCAGTCTGGGGAGAGAAACCAGAAATCATCAGTCAGTTGGAGAAGTTGCCCCCCTGTTCCCATGCCCAGGCCATGCTGGGTGTGCCCAGAGCTGGGCCTAAACTTCCCCATGGATGTTCTGTTTGGAGGACAGCAGGAGAGCAGGACATGTGCCACCTCCTCAGCAGCTGCCAGAGCGGGATGCCCATGAGCCTGCTCCTGTCTCCCAGCAATGGTACTGCCCCCGTGCCCAGAGATGAGGATCCACCTTGAGAGAGCCATCGTGGGAACAAGATCCGCCCCCGGATGATCTCCTGGCCCCTCCTGAACGGGTGATTCCCCATGACCAGGTGACACAGCAGGAGGCCCAGGGACCAGATCGTGGCTGCCTCGCCGTGGTAGCGTTGGTGCTGGATCCACTCTGGTGGGCTATAGGACAGAGTTCCTGTGGAACACAGACAGAGATCAGCAGGGGGATGCTGCTGCTCCCAGAGCCTGGCCCCAGAATCCCTGGGCATGTGGGGGCTGCCCCAGAGGCACATGGAGTGAGAGCTGCCCTCTCGCCAGCACCTGGGACTTGTGCACAAACTCGGGGCTGGAAAAGAAGCCACCGGTGCTGGAAGAGGGCAGCACAATCCCTGGGAAGGCCAAACCATGACACACAAAGAAGAAACCCACCCAGTAGTGGAGAAAACTCACTCTCCTCCCCACCTCCATGGCCCCCAAAAATGTTAATAAGCCAAGGCAAACAAGGAGAGCGGAGCAGTCCAGCCCTTCCTCGCCTGCACACCAAACCATCCGGGGCACGCGGTCAGGCCTCCCTCTCTGCTACCCCCATGGGGGTTTGTGTTGGGCTGGCTGCCCCAGCTCCAGCCCCAGCCCAGGCCACAGTGGGTGCTGAAGGCTGTCAGCAGGGCTGGGAGCTGGCCGCCCTCACACCCCACCCAGAACAACTCGGCTCCAGCATCAATCCTATCCCGGCTGCAATAGGGGGAAGCCCCAGTGCTGCACCCAGGCTGGGCCACAAGATGCCCAGGAGCATCCCCTGCGAGGGCTCACCTGCAAACTGGGTGTAGGCTGTGTCTTGGAGGAAGGCGCCACAGCCAAAGTCGATCAGTTTCAGCTGCCCACTGGCCAGGTCGAGCAGGACATTCTCGGGCTTGATGTCCCGGTGCAGGACCCCGCAGCTGGTGCAGTGCCGCACGGCCTCCAGCACCTGGCGGAACAGCCCCCGCGCCTCCTCCTCGGGCAGGAACCCCCGCTCCGCCAGGAAACCCGAGAGTTCCTGGCACCGCTCCGGACGCTCCAGCACCAGCAGGAAGCTGTCGGGGAGCTCAAGCCACTCCAGGAGCTGAATAACACCACCACAGCCACGGGACACCTTGGCCAGCAGCACGATCTCCAGCGGGGCGCTGGTGCCGTCGGGCTGCAGGAGGAGCGCGGTGCCGTCAGTGGGGCCGAGGCCGTGCCGGGGCTCTGGGAGCCCTCAGCCAGCCCGGGATGCTCTGCACGCCCCGCTCAGCCCACGCCCGCTCTCCCCGCAGGGCTCCCAGCGGCTCCCACCCTGCCGGGCCCCGGCTCCTCGCCGCCTGGCACGGCCCGGCTGCTGCCGCTGGCCCTGCTCACTCACCAGCTCGCCCCAGTGCCGGATGCGATCCCGCGGCACGCGTTTGATGGCCACCTGCGAGCGAGGGAGAGCAGCGGGCTGAGCTGGCCACCCGTCCCGCCGCGCCCCGACCTTCTCCTCCTCCTCCCTCCTCCTCCGCCCCCTCCTCCCGCGCCCGCCGTCGGCCCCGCCGCTCACCGGGGCGCCGTCCGAGAGCCGCGTGGCCGCGAAGACGCTGCCGAAGCCGCCGCGCCCCAGCAGCGATCCCAGTCGGTACCGCTCCTGCAAGGCCTCCTGCGCCTCACCTGCGGGCGAGACGCGGCTGTCAGCGCTCGGCTCGGGGCCAGCAACGACCCCCGAGCGCCCCTCACCCGCCCCGGGCCCGGCATCCCCACCCGCCCCGGGCCGCGGCGGCTTGGGGCTGGCGGCCGCGCTGCCGAGCGGCGGAGCTCGGGCCGGGGAAGCCGCAGCGGAGGTGGCGGGAGCGGCCGCGCCGCGTGTGTCCTCCGCGGGCCCCGGGAGGAGCCGGGGCCGGGGCCGGGGCCGGGGCCGGGGCCGGGGCCGGGACTGGACCCTGCGTCGGGTCCGGAGCCGGGCTCGGGCCAGGCGGAGCCGAAGGGCGGCGATGCCGCCCCCGCCCCAGGCACTGATGCCCGCCCAGCAGCGCCACCGCCAGTACGGCCAGAGCCAGGCGGAGGCGAGACCGCGGCGGGACGGCCGGGGCCGGGCTCGGGGCAGCCCCGCCCGGGGCCGGGGGCGGGCCGGGGGCATGGCCTGGCCCGGCAGGGGAGAGGGAGGCGGAGAGAGGAGAGGGACGCCGGGCAAGGGACCGTGAGAGAAGGGTGCCCGACAGCGGGAAAGGGAGAGAAAGAGAAAGAAAAAGAGAAATGGAAAGAGTGTTGAAAACTATCTGTTTGCTGCTGCTGCTGTCGCCGCTGCTGCTGCCGCTGCTGCTGCCGCTGCTGCGACTGAGGCACCGGGGCCGTTTGTCCCCGTGTCCGTTCCCCGCTCGCCCCACGAGCCCCACGTTCGAGCCCCGCGCGCCCCGGGGACAGCCCCTCCGTCTGTCCAAACACGGGAACTTTGCAGCCTTGAGCCCGGATGCAGAGCCCTGACTCCTGCACACTGGCACAGTGATCCCCTCGCCTGCTGCTGTGCATTGTCCTTGCTGAGGGTCAGACACCGCCGGGCCACCTTCCCTTGGGGTAGGATTCCTACCTGACCCAAGCACTGCACTTACATCTCCAGTGTTGCTTTCCAGTAAAAACAGGGGAAGGAAAACAGTGTGTGGCTCATGGTATTTTAGAATGCCTAAAAATCCCTAAGTCACTGATCTTAGAGGTGAGGTACATCTGGAATTACTGGGATGCAACATGGAAAAGGGGAGCATAGAAATAAATAGAGGAAAACATCTTGGATTGTTTCTTCCATTTTCATTTCACTTCTGGAAAGCTGTTTCAGTTTTCCAGGAATCTTCTCCTGTCTGCTCTTCCCAAGAATTTCTCATGGAGAACAAGGTCAAGCTTCTGTCACAAGATTTGCCACCAGGAAATTGTGCCACTGGTGAAGTTTTCATTGTGACTGTTTGTGCTGGCTTAGGGCAAATTTTGGGAGGAAACCTCCAAAAGGTTTCCATCTAGAAAGGAAGTTCAAGCAGCCCCTCCCCCTACTAGTTCAGGAAAATACTTCCCTCGAGAAAAGTGAAAAAAACCCCAGTTTATTAAACAAGTAAAGTATTCACAAGCATGAAAAATGAATAATATTAAATAAAACCTCGGACAGTGCTGAAGAGATGGAAAATTCAGAAAGTCCTTGTTGTGGGTTGTAGTTGGCTCACTCAGTCTCTTCTAAGTCCCTCTGGTGCTGGAATGCAGCGTCCCAGAGCTCAGGGGGCCACAGGTGTGAGCTGCCGGTGTTTGTCTGGGTTTTCAGTCCAGAGCAGGTTTAAACAGTTCCAAGAAAAAGGAAAGTCACAGTCCGAGGAACTTCTCTTCCTAAGCTAGCTAAAACCAAATTGCTGGACCTGGGCTGTGAAGGCATTGGGAAATTTCCAAATCTGTGCACTGGCAGTCTCAGCAAACACTAGATCTGGATGGTGCTGGAGTCAGAACCTTGAAATTTCCAAATTTTAGATTTCTGTGCCAGCAAATCACTGGACTTGGGCTGTGCGGGCACCAGGAAATTTCCAAATCTGGGTACTGGGGCAGCAAACACAAGACATGGGAGGTGCCTGACCCAGTAGCAGAAAGTTGCCAGGTTTTGGATTTCTGTGCCAGCAAATTGCTGCACTTGGGCTGTGCCAGAATAGGGAAATTTTCAGGTCAAGGCACTGGCAGTGCCAGCAAACCCCACATTTCAGGAAGGATTGGATCTGGACCCTTCCCTTCCCTTCCCTTCCCTTCCCTTCCCTTCCCTTCCCTTCCCTTCCCTTCCACAAGGTGCCAGAGGGGCTGGACAGCAGCCAGGCAGAAAGGGACCTGCAGGGACTGATGGACAGCAGGCTGGACATGAGCCAGCAGTGTGCCCAGGTGGGCAAGCAGGCCAATGGCTCCTGGCCTGGCTCAGGAATGGTGTGGCCAGCAGGAGCAGGGCAGGGATTCTTCCCCTGTGCTCAGCACTGCTTGGGCAGCACCTTGAGTGCTGTGTTCAGTTCTGGAGCCCCCAATTAAGAAGGACATAGAGGGGCTGGAGCGTGTCCAGAGAAGGACAACAAGGCTGAGGATGGGTCTGGAGCACAAGAGCTTTGAGGAGTTGCTGAGGGAGCTGAGGTTGTTTATCCTGCAGAAGAGGAGGATCAAGGGAGACAGGGCAGTGTCAGGGCACAGGGTGGACTTGATGATCTCCAAGGTCTTTTCCAGCCTTGCTGATTCTGGGATTCTCTGGAACCACCCTTGGAGCAGTTGCAGGAGGAGCCCTGGGCCTCCTCTGCAGAAGCTCCAGCAGCCCAGGCCCCTCAGCTTCTCCTGCCAGCCCCAAAGCCCATCCTGTCAGTCCTGCAGAGCCTCTGCAGCTCCTCCTCACTGCCCAGAACAGGGAGCCCCAGAGCCAGACACAGCAGCCCAGATGTGCCCCCCTGGCCTGGGGTGCCTCTGGCAAGGGAGCAGCACCAGGCACTGCAGGAGCCTGCAGACAATTCCTGCAGCACTTGTAGGATGATCCTGCTGCCCAAGGGACATTCCCATGGTGCCAAGTCAGGAACTGCAATGGGGAGTGGGGCCAGAGAGAAAAGGGCAAACAGGGATGGGCTGTTTCAGGGGAGGGGACAGGGCTGGGCAATAGGAAGAAACTTGCGGCAGGAAGAGTGAAAAAAGCAAAGGTGAAGTCAAGGAAATGCTGAAGGCATTTTGGGGATGGCTGCTAGGCAGCCCTGGCTCTGAGCAACAGCGTCTGCACTGGGACAGGGAACTCTCAGCGGATGGGAACAAACTCTCTGCCTGACTGCAGAAGCCAAGAAAAAACTGAGTGGTTTCCCCGGTGTCCCCCAGCCCTTGCTGGCCCCAGGGGCTGATGGCATTTGTGCTCCCTCAGGTTCATGTCCCCACACCAAGAGCATGGGGGTGCTCCCCCTGCTGTGTGCAATGCAAAGAGGGGCTGCTGAGCCAGTGCTGCCGTGTCTGTGCCTGCAAGGATGGGGCACCTGTGTGAACTGGGGGAGAGGCCAGGGCTGCAGAGGGGGGATGTCATTGGCAGCTCCATGAGCATGCTCTGGAACGCTGCCCTGAGCTGTGCAGCCCACTGGGGATGGATCAGCCCCTGCTCTGCTGCTCCTTCCCATCTGCCCCAGGGCCCTTGCAGAGCCCCAGCCATGCTGTTTGCCCCCAGCCTGCCCACGGCCAGCCTGAGGCTGCTCACGGGGGTTTCTGTGCAGAGCATTGGCCTGGGCGTGTTCTTGAGAGAGCCTGGGCAAGGAGCCTGGAGCCCCCAGGCCCTGGGCTGAGGCGTCAGTGCTGCCCCAGCAGTGCCCATGGCCTGTCCCTACTGCAGCCCTGGCACTGCCACCCCCAGGGCTGTGCCCGGCCCCAAGAGCACTCAGGCCCTACAGCAACACCAGGGCCACCAGGGCAGCGGGGCAGGGCCACGGCAGCAGCACTGGCAACACCAAGTGCGGCTGCTGCTGCTGGGCACAGCTGCTGGGCCAGCACTGATCTGCCCCCAGCTCTGCACACAGACATTGGTGCTGCACCTCCAGAGAAGGCAACAAAAGGCATCTCTGCAGAAAACTTGGCTGGGAGATCCTTTAGTTCCTTTAAAGCCACCAAGACTGCAGCCCCTCCTTGACACAGTCTGTGGCCACAGGAACTCTTGAGATACACAAAATGTGAAATGGAATGAACTGTGGCTTTTCTTTTGGAAAATATGGAAAAACTACAATCAAGGGAAAAAAAACCACCAGCAAGAAAACCAACAAGAGCTATCTAAGATGACTTTTATTACAAGTGATTTGCAAAAACTGTCATCTAATTTAGTCTTTCTGAATGCATCCAGCCATCAGTCTCCACACGGCAGCCTTGAGCTCCTGGTTCCTCAGGCTGTAGATGAGGGGGTTCAGGGCTGGAGTCACTACCGAGTACAGAACTGACAGGGTCAGATCCAGGGATGGAGAGGACATGGAGGGGGGCTTTAGATAGGAAAATATACCAGTGCTGATAAACAGGGAGACCACAACCAGGTGAGGGAGACAGGTGGAAAAGGCTTTGTGCCGTCCCTGCTCAGAGGGGATCCTCAGCACAGCCCTCAAGATCTGCACATAGGAGAAAACAACGAACACAAAACAACCAAAAGCTAAGGAGGCAGTGAAAACAGAAACTCCAAGTTCCCTGATGTAGGGTTTGGAGCAGGAGAGCTTGAGGATCTGGGGGATTTCACAGAAGAACTGGCCCAGGGCATTGCCATGGCACAGGGGCAGGGAAAATGTATTGGCCGTGTGCATGAGAGCAGTTAGAAAGGCACTGGCCCAGGCAGCTGCTGCCATGTGGGCACAAGCTCTGCTGCCCAGGAGGGTCCCGTAGTGCAGAGGTTTGCAGATGGACATGTAGCGGTCGTAGCACATGATGGTCAGGAGAGAAAACTCTGCTATGATGAAGAAGAGAAAGAAAAAGAGCTGAGCAGCACATCCTGTGTAGGAGATGTCCCTGGTGTCCCAGAGGGAATTGTGCATGGCTTTGGGGACAGTGGTGCAGATGAAGCCCAGGTCAGTGAGGGCCAGGTTGAGCAGGAAGAAGAACATGGGCGTGTGCAGGTGGTGGCCGCAGGCTACGGCGCTGATGATGAGGCCGTTGCCCAGGAGGGCAGCCAGGGAGATGCCCAGCAAGAGGCAGAAGTGCAGGAGCTGCAGCTGCCGCGTGTCTGCCAACGCCAGCAGGAGGAAGTGCCTGATGGAGCTGCTGTTGGACATTTGCTGATCCTTGGCATGTGGACCTGTTCATGGAGAAAAAGACAGTGTAGAGATAGAGGAGACACCCGTAAGCAAAATCAAAGCAATTTCCCATACGCTGTCCCCTGTAAGTGACACAGACCTCCTTTTGTGTTCAAGTGTTCTGCAGTTTTCTTTTTAAGCTCCCTCCATGTCTGTCTTGGTATTCTTGGATATCATAAGCCCTCAGCATTTTTGCTGCCCCCCGCGAGAATAGAGTGATTTCTCTGAGACAAAGTGATGAGTGGAGACTAAGGGGAGGTGTTCTTTCATTCTGATCTGTTCAGATTTTGTCAGGGGTTTAAACTTTAGCAGGTGGAGGGTGATCAACTTCCCATGTTTATTCCCAAAAATGCCTTAGGTACTGCTGAGAGCAGATGGATCCACCACAGCCCAGCTCCACATTTGTGGCCAAGGGCTCTCTTTGCTCATTTCACCAACCCAGCAGCATTTTCAGTGTAACAACACCGCTGCCTTTCCCCACCAATCTTATATCTCAGAGATACTCCAGGACAGGTTTGCGCCCTGGATTGAAGCTCCCAGCTTGGACTGAAATCTCAGGGACACTTCCAAGTGTCCTTATGATGGTATTGGATGAAGGGAGATGCAGCTCCTTCCCTGGCTGCCCTGACAGCATTGCCCAGAGCCGGGCACTGGGGACAGCGTCACCCTGAGCCAGCAGTGCCCCCTGCCAGAGCCCCCAGGGCCGGGCAGATGCTCCCAGCCCTGTGCTCTGCAGAGGGAACTGGGCCCGGGGCTGCAGAGCTGCCCCACGGCTCTGCTGCAGCTCTGCCTGCACAGGAGGGGCTGCACACCTTGGAGCCCCGGCCCTGAGGGCAAAGGCTTGGCTGGGGCACAGGAGGGAGGGGGCTTGTTCAGAGGGAGGGGCTGCACTGGAGGGGATCCTGTGGGCATCTCTAAACTCTCCCTGCCACAGCATTGCTGGGTTTTGTTTTCTTTCATTCCCTGATCTTCTCTCTGCTTCCTGCAGATTTCCCTGCTGCAGGTGTTTCCCTGTGCCTGATCTCTCTGTGCCAGCACTCACAGACCCCAAAAAATCTCTGTGCACTCTCCTTGGTCCTACAGAACCCTGCCTGTTTGCAGGGCACTGGATGGGGCAGGTTCTGTTTGCAGCTTGGAGAAAGGACAGCTCAGACTGAGCCTGATGGGTCATGCAAAGGTGATGCTGGTGCTGTCCATGGGCAGAGGAGTGGCTGAAAGTACATTAGGAATCTCCTGTGAACCTATTGATCACTAAAAGTAACAGTTCAGATTTCTCAGGTACTTGTCAAAATTCATAATCATCCTTTAATATTTATACCCCCTCCCCGTCATCCTCCAATAGTAGGAAACGGAATACAGTCTTAGGAATTTTCCTCATTTTTATCAAAATCCTTGTCTTGGAAATATTCTGTGACTGATCAGAACCCATCAGTACATCAGAGCTTCATGAGCATTTCACCTCCCCTGCACCAGAAATACCCAGAGTTGTACTCACAGAGTCTATAGGCATTGGAATGGTCCAGCAGCAGGAGATGGCTCCAGGAGCTGCAGCTGCATTGTCCTGCAGCCAGAGGTTCCTGTGCCAAGGGCTGGCAGTGATTCTGCCCCAGGCACTTCTCAGCACCTTCCCAGCCGTGACTGATTGAAGCTCTCTGTGCCTCTGTGCTGTGCCTGGGCTGGCTGCAGGCAGTGTCCCAGCCCTGCTGGGCTGGCAGAAGAGCTGCTCATCAGGAGAAATGTGCTTTTGAAGCTCTTCTTGGTTACCAGGAGCTGCATCTGTACCAGGAGCCCAGCTCAGCTCAGCAGCACAGATACAGGACTAGGACTGTAATGAGCCTCTGGGGCTTTGTGCTCAGGCCCTGAACATCAGTCCCTGAGAAGGAGCTGAAGAAACCTCTCCAGAACTCCAAGTCAGAATCCAACTCCAAAGTTTCTTGGACTTGTAATGAGTCCCACTGAGGGACACGACTGAAAAAGTGTCCCCAGACCCCAGGCAGAGCAGAGAACTGGAGGCAGTGATGACAGGTGGGGACAAAGAGAAGCCAAGTCTTGGTGCCCTGGGGCACAGCAGGGTCTGTACCACCAAGGCCTGGGAGGAGACACCTTGTCCTGAGGCCCTGGGGCCTCCTGGCGCAGCCCCAGCCAGGCTGGGCACTGTCAGCCCCTTGTCCTGCCCTCAGCATCCCCCCCTAGCCCACATCCCAGTGGCCTCAAGGATCTGCTGGAAGGAGTCCCTGGGGAGCCTTGCTCAGGAATGGGGACTCCTGAATGCTCCCTGCAGGGATTGCAGGTTTTTCAAAGGACTTTGGGTTTGGCTTTTGCCTTGGAGTCTCTGAGAGCTTTGTGCAATGATGGCCTCCAATTATCTGCTGTAATTAGTCCCTGGAGAGGCTTTGTCAGTAACAACACTCAGTGGGGCTCATTAATGCTTCAAGGTACTTCAGTTCTTTTAAGGTACTTGGTGTTTCTGTTTTGATACAGACTCTGTGAGAGGTTTGTGCAATCATGACCCCAATTATCTACTTTAACAAGTCCCTTGGGAGCTTTGTACTGACACTCAGTGGGGCTCATTAATACTTTGAGATACTCAAGGTTTTTAAGGTACTTTGGAATTTCCTTTCCACGCTGAGTCTCTGAGAGGTTTTTGTGCCATTCTGGCCTTCAATTCTGTCCTCCAAGGAGTCCACGAGGAGCCTGTGTTGGGGATGGACCTCAGTGGGAGCCATGAATGCCTTGAGACACTTTGCGGTTTTCTTCTGACTTTGACTCCTGGAAAGGTTTGTGCAATCTCCTCTCAGGCCCTAAGGTTCAAGGGCTCAGCTCCAAATGCACAGTGAGGCGCATGAGGATCAAGCAAATCCTGACAAACCATGGCTCTGCCTTGATTTCCCTCTGCTCTCATGGAGCTCATCAGGAAGCTGTCTGTAGTGGTTTTTGTTCACTAATTTGAGATTTCTTGGAGAATACAGCAATGATTGTGATGGGTTCAGTGTTGGCTATATACCAGTACACTCACTAGATTATACGTACTTATTTCCTGCTGTGAGGTAGGATTAGGAGAAAGGCAAAGTAGCCTCAAAACTTTAAAAGGGTATAAAGAAAAGTTTATTACCAGTAACTAGAAGAAAGAGTAATATGAATGCAAAAAAAACTTTTGGAACACTTCTCCTCTCCCTGCAAGCTTTTCTTTCTTACTGACAATGAAAGAGACAAAACCTAAAATTTTCAGTCACTTTGCCACCTCTAGAATAGTTTTTCTTCAATTCACGTAGGGAAAGGAGTCTCTCTTCCATGCTATGGAAGCTTTACAAGAAAACATATTTCTCGTGGCTCTCAATTCCCATGAACATCAGCCTCCCAGAAAATCTGCAATCATGAAGTCCCTCCCATTTTTTCACATCTTTTGCCACATCTGTGTTTATGGGCATGTTAGTTTATGGGGTATTAGTTTAAAGATGAGCTGCTTAGGAACAAAGGTTCTCTTCATCTATTTCTGAAATCATCTTCATATCTACAAACAGAGGTCTTCTTCTCTTCATGAGGCACAGGGTCTCATCACTAGTCTCTCTTTGTTCAAATTTCTCATGGGATCATAGCTACTTCAAGGTTTGCTTACTTTAGCATGGAGGTTTTTGCTGAACAAGTCATCTTCCCATGCTTTTCAATGCCTTATAGGGAAAAAGAGAGTCTGATGTATCAATTACATCCTTCTCCATTGCTTTACAAGAGCATTTCAGCTCCAAGATCAAGACATCTCCTCGTCCCTCCTATCTGGGACTCAGCTTCCACTTCACTGACCTCCATGTCTTTGTGCTGCTCATGTATGTATCTGCACTTTGTCCTTTTCTCTCCCTCGAGGGAGGATGGAAGCACTGAAAGAGTTCATATCTCACCCGGGGCCTGCAGATGGTTCTGTGACCCCAGCCGGGCTCGGTGCTTGTGGCCGGAGCTGTTTTATGATGGAGGTTTCTGCAGCAGCTGCGCTGGGCCTGTGTCAGGATGGGCCGCGCTGGGGCAGGGCCAGGATCTCAGCAGCCAGGCCAGACCACAGCAGCAGCATGGCCGGGGCCGATGGCTTCTCCTCCCCCTGCCTGGGGCTTGCGGCTGAACCCCAACGGTGGCAGAATCTTGGCCGAGCCGGCCCGGCCCGGGGCTGCTCCTGGGGCCCGGTGGATCATGGCTCAGCCCGGGCTGGCGGCAGGGCAGGGCTCAGCAGAGCCCAGATGGTCACAACTGCAGCCATGGCCCGGCCGGGCCTCGGCCCCGCGGCCTCCCCTGCCCTGCCCAGCAGCCAATGGGGCCTGGCGGGGTCCCTGGGAATGGGCCCGGCCCCACGGCAGGAGCCGCCCGGCCCGGCCTGGCTGAGATGGGGGCCGGGTCGGCCTTGTTACCTCTTTGCCAGCCAGAAGGGAAAGAGACCCTCTGTCCTGGTTTGAAAAGCAAGTGAGTTTTTTGGGATGCTGTAGTTAAACCAATAGGTGCCCAGATTTGAATATTGGCACGTGGTGTGGCCACTGAGGACATGGATACGCCTCTGAGAACACAGGGGGTTAAAAGCAGAGAACTGCCAAGAAAACTTTCTTTTGGTTCTGGTGGGTGAAAGAAACCTATGCTGTTAGCTTTTTCTGCTATTTGAAATATTCCTGATTGTTGGATCCAAATTATTCCTAATTGCTGTAAGTTTCTTGTTCACTGCATGTATTATTTTGCTATGATGTTTCATCATACTTATAAAAAAAGACATGCATCTCATTCTTAAAAAACAAAAAAGAAGAGGAATGAACGCCTTATGAACATTCAAGTAATGCAATATGTACATGAGAAATTTGGACAACTAATCATTTTGAATAATGCAATATTTACATGAGAAATTTGGAAAAAAGATCATCACATCTAAATCCCAATAGGCTCTATCACAGTGAAGCCTAATTAATTCATTAACTTCAGGAGAAGATGTGCCTGTGTTTTATCATCAGCAGTTCAAAGCAGTCACCTGTTCATTCCATCAGATACTGATCAGTTCTGAAAAAATGAGGCCCAGTGAAAGGAGAAATAACCCCATCACCTTGCAGCCTTTGTGGCCAGAGCAGGAGCAGAAGGAGCACTGCCAAGACATGGCTGTGGCTGGAAACTGACAGAGGCAATTTGCCAACAAAAGCCTCATGGCATCCTCATGGTACAGTGCTCCTACGAACCTTCTGCAGTTATTCCCTGTTCCAGTGCCCAGGAGGACATTCAGTGATGTCAAAGATCAGCATTTCCAGCTCACAGACTTTCTCATCCTTCTCAACTAATTGGAAACAATGGTCATTTCTTTTCATTTCCCTAAGAGACATTGGACATTTTTCTTTTGTTTTCTCATGCTGCAAAACCCTGTGTCAATGACTTGATAGAATTTGGTAAGTTTTGTTGATTGTAATTGGTCATTTATCTATCTTATCCCATATCTAACAGATAACCAGTGACAACTGTGATGAGATAATACCCTCACAAGAGTGAGCTGTTTCAACATCAGAACATAGGAGCCTTTTTTAAATGAACGAAAAGGAGGAGATGTCATAGACCAGTAGAATAATGATAAAAGAAAGGCCTTTTGAAATCAGGCCTTCTTCTGCCATATTAATAGCTGGCCTGTCATCTCTTCTGAGTGCAGCTAAGCAGTTACAAGTTCCCATGTGAAGCTATTTGGAGAATGAGACTTTGTGAACAATCTATTCTGAGGGTGAAAAACTGCAAAAATGCACCTGCAACAACAAGGGATTAGTCCCATGAGACCCGGTGAAGAGAACAGTTAAACAATACAATAGAGAGATTTGATGCACAAGTAAAATCTAATTTATTAACCAATAACAGAAGAACTGCTAAGAAATCTATGAACTAACTAATGTTGCACACGAGGTCTGTCAAACTGTGTAAAATGAATTTTGTGAATAAAGAGTAAAGAGTTCTCCAGCTCAGCTGGGTCTTCTGGGATTGCAGTTCCCCCCTTCTTTAGGGCTTTGCTTTCGCACTTCTTAGGGCTTTGGTTTCGCTCTTCTCTGGAGCTTTGGGTTCCTTCTTCTTTAGGGCTTTGGTTTCCTTCTTTTCTGGCGCTCTGGTTTCCTTCTCTGGGATTTTGGTTTCCTTCCTCTCTGGGAATTTGGTTTCCTTCTTTTCTGGGATTTTGCTTTCCTTCTTCTCTGGGATTCTGCTTTCCTTCCTCTGTGATGCTTTCGCATGGGCTTCTTTCTTCTCCCAGGTCTTGGTTTTCCCCTTCGCTGGTTTTGGAGCTTGCTTCCCAACAGAGACACTCTTCTTTTCCTTCTTCTGCCTCTCTTCCTCCTTCCCCCTGTCTTCCTCCTCTAAGGCCTTTGCCTCCTCCTCGACCTTTTGAGCTGGCTCCTTCAGCTCCCTTCTGCAGACAAAACAGAAAACATGGCTGAGAGTCCCACCAGAAACTTGGGCTCCCTAGTCCTGGCTGGCCCTGCACTTCATTCCTTGACCCTGAGGCCATTTCCATGAATTCTCCTCAACCCACAGAGGTTGGGAACATCCCAAGTGAGGGCATGGGTGGAAGGGGACCTCCAGGACCAGCCAAACCTGAGCTTTGCCATCATAAGGTGTTGACTGTGCCAGCTCCCTCTGAAGGCACAGCCAGACCCCTCCAGCCCCTGCCAAAGGCTGATCCAGCAGCTCTCTGCGCTGGTGCCTGGAAACGCCCTTTGTCTCTTGGCTTCCCAGTTTAAAGCAGAGCACAGATTGCTGACATCTGCTTAGCTCTCCTACAGTTCTTACTCAGCTCATTCAGCTCCCTTCTCCCTGGGCATAGCTGAAGCATGATTTTAAAGAGTTCAGATTTCAGCTGAGGGTTAGAAGCAATTCCCATTCATCAGGATGTAGGTTAGATAGGCAGACCATAGGTTAATGATTATGAGATGCTTAAGCTGGAGCTGATTGTGCTATTGTATACCATTAGGAGCTTCTTTCTAGAAGGAAGTGGAGGAAGTGAACTGTTATAAGAACATCTTGAAACCAGAGAACAATGGTTAGCACCTGGGCTTGATGTCAATCAATCACTAAGTTGGGGACCTTGGATGGTGCCAGAGGGTCACAGAGACCTGATGAAGACATTCCTGACTTCATCCCTTAAGACCACTGACCCAATTCGAGACCACCAACCGAATTCAAGGGAAGAATTGCACAGGAGTGAAGGACCAATGACCTCATTTGAATACAGAGCAGGGATGGGAGGTGCTGGGGTTGTGCAGATGTATTGTATGTAAGATCTTGGGAAATAAGGAGAGGGCAAAGAACCTTGGACAACACGGGCACGCCTTTTAGGGACGGCTCTGGTGCCGCCCGCCGGTGTTAATAAACATCCCACTGTCTAACTTTAATTAGTTAGAGAGTCTCTGTCCGTGATCTTTGGTTTTAACGACTCCTAGACTGCTCCTTCATGAGCACAATCCTATCAGTCAGAAAGCAAAGGCTGCAGGAACTCCTCTCCTGCAAGACAGGCTCGTGTCAGGCAGATTTCCTGCTGGAACCCAGCTGGGACCAAGCAAACCAGTGCTGGCTGCCATGGAAACCATTGGAAGCAGCCTCGTCCGTCTCCTCCCCATGAAACCAACTTCAGTCTGGCCTGAAGAAGTCCTGATGCACAGGCTTGCTTTAAGCAGCCTCCACTCCCAGCTCCACACTTGTGCCTGTGTGTCCTGAGCTGGGCTGCCTTGCTGGAGCTGAGCTTCTCCTGTGCTTGCCTACGGCTGCAGCTGCAGGGGAGCCTAAAGGACAGGAGCTTTTCTGGCTGCTGCGCCACCATAAGGAGAACCCTGGCAGATCAGCAGTGCAAGGACTTCATCTGTGGCAGGAGCAGGACCCAAAGCAAGGTTTGCTCTGTGCCCCACGCCTGCCCATACCACAATCCCACTGTTCTGGTGAAGAAGGCAGATGATGAAGAAGATGCCACTCAACACCATGGACTTCAAGACACCTCTAGATGCGGTGCCAAGGCAAGCCCAGAGCCCAGCTCCCCACAGACGGCAGCTAAGCCAGGAGGGCTCAGCACTCAAATAGAGAAGAAGATGTTCTGTCTCAACAGAAGAAGGTCCTTCCTCTCTTGGCAGCCAGGGAGCTCAGAGTGGCCATCCCTGTGTTGCTGCTGGCCTTTGCTCTGCAGCTCCTCTGAGCTCAGAGGCCTTGGAGCAGGGAAGCCCTGCAGGGACAATAACCCATGGCAGAGCAGGAACCCACAGAAGGCTGACTCACCTGTCCCTGAGAGGGGCCTGTGAGCCACAGCTGATCTCCTGGGGGCTCAGGGAGGAGCTGACACGTGAGGCCGCCCTGGGCACCAGCACCTTGGAAGTGGAGCCTGCCTCCATGTGGCACAGCTCCGGGACATTGCAGGTGGTGTTGAGGTTGCCAGAGAAGGTGGAGGAGACCTGCTGGCTCTCTCCTGGCTGCAGCACACCTGGCAGTGGCAGGATATTGAAAGCCTGGATGGAAGACAGGAGAGATTGAGGTGTTGAGCATGGAAATGGATCCAATGGAGCATCTTGGAGCAAAGTGCAGCTGTAGCCAGAGGGGCCTATTCCCCAAACACTGCCAGAATCACCCTCACCTCATCCTGCATCCATGCCATTGACCAGTGCAGGGACTATGGGGAAAATCTTCTCCCATACTCATGGGTCAATGCATTAATTAGTACATGACATGAAAGTGAACTGGGATGGCTCCTGGCAGTAGAAATTCTCTCTGATGCCCAACTTGCCTTTAAAAAGTTTCAAAACTTCCTGCTTTTAGAAAAGGAGGAGACTCAGAGTGAGAGCTCTTGGAGCTGAGGGAAGGAGTCCAGCCCAGCTCATCTGACTCCTGAGGCTCTTCCCCTCTCTCTCTGATTTAAATGCTTCTTTCTCAAGGTGCTACAGCAAAAGCTCCTGCAAAAATTTCCTATGGAGCACCTGAGGAGTTCCAGGGGGAGCAGTGCCCTCCACAGGTGCCGCACAGCGTCCTTGGACAGCCCTGCAACGTGTCCTGCACGGCCTCTCCAACAAGCAGCTGCTCCGGCAGCACTTTGTGATGGGCCTGCAGGGATGGGAGGCCCCTCTGTGGCCAATGCTGAGGGCCCCCAGTGGCACTGGCAGCTCCAGCCCTGCTTGCCACACTGACAATGGGCAAGGGAGACAGATTCCCTCTTGCCTTCTCTGCTCCCAGGGCAGTGTGTGCCACATCCAGGGAGCACCTGAATCCCTCCAAGCCTCGAGGCAGGTGAGGGTGCTCAGCAGTTGGTGCTGGCACCCAAAAAACAAGCCATTTTCTATGCTGGGAAGAAGAGACAGCCCCCCTGCAAAGTCTCCCTTTGTCAGACAGCTCCAGGGCCAGCAGTGCAATAGCAGCTCTGGGTGAAAGCAGAGCCCTGCAAACAGGGAGTCTGGCTGCCTTGGGAAGAGGCTCCATGGAGATCAGGATCACCCCAGCTTGCTCTGGGAGGGAAGCTGGAGGTGTTACCATTATAATGCAGAGAAAAGCCTCATCTTACATTGGGAAGGAAACAAGGCAAAAAATCCCACACTCAGCACAGGCCTGTAGGATCTGAGTCAGCTTCTCCAAGGAAAACTCTCCTATTTCTACCTCTCCCTCAGCCCATGTCCAGCCACTGGCCCTGCTGCCCAGCCCACTGTCAGGGCACAGCATAGCAGGGCAGCAAAAAGGGAGCTCAGCATGAGCAGGACTTGGTGCTGGCAGGCTGGGGAGGCAAAGCAAGCAGTAGGTGCACAAGAAAATCCACCTCTGCTCCTGAAGAGTGGGTAAAATCCTGCACTTCTTTCAGGGCTCTGGCTGCCTCCTCCTGTCCAGTCCTGAAGTGCCTCCATCGAGTTGCTGCACAATCCAGACTGGTTCTTCTCTCCTTCGGTGGCTGGGGTTTGAATTTAGGTGGGTGGAGCTCATCTCTGGAAAATAAATAACTATGAACAGGGACCTGCAGTGGGAGGGAGGGAGGGACACCTGCACGAGCAGCTCCTGGCCAGGATGCAGCCCCTGGCTGAGGGCTCGCACGTTGAACTGAGAAATGGTTTGATCCAGCCCTTCCCAATCCAGGCTGGGGCAGGTCTGTTCTAAAGGCAGCCCAGGGATGACACTGAGGTGCTGCAGCAGCTGCAACTGCTTGCATTGAGCAACTACAGAGGACAGGCATGAACACCTGGTGGGGATGCAAAAAGCACAGTGGGAGAGGAAAAGACAGAGAAGGCAGCAAAAAGGTGAGATTTGAGACACCGAGGGGCAGACTCAGCCAGTGCCCAGCCAGCACAGCCCCCCCCAGTGCCCAAGGCCAGAAACTCTGCAGCTCCACCTGGGATTTATCAGGAATGTTCCCCTGACACTGCTGGTGGGTTGGTTGACATTTTCCAACACTCCAAGGTGACTCAGGTCGCATTCCCCATCCATCCATCCTTCCATCCATACATACACAGGCTGTGGTGCTGGGATCCTGCCAAGCTCTGCCAGCCTTGGGCTTGGGGAGATTTCTGCCAGCCGTCCTGAGCTCCGTAATTGTGCCCTCTGTTCCAGGAAGCAAGCAAGAAAGATTTTAAAAAACCCAAAACAAACCACAACAGAGAAACCTAAAAAACCTTCAACAGCTCAACCCTGCTCAAGTTATTTCTTTAGGGACAGCTACCACTCTCCAGCTGAAATGCTGGGCTTTTGGGGAAAAAGAAAATTACATGTTCACCTCCAAATCAAAAAGGATTAAGGTAAGAGAACCTTTCAAACTAAAAATTATTGGCCCAAAGCTTTAATCTTTGCAAAAAATCTCTAGGTAAGACCAGCCTGACAGTTAAACAACTGGTTCTTCTGGTGGGGAGAAACCCTCCTCTTTAAGAGAAGCAGCCTGATAGTTAAAAGCAACTGTTTGGTCAAACTTCAGGCTCCCTGGCACAGCCTGCATTGCCTTTCCTTCCTGTTCACTGATTTACAGGCAGTGCCACAATGGCCCAGGTTCAGATGTTTGGTGCCATCCAAGGAATTTGGCATTGCCATTTCCATATGTTTTAATCGAAGTTTCAATCCTTTCAACCAGTCTTCAAATGCCAGCTTTCCTTTCTTTTACAGAAAGCTCAAGGTTCCTAGAAGACTTTTGACATCCTCTTTTGTGCTCAGAGAGATGACATTTTCAAACAGATGTTTCCAAAGTTAACAGCATTTGAAAGAATAATGAACTCAAATGCCCCTGGATTCCAGCTTCGCCCAACTCCATTCTGTGTCAGACACTGAGATTCCCACCTCTAAGGCAGGAGCTGTTTGTGCCCCCATCCCTCCTGTCCTTCTCCCCAGCAGCCTGTGCCTGTTTTCCCCGGCAGAATCCCTGTCCCTGTGCACCCTGCCAGGAGCAGCTGCACACAGGCTCACATCTCCCCTTGCCCTCACCAGGGGGTTTCTCTCATCCCCGAACATGCCGATGAGAATGTTGGTGCGATGAGTGCCCAGGGCCTGCACTGCCACCACAACTGGGATCTCTGCTGTGCTCTGGGGCTGCACAATCCCACAGGGCTTGGGGCTGGAGTAGAGCACAGCAGAGTCCTCCTTGCGTTTCTGGAAGGGACACAATGAAATGCAGATTCAGAGGGACCTCTCAAGAAACTTTAGGCTCCTTAACATCCACCACAACAGCAACTTACACACACCTTTAAAACTCCCCAGGACAAAGGTCAAAGGCACAAACAAGATGCAAGAATTGTAGGGTAAGCACTCCCAGGGCATCCTGCAAGGAGGCTGCCAGCACAGGCACTGGTGTCTGTGGGTGCAGCAGCTTTTCACAACCCTCTAAGATCTCCCACAGGAAAACGCCCTGAGGACTAGAACATCAACTGTTTCCTCAGGAGCTTAAACTGCCTCCTAAAGTTTACAGTTGGGTAGGATCCTGTTCTCAGCAGATCTTTAGGACTGATTAGAAACCAGCAAGGTCTTATCCAAACCCTTTTTTCCCTTAATAATCTCCTCAGGAATATTTGATAGGAGGAGGTGGATGTGATGCCAAACCTGGGGAATAAGCCCGTAGCAGCCAGGAAGGTGGCTGGGATTCCTAATGAAGATATTCCTCTCATAGGGCACCTTCAGGTGGCACTCATCACACAGCAGCACTTGGGGGGACACTTGGAGCTCAGGAACGAGACATCTGGGCAAAGAGATGACCCCAGGACAATCAGAGATACTGAGAGAATGGAGAATGCCTACCCCCAAAGATTGTGAAATGGAGCAGAACACATTGGTCACTGTCAAATGCACATTGAAGAGCCCTACAGGGATAAATTGCCTTCTACCTCTTCCCACTCCAACATGTCTTGTCAAGGAGGGGCAAACCCTGCGAGGCAGCACCCAGAGGCTGCCAAGTGCCCCAGGCAGAGCACTTTGCCCCACAGCTGCCTCAGCCCCTCCTTTACCCAAGAAGGCTTGCAAGGACTCCTGGAAGAGTCCCAGTGACCCACGAGCTCTGGGGGAGCCTTCCCAACAAGGATCAGTGCTCCCTAAGGCTCAAGGAACACACAGCTCCAGGGTCTCAGTAAAAATGACTCCCTTCTCTGCCATGGTGCTGTTGCCCTGCCTGAGAACTCAGCTCTTTGCCCCAGCCCTGGAGGGCACAAGACAGCAGCTGCCCCACAGAGGGGTTGATCAGCCCCTGCCAGGCCCTGCAGCTCCCTGGCTCCTTCACTGCACAGCTCCAGGCACTGCCTGGCCCCAGCTCCACCTGCTGTACACAATGGCAGCCCAGGCACTGCCTGGATGGCTCTGCCTGGCACAGGGAACAGCACCAGGGAGCTGCATCCCTCTGGGCATCACACTGACACCCACAGCAGCACAGCAGCATGGAATTCTGCTGCACCAACGACGACTTTTGGTCTCAACTCTGACAACATTAAAGGTCAAAATGGGAAGCAGAGGGAAGGACAAAAACTGGAGCTGACCTGCCTCATCAAGGGCTGCTTTCCCCTTGTCAGACCTTGCCCTCCCCACTCTTGCTGGGAGCCACTTCCCCCCTGCCATGTGCCCTCACGGACAGAGCCAGAGCCTGACTCTCAGCAGCTGCTTGGTGTGGCCCAAACCAGTGCACGGTGCTCACAACCAGCACAACCCCACCTCTTGCAGCCTGAAGGAGAGGAGGCCCTTGGGAAATTTGTTCCACCTCAAGCACCAAAAACAAGGCCAATCAATGATATCATTCCTGGTGCCTTTAGAAGAGGGCCCAGGACCATGCTGAGCTGTGAGCAAACGTGCTTTTCACCACGGGCTGCGGCCCAAGCACTGCTGTTCTCGTGTCCAGCTGGCACAACATGAGGGCATTCAGCAGCACTTCTCCTTGGCAGCTGCAGCCAGCACAGCCTGGGCAAGGCAGTGCCTGCGGGAGGCCAGGCAAGGGCTGGTACCTGGCTGTGATGATCAGGGCTGCCACTCCCTTGCCAATACCCTCCAGGTCCACCAGCAACCTCCGGTAGAACTCCATCACTGTGTTGGAGCACAGGGTCACCTGGTGGAAGAGAAGAACAGTCAATTCTTCCTTCCAAAAGCTCATTACCCACGGGTGATATCCTCCAGTTCCTGAGGGAGGATTTGCCCTTCATTCTTCTGCTGCTCCATATGTAGAGCACAGTCTCAGAGTAACAAAAGCCTTCTGGCAATACCAGATTTGTTAAACACACCGTGCTATCAGGGCACAGGACAGCTACATTAAAACATTAGACTACAGCTCCATGCACCACTGCATTCAAATTAAGGGGCCAATTGCTCATCTGACTACAAAGACATCCATGCAGAGGAAATCTGACTTGACCACAATGAGTTCAGCTTTACAGCAGGAGGCTGAGGGCAAAGTGTGGCCCAGCAGGTGCTGGGCAGTTCATGGCTGCCCTGGGACCCCGAGCCCAGGCTGGCTCTGAGAACTCCAGCCCCAAGCCAGGAGTGGGGAACTGTGCTGGGGTGGGCATTGACCAGAGGCAGAATCCTCAGAACTGCCCCAGGCTGGGCATTGACCACAGGCAGAACCCTCAGAGCCTCTTGCTCTACGCCGCAAGAGACAAGCCACCAACGGGACCAGGCAGAGAAGAAAGGAGAAGGATCTCTGTCTTGAAGTTCCACAAGGAAGGGTTTATTCCAAGCAAAAGGATCAGAGCCAAAAGAGCCCTGGACACTCCGGTGCAAGGAATTTTGTACAGACACAAAGCAGGGGGTGGATACAAACAGCAAACCAAAAGAGAATCCTCAGCAGAGCACTGAGGGGATTACATCAAGTGTCTGGGGCCACTTTGGGTAGGAGGGTGGGGAGGATGGCTCACATGGGCCAATGGGGCCTCCAGGAATAGGGGAATTCCAAAGGGGTGTTGCAGACAGGGATTGGCTCCAGGTTAAATTGGCAAAGAAGGTTGGGGAACAAAAGGGGCTGGGTTTGACAGGAAGGAAGAGAGCTGGAACAAGGGGCAGGGAATGGCATGAGGGACAGCTTTGTGGGAGGGTAAAACCCAGGGGTAAACCCACTCGGGGAGAACACGGGGTACAACAGAACAAACCACTTAACAAGGAATCAATACAATAAATTTGAACCGCTACACATGGCTGCAGATTTTTTGTCTCCACTGGAGCTTCCTGCAGTGAACACAAATCATTCTGCTCCCCAGGAGGAGGGAAAAGAAACCAAGAAGAAAAGCTAACTGCTTTATACAATGACATCTCTCTAACAGCCACCTTCTGCCCTCATCCTTGCTCTGCCCCGTTGCAATCAAATCAATCGCTCTCAAAAACACAAGAATGGCTTCAGGCCTTGGCCATAAGGTCTGTGAGCTCAGCATATGATTTTGGAAAGCAAACAGTGCTCCCTGAGGAACATCCCGAGTAAGCCAGCCAGCAGAGGCCTCCCAGCAGTGCAGATCTCTCAGTGCCAGGATGCTCCAAGCTGGCACCAGAGCTAAAGCCCTCCCACCCTGCAGTGCAGCTCCAGCCCTGGTGCTGCGGTGTCAGTGGCTGGGCTCTTGCCGTACCTCGATGTCCTGGTGTCCCTGGGGGAGGATGGTGCCTTGGCTGGGATTCATGGTGAACTCCCTGGGCTCCACATGGAAATGGATTCCCTTGCTCCAGGCCGGGTCGGTGTCCCTGCGGATCTGATCCACGCTGTCCACAGCCGGCTGCGTGCCATCGTCCGACATGCGGAGCTGGAACGCCAGGGGCACCGCGGAGCTGTTGGTGAGGCGGCAGCGCTGCGTGTAGGGAAAGCCTTGGCAAGGACACAAATATCCATTCAGGCACCCAGCAGGGCATGATCCTGGGGGCAAGATACTACAGCTCACCTAGAAGCTGCATGAGGAATTAATCGTCACTTAGTTCCCTTTGACACAGATTCCAGACTGCAGCCTTGAAAATGCCCACTCCTAGCCCTGCTGAACACTGCAAGCTTCTCTCTTTGGGATGGGAACCAGCTCCCTCACCTGCCCCAAACCAGCACCAGTTCTCTCTCATTGATGAGTGTGCACCCAGACCCAGCATTTACTCTGAGAATTCAAGCTGTCCAATTCCCTGCTCAGCCTGCCAACACTCCCACCTTTTTCAAGACATATAAAGAGTGAGTTGTCAGTGAGAAGAAGCTACAGCGAAAGAAAGTGAGGATGGAATCAGGAACTAGAACGTGATGCAAAGCACCCTAATGCAGCTTCTCTCTGCAGGACCCTTAAGGCATCTCTTGCTTTGGGCCAAACAGACTGAGCACGTGACAGCTCAGAGCCCACTCAACTGGGGACACAGCCAAGCCTTGCTTTGAGATTAGCAATTAGGAACCAGGTCCCACCTCAGCCCACAAACAGGGACATCACAGCCATGCTGCTCACTGAGAGTGCTGCCTGCAAGGCTTCACCCCACTTTGGCTCTGAGATTTGCTTTCCATCCTGCAAAGCCAGAGATACAGCCACTCATAGTGGGGATGTCCTGCAGAGCGCGCAGAGCAGCCACAGCCTGCTCTGCACTGCACATCTGGCTGGGCTGACCAGCTCTGTGGGGAGGAGACTTCTCCCCAGGCCTGCTCACCAAGAGTCACTGGGACACAGATGGGGAGAAAAAACAACTGCAGCTGCAGCCCAGAGCTTCTCTGTGCCCATCCAAGTGACCACTGCCAGCTCCAGCAGGGACTCCAGCAGGGAGGCAAGAGAGGCACAAAAAGGACAAACCCAGATGTCAAAACCTCCAACGAGACTGAGGCCAGCACATGCAGACAACAGTCAACAGTTACAAAGAAGCAAAGATACAACAGCTGCCTTCAGCCCAAGAGCCCTTAGGAATGAAATTGGATTCAGCAGGATCTGAATCTCCTGCTTCAGACCCATATTTCCATCTCTTGCCTTTCGTGTTTCATTCCTTCCAAAGGCAACTTGACAAGCACCTCCGTGGTGATGCAGGCTGGGGAAGAAGCAGCTCAAAAAAGGCAATGAGTTTCCTTCAGAAGTTCATGAACTTCATTGTTCTGGGTTTAGGCTTGGCAGTGAATGTTGCCCTTGGTCTGGGAAGGGGGATAGCGGTTCTGGGAGGTTCTGGGGGGTTTTGGCCCTAGGCTGGGCTTTCCCTTGGGGTTTTTTGGCAGTTGTGGCGTGATGCCGTGGGCGGCTGTGCAGTGGGAGCTGAGGCTGGGCAGGGAGCGGAGCTTCCCTTCCTCCCGCTCCGGGGTCGCAGCTCGGCCGCTGCTGCTGCGGGAGGTTTGTGCTTGGCCCGGGGCTGCCCTGGCTGCAGCTCAGCGCTGGCACTGACCCTGCCTGCCTGCCCTGCTGCTGCTGCTGCTGGGCACTGCCCACATCCCCGTGCCCTCTGGGGCTGTGCAAAAGGAGCATTTCCTCCTTCCCTTCCCTTCCCTTCCCGCACCGGCTGGGGGGGGGATCACTGCCCTGCCAGAGCCCACAGCTCCTCCTGCTGTGACCACAACTCCACCAAAGGGGAAAAACAGGACTTGGCATCTGGGAAATGTCTGTTCTTGTCTTGTCTGTGCTCTCCTGAGATAGTCTAGCAAAGAACTGTTATTCCTTTTCCCACAGTTTTGCCTGGGAGCCCTGTCATTTCAAAGGGATAATCATTTGGAGGGAGGGGCTCATCTTTCCATTGCAGCAAGATTCCCACCTTCCTTGGCAGACATCTGTCTTTTAAAGCAGCACAGAGACACCAGAAAATACTGCCTTCCTATTCCTTGCTTCCATGGGATCTCACAATGGCAAAATGCCCCCTGAGGCAGCAGCAGCAGCAGCAGCCCTGCAGTTCACAGCCTGAAGAGACTGCTGGGGCAGAGCAGGAGTGAGGGATGCTTTTCTGTTGGAAGGCACAGAGCCCTGAGGCTGTGTCCCAGCCCAGGGAACACTCACCAAAGGAGATGTCCCCGAAGTCGAGCTCAGCCAGGTCGAAGTGTAAACTCGGTGCAGTGACGCTGCCCCTGGAGGCCGAGGACAGAGCAGGCAATGGCTCGGTTAAAGGCACAAGACTCTGTGCTTTGATGCTCAGGGACAGCTCATGGGAAATGTGCTTCTGCCCAGCAGCTGCTGGGCTTTGTGCCCTTCTACAGTCCCAGTGAGGAAACAAAAGTTCCTGGCCCTGGTGCTTTCTTGCTGGTCAATCTGTCACTTCAAATGTGTTCTGGGGACTTTGCTGATGAATGCATCACACACAGAAACAAAGAGAACATCTGCCAAGCTGAACTTTGTTCATGTCAGTAGTAACAGCTGATGAACTCACTTCAGGTTCTGCTCATTAAGGACCTCTTGCTGTAATTATGGGCTGACCTGTCCCCATTGCCACTGGTGAGAACATCACTGCTGGCTGATGGAGAAGCCTTGGGCCAGCAATGTTCATGTGCTGGACGTGCGACTTTGGAGGCAGGGGAGGAAAGACAAGGCCCCAGCAGCCCCACAGCCAGATCAGTGCTCGTGCTCCTGCATCTGCCCCGGGGCTGATGCCAGCACGGCTGCAGCTCTGCTGGGGCTGGGGGGATCAGGGCCTGCTGGGGGCAAGGCACAGCATTCTGTTCTTAGTCTTTGGCCAGAAATTTCACCACAATAGAGAAGCTGCCAGTTAGGGGAATCCCTGGCCACGCTTCAGCACTACCTTCCATTCCATTCCCTTCCCACTCCTGCCCCATGTTACATGCTCCTGCCTTCAGGTGGCAGGATGGGAATAACATTCCAGGGATGACTTCAGGGCTTGCCTGAGAAAGAAGGTGTCTTCTTCTTTTCAAATTATCAGGAGAAGAGGATCCAGCCAAGTTCAGGACTCAGCCGTCAGCACTGAAAAACTGAGTGCAAATCAGCCCCCGCATCTCTTCAATCCCTGGGCGGTACCCACCAGACTCCTCTGTTCCTGCTGTAGCACTCATCTCTCACACACACCTGCCTCCCCAAGACCCGAAGACACAAGCTCTACAAGTCTACAGCTAAACGTAACTCCTCTGAATTTCAGCCAACACCACTAAATTGTTCCCTGAGCCCACAGCTAGAAGAGCTGTGAAGGAGACATCCCTGACACTGTAAGAACCAAAGGAAAATCACTGCCAAGAGATAGGCCTGGAAAGCTAAATTTTGGGCTTTTCTCTGTTAATTGTGAGCTGCTCCTTAAGACACTTCTCATCCTGTTAGATCCATCCTCTCAATGAATCACTGCTGCACCTGACAGGCAGAAAAGATAAGGTATGGAGGGGTTTTAAAAAGGTTGTTTTCTTCTGCTTTTATAACTAGGTCCATTGACATGTTTGTTTGCTTGTATGGCATCTAAAGACAGGTCCATGTCTCCCAATGGCACCTTGCAACCCCCAGACACTGCTCTTGCTTTGAGCAGTGTGTTTGCTCAGATGACTTCCAGAGGCCCTCTCCAGGACCACTGCAAAGCCACGTGCCTGTGGCCTCCCAGAGAATGGCTCTGTTTGGCTGACAGTGCTGAGGAAGCATTTCAGAAGCTGCTTGTGCTCAGCAGGGTGCAAGCCAGCTCCCAACATGTTCCAGCAGCCTCCAGGGAATCTGGGACAGAGAAAGCTCCAAGGCCACTGAAAGCAAGAGCAGATGCCTTCCATCCTGCTCACTTCCAGCCAGGCTGCAGGGCAGCAGATCCGATGCTTGGTTCCGTCTGTAGCTCTTTCCCAACTCCGCTCTCACCCAAAGGTGTTTGCACAGGGACAGATGAGCTGCCTCACCTCTGGGTGCTCAGCTGGTACCGAGCTGCCCGGGCACCGACATTGCGCACCAGCCGAGTCTGCTGGGCGCTGACCTTGACGGGACACTTGGAAAAGTCCAGCTGGGCAGGGAAGTCCAGCACAGCTCGGGCACCAATGGCCCGAATTGGCACAACGATCCTTTCCCTTGCAGTGAGGCACACCAGCTCGTGGCAATAATCCTGCAGGAAAAGAAACTGGCTCAGCACAGGACATTTAGTGCCATCCCCATGGCAGAAGAAAAACCATTTCCTATACCCCTTCAAGAGCATCCATTTACCTATTGCACCCTCAAATGAACACTAAGTTCTACTACTATGTCACATTTTAAAGGCACCAGTGCACTTTGCAAAATCTGTCTCAGTGGCATTAAGCTCTTGTGTCACTTGAGTCATACAGATAACAGCCCTAGGCCACCATCATTCCTACTCTAAACTTAAATGATGTTAAAGAATTCCTAAGCCCCTTCTAAGCAGCATGGAGCTGGGGAACACAGGACATTGCTCTTTAGGCTTCTATATTCCCACTGTCTGAGAATAGGACAAAGTGTTCAACTGACTCTAAGCAGCAAAAGGAAGAGGAGAAAACAGCTGCACCCAAAGACATCCTGCACCTCTGGCCTGGTGCAGAAACATCAGTTGGCTCACAACTCCCCTCTAACTTTGCCTGTCCAACCAAGTCAGGAGAAGAACAGTGCTAAGAGGTAGCAGGATGCTGTTGGAAAGGGCCTCTCTTTGTTTCCCTGCAAGGCTTCCTCCCTTCCATGCATGCCCTCAACCCTTCTGTATGAACAAGCCTCCAGATCAGAACATGAACCCTCCAGATCCCCGCACTAAGATCAGACTTGCCAGGGCCTCAGCACTGCCGTTCAAACCTCCCCACAAAAGCACTTTTGGCACGGAATGGGTGCCAGCTGACAGAGCAAGCACAGCGACAGGCATGAAGACAGAGCCCCAGCAGTGTCACTGCCACGGGCTCTGGGCTCACAGCTCTGCCTGCAGCTTGTACCTGCCCTACACCAGCTCCTTCAGGCAGGTGTTCAAGTCCCCTGCAGCTCAGCAATCTCCTGCTGACCAAGGGCACCCAGAGCCCAGTGTGCCTGTGCCAGGCCGGGCTCACAGGCACAGCACATCCTCTGCCCTGGCCCTGCAGCTGTGCCATGCTCATTTGTGCTCTGGGACAGCACAGCTGCAAGGCTGCACAACAGAGGGAGTGAAAAAGCACCGGCTTTGCTCCAGCCCAGGGGCAGGCAGGGAAGCTGTTGGCAGTCCAGGAAGGAGGAAAGCTCTCTGACCTCTTTGTTCCTCTGGTGTTTTCCATCAGAATGAAACCCCTTCCACTGCACCTAGAGATGGCCCAACATCTATCAGCAGCCCTCTGTCATTTTCATCCTGTTTCCTGTGCATCTTCCCTTGGCAATGCTCAGCAATGTGCAGGGAGGGGAAGCAGAGCCTCTCAGGCCTGGCTGCAGTGCCTGCCAGCAGTGCCAAGGTGTGACTGGCTGCACGCTGCCTGCCCACGCCTGGAGCCCAGCTCACAGCATGCAATGGGCTGGAGCCAGAGTGCAGGGAAAACAATGGCTGTGGAGATCATTGTGTGCTGTGGCTCCTCCAGCCTCACCTTGTTCTTGCTGGGGGTGAAGCGGATGCGCACAGGGGCAGAGGCGCCCGGCGGCACGGCACGGTACGCATCGCTGGAGCTCACCAGCTGGAAGTAAGGTGAGCTCTCCATGGAGACCTTCACCACGTGAAGAAACTGCAGCAAAGACATGAAATTTGATTTTGCCACTTGTGGAAACAGGACGAGAGGAGACCTGTCCATGCCCTGCTACCATCCCTCCCTTGCCCCTTTTCCAAAGCACTTTCAGCTGAGCAGGCACAGGCACATCATTCACAAGGCTGAACTTGAATCCCTTCTCTCTGGCTCCAGCGTTTTGGCCAGGGGCAGTAGGGCAGTGCCTGCTGGGAAGGAAGGGCCGAGCAGGTCAGCACCAGCAGGATGGAGACACAGCATCTGAACCAAGTCACCTGCGTATTCAACAAGGCCAAAAAAACCTGCTGGCTTCTGCCTGCACACAGCCATGAAGTTGTCATGTTCCAGAGGGGGAATGTGCTACCTAAAAGCAAACCAGCACATTACTGTGGGGCAAGGAAGAAATTCCCTTCCAGCAGATCAGGTTTGGGTAGGGACCTTCTGGGGATACAGTCAGGCAGGCAGAGCAGCAAGACAGGAGACCAAACACTGTGGTCTTACTGGGAATAAAAGCAAACCTGAAAAGCAAAAGAAGGAATGAACACAGCAAGACAATCCCTAAAACAAGGAGATGGCAAAGAGAATTTAAATGGGCAGTAAAGCAGCAAGGAAGAATCATAAAACCATGAGAGCAACCAGCTTGCCAACAATGACAGAAACAGAGACAGGCGGTGTCTATTGACCATGGGGCTTCAGAGGCATTTTCTGCCTGGAGAAACAGGACCAGCACTGACTGACAGTGTGGTTCCAGTATGAAAAGCCAATCTTGGCTCTCCAGGGCTTCCTGCTGCCTGTGAAGGCAAGCTGGGCTGCTGGGCATTCCTGCCTGCAGCCAGGAGGCCAGGTTCTGCCCTCTGGGGTACCCATGCACAGCACACATGCATTTTCTAACACACTGATATCATCAACCCCTGAGCACCAAAATGCTCTCCAAAAGTCTAAACCAGATGATTTGGACTCCCTCCTGTCTCCTCCCACCAGCCCACTCTTGGCACAAGCCTCACTTGAGAAAATGTTTCCCTGACTGAAATTCAAATGGTCTCAAGTTTTCCTCTTTACAGTGGAACACAACTGACATTTTTCAACTTTTTCCCTCTCAGCTCTCTTGGGAAACTGCAAAACAATCCCAATTTCTTCAGGTGAAGGTGGAAACCTCCAGGAGCACATGGCTTTGGATGTGCTGTGCTTCTGCAAAGGGAAAGCAGAGCACCGTGTTGCTTTTGGAAAAGCTGAGCAGAGCTGGATGAAGCTGAGCAGGAGCCTCAAGTGGCACCTAAAGGCCTCTCACTGCTTCTGCTCCATCACTCTGATTGCAGGGCTCTTGCAGAACACGGTTCCTGCAGGGCCAATGCCATTAATGAGAAGTGATTCCAGCATAAAGTGCAGAAGGCTCAGGCCCTGAGCTTTGCCTGTGAACTGCATAAAGGGAGCCAAACTGGTTGAGAGAGGCAGAGATTCCTACCAGGAGCCAAGAATAACCAAGGACACACAGGGTGTGCTATAGACCCAAGGCAAAGCATGAGAGCAGGTAAGAACTGTACAGCCCTCAACATTCCTGTCAATCCAGAGCTTTCGAGAGAAGGAAACTCCTTTGGGATAGACACCATCAACGCCTGGCCAAAATCTGGGCACAATTCCCAGCACAGGAAGATTTCCACCATCTTGCAGAACAAGGTGCTGAGACATTTTCTTCTGCATGTGCTGCAGCAGATAACTTGCTTTGCTGTACACTGAGGGAATGACAGCACTCTCCTCTTCCAGCACAGTGTTAAAGCTCTGGGTGCCAGCACTTACCTTGTCCTTATTCATGAGAGACAGCACCATTTCAGAGACCTCCCGAGCGACGAAGTTCTGAAATACCAGCTCTGGTGGGGAAACCCCAAACCAGCTCTGTTTCGGGGCAGCTGACGGCAGCTGGAGAGGAGAGAGAGCAGGGAGAGCTTCAGCTGCTGGGAGGAAGGTTCATGCAGGAGAATCTTCCACTGATCCCCAGTGAAGTACAGACTCTGGGGGAGCACGTCTGCCCAGCCCACACTGGGCAAACAGGGGCTCACCCACCTCTGCTCTGAGCTGATCCACAGCTGCTGGGCCACACAGAGCAGGCTCAAGCCAAGCTGCTTTTCTGGCATGGATTTCTCCAGGTCTCTTTCTCCAGAATGCCAGGCAGCACTTTCCTAAAATACAGCCCTGTGCCCACGTCGTCACAGAGCTCTGGGGCACTGACTGAGCACTCATGGAGTAAGTAAAACCCATGAATTTACAGGAGACTCCATGGGAAAGGATTTGGGATGTCTTTTACTCTGAGACAGGGAAACCAAGGCCCACACAACTGCAAATCTCTTTTTTGCTCTACAACTTAGACATCAGTAAGAAGAGCACAGGACCAGAGGAGGTTTGAGAGATGAGGTGACACTTGGCTGAAGCCAAAAGGTTATTAAGCAAAAGAATGGAATTTGTTGGTTCTGTGTGTTATTTCTGGTTTGCATTTGTTCAGGTTGGTTTGTTGAGTGTCACAGTGAGAGGGACAGGGTTGAAGACCTGACCAAAAGGAAGGAGGATGAGAAGGGAGGGCACAGAAAAGTTGGTGCTCAGTAGAGAATGGAAGCTCCTGAGTACCCATCCAATGGCAAAGGGCACAGGGACCGCCCCAGCCGGGTACAAAGGGGATACAAAGATTGCCATTTTCTCAGAGGGTGTGTGTGTGCGCTTGGCTCTCAGGGAGGGAGACAGCCCCAGCTCAGCTGAATCCTTACTAAGAAACACTTTTCCTTTGCTTTGATGATTTTGTTCCTTTTCATTGTATTTAAAAGTTAGTGTGTTCCAAAGAGAGGAAAAGGCAAAAATAAAAAGACAAATGAGCTGAAAATAAAAAGACAAGTGAGGTGAATGCTGAATGAGGATAAGTTTCAGTTATTTTCTCAGCAACTTGGGTAAAAGTAGAGTTGGTATCTCCTTTTTCAGTGGCCTTTAAATGGGTGCTTTCTTGTCATTACTGCGATCTTATTTCATGCCATTCTAGAGGCACGTCTGGAATGACACGACAACAGCAAATGCTTCTGGAGCAGAGACATTGCTTGGAGAAAACTCTGCCCTGCTTTCTCTGCCTTCTCCAGCCACACTGCTGTCACTGCAGAGACACAAGCAGGTCTCCTCTGTGACTTCACAGCAGACACATTCTGCTGAAGGGAGTGGCTGCAGCACACTGTCCCTTAGCTGTGCCCTTCCCTGAGGTGTTCCCAAGGCTCCTCTCCAGGACAATCCTTTACCTGGATTGTGTTCCATGTCTCTTGCTTCCCATTTCCTACTCAACAGCCCACCTCAGTCACCTACCTGTTTGGACTGTGCTTTATACCAAGCTAGTCCTGCCAGAAAAGCAGCTTTAAACACACCTCTGAGTAGGCACTGATCCAGACAAAGCACATCCATTCCCCTCTGCCCAGGGCCAGTCCCCTGTACATCTGGCAGCCTGCAAAATCTAACACCCGTCAGGGTCCAACACATTGTTCCAGCCCAAAGCAGAAATGCAATTTGTTGTGTTCAATCTGAAGTAATTCCTGCAGATCCTTGGCCTTCAAAGGCCAACGCTGCCACTCTGCAGCGAATCCTGTGACCCCGAGCATTTGATGGTGACCACACCAAAGCAAGAGGTGGCTCCTTCAGCAGGAGAATGGCAAAGGGCAATTTTGGGTCTCTGTGTCCCCAGCCTTCCTCCCCTTGTTTTAGCAATGGCAGCTGCACTCCAGCACACCCCAGCAGCTTCAGCAGAGGGTATTTGTGTTGGCTTAGTGCAGATCAGGACTCCCAGTCCACCACTCCCAGCACTTTGCAATGACAGCAGGACCTGGACACTGAGGTATTTTGCTGGAGGCAAGCCTGTCACAAACACACACCCTCTTCAAACTTCATGTGAAACAGAAAGGAAAAGAGCAGGAAAAGGCTACCTTTGGGCGAGTCTCACTCCTGTCTAGAAATGGGCCAATTCTGGGCAGAATACTCCCCCCAGTGCTGGCCTCCTTCTTCCTGCTGAGAAACTTCTCCCTCTGGAACTTAGAGGGAAGCAGCTGAAAGGCAAAAGTAAACCAGCTAGAGCCTCAGAGTTGTGCTTGTTCAGAAAGGCTTTTCTTGAACAAGTGGCACTGCTGAATAACTTGTGATCACAGCCACTAGGACATTCCTGGAAGCCCTGGGGGTTTCCTGCTGAAATACTTAGCATCAGTGAATTAATACAATTAATAATACAGAGTGGAACACACATACTCCAGCCATATGGCTCTGTCCCATTGCCTTCTCCATGATTGGATGGGACATGGTTGGGGATTTCTGCTCTTTGGGCATTTGTTTCCTCTAACGTTTCATTGGATTGAGGCAGTGACCTTTCCAGAGAATGGGGAGGAGCTCTCAGAACTGCCTGAACTCCATCCCTGCACAACGCTCAGAACTCACAGCAAGGAGATATCGCTGCTGGATGAGTCCAAGAGATGCAAGAAGGGAACACTGTACCAAGAGTGAGGTGCACAGGAATGTGTCTAGGTTTTAGTTCTCCCTGTTGATTGTTTTCTCTTTCTGGGCTGACAGAGCCCTCCACAGAAGAAAACAGAGGCATCTCCTTGACAGAGCCTCAGCAGTGGGGCATCTTCAGCCAAGTGAGCTTTGTGGCCCTGGCTCCAGCGCTGCCTGCAGGGCTGCATCTGTGCCCACACAGGAGCTGGGAGAGAACAGCTGCTTTGGAAGCTCTTCCAGCTGGGACCAGCCGTGGCTCTCAAGGCTTTGGGCAGAGTTTGAGCTTCCCCCCACCACATGCCCAGGTGCCCAAGGGCAGGATGGTCAGAGCAGCACAGGTGAGTGCCCAGCCTGACAGAAGGAATTCCTGTGGCAAAGGGAAAGGGACAGAACACATGCTCAGGCCTTCAGCTGTGCATTGGTTTCACTTGACTCTGCTGGCACAGCCAGGCAAGACACAGCTGAAGCATCCCACAGTGTTCCCTATTGCACCAGGACATCCCCAGCAACAGCAGCACAGCACAAAGGGCTGGGCAGGGGCTCTGCAGCTTCACAGCACTGCTGGACAACAGGGGCAGGGAGAGCAGGGACACCAGGGCAGTGCCAGCCTTAACACAGCCACAGTGGGTACTCACAGTATGAGGCTTCAGCCCTTCCCTGGACAAAAGACGAGGTGTTGTTGGTGTCTTCTTTGGCAATCCAGACGCCATTTCCAAGGGACGATGTCGCAGGCGACAATGCCTCAACAAAACTGGAAGGAGCAACAATGGAACTCTGAAAATCCACAACCCAATTCATGGCAGCTTCAAGGCATATTCTGGTGCTAAAAATGGTACATTACTTGAAAGTAGCTAAGTGCTTGTTTGGTGCAAGTAGCTAGTATAGTTAGGCCACTAGTTGGACTTTATTTGAACTATATGGCTACCTTGTGCAATTCAAAGTTAGATCATACTGAAACCTGGAGCTAAAAATCTGAACATTCATAACAGTTCGAAGAGACAAAACTGTAGCCTAAATATTACTCAAAAATAGCTAGAGTGGGCCTCCTCTTCTTTAGGCTAAAGCACCCGTGCTCTATCAGCTGCTCCTCACAGCTGAGAGACTAATGAGAGACTGGAATGTTATGGCTAATGGCTTAAATATCATTATAAAGGACTTTCTGCCCATTGTGACAAAACTGTATAAAGAAGCTGCGACCACCCAAGCCCACCCCTCCTGACTGGAACTTGGCACTGTGAGTTAAGCTGCCTAAGGGAACTTGAGACAAGATCAAGATGATACTATTGTCTCATTAGCTCAGGTCTGGGGAGAAGTACACAAGGCTGAGGAGAAAAACCTATCCACAACAAAGCCAAACCCAGCAGCTGTCCTGAAAATCAGCTCTGTCTGGGTTCAGGCTGGGGAAGTCATAGCCACAGACTCTTCTGCTGAGGCCAGGTTTGCACACAAACCTCCCAGCTAAGACCTCCACAGTGCCTCCAGACCCATTCCTGAGGCCTTGCACCAGACGACTGCAGGGCATGCAAAGCAACACAACAAATCTGAAAATCCAGAACCCAACTCATGGCAGAATCAAAGGATATATGGGTGCCAAAGATTTTATATTATTTGAAAGTAGCAAGAGACAGATTCCAACTTGCCCCACGCCTGGGAGGTACCTAAGCAAGGTATCACCTTGCCCAAATCTGCATTAATCCACTGGAGTCTTACATTTTGCCAGACCTCACCACAGAGAAGACCAGAAGAGGATTTAATGGTAGGCCAATGGGATCCATGGAATGGTGATATTTTTTACTAAATCTCTCTCTGTCACTCTCTTTCTCCTCCCCCGCTTCCCAACCTCCATCCCCCTCCCACTTTTTCTTTTCTTTCTCTCTCTTTCTCCCTCACATTTACTGTTCCATAAAATCCAGACCATTGACTTTGGCATATGGTCTCGTCTGCACCTCAATACAGAGGCATCTCCCTAAAAATTTTAAAACCCAGATGATAAAAACCCACTTAAACTTGAACAGAACTCATTCACCTTTAAGCAGTTTAAGCAGTTACTATAGGGAAAAAAATGTATAGACTACTATCTTTAGAAAATGTTGCACTTCTTCAGTAAAAAAAGCACAATCAGTAGTCCATTTATTGTTCATCCTCTCAGGTGTACATGTCACTGAACTACTGCGCCAGAAGACTGGCATGATCACATTCTCTGTATCCCTTTGGCATTCTCTTTCAGAGCACAGATGAAACAAAACCAAAAAGTTCAACTTTAGTCGGTCTTTACCTTCAAATGAAATTCAGGACTCCCTAGCAGACACCAGTGTTCTGCACGCTGCGGAGCTTTTCGCAGAGGCCAATGCTCTGCACCTTTAGCAATTCTCTACGCCGATAGTTCCCCTGGCGAATGGCCCGGTGCAGCCGCCTGCAGGAGCCCAGGCTGCGCACACCCAGCCAGGGCCGCGCCCTCAGGCAACTGAGGCCGCGCCGCTGTCACAGACGCTGAGGGCCCGGGCGCGGTTACCGGGCAACCGCGGCACCGAGTGCGGGGCCGGGTGGGGCCGGGCCGGGCCGCAGGGATTTGCAAAGGAGATTGGCACTGCAGCGACGGACTGCAGTTTGGGGCTTCCCAAGAGTCTTTCTGTAACTAATGAAAGGTTAAAATGTGGTGACGAAGGCATCTATGCCAGGTCTGTACATTGCTCTTTGCAGCACTAGTATCCGACTCTGGCTGGAACAGCAGGAGGGGCTGAGGCAGCAGGGAAGGGGGCTCAGCCTGGAGGAAAGGAGGCTCAGGGGGGACCTTCTGGCTCTGCGCAACTCCCTGACAGGAGGGGACAAGAGGCTGCTGCAAGTTCAGGCAGCGCCGGAGCCGCCTGGCTCCCCCTCTCCTCCCCCGCTCCGCCTCTTCCTCCCTCCCTCCTCCTCCTCCTCCGCTCCCGCAGCCCTCGCAGCCCCCGGGAGGGGCGGGGATGGAGCCGGGACAGGTCGGAACGCAGAGAGGCCTGGGGGAATGCCAGGACTGGAAGTGACTGGGCTGTACTGGGATCATCCTGGGAGCAGCTCCTGGGTGACTGAGTTCTACTGGGATCATCCTGGGATCACACTGGCAGTGAGGAGGAGCAGCGCGATGGCTCCAGCCCTGGGGCTGAGGGCGCTCCTGGGGGGCCAGGGGCGAGTGGGACCCCCGGCACCGGGACCCTGAACCGCCACTGCCAGCACCGGGACCCCCCTGCTCCCCTTAGCCTGCACAGGGGCCCCCTGAATCCCCCTGTTGTGGACATCAGGACCCTCTGCTCCCCTTTTCCCGGGCATCCCATGGCTCCCAGCCTCCAAACTTGGCGTAGGCTTGACTCTGGGACAACCTGGAGTGCCTTGGTCTCCCATTCCTGCCTTTCCCAGTCACACCTTTCTGCAAAAACAGAGACCCCCTGAACTCCCCCTTTCTGAACATCCCGGGTGTCCCCACTCTGGTCTCCACTTTTTGGGAAACCCTGGACTCCCCTTTCCTGGGCTCAAGGACCCCCTGGTACTCCCTTCTACCTCTCCACGTCCCTGCCCACCCCCCCATTCCCATGACCCTGAGACCCCCCTGGCACCCCCATTCCTGAAAACCCAGATGACCTTTTACCCCTTTGCTCAGTACTGAGACCCCCCTACACCCCTTTATCCGGCACCAACTCAACCTTTTCCCAGCCCCTTCTTCATTTTTTAGAAGCAGAAGACTACTCTTTCTCTGTTCGAACTTCTCATGGGATTACAGCTATTTTAACATCTGCTTACTTTAACATAGAAGCCTTTATTTGATATCAATTTGAACACTTTAATCTCCTTATAGTTTTATGCGTTATGAAGAAAAAGAGTATTTTCTTGTTGTTAGGAAAATTAATCCAGAAACACCAGACGTTTATGTTCACAAAGGAGACAGAGGAGTCCTTTCTGGCTTTGTTCCAATAAAGGGAGAGGCCATGGGGCATTCCCCTGGGATCTCTTGAATTTTTGGAGGATGCAACCTTCTTTTTATCCTAATTTCCTGGCCACATTTCCCTTTTCTCTTTCCCCTTGGCTGAGGTGCTTCAGAGGTACAGATGGCCTGATACGCCTGACACCGAAGATTTCCCAAAGATTTCCCTCTAATGTATAACCCTCCCTTTTAGTTTTTAATTCTTACGGAGTTTAGGGGTTTTTCTTCCCCATTGTTTCTTTCATTTCTCAATGGCTTATTTCGTTTATCTGCAAACCTAAAGTGTATTTGTAAAAGCAAATATCTTTTTCCAATCATCGATCAGTGGAATCCTTCCCATTGTTTCTTTTATTTTCCAGAGCTGGTTTTATCTACGAGCAGATCCACAGATTGTTAGTAAAAACAAATCCACTATTCCTCTCCTTTACAGCTTACAAGAAGATTTCAGCTCTAAAAACAAAGCATCTTCTCAGCCCTCTCATCTAAGACTTAACTTCTTCTTTATTGACTTTAGTGTCTTCATGTTGTTTTTTATATACTTGCATTTTGTTCTTTTCTCTCACTTAGAAGAAGACTGAAGTACTGAAAAACTTAACATCACGCATGAGGCCTACCTAACCCACCAATTACTACTAACAGAAAGCTGTGGCTCAGTTGTGTTCAGATCAGCTTTATAGTTAGTGTTTAGTTTTCTACACCAGCCACAGAAGTCTCTGGTCTCAGCCACGCTAAGAAGAAGAAGCAGCAGCCTGACAGCGAGATCTTCACAGCCACAGCCAGCCCTGCTCTGGCTAAAGCTCCGCAGCCTCCCCTGTCTCCTTGCCCAGCAGCTGCTGAGGCCCAGCCCGGCCAAACCAGAGCCCATGGAGAGAGAAGCCAGCAAGCAGCCCAGAAAATAGAAAAGAAGCCCAGCCTGCAGCAAGACTGCCCAGCCCAGCCCAGACACAGAGCAGAAGCCAAAACCCAGCAGCTCCCTGCCGACCAACAAAGAAAAAAAGTTTCTGAATTTTTTCATCTTTACCATGTGTGTTTCACAAAAGCACATCTAGCTTTTCAGTAGCTCAACAGACTGTCAGATACACAAGAAACTTTGCATCACTTCCCTAAATTTCCTCCCACTCCAAAGCATAACACAGGGCCGCTGGGAGCAACTGGGATCAGACTGGGAGCAACTGGGAGCAACCAGGACCATACTAGGAGCAACTGGGATCATCATGGCATCAGAGAAGGATCATACTGAGAGGGACTGGGTCTGTGCTAGAGGCAACTGGGATCACACTGGGAGGAAATGGGGACATGCTGGGGACCAATGGGATCATACTGGGAGCAACTGGCACCACACTGAGGGTGACTGGGATCCTTCTGGAATCATACTGGAAGTGATTGGGAGCAGGCTGAGGGCAACTGGGACCATGATGGGGCAACTGGGATATACAGGAAGTGACAGGAATCATGTTGGAGGTTACTGGGAGTGGTTATGAGCAACTGGAATAATGCTAGAAACTACTGGGAGCAACTGGGAGTGAGTGGAAACACATTAAGGACAACTGGGATATACTGGGGGAGACCAGGAGTGACTGGGATCACAGAGGAAGCTTAAAGTTACTGGAATAATACTGGGAGTATCTGGGAGTGACTGGAATCCTACTGGGGGCAAATGGCACTGTACTGAGAGTGACTGGGTTCATATTGGAATCATACTGGGAAGGACTGGAACCATACTGGGAGTGCCTGGAACTATGGTAGGGGTGAATGGGAACAGCTAGGACTGTGCTGGGACCATGCTGGGATCATACTGGGATCATGCTGGGCGTGACTGGGATGATACTGGGATCACACTGAGTGTAACTGGAAGTGACTGGGAGCCACAGGGCCCATGCTGGGAGTGACCTGGGGGGAACTGGGGGAACTGGCCCAGCTGGGGCTGAGGGTTGTTCTCCCCTTGGGCTGCCCTGCGTCCTGCTGCTGTCCCTGGCCTCACAGAGCCGAGGGACAGGGGACAGCTGAGGGACAGGAGACAGGGGCAGGGACGTGGAGAGGTAGAAGGGAATTCCAGGGGGTCCTTGAGCCCAGGAAATGGGAGTCCAGGGTTTCCCAAAAAGGGGGGACCAGGGTGGGAACACAACAGTCGAGATGTTCGGGAAGGGGGAGTTCAGGGGGTCTCTGTTTTTGCAGAAAGGTGGGGCTGGGGGCTGGGAAAGGCAGGAATGGGGATCCAAGGTGCTCCAGGGCATCCTAGGGTGACGCCCATTACAAGTCTGGAGGCTGGGAGCCATGGGATGGCCAAGAAAAGGGGAGCAGGGGGTCCTGATGTCCAGAATGGGGGATTCAGGGGGTCCCTGTGCAGGATAAGAGGAGCAGGGGGGTCCCGGTGCCGGGGGTCCCACTCCCCCCTGGGCCCCCAGGAGCGCCCCCAGCCCCAGCACTGGAGCCATCGCGCTGCTCCTCCTCACTCCCAGGATGATCCCAGTAGAACTCAGTCACCCAGGAGCTGCTCCTAGTATGATCCCAGTTGCTCCCAGTCATTCTTTATTATGATGCAATTTGCCCCTGGCACAGTTCCAGTTGGTCTCAGTTGCTCCCTCTTTGATCCAGTGTGTTCCCAGTTCTCCCAGTTACCCCTAGTGTAGCCCCAAGTAACTCCCAGTATGATGCCAGTCTCTCCCAGCAGGGCCGCAGTCATTCACACTTGCCCCCAGTTGCCCCCAGCATGGTCCCAGTTCCCCGCAGCACGCTCCCAGTGGCTCCCAGTCGCTCCTAGTCCAGTCCCAGTCATTGCCTGCATGGTCTCAGGCACTCCCAGTATATCCCAGCTGCCCTGAACATTCTCGTAGTCATTGCCAGGCACTCCCAGTTACCTCAGCATGGTTCAGCTGCCCCCAGTTTTATCCCAGTCACTGCCAGGACATCCCAGTTGTCACTAGCATGCATCCTGTCATTCCCAGTTGCTCCCAGTTCCTCCCACTGTGTGCACAGAGAGCTCCCAGCATGGGCCTGGTAGCTCCCAGTAACCCCAGTGTCACAATCCATCCTTATGAACGGGTTTCGTGATTGTTCATGGATTGATCTCAGGGTGCAAAAAGCCGACACAGTACAGGGGGATTTGCAGTAATAATCAAAACAAATGCACCTTTATTGAATGACCACAGCAAAATGCGATAGAGGGATTAAGGGAGAGAAAAATACAGAGAAAGAGAGAGAAAAGAGAGCGAGAGAGGGGGGTATAGCTACCAAACGTAAAGATGAAGTCCTTTGGTCCAGTCCAGTTGAGGATCCGCCTGTTACGTCAGGGAGATCTCAGAGGCACAGTTCATCTGGACCCCAATTATACTCTTTTTCAATGGGGGAAGGGAGAATGAATTTTGCAACTGAATCAAAGGTAGTTTTGGGGAAAGAATGGTGTTTTGAAAGGGTACACACAGTCCATGTTCGGCAGTGGGCGTGAGCCATTGTTTTTGTGGTCCAATGCTCACACCTGCAACATCCATCTTGCTTTGGTCAGCTTGCCTCTCCCCACACACCTCCCCCGGGTTGGGGGTCTCAGTCCCAGTCCTTGGAAAGTATAAGAGGGGGCTTTCTCACATGGGGGTTTGATGTCTCGGTCTCTTGATGAAGAGGCTTCTTACATCTCAGTCTGTGTGTCACGGTGGTTGCAAACGAGTGAGAGGGGTCTTCTGCAGGGTTCCAGCACTCAGGAGAAGTCCAGCCAGACCGAGAGGTGGGGCAGCTTCCAAGGCTGTTGATGCAAAAAGGGCACGGTGCCCCCTTCTTGTCATTGGGCTCAGTGTAGCATACAGCAAACAACACCTGTGGAAACAGTAGCTTAGCAATGCTCTCAGGTCTCAGGGCCTTGTGGCATATGACTTTCTCCTACAGAGGAGACGGGGGGATCTTCTCTTCAGTGGTCCTCAAATGAAGATCGTGAGGCAGATGAGGGAAAATTCGGACAGACTCTTACACCTGCTCAAGGGGAGGTCTCTGTCCCTGTCACTCCCTTGCTCTCCCCCCCTTTTCTCTTTCTTTCCATCTCTCTCTCTACCTCACATTTACTGTTCAATGAAATCCACTTTGGAATTGGTCTCGTTAGCGCCTTAATTGGGGCTGAGGCATCTCTCTAACAATTTTCTTAACCAGATTGCGACATGATTTTGGCACAGTGAGTTCAGGGCACTGTTGTCTGTCCCCAAGTGCCTTTGACAACAGCATGGTTCCCGTCCTCTGAGGAGGTTGTGGTTCTCTCTGGAGGAACTCTTGGAAACTTGGATGTAAGTTGCTTCCTCTGAGCAACTTACGAGAGAACTGATGAGGAAAATGGCTGTTGTGGGTGGCCAGTGAAAAGAAAATATTTTGTTGTCCTTCCTTGAAAAGTGTGTTAAAATCATTGGAGGAAAGGGAGCAGATGTTACCAGCGAGACTGACAAGGTTCATTCACCCCACGGTGAGGAACACAAGGCTGCTGAAAGTCCTACAAGAAGCCCAGCTCAAGTACCTAAATTCCCGAATATCTCCTGAATTCCCAGGCTTGGGTTCTTTGCTAAATGTGAGAATGAATCATTTTTCTCTTGATCCCTGTTACCTTTGTGGCAGCTACACAGAACACAGCCGGACATGGGGGGACACAAAGCAACACAAAGGGGACACACGACGGGCACTGTTTCCCGTGTCCCCATTGCCGCAGAGCAGCGCCATGTGCGGGACTGGCACGGACCCGGGCACAGAGGAATGTCTGTGCTGTCACCGGAGAAAGGACACGGCAGGGGTGCTGCTCACAGATGAGGGTGCTTGGGGCTGGGGGGGCTCTCCGACCTTCTCACACCTGCGGAGGTCGGGGCAGTCTCTGTCCCTCTCAGCCCTGGTGTGACCCCACCCAAACATCATCGGGGTCAGAGGGACAGAGACACCCGCAAACCCCCAGAACGGCAGAACCTGGGATTTGGTTTGGGGCTGAGGATTTAGGAAAGGGCTGGAATTGGGGCTGGGTTGGAGTTGGGGCTGAGATTTGGATTAGAGCTGGGATTGGGGTTAAGGCTAGACATGGGATTGGCTTTGGGCTGGGGTTGGGTTGTGGTCTGGGGCTAGACAAGTTTGGAATTGGGATGTGATTAAATACAGAACTGTGTGTGTGTGTAAACCTGGAGTGAGATTGAGACCAGAATCAGGGTCAGGTTTGGGACTGAGCTCATCCAGAGTGGGACAGAGGGGATGTCACTGCAGGATGTCCCTGGCATCATCCTAGCCCTCCTCAGGCACCTCCAAACATGAGGGGCAGCTGGGTGCCCCAAGATCCAGGTGCTCGCACACTGCCCCTCCATACCAGGCAAGCATTCCCTGAGGGCAGCCCTGACTGTGACCCTTAGGGCTCTGGGATCAGCCCTCATATCCCTGTGGGAGAAGATGCAGACAGGATGAGAGATTTTCCCCCCCTCTTCCCTGTGGAAAGAGGAAGCCCAGCTGCCCTTTCCTTCCGGTGACTCCTCCTCTCCTCAGCTGAGGATGTCAAACTTCCCAGGAGCAGGAAAATCCCCATTCCCTGTTTCCTTGTGGCTGCAGATTGGAACACCCACTCAGAATTAAGGACTTTCTGACAGCCCTGCTGAAGGACACAGGGAGGAGATTTGTGAGAAAGGGAGGAAATTGTATTTCAATAGTAAATAAAAGGTGCAAAATTATTCCTTTCTGTCACATTTGTTTTCAGTCAATTGCACTTGTGGGAAGAGAGAAGGGTGGGGCTGGGGGCTGGGAGAGGTGGGGGGTGAGGAAAACGTTGTGTTGGTGCTCGATGAAGAGATGCAGGGGGGTCTGGGTTCTAAGGAATGGGGGTGCCAGGGGGGTCTCAGGGTCATGGGAATGGGGGGTGGGGTGGGCAGGGACGTGGAGAGGTAGAAGGGAGTACCAGGGGGTCCTTGAGCCCAGGAAAGGGGAGTCCAGGGTTTCCCAAAAAGTGGGGACCAGAGTGGGGACACCCGGGATGTTCGGAAAGGGGGAGTTCAGGGGGTCTCTGTTTTTGCAGAAAGGTGTGCCTGGGAAAGGCAGGAATGGGAGATCAAGGCGCTCCAGGTTGTCCCAGAGTCAAGCCTATGCCAAGTCTGGAGCCTGGGAGCCATGGGATGCCCGGGAAAAGGGGAGCAGAGGGTCCTGATGTCCACAACAGGGGGATTCAGGGGGCCCCTGTGCAGGCTAAGGGGAGCAGGGGGGTCCCGGTGCTGGCAGTGGCGGTTCAGGGTCCCGGTGCCGGGGGTCCCACTCGCCCCTGGCCCCCCAGGAGCGCCCTCAGCCCCAGGGCTGGAGCCATCGCGCTGCTCCTCCTCACTGCCAGTGTGATCCCAGGATGATCCCAGTAGAACTCAGTCACCCAGGAGCTGCTCCCAGGTCCTGGCATCTCCCCAGGCCTCTCTGCGTTCCGACCTGTCCCGGCTCCATCCCCGCCCCTCCCGGGGGCTGCGAGGGCTGCGGGAGAGGAGGAGGAGGAGGAGGAGGGAGGAAGAGGCGGAGCGGGGGAGGAGAGGGGGAGCCAGGCGGCTCCGGCGCTGCCTGAACTTGCAGCAGCCTCTTGTCCCCTCCTGTCAGGGAGTTGCGCAGAGCCAGAAGGTTCCCCCTGAGCCTCCTTTCCTCCAGGCTGAGCCCCCTTCCCTGCTGCCTCAGCCCCTCCTGCTGTTCCAGCCAGGGTCGGATACTAGTGCTGCAAAGAGCAATGTACAGACCTGGCATAGGTGCCTTCGTCACCACATTTTAACCTTTCATTAGTTACAGAAAGACTCTTGGGAAGCCCCAAACTGCAGTCCGTCGCTGCAGTGCCAATCTCCTTTGCAAATCCCTGCGGCCCGGCCCGCCCCGCCCGGCCCCGCACTCGGTGCCGCGGTTGCCCGGTAACCGCGCCCGGGCCCTCAGCGTCTGTGACAGCGGCGCGGCCTCAGTTGCCTGAGGGCGCGGCCCTGGCTGGGTGTGCGCAGCCTGGGCTCCTGCAGGCGGCTGCACCGGGCCATTCGCCAGGGGAACTATCGGCGTAGAGAATTGCTAAAGGTGCAGAGCATTGGCCTCTGCGAAAAGCTCCGCAGCGTGCAGAACACTGGTGTCTGCTAGGGAGTCCTGAATTTCATTTGAAGGTAAAGACCGACTAAAGTTGAACTTTTTGGTTTTGTTTCATCTGTGCTCTGAAAGAGAATGCCAAAGGGATACAGAGAATGTGATCATGCCAGTCTTCTGGCGCAGTAGTTCAGTGACATGTACACCTGAGAGGATGAACAATAAATGGACTACTGATTGTGCTTTTTTTACTGAAGAAGTGCAACATTTTCTAAAGATAGTAGTCTATACATTTTTTTCCCTATAGTAACTGCTTAAACTGCTTAAAGGTGAATGAGTTCTGTTCAAGTTTAAGTGGGTTTTTATCATCTGGGTTTTAAAATTTTTAGGGAGATGCCTCTGTATTGAGGTGCAGACGAGACCATATGCCAAAGCCAATGGTCTGGATTTTATGGAACAGTAAATGTGAGGGAGAAAGAGAGAGAAAGAAAAGAAAAAGTGGGAGTGGGATGGAGGTTGGGAAGGGGGGGAGGAGAAAGAGAGTGACAGAGAGAGATTTAGTAGAAAATATCACCATTCCATGGATCCCATTGGCCTACCATTAAATCCTCTTCTGGTCCTCTCTGTGGTGAGGTCTGGCAAAATGTAAGACTCCAGTGGATTAATGCAGATTTGGGCAAGGTGATACCTTGCTTAGGTACCTCCCAGGGGTAGGGGAAGTTGGACTCTGTCTCTTGCTACTTTCAAATAATATAAAATCTTTGGCACCCATATATCCTTTGATTCTGCCATGAGTTGGGTTCTGGATTTTCAGATTTGTTGTGTTGCTTTGCATGCCCTGCAGTCGTCTGGTGCAAGGCCTCAGGAATGGGTCTGGAGGCACTGTGGAGGTCTTAGCTGGGAGGTTTGTGTGCAAACCTGGCCTCAGCAGAAGAGTCTGTGGCTATGACTTCCCCAGCCTGAACCCAGACAGAGCTGATTTTCAGGACAGCTGCTGGGTTTGGCTTTGTTGTGGATAGGTTTTTCTCCTCAGCCTTGTGTACTTCTCCCCAGACCTGAGCTAATGAGACAATAGTATCATCTTGATCTTGTCTCAAGTTCCCTTAGGCAGCTTAACTCACAGTGCCAAGTTCCAGTCAGGAGGGGTGGGCTTGGGTGGTCGCAGCTTCTTTATACAGTTTTGTCACAATGGGCAGAAAGTCCTTTATAATGATATTTAAGCCATTAGCCATAACATTCCAGTCTCTCATTAGTCTCTCAGCTGTGAGGAGCAGCTGATAGAGCACGGGTGCTTTAGCCTAAAGAAGAGGAGGCCCACTCTAGCTATTTTTGAGTAATATTTAGGCTACAGTTTTGTCTCTTCGAACTGTTATGAATGTTCAGATTTTTAGCTCCAGGTTTCAGTATGATCTAACTTTGAATTGCACAAGGTAGCCATATAGTTCAAATAAAGTCCAACTAGTGGCCTAACTATACTAGCTACTTGCACCAAACAAGCACTTAGCTACTTTCAAGTAATGTACCATTTTTAGCACCAGAATATGCCTTGAAGCTGCCATGAATTGGGTTGTGGATTTTCAGAGTTCCATTGTTGCTCCTTCCAGTTTTGTTGAGGCATTGTCGCCTGCGACATCGTCCCTTGGAAATGGCGTCTGGATTGCCAAAGAAGACACCAACAACACCTCGTCTTTTGTCCAGGGAAGGGCTGAAGCCTCATACTGTGAGTACCCACTGTGGCTGTGTTAAGGCTGGCACTGCCCTGGTGTCCCTGCTCTCCCTGCCCCTGTTGTCCAGCAGTGCTGTGAAGCTGCAGAGCCCCTGCCCAGCCCTTTGTGCTGTGCTGCTGTTGCTGGGGATGTCCTGGTGCAATAGGGAACACTGTGGGATGCTTCAGCTGTGTCTTGCCTGGCTGTGCCAGCAGAGTCAAGTGAAACCAATGCACAGCTGAAGGCCTGAGCATGTGTTCTGTCCCTTTCCCTTTGCCACAGGAATTCCTTCTGTCAGGCTGGGCACTCACCTGTGCTGCTCTGACCATCCTGCCCTTGGGCACCTGGGCATGTGGTGGGGGGAAGCTCAAACTCTGCCCAAAGCCTTGAGAGCCACGGCTGGTCCCAGCTGGAAGAGCTTCCAAAGCAGCTGTTCTCTCCCAGCTCCTGTGTGGGCACAGATGCAGCCCTGCAGGCAGCGCTGGAGCCAGGGCCACAAAGCTCACTTGGCTGAAGATGCCCCACTGCTGAGGCTCTGTCAAGGAGATGCCTCTGTTTTCTTCTGTGGAGGGCTCTGTCAGCCCAAACAGAGAAAACAATTAACAGGGAGAACTAAAACCTGGACACATTCCTGTGCACCTCACTCTTGGTACAGTGTTCCTTTCTTGCATCTCTTGGACTCATCCAGCAGCAATATCTCCTTGCTGTGAGTTCTGAGCGTTGTGCAGGGATGGAGTTCAGGCAGTTCTGAGAGCTCCTCCCCATTCTCTGGAAAGGTCACTGCCTCAGTCCAATGAAACGTAAGAGGAAACAAATGCCCAAAGAGCAGAAATCCCCAACCATGTCCCATCCAATCATGGAGAAGGCAATGGGACAGAGCCATATGGCTGGAGTATGTGTGTTCCACTCTGTATTATTAATTGTATTAATTCACTGATGCTAAGTATTTCAGCAGGAAACCCCCAGGGCTTCCAGGAATGTCCTAGTGGCTGTGATCACAAGTTATTCAGCAGTGCCACTTGTTCAAGAAAAGCCTTTCTGAACAAGCACAACTCTGAGGCTCTAGCTGGTTTACTTTTGCCTTTCAGCTGCTTCCCTCTAAGTTCCAGAGGGAGAAGTTTCTCAGCAGGAAGAAGGAGGCCAGCACTGGGGGGAGTATTCTGCCCAGAATTGGCCCATTTCTAGACAGGAGTGAGACTCGCCCAAAGGTAGCCTTTTCCTGCTCTTTTCCTTTCTGTTTCACATGAAGTTTGAAGAGGGTGTGTGTTTGTGACAGGCTTGCCTCCAGCAAAATACCTCAGTGTCCAGGTCCTGCTGTCATTGCAAAGTGCTGGGAGTGGTGGACTGGGAGTCCTGATCTGCACTAAGCCAACACAAATACCCTCTGCTGAAGCTGCTGGGGTGTGCTGGAGTGCAGCTGCCATTGCTAAAACAAGGGGAGGAAGGCTGGGGACACAGAGACCCAAAATTGCCCTTTGCCATTCTCCTGCTGAAGGAGCCACCTCTTGCTTTGGTGTGGTCACCATCAAATGCTCGGGGTCACAGGATTCGCTGCAGAGTGGCAGCGTTGGCCTTTGAAGGCCAAGGATCTGCAGGAATTACTTCAGATTGAACACAACAAATTGCATTTCTGCTTTGGGCTGGAACAATGTGTTGGACCCTGACGGGTGTTAGATTTTGCAGGCTGCCAGATGTACAGGGGACTGGCCCTGGGCAGAGGGGAATGGATGTGCTTTGTCTGGATCAGTGCCTACTCAGAGGTGTGTTTAAAGCTGCTTTTCTGGCAGGACTAGCTTGGTATAAAGCACAGTCCAAACAGGTAGGTGACTGAGGTGGGCTGTTGAGTAGGAAATGGGAAGCAAGAGACATGGAACACAATCCAGGTAAAGGATTGTCCTGGAGAGGAGCCTTGGGAACACCTCAGGGAAGGGCACAGCTAAGGGACAGTGTGCTGCAGCCACTCCCTTCAGCAGAATGTGTCTGCTGTGAAGTCACAGAGGAGACCTGCTTGTGTCTCTGCAGTGACAGCAGTGTGGCTGGAGAAGGCAGAGAAAGCAGGGCAGAGTTTTCTCCAAGCAATGTCTCTGCTCCAGAAGCATTTGCTGTTGTCGTGTCATTCCAGACGTGCCTCTAGAATGGCATGAAATAAGATCGCAGTAATGACAAGAAAGCACCCATTTAAAGGCCACTGAAAAAGGAGATACCAACTCTACTTTTACCCAAGTTGCTGAGAAAATAACTGAAACTTATCCTCATTCAGCATTCACCTCACTTGTCTTTTTATTTTCAGCTCATTTGTCTTTTTATTTTTGCCTTTTCCTCTCTTTGGAACACACTAACTTTTAAATACAATGAAAAGGAACAAAATCATCAAAGCAAAGGAAAAGTGTTTCTTAGTAAGGATTCAGCTGAGCTGGGGCTGTCTCCCTCCCTGAGAGCCAAGCGCACACACACACCCTCTGAGAAAATGGCAATCTTTGTATCCCCTTTGTACCCGGCTGGGGCGGTCCCTGTGCCCTTTGCCATTGGATGGGTACTCAGGATCTTCCATTCTCTACTGAGCACCAACTTTTCTGTGCCCTCCCTTCTCATCCTCCTTCCTTTTGGTCAGGTCTTCAACCCTGTCCCTCTCACTGTGACACTCAACAAACCAACCTGAACAAATGCAAACCAGAAATAACACACAGAACCAACAAATTCCATTCTTTTGCTTAATAACCTTTTGGCTTCAGCCAAGTGTCACCTCATCTCTCAAACCTCCTCTGGTCCTGTGCTCTTCTTACTGATGTCTAAGTTGTAGAGCAAAAAAGAGATTTGCAGTTGTGTGGGCCTTGGTTTCCCTGTCTCAGAGTAAAAGACATCCCAAATCCTTTCCCATGGAGTCTCCTGTAAATTCATGGGTTTTACTTACTCCATGAGTGCTCAGTCAGTGCCCCAGAGCTCTGTGACGACGTGGGCACAGGGCTGTATTTTAGGAAAGTGCTGCCTGGCATTCTGGAGAAAGAGACCTGGAGAAATCCATGCCAGAAAAGCAGCTTGGCTTGAGCCTGCTCTGTGTGGCCAAGCAGCTGTGGATCAGCTCAGAGCAGAGGTGGGTGAGCCCCTGTTTGCCCAGTGTGGGCTGGGCAGATGTGCTCCCCCAGAGTCTGTACTTCACTGGGGATCAGTGGAAGATTCTCCTGCATGAACCTTCCTCCCAGCAGCTGAAGCTCTCCCTGCTCTCTCTCCTCTCCAGCTGCCGTCAGCTGCCCCGAAACAGAGCTGGTTTGGGGTTTCCCCACCAGAGCTGGTATTTCAGAACTTCGTCGCTCGGGAGGTCTCTGAAATGGTGCTGTCTCTCATGAATAAGGACAAGGTAAGTGCTGGCACCCAGAGCTTTAACACTGTGCTGGAAGAGGAGAGTGCTGTCATTCCCTCAGTGTACAGCAAAGCAAGTTATCTGCTGCAGCACATGCAGAAGAAAATGTCTCAGCACCTTGTTCTGCAAGATGGTGGAAATCTTCCTGTGCTGGGAATTGTGCCCAGATTTTGGCCAGGCGTTGATGGTGTCTATCCCAAAGGAGTTTCCTTCTCTCGAAAGCTCTGGATTGACAGGAATGTTGAGGGCTGTACAGTTCTTACCTGCTCTCATGCTTTGCCTTGGGTCTATAGCACACCCTGTGTGTCCTTGGTTATTCTTGGCTCCTGGTAGGAATCTCTGCCTCTCTCAACCAGTTTGGCTCCCTTGATGCAGTTCACAGGCAAAGCTCAGGGGCTGAGCCTTCTGCACTTTATGCTGGAATCACTTCTCATTAATGGCATTGGCCCTGCAGGAACCGTGTTCTGCAAGAGCCCTGCAATCAGAGTGATGGAGCAGAAGCAGTGAGAGGCCTTTAGGTGCCACTTGAGGCTCCTGCTCAGCTTCATCCAGCTCTGCTCAGCTTTTCCAAAAGCAACACGGTGCTCTGCTTTCCCTTTGCAGAAGCACAGCACATCCAAAGCCATGTGCTCCTGGAGGTTTCCACCTTCACCTGAAGAAATTGGGATTGTTTTGCAGTTTCCCAAGAGAGCTGAGAGGGAAAAAGTTGAAAAATGTCAGTTGTGTTCCACTGTAAAGAGGAAAACTTGAGACCATTTGAATTTCAGTCAGGGAAACATTTTCTCAAGTGAGGCTTGTGCCAAGAGTGGGCTGGTGGGAGGAGACAGGAGGGAGTCCAAATCATCTGGTTTAGACTTTTGGAGAGCATTTTGGTGCTCAGGGGTTGATGATATCAGTGTGTTAGAAAATGCATGTGTGCTGTGCATGGGTACCCCAGAGGGCAGAACCTGGCCTCCTGGCTGCAGGCAGGAATGCCCAGCAGCCCAGCTTGCCTTCACAGGCAGCAGGAAGCCCTGGAGAGCCAAGATTGGCTTTTCATACTGGAACCACACTGTCAGTCAGTGCTGGTCCTGTTTCTCCAGGCAGAAAATGCCTCTGAAGCCCCATGGTCAATAGACACCGCCTGTCTCTGTTTCTGTCATTGTTGGCAAGCTGGTTGCTCTCATGGTTTTATGATTCTTCCTTGCTGCTTTACTGCCCATTTAAATTCTCTTTGCCATCTCCTTGTTTTAGGGATTGTCTTGCTGTGTTCATTCCTTCTTTTGCTTTTCAGGTTTGCTTTTATTCCCAGTAAGACCACAGTGTTTGGTCTCCTGTCTTGCTGCTCTGCCTGCCTGACTGTATCCCCAGAAGGTCCCTACCCAAACCTGATCTGCTGGAAGGGAATTTCTTCCTTGCCCCACAGTAATGTGCTGGCTTGCTTTTAGGTAGCACATTCCCCCTCTGGAACATGACAACTTCATGGCTGTGTGCAGGCAGAAGCCAGCAGGTTTTTTTGGCCTTGTTGAATACGCAGGTGACTTGGTTCAGATGCTGTGTCTCCATCCTGCTGGTGCTGACCTGCTCGGCCCTTCCTTCCCAGCAGGCACTGCCCTACTGCCCCTGGCCAAAACGCTGGAGCCAGAGAGAAGGGATTCAAGTTCAGCCTTGTGAATGATGTGCCTGTGCCTGCTCAGCTGAAAGTGCTTTGGAAAAGGGGCAAGGGAGGGATGGTAGCAGGGCATGGACAGGTCTCCTCTCGTCCTGTTTCCACAAGTGGCAAAATCAAATTTCATGTCTTTGCTGCAGTTTCTTCACGTGGTGAAGCTCTCCATGGAGAGCTCACCTTACTTCCAGCTGGTGAGCTCCAGCGATGCGTACCGTGCCGTGCCGCCGGGCGCCTCTGCCCCTGTGCGCATCCGCTTCACCCCCAGCAAGAACAAGGTGAGGCTGGAGGAGCCACAGCACACAATGATCTCCACAGCCATTGTTTTCCCTGCACTCTGGCTCCAGCCCATTGCATGCTGTGAGCTGGGCTCCAGGCGTGGGCAGGCAGCCTGCAGCCAGTCACACCTTGGCACTGCTGGCAGGCACTGCAGCCAGGCCTGAGAGGCTCTGCTTCCCCTCCCTGCACATTGCTGAGCATTGCCAAGGGAAGATGCACAGGAAACAGGATGAAAATGACAGAGGGCTGCTGATAGATGTTGGGCCATCTCTAGGTGCAGTGGAAGGGGTTTCATTCTGATGGAAAACACCAGAGGAACAAAGAGGTCAGAGAGCTTTCCTCCTTCCTGGACTGCCAACAGCTTCCCTGCCTGCCCCTGGGCTGGAGCAAAGCCGGTGCTTTTTCACTCCCTCTGTTGTGCAGCCTTGCAGCTGTGCTGTCCCAGAGCACAAGTGAGCATGGCACAGCTGCAGGGCCAGGGCAGAGGATGTGCTGTGCCTGTGAGCCCGGCCTGGCACAGGCACACTGGGCTCTGGGTGCCCTTGGTCAGCAGGAGATTGCTGAGCTGCAGGGGACTTGAACACCTGCCTGAAGGAGCTGGTGTAGGGCAGGTACAAGCTGCAGGCAGAGCTGTGAGCCCAGAGCCCGTGGCAGTGACACTGCTGGGGCTCTGTCTTCATGCCTGTCGCTGTGCTTGCTCTGTCAGCTGGCACCCATTCCGTGCCAAAAGTGCTTTTGTGGGGAGGTTTGAACGGCAGTACTGAGGCCCTGGCAAGTCTGATCTTAGTGCTGGGATCTGGAGGGTTCATGTTCTGATCTGGAGGCTTGTTCATACAGAAGGGTTGAGGGCATGCATGGAAGGGAGGAAGCCTGGCAGGGAAACAAAGAGAGGCCCTTTCCAACAGCATCCTGCTACCTCTTAGCACTGTTCTTCTCCTGACTTGGTTGGACAGGCAAAGTTAGAGGGGAGTTGTGAGCCAACTGATGTTTCTGCACCAGGCCAGAGGTGCAGGATGTCTTTGGGTGCAGCTGTTTTCTCCTCTTCCTTTTGCTGCTTAGAGTCAGTTGAACACTTTGTCCTATTCTCAGACAGTGGGAATATAGAAGCCTAAAGAGCAATGTCCTGTGTTCCCCAGCTCCATGCTGCTTAGAAGGGGCTTAGGAATTCTTTAACATCATTTAAGTTTAGAGTAGGAATGATGGTGGCCTAGGGCTGTTATCTGTATGAGCCAAGTGACACAAGAGCTGAATGCCACTGAGACAGATTTTGCAAAGTGCACTGGTGCCTTTAAAATGTGACATAGTAGTAGAACTTAGTGTTCATTTGAGGGTGCAATAGGTAAATGGATGCTCTTGAAGGGGTATAGGAAATGGTTTTTCTTCTGCCATGGGGATGGCACTAAATGTCCTGTGCTGAGCCAGTTTCTTTTCCTGCAGGATTATTGCCACGAGCTGGTGTGCCTCACTGCAAGGGAAAGGATCGTTGTGCCAATTCGGGCCATTGGTGCCCGAGCTGTGCTGGACTTCCCTGCCCAGCTGGACTTCTCCAAGTGTCCCGTCAAGGTCAGCGCCCAGCAGACTCGGCTGGTGCGCAATGTCGGTGCCCGGGCAGCTCGGTACCAGCTGAGCACCCAGAGGTGAGGCAGCTCATCTGTCCCTGTGCAAACACCTTTGGGTGAGAGCGGAGTTGGGAAAGAGCTACAGACGGAACCAAGCATCGGATCTGCTGCCCTGCAGCCTGGCTGGAAGTGAGCAGGATGGAAGGCATCTGCTCTTGCTTTCAGTGGCCTTGGAGCTTTCTCTGTCCCAGATTCCCTGGAGGCTGCTGGAACATGTTGGGAGCTGGCTTGCACCCTGCTGAGCACAAGCAGCTTCTGAAATGCTTCCTCAGCACTGTCAGCCAAACAGAGCCATTCTCTGGGAGGCCACAGGCACGTGGCTTTGCAGTGGTCCTGGAGGGGGCCTCTGGAAATCATCTGAGCAAACACACTGCTCAAAGCAAGAGCAGTGTCTGGGGGTTGCAAGGTGCCATTGGGAGACATGGACCTGTCTTTAGATGCCATACAAGCAAACAAACATGTCAATGGACCTAGTTATAAAAGCAGAAGAAAACAACCTTTTTAAAACCCCTCCATACCTTATCTTTTCTGCCTGTCAGGTGCAGCAGTGATTCATTGAGAGGATGGATCTAACAGGATGAGAAGTGTCTTAAGGAGCAGCTCACAATTAACAGAGAAAAGCCCAAAATTTAGCTTTCCAGGCCTATCTCTTGGCAGTGATTTTCCTTTGGTTCTTACAGTGTCAGGGATGTCTCCTTCACAGCTCTTCTAGCTGTGGGCTCAGGGAACAATTTAGTGGTGTTGGCTGAAATTCAGAGGAGTTACGTTTAGCTGTGGAGCTTGTGTCTTTGGGTCTTGGGGAGCCAGGTGTGTGTGAGAGATGAGTGCTACAGCAGGAACAGAGGAGTCTGGTGGGTACCGCCCAGGGATTGAAGAGATGCGGGGGCTGATTTGCACTCAGTTTTTCAGTGCTGACGGCTGAGTCCTGAACTTGGCTGGATCCTCTTCTCCTGATAATTTGAAAAGAAGAAGACACCTTCTTTCTCAGGCAAGCCCTGAAGTCATCCCTGGAATGTTATTCCCATCCTGCCACCTGAAGGCAGGAGCATGTAACATGGGGCAGGAGTGGGAAGGGAATGGAATGGAAGGTAGTGCTGAAGCGTGGCCAGGGATTCCCCTAACTGGCAGCTTCTCTATTGTGGTGAAATTTCTGGCCAAAGACTAAGAACAGAATGCTGTGCCTTGCCCCCAGCAGGCCCTGATCCCCCCAGCCCCAGCAGAGCTGCAGCCGTGCTGGCATCAGCCCCGGGGCAGATGCAGGAGCACGAGCACTGATCTGGCTCTGGGGCTGCTGGGGCCTTGTCTTTCCTCCCCTCCCTCCAAAGTCTCACGTCCAGCACATGAACATTGCTGGCCCAAGGCTTCTCCATCAGCCAGCAGTGATGTTCTCACCAGTGGCAATGGGAACAGGTCAGCCCATAATTACAGCAAGAGGTCCTTAATGAGCAGAACCTGAAGTGAGTTCATCAGCTGTTACTACTGACATGAACAAAGTTCAGCTTGGCAGATGTTCTCTTTGTTTCTGTGTGTGATGCATTCATCAGCAAAGTCCCCAGAACACATTTGAAGTGACAGATTGACCAGCAAGAAAGCACCAGGGCCAGGAACTTTTGTTTCCTCACTGGGGCTGTAGAAGGGCACAAAGCCCAGCAGCTGCTGGGCAGAAGCACATTTCCCATGAGCTGTCCCTGAGCATCAAAGCACAGAGTCTTGTGCCTTTAACCGAGCCATTGCCTGCTCTGTCCTCGGCCTCCAGGGGCAGCGTCACTGCACCGAGTTTACACTTCGACCTGGCTGAGCTCGACTTCGGGGACATCTCCTTTGGTGAGTGTTCCCTGGGCTGGGACACAGCCTCAGGGCTCTGTGCCTTCCAACAGAAAAGCATCCCTCACTCCTGCTCTTCCCCAGCAGCCTCTTCAGGCTGTGAACTGCAGGGCTGCTGCTGCTGCTGCTGCCTCAGGGGGCATTTTGCCATTGTGAGATCCAATGGAAGCAAGGAATAGGAAGGCAGTATTTTCTGGTGTCTCTGTGCTGCTTTAAAAGACAGATGTCTGCCAAGGAAGGTGGGAATCTTGCTGCAATGGAAAGATGAGCCCCTCCCTCCAAATGATTATCCCTTTGAAATGACAGGGCTCCCAGGCAAAACTGTGGGAAAAGGAATAACAGTTCTTTGCTAGACTATCTCAGGAGAGCACAGACAAGACAAGAACAGACATCTCCCAGATGCCAAGTCCTGTTTTTCCCCTTTGGTGGAGTTGTGGTCACAGCAGGAGGAGCTGTGGGCTCTGGCAGGGCAGTGATCCCCCCCCAGCCGGTGCGGGAAGAGAAGGGAAGGGAAGGAGGAAATGCTCCTTTTGCACAGCCCCAGAGGGCAGGGGGATGTGGGCAGTGCCCAGCAGCAGCAGCAGCAGCAGCAGCGGGGCAGGCAGGCAGGGTCGGTGCCAGCGCTGAGCTGCAGCCAGGGCAGCCCCGGGCCAAGCACAAACCTCCCGCAGCAGCAGCGGCCGAGCTGCGACCCCGGAGCGGGAGGAAGGGAAGCTCCGCTCCCTGCCCAGCCTCAGCTCCCACTGCACAGCCGCCCACGGCATCACGCCACAACTGCCAAAAAACCCCAAGGGAAAAGCCCAGCCCAGGGCCAAAACCCCCCAGAACCTCCCAGAACCGCTATCCCCCTTCCCAGACCAAGGGCAACATTCACTGCCAAGCCTAAACCCAGAACAATGAAGTTCATGAACTTCTGAAGGAAACTCATTGCCTTTTTTGAGCTGCTTCTTCCCCAGCCTGCATCACCACGGAGGCGCTTGTCAAGTTGCCTTTGGAAGGAATGAAACACGAAAGGCAAGAGATGGAAATATGGGTCTGAAGCAGGAGATTCAGATCCTGCTGAATCCAATTTCATTCCTAAGGGCTCTTGGGCTGAAGGCAGCTGTTGTATCTTTGCTTCTTTGTAACTGTTGACTGTTGTCTGCATGTGCTGGCCTCAGTCTCGTTGGAGGTTTTGACATCTGGGTTTGTCCTTTTTGTGCCTCTCTTGCCTCCCTGCTGGAGTCCCTGCTGGAGCTGGCAGTGGTCACTTGGATGGGCACAGAGAAGCTCTGGGCTGCAGCTGCAGTTGTTTTTTCTCCCCATCTGTGTCCCAGTGACTCTTGGTGAGCAGGCCTGGGGAGAAGTCTCCTCCCCACAGAGCTGGTCAGCCCAGCCAGATGTGCAGTGCAGAGCAGGCTGTGGCTGCTCTGCGCGCTCTGCAGGACATCCCCACTATGAGTGGCTGTATCTCTGGCTTTGCAGGATGGAAAGCAAATCTCAGAGCCAAAGTGGGGTGAAGCCTTGCAGGCAGCACTCTCAGTGAGCAGCATGGCTGTGATGTCCCTGTTTGTGGGCTGAGGTGGGACCTGGTTCCTAATTGCTAATCTCAAAGCAAGGCTTGGCTGTGTCCCCAGTTGAGTGGGCTCTGAGCTGTCACGTGCTCAGTCTGTTTGGCCCAAAGCAAGAGATGCCTTAAGGGTCCTGCAGAGAGAAGCTGCATTAGGGTGCTTTGCATCACGTTCTAGTTCCTGATTCCATCCTCATTTTCTTTCGCTGTAGCTTCTTCTCACTGACAACTCACTCTTTATATGTCTTGAAAAAGGTGGGAGTGTTGGCAGGCTGAGCAGGGAATTGGACAGCTTGAATTCTCAGAGTAAATGCTGGGTCTGGGTGCACACTCATCACTGAGAGAGAACTGGTGCTGGTTTGGGGCAGGTGAGGGAGCTGGTCCCCATCCCAAAGAGAGAAGCTTGCAGTGTTCAGCAGGGCTAGGAGTGGGCATTTTCAAGGCTGCAGTCTGGAATCTGTGTCAAAGGGAACTAAGTGACGATTAATTCCTCATGCAGCTTCTAGGTGAGCTGTAGTATCTTGCCCCCAGGATCATGCCCTGCTGGGTGCCTGAATGGATATTTGTGTCCTTGCCCAGGCTTTCCCTACACGCAGCGCTGCCGCCTCACCAACAGCTCCGCGGTGCCCCTGGCGTTCCAGCTCCGCATGTCGGACGATGGCACACAGCCAGCTGTGGACAGCGTGGATCAGATCCGCAGGGACACCGACCCGGCCTGGAGCAAGGGAATCCATTTCCATGTGGAGCCCAGGGAGTTCACCATGAATCCCAGCCAAGGCACCATCCTCCCCCAGGGACACCAGGACATCGAGGTACGGCAAGAGCCCAGCCACTGACACCGCAGCACCAGGGCTGGAGCTGCACTGCAGGGTGGGAGGGCTTTAGCTCTGGTGCCAGCTTGGAGCATCCTGGCACTGAGAGATCTGCACTGCTGGGAGGCCTCTGCTGGCTGGCTTACTCGGGATGTTCCTCAGGGAGCACTGTTTGCTTTCCAAAATCATATGCTGAGCTCACAGACCTTATGGCCAAGGCCTGAAGCCATTCTTGTGTTTTTGAGAGCGATTGATTTGATTGCAACGGGGCAGAGCAAGGATGAGGGCAGAAGGTGGCTGTTAGAGAGATGTCATTGTATAAAGCAGTTAGCTTTTCTTCTTGGTTTCTTTTCCCTCCTCCTGGGGAGCAGAATGATTTGTGTTCACTGCAGGAAGCTCCAGTGGAGACAAAAAATCTGCAGCCATGTGTAGCGGTTCAAATTTATTGTATTGATTCCTTGTTAAGTGGTTTGTTCTGTTGTACCCCGTGTTCTCCCTGAGTTGGTTTACCCCTGGGTTTTACCCTCCCACAAAGCTGTCCCTCATGCCATTCCCTGCCCCTTGTTCCAGCTCTTTCCCTGCCTGTCAAACCCAGCCCCTTTTGTTCCCCAACCTTCTTTGCCAATTTAACCTGGAGCCAATCCCTGTCTGCAACACCCCTTTGGAATTCCCCTATTCCTGGAGGCCCCATTGGCCCATGTGAGCCATCCTCCCCACCCTCCTACCCAAAGTGGCCCCAGACACTTGATGTAATCCCCTCAGTGCTCTGCTGAGGATTCTCTTTTGGTTTGCTGTTTGTATCCACCCCCTGCTTTGTGTCTGTACAAAATTCCTTGCACCGGAGTGTCCAGGGCTCTTTTGGCTCTGATCCTTTTGCTTGGAATAAACCCTTCCTTGTGGAACTTCAAGACAGAGATCCTTCTCCTTTCTTCTCTGCCTGGTCCCGTTGGTGGCTTGGCTCTTGCAGTGTTGAGCAAGAGGCTCTGAGGGTTCTGCCTGTGGTCAATGCCCAGCCTGGGGCAGTTCTGAGGATTCTGCCTGTGGTCAATGCCCAGCCTGGGGCAGTTCTGAGGATTCTGCCTCTGGTCAATGCCCACCCCAGCACAGTTCCCCACTCCTGGCTTGGGGCTGGAGTTCTCAGAGCCAGCCTGGGCTCGGGGTCCCAGGGCAGCCATGAACTGCCCAGCACCTGCTGGGCCACACTTTGCCCTCAGCCTCCTGCTGTAAAGCTGAACTCATTGTGGTCAAGTCAGATTTCCTCTGCATGGATGTCTTTGTAGTCAGATGAGCAATTGGCCCCTTAATTTGAATGCAGTGGTGCATGGAGCTGTAGTCTAATGTTTTAATGTAGCTGTCCTGTGCCCTGATAGCACGGTGTGTTTAACAAATCTGGTATTGCCAGAAGGCTTTTGTTACTCTGAGACTGTGCTCTACATATGGAGCAGCAGAAGAATGAAGGGCAAATCCTCCCTCAGGAACTGGAGGATATCACCCGTGGGTAATGAGCTTTTGGAAGGAAGAATTGACTGTTCTTCTCTTCCACCAGGTGACCCTGTGCTCCAACACAGTGATGGAGTTCTACCGGAGATTGCTGGTGGACCTGGAGGGTATTGGCAAGGGAGTGGCAGCCCTGATCATCACAGCCAGGTACCAGCCCTTGCCTGGCCTCCCGCAGGCACTGCCTTGCCCAGGCTGTGCTGGCTGCAGCTGCCAAGGAGAAGTGCTGCTGAATGCCCTCATGTTGTGCCAGCTGGACACGAGAACAGCAGTGCTTGGGCCGCAGCCCATGGTGAAAAGCACGTTTGCTCACAGCTCAGCATGGTCCTGGGCCCTCTTCTAAAGGCACCAGGAATGATATCATTGATTGGCCTTGTTTTTGGTGCTTGAGGTGGAACAAATTTCCCAAGGGCCTCCTCTCCTTCAGGCTGCAAGAGGTGGGGTTGTGCTGGTTGTGAGCACCGTGCACTGGTTTGGGCCACACCAAGCAGCTGCTGAGAGTCAGGCTCTGGCTCTGTCTGTGGGGGCACATGGCAGGGGGGAAGTGGCTCCCAGCAAGAGTGGGGAGGGCAAGGTCTGACAAGGGGAAAGCAGCCCTTGATGTGGCAGGTCAGCTCCAGTTTTTGTCCTTCCCTCTGCTTCCCATTTTGACCTTTAATGTTGTCAGAGTTGAGACCAAAAGTCGTTGTTGCTGCAGCAGAATTCCATGCTGCTGTGCTGCTGTGGGTGTCAGTGTGATGCCCAGAGGGATGCAGCTCCCTGGTGCTGTTCCCTGTGCCAGGCAGAGCCATCCAGGCAGTGCCTGGGCTGCCATTGTGTACAGCAGGTGGAGCTGGGGCCAGGCAGTGCCTGGAGCTGTGCAGTGAAGGAGCCAGGGAGCTGCAGGGCCTGGCAGGGGCTGATCAGCCCCTCTGTGGGGCAGCTGCTGTCTCGTGCCCTCCAGGGCTGGGGCAAAGAGCTGAGTTCTCAGGCAGGGCAACAGCACCATGGCAGAGAAGGGAGTCATTTTTACTGAGACCCTGGAGCTGTGTGTTCCTTGAGCCTTAGGGAGCACTGATCCTTGTTGGGAAGGCTCCCCCAGAGCTCGTGGGTCACTGGGACTCTTCCAGGAGTCCTTGCAAGCCTTCTTGTGTAAAGGAGGGGCTGAGGCAGCTGTGGGGCAAAGTGCTCTGCCTGGGGCACTTGGCAGCCTCTGGGTGCTGCCTCTCAGGGTTTGCCCCTCCTTGACAAGACATGTTGGAGTGGGAAGAGGTAGAAGGCAATTTATCCCTGTAGGGCTCTTCAATGTGCATTTGACAGTGACCAATGTGTTCTGCTCCATTTCACAATCTTTGGGGGTAGGCATTCTCCATTCTCTCAGTATCTCTGATTGTCCTGGGGTCATCTCTTTGCCCAGATGTCTCGTTCCTGAGCTCCAAGTGTCCCCCCAAGTGCTGCTGTGTGATGAGTGCCACCTGAAGGTGCCCTATGAGAGGAAGATCCTCATTAGGAATCCCAGCCACCTTCCTGGCTGCTACGGGCTTATTCCCCAGGTTTGGCATCACATCCACCTCCTCCTATCAAGTATTCCTGAGGAGATTATTAGGGGGAAAAAGGGTTTGGATAAGACCTTGCTGGTTTCTAATCAGTCCTAAAGATCTGCTGAGAACAGGATCCTACCCAACTGTAAACTTTAGGAGGCAGTTTAAGCTCCTGAGGAAACAGTTGATGTTCTAGTCCTCAGGGTGTTTTCCTGTGGGAGATCTTAGAGGGTTGTGAAAAGCTGCTGCACCCACAGACACCAGTGCCTGTGCTGGCAGCCTCCTTGCAGGATGCCCTGGGAGTGCTTACCCTACAATTCTTGCATCTTGTTTGTGCCTTTGACCTTTGTCCTGGGGAGTTTTAAAGGTGTGTGTAAGTTGCTGTTGTGGTGGATGTTAAGGAGCCTAAAGTTTCTTGAGAGGTCCCTCTGAATCTGCGTTTCATTGTGTCCCTTCCAGAAACGCAAGGAGGACTCTGCTGTGCTCTACTCCAGCCCCAAGCCCTGTGGGATTGTGCAGCCCCAGAGCACAGCAGAGATCCCAGTTGTGGTGGCAGTGCAGGCCCTGGGCACTCATCGCACCAACATTCTCATCGGCGTGTTCGGGGATGAGAGAAACCCCCTGGTGAGGGCAAGGGGAGATGTGAGCCTGTGTGCAGCTGCTCCTGGCAGGGTGCACAGGGACAGGGATTGTGCTGGGGAAAACAGGCACAGGCTGCTGGGGAGAAGGACAGGAGGGATGGGGGCACAAACAGCTCCTGCCTTAGAGGTGGGAATCTCAGTGTCTGACACAGAATGGAGTTGGGCGAAGCTGGAATCCAGGGGCATTTGAGTTCATTATTCTTTCAAATGCTGTTAACTTTGGAAACATCTGTTTGAAAATGTCATCTCTCTGAGCACAAAAGAGGATGTCAAAAGTCTTCTAGGAACCTTGAGCTTTCTGTAAAAGAAAGGAAAGCTGGCATTTGAAGACTGGTTGAAAGGATTGAAACTTCGATTAAAACATATGGAAATGGCAATGCCAAATTCCTTGGATGGCACCAAACATCTGAACCTGGGCCATTGTGGCACTGCCTGTAAATCAGTGAACAGGAAGGAAAGGCAATGCAGGCTGTGCCAGGGAGCCTGAAGTTTGACCAAACAGTTGCTTTTAACTATCAGGCTGCTTCTCTTAAAGAGGAGGGTTTCTCCCCACCAGAAGAACCAGTTGTTTAACTGTCAGGCTGGTCTTACCTAGAGATTTTTTGCAAAGATTAAAGCTTTGGGCCAATAATTTTTAGTTTGAAAGGTTCTCTTACCTTAATCCTTTTTGATTTGGAGGTGAACATGTAATTTTCTTTTTCCCCAAAAGCCCAGCATTTCAGCTGGAGAGTGGTAGCTGTCCCTAAAGAAATAACTTGAGCAGGGTTGAGCTGTTGAAGGTTTTTTAGGTTTCTCTGTTGTGGTTTGTTTTGGGTTTTTTAAAATCTTTCTTGCTTGCTTCCTGGAACAGAGGGCACAATTATGGAGCTCAGGACAGCTGGCAGAAATCTCCCCAAGCCCAAGGCTGGCAGAGCTTGGCAGGATCCCAGCACCACAGCCTGTGTATGTATGGATGGAAAGATGGATGGATGGATGGATGGATGGATGGATGGATGGATGGATGGGGAATGCGACCTGAGTCACCTGGGAGTGTTGTAAAATGTCAACCAATCCCCCAGCGGTGTCAGGGGAACATTCCTGATAAATCCCAGGTGGAGCTGCAGAGTTTCTGGCCTTGGGCACTGGGGGGGCTGTGCTGGCTGGGCACTGGCTGGGTCTGCTCCTCGTGTCTCAAATCTCACCTTTTTGCTGCCTTCTCTGTCTTTTCCTCTCCCACTGTGCTTTTTGCATCCCCACCAGGTGTAAATGCCTGTCCTCTCTAGTTGCTCAATGCAAGCAGGTACAGCTGCTGCAGCACCTCAGTGTCATCCCTGGGCTGCCTTTAGAACAGACCTGCCCCAGCCTGGATTGGGAAGGGCTGGATCAAACCATTTCTCAGTTCAACGTGCGAGCACTCAGCCAGGGGCTGCATCCTGGCCAGGAGCTGCTCGTGCAGGTGTCCCTCCCTCCGTCCCACTGCAGGTCCCTGTTCATAGTTATTTATTTTCCAGAGATGAGCTCCACCCACCTAAATTCAAACCCCAGCCACCGAAGGAGAGAAGAACCAGTCTGGATTGTGCAGCAACTGGATGGAGGCACTTCAGGACTGGACAGGAGGAGGCAGCCAGAGCCCTGAAAGAAGTGCAGGATTTTACCCACTCTTCAGGAGCAGAGGTGGATTTTCTTGTGCACCTACTGCTTGCTTTGCCTCCCCAGCCTGCCAGCACCAAGTCCTGCTCATGCTGAGCTCCCTTTTTGCTGCCCTGCTATGCTGTGCCCTGACAGTGGGCTGGGCAGCAGGGCCAGTGGCTGGACATGGGCTGAGGGAGAGGTAGAAATAGGAGAGTTTTCCTTGGAGAAGCTGACTCAGATCCTACAGGCCTGTGCTGAGTGTGGGATTTTTTGCCTTGTTTCCTTCCCAATGTAAGATGAGGCTTTTCTCTGCATTATAATGGTAACACCTCCAGCTTCCCTCCCAGAGCAAGCTGGGGTGATCCTGATCTCCATGGAGCCTCTTCCCAAGGCAGCCAGACTCCCTGTTTGCAGGGCTCTGCTTTCACCCAGAGCTGCTATTGCACTGCTGGCCCTGGAGCTGTCTGACAAAGGGAGACTTTGCAGAGGGGCTGTCTCTTCCTCCCAGCATAGAAAATGGCTTGTTTTTTGGGTGCCAGCACCAACTGCTGAGCACCCTCACCTCCCTCGAGGCTTGGAGGGATTCAGGTGCTCCCTGGACGTTGCGCACACTCCCCTGGGAGCGGAGAAGGCAAGAGGGAATCTGTCTCCCGTGCCCATTGTCAGTGTGGCAAGCAGGGCTGGAGCTGCCAGTGCCACTGGGGGCCCTCAGCATTGGCCACAGAGGGGCCTCCCATCCCTGCAGGCCCATCACAAAGTGCTGCCGGAGCAGCTGCTTGTTGGAGAGGCCGTGCAGGACACGTTGCAGGGCTGTCCAAGGACGCTGTGCGGCACCTGTGGAGGGCACTGCTCCCCCTGGAACTCCTCAGGTGCTCCATAGGAAATTTTTGCAGGAGCTTTTGCTGTAGCACCTTTAGAAAGAAGCATTTAAATCAGAGAGAGAGGGGAAGAGCCTCAGGAGTCAGATGAGCTGGGCTGGACTCCTTCCCTCAGCTCCAAGAGCTCTCACTCTTGAGTCTCCTCCTTTTCTGAAAGCAGGAAGTTTTGAAACTTTTTAAAGGCAAGTTGGGCATCAGAGAGAATTTCTACTGCCAGGAGCCATCCCAGTTCACTTTCATGTCATGTACTAATTAATGCATTGAGCTGTGAGTATGGGAGAAGATTTTCCCCATGGTCCCTGCACTGGTCAGTGGCATGGATGCAGGATGAGGTGAGGGTGATTCTGGCAGTGTTTGGGGAATAGGCCCCTCTGGCTACAGCTGCACTTTGCTCCAAGATGCTCCATTGGATCCATTTCCATGCTCAACACCTCAATCTCTCCTGTCTTCCATCCAGGCTTTCAATATCCTGCCACTGCCAGGTGTGCTGCAGCCAGGAGAGAGCCAGCAGGTCTCCTCCACCTTCTCTGGCAACCTCAACACCACCTGCAATGTCCCGGAGCTGTGCCACATGGAGGGAGGCTCCACCTCCGAGGTGCTGGTGCCCAGGGCGGCCTCACGTGTCAGCTCCTCCCTGAGCCCCCAGGAGATCAACTGTGGCTCACAGGCCCCTCTCAGGGACAGGTGAGTCAGCCTTCCGTGGGTTCCTGCTCTGCCATGGGTTATTGTCCCTGCAGGGCTTCCCTGCTCCAAGGCCTCTGAGCTCAGAGGAGCTGCAGAGCAAAGGCCAGCAGCAACACAGGGATGGCTACTCTGAGCTCCCTGGCTGCCAAGAGAGGAAGGACCTTCTTCTGTTGAGACAGAACATCTTCTCTATTTGAGTTCTGAGCCCTGCTGGCTTAGCTGCTGTCTGCAGAGAGCTGGGCTCTGGGCTTGCCTTGGCACCACCTCTAGAGGTGTCTTGAAGTCCATGGTGTTGAGTGGCATCTTCTTCATCATCTGCCTTCTTCACCAGAACAGTGGGATTGTGGTATGGGCAGGCGTGGGGCACAGAGCAAACCTTGCTTTGGGTCCTGCTCCTGCCACAGATGAAGTCCTTGCACTGCTGATCTGCCAGGGTTCTCCTTATGGTGGCGCAGCAGCCAGAAAAGCTCCTGTCCTTTAGGCTCCCCTGCAGCTGCAGCCGTAGGCAAGCACAGGAGAAGCTCAGCTCCAGCAAGGCAGCCCAGCTCAGGACACACAGGCACAAGTGTGGAGCTGGGAGTGGAGGCTGCTTAAAGCAAGCCTGTGCAGCAGGACTTCTTCAGGCCAGGCTGAAGTTGGTTTCATGGGGAGGAGATGGATGAGGCTGCTTCCAATGGTTTCCATGGCAGCCAGCACTGGTTTGCTTGGTCCCAGCTGGGTTCCAGCAGGAAATCTGCCTGACAAGAGCCTGTCTTGCAGGAGAGGGGTTCCTGCAGCCTTTGCTTTCTGACTGATAGGATTGTTCTCATGAAGGAGCAGGCTAGGAGTCATTAAAACCGAAGATCACGGACAGAGACTCTAACTAATTAAAGTTAGATTGTGGGATGTTTAATAACACCGGCGGGCGGCACCAGAGCCGTCCCTAAAAGGCATGACCACGCTGTCCAAGGTTCTTTGCCCTCTCCTTATTTCCCAAGATCTTACATACAATACATCTGCACAACCCCAGCACCTCCCATCCCTGCTCTGTATTCAAATGAGGTCATTGGTCCTTCACTCCTGTGCAATTCTTCCCTTGAATTGGGTCAATGGTCTCGAATTGGGTCAGTGGTCTTAAGGGATGAAGTCAGGAATATCTTCATCAGATCTCTGTGACCCTCTGGCACCATCCAAGGTCCCCAACTTAGTGATTGATTGACATCAAGCCCAGGTGCTAACTATTGTTCTCCTGGTTTCAAGATGTTCTTATAACAGTTCACTTCCTCCACTTCCTTCTAGAAAGAAGCTCCTAATGGTATACAATAGCACAATCAGCTCCAGCTTAAGCATCTCATAATCATTAACCTATGGTCTGCCTATCTAACCTACATCCTGATGAATGGGAATTGCTTCTAACCCTCAGCTGAAATCTGAACTCTTTAAAATCATGCTTCAGCTATGCCCAGGGAGAAGGGGGCTGAATGAGCTGAGTAAGAACTGTAGGAGAGCTAAGCAGATGTCAGCAATCTGTGCTCTGCTTTAAACTGGGAAGCCAAGAGACAAAGGGCATTTCCAGGCACCAGCGCAGAGAGCTGTTGGATCAGCCTTTGGCAGGGGCTGGAGGGGTCTGGCTGTGCCTTCAGAGGGAGCTGGCATAGTCAACACCTTATGATGGCAAATCTCAGGTTTGGCTGGTCCTGGAGGTCCCCTTCCACCCATGCCCTCACTTGGGATGTTCCCAACCTCTGTGGGTTGAGGAGAATTCACGGAAATGGCCTCAGGGTCAAGGAATGAAGTGCAGGGCCAGTCAGGACTAGGGAGCCCAAGGTTCTGGTGGGACTCTCAGCCATGTTTTCTGTTTTGTCTGCAGAAGGGAGCTGAAGCAGCCAGCTCAAAAGCTTGAGCAGGAGGAGGCAAAAGCCTTAGAGGAGGAAGAGAGGAGGAAGGAGGAAGAGAGGCAGAAGAAGGGAAAGAAGAGTATCTCTGTTGGCAAGCAACCTCCAATACCAGCAAAGGGGAAAACCAAGACCCGAGAGAATAAGGAAACCAAAATCCCAAAAATGGAAACCAATATCCCAGAGAGGAAGGAAATCAAAATCCCAGAGAAGAAGGAAAGCAAAGCATCAGAAGGGAAGAAAATCAAAGCATCAGAGAAGAAGGACACCAAAGTATCAGAGAGGAAGGAAACCAAAATCCCAGAGAAGAAGGAAGACAAAGACCCAAAGAAGGCGGAACCCAAAGCTCCAAAGAAGGGAGAACCCAAAGCTGTCAAGAAGGGGGGAACTGAAATCCCAAAGGACTAAGCTAAGATGGAGAAGAACTCTTTAGTCTTTATTCATACAACTCATTTTACACAGTTTAACAGACCTTGTGTGCACCTTTAGTTCATTCAAAGATTTCTTATCAGTTAGTTGATTATTGGTTAATAAAATAGATTTTACTTGTGCATCAAATCTCTCTATTGTATTGTTTACCTCTTCACTGATTCTCATGGGACAAATTACTTGTTATTGCAGGTGCATTTGTTTTTCACCCTCAGAATAGAATGGTCACAAAGTCTCATTCTCAAAATAGCTTCACATGGGAACTTGTAATTGCTTAGTTGCACACAGAAGAGATGATAGGCCAGCTATTGATATGGCTGAACAAGGCTTCATTTCAAAAGGCTTTTTTTTTATCATTATTCTACCTGTCTATGACATCTCCCGTGGTGTCCTTGGACCCACATTGTCACAACTGACCCACGGTTCCATGAGGTTCCCCTGTGTCACCATGGTCACTGTCAGAGGCTGGATGAGATCAATGTCCTGAGACACCCTGGGATGAGCTGTCAATCAGTCACACAGTGGGTACAGTGCTAACCCAGCCCTGATTGCCTGTGTGATCAGAAATCCCACCTGGGGGAGGCTCACAAGGGCCCGGGGGCTTAAAAACATAGAGCACAAGGTGAGCCCCTGGTATGGACTCTGCCTTCTCCTGGGGTTTGTGTCTCACCCACACTGGAACCCTAGGAGCTGTTAGTCATATGTGTGTCTTTCTATAGAGCTTCTGTCTTTCTGTCTCTCTCTCTTTCTTCTCCTTCTAATGCTCTTTCTATGGAACAGTTTTGGATACCCTAACAGCTTGTGTGTTTTAATGTTTCCAGGATAAATGGGCTAAGTTAATGAAGTTACTGCTATGATAAGTGTTTTATGTGTAATTTGATGTTGCGTTAAATCCTCTTCCAAAGTTCTTGATTTTTTGCACTTTGCCAGTAGAATTTTGTGTCATTTTGACCTCTTACGAATATCTGCTTGGTGTTTTTCCTGTGCACCAAACTCGAGTAAAGGTGGCAGATGAATTGGTGAATTGGCACGCAAACCCCAAACGCAGCTCTGGGTGCGTGGAGGATCGGGGCAGTGTGAGTCGCACACAATCCCTGGAGTGCGGGGACACGGGTCCCTACCAGGGTTTGGGGTGCCCCGAGTACAGCAGCAGCACTGAGTAGAGCCAAGAGGGCCCCAGTGCCCAGGGTGGAACGGCGGTGCTGGGGGTTCAGTGTGCCGCGGTTCAGGTAGAAACCATAAACCCACTGGAGGCCCCTTGGGGTCACAGGGCAGGGAAGGGCTGTGCTTACAGGGCAGGGTAAGGCTGGACCTGCCCCTTCCTCCCCCCCCCACACACAAAATGTTTAGAGCAGACGATCTCCTCCAGTCTGTCACAAGAGGCAGTGTTGGAGGTGAAATCCCAATTGTGGCCATGGGCACCTAGCTGAGAAGGACAGTTCTTTTCCATGGGAAGGAAAGCACAGAGCCTCAAGGTTTGGAAGGCAAGTGAAAGCCTCAGCAGGCCAAGGCCAGCTAGACTTGTCAGTAATTGCAGGGTTTGGATTTAGGGAATTTTGGAGGTGGAAACCCAATCTCAGCCATGGGCACCTGGAGAAGCAGGACAGTTCTTTCCTTAGGAAGGAGAGCATGGAGCCTTTCCCAATGTTTTGGGGACGGATGAGAGGTGACCCTTGTGAAACCACTGCCTGCCAGACTTGTCCTGGCAATATGCCTATTGGAAGAATCCCTGGATATAAGGACCTTTGGAGGTGAAATCCCAATTCTGGCCATGGGTGCCTGGAGCACAAGGACAGTTCTTTTCCATTGGGAAGGAAAACACAGAGCCTCAGTGTTTCAGCAGCAGATGAGAAGTGACCCTCAACATGCAAAGGTCACTTGGACCAGTCAGGCGGTCTATGGGAGGCCAAAGCAGCCAGATTTGTTCTGTGTTCCCTTGGTTTTGTGGGGCTCCATATTGTCACAATGGTTCCTTGGATCCATGGGGCCCCGCAGTGTCATAATGGTGACCTGATTCCATGGGTTCCAGCAGTGTCACAATGGCCCCTTGATTACAAGAAGACTTGCAGTGTCACACTGGCCCCTAGGTTCCATTGGGTCCCACAATGTCACAGTGGCCCCCAGGTGTCATAAGGCCCTGCAGTGTCACAATGGTCCCAAGGATTCCATGAGCCCTTGCAGTGTCACAATGGTCTCTGTGGCTCCCCAGGCCCCACAATGTCATGTGACTCCTCTGTTCCATGAGGTCTGGAATGTCACAATGGACCTTTGGACCCTGGGGTTTTGCTGTGTCACAATGGTCTCCTTTGGATCCACAGTGTCACTATGGACCACTGATGACAGGAGGCCACTCTGTGTCACCCTGGAGCTTTGGTTCCATGCAGCCCTGCAGTGTCACAATGGTCTCCTTTGGTTGCCCAGTGTCACAATGGACCACTGATGACAGGAGGCCCTGCAGTGTCACAATGGTCTCCTTTGGTTGCCCAGTGTCACAATGGACCACTGATGACAGGAGGCCCTGCAGTGTCACAATGGACTTTTGGTTCCATGCAGCCCTGCAGTGTCACAAAGGCCTCTTGGTTTCATGAGGCTCCACAATATCACAATGGTCCTCCCAGGGTCACAATGGTCTCACTGATTCCATGAGGCCTCACAGCGTCACAATGGTCTCCATATTTCCATGAGTCCCCTGAGTGTCACAATGGTCTCTGTGTTTCCATGGTGCCCCTCAGTGTCACCATGGCCCCTTGGTTCCATAACACCCCGAAGTGTCCGAATGGTCTCCATGGTTCCATGCAGCCCCACGCTGTCAAAATGGCCCCTTGTTTTGATGAGGCCTCTCAGTGTGACAATGATCCCTACATTCCATGGAGCCACACAGCGTCAGTACAGTCCCCTTGGATCCATGAGGCCCAGCAATGTCACAGTGCTCTCCATGATTCCATGAGGCCCCACAGTGTCACAATGGTCCCTTGTTGTCACAGGGTCCCACAGTGTCACAATGGTCCCTTGGTCTCACAGGGCCCCACAGTGTCACAATGGTCCCTTGGTGTCACAGGGTCCCACAGTGTCACAATGGTCCCTTGGTCTCACAAGGCTCCACAGGGTCACAATGCTCCCTTGATTCCATGGCCCTGTGCTGCTGCATTCCCCCCTCCCCTTCTCAGGCCGCCCTGCCAGCTGAGAAATGCTCCTTGGGCCTGGGCCTTGGCCAACAGCCCCTGGGCTCAGCTCCTCTGCAGCTCATCACAAACACTGCTCCAGCCACTGCTGCTGCCCAACCAGCACCTGGTTCCTTTAGCAGCAGCCCTGGGAACTGTTTTTGTTCCCTCAGTGGCAAAACATCCCTGTTCTCACACTGCCAAAGAAAGCTGTTGATGCCAAGCGCGTCCAGGATGAACCATTGCTGGGAATGAAGCCCCTCTCTTGGGGCCCTGCAAACAGCGCTCCAAAAGGAGCCCTTGGAGCTCTCCTGGCCAGCGACTCCCTCTGGGTGGGGCCTCTCCCAGCCAGGAACTCTCCCGTTTGCTGCACTCGGGGATCCTGAACAATGACAGAGCCTGGGCCGATCCCCCCACTCCTCCAGGCTCAGCCCTCTGCCCACTGGGAAGATGCCAAAGCATCCTCAGTGAGCATTTCCTGCCCTCAGGGGAATTTCTCACAGGTGCCTTGCACTGACTCTTTGTGTCAGTGTGCACACAGGAGTGCCTGTGCTGGGGAAATGTGGCAGAAATGCTGCTCTCTGAGGAGTTTGAGCGCCTTGGATAGTTGAGTCAGTCAGGCCTGTAGGAAAGGTAAATCACAAGGCCTAAGTGAAGTTAATTGCTGCTAAGAGTTGTTCTTTTGCTAAGGTGTTCTTTTGCTAAGGTGCTACCTTTAGTGTAAGTTATAAACTAAGCAAAATATTGTAAAGTTTTATTCCTTTGTAAAATTGCAAAGTCAAAAGGTTTTATTTAGGTTGAATGCTGTTACGCTCTGCTCTTTTGCTAAATTGTGAAGTTGAAAGTATCAGTTAAGGTTAAGATATAAGTTAAGTCCTGTTAAGTTTGAGCTCTGTTAAGCTTTTAGGCCATATTCCTTTGATCCTTGCCCTCACTGTCCTTGTGTCACACACACACAGAGGGACAGTTCTGGGTCAATTTCTGGTTTGATTGCCTGGGTTCTGTTTGGTTTTGTTGTTGCTTTGTTTCCCTGGTGTGCCTGAAGTGCCCAGTCAGGAGCAGAGGGACTGTTGCCAAGGAACTTTGTGCTGCTGTTGGTTAATATTAAATCTGGTTTTTGCTGCTCCCTTGCTGGGGATTTTTTCAGCACTCTCAAGCCCTCGTTCGTAACAGGGTGAAGGAGCCCTGCCCCAGGCTCTGGCCCTGGACGACACAGGGACACTGCCGGGAGGTCCCTGTCCCCCTGTGCCACCCCCAGGGCCCCGGCCCCCCGTCCCCGTGTCAGGCTCGGGGGTCGATCTCGTGGAACATCCTCTGGGGGAGGCTGCGGGGCCGGGGGCGGGGGGACCCGGGGGGACAGGGGACCCCGCTGTGCACGAGCAGGATTGGACTGCTCTGGGGGGAACTGTGAGGGGAGCCGGGGCAGAGTGACCTTCCCAGTGACCTCACACAGCCCCTGTGATGTCACACAGCCCCTGTGATGTCGCACTGACCCTGTGATGTCACACAGCCATCTGTGATGTCACACAGCCCTTGTGATGTCACATTGACACTGTGATGTCACACTGACCCTGTGATGTCACAGAACCAACTCTATGTCCCCTTGTGATGTCATACAGCAGTGCTGTGATGCCACAGAAGTCTGATGTCACAAAGTCACCCTGTGATGTCACAATCTGTTCTGTGATGACACAGCCTTCTCTGTGATGTTACACAGCTACCCGGTGATGTCACAACCCACTCCCTGATGCCACAGGGCCACCCTCTCTCATGGCAGACTCTGCTCTATGGCTTCACATCCTACTCTGGGATGTCACAGCTAGCTCTGGGATGTTACAGCCAGCTCTGTGATGTCACCATCCCCTCAGTGATGTCACAGAACCCTCAAGAACTCAGTTCTGTTGAAACCCTGAAGTTTCTTGTACTTTGAAGAGATCCCTGTCAGGGACACAACTGAGAAAGTGTCCCCAGGTTCCAGCTAGAACAGAACCCTGCAGGCAGTGATGCCAGGTGGGGACAAGCAAGGGAACGCTGTCTCTGGTGTTCCCCACAAGCCCCACATTGGCTGGAGATTGTGCCTGTGAGACTGAGAGTGAGTGACTGAGTGGCAGTGAGCTCCCAGGGGTTTGGGCGTCTGATTTTCTGTTCCTGTGGGTGTGCATTCCCTCTTCCATTGGGGGCAGCTACGGGAAATACTCATTCCCAAGCTGAAAAGGATGTTTTTGTTAAGTTTTGGAGAGTTTTAAATTTAGAGGGGAGTTATATTTCTGAAGGGAGTTTAAAAGGGATTGTTCATGGTTATTTGAGGAGCTTCCTGATATCTCTGTTGATTCTGTCTATCACTTATCGTTTTGGGATGCTGTCGGGGAAAAGCTTTATATTTTACAAACACAAGGGGTTTTAAAAGTTGGGAAATTTTATCTGTTGTTTCATTCAATTTATAGGATCATTTAAGGAGTTCATGGTTCCAACCCTTTTCCCTGGTTTATTCAACCCGCCCTTCACGTTCCCGAACCCAGGTTCCCTGAGAACAGGATGGGAGATGGCACCCGCCCTTTGGCACAGACAAGCCATCTGCTGTCTGCCATCTCCCCTCCTTTTCTTTCCTCTCCTCAGGGTGGTAGTGGCCATACTGCCTTGAGATATTCCCTCACCCACATTCCTTCATTCCCTAGTTCTAATCCTCCTTCCTATAAATCACAAGACGGCAATACTCCTGTTAGAGAGACCACCATTTTAGATTCCCTCCCACCTTCATCCCCATTTCCCACCTTTGCTTCAGGTGCCTCCTCTGTGACGGGTCTCACCTTAATGTTGAATTCCACCGCTGCATTGGGTCCCTCCCCTGTCATCAGAAAGCTCCTCCCCGGCGCAGGCTCCACCTCTCCACTTCCAGACCCCTTCTCCAGTCCAGCTTCTTCCAGTTCCCACATCACTGGAACCGGACATGGGGCCAACTGGAAGGAAGCCATTTGGGCTACCAAAGGCCTTCAATGCCAGGCATTGCCAGTCAGCAGAAAGGCCTGTGCCTCTGCCAGCAGACCTGCCTCCTCTACAGAGGAAAAGAGTGATAGCTTATCTGAGAGTGAGGATGAGCCCAAGGATTCTTGGCAGAGGATGCGGAGAAAAGCTGCAAAGGAGGGGGATTGGGAGGTGGTATCCAAGATTCAGGTGGTGTGCAGTATAAGCAGGGGCCAAAACCTAAATGGGAATCCATAGGGAATAGATTCCCATTTAGGCTTTGGCCCCTGGGAATCCATAGGGAATAGATTCCCATTTAGGTTTTGGCCCCTGCTTATACTGCACAGGTGCCACCTGAATCTTGGATTCCCTACCTCCATAGGGAAATGAATGACTTAGTAAAGGCTGCCAAGGATTATGGGAGGGGTTCTCCCTATTTTAACAATTTGCTGGACGTGCCATTTACTGCCCACACAATGGTATCACAAAATTTAAAACGGTGTATGAAAATTGTATTTTCACCTGATGAATTTATTTTCTGGAAAGGACTTTGGATAAATAAAGTTCATGAGTTACCAAAAGGTTATGTTGAGGAAGAAGGGCGACAACACCTCACAATGGACCGCATTACCAGGGAAGGAGACTATACTAGACTGCAGTATCAGGCTGAAGTCTTCCCCCAGTCAATACTGGAAGATCTCAAAGGTGCTGCATGGTCCACCCTCCTCCAAACACCTGATAATTCTACGCCCCACACTGACTTCACTGACATTCACCAGGGCCCGGATGAGAACTATATCAAGTTCATAAAGCACCTTATGAAAGCCCTGGAAAAACAGGTAGATGATCAAAAGGTCCAGGATGATCTTATTAGCAAATTAGCTTTCTATAATGCCAGTATTGACTGCAGAAAGGTTCTTCACAGCCTCCCCCTTGACCCTGAGCCTACCATTGCTCAGATGGTTGATGCTTGCATATTCCAAGCGGTCTCAGACCGTGACTCCAGCCTAGCCAAGGCCACCAGCCAGGGTGCAATTGAAATGCTGGTTGCAGCAAATGTGCTTCCCCACAATACAGAATGTAATAAAGGCAGTGGAAACTGTTATAACTGCAGGAAAACTGGACATGTAACAAAAGATTATAAATACAAGAATACTGTTCTGGTTTTTTACCCAACCCTCAGTCCTACAGCCATTACCCAAACTGTTCCTGAAGCCAACAGCACTACCAGCCCTCGGGAAACTCCCAGCAGAGCACGAAATGACACCAAATATGAAGTTATTCGGTCCTACCCTTCCATCGGTGAGAGATGACCTAGGTTACAATATAAAGCTGTACTCTATTCCCATCCTCAAGACCTGTTGAAACAGGAGGGGTATTGTTTTATTCCTTATCTCCTGTTAATAGGCCTATCAATGCCTTTCTGCATGACTCAGAGATAATGCCCTCCAGGAGCCATTTCTGTTTAATGGACCCACCTCATGACTCATAGAATGATATCAGCCCATTGTGAGATGCTCCACCCAGGGGGGAAGAGCTAAGCATGCCCCCCTGGATATTATCTGGGCTTTGGGACAAAACAAGCTGCCTTTCCACTGGATTCCCCAGAGCAACAGCTGCCATTTCCACTGGAACTTCAGAGGTAGGCTACACCCTGCTACAGGATCACTGCTCCAACATAACCACATCTGCCACTCCAGGAGGACTGCAGCCACCATTCCAACTGGACTGCTATCAACACCCTGACCAAGAGAGTGACAGGTTATATTCTGACTTTATCAGTGTTTTTTCTTATGTATTATTGCATGATTTTTGATTTTTTTTTCGTAATAAATCGTATTTCTGACATTGAGTCTCTCTCTGGTTTTGCTTTAAAACCAGAACAAATGGAAAACCCTGAGTGGGTTTCCTGAAAAACAAACCCACCTCAGAAACAACCTGCTCAGTCCAGGCTGCCTGGAATGATGTCACCTTTCTAGGAGGGACAGTGTGAGCAGAAATGATCTCTGGGAGCAGAATTGTCTGAGTCTTGCACCTGAATTCTCTGTCCCTGTCGTTTCCCTGGATCTCTGTTGCAGATGAAGCTGCTCCTGCCATCCTCACCTTTTACCTCTCTCTTGAATGCAAACAGATGTTCCCAGGTGTATTGATTTTTCAAAGTTTCTACAAAACTTTTTTGTTCCTCATGGAGCGAAGGGACCATTTTGGCACTGAGGAGGTGACGTGGAAGCAAGGAGTCAATTATGACCCTGGGGTCCCATGGAACCAAGGGGCCATGGTGACACAGCAGGGCCACGTGGATCCAGTGGTCCATGGTGACACTGTGGATCCAAGGAGACAATGGAGACACCCCCAGAAGCTCATGGAACCACAGAGTCCATGGTGACCCAGCGGGGCTGCATAGAGCCAATGGTCCATGGTGACACTGCCCATCCAAGGAAGACATTGTAACACTGCGGAAGCTCATGGAGTGAGGGAGGCCATTGTGACACTGAAGAACTTCATGGCACCAAATATCCATGGTGACACAGCAGGGCATCATGGGAACCAAGGAACCGCTGTTGGCAGTAGGGAAACTCATGGAACCAGGAGCCCTTGTGGCACTGCAGAACCAACAGAGCTGCTGGACCTTGTCCGCTGGCCCTTGTGAAGGTCCGCCCGAAATGAACGGGTGACGAATGATTTTTGGGTGCAAAAATAACCAACAAAGGCACAGGGGTTTTGCAGTAACAAATCAACAAGATGCAATTTTATTGATGATAACCACAGCTAAATATGCATTTGGTTAGGGGATCTGGGGAAGAGAAGTGTAGGACAAGGGAAAAAGGGAGGAAAGAAGGTTAGGGAATGGGGTATAGCTACCAAAACGTGATGTCTTCAGGGTCCCGCCGCCGAAACTTGCTGGTACACGTCTTGGGGAGATCTCAGAGAGGCAGTCGAACCGAACCCCAAGAAAAACTGTTCTTGGTTGGGGGAAGGGTGGCCAAAATTAAGTTTCCATGGAGGGGAGAAGAATAGGACCAGGAGGAGGGGGTGAGACTGTTCCATTGTTTTCATGGCCGAATGCTCACAGGTATGTTTTACTCTGGGCAGGTTTTCCCCCCTCCCTGAGTTGGGAGGGGGTACAGTCCCAGTCTCTGGAAGGAGGTTGCCATGGGGGTGCCATGGGGGTGCCAGTAGGGCGCCAGAGGGGTTCTTGGTTCCTTGATGAGGGGATTAGCATCTCTGTTGGTCCGTCACGGTGGTTGAAGACAGGCAAGAGGGGTCTTCTCATGGAGGGGGGGGGAGCCACCCCAGAGCTCAGTGCAACCAAGCCTGGAGTTTGGAAGTCCAGTCCAATTGTTCAGAAAAAGGGCAGCATGCCCCCTTCGAGTACAGCATGGCATGTTCTGCAAACACCACGTGTGAACACACGAAATAAGCATAAGACTTTCTTTCCCAACTGGCTCAACAGTTTTTAACCCTTCAGTGGTCTTTTTCTCATGACAATTGTGAGGCAAAAAATGAAGGATTTTCGGATGGACTTCCACACGACCCCGTGACTCACGATTGTCTTGAGGAATCTTCATCAGCAGTGCTCTAGAGTGTCTTTGAAACTCGTTGCACGTCGGTAGCATAACCCCGGAAAAGTAGCGGTGACAGGAGAGAGGGGATAAAAGGGGAAGAGAAGGAAAAGAAAGAAAGAGGGAAAGGGGGAACCAATAAACATAAACATAATTAATATTGATCATCATAACAATTTCACACGTGGTTATTTGTTATAACAATTTCAAAAAATTATGATTAATTTTACCAATTTCAAAAACATTAATCAATTAAAGCAATATCATTTGTTTAACAATTTCAAAAATGATTAAAACAAATCACAAATAATCAAAAAAATAAGCAAATCACAGTATAATCATTGTCTTTTAAAATTATTTTCTCAAAATTAAAGTAACTTTCTGTAAATCATACTTTATAATTAAGAAGTTTCTCTAAAGCACATATGCTTAATTCATAACTGTTTCGTATCAAGTGTTTTGGGGACATCTCTTGTATAGAGTACATCAGTTAAGCGGTGTGCATTGACTACAGTTGACAGTCTCTTAAGCTTTTTCATCATGTTCCAATTCAGAATGAATAGGGCTGCTGACAAGATAAAGCCAAGCGTAACTAGGATCAAAAGAACAACAATTGGATGGCACACACTGTTCAGAATACCTGTGGCAGTAGATGACCACCCAAAGAGAGTATCCCACCACCTATGCTCAGCATCTTGCTTTACCCTCTCCATAACCCGGTGTATTTGTCTCACGTTGTGATGAACAGTCACCAGAGTCTTCTGTCTGTTCTCCTTGATTTTCTCGAGGATGTCAACCAGGTCCCGATGGAGTAGCAGTTGTCTCACGAGGGTGAGGTTCATTCCGATAGGAGTGGGCATCAGCTTCTGGATCAGTGTGTAGTTGGATTGCAACAGGTGGTGAGAAGTAACTGGAGCTTCGTAAGAGAAATCACATCCTACTATCTTAGTAAAGTTACAAGCACAAAAGTTTGAATGATTCTTTGTATCTACCACAACATCTTCTACAAAAACAGAATCACATGTCGTTCTAAAGCATGCACAGCCATTGCCTATGTATATAAGAACTGTCTGGGTATCCTCATGTGGACGAATCTCAAAATGACAGATGTTTTGCTCTGTGTCCAAACAGATATCCTGAGCTACAATTGCACTGCTTTCACAGATAAACCCTTGCTGTTCTCGGACAATACAAGTTTCCAGATTAACAGTTTGCCATTTGTCATCGACCTGACGGGCCCATCCCCTATGTTCAGTAGGATAGAGAACAGCTCCGTCATGGTTTAATCCTAATGCAATAACAGGGAAGACCAAATGTACAGAGGCATTGCGTATGGTTAAGACAAAAGCAGTGGCTGTGTTTGAAATGGGGTTATAGGTAAAGTTCACCAGGTTCCACCAGGATTGGAATTCTCTTTCAAATTCAGTGGCACTGTCCCAGATTATCTTCCGAATTTCTGTGGGGAAGGTGCCTTCCTCACCCTCTCTTATAATTGCAGCAGAGACTGATTGCATCCACAATTGTGCCTGGATACAGCTGAGGGCTAAGGAAACATTGTTCTGTGTAGCACTAAGTGCATCAATTACCAATTTGTGATCATTCACATTCACTCTTTCCCAATTTGGCAAAATGTTTGACAGCAGCCACTGGTGCGTCCCTAAGGCTGACAGAGATGACCTCAGTGGTTGCTGCAATCTGGTCAGGTCTCTAGTTGTAGTAGCCAATTTGTTCATTAGTACTTCAGAATACATGCTATTCAGAATTCCCAATCCTGTACCCACAACACCGGTCACATCCCTTGGTGTTCTAGTTTTAAAGGAGCTTCATTTCCGAAGTCAAGTGGTCCAGCCTTCAAAAGAGGTTTGCAGGAACAGAGAACAGGCTGGCTGAATATCTGAAACATTGTTCTGCATTAGCAATTTTGCCTGTTTGAGAGACCATGCCGGATTGAACAATATTTGTTGTTGGCCAGTTTTCCTGATCACATAAGGCCCAATCTCGAAAATTATCGGGATGAGTATGACCGGTGGTATGGGTGAAGTGGTAACAGTGGTAACAGTGGTAACAGTGGTTTCAGCATTTATTACAAATTTAAAAGAAAGGCCTTGAGTATCCTTGGCCCAGAGACAAATTACCTCTGTAGTGTCGGTTAATGTGAAGCTGTGCCAGCAATCCTCTTACGCTTGGGTGCGTACAGATTTGCTTCTGTTCGTTTTCCGATCTGTGGAAGCACTGATTGACATTGCTTTGCTGTAATTAGACCCATTAACCATTCAACACCCAACACTAATTAGTTCACCTACTACTCCTTGAAGCTGCCAGGTTTTGTGTTTCTCCCATTCTTGTCTGGTGTACAACTTATCCTCATGTGTGACTACTGTTAGCAAGTTAGACCCGTGACATCTCCCATAGATCCGGTACATTGCAGGAAGGCTTAAGACCAGGGCCACTCGAAGGAGTTCCCTGCTGCCTCTGCCAATTGGGGTGTGACGTTAGAAAAAAGGTTCACACTTTGGGTCTGAGAGAGTGTAATTACAGCACTCGGTGTGGGTTTTGGTGCAGTGTTTATCTTGAATGTGTAAACCAAGCCTCTTAGTCCTAATGGACTAGCTGTGTCATTCTCCCAACGACATGTCACATAAGTGGGTTTGATCAAAGCAAAACTGTACCAGCAATCAAGTGATTCATCATTACAATCTTTTGTAATTGCAACATTGGTGGTTTTGGTACTAGAAACATAACTACCAACATGTTCCTGGTGGCAACACAAAGTAAGGGGACTTTCTTTTTTGGAACACCCCCATTTCTTTGTGGGACACAATTTTGCTGAGGGGATATCCAGATGATTCCTTCCACCTGCTTCCATAAAATTTCCAGCAACTATGATGGAGGTGGCCTTTTCATGGAGGGTTCCTTCCACCTTTCTGCATGTTACCGTAATTGACTCACCAACTGTTCCCGTCAGGGTTCTCATCAACTCATTCTGATCCCACCTCCACTCATTCGGGTGGTACACCTTGGAGTCATGCTGCACTAGGGTTGCCAGGCTCGGGTAACAGCCCTTGGGATAGGTTCCAAGGACACTGGTGTGCTGAACGATGGCTTCAGGCCACAGCTGCTCACCAGGGGGTTGTCCATGAAATTGCGGTAAAATGCAGAAAAGTATTAGCAAGGTTATCATGTTTTCAGACGATTCTCATGTCCCTCGGGGTTCACCTGTAAAAGCAAGAACAACAAAAAATCCGGCCACTGACAGGCAGAAAGGAGTTTAAAATGAGGGGATTATCCAGCGTGTGTGTATGCGGTGCTCTTTTCCAAGAGCGTCAGAAGCTACCCATGCATATTTATTCAGAGGGGTTTTCAGCACAAGTGGTACCTCGCCCACCGTGGGCAGGTCCACTAAGACAGGTTGTCCAGGGTAATGCGATGGATTGTTTGCATCGTCGGGACCTTCCAGTGAAGGGATGATGCTTGGAGGTGTGGGGTAAAAAGCAGTGACTTTGGGGCAGCCGTTCACTCCCCACCTGCTATTTACCCCTTTAACAGCCTCCCACAGCCAACAGTCCCAGCTTGCTTTCTGGGGCTTAAGGAACCACTTTAAAAGGCCATTTGTCCTTTCCACGATTCCGTTAGCCTGAGGGTAGTAAGGAGTATGAAAGGTCCACTTTATGCCTTCGGCTCTGGCCCAATCCTGAACCACCTTGGCAGTAAAGTGAGACCCGTTGTCAGACTGAATTTCTTGTGGCTTTGGAAAAGTTCCAAACCATCCCTGCAAAGCTTTAACTGTATTTTCACCTGTGGCCCTTTTAAAAGCATCAGCTCGTACCAACCCAGATACAATTTCCACTCCTACTAACACAAAATGTTTACCTCCTGATTTCTTAAAAGGACCAATATAATCTACCTGCCATGCATCCCACAAGCCTTTACCTTTCCTCAAATGCAGAGGATCATCCTCTAAAGGATGCCTTTCCAGTCGCTTGCAGCACTGTTCACAGGCCGATATGCATGTTTTACACATTTCCCTGGTGACTGGCCAGCCGTGGGCGTGTGCTTCCTGATACAGATCTTTGGCACCTGTGTGCTGCCTTTTTACATGTAACCATTCTAACAGTTGATTCCAATCCTCTGAAATAGTTTCTTTTTTCAGGGGGCTAAGCCTTGCTAGTTCATCAACTCTGTTGTTCCATTCACCTGCTTGATTCCCATCAGTTTGGTGAGAAGCTACCCAACCAACCAGAAAGTTTCCTTTACTGGTGATTTCTAGGATTTCTTTCCACTTATCTTTCTGCCACACTGGGATTCTGTTAACTTCCCAGCCATTCTGTTGCCAGAAAGGGAGCCACTCAGTTCAGCCTTTGTATACTACATATGAATCAGCATAGATGTAAACAGGAGAAGTGTTTTGTGCCTCACGCTGGAAAACACTCCAGAGGGCTATGAGTTCTCCTACCTGAGTGCTGCCGTCCCCTTCTGTGATAATCTTTTCACCAGATGAAATATGTAAGGCAGCCACCTTTTATTTCCAAATTTTTCCTTCCTGCTTTGAGGAAGCATCTGTAAACCAACAGTTTGCTGCTATTTCAGGTGAGAATGGTGGTGCTATTTTTATTACAGAAGCAGGTTTGTCTTGGCTACTATCCAGGCTCTCAGTGTCTTGTATTGCCAAGAATTTTGCAGCACCTTCTGTGACAGAAAAGCTATTGCAGTAATACTCTATTTGAGCATCCCATTTCCTGACTGACGACTTTTGGGCTATGCCGTCAGGTGGAGGGGTCCCATTTGTACCAGCTTTAATTACCTTGAAGGGACCTCTCAAGATGATAGCTTGCTGCCTTGTGATTTTCTCTACTTCAATGAGAGCTGAGCTAACAACAAACAATCCCTTTTCCCAGGTAGTGTATCTCTTCTCAGCATCTTTAAAACCACGGGAAAAGAAGCTGACAGGCCTTGTTGGACCCTCAGGACCTCGCTGCCAGATGTGTATTGATAGCCCTGAGGAGGCAAATCCCCATTCCACTTGGAAAGGGTCTTTAGGGTGAATGGGCCCCAATGCCTGATGTGCAGTGGCTTCAAAAATCAGTAATTGCAGTGCTTCCTGCTGAGAAGGAGTCCAATCCCATTTGACTCCTTTTCTCAGTAAATTGTAAAGGGGCCTAGCAATGATTGAGAAATCTGGGATGTGTTTCCTCCAGAATACTAACAGTCCTAAGGCTTGCTGGAGGTCTTTTTTGTTTTCAGGCATTTTCATCTGCTCTAGAGAAGTTAAAGTGTCAGGTGGGATGCATGTGCTGCCAGATTGCCACCAAATTCCCAGGAATTTTACTTCCTGAGAAGGCTTTTGAATTTTCTCTGAGGGAATCTTTAAATCAAGGCTCTCCAGATGAGAGATTATATTCTGCTGGAGATCCCCCACCTCTTTAATTTCCTCTCCTCCCACCAAAATGTCATCAATGTATTGGTACACAGCTACAGTGTCAGGTTTAGGTATTTTTTCTAATCCTTAGCTAAAGCATGGTGTGCTAGTGTTGGAGTTTGTATCCCTGAGGGAGTCTAGTGAATGTGTACTGCTGTCCCTCCCATGTGAATGCAAAGCGATCCATGTCCTCTGGCTGTATAGGTATCATGAAGAACATGTCTTTGACATCTATGGTTGCCATGATTGTGTGAGCCTTTTCTTGTATTGATGTTATCAGTTCAGCTAAATTTGGCACTGCTGCAGTCAGAGGGTCAGTGTTGGCATTCAGCCTACAGTAGTCGACCGTAAGCCTCCACTTCCCGTTAGGCTTTCGGACTGGCCACACGGGTGAATTGTATGGGGAGCGTGTGTTAATAATTATTCCTTGATCACGCAATTCCTGAATAACTGGTTTGATGCCTTCTCTAGCTCCAGAAGGCAAGAGATACTGTTTCACATTGATTGTTTTACTGTAAGGCAGTGCGGGTGCGGTCTGAAGCAGTTTAATGTTAAGTGGCGGAGTGCCAAAAGACCACAGGAAACCCTCGGTGTCTTCCCACTGCCTTCCTGAGAGGACATCCATCTCTAGCAGATTATTTGGTATGTCCCCAATTATCATTTTGACAACCAATTGATTTTCTTCTCCAGGGAGTGTTACTTTGACTAAAGCAACATTCATGGGTTCTATGGTTCCTAAAGCATTAAGAATGCAGCATTGCCTTTTTGTTGGAACAACTCCACACTTCTGGGCATCTCTATGTCTTAGTGCAGAAATCTGGGCTCCCGTATCAACAATGTAGGCTACCAGAACTTTTTTAGGGCCCGTGATTGCTGTAATTAACATGTCTCCTGATTTATTTTTTGTGAGCATTCGTAAGTAAACCCAACTTCCACCCCTTCGCTCACCTGTAAGCGGTGGAGATACTAGTTTCTCGAAAGCTCTGTTGGTGAAGATTCACTGTTTGTGTTTTGGGGCACGGGCGGGTGGGCAGTTATGTTGCTTAGATTCTGTGAAAGAAGTTGCGAAAGAGTTACTTCCGGCTCACTGCTGGTGCTTTTCAGGAGACACGCAGCCAGGGTTTCACTGTCCAAGTTCTGTGAAAGAAGCTGAGAAAGAGTTAATCTTGGCTCACTGGCTGTGTTCTGAGGGAGAGGCTGAGACGCAGCCTCACTGCCCAGGTTCCGAGGGAGAAACTGGGGAAGGGTTAACTTTGGCTCATTGCCTGTGTTCTGTGTGAAAGACTGTGATGTACTGTGTGTACTGAACTGTGTATTGGTAGGAGTATTTGTTAGTTTCTGGTGAGGGAGGGGGATCGGGGCACTTGGCTGGGTATTTGTTCTTCTGAAATTCCAGTTAGTTATGATTTTCTGCAATTTTTCAAGTGGTAAACCATCCATTATGTCCCGGGGAACCCCTTTCTTTATTCCCAGCATCCACCAGTGTTGTCTGTTGGAAATCTGTTTTCCTGGTTCTGTGTTTTCAGTGTTAGGGGTTCCCATAAACCGGACACCTTTTGTTTTTTCTGATTTTTCTTCCAGGGTTTTTACAGGCCCATACTGTCTACAATAGTTTATTAAATCAACTGCTACCTCACCCCATGTCCAAGTCTTGCGGCTGCTGCTAGATGTGTCAGATGGTGTTGTGGGGGTCTGTGTTGGTGTATAGGGCGAAGGTGCAGTGTCAGTGGACTCAGACTGATGAGTGGAGTTGTTAGGAAGTCTTTCTAATCTATCTATTGGGCTTAGAGCCATAACTGTTTTTTGAATAGTGAATGCTGTTGATTTCAATGTTTCTGGAAGCCCACAAATTAAAGGGGTCAGAATTTCAGGCTTCACAGACAATTGCATTGGGGATTCAAAACCAGGAATTAATTTTTTCTCATGAATCATTTGCAAACATGCAGTCTTTTGTACACTTTCTAGGATTTGGTCAGGGGCAGTGGCAATTGCTAAGGGATCACCCCTTTCCAGGGGATTTATTCCCCCAAAATGAATGGGTGACGAATGATTTTTGGGTGCAAAAATAACCAACAAAGGCACAGGGGTTTTGCAGTAACAAATCAACAAGATGCAATTTTATTGACAATAACCACAGCTAAATATGCATTTGGTTAGGGGATCCGGGGAAGAGAAGGGTAGGACAAGGGAAAAAGGGAGGAAAGAAGGTTAGGGAATGGGGTATAGCTACCAAAACGTGATGTCTTCGGGGTCCCGCCGCCAAAACTTGCTGGTACACGTCTTGGGGAGATCTCAGAGAGGCAGTCGAACTGAACCCCAAGATATACTGTTCTTGGTTGGGGGAAGGTGTCGGATTTTGGTGCTGTCTGGATGGTCTGGGAAAAGCCCAAAGATGGCCTTGGGCCCCCGGGGTTCGAAAGGACGAGAGGAAGCTTCAGAATTGTTCTCGGTCTCGGTGTTTATTAATTGCTTATCTAAAAGATTTTCTCTTGGCCTGACAGAGTTCTGCTCAGCAGTCAGCCATGGGCACACACTGAGAGCCCCTGGGGCGGTCACCTATCTTTATACCCGGAGTTACGTATACAATATTTATCATTTTTCTCCAATACCCTCTACCCTTATTAACCAGTGTTCCCCTAGTAAGGTCCAATCCCGGAGTGCCAACTCCAGCACAGAAGATGGAGGCCTAGAGGAAGAAGAAGAAGGAGAAGGGCACGCCCCAATTCCTCCATCTTACCTCTCTAGACCCCCCTGTACAGGGATCTTAAACCCTGTATCTCACACTCCAATTAACTTGTCCCTTCACCATTCACCCCAGTGAAATCCTCCCGTCCTCATACTGATGTCATCTCCCATGTGGGATCAAAGTCCAGCCACCAGACATTTCTGGCAACATTCCAGGACTCCCGAGCCCCCAGGGGCAGTCTTGTTCACCCTGCACCCCAGTTCTGAGAGACTGAGATCCCACATCTCCCCCTTCTGTTTGCACCAAAAAGATCTTTTTCGCCATCCGATTCATTGCATGTTTTAAACATGCAAATATGCATGGGACAACAAGTATGAGGACTAGGAGAACTATTAAAACATAAAGCCCTATCTTTAAGATTCCTCTCCAAATGGGAGAGATGTCAAAGAATTCTGCCAGTTGATCGATCCATGATCCTGTGATCTCGCCAAGCTTATTTATGCTGTCCTTTATATTTTTGATATTTTCATGAATTGACTTTGAATGATCTGAGAGATTCATGCAGCACATCCCCTCGAACTCTTCACACCCATGTCCATGAGCGAGCAATAGATAATCGATTGCTGCTCTATTTTGAAGAGTCGCCTGTCTCACACTACTGACGTCTTTTAACATGTCATCCAATGTGACAGACACAGACCGCGCATGTTTGCTCAACCAACAACCCATGCGGTCGATCTGAGTCAAGGCCACCCCCGATGCTGTCTGGACCTCCCGTGGCATTAGCAGGAATGCCGTGCCAAATTCTGTCCCCGCAAATTAAGAACAGACCCCGCGGCAATTGCACCGGAACTTGGATCGATCCTTTGGTAGTTCTCTTTGTATATTTACACCAAGCTGAGGCATTCTTATAAAATTCATGAGTGGGAGTTAAATCAATAGTTTTCACCTTTGTGACTTTCGGAGCTTCAAACTGCATGCAGAGTCTCATTGTCATGGACCCAAAAATCTCCAATTCCTGAGGTTCTGTAGAAGCCACAGGAAGCAGGTGTGTCCAAGCACACCACTCTTTTATAGGATTTTTAATGACCTGCGAAATGTTAATTGCAGAGTGCCCTGGAACTGGCCATTCGTCCACTGGCAATCCAACCATGCATGCTGAAAATGGTTTACCTGGTCTTGAATGTGTCAGGCAGATACTATCTAAATTCGCTGCCCGAGCTAAAGCCTCCCATACATTTTGCCTTGGTTGACTAACAGGTAAATCTCCCCCACTGCTTACTGCAATGAATGAAAGAACGATGCACATAAGCATCGTGAAACCCATTACTTCGCTTCTGTGTGAAAAACCCCCCAAGGTCCTTAGTTTCTTTTTTATTTCTCTTCTGGGTCGTTTTTCGCAGTCTGAGTCTCGACTTCTGTCTGAGTACTCGTCTCTTTGTTTCTTGGATCAGCGTTCTCGTGCTCTCGTGTTCGGAATGGCTTCACGTGCCGTGCCGACACCCACTTCAGACCTCGATCTGTGGAGATACAAGCGAAACCCTTTCCCCAAGAGATTAGTTTGAAAGGACCCTCTATTTGACCTGTTTCTGGGTTTCTGACCAAAACCAAAGGATCTCCCTTTAGCTTTGCCTGTGTGTTGTTTAGAAAATGTCTCACGATCGGTGGATCAGATTCCGAGGATGGATAATCCCTTTGTTGTGTTAACATTGTCTTCTTCGAGGTGCTTTTCTTTTTATATATTGTTGGAAAAAATTGCTGCATTGTTGCAGTCACGCCACGAGATGGCGCTGTGGCTCCGCCGAGCCGACCCGGCATGTCGTGTACTTCCGCCCTCCTGCCACTAGGTGGCGCTGTCACCGGCCTCCCTGGCTTGGATGACGGAGCAAGCTCGACTGCCCCACTTCCTCTTCCTGCTCGGCGTCCCCTGTGAGGGGAAGGGACTGGGACTCCGAGGCTCTGAACCAAAGGCACCAGATCTGGAGACGGTGTGGAGCCCCGGGACGTAGAATCCCTAACACGGCCCCTCCTCACCCGCGACGTCACAGGGGACCGGGCTCGGGTCCGCCCGCGTCTTACTTTCTGCGCATGCGTACTCTCCGAGCTGCTTCCTGTGTCCCCCAAGCTGACGTCATCGTCTCCCCCCTGTACCACCTCCGAGGTCCCCGCCCCTCGGTCTGTCCCTGAGTCCAACCCCTCCTCCTCTGACGTTGTGTTCGCCTCTCCCGCCGGTACTCCGGCTCTCCCCGCGATTCGAGCTGACCGTCGCACCGGGTCTGACGTCACAACCGCGCGCCTCCTGCATCTCACCGCGGCGGCCCTTTGAGCCTGCACATTTTCCCTCAGCCCGCCTTCCGCGCTCGCCGCCCCCGCGCCCGCGTGTGAGTCTATACCCCAGTTTTTGCGAGTTTCGCCCTCCGCGCACGTCTCCTAATCTTCACCCGCGCTGCCCGCGCCCGCCGCCGCCGCGTCGCCGCCTTCGCCGCGAACAGGCCCCCCCCCCCATTCCCTTATCTTCCTGCTCCCCCCCTTCTGCTCCTGACTCCTCCACACTCTCTGGAGTTTCAGGACGCCCTTGGAGTTTGTTGCATTTTTTGATCGGGGGTTTTAATATTTTTTCCCGCTCTCTTTTTTCGAGAGCCCTTTCCCCCTGGCTTTTTAAAGCCAGAGCAATTTTTTTCCCGGAGCTTTGCCACTCCGCCCCCTTCTCTGAGGGTACCGCAGCTTCTCGCTGCTTTTCCAGTCTTTTAGACTGCACTGAAATACCTTGTAACATGATTCTTGCCGGCGAGAGTAGCTTTAACGCTGTCTCATCTTTTTTTGTTGCTAAAATATATAAATGCCTATTAATTTCTTGCCAAAACCCCACTTCGAACAGCAAACATGTCTCTGCAAGTGGATAATTAAGCCTTGCCCATAATAACAGCTGTTTTAATTCTTTCTTTGGGATCCCTTCTGTATATAATTCTGCTACACTTTGTAAGGTGGATAAGATTTCCCGTTGTTCCTGGGAGAGTGAGGCCCCCATGATTTTATTTTGGCCTTCTTACCGAATCTGTCGTCAGAGTGGTCTGGAGGCTCCTGTTCTCCGTCCAGCAGATTACAAGAGATGGATCAGAGGCGCCTTTCTGGTCCCAGTCCAGGCCGCTCTGCTACGAATTGTCTTCAGCAGAAGCTGAGAGATGGGATTTCTCAGTGACTGCTGATTTTTGCAGCTTCTCCCGGCCGGTTTTTTCTTTTTCTTCTTTCTTTCTTCAGGCTTCTCTCCTCTGGAGTTATCAGTGCTGTTCTCTTGGCTCTTCAGCTCTTCAGGGCTTTTCCCCCCCCCCGAAAGGTTTGGTGGGAGATAGCCCGCACAGCGGACGCCAGTTGTCGGATTTTGGTGCTGTCTGGATGGTCTGGGAAAAGCCCAAAGATGGCCTTGGGCCCCCGGGGTTCAAAAGGACGAGAGGAAGCTTCAGAATTGTTCTCGGTCTCGGTGTTTATTAATTGCTTATCTAAAAGATTTTCTCTTGGCCTGACAGAGTTCTGCTCAGCAGTCAGCCATGGGCACACACTGAGAGCCCCTGGGGCGGTCACCTATCTTTATACCCGGAGTTACGTATACAATATTTATCATTTTTCTCCAATACCCTCTACCCTTATTAACCAGTGTTCCCCTAGTAAGGTCCAATCCCGGAGTGCCAACTCCAGCACAGAAGATGGAGGCCTAGAGGAAGAAGAAGAAGGAGAAGGGCACGCCCCAATTCCTCCATCTTACCTCTCTAGACCCCCCTGTACAGGGATCTTAAACCCTGTATCTCACACTCCAATTAACTTGTCCCTTCACCATTCACCCCAGTGAAATCCTCCCGTCCTCATACTGATGTCATCTCCCATGTGGGATCAAAGTCCAGCCACCAGACATTTCTGGCAACATTCCAGGACTCCCGAGCCCCCCAGGGGCAGTCTTGTTCACCCTGCACCCCAGTTCTGAGAGACTGAGATCCCACAGGAAGGGTGGCCAAAATTAGGTTTCCATGGAGGGGAGAAGAATAGGACCAGGAGGAGGGGGTGAGACTGTTCCATTGTTTTCATGGCCGAATGCTCACAGGTATGTTTTACTCTGGGCAGGTTTTCCCCCCTCCCTGAGTTGGGAGGGGGTATAGTCCCAGTCTCTGGAAGGAGGTTGCCGGGGGCGGGGCCATGGGGGTGCCAGTAGGGCGCCAGAGGGGTTCTTGGTTCCTTGATGAGGGGATTAGCATCTCTGTTGGTCTGTCACGGTGGTTGAAGACAGGCAAGAGGGGTCTTCTCATGGAGGGGGGGGGAGCCACCCCAGAGCTCAGTGCAACCAGGCCTGGAGTTTGGAAGTCCAGTCCAATTGTTCAGAAAAAGGGCAGCATGCCCCCTTCAAGTACAGCATGGCATGTTCTGCAAACACCACGTGTGAACACACGAAATAAGCATAAGACTTTCTTTCCCAACTGGCTCAACAGTTTTTAATGCTTCAGTGGTCTTTTTCTCATGACAATTGTGAGGCAAAAAATGAAGGATTTTCGGATGGACTTCTACGGTCCTGCAGAGCTCCTTGGGAGGCACAGCAGGAGCAGCACCCTGGGAGCCTCGGGAATGCCCCTCTGGGATCCATGGCACACACTGCCAGGGGCTGGAATTCCAGTTCCCAGGCAGGAAAAGATGTTCCTGCCCTGGAAGGCAAAGTTCTTAAGAAAGAGCCAAAGGCCAAGTGGAGCACGATCTTACAGTGACATTTCACTGCCAGCCTTCATAGCTTCACCTCTGGTTGTTGTAGCTCCTGGAGTGGGAAATAAATCAGGGCAGGGTCTTTGGTGGGAGCTGCCCTGGGTCAAGAGAGACACTGAGAGAGAAACAGAGCAGGCAAAGAAAGGCAGGAGAGAAAGGAGGGCACAAACACAATCAGCTGCGAAGGTGGCACTCTGAAAAACAAACTGGAACTGACAAAAAATGAATGGGACAGAAATCAGTCATTCTGGAAGTTTTATTTACTATCAAAATACAGGCCACACACCCAGCCCCACACAATCCCAATCCCACACCCTCAAATTTGGATGCCACTTCTCCCAATCTCCTTCCAACCCCCTCTCACCCTGGACACTGTGGAATCCAGTAGATTTGTCATGGGACTGAATTTTTCCTAGATGGGAATAAGGCATTTTGACATGGATTGGTCAATTTTGGGGTAAAATTGAGGTGTTTTCAATGGGGTTGAATCATTTTGAGGTGACAGACCAATCTATCTGGAATTCTGGAGTGCAAAGATATAGAGAACTGTTTTGTGGAGAAAAGAAGAAACCTCACAACTTTGTAAAAGTTGTAAAGCCCGGTATGCTTTTATTACGACGTGCGCCGGACACAAGTCCCCCAAAAAGGCATGCGTACCTCTGAAGACCTCGGGTCTTCTTTTATCCCCCTTCCAAATGCATATGCATACAGTTTCACAATAAGTTCATACATATTCATTCTGCGTGACATTTAGCACCAGTTCTTCTTTATCAAAGGAATTTCTAAGTCGGGGGCAAATCGACCTTGTGGTCTTTCTGTTTTTCTTTCTCTGTCTCCTTGCTGTCTCCTTGCTGTCTCGGCATGCGAGCTTTTCCTTCAGCTTTGGCCTCACAGACTTTTCACCTTTCTTAGACACTTCACCTAATTCAGAATGGATCTTTACTCTGTCTCAGAACACTTGCTGAAATCCCCCAAGAACCCACAAATCCTACAGAACAAATGTTCTCAAACCATAAATTCCACCTCAAATACCTGTTAAATGGTGGGACTTCAGACATCCTTGATCAATTACTTTCATTTTAGTCCTATTTCAGGTGTTTTTAGGTGATAAAGACAAATCAGAAGAAAATTAGGGCCAAAAGGATAACCAGTCAGGTGTTGTCCCAACATGGATCACTGGGAATGTGGGTCACCAGTGTTCTGACCAATGTGGGTCCTCCCATGGGGGATGAAGCTGCACCAGTGCACAAAGCTCCTCCTGCAGTTGGAGCACGCACAGGGCTTCCCTTACCGGTGCCTCCGTTGGTGTCAGGACAAGGTAGAGCTGTTTGAGGAGCTCTTCCCACATTGGGGACACTTGTAGGGCCTCTCCCCGGTGTGGGTGCGCTGGTGGATGCTGAGGTGGGAGTTGCGTTGGAATCCGTCCCCGCACTCAGGGAAGTGGAAGGGCCTCTCCTCAGTGTGAATCCGCTCATGCAGGAGGAGATGAGAGCTGATCTGAAACCTCTTCCCACAATGGGAACACTCGTAGGGCCTCTCCCCAGTGTGGATGCGTTGGTTCCTGATGAGTTCTGAGCTGCAGCTGAAGCCCTTCCCACATTCCTCACACTTGTAGGGCCATTGCCCGGTGTGGATCACCTGGTGGCGGATCAGGGTGCTGCTCTGCCTGAAGCTCTTCCCACACTCCAAGCACTTGTAGGGATTCTCCCCATTGTGAAGCTGCTCATGCACCACCAGCTCCGAGCTCTGGCTGAAGTTCCGTCCACCTTCCTGGCCCAGGGTGGGTCTTTCCTCCTCAGAGCACACTGGGCTGGGTTTGCAGCCCCTCTTCCTGTGGGATCTCCAGGGCTTTTCCTCTCCATTGGATTCTTGCGCCATGGAGCTGAGCAAAACAGCCTCTTCCACGAGGTTCTGCTGTGGGGATTTGTCCACCCTGGTTTCCATCCTCAGCTCCTTGTCTGGGGCAGGAAGGACAAAGAGAGGATGAGATTTGCCTCTGTGACAGAGGGAAGGGGAAGGAGGTCTCCCCAGTGCTTCCCCGGCAGGACGGCATCGGCAGTGAGGTTGTCCTGCAGCCGGGGGCTGTGCTGGGCTGGGAGATGGAGCAGAAGAAAGGGGAAAAGGGGCACTGACTTCCTCCTCACTCGCCTGGGTGTCCTGGGGCATTGTCTCAGTTTGAATAGACAGGTGTCTGCTAAGGAAGGCAAGAGCCTCCCTTCAAATGGAAAATGTAAACAACCTCCTTCCGAACTGTTATAATTTTGAAATTATGGGGCTCTAAGGAAACAGATATGGGAATAGGCATAACAGCTATTTAGCAGGAAAATTAAAATATAAACACAATAGTACAAAGAAAAAACACTGACAGATTCAGAATACGACCTGACACCCTGTGGGTCACAGTGGCGGTGGCAGGGATCCTGTAGAACAGTGGGGTTTTCCTCTGAAGATCCAGTGGTGGTGGTGTTTGGCCTGGTCTTCCTCTGGCAATCCAGTGGAAAAGGCTGACTCTGGTCTTCCAGCCCTCTGATTATATCCAGGTAGGAATGCTTGGCTCCTCCCTCTGGGCAGAGCTTCTTACAATGGGATGATGGAATTTTATCAGTCATGCAGTGGCACTCAATGGCCCATTAACAAAAGATATCTCCTGGGAGGGAGGATGGGTTGTGAAAGAGATAAAGAAAACTGCCCAATTAACATAAGATAACTGCCCCATCAGATAGGAATAGAATACACCCCCACTGTCCAACCTAAGACAGCTGGGAAATGCGTTGCAGTATTCTGTGTCTATGTGTCTGTGTTCGTGTGTATTTTACACTCAAAGTCCCCCAAGTTTCCAAGAGGTTTTCTTTGGGGTGTTGTCTTGTCCCTGTGTCCATCTGTACCTCCCGTCACTCTGTCACTGTCACCTCCAGCCATCTCTGAGCCCACTGGCGCCTCCAAGGTTTGCACTGAATCCCTCCCTCCTGCCCTCCAGCACCAGCAATGACCATGGCAGGGAGCTCAGAGCAGGAGCAGCCAGGCCAGGGCTAACGCCAGAATCAGGAGCACCTGGCAGAGGCAGGAGGAATTCCCCATTCCAGGGGCTGCAAGGGCTGCAAGGGGAGCACCCGTGTCCCCTCTCAGCCCTAGGGCTACAGACCAGGGAGGAGATGCCTCAACTGCCTCAGCTTAATTGCTTCCCTCAGCCCTTGGCCCGGGAAGTCTGTGGCTGGAGCACAACCTCTAGAGGAGAGTTTCCACAAGGAAGAGAAAAGAAAGGAACTGTTTCTTCCCTTTCTCTCATCCGTGCCCTGTGTGCTCATTTTCTTGTCATCTCTTAGCAAAACCAGCAAAAAAGCATCTGCACTGAGGTGTTTCCCAGGGTCGGTTGCTAAATAAGGCCAAAGGAAGGTTTTCTGCCATGGAAAAAGTGACAAATGTGGGATTTGTTCAGACAGTTGAAAACATGACAGTTTCTAAGCACTGGAAATCCAAAGACTACAAAAACCAGAGTTTGCAGTTGTAATGGTCCATTGTCCTCCCTCTTCCCACTGCTGATTTGTCACATCCCAACTCCGGAGGAGCAGATTATGGAAAGAAGACCCGCAGGGAGTGTTGGAGGCCTAATCCCAGAGACTGGAAGAAAGAGTGAAATCAAGAAAAGATTTACAGTTGTTTTCTTATCATATTGACCACAAATAGCTCTATAGTCCATATGCAATATCCAGATGAAGAAGCACGTTCCTGGTTTTATTTCCAAATTGCAGTACTTTGGAACATCTTTCTGGATGAGAACAAACCACAGGCCAATAATTGACCCACTTTGGTTCCCAAATCAGAAATCATTCAACTTCTACCAAGATGTCTTCCTCTGCAGGTGTCCCAGATTGCAATGCAAAATGGATTTTATTTGCCATCTGTATGGCAGTTTTCCTTATCTCTTCCACAACCACTCCTCCCTCCAGGGGTGAAGGCATCTGCTGATAACAGCCTATTGGATGTCACTGCATGGCTGATAAGAATTACAGCATCCCATTGGGAGATTCTCCGCCCAGAGGGAAGAGCCAAGCATTCCTAACTGGATAGAATCTGGAGATTCTGGAATAGCAGCACAACTTCTCCACTGGATTTCCCAGTGGAATAGCAGCTGCCTGTTCCTCCACTGGATCCTCAGAGAAAGACTACACCCTTTTCTACAGGAGCCCCTGCACCAACAGAACCACACCTGCCACTCCAGGAGGACTGCAGCCACATTTCCAATTGGATTGCTACCAACAGCCTGACCAACTGGGTGTCAGGTTGTGTTCTGACTCTGTCAGTGTTGTTTGATTGTACTGCATTGTTGATTTTATCCTTTTATTTTCTTCCCTATTAAATAACTGTTATTTCTGGCTCCTATACTTTTTATTTTTTGCCTGAGAGCCCCTTAATTTAAAATTATAGCAATTCAGAGGGGGAGGGTTCACATTCTCCATTTCATGGGAGGCTCCTGCCTTCCTTAGCAGGCACCTGTCTTTCAAACCAAGACAGCAGGACAGAAGGCACTTTGATTCCTTATGTCCCAAGTTTCTCCTGAGTTCATGACTCATGACTTCAGATGAACTGGAAAGGCCCCGACTGCACAAAAGCAGCCACAATGAGCAGGATCAAATGCCCAGGTCACCATTAATTGCACTCGATCCACGCCTTGCACAGCCCAGCAGCAATTCCTGCCTGTGTCCCCAGCTCTGGCTCAGCCAGAGGGGCATTGCTCTGGTGTGTGCGGGACCGGCTCCTGCAGGACACAGCGCTGGGAGCCGCTCTGTGTCCCACAGCTTCAGCATCTCAGGCACCGCTCCACAGCTGTGGGGCTGTGTCACCACTGTTCCATGGCTGTAGCTCCTGTGCCATCACTGTTCCATGGCTGCAGTTCCTATGCCACCACTGTTCAATGGCTGCAGTTCCTGTGCCACCACTGTTCCATGGCTGTAGCTCCTGTGCCACCACAGTTTCATGGCTGTAGTTCCTGTGCCACCACAATTTCATGGCTGTAGCTCCTGTGCCACCACTGTTCCGCCTTTTTCATGCTCACTCCACTGCTGTTCAAAAGCTGTGTGGTGCAGTTTCAGCACGGTTCCTCAGCTCCTCCACCACTGCTCCACTGCTGCTCCAACACTGCTCATCTACCACTGTTCCACTGCTCCTTCTCTGCTCCTCCCCTGCTCCCCTGTTCTTCCACGGCTGCTGCTTCTGTTTTAGTTCTGCTGCCACAGCTGCAGTGTCACAGAGAGGGGAACGTTCGGGCAGCAACCGCTGTAGTGTCATAGAAGGGACAACTGAGGCTGCCACAACTGAGGCGTCACAGAGAGAGGAACGTTGTGGCTGCCACCACAATGGTGTCATACACATGAGAATGCTGGGGGCTGGGGGCTGCCTCTGCTGTGGAGTCATAGAGAGGAGAATGTTGGGGCTGCCAAAGCTGACTCTGGGCCTTCCACTGCTCTGGTGTCACAGAGAGGGGGACTTGGGGCTGCCACAACTATGATGTCACAGAGAGGGAAATGTTGGGGCTTACACTGCTAGGGTTCCACAAACAGGGGAATTCTGGGGCTCCCACTGCTGTGGTATCATAGAGAGAGGAATGTTGGGGCTGCCATCCTTGTGGGCTCAAAGACAGGGTAATCTTGGGGCTGCTGCCCCTGTGGTGTCCTACAGAAGTCAATGCTGGAACTGCCAACTCAGTGGTATCACAGAGAGGGGAATGTTGGGGGAGTCACTGCTGTGGTGTCACAGGGGAGCATTTGGGGCTGCCACCCCTGCAGTGTCACTGAGAGGGCAATGTTGGGCTTGCCACTGTGGTGCTGTCATAAAGAGGAGAATGCTGTGGGTGCCACCTCTGTGGTGTCACAGAGAGGGGAACACTGGGCTTGCAATTGCTTTGGTGTCATAGACAGGGGCACATTGGTATTGCCACTGCTGTCATGTCATAGACAGGGGAACTTTGAGGTTGCCACCACTGGGGTGTCACTGACAGGGGAATGCTCGGTCTTGAACATCTGTGTTATTTTAGAGATGGGAACGTTGGTGTTGCCACCACTGTGGTGTCACAGACATGGAAACACTGCCAAACCTCCCCTGGTGCTGTGCCCACTCCAGTGCTGCTCCTCTGTGACACTGCACTGCCTCCTGGGGACATTGTCACACTGCAGTGTCTCCTGGGGACATTGTCACACTGTGAAGACTCATAGGACTGTAGGGGCCCTGTGACACTCCAGGGTCTTGTAGAATCCATGGAAGCAAGAGGAGACTGTGAAACTCTGGGACTTCATGGAACCATCCATTGTGATACCTCAGGGCCTCATTCTTTCCAGGAATCCTTGTGACACTGCAGAACTAAATGGAACAAAGGGGACATTGTGGCACTGTGGAGTTCATGGAACTGAGGGGATGCTCTGAGACACTGGTGCCTAAAGATGCTCAGGAACCATTGTGAAGCTGTCGCTTGTGGAACCAAAGGGACACTGTAGCACTGTGGAGTCTCAAGGAGTCCAGAGGCCCTTGTGACTCAGTGAGGCCAGTTGGAACCAACAATCCATTGGGATCCCCCAGAACCTTGTTGTGTCCCGGGATTCTTGTGACATTGTGGGGCCTCATGGAACCAAAGGGACACTGGGACACTGTGTGATCGCAGGGAACCAAGGGGACTCAGAGACACTGTGGGGCCTCCTGGCTCTCAGTAACTTCAGACACTTGTGTCCATCTACAAGGGGGCAAAAGTCAGCAGCCTGAGCCTGTTGATCCAGAATATTCCTATCTCCATGGAGGGTGTTCCTGCCAGCTGTGGTGTTTGTGTTCTCTCTGCTCTCTGGGGGAATTGCATCCTACAAGAGACACTGACCACTCCAGTAGCTGACACCACAGGGCCTCCTGTGTGGTGGGGGCAGAGGCATCTTTCACTCCATTATGTTGCTCAGAGCCCATCCGAGCTGGAATATTTCCAAGGATGGGGCATTCACTGGCTCTCCACCAAGGCTAACGGAGAAAGCAGGGCACTGGGGAAGGCAGCAGGGAGAGCAGACGCTGTGCTGGATGAGCAAGGGAAGAGGATGAGTGCAGAAGGCACAGCCCACCAGGAGGCCACCAGGCAGAGCCGTGGAGCCTCCCCAGGTGAGAGTGACCTGCCCAGGGAGTGCCCTGCTGCCCTCAGGACTGTGCTGCCACCCTTGGCAGAGGTGTTTTCCCAGCAGAATGTCCCCTGGTCACCTGGGGCCGTGCCGCTGCCCCCGGCGGGAGGGCGCCGTCAGCTGAGTGTGCCGTCCCTGGAGTCAGTGGTGGAGGTGCCCGGAGCAGCCTGGCTGTGTTAAATGAGCACCCTGCAGCCCCTCCGTGCCCTGCCGTGGCTGCCAAGACTCCTGAAAGGACTGGCTGCTGTGCGGCTGTGCCCTCTGCTGCCCACTAAGAGATGTCTGAGTGCTCAGCCTCATTCCTGTGCCTGCAGGCAGATCAGTCGATAGAGCGACTGGGAGATGGGGGTTCACTATCCAATAGAGTGGCCGTTAGCCACCCTGGGGGTGGGCGCCAGAAGCGAGAGCCCCCCTCAGGGTTTGCCCCCCCCGCCTCACAGGGTAAGTGAAAAAACAATCAGAGTAGTGGTATTTCACCAACGGCCGGGACGCCAGCGGGCGGGTCACCCCGCACTGCTGAGCGCATGCCCGGCCTCCCACTTATTCTACACCTCTCATGTCTCTTCACAGTGCCAGACTAGAGTCAAGCTCAACAGGGTCTTCTTTCCCCGCTGATCCTGCCAAGCCCGTTCCCTTTGCTGTGGTTTTGCTGGATAGTACGTAGGGACAGTGGGAATCCGTGCATCCATTCATGCACGTCACTAATTAGATGACGAGGCATTTGGCTATTTTTCAAACACATATAAATAATATATGTTCCTTTTCCGGGTTAAATAAAGGTGGCCCGTCCACCTTGAACAAATCCGGTAAATTGTTTCAAATACAGTAAATTGGTCTGAATCGGGTGGTAATTGATGCGTTATGAATTAAAGTCTTTGTCCCTACTCACTATGAGCTACCTAACTGGCTTGTGGCTTCCTTACGAACCTAGCTACTCTCTAGTTTATTAAAATGTAAAAGTGATGCAAAAAAAAAAAAAAATTGCATACAAAAATCAACATATTAAAACAGCAATAAAAATCTACAAAACATTACAAAGTACAAAAAATGCAAAAATTCACTACCCTGAATCATGTAATCTTCTGGCCCTACTGGTGAACATATGTACAATTTCCACAGACGATAGGAGTGCTTCTGTGGATAAAGTCTTTGTAACCATCGTTTGCCTCGATTTGGAGAGGCCAAGTGTACTCAAAAGTTCAAAGTTCCCCTTGTACCATTTCCCCCGCGCTCCAAGGGGAAAGCCCATAGTAACAACGTCCTTTGCGTTGGTGAGGCTTTGCACCTTGGTTTCCAAATGTTTGCACTTGTTTACTTTCTCTGCAGCCACTTCTTCCAGAGATGTTTTGGAGGCTTCGTATCGTACTGTCACTTTCACGATGAATGCACGTCCGTCCTTAACAGATATCAGATCTGGTTTGTACAGCTTCTTGATGGTTTCCCTTATGGGTGGTTCTTTGAACACTACCCAGTCCCTCTTCTTCGCCTCCTCAATAAGCCTTTCACAGATATGATTGTGCCTCTTGATTTGAGCGTCCTGAATCACTGGGCAGTAGCCGAGGATGAGGGCGCAGGTTTCGTTGTCCGCATCACAGTGCCTACAGGCCTTGATGTAATTTTCCTCTCTACCCCAGGAGAGAAATTCTCTTGTGGGGTAGAAGTTGGCCCTAAGTTGTAGTGTGTGGAAGGGTCTAGCAGTGGGCCTGTTAGCTAAAGGAGTGAGAAGTAAGAAGAAGAAGAAGCTGATAAGGAGCTTTCTCCAAGGCCGTAACCAAGGAGATCGAGAGAAGGAAGATAAGAGCATTCTGCAGCTGGATGAAGCATTTTTAGAAAGTTAGGTGGAGTCAGAGTAACTTTTCACCAATGGCATGGTATTGAAATCTTGTGGCCAATAGCTAAGGTAGAGGAAGGGTAAACAACTGGAAAGTGTATAAAAGATCAGCCATTTTCATTAATAAACTGTTGCCAAGTGTTACCAACTGAGACTGCTTGTGGTCTCTGCTGTGTCATGACCGCCTCAACTGCGACAGTAGTGTAGTGAGGAGTTTCCTGTGAGGAATGCATCTATAGTATTGGAGCCAATCACTACTAATTTTATCACCTTCAAAGCTTTTAATTCCACGGCCTTGGGATACTAATTTGGTCCATTTCTTGAATTCTTTTCTCCGCCAATCGCAAGGTTTAGGAAATTTAGTTTTAAGGGTCGGTGCTTCCCACTCCGAGGTTGTGTCTGCACTGTTGGATGGTTCATTCGCCAGTAGTGCTTCCCAAATTGAGGGTATCTTCTCGCTTTCCCCTCCAGCTTGAATCCACAATTTCTTATACAGTTGTTCCATTTCATCTTTCTCTAGGAACTCCTTCATTGTTTCATCCGAGGACTGTGCAATCCAGTGCAGTCTCCGGGCCTGTACACTGGGGATCAGTCCCGCCAACTTGGTGACGCCCAAACCGCCGTCCTTCGTGCTCGAGTACAAGATGGCACTGCAGGTGCACGGAGGTAGTTGCAGCCAGTCCTTGACCGCTGTTCGGATCTTCTGGTCAAGGGCTTCAAGGGCCCCTGTTTCATTTGTGAATGGTCAGCCAGGTAGGTCAGTCGAGGGATGGTGTATGTTTTGAGGATATCAAGTATTTGCAGAGGTTTAAGTGGAGCTTGATCAATTCATTCAAGCCAGAATTCTAGTTTTGTGGGGAGGTTGGCTTTTGCTATCCCAGTCCAGGGGTCAAAGTGTAGGCCAAGGTATTTCTCATATTCCCTGGGGTTGATCATGTTCAGGGGTGCGCTGTTGATGGTCCATGCAGCGCAGTTATTGAAGGTGTAAGAGTCTTTTGTGGGCTTGATGTAGAAGCCGTGGCACTTTTTCCCTTGTGTTTTGAGACCGGTGAAATCGCAGAAGGTCTCTAATATATTGATATTTGTTTTCATGTTTTCCCAGGAGTCGCTCAACAAGACCAGATCGTCGGCGAATGCCACTGCTGTTATACTACTCTGTCCTCGGTGGAATCCTTTACCACTCTCTTCCAGCTTGCACAACAGGGGGTCCATTGCCAGGTTAAATAAAAGGGGTGACAGCGTGTCACCCTGCTTTACTCCAACCCGGATCTGGATTTTGTCTGTGTGTGTGTTCATTTTTGTGGTGACATACATACTGATGTCTTTGTACATACTGTTCATCAGGCCAATGATGTGGGGATCCACTCCCCTCAGCTGCAAAGCATGTATGATGTGATGGTGGCTTATGGTGTCAAAAGCCTTGGCGATGTCCACAAATACAGCACCCAGTGGTCTGTGTTCACTTTAGGCAGTCTGAAGTATAGTTTGCAGGAGTTTCAGGTTTTCAGAGCATCCTGCTGCTCTAATAAAGCCTCTTTGCCTTGGGTTGAGGGGGCACGCTTTGCTCAGCCTTGCTTTTACAATCCTGGAGAACAGTCTCAACAAGATGGAATTGATTGTGATAGGCCTCCAGTTATTAATGTCCTTTAAATGTTCCGGTTTTGTAGATTTGGGAATCAAAACAATTCTGCACCCCCTCACCATGTCTAGGATCTCCCCAGATGTTAACCAGAAGTTGACGAGCTCAGCCGTCCGGGAATACCTGGGATCCATCTTTTTGATGTCCCCAAGAGTAACCCTATCTGGACCTGGAGTCGAGCCCTTGCTCATTTCCTGCACATTTCTTTCAATTTCTTTGGCCGTGATTAAGCCTCTGAAGGTGCCGTTGTCTGCCTTCCCATTAATTTCAAAGTCCCTGATGCCAGCAAAAGTACCAGGTGTTTCCCATCTGGCTTTAAATACTGAGTAAATTTCACTGGATGATATATCCCAGGACAAACACTCTACCTCATCCAAAATAATTTTTGCTAGTTTCCCCCTGTCAAGATGGAATAAATGCTGAAAGCAAAGGTAATTACCTTTTTTGATCGCTCTGTCCTTCATCCACCTCTGAAATGGCTTTCTTGGTTGCTTCTCCCGGGTATCCTTCCCATTTTACCACGTGTAGCAGTTCTTATCTGGCTTATTGATTCTAGGCATCCAAAGCAGTCCTGCACTGCCTGATTAATCATTGTCAGCATCTCCTGCCCGTCCATCAATTGCTTGAATGCTCTGGGGAAGTGGTTAATTGATCCAGCTGATAAGCGTTCCTTGACTGTCTTTTGGTAATGAGCCTGCAGCTGCCCCGCCCTCTGCTGGTTTCTGGCGGCGGTTGTCCTTATCAGGGTGTCATCTTAATTTATCCATTGTTTTCTCTCTGGCAGCTGGCCTCCCTGGTGGATGGTTCTCCCCAGGTCCATTGTCCACGGTTCTTGCCTGGGATTGCTGACTCAACCCAGGTTCAATTCCCATGCCCTCAGCTGCTCTCCTGGTGTGATGACTCACCTCAGGTCCTCTGTCAGCTCCATCTGTTGGTTTCCTAGGCAGTAATCTTCTTTTGTAACTAATTTGCTTAGCTGTTTTTGTTGTTATGTGTTCGGCGATAGGTTTATTAATGTTTGTGTTTCCCTTGAACTGTGCCTCCAGTCTTATCAGCAGTTCTTCCTCCTCTTTTGTCCAGCATCTTTTGTGGGCTCCTGGATTTGATGTTTCTTTCAGTTGGGAAGCAATGATCCTTTCTTGGTTTCTTATCAAAGGATGTGCCAATCTTTTGTGTTGTCCCAGGCCAATTTTGGTTCTGAAGTCTCTGACGCATACTTCACAGATCCACTCTCCAGCTGGAACCCTTTCAGTTTCTGGACCTCTGCATTTTGCAAAATGACAAATAACACTATGATAGTTAATATTTTCCTTTACACACTTGGCACACCGAAAGCAAACCCTCCTTTTCCAGTGTGACTCTTTTAGATGTTCAATCAGGCTTAACACAGAGTTTACCCGGGTACCACACAACAGGGACAAGGTGGATTTTTGTCAGGAACAGTCACCTTCACCATGTTATCTGGTGACTGCCCTCCATGTTCCCCAGGCACTGGAGGCAATGCCTCTGGTGTGCCTTCACTCACCCTTTTGCTGCTTCCCTCACCAAGCACAAATGGTTCAGTGTCTCGTGGGAGGCTAGGATCTAAGTCTGAGTGCCCACCGATACCCTGGACAGGCGTACTGGCAGCCCCCAGACCACCCACCCCCACCCCCCTAAGGACAAAATCCGGATTTTGAGCCATTGAATTGGGGCCACATTTACGGTGAGAACGGAGTGGGTGGTCACTCCACTCCGGAGCTCTTTGCCCCGTCTGCAACCGGGGAGCCAGGTTTCAAGCAATAAGCCAGGCGGCCTTTACCAAGGAATTTGTTTCACCGAATTTGGTAGGAGTTCATTGGTGACTTGGTTTGGAAAGACAGGAGTCTGCTAAGGAAGGCAGGAGCCTCCCCTGAAATGGAGAATGTAAACCCTCCCCACCCCTCCGAATTGCTATCAATTTTAAATTAAGGGGCTCTCAGGCAAAAATATGGGAGCAGGAAATAACAGTTCTTTAATAGGAAAAAAAAAAATAAAATAAACAATGCAGTACACTAGAACAACACTGACAGAGTCAGAACCCAACCTGACACCCTGTGGGTCAGGGTGTTGGTGGCAGTCCAATTGGAAATGTGGCTGATGCCCTCCTGAAGCGTCAGATGTGGTTCTGCTGGAGCGGGGGGGATCTGTAGAAAAGGATGTATTCTTCCTCTGAAGACCCAGTGGGAGAAGAGACAGCTGCTGTTCCTCTGGGGAATCCCGTGGAGAAAGCCGTGCTGGTGTCTCAAAAACCTCTGGATTATATCTGGGTAGCAATGCTTGGCTCCTCCCTCTGGGCGGAACATCTCACAATGGGATGTTATAGTTCTTATTAGTCATGCAGTGACATTCAATAGTCTGTTATCAGCAGATGTCCCCTCCCGAGGGAGGTGTGAATGTGGTCACTCAAAGAGAGAGATAAAGCAAACTGCCTACTTGACAAAGGTAATCTGCCATACAGATGGTAATGGAAAACATCTTGCATGCAATCTTCAACATTATCCACCCCTTTTTCTATTTCCATCTGCACCACAAAAACAAAAACAAAAACAACAACAACAAAAAAATTTCACACAGTTCTCACTTAAGACTAGGTCTCCCTGTTGTACACAATGGCTTTCTCCATCTTTCTGCATTACCCACCAAGTGTAAACAGGTCATTGAGCAAAAACAATTCCATGGATGGTTTTGTCTTTGCCTGTGATGGGATCAATCCAAACAGTCCTTCCTAAAATACCTTTCATGTGTACAACAGGGACTTTATTTCCATCCACTGTGTGCAGGGGTTCAGACTGGGCAGGACCAGCTTAATTGGTGTTGACCGTCCAGCTGGCTTTTGCTGAGTTCATTTCCCAATTTCTAAAAGTCCCCCCCCGAGTGCCTTCAGGGTTGTTTGAAGTAGTCTGTTACACTGTTCAACTTTCCCGGCAGCTGGTGCATGATAAGGAATATGATATATTCAATACCATGTACCCTGGCCCAAGCATTGATAAGGCCATTCTTGAAATGGGTCTCATTTTCTGACTCAATTCACTCAGGGGTGACATGTCTCCACAGGATTTGCTTTTCAAGGCGCAGGATGGTGTTCCAGGCAGTGGCGTGAAGCACAGGGTAGGTTTCCAACCATCCAGTGGTGGCTTGCACCATGGTCAGCACGTAGCGCTTGCCCTAGCGTGTCTGGGGCAGTGTGATGGAGTCAATCTGCCAGGCCTCCCCATACTTGTACTTGGACCACCGCCTACCTTACCAGAGCAGCTTCACTCGCTTGGCCTGCTTGATGGCAGCACACATCTCAGTCATGGATAACCTCTGAAATACTGTCCACGGTTAGATCCACCCCTTGGTCTTGTGCCCACTTATAGGTGGCATCTCTACCCTGATGACCTGAGGCATCATGGGCCCATTGAGCTAAGAACAACTCCCCCTTATGTTGCCAATTTAAGTCTATCTTTGACACCTCTATCTTTGCTGCCTGATCTACCTGCTCGTTGTTTCGGTGTTCCTCATTAGCCCGACTCTTGGGAACCTGAGCATCCACATGGTGGACTTTCACAGGTAGCTTCTCTAACCGAGCGGCAACGTCTCTCCACTCATCAGCAGCTCAGATGGGTTTTCCCCTAGGCTGCCAGTTGGCTTTTTTTCACCTTTCCAGCCAGCCCCAAAGAGCATTGGCTACCATCCATGGATCAGTATAAAGGTAGAGCTTTGGCCATTTCTCTCTCTCAGCAATGTCCAGGGCCAGCTGAACAGCTTTGAGTTCTGCAAGTTGACTTGATCCACCCTCTCCTTTGGTAGCTTGTGCAACCTGTCGGGTGGGGCTCCATACGGCTGCTTTCCACTTCTGGTTCATGCCTGTGATGAGACAGGAACCATCAGTGAAAAGAGCGTAGCGTGTTTCCTCTTGTGGCAGTTGGTTTTAGGGAGGAGCTTCTTCAGCACGTGTCACTGGTCCTTGTTCCTCTTCATCAGTCAGACAAAAGTTCTCACCTTTGGGCCAGTTTGTAATTATTTCCAGAATCCCAGGGCGATTCAGGTTTCCAACACAGGAGCACTGTGTGATAACAGCAATTCATTTACTCCATGTCGTGTCAGTGGCGTGGTGGGTGGAAGGAACCTCGCCTTTGAACATCCACCCCAGTCCCGGTAGTCAGGGTGCCAGGAGAAATTGTGCTTCTGTATCAGTCACCTCTGAGGCAGCCTGGACTCCTTCATAGGCAGCCAAGACTTCCTTCTCTGTGGGAGTGGAGTTGGCTTCAGACCCTCTGTATCTTTGACTCCAAAATCCCAGTGGTTGGCCTCGAGTCTCCCCAGGCACCTTCTGCCAAAGGCACCAGGACAAGCCATGGTTCCCGGCTGCAGAGTAGAGCACGTTCTTCACCTCTGCTCCTGTCCTGACTGGGCCAAGGGCAATCACATGAGCGATCTCCTGCTTGATCTGGGCAAAGGCTTGTTGCTGTTCAGGACCCCAGTGGAACTCGTTCCTCTTGCAGGTAAAGAGGGCTCACAATCTGACTGTATTCAGGAATGTGCATTCTCCAAAACCTATGGCACCCAGGAAAGCTTGTGTTTCCATCTTGCTAGTTGGTGGAGACATCGCAGTGATTTTGTTGATGACCTCAGTGGGAATCTGATGCAGTCCGTCTTGGCACTTTACTCCCAGGAACTGGGTCTCTCAGGCCCGTCCCTTGACTTTGTTCTTCTTGATAGCAAAGCTGGCTTCTAGCAGAATCCTGATGATCCTCTCTCCTTTCTCAAATACTTCCACTGCCGTGTTCCCCCACACAATGATGTCATCGATGTACTGCAGGTGCTCTGGAGCCTCACCCTTTTCCAGTGCAGCCTGGATCAGTCCATGGCAGATGGTGGGGCTGTGCTTCCACCCCTGGGGCAGTCGGTTCCAGGTATACTGCACTCCCCTCATGGTGAAAGCAAACTGAGGCCTGCATTCTGCTGCCAAAGGAATGGAGAAAAATGTGTTAGCAATGTCAATGGTGGCAAAGCACTTTGCTGCCTTGGACTCAAGCTCGTACTGGAGTTCCAGCATGTCTGGCACAGCAGCGCTCAGGGGTGGAGTCACTTCATTCAAGCCACGATAGTCCACTGTCAATCTCCATTCTTTGTCAGACTTGTGCACAGGCCAAGTGGGGCTGTTGAAGGGTGAGTGGGTCTTGCTGACCACCCCTTGGCTCTCCAGCTCACGGATCATTTTGTGGATGGGGATCATGGCATCTTGATTCATCTGATACTGCCGGCGATGCACTGTCTAGGTGGCAATTGGTGGTCTTTGCTCTTCCACCTTCAGGAGTCCTACTGCAGATGGGTTTTCTGATAGCCTAGGCAAAGTGTTCAACTGCTTGGTGTTTTCTGCCTCCACAGCAGCTATGCCAAAAGCCCATCTGAGTCCCTTTGGTCTTTGTAATAGCCGTTCAGGAGGAAACCTATGCCCAGAATACACGGGGCCTCTGGGCCAGTCACAATAGGATGTTTTATCCACTCTTTCCCAGTCAGGCTCACCTCAGCTTCTAACAGGGTCAATTGCTGTGATCCCCCCATCACCCTGGCAATGGAAATAGGTTCTGCCCCCACATGTCCCAATGGTATTAGGGTACACTGTGCACCATTATCAACTAAAGCATTGTACTTTTGTGGTTCTGATGTGCCCGGCCATCGGATCCACACCATCCAGAAAATCCAGTTTTCCCGTGCCTCTCACTGGCTGGAGGCAGGACCCCTCTAACCCTGGGTATTCATGGTAGAGGTACCTTCCAGGGGATCTGACAGATCATACTCAGCAGCTCGGTCATGGGAGGTTGAGGCTACCTTCACTTTACTGGAGTTCCCTTGATTTGTGTTTCCCTCCTTGAGCTGACGCACCCGTGCTGCCAGGACAGAAGTGCGTTTTCCATCCCACCTTCCCATGTCTTCCCCTAGGTCACGCAGAAAAAACCACAGGTCAGCCCGTGGGGTGTACCCCCCGTCTCTCTAGCTGGGGAACGTTGGGCTCTGACTCTGGGGCCTGTGACTCACAGCGGTGCAATGTGGGAATTGCTCCTCCTCACCTCTTCCCTCACCACCTCCCTCATCTCCTCTTTGAGGTCCTTAATCACAGCAGAGACATGAGCCTGCATCAGTCCATTGATCATACTTTCATAATTCTTAAGCTTGTTAGCTACAGAACCCACTGTCTCTTGGTTGTTATCAGCATTAATTGTTGCAATAAAGGTGGTGTATTGGGATGGTCCCAGGTTTGCCAGTCTCCACAACATTTGCCCTGTGCACCTGACTTTGTCGGGGTCATTATCATGCTGTCCATCCCTCCCAAAGAGTCCCTCCAATACTGCCACTTCTCTCAGCTGTTGGATCCCTTCCTCAAGGGTCTTCCAGCACATTCTATGGTGCTGGTCCTGCATTCTTTCTCTGTGTACAAATCTCTCTCTGACACTTATTAAAAGCCGCTCCCAGAGGGAAAGAGACCCTGGCTGCTTTACAACAATCTGATTGATACCTGAGTCGTGGGTCAAGGGTCCCAAATTCCTTGCCTCACCATCATCCAGCTGGACGCTTGTACTCATAAGATCTCAGATGCGAAGTAGCCAGGTTGGATAAGTCTCACGTCCCTGTCATACAATGTCTTTGTGAAGATTACAGAGACTTTTGTACGTCAGGGACTCGGTGATGATCGCAACCTCTGGCTCCCCTGTGGGTTGTGAGGGCCTTCTTTTATCTGGGTGCTCTGCTTTTGTCTTAGATCTCTTTGTTTCTAGAGGGGCAACTGCTGCTGGCTGTGTCTGCCTTTGCAATTCAGCCGGAACCTGGACAGTTGCAACATCTGTGGGTTCTGCTGCCGCACTATTAGACTTTCCCTCTTCAAGGCAGAGGAAGGGCTTCTCACCAGCTGGGGAAGTGTATTCCTTCAGCATCCGGCCCATCTCACGTATCTCCTTCACCAGACCCCCCAGCCAATCTGGGTAGTTCACATCTGGGGTGGGATGTGGGGCAGGGTCAGGCTCTGGGGCAGCAGCATCCCTAGACTCTGGTGGCGTATTAGATTCTGGGGTTGGTGTCAGTGTGGTTATCCAGGTTAGTCACCCCTTCTCTCTAAATGCTAAATAGAGCAGGCCTATCAGCAACACCAGCCACTGTATGATATCATTAATATTTAGAGTGGATCTGAACCCTTCAAAAACTGGTGGGGCGGACCCAAAGAGATGGCTAAAGGGTTTGGAGAAGATTTCACCTGGTGTCATTTCCTTATAGCAGGTGCCATTATTAAAGTAACCTCAAAAACATACTGTTAGTGTGTGATAGCTGTGAATCTGTGTGCCTGCTTTCCAGAGGAAGTTAAAAATCCATTAATTCCTCACCTTTTTCACCCATAAAACAAACCGGATAACAGACACAGTAGCCTTGGTTATAGGACCAATGTTTAGATAAGGGCCTATAAATGGGAGAAATACAGCCATGATCACATGCCACCCAAACCAGGGCCAGCTGGACCACATGGCGTCGCATAATGAGGTTTCTATAGCTACACACAAAAATTAGATTACTCAAGAACTGTTATTCCTTTTTTGTTTCTGTGCCCTCCAGCCGCACGTTAGGCGCCAAAATTTGTCTTGGTTTGGAAAGACAGGAGTCTGCTAAGGAAGGCAAGAGCTTCCCCTGAAATGGAGAATGTAAACCCTCCCCACTCCTCCGAATTGCTATCAATTTTAAATTAAGGGGCTCTCAGGCAAAAATATGGGAGCAGGAAATAACAGTTCTTTAATAGGAAAAAAAAAAATAAAATAAACAATGCAGTACACTAGAACAACACTGACAGAGTCAGAACCCAACCTGACACCCTGTGGGTCAGGGTGTTGGTGGCAGTCCAATTGGAAATGTGGCTGATGCCCTCCTGAAGCGTCAGATGTGGTTCTGCTGGAGCGGGGGGGATCTGTAGAAAAGGATGTATTCTTCCTCTGAAGACCCAGTGGGAGAAGAGACAGCTGCTGTTCCTCTGGGGAATCCCGTGGAGAAAGCCGTGCTGGTGTCTCAAAAACCTCTGGATTATATCTGGGTAGCAATGCTTGGCTCCTCCCTCTGGGCGGAACATCTCACAATGGGATGTTATAGTTCTTATTAGTCATGCAGTGACATTCAATAGTCTGTTATCAGCAGATGTCCCCTCCCGAGGGAGGTGTGAATGTGGTCACTCAAAGAGAGAGATAAAGCAAACTGCCTACTTGACAAAGGTAATCTGCCATACAGATGGTAATGGAAAACATCTTGCATGGCAATCTTCAACACCAACGCACACCAGATCTTGGAAGGGAATGTGCTGACACTGAGAAATTGTCAAATGTTAACTTTCTGTGCCAGCAAACTGCTGGAATTAAGCTGTGCAAGCATCTGAAAAATTCCAGATCTGGGCACTGGTGGTGTCAGCAAACACAAGATTGGGCTGGTGTAGGCACCAGGTATTTGCCTGGTTTGGCTTTCTTTGCCAGCAAATTGCTGCACTTGGGCTGTGGTGGCACAGGGAAATGTCCAGATCTGGGCATGGGCGGTGCCATCAAATACCAGGTCTGGGTGGTGACAGACTTGGCACCAGGAAATTGCTGTGTTTTTTCTTCTTTTTCCAAAAAATTGCTGCTCCCCTATTGGTGCATCCTGTGTCACCCCACCTTATCTCCAGCCCCGGCTCCCTTCTCCATTGCATCATTTGTGCCCTGACCCCTCCTGCCTTCCTCCAGTTATATACCCTGGCCCCAGTCCTGCTCCTGGCTCTTTGCCTCTGGTTCCCTTCATCAGATGTTGTGTTCCTGCTTGCTCCTGTTTCCCTCTGCACCCTCACTTCCCCTGGACCCTTGGATTTTCCCTTAGTAAACCCAGCTGGATCTGCTCTGCGAGGAGTCCTCTCGTCCCTCTGCTGAGGCTTTGATTGCACCATCCGGGCTTAGGCGTCTGCTGGGCTGGGGGAGTTGTCAAGGCAGCCCCAAGTGGAGACGCTTTCGGTGCTGCAGGCACCTGACAGCACCTGCCTGGGGAAGCTGCTCTGGCCACCCGCAGCAACCAATTCCTTTTTCCAAGCAGCAGCTCCCAGCGTCCTCCTCCGAAGCCCAGAGAGAGAGGGAGCAGCTGCCCTCAGCCCTGTCCTTTACCGCATCCCAATTCTCATGGAATGTCCCCCCTCGCAGAGAAACTCCCAGACAAGAGAAGTGCGACCAGATCCCCTCCTCCCCTGAGCTTGATCACTTCTTTTGTTTCTTAAGGATCCAGTCCATCAGAGCGGTGGTATTGCACTGAGAGCTGGGACACCAGCAGGGGATCACCCCACACTGCCCAGTGTGCACCAGGCTCAACAAGGTCTGCTTCCCCCCTGATTCCACCAGGCCTCTTCCCTTGGATGTGGTTTTGCTGGATAGTGGGTCAGGACAGTGAGAATCTCCTTCATCCATTCATTCACCATTTAGGACCCTGCAGACACTTCCTCAATTTCTCTCCAAGATGACCCCACCCACCAATGATGTCACAGCTCTTGTCCATCTGGTCAAGAATCCCCCATGAGGACACTATGGTGTCTTCTCCAAGGGCACAAAGCAGCAAAACCCCCATGGAAAATCTTCCCCCTTGGGCCCTGCGCCTCCTTGGGTGAGTTCCAGAGCAAACAGTCAGGGCAGTGGCCTGAAATGTTTTCCCAGCTGAGTCATAAGACTTCTCTGATGGATCCACATTGTCCCTGGGGAAAGAGATGTGCAGAACTCTTCACTAATGCCCTGGAATGTCAAACAGGAATCACAGCCATAGACAGCTCTTCAGAACCACTTCACCCTGGATTTTCCTTCCTGGAAGCCCAAGATGTCTGAATGTCCTCCTGGTGCCTCAGGCCCTGGGTAAACAGGGCTTGTCAGAGATGCTGGCAGGGCACCAACACCCCTCCTCCTCACAGGGCACCTCTGTTACCCCAATTAGCTCCGAGTGGCTGCCTGGGGACAGGCGCCCACTTCCCCATGTGCCTGGGATGGGCACATCCTGCTCGGGGCCAGTGCTGGCCTGGGCCCAGAGCCAGGGCCATGACCCAGGTGCTCTGGGAGGGCTCCGTGGCTGCGGGTGTGACAGGATGAGGGGCAGGGCAGGGCATATTCCCCTCTGGACAGTGCTCCGGGCATGGAACTTGGTCGGGTTTGGCATCTGCGGGGAAAGGGATATCGGGTTGTGTGGATGTGGGAATTGTCACTGCTGAGCCATTCCCCAGCCCTCAGCCTTGTCTGCAGGTGATCAGCATTGCCCAGTGCTCCCCAGTGTCTGCAGTGCCTGAGATGCCAATCAGCCATCTGATCACATGTCCCTTGTTCCCCTTGTTCTCCCACGTGTTGGGTTTGCGGCCGGGCTCAGCTCTGGGGTGTCCCCCAGGGAAAGCTCTGGGAGGGGAGGGGCAGCAGGAGATGGAGGATCTGGCCCTGGGGGCTGTTGGAGGATGGATTGTGTTGGACTGGGGGTTGTCCCCACAGGGTCCCCAGGTGCCTTTGGCTCCCTGCCTGCCCCCCTTGGCCCCCCAGGTGCCTGGGCCCTTCCAGGGGCAGCTGCCCCGTGCAGGAAGCTGGAGGCATGCCGGGCAAGGGGGCTGGATCCGTGCCACGGGTGGGGTGGGATGGACTCTGTGCCAGGGCTGGGCTTGTGGCCAGGGCTGGGGGCTGTGCCAAGCTGGGCTTTGGCCTGGGGGCTGGCAGGGAGGGTGCGGGGAGGAGTCCCGGCAGGGATAAAGGTGCTCCTCACCTGCTGCAGCCTCAGGCAGCGCTGCCCTGAGCGAGAGGAAGATGAAGGTGGCTGTGCTCAGTGTGGCCCCGCTCTTCTCCATCCTCCTTCATCCACAGGCCAAGGTAAGGCACCAGCCAAACGCTGTCCCCACATCCTGCCCTTTCTGGCCTCCCATCCCACCCTTTTGGTCCCTCCTCTATGTCCCATTCAGGGTCCCCAGCTGCCCTCCCACTGACCATTCCTGAGGCCTTTCCTTTCATGTCCCCCCTCAATCGTTTGCCTTTCTTTCTGGCCACTGCAGAGGGGTCCCCCTGTACAATTCCCTGACTCACCCCCCAGTCCCACACCATCTCCCAGTCCTGTTGGTTTTGTCCCCACCTGTCCTCATTCTCCTGTCCCCACCAAGCCCCTCCCTTGCACTCCCATGTCCCTACACGTCAATTCCTTTCTCCTCCCCTGTACCTCACACGCTGCTCCTTCCACACCCCTAGCCCTGTCCCCTGGACTCTCAATGTTTTTGGGTCTCCCCCCACCTCAAACAGATCTTTTTGGAGGCCCTGAATTCCCATCCCTCTGCCTGCACCCTGCTCCCTGCACCTGTGTGTCACCCCAGCCCCACAAGGTCCAGTCCGGACCCAGCCTTTGTTCTCCTTTCCAGGCACTCCTGTAAGGAACCCAAGATGATCTGCGGGAGGTGAGTGGGCTGCTGGCATTGGAGGGCATCCCCTAAGGGAATTGGGGGGCAGTGCTGTCCCCCCATCCCTTGCTGGCACCGGGGACATCCCAGTGACCAGCGAGGTCTCCTGGTCTCTCTGCAGTTGGATTTAGACAATGTCGCGGTCCTGGAGACACCTCTGGTGGGTACCACGAGTTCTGCCGGTGCCAGACCCTCCCATTGCATGGCCACCACAGCCCAGGCCATCCCAGTGTGACCCAGCACAGCCCAGTGCATCCCTCCTGACAGCCCAGACAATGCCCTGCCCCAGGGCTCCTCCCCAGTGAAGCCTTTGCCCAGGGCCCTGCTGCATTCCACCCCTGTCACCCCAGGACCCCCTGGATGAGCCAGGACGCAGCCCCTGCCCCAACTGTGCCTCTTGGCCAGGAGCCCAGTGCTTCTGGGCAGCAGCACAGCAGCTCCTGCACCCCATTGCTGCCACAGCCCCTTCCCCAAGGCCCCCCTGCTCTCCCCTGCCTCCCAGTGCAGCCCGCTGCCCCCATTGTGTCTCTAATGCTGCCTTTTCCCCAGCCCCCTGTGGCTGAAGAGCTGCGGGCTCTCCTGCAACAGAAGCGCCTGGCTGCCTCTCTTGATGCCTAGGTGAGCCGTGCCTGCAGGGACAGGGCTGGAGACAAAGCCCATCCATGTCCCAGTGGGCTCCAGAGGTCACGTTCTGGGGTTTGTCTTTTAGCGTGTGAAGGACCAGTGTACTTTTTCCTCTCCAGTGGCATGAGGAGATGATCATCACTGGACAAAACCCCTGAACTCTTTGAGCCCTGGGCCATTTCCCCTGAAGAATCAATCATCAAGAATCAATAAATCCTTTGAGCAAAGCTTTGCTCTGTGTCCATGTGTGTCCATGGAACTGGATTTCCTCCTTTCCAGTGGTCCAGGGAAGTCAGGCCAGGTCTGGGCTTTGCTACCTTTACACAGTCTGTGCCTTCCCCCAGACAAATGGTGTGTTGGGAGTTGTGCAGAGCCCAGGGGGAGTGGGTTGATGGGGGGGGTGGATGTCCAAGTGGTTAGAAAGGCAGTGGTTCACTGTCAGCATGGTAGGAATGACCTGGGTTTAAAAGAAAAAGAAGTAATTTCAAAGAAACTTTCTTTTACAACTTTTTCTCCCCGTGAGAAATCACCATTTACTTCTCAATATTTTGAAAGGTCTATTAAAAACTTAATAAAACTTACAACAAAAGGATTAAATAAGGAAAAAGTTACAGCGCTGGGAGCCTCCCCCACTTGGTGGCTGGTAACCACGTGGCTGGCTCATCCACACAATGGCTGCTCTCCCTTTTATATCCTTGCTGTTGCAACAGGCAGCCCTAGTTCCTTCCAAAGGCTGTCTGTTGACTCTTGGTCACTGTCCATTGGTGTAGACTGCTTTCGTGGAACTGCATTGGAGGGCAGGTGTTGCTAAGCCGTGCCTCTTAGGAACAATCTGCCCCTCCCCAAATGCCCAGACTACCAATATCAGCCCGGGATAACAATGCTGGGTGGGAGGGACACATTGCAGTAACATAACTATACATCTGTACAACTTCTCTTAACATACTTATCATGTTCACCCTTTAATTGGGAGAGCCAACCATCTCATTACTCATCTCAAACATTGTGGCATTCACATTCTCTGAAAAAATCCCTTTGCCCAGGATTTTTCTCCTGGGAAGCTGAGAAGCCTCAGAGAAAAAGGAAAACAATTCTTATCTCATTTGCTTTTCCTGTGTTGTGCTCATGTGCAGAATGTGTTTGGAGATTGTTTACCCACAGGTGATTGTTTGATTGGATTCTGGTGTGAGTTATTTTGACTCATTGGCCAATTATGGCCAAGCTGTGTCGAGACTCTGGAAAGAGTCACGAGTTTTCATTATTATCTTTTGAACATTCACTAAGAATCCTTTCTCTGTTCTTCAGTATAGTATAGTATAGTATAGTATAGTAGAGTATAGTATACTTTATTATAAGATAGTATTATAAAGTAATAAATTAGCCTTCTGAGAACATGGAGTTAAATGCATCATTCCTGCCTTCATTGGGCAACCCTGCAAATAGAATATTACATCCCCATAATTCTCGATTTACTCAAAAGAATTTAAATGCCAAAAAAATTCTTCCTATGTCAAAAGTATGTTGAAATTATTTATTGGTCTTGAAATTTGGTTTCCTGGCGGGATGGGGCTGCTGGGTCTACCTGTCTACGGGGCACTGTGGGGCTCTGGGGTTTCCTGGGTGAGGGGCCCTACATGGTCACCTGTAATGCCTAGCCACGGTGGGGTAGAGCCACCGCAGTGTCCTGGAAAAGGGTGAGTGGTTCTACCTGGATCTTGGGTCGTTCTTGGCCACTGGGTCCATCGGCTCCAGCAGGACTTGGGTGAATTTTGGGGTGGGCCAGGTGGATCAGTTGTCCCCGGCCATCCTGAGAGCTCACCAGTCATGTTCGCTGACTCCAGTTCCAATACTGAAGGAACCACTGGTGCCAGCATTGCCCCAAGGAAGCCTCACAGCAGAACTGGCACAGGGCATTCCCCTGGCAGAAGGGCAGGGAAAATGTCTTGGCCATGAGCAGCAGAATGGCCAGAAAGCTGCTGGTGCAGGAGTTGCCCACCCCAGCAGATTGAAGGCAGGTTTGGGTTGCATTCCTGGTGTCCTGGCAGTGAAATTCTGAGCAGAGGGCACAGAGGTGTCTTCTCCTCAGGGCTCACAGGTGACACCGAGATGCTGTGGGGGAGCTGAGCCCTGCCTGAGGGCAGACTCAGCCCAGCAGGAGCCCCGGACTGACACCGCGCTGGAGTACACAGCTGGCTCAGGGGTGCCGTGTGCCATGAGTGGGGAACAGCTTCCCCTGAAAAAGGGAGAGCTGAACCTTGGAGCCACCTGGTCCACAGCTGGAATGGTGTCAGTGTCAGAGAGCAGACTAAAGAGGAGAGGGAGGCCTTTGGTGTGAGATTCTGAGGAAACTTTACTCATCAGAGGGAACAGGCACCAAAGAGCTTCAAGCACCAGTGTGCTCAGGATTTTATAGAGCACTAGAACTGTGGGTGGGCATGATCGCTGAGCCAATAGGGAATCAGGGAGGGAGGAGCAAAAGGAGGGGAATACATCTCAGGGACCAATGGGATAAGGGGGTGGAGAGGGCAGGTCACATGGGCCAATGGGGCATCATCCATGAGGGGAATTCCCGAGGGGCGGAACCTGCAGGGGAGGGGTTTACAGGAGACTGACAGGGAAGGGTCCAGAACAGGGGCAGAGTTTACAGGGATGGATAGGGAAGGCACTGGAATACAAGGTGGGGATTATAATGATTGAAGGGTAAAAGGGGAGGGATATAACCTGGGAATAATCCAGCTTGGGGAAAGACAACATACAGGGGGTGAACTGGAACAGACCATCCAAAAAGCTATGAAATAAAAGGGCACTGCAACAGCGCCCGATATAGAGGGATGCAGGACACGTTTTATGGTGCAAAAAGAAAGGAGCGATCCTGTGCTAGTTTTATACGGTCTTTTTATAGGCCTTTTTGTAGGGTTTTTTAATAACATCTTCTGTCTATCCCCAGTTGGTCAGCAACAAGTTGTTACCCAGTATTGACTGGTCACTCAAACCCCTGGTGTGTATGTGCAGGAAAAGTTGTTTGTGAGAGATAGTTTTCATTTTTCTGTCTAAGAGGGAAAATACAGTTTATATTTATACAGGTGGCTGGTGTTAATCACAGTCTTACAACTCTTTTTCAGGGAGAGTAGGTTGTTTTCCACAGTCCTAGAGCTCTTTCTCAGGAAAAACAAGTTGTTTTTCACTGCTCCACATCTCGGTTCTCACAAAGAGTTGTCAGCTTTCTCATGGCTTCTTCCTCTTGCTGGGATTTATTAAAAGGCCTTCAAAGGAATCACCTTGAGCAGGACAAGAGCCCAGTTGAGGCTACACTCAAAATAGATGACTGGTCAGGAGTTTTCACACTTTTATAAGGTTTGGTCCATTTAAATATTGGGGTTAGTTGTCCAGTTACAGCCTCAGATTATGCAGTCCCATCCTCCCATTTTGCTTTCCTCAATTTGCTGTTATTTGCACTTTTTGTGCCTGAAACTGCAACAGTGTCCGGTTCTGGGGCTGGAAAAGGATTGTTTTGTCTGACTACACTGTGAAGAGAACTTGCTAACCCTGTGTATGAAGTCCAGAGTTACAGACTAATGCAGTAGAGAATCTGGAAATATGACAGCTAAAACTGAAGGCATCAGCCTGTTCTATGTTCCCTTGGTTCCATGGGGATCCACAGCATCACAATGGCCACTTGTTCCCACGAGATTCCCTGATGTCACCATGGTGTCCTTGGACACACCTGGTCACAACTGACCCATGGTTCCGTGAGGTTCCCCAGTGTCACCATAGTCACTATCAGAGGATGGATGAGATCAATATCCTGAGACACTGTGGGATGAGCTGTCAATCAGTCACACAGTGGGTACAGTGCTAACCCAGCCCTGATTGCCTGTGTGATCAGAAATCCCACCTGGGGGGAGGCCCACAAAGGCCTGGAGGCTTAAAAACATGGAGTGCAAGGTCAGCCCCTGGTATGGACTCTGCCTTCTCCTGGGGTTTGTGTCTCACACACGTTGGAACCCTAGGAGCTGTTAGTCATATGTGTGTCTTTCTATAGAGCTTCTGTCTGTCTCTCTCTCTTTCTTCTCCTTCTAATGCTCTTTATATGGAACATTTTTGGGTATCTCAACAGCTTATGTGTTCATTGATTTCTATGTCAAATGAACTAAGTTAATGAAGTTATTGCTATGATAAGTGTTTTCTTTGTAATTGGATGTTGCATGAAATCCTCTTCCAAACTTTCTTGGTTTTTTGTACTTTGCCTGTAAAAATTTATGTAATTCCTGACCTCTTGCAGATATCTGGCTGGTGTTTTCCCTGTGCACCAAACTCGAGTAAAGGTGGCAGGTGAATTTGTGAGTTAGCACGCAAACCCCAAACGGAGCTCCGGGTGCGTGGAGGATCGGGGCAGTGTGAGTCGCACACAATCCCTGGAGTGCGGGGACACGGGTCCCTACCAGGGTTTGGGGTGCCCCGAGTACAGCAGCAGCACTGAGTAGAGCCAAGAGGGCCCCAGTGCCCAGGGTGGAACGGCGGTGCTGGGGGTTCAGTGTGCCGCAGGTCAGGTAGAAACCGTAAACCCACTGGAGGCCCCTTGGGGTCACAGGGCAGGGCAGGGCTGTGCTTACAGGGCAGGGCAAGGCTGGACCTGCCCCTTCCTCCCCCACATACAAAATGTTTAGAGCCAACAATCTCCTCCAGTCTATCACAACAGGCAATGCTGGAGGTGAAATCCCAATTGTGGCCATGGGCACCTGGCTAAGAAGGACAGTTCTTTCCATAGGAAGGAAAGCACAGAGCCCCAAGATTTGGAAGGCAGGTGAGAGCCGCAGTAGGCCAAGGCCAGCTAGACTTGTCAGTAATTGCAGATTTTGGATTTAGGGAATTTGCAGGTGGAAACCCAATCTCAGCCATGGGCACCTGGAGAAGCAGGACAGTTCTTTCCCATGGGAAGGAGAGCATGGAGCCTCCCCCAGTGTTTTGGGGACAGATGAGAGGTGACCCTTGTGAAACTACTGCCAGCCAGACTTATCCTGGCAATATGCCTATGGGAACAATCTCTGGATATAAGGAACTTTGGAGGTGAAATCCCAATTCTGGCCATGGGTGCCTGGAGCAGAAGGACAGTTCTTTTCCATTGGGAAGGAAAGCACAGAGCCCTAGTGTTTCAGCAGCAGATGAGAAGTGACCCTCAACATGCAAAGGTCACTTGGACCAGTCAGGCAGTCCATGGGAAGCCAAAGCAGCCAGACCTGTTCTGTTTTCCCTTGGTTTTGTGGGGCTCCATATTGTCACAATGGTGCCTTGGATCCATGGGGCCCCGCAGTGTCATAATGGTGACTTGATTCCATGGGTTCCAGCAGTGTCACAATGGCCCCTTGATTGCAAGAAGACCTGCAGTATCACTGGCCCCCAGGTTCAATGGGGTCCCAAAATGTCACAGTGGCCCCCAGGTGTCATAAGGCCCCGCAGTGTCACAATGGTCCCAAGGATTCTATGAGCCCTTGCAGTGTCACAATGGTCCCAAGGATTCCATGAGCCCTTGCAGTGTCACAATGGTCTCCGTGGTTCCCCAGGCCCCACAATGTCATGTGACTCCTCTGTTCCATGAAGTCTGCAATGTCTCAATGGACCTTTGGACCCTGGGGCTTTGCTGTGTCACAATGGTCTCCTTTGGCTCCACAGTGTCACAATGGACCATTGATGACAGGAGGCCACTCTGTGTCGCCCTGGAGCTTTGGTTCCATGCAGCCCTGCAGTGTCACAATGGTCTCCTTTGGTTGCCCAGTGTCACAATGGACCACTGATGACATGAGACCATGCAGTGTCACAATGGATCTTTGGTTCCATGCAGCCCTGCAGTGTCACAAAGGGGTCTTGGTTTCACGCGGCCCCACAATATCACAATGCTCCTCCCAGGGTCACAATGGTCTCACTGGTTCCATGAGGCTTCACAGTCTCACAATGCTTTGCTTATTCCATGGGGCCTCATAGTGTCACAATGGTCTCCATGAGTTCCCTGAGTGTCACAATGGTCTCTGTGATTCCATGGGCCCCTCAGTGTCACAATAGCCCTTTGGTTCCATGAGGCTGTAAAGTGTCTTAATTGTCTTTTCATGGTTCCACGAGGCCTTGCAATGTCACAGTGAACCTTTGGTTCCATGGAGTCCCACAGTGTCACAATGGCTGCCTGGTTCCATGACACCAAAAAGTGTCATTATGGTCTCCATGGTTCCATGAGGCCCGGTGGTGTCACAATGGACCCTTGGTCCTATGCGGCTGCTCAATGTCACGATGATCCCTACATTCCATGGAGTCACACAGCGTCAGTACAGTCCCCTAAGTTCCATGAGGCCCAGCAATGTCAAAGTGGTCTCCATGACACCATGAGGCCTCACATTGCCAAAATGGTCCCTTGGTCTCACAGGGCCCCACAGTGTCACAATGGTCCCTTGGTCTCACAGGGCCCCACAGTGTCACAACGGTCCCTTGGTGTCACAAGGCTCCACAGTGTCACAATGGTCCCTTGGTCTCACAGGGCCCCACAGTGTCACAATGGTCCCTTGGTGTCACAAGGCTCCACAGTGTCACAATGCTCCCTTGGTTCCATGGCCCTGTGCTGCTGCATTCCCCCCTCCCCTTCTCAGGCCACCCTGCCAGCTGAGAAATGCTCCTTGGGCCTGGGCCTTGGCCAACAGCCCCTGGGCTCAGCTCCTCTGCAGCTCATCACAAACACTGTCTGCTCCAGGCACTGCTGCTGCCCAACCAGCTCCTGGTTCCTTTAGCAGCAGCCCTGGGAACTGTTTTTGTTCCCTCAGTGGCAAAACATCCCTGTTCTCACACTGCCAAAGAAAGCTGTTGATGCCAAGTGCGGCCAGGATGAACCATTGCTGGGACTGAAGCCCCTCTCTTGGGGCCCTGCACACAGTGCTCCAAAAGGAGCCCTTGGAGCTCTCCTGGGCCAGCGACTCCCTCTGAGTGGGGCCTCTCCCAGCCGGGAACTCTCCCGTTTGCTGCACTTGGGGATCCTGAACAACGACAGAGCCTGGGCCGATCCCCCCACTCCTCCAGGCTCAACCCTTTGCCCACTGGGGAGATGCCAAAGGATCCACAGTGAGCATTTCCTGCCCTCAGGGGAATTTCTCACAGGTGCCTTGCACTGACTCTTGGTGTCTGTGTGCACACAGGAGTGCCTGTGCTGGGGAAATGTGGCAGAAATGCTGCTCTCTGAGGGGTTGTTGTGCCTTGGATAGCTGAGTCAGTCAGGCCTGTGGGGAAGGTTAAATCACAAGGCCTAAGTTAAATTAAATGCTGCTGAGAGTTTTTCTTTTGCTAAGTGGTTACCTTTAATATAAGTTTTATGTTAAGTTCAATATTGTTAAATGTTATTCCTCTGTTAAATTGGGAAGTCATAGGTTTAAGTTAGGTTACATGCTGTTACGCTCTGCTCTTTTGCTAAATTGTGAGGTTGAAACTATCAGTTAAGGCTAATGTATAAGTAATGTCCGGTTAAGTTTGAGCTCTGTTAAGCTTTCAGGCCGTGTTCCTTTTATCCTTGCCCTTGCTGTCCTTGTGTCACACACACACACACAGAGGGACAGTTCTCAGTTCTCAGTTCTCTAATTTTTGGTTTGATTGCCTGGGTTCTGTTTGGTTTTGTTGTTGCTTTGTTTCCCTGGTGTGCCTGAAGAGTCCAGTCAGGAGCAGAGCGACTCTTGCCAAGGAACTTTGTGCTGCTGTTGGTTAATATAAAATCTGGTTTTTGCTGATCCCTTGCCAGGGATTTTTCAGCGCTCTCAAGCCTTCGTTCGTAACAGGGTGAAGGAGCCCTGGCCCAGGCTCTGGCTCTGGGGGACACAGGGACCCTGCCGGGAGGTCCCTGTCCCCCTGTGCCACCCCCAGGGCCCCGGCCCCCCGTCCCCGTGTCAGGCTCTGGGGTCGATCCCTTGGAACATCCTCTGGGGAGGCTGCGGGGCCAGGGGCAGGGGGACCCGGGGGGACAGGGGACCCCGCTGTGCACAAGCAGGGTTGGACTGCTCTGGGGGGAGCTGTGAGGGGGGCCGGGGCAGAGTGACCTTCCCAGTGACCTCACACAGCCCCTGTGATGTCACACAGCCCCCATGATGTCACACTGCCCCTGTGATGTCACAGAGCCCCTGTTATGTCACACAGCCTTCTCTGTGATGTGACACTGCCCCTTTGATGTCACAGAGCCAACTCGATGTCACCTTGCGATGTCATACAGCAGTGCTGTGACATCACAGAAGACTGATGTCACAAAGTCACCCTGTGATGTCACAATCTGTTCTGTGATGTCACAGCCTGCTCTATGATGTTCCACAGCCACCAGGTGATGTCACAACCAACTCTCTGATGCCACAGAGCCACCCTCTATGATGGCAGACTGTGTTCTATGACCTCAGACCCTACTCTGTGATGTCACAGCCAGCTCTGGGATGTCACAGAACCTTCAAGAACCCTCAAGAACTCAGTTCTATTGAAACACTGAAGTTTCTTGTACTTTGAAGAGATCCCTGTAAGGGACACGACAGGGAAAGTGTCCCCAGGCCCCAGGCAGAGCAGAGAACTGCAGGCACTGATGGCAGCTGCGGACAAAGAGAAGCCAAGTCTTGGTGCCCTGGGGCACAGCAGGTTCTGTGCCACCAAGGGCTGTGAGGAGATACCTTGTCCTGAGGCACTGGGGCCTCCTGGCACAGCCCCAGCCAGGCTGGGCACTGTCACCCCCTTGTCCTGTCCTCAGCATCTCCCCCTAGCCCACATCCCAGTGGCCTCAAGGATCTGCTGGAAGGAGTCCCTGGGGAGCCTTGCTCAGCAATGGCCCTGGGGGCTCCTGAATGCTCCTTGCAGGCACTTCAGGCTTTTCAAAGGACTTGGAGTTTTGCTTTTGCTTTGGAGTCTCTGAGAGCTTTGTGCAGTCATGGCCTCCAATTATGTGTTGTAGTTAGTTCTTAGAGAGGCTTTGTCAGTAACACCACTCAGTGGGGCTCATTAATGCTTCAAGGTACTTCAGTTCTTTTAAGGTACTTAGTGTTTCCCTTGGGATAGACTCTGGGAGATATTTGTCCAATCATGGCCCCAATTATCTGCGTTAATTAGTCCCTGGAGAGCTTTGTACTGACACTCCGTGGGGCTCATTAATGCTTTGAGACACTCAAGGTGCTGAAGGTGCTTTGGATTTTCCTTTCCACACTGAGTGTCTGAGAGGTTTTTGTGCCATCCTGGCCACCAATTCTCTCCTGCAAGGAGTCCATGAGGAGCCTGTGTTGGAGAGGGACCTCAGTGGGAGCCATGAATGCCTGGAGAAACTTGGGGTGTTTCCTCTGCCTTTGACTCCTGGCAAGGTTTGTGCAATCTCCTCCCAGGCCCTGATGTTCAAGGGCACAGCTCCAAATGCACAGTGAGGCTCATGAGGATCAAGCAAGTCCTGACAAACCCTGGCTCTGCCTTGATTTCCCTCTGCTCCAGTGCAGTTCATTAGGACGGTTTCCTTTGACAGTTATGGAGAAATAGTTCAAAGAGCTTCCAGGAAATATGTAGTCCTATTTTAAAGGGTGTCTTTTATTGCTGTTCCTATTACACAAGAGGTGATTGCAGCATTCAGTGACTGATATTGATCCAAGGGCTCTCCTAAGGAGCCCTGGCCTGCTCAGAGAAGCTGTGCCTTGAGCTCTGAGCCAGTGTAGACAACCTTGCTCCACATTCCCCAAGCCCATCGTGTCTCTCCTCACTCACCTGAAACCTGCTTTGCTTGGAGAAGTGGCTGCACACAGCCAAAGAGGGATTTTCCTTCTTTGATTTTTGAAGCAATCTAAAACTCCTGAGTTTCCCCACTGCAAACAGACATCCTCCTCAAGTGTGTGCCAAGCCCAAGGTGCCACCAGGAGCACTCCAGACCTGTCCCGGGCCAGCTGTGAGGGTGCATCATCATCCCAACATGCAATGGTGCCATTGCAAGGGACTGTTCCATGGACACTTCAGGGACCCCAATGCCGTGTCTGGGTGCCATGGCAACCCCCATCAGTTCAGGTTTCCTTGGAAACCAGCCCAAGGAGCCATTTCTGCAGCCAGGTTCCATGGCCACTTGCCTGCAGAGCTGTTGCTGTCCTCAGCAGCCATGGCAACCCTGGGACAAAGCGGTGCCAGGGCTGTTCCAGGTACAATTGCAGTGACACTCGTTGGTGCCACCAGGTGCCATGGCAATGGCCACAGGGACCCGTTCCTCGGTTTGGTGCCATGGCAACCAATGCCCGGAGCTGTTGTGATGGTTGGTGGCCATGGAAAGCTGCCCTGGCCCTTGTTCAGGGCTGGTGTCAGTGCCCAGAGCCAGAGGGGATCCCTTGCTGGGGGCTGTGCCATGGCCACCTGCCCTGTGCCGCGCTGGCCGCTCAGGCACCAGGAACCAGCAGCCAACGGCACTGCCAGGGCCAAAGGCCAGGTCAGCCAGACAGAAAGGGGTAGGGCTGGGCACTGTTTCCATGGCAATGGGAACTGGGGGGACACCTGGGTCACCTGGCCTGGCAGTTGCCATGGAAACCCCTGGCAGGGACTGAGGGCACAGCCCCTGGCACTGAGACACTGCTGGGCCGGGTGCTGAGCACAGGGCTGAGCACGCAGAGATGGTTTTGTTCTTGCTGAGCTGCAGCACAGCCAAGGCCTGTCCTGCCCCTCGTCCAGCCATGCTGGGGAGGGGCTGGGGCTGTGGGGGAGCTGGGCAGGGACACAGCCAGGACAGGGGACCCCAACTGACCCGGGCATAGCCCAGACCAGAGCACATCATGCTCAGGGTATGAAGGGGGGGACAGGGAGGAAGGGGGGAATTTTGGAGGGAGGGCTTTTGCCTTCCCAGGTAACACTTAGGCAAGAGGGGACCCTGTTTCTCCAGTGGGCAGGGTCACTACCAAAGACACAGACACCAACTGAAGGAATTGTGTCATTTATATCATCCACAGATGCAAAGATTTACAAAAGGATAAGCTCAGCAAAGCACATCATCATTAGCAATGAATTACAAAAGAAGCTCAGCAATCCATCATAACCCATCATTACATTTTGATGACCAATCCCTTGGTGAAACACCAGAGGTGTTTGTGGCAGACAAAGATTCTGGCTGACTATCAAGGTACACCTTACAGACATCAGCAGTACTTTAGTGACACCGTTCTTCATTCTTTTTTCCCAATCTCATTCCAATTAGGAACAAGAATTCTGTTTTGCATGGAGCTGGCACCTTTTTAATTCCAGAATAATGCCCCCAGGCCCTTTGCTATTCAGCTTTACCATGCTGTCTGCGGCTAACAAGGCTTGGGGGGAGCCCTTTCCCCTCTGGCTGGAAGGGGCCGGGTCCCAGTCCCTGAGGGGCACCCAGGCTCCTGGATGGAATTCCTGTGCAAGTCCCTCAGTGTCACAGCAGCCTTCACATGGAGCCCCGTGGATCAGAGCATTTTCCAAAGGGGTCCTTGGGGCATACGGGGAGATCTGGTCTGGCAGGATGTGTAAAACCATATGCTGTCAGATCTCCTTGTTCTCAGACAGAATCCTTGGATGCAGGGACACATTCCCATTGTTCCTGCCCAGGTTTCAGGACTCAGAGTTGTCTTTCCCAGGAGTTGCTCCTTCAGCTGCCTTGGGAGGGCCTTTTGGCCTCGGGACCCACACTCTGGCTCCATTATTAGGACTGCTGCACCCAAACCCTTTATTTGCACAAACAGTGGTTATTGGAGGTGGATCTCCTTTTTTCACAATCATTCCTAAAAATGCAGTATCAATAATTGTACTACCCTGTCACAGGGTTGACTAATCCAATCCTGGTCACTATTGTTTACAGAATTACTGTAATTTCTCCTTGATATTCTGCATCATTTCCTCCTGCCATGACAGGAACACTTTGCAAGGCCAAGCTCCAAGGGAGCAGTTACCAAAGCAAAGTGTCCTGGAGGAATCTGAATTCCTGTTTCAGTATTGACAGCTCTCATTTGCTTTGAATTTCTCCTAATGAACTCCAATGCATGAAGGCCCAGCCCTGCAGCCTCTGGGCTGGCCCTGCCAGGGGCCATCACAGCCAGAACAATTTCCCAGGCAGTCCAAGTCTCACTGCCCATGGTTGGATTTGCAAATTGGGGGCAGCCGTGCACAGCCAGGGGGTTTCATTTCCCCCGTGGGCCATTGTTAAGGGCATGGAGCACATCTGGGAGATGGGTTCTCCATGGGCAAAGGTTCCCTTCTCCTCATCTTTCCAACTGCTCTTTTAAGAACCCCTTCACCCTTTCAACCAATCCTGCAGCTTGTGCATAGTCTGGTACATGAAAAACCCTGCAGACAAAATCGCTATATTTTTCACATGAACAGACAAAACACTCTGCATCACAGTATCAGCACACCCTGTAAAAATAGCCAATTTCCTCCCTTCCTCCTTTTTCCATTGTATACAATCTCACAAAGTTGACCACTGACATTAGGGTCCTGGCCAATCCTGTTCTGTAGGGTATTTCGTGTTACATCCCTGAGCAGCCAAAGATACCAAATTAGTATTGTCAGCACTATTTCACATTATTATTATATGTACATATTTATATATAAATACAGATATAGACATGTAGATATAGACATATATACATTAAAAGCTATAAATATAAACATGAAGGTCTTATTATACTATAAATATGCATATAGTTATTTGTTATATTGATATTTCACTTGCACAAGGGCATCTGAGCTCAAGGTGAAAACCTTCTTCTGTTGCTCCATGTGGGAGCATTCCAACAATCATTGTTCCTTCTGAAGGTGCTGTTTCCTATGTACTCTCAACAAAATCATCTTTGTCGGCCCAAATCCACAAGGTCTTTTCCTTTTCCATTTGCAATTTTTGGATGCATTTGAAGCCATCCAGGGGTGCAGCTTCTTTTACCCAACAGTCTCACTGCTCACACGGGGCTCCAAACTCAGCCCACTCCAGAGCAAGGGAACTCCAGGGAAGGGCTTCCCAGCTGGGAATTTCTGATGGGACTGATTCCTCACACTGACACTGAACAAGTGACATTTTGTTGGGATCTGGCCAGACTGTGCCAGTTTTGTTTTACCAGTGGGCAGGGTCAGCACCAAAGGCACAGACTCCAACTGAAGGAATCAGTGTCATTTCCTGCAGTTCAGAGCAGCAAAGAATCACAAAAGGAGCAGCTCAGCAATGCACCCAACCATCCCCACCAAAGATTGCCTGCAGAGATTAAGAAAGATCCAGCAGCATTTACCCTCAGGCTTTACCATCCCCCAGACCCACACAGCAGCTGGGGAAGCTGTCACAGCCAAGGGCTGCAGAGCCACTCCTGGGCACTGGGCATTCCTGCAGGTGCCTCCAGCCCCAGGTGAGGCTCCAACCCCGCTGGGAGAGGGCCCAGCTCTGACAGTGCTGAATGAACAAACTGACAGCACTGCTAGTGTGGGAACATCTGCTTTCATGCTCCTCTTGGGTCCCTCCCAAAGCCTGGCCAGGGATCAAGGAGGAACCAAGGGAGCTGACTTTGACCATACAGCCCCAAACAAGGCCAGATGTCAGATTTCATGGCCTTGTCTGGCTTCTAAATACACAAAGGTCAATCCATGTCTCACTAATGAGTGGCTACATCTATCTCAGTGCTAATGACCATGCACATTTCATTAGGGAGCAGATACAAAGATAACGTTTGCTTGGAAGGTTCATCCAGAGGCCACCTTTGGCTCAGGGCCTGCTGTCCAGGCCTCACTCAGGGCTGGTGTCCAGGCCTTGGCACTTCAGGGACGTGGTTTAGTGCTGGGCTTGGCACTGCTGGGTGAGCGGCTGCACTGGCTGAGCTCAGAGGGCTTTTCCAACAGAAAGGATTCTGTGATTCCATGATTCTATCCACTGCATTGAGCTGGGGCTATTTTAGCAGCATTACTTTGCTCCAAAAGTTCCCTCTTGCCCAGCTCCTGTGGCCTGAGGCTTCAGCTCCTTCAGCTCCTGGTGCTGACCTGCTCATGCTCAATGTGACGACTCGGAGAGAAGAACACAGTCCATGCAATTCCTTCTGGGACACGGAGAGGGGAGGCTGTGCAAACAGGAGCATTGTTTGCTGTGGCCTCCTCTCTGCCCTTCACGCCTTTCAGCGCTTTGAACCAGCCAAGAGCTTTCTCCAAGAGTGCAATGGAGCAGCTGTTCCTGCTCCCAGGCCTGGCTCTCTCCAGTCTCTGCCCTTGCCTGGTTCTGTCCCTTGTGCTGTGCCCTCTGTTCCCCCAGGGGTCGCTGGCTGCTGCCCAGGACTGTGGCACTGGCACAGATCCAGTGCTCCAGAGCCTCCTGTCTGTGCCCTTGGAGCTGCCTGGGCACAGCAGCCTTTTCCATCTGGAAGCTCCCCATGGACAGGGAGTGCCCAGCTCCGTTCCCTGCACAGCCTCCAGGAGCCCAGGGCTGCCATCTCCAGTCCCTGCTGGCAGTGGGGGCTCCCAGGTGCCTCAGGCTGCTGTGACACCGCTGCACACGGGAGGGAAGAGGGGCAGGGGCTGTGCTCAAAGTCAGCTCCATCTGCTGCTGCTGCTGCTGCTGCTGCTGCTGCTGCTGCTGCTGCTGTGGGGTCATTTGTGCAGCCCTGGCCCGGAGTCAGGGATCAGATCCTGCCAGTCTCTTCCAGCCCTGGCTGATCAGAGTTTGGGCCTTGGAGCCTCAGGTGGCCAAAGGCAGCTGCTGCTGGTCCCTCTGTGTGCCCGTGTTCAGCAGTGCTGCTCCATCAGTCTGTGCCCAGCAACGGGGAAAAGCCTCAGCCCTGCAGGGCCAGGAGCTGCCGGGCTCTGCCTGAGCAGCTCAGCCAGCAGGAAGGGAGCTGCTCCACACGGGAACCAGGAGCAAAGGACATTCCTTTTATAGGACATGTTTTCTATTTAAAGGAAAAAAAAAAAGGAAAAAGGAAAAAAATTGATAAATTGTAAAAGATAAGAATAAAATCCTAGTGTTAGTGAAAAAACATAACATACAGGTAATGAGAAAAAAACCAAAACATAAATGCAAAGTTACATTATTTGCATTAAGAGGAAAATTATCTTTTTAAAGAAAACAACTCAGTTATTTACATTTTCAATGTGCTGATGGCATGGATCCATCTTTGTCACCTCAGTAGACTCTTAAAAGATTTTGGGCTTTGTTTCCAATATTGGTATTTGAAATTGTGGTCGAAGCAAGAGGAAATTGCTTTGTACCCTTCCAGATCCAAGCAGGACTGGGAATGGAAACTCTGTCAAACCCCAAATCCTTTAGAAAATGACCTTCCTTCTCAGCCTGGGAATGAGCTGCACATTCCCTTTGAAACTGGCAGGGATTTCTTAGAGACACAAAGTCCCACTTATGGCTTTTTGCTCTGGTTTGGCAGTGCAGAAGGGCAATTCTCCATCCACCAGCTCCAGACTGCACTGCCTCAGGAGCACGGCCCACTCGCCAGCTTTGGCCCACTCGTGGCACTTCTAGAGGAGGAACAAAGTGCAATTGCACAATTCCAGCCAATCAAGAAGGAAGAACGGGACAGACAAAACACCCTGTGCAGATCCAGGCGTTCAGCTGGGACTGTGGAGAGTTTGGGTCCTTGCCAGTTGGATGTGTGTCCCCAGCTGCAATCTCTGGGCCTGCAGCAGAGTCTCACTCACCTGCCAAAGCAGAAAGCTCAGGCACTGTGCTCGCAATGGGCTCGTCTGATGCAGAGCTGTCAGAGCAATGTGAGGGCAGAGCCAGCCCAGCTGGGCCCAGGGCTGAGCCCAGAAGAGCCCTGGCAGAGCCCAGAGCAGCCTCAGCACCTGCAGAGCCTGGCTGCAAGGAGAGAAAGCAGAAACCGCCCGTCAGCTGAGGGCTCCTGTGCCCTTGTGCCAAGGCCTGCGGTGCCCCGGCCATGCTGGCTGCGCCCAGAGCTGTGCCCAGAGCTGCCCATCCCTGCTGCCTTTGGCAGCAGAGCAGAAGGGCAGCACATGTGCCCAGCCTGCAGCCAGCCACGGCACATCCAGCCCTCAGCAGCTGCCCAGAGCAGGATGCTCCTGTGCTCACTGCCAGCTCCCAAAAGCTCTGATCCCACCCTGCCAAGCACACAGGGACCCACCTCACGCCAGCCACGGCTGCAAGAAAAGCTGCTCCCAAACCATGTCCTCAGCCTTCTCCAAGGGCATGGCCCATCCACGCCACAGCTGCTCCCAAGCACTTCCCCATCCACACTGGACCACGTGGAATGCTTCCTCTGGAAAAACAAACAACACATTCTTGAAAAGAGATGAGATGCAAAAAGGGAAAACAAGAAAAACAGTAAAAACTCTTATCTCTGTCAGGGCCTTGAGGAAGGCCCAACCCCTGCATGCCAGTGAAAAACCCAGCCACGGGTGAGGGAAGCCCACACTTTCTCTCTTCCACCCTGCACTGCCCCCCAAAATCACGGTGATCCCAAACCAAACAAGGGCAGTGGAGCAGCCCAAGCCCTTCCTTGCCTGCACAGAAAGCAGCCCCAGCACAGGTTCTGGAGTCCCACCTCTGCTCCCACCATGGGGCTTTGTTTGTGTCGGGCTGGCTGCCTCAGCCCCAGCCCCAGCCCGGGGCACGGTGGGTGCTGGGGGCTGTTGGCAGGGCCAGGAGCCCACTCCCATTTCGTACCCACCCCAGCCCATGCCCCAGCCCTGCCAAAAGCAGCTGGGCAGCAACTGAAGAATGAGCTGCATCTGCCCCAGCAAAGGGGGAGCCTTTGGTTCCCAGCCAGGCTGAGCCATGCCCAAATCTGGCAGAATTTCCCCAGCTGGGGAATCATCTGCAAATTCCCTGTGGGCTTTGGCTTTGAAGAAGGTGCCAGAATCAAAGTCCATCACCTTCAGCCTCCAGTGGCCAGGCTGAGGAAGAGCTTGTCATCCTTGATGTCACCCTCACTGTCTCCAGCAGCAGCAGCAGCAACAGCAGCAGCAGCAGCAGCATCCCCACCTGGTACAGCTTCTCCAGGGGCTCCTTCTCCTTCCCTGGGGGCAGACCAGGCTCTCAGGGCTCTGCCCAGGGCCCCAGCTGTCAGGGAACCAGGACAAACAAAACCAGATGGGATGGATACTCCAGGGACCTGGAGAGCCATTCCCAGCAATTGGGAAAATCCTAGGTGCTCCATCCACCCATAGATGCGGTCTCCAAATTTGCCCCAAAATTGGGTCCAGCTTTTAGAGGCCATAACGAGCAAGTCCAAGTGACTTGATGACATTTTTAGCCCAGAAAGCCCTGCAGCTGATGGCACACTTCACAATCAGCAGGGGACAGGGGACACAGCTAGGCCAAAGCCCAGACCTCTGCTGGGAGCCTTTCTCCTCAAATACCCTTCAAACAAACCTCCATGCAAGTCACTTGGGAAAGTTTCTTCAAATGATCCATTTCTGGCACATGACTACACAGGCTTATGTGAAAGATTCTAAAGCAACTGCTCTGGAGTCAAAGAGGCAGCACTAAGGGTCCCTGTCATCTCTTTGTAGCTAAATCCCACTCTGCAGGAGTTGAAGGAGTTTGGAACGAGCTAGAGAGCAGACCTCTGAGTATTTTACATGATGCCATTGCATTTTCTTCACTTCTACATAGACAGGAAGGGTGAGTTTGGCTCACATCTCCACCGCATGGCTCACAGGGCCGCAAGACTTGTAGTTACAAGAGCTTTGAAGGATTTCTTGGCCAAGAAGACACGGCCAACAAAGATATTTGTGGTTTGAAGCCAACCCTTCAATATTTCGTCTTAGGGACTCATGCTACAGTGTAAGCTTCCTTAGCCAATCATGTTATGACACACAAACCTACAGCACTGCATCCTAAGCTTCTTGTTTTCCATTGTAACTACTTTTATTTTTTCTAGATCTTGGACTCTAAAACTCTAAACTTTCCTCCACTTCAACATTCCTCCCCGTGTCTCTGCTATAAACTAGAAATCTGCATTCTCGCTTCTAGCACCTAAGTTTGGAAGCCCTTTCCAAGGTCTCAGATCAAATCCTGTGCTTAATTCTAAGCTTTGCTGACAAGACCAAAGGTCTGAGATTTCCCTGCATTTGGGTTTCCCATAGCACCAATGATGTTAGTTACACAGTGCCCGGGATCCCTCTTGCAAGTCAACTCTGTCAGGATCAAGGCAGCTGCTGGGGGGCTGCTTATGGCCTCTGCCAGCCCATTGCCCAGGGCTTGCCAGCGCCCCAGCCCCTCAGGGTCTCCCCCAGCCTGGCCAAGCTGCCCGGCAGCAGCGCCGCAGCCCCACAGCAGCTCCAGAGCAGCCCCATCCAGAGGCGCCTGGGAGCCCTCAGCAAGGCAGCCAGCAGCACGTGGCCAGGAGGACACGGATGGCGCTTCCTGCCTGGCACAGGGCTTGAGGCCATCTCCAGGCACCGCTCTGGTAGGGATCCCCGCAGCCCCGGCCCCTGCCCAGCTGCTCTGTGGGCAGCACAAAGGCTTCAGCAGAGCCACCAAAGGCCAAGGGGCTTCTGGCCATTTTCCCTGCAACACTGCACGCCTGGGCAGCTGGCTGAGCACAAGCACCCTTTTCCCCCTGCAGGGCCTCAGGACCCCTCAGCCTGCTGTGCTGCTGAGCACAAGCTCCCTTTTCACCCTTTCCTGCCTCTTGTCCTGCAGACCCTGGGCAGCAAAGAAAAGCTCCTGGCAGTCTGTGTATCATAATACATTCTATAATTATTTACAGTAATCTATAATCTATAATAATATATATAATTATATATACCCTATAATTTATTTATTTTCAATATAGATAAAACAATGAAAAGAAGAACAGAAAAATATTAAAGAAAAGGAAAATTACCCCTGGCTCAGGTTGCCCCAGCCTCCAGGATCAGCTCTTCTCCTAAGTCTTCTGGCAGCACAGCGAGCCAAGCCCCGACAGACGAGGCCGAGCCCTCCATGCCCTGCGCAGCTGATCTTGCAGCCTCTGGATGGTGGAATATCGCCCACGCTGTATTTCCCCATGGACATGCAGTGTTTCAAGTGCCAGCTGCGACACGGCACTGCTCGTGTCCTCCGTCAGGCGTTCCAGGGCTGCAAGAGAGAGGAACAGAGGCACGGTCAGAGCCGGATCTGTGGGGAGCCGAGGAGAGCCCCCTGCAAGGGCCATCCCAGCCGGCTCTTGCCGTGGTCAGGAGGGAGCAGGGAGCAAGGGGATCAGCCCGAAGCTGCTGGCCACAAATGGCCCACGGGGCCCTGAAAGCTCCTTGTGCTCTGCCCACGGGAGCTGAGCCCTCCGCAGCCGGGGCAGGGCTTGCAGCTCCCCCCAGCAGCCCCCGCTGTCAGCCCGCTGCCCTCACTCACTCACCAGTGCAGATCAGCTGCAGCTCTTGCTGCTGCCCCCTCAGGCGCCGCCCGGCCATGCCTGTGAACACAGAGCCTGTCACAGCCCCAGCGGCACAGCTCCCTGCCAGCGGCGCTGCCGGCGCTGTGGCCACACGGGCTGCTGGCCCGGCAGGGCTCAGCCCGGCCCTTGCTGCACACTGCCGCCCCAGGGCACGGCTGCCAGAGAGCGGCAGCAGCAATGCCCAGGCCAGGCGGGGCTCCACGGCGCCCCAGGGCACGGCTGGCGCTGCCGGGACAGCAGGCGGGGCCGGGGCCAAGCTGCGGCGGGCCGGGGAGGGGAGGGGCAGCCCAGGCTCGGGACTCACCCATGAACCCGACGGCCGCCTCTCGCAGGGGCTCCTGTGGGCTCTCCACGTAGTGCAGAGCCCGGCGCAGGTGCTCGGCCGCTCGGCTCCTGTCCTCTGCCAGCTGCAGAGAGCAGCAGGAAGGAAGGGTTGGCGCGGGCTCAGCCCCTGGGCCGGGCGCTGCCTGCGCCCAGCGCCGGCCTCCCCTGCCCGCACAGCCCTGAGGCGCAGCCAGCAGCCGCTGGCCAAGGGCTCCCGAGGGGAGGGGGCGGAGGGCCGGCTGCTGCCCGGGGAGCCCTGGTGCCGGCCCGCAGCCCCGCCGGGCCGGGGCTCCATGGGCACCCGGCTCGGGCCCACGGGAGCCTGGAGAAGAGCCCGCGGGGCCTCTGGCTGCAGCAGCGGGCAGGGGCACAGCTGCCAGCCCAGCACACTGAGCACCACCCTCAGGGGCCTTCTCCAGCCTGAGGCTGGGGCATGCAGGCCCTCCTTACCAGGAGTTCAGTGAACTTCAAGAGTTTCTGTTTCTTCACAGTTTTTTCAAGATCTTTCCTTTTCAGGAACTTGACTGCACAAAGCAGCGTTTCCCGAGAAGTCTGGAGAGCAGCAGAGATGCGGACATGGCCCCACAGCCCAGGGCACAGGAGCCGCAGCCTGGAGGAGGCTGCGGTCCAGCAGGTGCAGGGCAGGAAGCAGCCGAGCCCCCTGCCAGGGGGACAGCAGCAGCCCACGAGTCCTCACCTGTGCCACACGCAGATTCTCATCATGGCAGTGGAAGAGCAGTGGGAGCAGGCTCTGCCACACTTGTGTCATCAGGGGCTTTTTTCCTTCTTCTTCTACAGCAGAAATCAAGGTGTGAAAGACAATCATGGAGAGCTGCTGCACCTGGCTATCACCCTGTAGAACAGGAAGGCAGCAAGAGCTCAGCATCAGCTGGTTCTGGCCCACATTGGCACAGGCCTGCATCTGCACAGGGCCCCAAGTGTCCGGGCAGCAGCCAGTGGCCGTGGCTGGGGGCACAGAGCCTTACGTGGTCAATGAGTGGCAGGAACACCTTAGCCAAATGCAGGGCAATGGGACTGGGTATGCGGGCACCATTATCCAGGAACAGATAGCCCAGTAGCATGGTGGTCATCCTGACCCGCAGGAGCTCCACGAGCCTTTCAGTCAGGCTCCACATTCTTTCGGCCTGTGTGGAACACGACTTTGTGAAAGGCCACCCTGCTGCCGCAGGGCCCAGAGGCCAAAGGCCTGTCCTGAAGCACTGGGGCAGCTGAAGCGGGAGGCAGGAGAGCTGGGAGCAGCTGCCACAGCGCCCGAAGGCCAGGCAAGGCCAAGCGACTGCGTTGCCCAGCCCCATGCCGCCTGCACGGCTTCAGCCACTGCCCCCTTCTCACCAGCGGGGAATGGTCCCTGAGCGGGAGGAGGGCCCTGAGCAGCTGGCTGCCAATGTCTGCGCGGTCCCTCTGCAGGTGCCATGACAAGACAAGATCCATGATGCTGTCCCTGCATTCCCTCAAGTCCAGGCACTCGAGGACCTGCAAGGCACAGGGCAGTGACGGGGGAGCCGGCCGGCAGGAACCCGGAGCCGCACGGGGCTGGGCCCAGGCAGCAGCGCAGGGCACGGGCACCGTCCCAGGCGGCTGCGGCGACGAGAGGGCAGAGAGCTGGGAGGCAGCTCAGCCAGGCAGCGCTGGCCATCAGGCTCACCTCCACAAGGAATGCCAGGGCAGGGAAATCCCAGTATGGCATCTCTATGCTGAGCATCTCAAGGAGGCAGCATAAGATCCTTTTACACAAGGGCCTGGATGCATGGCACATCTCCCTGGAAGGTGGAAAGTGTCACTAAGACCTTGAGCCAGGGGGGGAAGCCTCTCCCAGCACTGACTCACATGGTTCTTGTCCTTCCCCACCACCCACTGCCAGGGGACCTGGGCCCTTTGAGATGTGGCCGCTCCTGGGCCACATCTGGCTCCCCCTTTTCCAGCCTTTTCCAGTCTGCTTGGCTGTCGCTCGTCCCTTTGACCCACAGCCATGAGGACTGTGTGGGACAGCCCGGGCACAGGGCACAAATGCCAGGAGCAATGGGGAGAAGGGGGTGTCTCACCTGGCTAGCAGAGCCACGGCAGAGTGATGGGTATCAACGCAGAGCAGCGTGTCCCAGCCACGCTTGCCTTCCATTGACACCACCACCTGCTCACACTGGAGAAGGCAGAGCAGGGACTTCAGGGTCTGCATTGCAAACCTGTGTGCACAGCAAAGCCCAGGTCACACTGGCAGCACTGGCTCCTTGGCAGGCCACGTGGCAGGGACAGGAGGAGTGGGATGGAGCACCTGTTGGGGCTGGTGGCAAGGCCGTGCTCTTCCTGGCATTGCTTCCAGAAGGTATCAACCTCCTCTGGCATCTCTTCTGTGCTGAAGAACACTTGGAAGAGCAGATGCACAAACAGGTGGGGGAAATGCGGCGCCACTATACGTGGGACAGGGGCCTCCTGAAGGATCTTCCACATCACCACAGTTGCCTGCAAGGGACAAAGCCCCCCGAGACAGCACTCAGTGCCGAGGGGTCCGTGTGGCAGGGCCCAAGCTTAGCAGGGAGAGGCCCCGAGAGACCTTGGCAGGGGGAGCACGGAGCCTGGTGGGCCTGAAGCTGCCCCTGGGCCAGGTTTCAGATCAGCGCCTGAGGCAGGGAGATGCAGTGGGGGAAGGAGGAAGGAGAGCTACTGGAGAGGGAGCCTTGGGGCCAGCAAAGGCCAGTGTCAGAAACTCACAGCCAGGCCAAAGACACCCGTTTTGTCCCTGTCAGAGGTGCACATGCTGTGCTCTGGCCAGCTCCCCAGCACATCCACGAGTATCAGCTGCACTGGCTCTGCAGTCCTGAGCGAGCACATGATGGTCTTCCAGATGGTCAAAGCAGCTCTGTAGGGTTAGAGCTCTGTCTCAGGGGGGGTCTCAGACACGGCACCATGGCCTGAGCATCCCTAGGGGCCCGGCTGACCACGGGCTCTGCCTCTGTCCACTGGCCCTGGCCAGCAGCAGCCAGGCAGCCCAGCCCTGTGGAGACAGGGCCCTTAGGGGCAGCAAGGCAGCACGGCAGCAGGCTCGGGGGCTGACGTGCCAGGGCTGGGAAAAGGAGCAGCCAGAGGGCCCTGGAACTCTCTGTTGCTCAGACACCTGGGCCAGGCTGTACAGGCTGATGGGCTGGGAAGGCCTGAGCCTTCTGGGCAGGTGGGCCCCATACCTGTCACAGGACGGGGCCACACGCAGGAGTGTCACGACTGCGTCACCCGGGTGTGCTGCGGTGAGATTCAGCAGGGCCTTGTCCAGCCTGTGCTCGGCAGAATCATTGGCCATGAGCCAGCGGTGAATGTACCTCACCATGGCGGGCACCTGGAGAAGGCACGGGGAGACTTGGAAAGCTGCCAGAGGGAACAATGTCCCCAGGGTCCCCAGAGAAGTCCTTCCCTTCCCAGCGCACTGCCATGGCCTCAAAGGCTCCCAGGGACCACCAGGCGTGGCTTGGGAAGGCACGGGACTCATGGCGGAATTGAAGCCTGGCCCCAGGCTGCTTACTTGTTCTGGCCTGGCAACACCCTTCTCCAGGAGAAAATCCAGCAGGGCGGCACTGGTCTCATGACTGAGGAGCTCTGAGTGTGCTCTGAGCCCAGTGCCCATGGTGCTGGTCTCTTCCTGCCAAATGCTCCTGATGAAGTCGCAAACAAGCTGTAGCAGAAGGGCAAGAAGCCGGGGATGTTGCACAGAATGCTGCACACAGGGGGCTGGGCTGAGCAGGGACAGCAGGCCCAGCCCAGGTGGGGGTGGCTGCAGGTACCTGTGCTGTGCTGCGGAAGCGGCCACGTCTGCGCTCCTGCTGCTGTGTGCGCTCCAGGGCTGCATCTGGCAAAGAGCGAGCACAGCCAGAGATGAGGGGCTGCGGGAGAGGCCGGAGAACACAGCCCAGCCCTGCGCTCCCCAGGCAGAGAGAGCCCCGGGATGCCCCAGGGGATGGAGCACGGCCACTGCGGGTGTCTGCCCGGCCCCTCTTCCGTCCTGTCCGTGGGCATTTCCCCAGGGGATGGGATGGAGCCAAGTTGGCTGCAGGCACCAGTCCTGCAGCCCAGCTCTGCCACTCACCCTCCTGCGGTGGATGGAATGGCACCGCCTCTTCATTCTCCTGTGCTGGAGCAGCTCCAGGGCCTTCTTCCTCCTCCTCCTCCTCCTCCACAGTGGCCAGCTTGGGCACTCTCGAGGCTCTCTGGCGCCCCAGCACCGAACGCAGCCGGTGCCGCTCCTGCAGGGCCTCCTGCGCCTCACCTGCGAGCGGGACGCGGCAATCAGCGCTCGGCCCGGGGCCAGCAACGGCCCCCGAGCGCCCCTCACCCGCCCCGGGCCGGCCATGCCCAGGCGTTCGCTTCCGGGAACGCGGCACGGGAGGCTCGGGGCCGGCGGCCGCGCTGCCGAGCGGCGGAGCTCGGGCCGGGGAAGCCGCAGCGGAGGCGGCGGGAGCGGCCGCGCCGCGTGTGTCCTCTGCGGGCCCCGGGAGGAGCCGGAGCCGGAGCCGGGGCCGGGGCCGGGGCCGGGGCCGGGGCCGGGACTGGACCCTGGGTCGGGGCCGGGGCCGGGCTCGGGCCAGGCGGAGCCGAAGGGCGGCGATGCCGCCCCCGCACCAGCCACTGATTCCCGCCCAGCAGCGCCACCGCCAGTACGGCCAGAGCCAAGCGGAGGCGAGACCGCGGCGGGACGGTCGGGGCCGGGCACGGGGCAGCCCCGCCCGGGGCCGGGGGCGGGCCGGGAGCATGGCCCGGCCCGGCAGGGGAGAGGGAGGCGGGGAGAGGAGAGGGATGCCGGGCAAGGGACCCCGAGAGAAGGGTGCCCGGCAGCGGGAAAGGGAGAGAAAGAGAAATAAAGGGACAAAGAGAAAGAGGAAGAAAAATAGGAGAAAGCGAGTTTTAAATTATCGGTTTCGCTGCTCTCGCCGCTGCTGCTGCCGCTGCTGCCGCTGCTGCCGCTGCTGCTGCTGCCGCTGCTGCCGCTGCTGCAACTGAAGCACCGGGGCCGTTCGTCCCCGTGTCCGTTCCCCGCTCGCCCCACGAGCCCCACGTTCGAGCCCCGCGCGCCCCGGGGACAGCCCCTCCGTCTGCCCAAACACGGGAACTTTGCAGCCTTGAGCCCAGATGCAGAGCCCTGACTCCTGCGCACTGGCACAGCGATCCCCTCGCCTGCTGATGTGCATTGTCCCTGCTGAGGGTCAGACACCGCCGGGCCACCTTCCCTTGGGGTAGGATTCCTACCTGACCCAAGCACTGCACTTACATCTCCAGTGTTGCTTTCCAGTAAAAACAGGGGAAGGAAAACTGTGTGTGGCTCATGGGATTTTAGAGTGTCTAAAAATCACTAAGTCATCGATCTTAGAGATGAGGTGCATCTGGAATTACTGGGATGCAACATAAAAAAGGGGAGCATAGAAATAGATAGGGGAAAACATCTTGGATTGTTTCTTTCATTTTCATTTCACTTCTGGAAAGCTGTTTCAGTTTTCCAGGAATCTTCTCCTGTCTGCTCTTCCCAAGAATCTCTCATGGAGAGCAAGGTCAAGCTTCTGTCGCAAGATTTTCCACCAGGAAATTATGCCACTGGTGAAGTTTTCATTGTGACTGTTTGTGCTACTTTAGGGCAAATTTTGGGAGGAAATCTCCAAAAGGGGTCCATCTAGAAAGCAAGTTCAAGCGTCCCCTCCCCCTACTAGTTCAGGGAAAGACTTCCCTTGAGAAAAGTGAAAAAACCCCAGTTTATTTAACAAGTAAAGTATTCACAAGCATGAAAAATGAATAATATTAAATAAAACCTCTGACAGTGCTGAAGAGATGTCACATTCAGAAAGTCCTTTTTGTGGGTTGTAGTTGGCTCACTCGGTCTCTCCTGAGTCCCTCTGGTTCTGGAATGCAGCGTCCCAGAGCTCGGGGGGGCACAGGTGTGAGCTGCCGGTGTTTGTCTGGGTTTTCAGTCCAGAGCAGGTTTAAACAGTTCCAAGAAAAAGGAAAGTCACAGCCCGAGGAACTTCTCTGCCCCAGCTAGCTAAAAAACAATTGCTAGACCTGGGCTGTGAAGGCATCAGGAATTTTCCAAATCTGGGCACTGGCGGTCCCAGCAAACACCAGAGCTGGATGGTGCTGGAGCCAGAACCTGCAAATTTCCAAACTTTGTCTTTCTGTGCCAGCAAATCACTGGACTTGGGCTGTGCCAGCACCAGGAAGTTTTCAGATCTGGGGCTGGCGCTGCCAGCAAACACCAGATCTGGGTGGTGTCATTGCCAGCGACAGAAATCTGCCGGATTTAGGCTCTGCTGGCACCAGGAAATTTCCAAATCTGGGTTCTGGTGCAGCAAACACAAGATGTGGGCAGTGCCAGACCCAGTAGCAGGAAGCTGCCACGGGCTTTGGATTTCTGTGCCAGCAAATTGCTGCCCTTGGGCTGTGCCAGAATAGGGAAATTTCCAGATCTGGGCACTGGCAGTGCCAGCAAACAGCCCATTTCAGGCTCCAGGCTCCAGGAAGGACTGGATCTGGATGCCTTCCTCTTTTCTTTTCTTCTTTCCTTCCTTCTTTCTTGGGATCCTGCTGCCAGCAAACTCCAGATTGGGCAGTGCTGGCAAGGGGAAATTGCCAGGTTTTAGCTTTCTTTGCCAGCAAATTCTAGGCATGGGTGGTGCCAGAAGAGGGAAATTGCCAGATGTGGGCACTGGCAGTGCCAGCGCACACCAGATCTGGGTGGGGAATGTGCCAGCACCAGGAAATTGCCAAATGTGAACTTTCAGTGCCAGCATATTGCTGGAATTATGCTGTGCAGGCATCTGAAAAATTCTGGATCTGGACACTGTGGTGTCAGCAAACACAAGATTGGGTTGCTGTAGGTACCAGGTATTTGCAAGGTTTTGTCTTTCTTTGACAGAAAATTCCTAGACTTGGGCTGTACTGGCACTGGGAAATTCCCGCATCTGGGCACTGGGGGTGCCAGCAAACACCGGATCTTGGCATTGCCAATGACGGTAGCAGGGAATTGCCAGATTGTGGCTTTCTTTATCAGAAAATTGCTGGACTTGGCTCTGCCAGAACAGGGAAATATCCAGATGTGAGCACTGGCAGTGGCAGCAAACACCAGGTCTGGGCACCTGTATTGGCATCAGGAAATTGCCAGATTTTGGCTTTCTGTGCCAGCAAATTGCTGGACTTGGCTGTGCCAGCACTGAGAAATTTCCAGATCTGGGCACTTGTGCAGCAAACACCAGACCTGGGTGGTGCTGGCGGCAGCACCGGGAAGCTGCTGGGTTCTGGCTTTCTTTGCCAGAAAATTGCTGCATTTAGGTTTTGCTGGCACTGAGAAATTTCCAGATGCTAATTTTCCAGTGCCAGCAAACTGCTGGAATTAGGCTGTGCAGGCATCTGAAACATTCCCAGTCTGGGTAGTGGTGGTGTCAGCAAACCCGAGATCGGGTTGCTGTAGGTACCAGGTCTTTGCTTGGTTTTGACTTTCTTTGCCAGCAAATTGCTGCACTTGGGCTGTGCCAGAATAGGGAAATATCAAGATCTGGGAACTGGCAGTGCCAGCAAACACCACATTTCAGGAAGGACTGGATCTGGACCCATTCCCTCCCTGCCTCCCACCCTCAGCAAGGTGCCAGAGGGGCTGGAGAGCAGCCAGGCATAAAGGGACCTGCAGGGACTGATGGACAGCAGGCTGGACATGAGGCAGCAGTGTGCCCAGGTGGCCAAGAAGGCCAGTGGCTCCTGGCCTGGATCAGGAATGGTGTGGCCAGCAGGAGCAGGGCAGGGATTCTTCCCCTGTGCTCAGCACTGCTTGGGCAGCACCTCAAGTGCTGTGTCCAGTTCTGGGCCCCCAATTTAGGAAGGACATGGAGGGGCTGGAGCGTGTCCAGAGAAGGGCAACAAGGCTGGGGGGGGATCTGGAACACAAGAGCTTTGAGGAGCAGCTGAGAGAGCTGGGCTTGTTTATCCTGGAGGAGAGGAGGCCCAGGGGAGACAAGGCGGTGTCAGGGCACAGGTTGGACTTGATGATCTCCATGGCCTGTTCCACCCTTGCTGATTCTGGGATTCTCTGGAACCACCCTTGGAGCAGTTGCAGGATGAGCCCTGGGCCTCCTATTGAGAAGCTTCAGCAGCCCAGGTCCCTCAGCTTCTCCTGCCAGCCCCAAAGCCCATCCTGTCAGTCCTGCAGAGCCTCTGCAGCTCCTCCTCACTGCCCAGAACAGGGAGCGCCAGAGGCAGACACAGCAGCCCAGATGTGCCCCCCTGGCCTGGGGTGCCTCTGGCAAGGGAGCAGCACCAGGCACTGCAGGAGCCTGCAGACAATTGATCTGAAGGCCAAACCTCCTTAGCTCCTTCTGGAAGAGCAGGAACAGTTCCTCATTCGAGTGTGGTGGAATGCTGGGCACCACAGCTCCAGGTGAGGACTGGACACAAGTTTGCTCCCACTGAGTGCTGTGATGGGTTCTGCAGGAGCTCTGGCCTCCTCCTGTGCTTGCCAGGCACAATGAGGAGAGAAGGAGCCAAGTGCACTGATGTGGGAAATGGATTTGTAGAAAGCTTTTAGGGCCTAATAGAAGGCCCACAAAGTATGCATCTGTATATAACCCTTGAGACAGGAAACGCTAACTTAAAAATGCCATGGAATAGGACAGATATTGTTGAGAGAGAAATGGAGCTGGAAAAAAGTTTCAAAAGATGGCCTTGCAAATAAGACTTTGGAAAAACAGCTATGAAAGATGCATTGTCGTGGGACACACAAGAGGTAGTTTTAAATAATTGGCTTTAAGGCATCTACAACATGGCATGGCAAAAAGCTGATAGACCAAGAAATACTGTAATTAGGAAATAGTTGGCTTCTTAACTGTGATGGCGTGAATTATAACATCTGTATTGTCTCACCCTTCTAATGAGACTGAAAATGGAATAAAAGTTATTAAAACACCTCTCAGTTTCCCCATCTCTAGGTCAAGAAAAGAGTATTATCCAACACACTGACACACCTTTGCCCTGAGCATAACCCAGCCTGGACCAAACACATTGAAAGGTTTCCCCTGTGGCCCATGTCTCGAAACATCAGGTCTGCTGTTTGACAACTCAGGTTGGTTTGGTGTCAAGGAGTTCCCTCAGAAATACTGGGTTTGTCTTCCTCTGTGCCTTCCCCTCAGCAGCCTTGGGGATGCTCCTGTGTGAAGCCATCTGTCTCACACAGTTTGAGACAACTTCAAACAGGATATTGTGCAATAAGTCGTCTCCTCTAAAGTGTTCCAACAATCCCTTTCCAGCAACAGGAAATTATTACTAATAGATGAAAGTGGAAAACTCCCAACAGTTTATTAACAAACAGAATCCCCCCATGGCACGTGTTACAAGAAGGCGCCGGGGTCTCTCTCGGAAGAACAGGAGCTGTCACGGAGCAGTTCCAGCAGCTGATGGAAGCTCGGGGGCTCGTCCAGCGTTGGCTTTCTCCCATGGCAGAGCTCCATGGAGCGGGCAGGGCAGTGAAGCAGCTGGGCTGGAGCCCCTTGCTGCCTTTTCTCCCCGGCGTGGCTCAGCTCACAGACTCTCGGGCTGGGAGCGGGGCCGCTCCGCTCCGGCCGGCACCGTGTCCCTGGGCTTGGACAAACAGTTTCCTGCCAGGAGAGCCCTGCACACTGCTCCACAGATCTTTCATAAAGGCCCAAACCAACTCCAAACACTCTGTCTGCAGCAGCTTTTCACAAAGGGCTGCAGAAATCCAGGACAGCTGCACGTGAGTGTTGGAAGGCTCTTGTCTTGTTCCTGACATCAGAATTCTTGGTGATCTTGTGCAATTTTATTCAGATGTAACATGACAGCTAAGGTTTTTTTGTTATAATACTTTATGATGAATAACAAGCCTTGGGAGCGTGAGGTGCAGGACTGACATGCGAAAGCATGAGCATATCCTCCAAAGTGGCCAGTTTAATTGTCCATTTTATTACTCTTATATTTACTCCACACTAATAAGGAAAACCCAGCTTTGCTTGGAGGCAAAACAGGCATGGGATACACTACAGTCCCTCACAGGCTCAGCAGGGCTGGCAGTGACACAGCAGGCAGTCTTCTTCATTGTGAACCACTACAGAGCTACATCCCAATCTAGTTTAAGTAGCGTGGTATTATTAAGAGCTCCTTTTCTGCATGAGATACAAAAAGGAGATCCCAAATGATTTTCATGCAAGCATGCAGTAAAGAACTGGTCCTGCTATCCTAACAAAGCATTTGCTTTGGCAATTACACTCTTCCCATTCATCTTTTGATGCAGGCACTTCAGGTTTTCCCCCACACCCCTGCAAGGCTGGCAGTCGCTGTTTCCCATTTCCTGTTCTTCCCTAGAGATGGTGCAGTGGCTGCTTTGAAACAAAAAAGCCCTGAGATCTGGACAGCTTGAAGGAGCATGAAATTCTAATTAGGTGCTCATATTGGTAACACCCAGGTCTGCACTGCCCAGTCCTCAGAAGCAGCAGCAGCAGCAGGACCATGCATCATTCTTGTTGGTGGATGTTCATGCTTCTGGTGTGCAAGAGCAATGACTTTGAGGAGGGACAAAAATGCCCCTCTTCAAACAGTGGCTGTGCAAGGAGGTGTGAAGTTTCACAGCCTTTTCTAGGATATTTTAGAAACATCTAAGAGAATATTGTGGCATGGAGTAGGTCACTAAATTTGCCTCCAGAGAAATCCCCAAAGGGCACATTCACTCTGCTGCTGATGGCAACCCCATAAGCTCATGGACCAATTTTCCCTGCAACGTGCCACCCTGCCTGGGCTTTACTAGGCTGGGACTAGACCCAGAGCTAAGCAAGCACATGCAGCCAGGTGACATTGTGTGACAACAGAAGCTGGCAACCATGAGCACTTTGCTGTCAGAAGGTTACAGTTTGCACTGGGCCCAGAAGTGTTTTTCCCTAAGGCAAAGCAAATTGAAATGTGAAGTTTCAAAGCTTCAAATGACTATGAAAGGAAACTGCAGAATAATTTCTGGAAGGGCAGCATTGTCAATGATCATGCAGCCCACCAACAGCTGGAGCTGAATCCAGAATTGCTTCTTCCAACTGTGCAGGAATTCATTCCCCTGGCAAGCACTGGTCCATGGGAACAAATGATCCCCTAGCTCTGGGCTGAATGGCAGCCAGGCTGCAGTGCAGATTGGAGGAACCCTTGTCACTTGTTATTGGCCTCCCAGTGCACTCATCCTTCTGCAAACAAGGGGCAAACAACACAGCTGCACTGCTGTCCCCAGTAATATACATACAGGTGGCTTTTCCAAAGCAGTGCATCATTTCCCAGTGAAATACATGACCTCTTCATACCTATCGAATTGTGATTGAAGACACCTGTGAGCCAGATCTGTGGGAGATTGCAAAGGAGCAAAGCTTTGGGATTTGGGCACACTTCTCTTGGTTTCTTTGCTCAGGCCTTTGGTGAGCACAGAACACACCTAGGTAGAAAACCTTTGACTAGACAGGATCTTTTGGATCCATTGTCCCCCAAATGTGTGGCCCTCTTACAATGACAAGTTTAAAATAGCAGCAGAAATGACACAAAGAAAACATGGCCAAAGAGGAAGAGGAGAAGCCCAATGAGGAAAGGATGTGGTGAGGCACTGGCACATTGAGTGAGCTGCACTCCCATAATCTCTAGGCTAGCAGGTCCTGGTCTCACATTCTCCTTTTGGTTTTTTCAATTTTGTTTATTTATTTACTTTTTTTCATCATCAAACTAAAATATATAGAATTAAAAATATGTCATCAAAACTTAAAGACAGAATCAAAACACATTAATTCATAACTACATCTAAAGATCAGAACATATGTACAGCTGTAAGTATGAAGCCTAAAACATCAATCCTATTCTTCAAACACTCTTCATACAGGCAGGAGCTTCTTCCTGAGCTTGGAGGAAAGAGAGCTCCTCTGGATGGGAGGCGAGGACTTTGTGGGTAAGGGAACATGGGAAGTGTCCGAGAAAACTTCTCGGTAAGACTGTAACCAGTCAGCTCTGCAAAATGGAGACCCAAAGTTTAACAGAGGCCACCATGCAAACCTAAAGCAGCTGAAGCTCCATATTTCATGGGACACATTTCCTGGAAATGTCTATACAGCTGCACAGGGAAACATGCTCCTGCTGGCAGACACTGAGGAAGGCCGGGGCAAACCCTGAGCCACTTGCCCAGAGCTGGCACAGGCACAGCCTGGCCCCTGGGCTGCCCTGGGACAGCAGGGAGCCCAGAGCCCTGTGCTCCCCAGGAATGGCTCAGCTGCACACGCACCCTCCTGCTCCTCTGCCTGCCCCAACGCTCAGCAGCCCTACAGCTCCAGGGGCACTGGCAGCAGCACAGCTCATTGCAGGGGCACATGCAGGGCACAGCTGTTCCCTGGCAATGTGCACAGCCTCTCTGGGCTGCCACAAGACCCTTCCTGCTCGCAGAGATTGGCCCAGCTCCCCCCTCACCTCTGTGTGAGGCTGAGCCATGACTGCCCTTCATCTTGTCCTCCATCTGGAGCTGCTTCAGGCCCCCCATGCCATGACTAGGAAGGGCAATGGAGAGAGCGGGGGCAGATGCACACCCTTCCTTAGGATTTTGTCATTTTTGGCACAGCACAAAAGGCAAATCCAGAGGTGTCCAACTCAGCGCTTCCTCAGCTTTCTGGAGAACATCTTGCCTTCACCAGCCCAGCGTTTTGGAGAGGTTTTCCCGCACATGTGGAGGCTTGCTGGCAGCACATTTCTTCAGCTGGGTGCCCATCACCTTGCAGAGGGCAGAGGCCAGCTTGGTGGCCACAGTGCAGACGTTGGCGCTCCGCACAGGCAGCACCTTGTTCCCCAGGCAGGACCAGAGCACGGGCAGGGCGTCGCGCTGGACGACTTCAGGGCTCCTGGCATGAACCCCCTGCACAAGCACTGCCGGGACAGAGACACAGCTCCTTACCCACCAGCCTCACTGCAAACAGGGATCTGCCTCTGCTTCTGCTTCTTGCCAGTCTCTCTGGCCAAGAGCAGCAAAATAGCACCCAGAGCCCCTTGGTCCAGAAACGGGCAAAGCAGCTGAGCATCCTGGAAACAGAACCACCAACCCCTCAGCACTAATTGCTCCAACCAGAGCCTTGGCCCTGTGGCAGACTTCCTACCTTTCCTAAATTATTTCACAATCTCCGCATGAACAATGAATGAAATGTCCAATTGCCTTGGATTTCCATTAAGAAATTGTCTAAACCCACACTGAAGATTTGGAAATGCACCATAGAGAGGAAATGGAGAGACTTCTAATAAAAGTGATGATTCCATTTTTGTAACTTTGATGCCAAGTGCCAAATGTCTAATCTGGCTCTTCCCTGTGCTCAGTGGCACACAGCAAGGGGCAGGATTAGAACACACCTCAAAACTCAAGCCCACCAGAGATGGCTGCTGCCTGACAGCTGGATGAGAAACATCAGTGACCAGCTGGGGTCTTTGGCAGAATGCTTTTGGGGATTCCAACAAAGAGCTGTTTCAAACCTCAGGGTGTCTTAGATAATTACCCAGACCCCATTGCCTTGGCATTTGGGCATCTCTACATTTAATGCCACTTCCCCTCCCAATGGTAATGGCATTTTCTCTTATAATATTCACTGAAATAGGGGCATAGAGAAAGAAAAATGCTACACATGGGACTGAAATGTAACCAAAATATGAGTGTTTTCTCACATTGTCCCTGAAATATCTCTGCTCATTTTCTGAACTAAACTGTATCAAACACAGACAAATATTTACTACCAAAAGGCTTCTTGCTTGGCAGATTTGGCTGAGAGAAAAAAAACTGAAATGCTCTGGAGACCATTCTTATTTTCTGATCAGACAAAATGTTATCGAGTAGGCATTTAATATTCTGTGGTGGAAGAGACTTCATTTTCTCTATGCTGTTAATCCATCAGCATTGAAGGAGCTCCTGCAAGTAACCAAAACCAATTCTGCTAAGCAGGAAAGGGTTAAGGTACCCATTTTAAGATGGCAATTCATTTGAGTTTAAATATAATTAAAGATATCGGTGACTACTGAACGTGAGGAACAGCTGTCTGTTCCTACTAAATCTCAGAGAGAACATGTGCTTTTTCTAAAGTAGTCCTAATTTATGGTTAATTCCTTTTTTTGAAAAAGAGATCAAAAGAACTGCTAAACTAAATTCCCTATTGCTGGAGATCTGCTTTATTCAAATGCTCTTTAAAGGGCCTTTGACATTCCCAATTGCTGAACATGCCCTTTTGAGATTCCTAATGAAGACACAAAGTGTATTAAACCTTGCATTCAAAGATGTTGGCATATTTAGCAGTGGATTTAGCCCCAGTTCAATCATGGCTATCAATCACCTTCACTACTGTATATTGAGATTATCCTTTTTCCATTCCTTGGCTCTTGCTGACACAGCAAGCTCCTCTGAGGAATCAATTATCAGCTGCATTTGTAGCATTTTGCACAGCGCTGACACAGGCAGACACTGTTTGCACACCCTGAAAGGCTCAGTCCAAGGCCACTCTGACAGCACAGGCAGGGAGCCTCAGCACTCTGCTTCTGTCCCTGTGCCCCAGAGGCTGCCTTGCACTAAACCTGTGCCTCTGATACCTCTGTTGAGTTCTGGCCTAAGCTGTGACCCCCAGGCTCTGCACGGTTCAGCCTCAAAACTTTCCAAGAGAAAAACAAGAAATCTGTGAGGACAAAACAAACTGATGCCCTGAAACAGCACTGGCCACCATTTCCCCTCAAAAATCACAGATATCCCTGCGCTCCCCAGAGAGGAGCCAGCTGGGGCATTTTTAGCCCTCCCTTTGCTGGAGGTGGTTCTGAGATGCCCCAGTGAGAGCTCAGCCCCAGACCAAGCGCTGCCCCCATCTCAGATGCTGCCCAGCTCTGCAGCAGCCAGGGAAAACCTGCCAAACCCACCTGCCTTGGCTATGGGGCAGCAGGGACACGCTCAGCACCTCCTGGTTTGGAGGAGCTGCTCTGCTGTCTGTTCACGGGCATTCCCTGTAAATGCTCCCTGGGAAGAGCTCTTGGCTCAGAAGGGGAGGCCGTACCTGTGATACGCTCGGTGACATCCAGCAGGGCTTGGCCACTCAGGTGATTCCATTGGTGGCTGGACTCTTTCAGCAGTGACACTTTATCTACAAGGGAAACACACATTTCTGCTCACTTTTCTCAGGTCATAGGAGAAAGGGCAGGGCCAACCCCATTTTATAAAATCAAGCACATTTCTGCAGATGTTTGAATCCTATTCTTCTTTCCTTCCAGCATACTTGGCACGGTTTTAAATTCCAAAAGAAAAGCTCTCCTTTCACATTTGTAAATCCAAACTTGTCTGCTGCAGCAGGAGCTGTGTTAAAACATTTCACATCAGGGACCTCGAGAGTTCAGACACATGGAAGCAGTGAAAAGGTTTTGCACCCCAGAGCAAAAAGGAAGAGCCCCATACTTGGGTCACAGAAAGGCACTGAGTCAGGCAGTTCCTGAGTTCACAGAGCAGCTTGGGAGGAGAAAGTGGAAACTCCCCTTGAAGACCTGCCTCTTCAACACTCCTTTGTTCAGGCATATTCCCCCAGTGCAGCATTCTCAGAGCTGACATAAATCTGTGTGGCACAGGAATTTAGAGCAGCCCTTGCCTATGCAGTTAATTGCTGTGGCCACCTTGCCCCATGCAAAACAACAGGTGGAACAAGGCATCCTTGACAGCTGGGTTTATACCTCTTTGTTCTAAAGAAATGAACTTGGTGAATCACAAGTTCCCCTTTGAAAATAGAAGAAAAGAAGAAAAGTGGAAAATAGGCAGCTAATGCCTCTAATGTAGAGTCTTCCAGGTGGCTGCTCTGCAGAAGCTCTGATGGGTCAGTGTCCCTTCATGCACACAGCAAAGCTGTTCATTTGGGAAGTCAGACAGGGCCCAAGCAAACTCCAAACCCCCTTTGCCTCTGAACTGTAGCAGAGCTGTAGCCCAGGACTTGCTCTTCAGACAAGCAGCACAGAGCCAAGGGCTCCTGGGACTGTTGGGAAATGCTGATCCCATTCCAGCCTGTTGGGGATGGTGCATAAGGACTGCACCTGCACAGCCTCTGGTGGGTGTCAGCTGCAGTGTTCCACAGACAAGAGCAGCTGTCAAGGCACTCAGCGCTCTCTTGTGCAAGAGAGACAGAGACGGAGCTGAGGAGAGTCCCTGCCAGGGCTCAGCCTTACCCAAATGAGCAATGGATTCTTCCAGTGCTTTCACAGCTGCCCCATGAACCCTGGGATCCTTTGAGTTCAGGTTCTTTGTTATTCCCTCCACCAAACCAATGATCACCGGGTTCAAGGCATCTTTCAGGGCTCCTGTGATTTCAGCCAGCACGTCCAGCGCCCTCTGCTTCACTTTCTTTGGCTGTCAGATATTCTCAGGACAGACATAAATAATCAAAAATCTGTGAAGAGAACAAGCAACGTGAAAGCTGGATTCAAATGTCCTTGTTTGAAGAGTGGATGTAGCAGTCAGCAATGTAAAGGATGAAAGTGATCCTTTCTGTCAGGGCAGCACTCGCTTGCACAATTTCACTGTTTTCCTGTGGGCCACTCACTGGAATGGTGGCACAGCCTCATGCTGGTTGAAAGATTTTCTTCTGTTTTTAGGAGGTTTGGCTGGGGACCGAATAGTTCCTATGGTATTTCTCTCCATCTATAAATCATTAAATCAATTCCATTTATTAATGCTAAGAATACCTTTGCTTTGAATGCAAGCAGATGTTTACAATGTCCGGTTTTCTATACAGCTGTCTCAAGTACTGAGGGCAGTTATGATTTTACCATGGCTGGAGGAGATCTAAGTTTTCTTTTGTTTGTCTCAGAGGCAGTGTCTGGAGAAGTGCAGGGCTCTGATCAACTCTTCCAGGATCCAGACCATTTCTCTAAGTAACAGGTGGACTTCTGAAATGTAATGTGTTGAACAGTTCTAGGAACATGGATGGAAATGAGTAGCCAGAGCTGTGCCTGTGTAAGAAACGATGGAGTATATAGAAGTATTCTTAAAAAAAACAACTGGGTTTAAACCAACCCAGCCTGATACTTCTCTTCCCTATGCAAACCCATTTTTGGTCTAGGGAACAATTGCCATGCTTTCAGGGGCTGGATTCCCTTCACCCAGCTGGGAGTAGGAGAGAGCAGCAGTTACACCAGCAGAAAATTCTGCCATCATCTGATGAACAGCAGCAATAGGCACCTGCCAGACAAATACAGCTGGACTGAAATAACTTGCCCTGAAGCCTGGACCTGAATTAAATTTTTTCTGGGTAAGAGGGACCAGCGTGTCCCAAACAGCCAGGACAGAGTGCCAAGACACACTGAATTAACTTTGCTGCTACAGGCTCAGGAAAGGAGCTAAATGAAAGGAGCAGTGAAGATACCCTACATACTTGGGCAATGTTAGTGGAGATGAGCTGGGGGCTGGTTTTGCAGAGGTCTCGGAGGAGTTCCACTCCTTCCATCCTTGTCTGAAACCCCTTGGCTTCCAGGAGATGGTAAAGCTTCTGGAGCAGCTCCGTTTCTTCCACAGCTGGAGGTGACGTGACCTGGGCTTGTGCACAGTGTAGGAGGTGTCCATCAGAGGGAGATTCCACCCTGGAAAATAAAACCAAATGAGGACCTGGTGGTGATAATTATCGTAGCATGGCATCCCCATAGTGGAAATAATTAGCATTGACTCCATGATTCCAGAAGGCTGATCAATCACTTTATTATACTGTACTGTACTGTACTGTACTATACCTATACTATACTGAAACTCATCACCCTTACAGACAGTCTGATAGAGACAGACCAGATTGGTCAATTGAATCCAAAACACCATCACCAGTGGCCAATTAAGAAATTACTCTTTGGTAAATAAATCTCCATAACACATCCCACGTGTTCACAACAACAGGTGCAGCAAGTGCAGGTAAGAATTGTTTCTGATTCTTTTCTCTGATCTTCTCACAGCCTTCCCCAGGACAATGCCTGGGAAAGTTGTGCCTGCTTTTCTCTGTGGAGAGAGCTGCAGCCACAGACAATACCTTCAGTTAAGTGTGAGAAAAACATCTTGAGCAGCTTTCCTAATTATGTCATTTCAAGCTGGAAAGTCATGAGGCTCTGAAGAACAACGTGGACCTCATGACAATCACTACAGGAGACAATCTGCCAGTGACATTCTCACCACTGCTCACTCAGGAAAACCAAGGATGAGATGCATCTGATCTATCTTCAGATGGCTGCTGGGGCACATAGGTCACATTGCTTTGTGGAGAAAGAGAGACACTACTGCCAAGTTTAAATGCCTCCTCAGAAGGGATGTGTGTGTCTTAGAATAAGGAAACTCATCACTCTGGAGAAGTGTCTCTACAACCAGGCATGACAATCTGCAAAAGCAGCTCAGATGCATCTGAACAAATGAACAGGGCCATATTTAAAGGATTCAGAAAATCAGTAAGAGAGATAAAAACAGAAACCAGAAATCCCAGAACTACACTCACATTTCATTTGCTTCCCTAGAGATCAGATGCACAGCTTTATAAACCCACTGGGAACAATTCTCCTGGATCAACCTGTCTCTTCCATGAGCACAGGAAGATGCTAGCTGTGCTACTGAGGCATGTGGTCACTTTCCTGCCACTGCTGAGCAAGACAGAGCTAAATAAATCCCCTCTGCTGTCAGAGGAGAACAGGCACAAGCAGCTCTGCAACTGCCATGAAGAGACAGCAAGGAGCAAATTCCTGTCTTAAATGCTGATTGCAGCACAGGGGGAAATAAACCAAACATGCTGTCCATCAAGCAAATTACATGGACGGCAGGAATATCAAGACAAAAAGTACACATTCAGACACCCGTTGACTGAAGTTGTTCAGGAATTGCCTTGCTCCTTGCTACTCAAACTTGGTACTGTTTGAGTGTAAGAAAACCATGATTCAGCCTGGACAAAGCACACGGATGAGAACTGCATCTTTGTGGAATGGCATCTTGCTTCCAGACTGAGATTTCTCATCAAAACATCCATCTGAAAACGATTCCACTCAGGTGAAAGAAAAGCCCTGTTTGAATTTACTTGTCCCAAGTCAGGCAGCAGAAACTTGGCCCTCTCCCAGCCTCCGCAACACTGCCCTTGCCACTGCCCTGGATCGTCTGAGCTGCAGTCAATGGGTGTCTGTTTGTCTCTCCATTTTTGTGGAAACCCCTCCAGAGAAGTTGTGTTCAGCACAATGCACAAGTAGACATTTTTTATCCTAGAGCATTTGTAGGGAAAGGAAACAATCTGTGGCATTGGTCATCTCTGCCAGAAAGTTCTTCCTGAGGAAGAGACATGTAAAGCTTGCCATGTGCTTTCTCACATCTGACAAAAGTGCTCAGTACCGTTTGCTAGCAGACAATGTGGCCTGGGGCTCCTCTGAGCCATCGTTCCTCTCCTCCACCGGCTCCTTGACAGATGGGCCTTCAGCCTTCTGGTTTTTCATCCCCTACAAAGACACAGAGAAACCCCATCAATCCTTAGAATATAAAACAGGAAATTCCCTGTTGAAAACAGAAGTTAGAACCAGGATCACTGCTACCAAGGCTTAGGGAAACATTTCCTAACTTACAGATGGAAACAGACCAGAGATTCAGTGATGCCAACTCTTTGTTTTCAACAGCCCAAGGCAGGTTATGGGTGCTGCCAGACTGAGCAGCAGTCTAAAATCCCAAATTCCTTAGTCTTGAGCAGAAATGGGAATAATGCAAACTGGCAGGCAATGAGTGTTTGTGAAGGAAGCAGCAGAACAAACTGGACTCTTTGGGGGTTGGCGCATTGTGTTGGAAGTCAATTTGGTTCAACACTCACTCTCCCTGTGCCTGCACAAAGGCAAGCTCTCTTCTGTAATGTTAATAATAAATATAAAATCCCCCCCCATCAAACAAACAGAGGATTTTCCACTGGATGCTGCTGAATTCACCAAGCTTCTTCCAGCTCCACAGGGCTGGACAGCAGGGCAGTATTCCCAGAAGACAGACCGTAATTGTAGTAACTAGGATTGACCTGGACGTCTTTTGTAAATTTGGGAATTTTCTTGGCACTACTACTTCCAGTGTCCTTTGCAAAGACTCTGTTGTCTTCAGAAGCACAATTCTCACTTAATTGCTTTAGAGGGGGCAGAGTAGGGAGAACATGGTGGGGGCTTACGCTTAAATGTAAACCCATTTTCTCCCCTTTCCCTTTCCTCTTTGTGACCAATATTGAAAATATGCAAAACCCCACTTTTCCCCTAATAATATCAGTTCCTTTGTGGTCTGCAGATGAACAGGCTGAGGATTAACAGCTCATTCCCAGGAGCAAAATGATTCAGCAGAAGAGGAATGAGCTAAAGACAGATTGGGTATGTTTGATCTCATATTAGCAGTGGCAATACTTGCACAAAGGAGACATTTCTCCTGCCAAGCACTTACTCTCTTCTTAATTCTTGTCAGAATATCTTCATGGTCACAAGGGGAAAGAGATTGTTCCAAAAGCATTTTAAATTGTTGATGGCTGAGCAACATCTTCACCATCTCCTGTCCAAAATGCCTAAGGAAGGAAGGCAGGAAGGAAAAAAAACAAAAGTGAACAAACAAAGGAAGAGTGTTAACAGAAGAGGCTGATAACTTAAACTCATCAGGTGCAATCCTTGCATGAGAAGGCATTACCTACTCAGCAAAGAGGGAGATTTACCTCACTTGACACTGCACAGTGCTGTCAGCTGAACACAAGAGGCAAGAGGAGAATGTGGGGCAACAGAAAAATAGCATTTCACTCTGAAACTGGGGGTGTGCTTCTGTGGCATCAAAGGATCCCAGGGAACAAGCAAAACACATCTGCTTTGTTGTCAGAGCCTGTTAGCAGTGTCTTGCTGCCATTGCACAATAATTTGCCTTTCTTTACCTGGCAGGGAAGCCAGGACACAACACCTCATGCATCTTCTTGATTATTCTATACTATGTGTATGCAGAGGGGCAGCTAGTTGCTCGGGTGTTCTTGGCAGCTATTCATGGGAATTTAATCATCAAAGGGAGGGGATTTTGGTGTTTAGGGTTGATTTTGCCACTAGGAAACCACAGTTTTTTTCAAGAAGAAATGTGGAGCTCACTAAGCCACAGATAACAGCATTCTAAAAATCTGCAGAACAGGTTTAGAAAGACTGAATATGTTGGCTAAAGACCCCTGAAATATTTCTAGGCAAGTCTGAAGTTAATGAGAAATTTATGTTTGGGATCCTTCAGTGATGAACATTAGCCACCACTTTGGCTTTGTTTTGTGCACCTAAGGCCAATCAGAACTGTTGGACTGGCTGATCTGAGCTCCTTTGATCTCAGTAAAAAATCCTTCAAGCCACAGGAAAAAGTTGGCAATGCTTCTTTTTTCTGGCCAACCTCAGGTTTCCCAGTACAGCCATTTGCCCAGGCAGCCCAGAGCAGTGGTCACAGTGCCAAGGCTGACAGAGCTCAAGAAGAGTTTGGACAATGCTCTCAAGCACATGGAGTGACTCTTGGAGTCACTGCCCATGGCCAGGGGATGGACTCGATGATCCTGATGGGCCCTTCCAACTCAGCATATTCCATGATTCTATGACCCTTATTCACACCGTTAGGTAACTTCATTTTCCCTTTAGTTTCCACTCTTGTGTGGTTTCACTTTTATAGCCAGACACAAAACGGTTTTCCTGTTTTGGGAGGTGAAATGAAGATCATTACCTTGTGTCCTTGTGACAGTCCTGAGCAAGCTTCCCTGCCACGTGTGGCAGCCTCTCAGCCCTGGGGGTGCCTGCGAGCTGGGTGACTCCAATTCTCTCCATCAGGGACAGGAGGAGTTGGGCCGCACACTCGCGCACCGGGGCGGGGCGGCTGCTGGGGAGGAGAGAGCAAACCCTGGGCACATACCTGATTCCCACTCTTTCCCATGAGTGTTAGAATCCTACCCATTGGCCCAGGCCCTGCTCTAGGAAAACACATCAAGCCCTTTGTGATTCTGCAGCACAACCCAATGAATCTGCTTCTTGCCCGTAACAGCTGCCAGTGCTGTGCTCTCAGATAAGACCTGGTGGGGCTGAGACCAGAGCCCAGTGGATGCTGTGTCTGCCATCACCTGTTGGGACAAAAAGGGCACTGATCCACCCCTCGGTGTGGCTGATCTCAAAGCCCATCCTGGTGTGTCCTGAATGGGGGCAACAGCTTATCTGGGGCCCAGGCTCACTCTGGCTTCTTCCCATCAGTGCCTGTCAGTGCTCATGCTTGGGCTTTGCCAGCCTTGTTGTGCTAGCTGCCCTGTCCCTGAGGGCTGGAGGGGCTGCAGAGGCTGGAGCCTTCCTTAGCTGGGAGAGGGGCATCTTTGAGCTCAGCCTGCTCATAAACAGGTCAGGGTCCTGATGCTGAAAGCCCCGTCAGGATCAGTTACAGCTTGAGCTGCTCTGGTTTACAAATGGGAAGGCATTCCTTTTGCAAATTGCTGAAAGGTGGGGAAGATGTCCTCCTCTCCTGGGATTGCAGGTCCCTGTGCTTTGTTTCCTGTCAAGAGAACTCTTCAAAAGACTGTACAAATCAGTCTCTGTGCTGGCCACTTGTGCTGCAGAGCTGTCTGCCTGGTTGTGGTCGTTGTTACCCCGCCGACCACAAAGGGCTCAGAGCCCCAGGCGCTGGGGCTGCCTTTTGTATCTCCTGGAAGCTGGGATCTCTGCTTTAAAGTCAGCATCTTGCATTTTGTTTCCCTCAGGGATAATAGTGAACCCTACTGAAAATCCCCATATGAAATACACACATCTGAATTATATTTGCAGCGGGTGAGTCCAACAGCAGTTACTCCTGTACAACCATGGGCCAGGTGTTTTTCTGGTGGAATGTCTATCCAGCGTGAAGTCAGGCCAGCTGCAAAGATGTTCACACACTGGGGATAGATTGTCCCATCTCTCAATGCTGCTCAGAATTTGTGAGTGGGCTCAGAAGGCATTGTCAGAGATGCCTTGCTACCGAGGTCTTGCCTGCATCAAGGAACAGGACCTGGAAGGTCTCCTTGTCTCTCAAGTGTGGGACAGCTCTGTGTCAATTTCTTTAGCATTTTTTGTATGTCTCAAAATCATACTGGCACACTAATGAAAAGAGAAGAAACTTGCTTGCCTGAAAGAGCAACCTATGCCCTATCAAAGCTGAGAGATAACAGTTCCCAGGAACAACTCTTTCCCCTGGTTTGAGGAAGAAAACACTCTGTGGTTAGGATAGGAACCACACCGTTTAGACAGTGAAACCCAAGAGGAAAGACTAAACTCCCTTTAGAAGTTGAACCCCAGTGCTTCAGGAACAGGCCCAGTGCCCATGCACTTGAGAGGAAAATGCATCATCTGCCTTCTGGCAGAGCCCTCCTGCATCCTGCAGGTTTTGACACTTCCAGCAGAGATTTCCTGTGTGGGCTGGCTTTCACTGCAAGGTCTAAACAGCTTCTCCTTTCTCTGCTTCTGTTTTGTTTCTAGGGGGTTTGGAGATGTTTACAGAGCACTCGACACTGCCACAGGAGGAGAGGTAAATGTCAACAGCCCCTGCAGGCTCTGCTGCACTCGAGGGCTTTCCCCTCTGGTGTGAGCTGTGGCTGGAGCTTTGGGCAGAGCTGTGCTGAAAAGGCACAAGAAGCACAGACTGGTGCCAGCCCACAGAACACATTTGGGACTTTGTCCTCCTCAGCTGCCAGAAGGAAGGCACGGAGGGCAGCGGTTCCTTTCAGAGAAGGACGCGCTCACTCGCTCTCCATTGCTAAAACAAAGGTGGTGCCTTTGAGCACCTCACTGCTCTCTGGGGCTACAGCTTCAGAGTCCTGAATTCTCATTTCTGGCTGCTGGCAAATCCATCTGAAAGTTACTGGTAGTTCCTTGGCCACCTGCAGTGCTGCACTTGGAAACTGCACGTAGGGAGAGATCTGCAAGGCGTCCCTGAAAGCCCTAAGCCCTGCCCATATCCCAAGATGTATCCATAGAGTATTAAGGCATGGATTACTTCTTCTGAGTGCCAAACAAAGCAGCAGAGAGTGTGGTCAGAGGTTTGTGGGTGATAACTGAGACACTGCTGTTACCAAGTGGTCAAGGCAAAATGTCAGTGGCCCCACGTGTCCTGTAACTGGCTCCCAAGGGAGCAGAGAAATGGGCTGTTGGAATGTCAGTTCCTAATTACTGCAGTGCCTAATCACAAGGCAATTTGGCACAGCTCAGCCGTGTCATTGCAAAATCACTCGCTCCACGTGCCTTGTGGTCTCGTGCCACCAACCTCCCAAGTTACTGATTTTCAATGTCATTTTAGGTGGCAATTAAAAACATAAATCTTCAAGGAGTGAGGAGGAAGGAGCTAACCTTTAATGAAATAATGATCATGAAGAGGTATAGGAGTCCCAATGTTGTGAATTATTTAGACAGGTGAGAGGCCATGGTCTTATCCCATGGATGTGTGTTTACATAAAGCAAACATTAGAGGTTAAAAACCCACTTTGGTCAGTGGCAGCAAGTAAAGCTGTTAATTTTTATTTATTCATATTTTTCTACTCATCTCCAATGGATGAGAAGAGAGTGCATCTTGTCTGCATGAGTCTTCCCTGGCACACCTAGTTTGATAATTACTCCAAAATTATTCAATACCTGGATCAGCTGTATCTTCCTAACTCAATAGCCTCAAAGTTCACTGCCTCCACATTTATTTGGGATTGATTTTTTAAAGTTTCTTAAGTGCAGATGAAGCATCCTAAAGTGGATTTCCCTTGGATTGTTGCCCCTCTTTGCCATTGCTATGCATGCCAGGAAGACTAGGTGCTTATTTCCAGAAACACCATGCCTGACAGGTTTTTTATCTGGGCTGTTTCTAAACTGCACTTTTCATCTGCTGCCCATCTAAGACATCTCCTTTTTCACAGGTGTGTCTTTCTCTCTGAGACTGCACAGATTGCAAACAATGCACAGCCAAGAGGGAATATCTATTCCTTTGATTCTGTCCTGGTGACAAAGGCATCTGGAAATAAGAAACCTGGAAGCAAAAATCAATGTAGCCATGCATGTTCATCTCCATGCCCTTGTTTCCTTCTTTCAGCTACCTTCTAGGCGAGGAACTCTTGCTGGTTATAGAGTACATGGATGGAGGTGTCCTGAGCGATATCGTCAGCCAGACCTGCCTGTCTGAAGATGAGACAGCAGCCATCAGTCGGGAGGTCAGCAATCCCAGCTGTGTTTCCAAGGGCTTGGGCAGGATTGTCTGGGAAACAGGGGCTCAGAACAGGAGAGGTTTCCTGTGCCAAGCTTTGTTTCTGTGTTGCTGGTATGCTATGGGCAAGTAAAGGCATCTCAAGTGAAAGGCCTGCCAGTGCCCCTGCACTCCCTGTACTCAGTGCCAGTACTCTTATCTCCTGCTGTTGTATTCTCGCTCTGTCTCTTGTATTTGTATTTGCTGTCCTCCACTTTGCCTCTCTAAATGTTTGCCTGGAGTCTGTCTTCACTGCATTCCTTGCCTGTGAAAGCAAAGGTGCTGGTGGCAGGATTTGAAACAAACAGCAAAGAAAAAAGAGAGAGACTTGTTTCTCTCAGTCCTCAGCTAAAAAGGATAGGAGTGCAGCCACAATGCTCTTTGCTTCTGAGCACATGCACTGCAGCAGGAGTCATCCTGGCTGGTTGGCAGGGGACAGCCTACAACAGCAGGTGCTGTTGCTCTTTCAAAAGCTGACGTGCCTTTCCTCAGAAAGGTCCTGCTCTGCAGGTGTTGGAGCAGCAAGCTCTTCCTCTCAGTGGCCATTACTGTTCTGTCATTACTCCCCATTCCCCTGGAGAGGGAATCTTTCAGATTCTTTGTTTCCTTTCTTGTGTGATGAAATCACATCACTCATTTTTGCCCTTCTGTTTCTGTTTTCTCGCTCAGTGCCTGCAAGGACTGGATTTTCTTCATTCAAATGATGTGATCCATCGAGATGTGAAGAGTGACAACATCCTTCTCAAAACCGACGGTTCTGTCAAACTGGGTCAGTATATTCTTGGTCAGGTGCAGCATTCCAGGGATGTGGGTGTGGGGCTGCTTGGAGTGACTGCCAGCTCCCCAAAAATGGTGCTAGTGGCAGTGCAGGGACCCCTGCTGCGAGCTGAAGGCACAGTTGCAACATGCACAGAGGTATAAGGAGCCACAAGCAGTCAAGAGTGGCCTTGCTCTGTGTGTGTCCCTTCCAGAGGGAGGGAGTTACAAGTCCAAAGTTTCCAAAGAACAAAAGCCACTGCTAGAGGCAGTGAAAAAAATGGGGGGATTTTTAAAGTCACCAATGCCAGGAGATTCAACAGCACATTTTCAAACTTCCACTGGGGAATTCTTTTGCTTGCTTTCCTAATTGCACAGAATTCAGATAAAACCAGTATTTTGTTTTCTCCTTAGCTGATTTTGGCCTTGCTACTCAGCTCACCCCTGAGCAGAGCAGATGGTGCTCGGTAACCGGGACTCCTTGGTGGATGGCGCCTGAAGTGGTGACAGGTCAACCATATGGCCCCAAAGTGGACATATGGTCTTTTGGAATTGTGGGAATTGAAATGATAGAACAAGAACCTCCTTACCTGAGTGAAAGTTCTGGCACGGTAAGGAGCAAATACTCACTGATCCCACTGTCTTTCTCACCTGTCCCATGTCCTGTGTGCCACTGGAAAAAATCCCATTGCCATCTGCTGGAACTACTTCCACCAAGGTCCCCTCCTACAAATGTCCCTGCAACACATCAGCATCTGCTGTACTTTTGGTTGTATCAGTGGGGAATTCAAGCCTTACCACATGCAAACAAACTCCAAACAAACAAAGTGTTCTCAGGCAACACTTTCATTTGGGTTAGTGGTTCCAGTTCTTTTGTCTGTGTAGATGGCTTAATAACAGGAAAAAGGCATCTTAAAAGTGTTGTTATATTTCCATAAATGAAGGAAGGAAACCCAACCCCAAACCCAACAAAGTTTCTAAAACCGTGGTCTTTAGAGAGGAACCTAACCCTGTGTGCAGTTTCTTCTCATTGGGAAACATGGGCATGTGGCTGTAAAGGCCACAGAGTCTCTTCTGCTTCTTGTGCAGTGCTGCTGAAACACTCAGTGACCGTGTTTCTCTCCCAGCCCAAGCAACATTCTGCACATCACCAAGCCAGAGCCTGGTGATGCGGAGAGCCTGCCAAAACCTCCCAGTGATTCCTGGCACTTTCTGGGATGGGCCTACCATTCATGCATTGACTTGAGTAGCCAAATGACTAGAGGGTGGCCATAGGGATGGAACCTCTCCTTCTTCTGACGTAGACAATTTTTCTTTTGCTGCAAAAATGGGAAGCTGAAATTTTCAGACTGCTGAGAGACAGAGCTGCAGGTGGCTCCTGTGTGCCCAAGCAGGCATTTTCATCCCAATACATTTGTGCAGGCATCCTAATGTGTCTGTGTTGAAGAGGAGATTGTAAATGTTTGTTTCCCTACCTGGGTATTAACTGATGGATTTCCTTTCTTTTCTTCCAATTACCATTGTTTTCAAGAACAGCACAAAAAGCCTGATGAGTTTTGTTCTAGGGTACGTGCGCTTAAAGGACCAAAAAGCACTGCAGAGATGCCTTTCATGTACTAACCCTTGAAATTAGTTAGTATAGCAAAGTCCCTCTTCCAAAAAGCCTCTGAAGCTGGCATGAATCCTCAGAGATGCAAATGTCCTTTTGCTGATGTAGTTCCCACTAACTAGGTCAGGCAATGAAATCAGCTGCCAAGGCAAGATCTGAGGGATGGTGGAAAAGCTGTGGCTGCATCGGGGTTTGGGTTTTTGGTTGGTAAAGGAAAGTCATCTCTGGGTCTGTGCCAGGGCAGAAAGTGCCACTGCAGAACAGAGGTTAAACAAAGGGATCTGGGAGAGCCTTAGAGATGTGAAAGCAGGAGGTGGAGCCTGGTGTCTCCTTTTTCTCCAGGCTACACACCTGATAGCCACAGTAGGGACTCCACAGCTGCGGCAGCCCAAGCTCCTCTCGGCTTTGCTGCGTGACTTCCTGAGTTGCTGCCTGCAGACAGACGAGGAGCAGCGCTGGTCTGCCAAGGAGCTCCTGCAGGTAAAATGTGAAGGGGCTGCAGGTGAAACAGGCTCTGAGGGATGGGCTCCTCTTCCACTCAAGTCCAAGGCAGCAGATGAGCCCCCTTCCTCCTCATCTCCACTCTTGCTGCTCTTCAAATGAAAACAGTGAGGAATCCTAGACTGGGCTGGGTGGCAGGGCCCTGTAAAGGTCCTATGGTGCAAGTGTCCTGCAATAAGCAGGGACATCTTTAAAGAGATCAGGTTGCTCAGAGCCCTTTGCCACCAGAGCTGGAATGGTTGCAGGGATGGAGCTCCTACAAGCTCTTGGGGCAAGCTGTGCCAGGGTGGCACCATGCTCCCAGTAAACAAGTTCTTCCTTAGACCTACTCTGATTAGATGCCCTTTGTGTTTAAAAATATTTGTCCACATCCTATTGTAACTGGCCCTGTTAAAAAAGATGTCCCCCACTTTCTTCAAAGCCACTGTGAAGTCTTGGAAAGTGGCAATAAAGTCTCCCCGGGGCCTGTTCTTCACAAAACTGAATAACTCCAGCTCCCTCTGCATTTCCTGACAGGAGAGGTGCTCTGTCCTCTGACTGTTTCTGTTGCCCTCTTTTGTGATTTGTTGGAGTGTTCAGTTTTATCTAAAGGCAAAAGAATTGAAGTAGAGCAATGTGGGGTACAGAGACATGAAATGGTGGTGGAGGAACCCAAGGAAGCCAGTCCCAGCCTAGGGGTCAGAGATTTGGCTGTGGGCAGGAGGGGCTGTGGGGGGCTCACTGTGAGCCTCTGAGGGGCCCTGGTTTGTGCCCCCCAGCCCACCCTCAGAGGTTTCTGCCACGCAAACAGGGACAGCTTGGAGGGAGTTGTCCCAGCCCCATCTGCTGCCTGGCACTCTCAAGCAGACGGGAACTGCGCCAGGGTTACTGCCAGGTTGTGTGGCAGAGAGGGAACTGCAGGGCCCAGTGCCACTGGGCTGGCCCTGCTGGGAAGGAAGGTGCCATCCAGCACACGAGGGCCAGGGTATGGAAAGGTAGACACTGCTTTCTGTCCCTGTGGGAATCAGCACAGTGCCTGTCTTTCAAAGGCAGGGGCCTGTGTGAGTCATTGGAGTTTCCTGAAAGGAAGAAAACCCAGGGACAGAAAGCGCCATTTCTAGAGCACTGGCAGGGCAAAAATCCCAGCATGATGAAGACATCACAATAAACAGATGAGTGGGATTCTGGGCCAGGATTGCCTGTGATGGCAAGGTCTTGCACACTGGAGATGACTGGGGAGCAGATGGTCCCATTGCTCCTCTTTCTGGATCTTTCCAGGAACTTGATGTATCCTGATTGAGTCCCTGAAGCAATGAGCTTGGAAAGTAATGGTTCACTGTTCTTTGTTGTATTTTTTTTTCCGGTGGACAGCATCCATTTGTAACTTCAGCCAAGCCACCATTCATCCTGGCACAACTCATCAACTCAGTGAAGAAGATGAAAAACCCTAACCCTAAACCCTAACCCTAAACCCTAACCCTAACCTTAAATGCTAACCCAAACCGAAACCCTAACCCTGTCCCTATCTCTAACCCTTACCCTATCCCTAACCTTACCCTAACCCCAACCCTAAGTCTAAGCCTAGGCCTAAACCTAAGCCTAAGCCTAAACCTAAGCCTAAACCTAAACCTAAGCCTAAGCCTAAGCCTAACTCTAACCCTAACCCTAGGAGACGAGAACATAGCAATCATGTCAAGATGTTATCTCTGTTACCAATTAAGAGTAGGATTGTAGAGTAGGATTGCTGAACAGATTTGTAGCATAGAATTATAGATTAGAGTTGTAATTAATAAAGTTTCTGAAACATCAACTCATTTGGAAGATTCTCCTCCTTCTGGCCCCTTCAGAAAATTCAACATTTCCTTCTGAATTACCAATTGTTTTTTATTGGTGCTAAGTCACACATATGGCTTCTTTTGTATGGTTCGTAAGTGAGGAGGGCTCCTCTTCATTCATCCTCTCCAGACCACACTGCCTTTGGAATATGAGCCACTGGCTGGTTATGGCACAGCTGTGGTATTTCTAGTTGAGGCAGTAAGGGCAATGGCATTTGAAGGCAAAACCAAAGGAAGAATGAGGCAGCCCAAACATCTTGTGCAGATGCAGGCCTTCAGCTGTGACTGCAGAGCATTGGGGTTCCTGCCACTTGGATTTGTATCCCTAAATGCAATAATCTCTTTGGCTGGAGGAGAGCCTTGCTCAAGTGAGAAAGCAGAAAGATCAGAGAGGGTGCTCGGGAAGGTCTCCTGTGGTGCAGAGCTGTCAGCGCCTGTGAGGTGAGAGTGGGCCCGGCCTTGCCCGGGCTGGAGCCCCAGCAGAGCCCCGGCAGAGGCCGGAGCAGCCTGAGCCCGGCAGAGGCAGGCTGGAAGGAGGCCCTTGGAGCTGCAAGAGGCAGCAGCCGGGCCCTGGGTGCCTCTTGCTGGGAGCGGGTGAATCCTCCGCTCTCAGAGCCCAGGTGGCAGCTGGCTGCTGCCGAGGGGAAGTGCATCCGTGCTGGGCACAGCCCGGCCTGGAGGCATTGGCCGTCTGGAGTGTGCCCAGGAGCAGAGAAAGGCCAAGGGCAGCCGCGGGCCGCTGGGCTGGCTGAGGATTCCTCCTCTTCTGCAGGCTGCCCTGCAACCCCTGGCAAAGGCCAGCAGTGTGTGCAGCACTCTGGGCACCGGGGCAGGGAGCCGGGCTGCTCGGCAGGCTGGAGCACAGGGCAGCTCCTTCAGGCCGGCACTTGTGCCAGGGAAGCGAGGCCAGCGTGAGGCAGGGACAGCTTGGCAGGGCACATCTGCAGGAGCCAGCGCCTCACGCAGCTCTGGGAGGAAGCACCTGCAATCCTGCAGTTCTGCACTGAGCCAGAGCAAAGGTGTGAGATGCAGAGTGATTGGCAGAAATATTCAGGCCCACCAGGCCAGCCTGCTTTGTGCTTTGTGGCGCACAGCATGCGCTGTGCAATGCAGCTCTGAGTTGCTGGGAGAGAGGCAGTCGGGGATGTGCCTGAGGTTTGTGCTTGTGGAGTGAACTGATTTGGAAGGGGGCAGAAGGGTTTGAGCAGGCAATTTGTGTTTTCTTCATTAATTTCTGAAAGAAAGTCATAATCTGTTGCACACAGGTAGGGTTATTAGAAAAGAAAGGCCTTATAAAATCAGGCCCTACTACAGTAAATTCCCAGATAGCCTGTTACATCTTCTACGTGCAGCCAGCTAACTTCCCATGGGAACAGTCATGAGTGCAGTTAGCACAACAAGCTATTGTGCTAAGAAAACTGTTTGCATCTGTAATAAACAAGAAATCTCTCCCATGAGCATCCACAAAAAAAAATGTAATCACCTGAGTAAGAGTGAGTCTTAAAAAGAGTGAGTCTTTGCATGTACACACTAATACACCTTCTAAGCAATAAATTGTGTGGCAAGGAAACTACCAGCCAGCTGGACTGAACATGAGATCTGTGAAAACCCTGTAAGAATGAGTTATGTGAATAAAGAATTGGCTTTCCCTGCTTGAAGAAACTGAGTCCCAGCTGTTTTATTGACACAGCAATGTGGCTTCACTCAGCAAGAGCACTTGCAGGGTGTATTGATGAAACGCTTGTGTTTGATTCCCAGAATAGGAAGAAGAGGCGTGTAACAAACAGGGCTTAGTCTTTTGAATTCTTTTAGCTTTAACAGGAGTGCTGAAGCCTGTATTCCCCCACTGCAGTGCTTACTGTGTGCAACTGGCGATCTTGGCCTTGAGAATAAGGAGAGTGCTCCTGCTAAGAACATAGCTGGAATGCATTCAAAGGGAAGAAAGTGTTTTTAGGAGGCTCTTGACCACCAAAGGAGAATTTGAGGAATGGGAATATTGCCCAAATGACTGTGTCAGCAACCAGAGACGTGCCCGAAGCCCTGCCATATTTGATCCATGTTTGAGCAGGTTGACAAGACAGTGAAGGAAAGTGTCTTGTTTAACATGGGGGACCTTGACCCTTGAAAGAGAAACAATGTATTGGTCAATCGGTGGGCAGTCAAGTTGTGAAAGGGGAACAATGGAGCCGTCGGTGGCAGGGAGTCATGGAGTCATCCTGAGCCATCATCTCACACGCCAGCCATGTGTGAGCTGGTGCTGTAACTGGGAAAATTCCACATCCTTAGCAGGAGATACAAGGCCTGGTTCTGAGCTGGAAGGGTGAGAAGGATGAGATGCACAGCGTTTTGATCCAGGGGATGTCCTGGAAGTGCACTGCCTAACTGCCCCTGCTGCCGAGCACCACGCTCCATCTCCTTCTCCTGCTCAGCGGATTTTTGGGAATCCAGGGGTTGGTATGTATTATTTGCTACTGCAACTAATGGAATAAATTTGCTTTGCAAGCCCAGTTGTGTCTTAGGTTCTTTTGTGCATGGATCGCCTCCTGAACCTGTGGCAACGACCAGCAGGGACCTACAGGACACTCCTATTCTCATGTCAGTAAATTCTGAGAAGTGATTGAAATATGTCAATAAATTTGAGGTAATGTTTAGCCTATGAGTTTCAGCAAAGTATTGAATATGTCTTAGTTCCATGGATACAAAACGGGTAGGTGAGATTGCTGGGTGTGCAGGGCTTAGGGAAGTGATTCCCTATGCACCCACCACTGAAACAAAGTAATGCCTCCTTTCTAGCCCAGAGCTGGCAACAGGGATCAGGCCCTGCTTGGAAACTTTCGTTTTGGCAACTTCTGTTAGCAGGTAAGAAAGGTCAAAATGAAACATTTTCCAGCTGGTTTATCCTTTTAGGCACCAAAGCTCTGTGCCACGGGTGGCCTGGGTGTGTGCAGAGCAATGCAGCCCCCACAAAGCCCTTGGTTTCCCCTCAAGTTGCCAGTTTGACTGCTTCCAAAGGGAAAGAAAGGCAGAGATGTACATCCACAGGAACCCTGGGCTGTGGGCCATTTTCTTGGTCTGGTTTCCTTTGCTTGTATCCCATCTGAGTGCTCAGCTGGGGTACAGACTGTAGGTGCTTGGGGCACTCTTGGAGCTCCTCTTGGATCCCCTGAACAAAAGGGTTTGGCCCATGAGGGGAATTTGTGCTGCTTTGTGACAGAGAAAAACTTCCCAGGCTCTTCTGTGTTTGCTGTAGGGAAGGTTGGTTATTGCTTGGCATAAATTCACAGACCAACATGGAGCGTTTGCTTTGTGATGTCAGGGCATGGTTGCCACGTTGTCATAGTGGCATCAGAAGGTTGCCTTGGTGCATGGAAGGCCTGAGTGTCAGAGCAGCCCTAGGCTTGCTGAGAGCAGGAGTCCCCCCCAGTCCAAGCATTTGTCAGTGGGAAGCTGCCCACTGACAAGAGGCTTGTTCTTTTAGTGTTGGGGCAAACTTGCACAACACTAATAGCATGATTCACCACATTGCCAAAGCAGCTTTTGCTGCTTGTGGCGTTTCCTTTTCTATTTATTATATGACACACTTTGCACGTAAGAGGTTTCCCTTCTGCTTAGGTTAGGGTGTAAACTAACTTGGCATTTGTAGGTCTTCCTGCTCTTTCTTAGTGGCTGAGTTTCTGATTTTGAAAGAGAAAGAGCATTAGGATACCACTGCTTTGGTAAAGCTCCTGCCAAGGCTTTTAGCTAAAAAGGGGGTGTCTGTAGCCACAGGAGCAGCATTTGCAGGGGAACCTGCAGGGCTTCCGTTCCCTCCACAGGAGAGTCTGTGGCAGCAGAGTCTGTCAATTCCTCAGTTTCTGGGACAAGCAAGACAGCTTTGAAAATGTAGACTGGCAGACCTTCTTGGAATGCCTTTTAAAATCTCTGCAGTTGTTCCCAGAATTCAGGGAAAGCTTCTTTCTTCCTCAATTTTGTCATGAAAGGATTTGACTGTCTAACTTGAGCCTTTACCAAGTGCTTAACTAGTGATTCTCTTTGCAAGGAAGTGCAATCTATAAAGCAGTGAGTGTCTGTCACAGCTCAGGGGGATTTTGGGGAAGCATTTCTGGGCAAGCATTTCCAGCAAATTAAAGAGAATTAGTGCATGCAACTGATTAAAAAAAAAAAAAAAAAAAACAAAAAAACCCAGAAGGAGTGGATTTAAAAAGCTGTTTTATGTCTTTGGTAGAACAGGAGCATTGAGTGTTAAAGAACAATTTGGATTTTCTTGGTCATGTTTGTATTCATTTACTGGTTAAACAGGCTGAAGTGTAGGCAAAAGCAAGAATATTGTCCATATTGTCCATATCCCTTGCTGGCTGTGTGAATGAAATGTGTCCGCTGGAGGGATGTTGTGACATGGGAAATCATCTCTGTTTGGGCTGACTTGTTCTGTGGGATTCAGCAGCCCAGGCAGTTTTCTGACAGCATCTGCTTCATTTTCCCTTCCCACTAAAGGTCACATGAAGCGTGTATTCAGTGGTGCTGATCCTGAGCTGAGTGAGAAAGGGACATTTCATGTTCCTGGTGTTAAAGAATTGTAGAGCAAGCTGTCAGCTTGGCCAGTAGCAGTAGAGGGCCGGCTAGGGAGACCGAAAGAAAATCCATTTTCATGCCTTCAACAAAGGTAACAAAGGCATAAGTGGATAGTTCCTAGTTTCCATCTCAGAGCCCTGAAGAACTACAAACTCAGTTTTGCAGAGAAAATGTCGCTTGCTGACAGCAGCCAGAGGGGAACACTGAACTAAGAGAAACTTCCTAGAGAGCAGAATTAGCCCAGTTCCATTTAGTCAGAGGGACTGAGAATTCTATTCTGTAAATTCAATGCCATCTCCTTAGAAGATGCAATTATGGAACAAGAAGGCCATCTTGAAATGCTGTATTTGAAGTCAAACAGGCAACTTTGTGCCCGGAGAGCTGCATGGGCCAAAAGGACGCAGGGCTGGTGGCCTTGAGCAGCTGAAGATGAGGCAGTGTGTGGCCAGATGGCCAAGAAGGCCAAGGGCATGGTGGCCTGAGTCAGCAGCAGTGGGGCAGCAGGAGCAGGGCAGTGAGCATGGCCTGTGCTGGGGAGCGCTGCGGCCACACCTGAGGGCACTCTTGAGGCTCCTCTTGGATCCCGTGAACAACAGGCTTTGGCCCACAAGGGGAATTTGTGCTGCTTTGAGACGCAGGAGAACTTCCGATGCTATTTTCTGTTTGCTCTAGGGATGGTTGGTTATTGCTTTGCATAAATTCACAGACCAACACAGAGCATTTGCTTTGTCTTGTCGGGGTATGGTTGCCACGTCATTGTAGTGACATCAGAAGGTTGCCTTGGTGCACGGAAGGTCTGAGTGTCAGAGCAGCCCTAGGCCTTGCTCAGTGCAGGAGCATCCTCAGGCTTGAGGCATTTTTCGGTGGGCACTTGCACACTTACAAAAGCCTTGTTTTTTCTGGTGTTGCAGCACAGCCTGCAAACTTGCAGAGCAGTGCTATAATGATTCACCATCTTGCTCCTGCGCTTTTTGCTGTATATGATGTTTCCTTCTCAATCTACTATGTGACTCTTTTTGCGCATAGGTAGAGATTGGAGTAACATAGAATGCCATTGTTAAAAATGTTGATGAACTCTCCTTAGAAGATGTGGCTGTAGATGCGAGGAGAAATGGGGTTATAAGCACTAGGTAACAGCCTGTCCCCCTGTGATTCTCTCTTGCCACAGGTGATGAGAGCAAGAGCCGTCTTTCCCCTGGCTCTCTCTACTATTGCAGAAGAGGCCAGAGAAGAGGAAAATGAGAAAGATGACCACCGCCTTTGTCCAGCTGTGGTCACACCACAGGCTGCTCATCATCCCAAGAGAGTAAGTGTCCGTTGTGGGGGGTGCTGTCTTTAGTGCAAGGCAGAGGTGCAAGTTTCTGAGCACCCAGCGCTTGATGTTTCTGGCCGAGGATGCTGAGTGCTGGAGTCCTGCAGGACGTAGCTATTTCCTGCAGGCAGTGACAGCTAGAAATTGGCCTTTGACCTGTCTTGTTGGGGCAGTGCCGAGCTGGGGGCTCCGGCTGAGCTTCTGGCTGCTTGGCTCAGGGAAGCTCCATCTCTGGGCTTCTGCTGTGTGACGGCCAAGGGCACATGTGGTAGTTCTGGAGGGTCAAAAAAGTTTGCTGGTTTCTTTTCCCTTTTTGGAAATGTGTCTTTGGCTTGTGGAAGTGTTCTGCAGTTTTCTTGAGTCGTTCTTCACTTGTAGAGTCACTGTTGACCCAACTGCCTTTTGGCTTTTGAGAAGCTGCAAACAGCAGAAGGGGCAAGTTTCTGCTGATCCATTTTGCGCTGAAGTCTGCAGCTTTGGCAAGTGCATTGGAGCACAGAGTGGGGGTGAAGCTGCAAGTCCTTGACTGCTGTCTTGTGTTGCTCGGAAAAGGAAGGCCGTCTTGCAATGCTGCCTGCAGTATCTGAAGTGCAATGGGCACCTTTGTGGCTGGGGAGTTGCATGGGCCAAAAGGACGCAGGACTGGCGGCCGTGAGCAGCTGAAGATGAGGCAGCGTGGGGCCAGGGGGCCAAGAAGGCCAAGGGCACGGTGGCTGTGCCGGCAGCAGTGGGGCAGCAGGAGCAGGGCAGTGAGCGCGGACTGTGCTGGGCAGCGCTGCGGCCACAGCTGGAGTGCTGTGTGCAGCTGTGGGCCCTGGGAAGCAGAAAGTCATGGAGGGGCTGCAGCGTGTGCACAGAAGGACAGGGGAGCTGGGCAAGGGGGTGCAGCACAAGGCCAGGGAGGAGGGGCTGAGGGAGCTTTAGCCTGGCCAATGGGAGCCTCGTGAGGGACCTTCAGAATCTCCTCAGTGCATCCAAATATTTGAGCCACTTTTGGAAGCGACTTTACCCCCTTTTTTTCCTTGAGTTTTTTTTGTTTGCTTGGAGGAAGAGGCTTATTCATTTTCTTTTTCTCCCAATTAAGGCTCTTTTCATCATTATTTTCTGCCCTTTTATAGCACTACGACTAGGTCTGCTAGAATTTTAATTTCCAAGGTGTCACTTCTGGAGAATACAGTATTTTTGCATGAGAATACATCATTCTGTGCAGGGACCTTGGTGCAGAAGGAGCTGTTGTGGTCCCAGGCCAGCCAGTAGGGCCTTAGAGGTCACTTTGAGCTTAGTAGTGCTTGTGCCTTTTTGCAGCCCAGGGAATCAGTGTGTGTTGTGTTCAGGAATTGAGCAGGAAATCAATGCCCTTGCATTCCAGCTGGTGCTCAGAGATCACAGGAGCTGGGAGGGGCTGGGCTGCATTTCTGATTCCAGCCACTTCAGCACCATCAGTGTGGTCAAGGGCAAGAGAAGAACTTGCCCGAGCACAGATGCACAAAAAGTCCAGTTCCAGCAATGCTCTGGGTCTGATTGCATTCCATAAGGACCTACATGCTCCAGATGCTCCAAGAGTGTGGTTTTTTGAGGCAACAGGAGAGCAATCTCAGGATTGTAGTTGAGCAGGGCACTGGCTACCAAGTTCTGATGTGTGTACTGGCAGACAGGAAAGAGAGATTTCAGTAATGAGATCTGTCTATCTATCTATCTATCTATCTATCTATCTATCTATCTATTTAACATTTACATAATTGCATCTTCCTGGTTCTGGTCCAAGGCAGCTGGAGGTGCAAAGCTCATCGAAAGCATCCCTTTCAGGAGAGGATTAGAGACATGTTCCCTTGACCAATTCTGAGCAGGCAGAGATATTTTCCCCTCCAGATATGGTGGGTTTTTTTCCCCCTCAGAGTTGTTTTCCTCCTCTGGCCTCTTCTGCCCTCAAGTCCCCAGTTAATTCTTTCAATTTCTGCCTGTCCCAGAGCTGCAACAATTCCATGTTTAGGTGGTGTTCCATGTGTTTGGTGACTCTGGTCACACATGCTTTATGTGACACCTGGTTTCCTTCACTGGCATCCCCAGGGCTGCGTAAGTGCATTCGTTCATGGGGCCTTAGGAGAGTCTTCTCTTTCCCTCAGCAGCAGCAGCAGCAGGGAGCGGTGGCAGGGTCAGGACGAGGAGGAGGTGGCTGTCCTGGCCCTTTGCTCCCGGGCCCCAGGCCAGGAGGGCTCTGGCTGCAGCAGGGCGCTCTTCGGGCAGCCCCTGGCAGCCTCTGCACGGAGCACAGCACGCTGCCCCGTCCTGCTTGTGCCACTTTTCTTCAGCACTACCCTAGCTCCTCTTCACAAGGAAAAAACTCCAGCAATCTAAAAAGAGATCATTCAAGTACAGTTCTACCTGCCTTTGCATTGTAGTTCAGGGGATGTATTTTTTGGTCTATAATTTCATGATTTTTATGAAAACATGCATTCATATCTGCACATTTTTGTGGTTTTAATTATTCATATACCTAAACACTCCATTTTAAACTCTTGATTTATTGCAGTTGGTAATTTTGAGGTAGTATATTTTAAAATGTCACAAAACAACACCTTTTGGGTAGTTTTTCTCACTCTTAAAAAAACCCCCATAAGCCATTTTAGTCTCTGTCTCTCCAAATTGGTTCATATTGGCCTATTTTAAATCAGGGCTACAATACTTTTATAGGATTGAGAGAGCTCCAATGAAATGCACACTGGTGATTCCTCTTGTGCAATGTCATGGCCCCACCGTAAAGCTTCTATTTACTTTTTTTTTCTCTCATTAGCTCAACTGCAAACACGTTTAGTTGCAAACTTACACAAGATGAGCAAAATCAAAATGATGTGATGGGCCTTTGGGAGCTCCTTGCTGATCTTTATGCTTCTTCAGCTGAGCAAAGCTCTGATCCAGGAAAAGAGATTGCACTTAGTGCTACACAACCATTTGGCTGGAACTTGCTGATTTCTAGGAACAGCTGGAGGCCTCTCTCTCCCCAGGATGTTTTGGCTGAGCCAAGCTTTGCTGGGTTTTGGCTGCAAATACCATTGCCCTTGCTTTCTTCTATCCACAAGTACCATGGCTGGGCAAAAACTGCCACGTGGGCCATCTTCCAAAGGCACTTTGGTCTGGAGTTTGTGAATGAACAAGAGCCTCATCCACTTCCAAACCACATGAAAAAAATCAGGAAAGAAAACTTCCCATCCTTAACAAACAACTGACAATTCACAAGTGGATCTAGAGCTTCTTTACGCAATGAAAAGGAAGGCAATCTTCCAATGGAGTTGTGCTTTCGGGAGTTTTTCTTCTGACTCCCACTCCCAGCTGGCACTGGAAAAAGTCACGTCTCTGCAAGTGTCAGTGTCTTCTGTCTGCCATCAGTTGTTTTGCTGCAACAATCAGAACAGGCATCAGGCTGGAGAGAGGCTCAGCTGATGCCAGGAACAGGAGCTGCCCCAAGGAGAAAAAAGACATGAACTTTTACCTCCCAAACCCATCTCCCCAGAGGCTCTAGCAGGATTCCTCTGGTTCCCAGAAATACAAAGAAATAGGGCTGAGAAGACCCTTTGCAGCTACGTCTTCATGCCCAAGACTTTGCTGATGCCATTTGGGTTTTGCCTTTTTTCTTTTCTGTCTTTTCTGTATTCCTTGCACATTAATTTAGAGCTCTGTAGACTACTCGATTTGTGACTACTTTTCCCAGTCCTTTTCCATGGCCTTTGCCTAAGCAGAAAAACAAACTTCCAGAGCTCCAAGCGCCAGGGGGTAGAAGGCCCCAGTGTTATCTTGGTTCTTCCTGGGACAGACCCCTGCAGGGAGCTGGTGGACTCACCATCCCTGCAAGCCTTTGAAAGAAGACTGGATGTGGCACTCGGTGCCGTGCTTTAGTTGAGGTATTAGGCCACAGATTGAATTCGATCATCTTGAAAGTGTCTGTCTTCCAAGCCAGGGATTCTGTGATTCTGTGACTGAGGCAGCTTTTCCTGCAGCCCTGCAAAGGGCTGCGGGGGCCCTTGGCCAAGGACGGGGATCAGGGCTCATGGAAAAGAAGCAAAGGGCTCAAGGCGAAGGCTGACAGGGCAGAGCCGCCCCAGCGCGGCGCAGAGCGAGCCTCATGTCCTCCTCCTCACCCTGCGCCCTCTGCACTGCCCTTTGCGGCGCCGGCGGCTCCTCTGGCTGCGGGGTTCCAGGGCGTGCCGGGGGCCGGGCCCCTCGTCTTCGGGAAGCGCCGGAGCCTCGGAGGCGAGCGGCTGCTGCTGTGGCCGGCAGGGGAGAGCTGCGGCTGCGGCCCCGGGCACGGCGAGCTGCCGCTATGGCCGGCTCCTGCCGCGGCTCCTGCCTCTGCTCCTGCCCTGTGCGCACAAACACGGCCGAGGGCTGCCCGGCAGCTCCATCCCGCTCCGCAGCGGGCCCGGCCGGGCTGCTGCTCTCTGCGGCCTCTGCCCGCCGCTGCCGGCCCCGCTGCGCTCCCGCCTGCCTCTGCCGCGGCCGGGCCCGCACGGGAGGCAGCACATTGCGGCCGGCTCGGAAAAGCCCTGCCCGCAAAGCGCCCGCCACAGCCTCGGCCTCAGGGCACAGGCTGCCGGCGTCCTCGCAGCTGCGAGCCGGCCCGGGCCGCCTGCCGGCCTCGGCCACAGCTCCTGCCTGTGTCTCCATGGCCGCGGCTGCTCCGCACAGCGGGCTGAGCACAGCCAGCGCCAGCAGCACCTCCTCAGGGGCCCAGGCTCTGGGCGCTCCGAGCCTGCCCTCCCCCGAATCCCAGCCCTGAGGGGCTTGGCGTCCCAATGCATCCCCTGGGGACAGCAGAGTCGGCCGCTGAGCTCAGCCCATGGTGACACCACCAAGTGACCAATGGAAAATTCACCAAATCCTCATCAGAGACAAGAGAAAACTCCCATGGTGCCTGACAGCCTGAAGCAACTGCCAATTCCAGATCATTCCATCCATGTATGAAAAGAGGCTTTTGCATTAAAGCAGAAAAGAGTTATCAAAAAGGAGGGCAGGAACAAACAACAAAGTTATTTGGACTCATGCTTCTTGTGTCTGTTAGAAAGGCCAAGAAAATGCACTCCTTGCTCTTCTGACACAGCTCTCTCTGTTCATGATGTGGGACAGCGAGTGCTGATGATGTGCAGGAGCTGATGCAAGGGACAGGGACAAGGATGCAGCAGGCACAGTGCCAAGCTGACAGAGGGATGATCTCTGCCAATGGCACTGAAGAAGAAGAGTTTGCAGACAGCACAGAAAATGGCTCTTTGTTTCACCTCTTCTTTCAGTGCTGCTAAGAATATAGCCTGGAGCAAGCTGGGAACACCAGAGCCTGGAGCCCTTTCCAGGCAGGGCTGCATCAGACACAAACCAGCAGGGGACTGAGGAGCCCCTGGGGTGGCAGTGAGCAACCTCGGGCTCTGCTCACTGCTGCTGGCATTTTCTATTGAACCATCTCCAAGGACTTCTGTTGTGCTCTGTATTTCTAAGGGTTTTCCCCCTTGGTTTGTTTTTTGTTGTCTCCTGCACCTTTTTTTCTCCATATTTTCCTATCCTGTCAGCAGCAGCCCTTGTCCAGAACTGGCTCTAAAATATCAGCAAAGTAGCTAGGAACAACAATGGGTGGAATCCTGCGGCTCAGGAATTCATATGCCAGAGTCCTGCCTGTGCCTCATGCTTTGTCAGGACCTCCTTCTCTGTGCAAAACTAGGGATTAGTGGAGTTTTTTTGCTGAAGACCTCCTGAGAAGCAAATGTTGTGCTAAGTGTCGGAGGAAGGAGACCCAGACACCAGTTGGTTCATCCAAGTCCAATTTATTGATCGAATACGGCGGGTTAAATATAGTTCTTAATAAGCTTCATACATATTGCAAAAGTTGAGCTCCGGATTGGTTGGTTACATATCAACAACTACACCTACTTCTACATTCTTGTGCTTATTCTTCTGTTACATTCTGCAGATATTCAGGACTAATCTCACCTCCCTTTCCTCATGTTGCAGCAAGGTCATCCGGCATTCTTGCCTGTCAGCAGTCACTGAATCAGAGACTGCTGACCTCCCTCTTTCAGCTTAACCAGCGGCATTATGTCAGTATGGCCTTTCTCAGCTAACTAACTCTTAATAAAATCCTCCACATTTCCCCCGTTTTCTTCTTGAGCAAGAAGACTAGTCTGCATTTTTGCTATCATACGGCTGACCATGTTTTGAATACAATTAAAGACACAAGGCAAAATAAGCAAAAACAGTAAAACTACACCCAGTAGTCCTATAGCATAGATCACAAGGTTCCTCAGCCATGGCCCAAGTCCTAAGTTTTTAAGCCACTCATCAATTCCTAAACCTTCTTCTTCCTTGAGATTGTCAAGTTCTTGTTGCAGTTCTTTTATCTTAGTGTGAATGGACACCGAATGATCAGACAGATTCATGCAACACATTCCCTCAAACTCTTCACATCCATGCCCTTGTGCTAAGAGCAAAAAATCTACAGCAGCTCTATTTTGCAAAACAGTATGGTTAACACTCTGTACATCTGCAGTTAACATGTCTAGAATTTGGGATGTCTTGTTCAGCTCATTTTTTGCCCAGCACCCTAATTGCTTTGCTAAATTTATAGCCTTATTGGCAGATCCTCCTGGTAAAATAGTTGAAACTACTACTTGCCTGAATGTACCCCAAAACTTTGGGTCTCCTATCTGGCTGCAGTCCAAGTCATGTATACTACGCTTTTTCCTGTTTGATGTTCGACTGAGCTGCATTAGCAAGGACACATTAGGATGAAACAAGGACAATTTTCCCAAATAACAGGGTCCACCCTGTGACTTAGCTGGTACACCATTCCACGCCCTGTCTCCACAAATTAAAAATATCCCTGTAGGTAATTTCATTGGTGCCGTGATTTTTGTACTATTACATTGACTGTAATACTGCGGAGAGAATTCACTCAAATTCAGGGATGAATCTAAGGTGGCCCATGTTTCTTTAGGTTGATTTAAATTTTGAACATACTGGCATTTGCACTTCCAAAAAGATCTAATTCCTCAGGAGGAGAATGCAAAGAGGTGTTAAGTGATTGGATTAGTAAGCATTGGCAATAGCCATCACTCTGACCTGCAGTATACCCTTGCTGCACTGGCAATGTGATGTTTGACATGTTAGACATACATAAAGTTTGATTATTTATCAAACCGCAAAATTCTCCTGGAGACCACACCGGAAGTCCTACCAGGCATGTTCGAAATGGGTTAGTAATTCCTCCATGACTAAGACAAAGCGATGATTGATTAATTTGATTAGCAAGTGTTACCCATAAATTCTCTCTTGGCTGACTAAAATGCGTTATTCCTACTGCTTCACTTGCTACAGCATTGAGCAATATAATAAAAACAAACCTCATTTTTCTTTCTGCTTTCTCTCTTTTTCCTTTCTTCGTTGTCTTTTCCCTGGTTTGTTAGAATGTCTATTGTAAGGCTGAGTCAATTTCCGAATACACTGGTCTAATTCCAAATCAGCATCCTTGCTTACAGGTATAGTGTGAGGTAAGTTTAAAGGCAAATCAGCTTTACAGCGAGCTGCTATGATGCGTGAGGATGTAGTAATTTCAAGCTCTCTAAGTACTTGCTGTAATTTTCACCTTATATATGCTATGGCCACTTGTTCTGTACTCTCATAAAGTTGTAATCTTGACCTTCCTGGTAGACCAGTACTTTGCTTAAGAGCTCTATACCAGGAAGAATATCGAATCCACTTCCCAAAACAAGAGTGACACCATAAAATTCATACTGTCCTCTGTGAATACCAATAAACCTTATTGCAATCAGCACAATGCAAAGCTACCCAAGCATAACACCTATCATTATCCTTTTTGCAAACATAACAAGGAAGTGTATATAGGAAAGGATCAGTATTAAAATTTGTCTGTGTGATCCAATCCAACCAGTTCAATGGTGGTGATTGCAAAGCCTCTTCAGCTTTCTTACTATATACAGCTACCAATTCAAGCTCCTTCTTTAATGCAAAATGTATCTTATCTCGTAATTGCTGTTCTTGTTCTTCAACACCTATAGCATGCCACGAAGCAGGGTCCCATGGAGCTACAGCATCCCACAAGGCAGGGTCCCATAGATGTGAAATTGCCCTAATCATAAAAAACTAATTAGCAATCACTAATAGCCTTATTTAGATGAGGCCGTTCCCTATCTTACCTTCTTTTTCTTGTGTGTTTTCAGTTTTGCTGCTCCTAACTTTACTGGTCCTGTTACTTGCAAACTTAATTTTTTCAACTTTTCAATGCAGCAGTCTAGTGCTCTTTCAGGATTCCTTCTGAAGTGTCCTACAATAGAACGTTGCGTTAAAGGTACTAATTTTCTACACCTTACAGAGACTATACGTGATTTACTTTGAACCTTAATTCTATTTACAACACATTGTACTTCCCATCGATAATAAGCAAGAATTTTCTGTTCAGGAGACTCATAAAGATTTAAAGCTATATATGCATTTTGCCCTGTTTGTCTCCTTAATTCATCTTGCCAGCTTTTACCCCACGTGTGCTCGTGCTTACAAAAGTGACACCATAAATCCCATAATAATGATTGTTCTAACCAAAAAGTTCTATCACAACCCCCACAACGTAGGGCTATCCAGGCAGCACAATGTGGATTGTGACAGTCAAGGCAATGTTCCTTTGCTGGATTTGTTAAACGAAAAGTTGATAATGAGTCAATATAACCAATCAGCTCCTGGGACGTCCGATAGTGACGTGTCAGTGCTTTGTCCAACACTTTCGAGTGTCCCTTCAACTGTAACAGTAGTGGTCGTAGGACTAGAAACAGTTTCTTCCCCAGTCACTCCCTGGCCTCCTCCGTGAGGTGGTCCACCAGAGGCTGCATCAAAAACAGGTTTAGTCCACTTAGCAGGCACCCACAAAGGTCCTGTAGGTGAGGAAACACAAAGATATCCCCGACCCCAGTATAATACTTTTGCAGGTTTTTCCCATAATCCTGTAGTCGGGTTTTAATTTCCTGACCTGACCTCGGATGATGTTTAATTGCAGGAGGGATATCGTCTTCCCCAAAAATACATAAATGATTGATCACATACAGAACCTTAGCTAAACATGATTGTGGGTCCTTTATATCTTGATGCTTTTCAATATACTGCTTAAGGTACCATTTGCTCTTTCCACTATTGCCTATCCAGTAGGAGAGTGTGGAATACCTGTCACATGCTTAACAGACCACTGATTCAAAAATTTCTGGACCCTAGCACTTACATAAGCTCGACCATTATCCGTTTTGATACTCTTTGGGACTCCCATGACAGCAAAGCAACTTAACAGGTGCCTGATAACATGTGTAGCTTTTTCCCCGGCCTAAGCCATAGCCCATATGTAATGACTATATGTATCTATAGTGACATGCACGTACTTAACTTTACCAAATCTAGCTATATGTGTAACATCCATTTGCCATTTCTCATTTATTTCTAAACCTCGAGGATTAACTCCAATGCCTAAACCTATTCCACCATTATGATAACTACATGTTGGACATGCTCTAACAATAGCCTTAGCTTCTGACAAACTCAGCTCAAAGTGCTTTGCTAATCCCTTTGCATTTTGATGATATTTACTATGTGCTTCTCTGGCCAATGTATGCTTATCAATAGGACAAGAGTTATCAATGGGTAGGGTAACCAATTTGTCTGCATGTTCATTCCCTTCTCCTAAACCTTCCGACCATTTATGACTCCCAATATGAATCACAATACACTGCATTTCTTTCTCGTAGAGCTTTCCTTAATTGTATCAATAACTCATACAATCGTTTATTATTCACTTCCTTAATTGCTGCTTCCTCTATTCGTCTGACTACTCCTGCGACATACATAGAGTCTGTGACCACATTTAAAGGCTCCTGTAAGTTGGACACTGCCCATACTACTGCTAACAATTCCAAAGTTTGTAAGCTATCTGCAGGGTCTGCTGTGAGAAGTTGATGCTTCCATTGTCCTTTTTCTTGCCAGGTGACAGCAGCACGCCTTGATTTCTTTCCTGCATCTGTAAAAGCTGTAATAGCTCCTGTATCCAATAATCCATAAAGGGTTATGCTTTGATGCCCATGGGTAATTTCCACTTTTTGTTTTGGTCTATTTTGTAAATCCACAGTTAAAAGTGTAACACCAGTAGAGCCAAAACCCTTTTCATCCCGCGTTTGTCCAGTAAATGATGGTATACCAGATGTCATTTGTGATAGTGGTATTAATTGTGCAATGCGTTGTCCTTTTGTTATTTTAATAGGAGGATAAAGGGTGTAAACCATGATTTGTATTTCCCCTGTATAATCCGCATCGATAACACCAGGTAATACAAATAATCCCAGCATAGTTATTGAAGAACGTCCTAATAACAATGCTCCACATCTTTATCCATTTAATATAAGAGGACCCTTTACTCCAGTTTGTATCCTCTCAGGCCGGTTCGTCATTAGTGTGACGTCTACTGCTGCTGATAAATCCAAATCGAGGCTCTCTGCTGTAGCTGGTTGCAGACAGGAGGTAACAGCGATGTTGCGTCGGCAGCTGGTGTCTCCGATGTCACAGGGGCTACTTGTGTCTGGGTGTGTATGTCCCTCATTGCCGCATCGGTAACACTTGATGAATGGTCTCGAGCTCTGCGTGTCCGCCAGTGAGCCGCTTCGGAGAGGAGCAAGAGCAGCTAACACCTGATTCTGAGCAGCTAACACCTGATTTTGAGTAGACTCTGCTTGCTTTTGTAACCCTAATCCTAATTCCTTTAAAGTTTCTGCTATAAATGCCTGTGAAGCTGTTGGCATTAATGCCATTCGCTCTAAAGCTTCCTCAATGGTCCAATTTGCCCCTAAAGTAGCTAACACTCTTGCATTTGCCTAACAGGTTCACTTTTTACTCCAAACTAACTAACCGTAGAACGTAATTGAGCTAACATCTTCCAATCTAAGGGATTATATTCCGCTATATTATGTGTAAGGTTCCCCTGTGCATCCTACTGTGGTGTGTATGTGACCGGACATGCAAGATTAGAAGCTACTTCCACCGCCTCGCCATCCCCCATCTGCATTACTTCTTTTGCCACAGCAGCCCAAGCTTCCCTCCTCTGTTTAGCCATCTCCCCCCATAGATCACGGTGTGCCCCTGGGATGGGATCTGGCCCTTTAAGGGTGCTATGCTGCTGGCACTTCGGTACCGAGACCGAGCTCTCGCATGGGGAAGGCGGTGGAGCAGGGGCTGACTCGCGCGGGGAAAGCGGCCCCCCCGCTGCTGGAGCTGACAGTGAAACCGGAGATGACTCGTGCGGGGGAAGCGACCCCCCCGTCAGAGCCGGCCCACTCGGGGGAAGCGGCGGAGGCAAAGGTGGCGGCAGAGGCGAAGCTGGCTTGCTCCCACCCCCACCATCCGACCCGCCTGAAGCTGGCGGCGGAGGCAAAGCTGGCTTGCTCTTACCTCCACCATCCAACTCGCCCTCCCCCTCTGACAGGAAGGGTGCAGATGGTTCCACTGTATCTAAGGGAAAATTCTCCACATCATTTTGCTGGGGACCCTTAGGCATAAGTATCTGAGTTACAGAAGGTGCTAAGGGATCATCCTCATGACCATACCCTATATTCTTCTTATAAGCTTCTGTTGCCCTTTCTGCTGCCTTTCTCTCAGAGACCTGCTGAAGTAACGTATTATACACCACCCGCCATAACTTGCCAAATTTCTTTGCTGACTTATCATCATCTAACACTGTATCCCACAGGATATCCCCAAACTTTTTCCACTCTGCTATCTCATGAACTGTATGTGAATTAGCAAAAATTCCTTTAGAATGACCATAAGCTAATAACCCTGGTAATTCCTTTTTTAAATCTATCCCTTTTACTCCTCGTCTTTCTAAATATGAGGAGAAGGGATCGTATGTCGCTTGCCTATCCATACCTATATATCAGCGCGCGCTGTTGCAGCCTTCCAGGCTTCCGGCGACACGTAGAGACTTGAGTCACCTTTGTGATCCTCAAGGGTGCTTTTAAAATCCGGCACCGTCCCGGCTGCAAGAACTCTCACCCAACTTCCTCGACCGTGGCGAATTTATAATCCAAGAAAGCCAATGTTCAGAGTGCTGCCCGCATTCTCCACCATTTGTCGGAGGAAGGAGACCCAGACACCAATTGGTTCATCCAAGTCCGATTTATTGATCGAATACGGCGGGTTAAATATAGTTCTTAATAAGCTTCATACATATTGCAAAAGTTGAGCTCAGGATTTGTTAGTTACATATCAACAACTACACCTACTTCTACATTCTTGTGCTTATTCTTCTGTTACATTCTGCAGATATTCAGGACTAATCTCACCTCCCTTTCCTCATGTTGCAGCAAGGTCATCCGGCATTCTTGCCTGTCAGCAGTCACTGAATCAGAGACTGCTGACCTCCCTCTTTCAGCTTAACCAGCGGCATTATGTCAGTATGGCCTTTCTCAGCTAACCAACTCTTAATAAAATCCTCCACAGAGGAGACTCAAAAATGGACCTTACAAGGAAAAGTTGAAGTACATACTCCTCATGACCTTAAGGCGGTACCGAGACAAAAGGCTCAGCAGTGGCTAACTGATGCCAGAATATTAAAGTATGAGATAATACTAATGAACACAGAGGACTTAGAATTTATGACTTCCAATACCCTCAATCCAGCACAATTCCTAATGGGAGAGCCTATAGAGAATTTAGAACATGATTGCCTTGAATTGGTTAACCTCCAAACAAAAGTAAGAGAAGATTTAGAAGATCAGCCTCTAGCAACTGGAAGAATCTTATTCATAGATGGCTCTTTGAGGGTAGTAGATGGAAAAAGGGCTTCAAGTTATGCTATTACAGATGGAGAAACATTGCAAATTGATGAAAAAGGGAAACTACCCCCAAATTGGTCAGCTCAAAGCTGTGAAATATATGCCCTGAAGAGGGGACTGGACTTACTGGAGGGGGACCGGGGAACCATTTATACGCACTCCCAATATGCATATGGGATAGTTCACACAGTTGGGAAATATGGGAGGAATGTGGATATTTAAGTTCAAAAGGAAAAAGCTTAGCCCATGAGAACTTAGAGCAGTGTTAGAAGCTCTTCAGAAACCTACAGAAATAGCAGTGGTCCATATAAAGGGGCATCAAAAAGGAGACAGTCTTGAAGTTAGAGGAAACCAACTGGCTGATCAGATAGCAAAAGAAGCAGCTTTAGAACCAGGGGATCCAGTAAAAAATGTTAAAGCAGGAACAACACCTGAAGAAGGAGAAAGAAGAGAAGAACCTGTATTTAGTGAAAAAGAATTGGAGGCTATAAAATATTTAAAGTTACTCCAAGGGCAACGAGGGGAATGGTTAACGTCAGATGAACGGGTGTTTTTGAATAAAGCACTGGCTCGGACAGTGCTAACAGAATTAGATAAATTAACTAATTGGGGAGTTCAAGGACTATGTGATCATTTCTTAAGAAATAACCTATGCATAGGTGTATATGGCCTAGCCAAAGCAATTACAAGAGGGTGTGTCATTTGTCAAAAAGGGAACCAGAAAGTCATGAGAAAAGTAGCACCTGGAGGGAGAGAATTAGCTTTAAGACTTTTCCAAAGCATACAGATAGATTTCACAGAGATGGCCCCAGTGCAAGGATACAAATATTTACTGGTTATAGTAGATCATCTCACCCATTGGGTAGAAGCCTTCCCAACCAGAAGGGAAACAACTCAAGTTGTAGCAAAAGTAATCCTAGACAACATTATCCCCAGATATGGAATGGTGAACACAATAGACTCAGACCGAGGTCCACATTTTGTGTCCCAAACATTGCAAAATATAATTGGAGCTTTAGGAATAAAATGGAAATTACATACTCCGTGGCACCCCCAGAGTTCTGGGAGGGTGGAGCGGATGAACAAAATTCTCAAAAATGTATTAACTAAATTGATTGAAGAAATAAAAATGAATTGGCGAAAGTGTTTGCCCCTAGCGCTTTTGCGCATCAGAACAAGACCTCGGTCTGACATAAGAATTTCACCTTATGAAATGATGTTTGGACTGCCATTCTTGTTAACACCCCATAGCACAGGAGACTATCTGGAAGGGGAAGAGGCTACCAGAAAGTACTTAGAGATAATTGGAAGAACTCTGGAAGGACTTAGAAAAAGAGGATACCTCCCCCAAACTTCCCCTCTTGACATGAAAGTTGAAGACATAACTAAGCCCAGGAGACTGGGTTTTGATAAAATCATGGAATACAGGACCATTAATGCCTAAATTTGAAGGCCCCTTTCAGGTACTCCTCATCACTAATTCGGCTGTGCGGACCAGACAAAAAGGTTGGACTCACATTACAAGAATAAAAGGGCCAGTCTCATCCCCAGGTATAGGACCAGATCTGACATCAGCTTCTCCCTCTGGCATTGGACCAGATTCTGCATCACTCTCGTCTCCGGGCACTGGACAGGATTCAACCACATCACAAGTTAATTCATCCAAGTATACTGCGATAAAAAGACCAAAAGATTTAAAGTTGACTCTCAGAAGGAGGAGTCAAAAAGACTGAACTGTATAGGAAAATAATTGGTATTAGAGCCCTAACATAGCTTAAAATGTTTCTAGACAGTTCTGTGTGTAAAATAAGTTTGTAAAAAGTTTAAGACTGTAAATAAGTCATTCTAGTTAAGTTCCCCAATTTGGCTCTAAAGACTCCAGGTTAATCCCCTACAGAGTACTCCACTAAGAGAAACCAAAATTGGTAGAGAAAAGACCAAGAGAAGTTTAACCAGAGAAGCGGGTAGAAGAGACTCTAAAGAGCTTGGAAGCTTCTTCTCAGTAAAATTCCCCAAGAGGCAAGGCCGGGTGGGCAGGCTCTGCAAGATGACCCATACAGGACTCTTGGGAAGGGTAGTAATGATGACTCTGATTGCTGGTGGTGCTCTGGGGAGCCCAGGAGAGCCGGGCAGTGAGTGCTACCAACCCCTCTATGAGGAGGAAGTGAGCTCCTTGTCTGGAGTCCTCATCAATTCTAACCCTACTTGCGTTAACCTCTCCCAATTAGTCCTTTATCAGAAAAATAAGACAATGCATTAGATGGCCCAGAATACTGCCACTTTTAGGCAGCCACTCCTGGGAGAGTGCCCTATAGGAGAAGCCTGGTTGTGCTTTGAGTGGGATGCTGCTGAAACAAGCTCAGTAGATCTAGTAAAAAGAAAAGAAATTGTAAAAACAGTAAGAAAGATGGTTTGTAACAAGTATTTAGCAGTAAAATATTCAGCTACCCAGGGGATCCCAAGAGATCCAAACAAATTGGAGTCTGTTGAAAAAAAGAAAGAACAAGTGTACCCACTATGAAGTATATGAATGTTATGAGTGTACTGAAAAAGAGATAAACTCGTTTGGAAAATGAAAGAACTGTGTAAATATTGGAAATGCCCAACAGAAACTGATGACACATTTCGGGAGAGCTCTAAACACCTGGTTTTGATCTCTAGTACTACAGCATACACTAAATTGTCAGAAGACTGGTCTGGCAGCTGCACAGCTAGAATAATAAAACCAGCTTTCTTCTTATTACCCAAAGAAACTGGATCAAGTTTAGGAGTGCCTATATGCAATGATTTAGGAGAAACCAAACAGAAGAAGCAAAGTGCAATAGAAATAGAGAAAGTCCAAAATTGTAAAGCCAAGTTCAGACCCCAATATCTATGTTAAATAGAATCATCAGGCTCCAGGGAGTATTAAAGATGAAGGATGCAATTATTAGAAACATTTCAAATGAAATAAAAAAAAAATTAGCATGTGTAAATAACCAAGAACAAACTCTTACACTTGATTCCAGTTGGTGAGATAACCTATGGATTTTCAATAAGGATGTATGGGAAAAAGTAGTTTTTCTCACTCTGTGTATACATGGAGGATTGCTCTTTTTACTGTGCTTGTTTTCCTGTCCTGGAGTGACGTTATGATGCTTGTATCCCCATTCATCTGTTCTGTGCCTTTAAGACTGGCTCTGAAGAATGGAAGTTTTGTTTGGGTTTCTCTTATCAGGGACACAGAGACGGGCAGTACTTGGGGCTGTTTTTCACGTCTTGCTTTCAGCTTGCTGCTTTGCTTGCTCTCTTTTCTGCTCTTGCTTCTGCTCTCGCTTTTGCTTCTGCTTATTAGCTAGTTCTAGCTAAACAGTCCAAATTCCTTCCTGGACTGTTTCTCCTCTCCTGTTCCTGTGACCACCTCGAACCTGCTCCGGACTGGGACCCGGGAACACCGAAGGTTTGGCTGCAGCAGCTGCCCCAGCGCCGGAGGGACTGAGAACAGAGCAACCACCCCCGAAAGAGACTTTCTGATTTTGTCATCTTTCTCAGAGCAGTGTCATCTGGTATTGTTCATTTTGTGTGCTGGGGGGGTGCTGGGCCAGTCAAATAAACAGGTTCTTTCCACCTCTCTCCGAGGAATTTTTTCCCGAACCGGTTGGGGGGAGGGGCCGTGTGGGTTTTGCTTTCTGGAGGATCCTTTGCAGATTCTTTAACAAATTTGCCCTAAACCAGAACAATTAAAATAGTAGCATTGGCCATGCAGACCAACCTAAAGAAACCAAGAAAGGTAACGAAGTTAAGTAACCACGATTACCAGAGTGCGCAAGAAATTTATAATCAATACCAAAAATTAAAGAAATATGAAGCTCATCGGTCAGAAATTGCAAGTTGATGCAAGCTTAAATTTAAGCTCGATCAAAGAAGAAGAGGGGGGACTGTTATAAACAAAATTCTGCCAATTTTTCTGTAAAAAAAAGTTACAAAAACTAGTCAGACCACTGTTGCTGTGCTGCTAAAGTGGTACTTGTTTGTTATGATAATTACAAGTCGTTATCATTAATGGTTCTTTTTTGTATCAGTAAAGGCCCCTGCTGGAGCTAAATTAATGGCTCTTCTCCTGAGAAGGGTGGGGACTTCCCCAAACGGTGAAGAGAAGGGACTGAGACTTGGGAGGGGGTGCATGCAAACTAACTTCAGGACCAGCATGCCATGAGAAGCTACTACTCCAAACTTACTGAAAAGACCCCCAAAACAATGAGCTAACATAAAGTTAGGAAATTAGAGTGATGTCTGAATGTGAGGAGCAGAGTGCTGAGCCTGCAGAGATACTGGAGACCTTTGTAGCCCCTCACCCTGAGCACAAAAGTCATCCTGAAACCAGGACCTGGAGGGGGCGAGGCTGCGAAGATTAACATCTGGCTCCTACGAGGACTGGACCCCCAGCTCTGCTCCTAGTGGATAAAGCTGTGCATATCCTTCTCCTCCTCATCACGCTGGGACAGCTGACGGAGACTGCAGACCCGTGGAGCTGCCCAATTATGAGCTGATCACTTTAATTAAAGGCATTAAAAGGAGAAAAAGTCTCCTGCCATGTTTATTTCATCAGGGAGATAAGACTTCTGTTCCCAGAGATGAAGATGATTTCAGAAATAGATGAAGAGAACCTTTGCTCTTAAACAAGAGAACGTTTGCTCTTAAACAGCTCATCTTTAATATCCCATAAGTTGACATGGCCCATAAACACAGCTGTGGAAAAAGTGGTGATAAAATTGGAGGGACTTGACAATTTCAGATTTTTTAGGCGACTGCTATTTGTGGAATTGAGAGCCACGAGAGAACGGTTTTCTTGTGGAGAAGTCTCCATAGCACAATAGAGAGACTCCTCTCCTTAAGTGAACTGAACAAAACTATTCCCGAGGTGCTAAACTGACTGAAAATTTTACGTTTTGTCTCCTTACATTTTCAGTAAGGAAGAAAAGTTTTTAAGGAGAAGAAAAGTGTTCTGAAAGTTTTGTTCTGATTCTTATTCCTCTTTCTTTTAGTTACCATTGATAAACTTTTCTTATAGCCTTTTATTACTTAATCTTTTAGTTACTATTATAATTTTTCTTTATACCATTTTAAAGTTTTGAGCCTACTTTGCCTTCCTCCTAATCCTATCTCACAGCAAGAAATGAATAAGTATATTCCAGTGAGTGCACTGGTAATTAGCCAACACTGAACCCATCACAGTAATTAAAGCATTTGCCAAGAAATCTCAAAATGGCAAACCAAAACCACTACAGAAACCTTCCTGATGAACGGCACAAGAATAGAGGGAAATCGAAGGAGAGCCATGGTTTGTCAGGACTTGCCTGATTCTAATGAGCTCCGTGGTGCATTTGGAGCTGAGCCCTTGAACCTCAGGGCTTGAGAGGAGATTGCACAAACCTTGCCAGGAGTCAGAGTCAGAGGAAGCACCCAAACAGTCTCAAAGCATGAATGGCCCCCACTGAGGTCCATCCCCAACACAGACTCCTCATGGACTCCTTGGAGGAGAGAATTGGAGGCCAGGATGGCACAAAAACCTCTCAGAGAATCAGTGTGGAAAAGAAAATCAAAAGTCCCTTAAAAACCTTGAGTATCTCAAGGTATTAATAAGCTCCACTGAGTGTCAGTACAAAACTCTCAAGGGACTCATTAAACCAGATAATTGGGGCCATGATTGCACAAATTTGTCATAGAGTTTGTATGAAATGGGGAAACACCAAGTACCCTAAAGTAACCAAAGAACCTTGAAGCATTAATAACCCCATGGACTCTCATTAATGATAAGGCCTCTACAGGGACTAATTAAAGTAGATAATTGGAGGCTGTGACTGCACAATCCTTCTCATAGTCTGTATCAAAAGTAAAACACCAAGTAGCTTAAAAAACTGAAGTACCTTGAAGCATTAATGAGCCCCACTGTCTGTTGTTACTGACAAAGCCTCTCCAGGGACTAATTAAAGTACATAATTGGAGGTCATGATTGCACATCACTGTCGCTTTTCCAGCCTCCTCAGGGTTGCTCTGACGTTGCCATCTGATCCTGCAGAGCCAGAGCATCCGCTGGGCAGTGCTAGAGCTGAGAGGGGTCTGCAGGGCAGAGCTGAGCCCCCAGGGCTGGGCTGGGCTGGGCTCTGGCAGCACTGGCAGGGCCCAGCCCTGGGCACAGAGAAGCAACTGCTGGCAGGGACAGCTCCAGGCAGCAGAGCCCTGGGCAGGGGGGGAAAGTGCCCCAAGGCTGTGCAGGGATATTTCAAGTCCTCTCCAAACCCAACTATTCCATGGTTACTTTTTGTTACAGATCCCCATGCCAAGACACAGCAAATGTCCAACAGCAGCTCCATCAGGCACTTCCTCCTGCTGGCATTGACAGACATGCGGCAGCTGCAGCTCCTGCACTTCTGCCTCTTGCTGGGCATCTCCCTGGCTGCCCTCCTGGGCAACGGCCTCATCATCAGCGCCGTAGCCTGCGGCCACCACCTGCACACGCCCATGTTCCTCTTCCTGCTCAACCTGGCCCTCACTGACCTGGGCTGCATCTGTACCACTGTCCCCAAAGCCATGCACAATTTCCTCTGGGACACCAGGAACATCTCCTACACAGGATGTGCTGCACAGCTCTTTTTCTTTTTGTTCTTCATCTCAGGAGAGCTTTCCCTCCTGACCATCATGTGCTATGACTGCTCCGTGTCCATCTGCAAACCTCTGCACTACGGGACCCTCCTGGGCAGCAGAGCTTGTGCCCACATGGCAGCAGCTGCCTGGGCCAGTGCCTTTCTCACTGCTGCATACAGCCAATACATTTTCCCTGCCCCTGTGCCATGGCAATGCCCTGGGTGTGAGAGTCTGTCAGAATTTTCCCTCATCTGCCTCAGGATCGTCCTTGGGAGACCACTGAAGAGAAGACCCCTCCCGTCTATATCTGGCTCTGAAGGAGAAAAGTCACACGCCACGGGCCCTGAGACCTGAAACCTCAGTGTTGAGCTATTGTTTTCACAGGACTGTTTGCTGTATGCTAGAGAAGGGGGCACCATGCCCCGTTTGCAACAATAGCGGCTCTGGAATCTGTCCCATCTCTCGGCCTGACTGGACTTCTCCTGAGTTTCAGGTGGTCTCCTACCGAAGACCCTCACCTGTTTTACAACCACCGTGACAGACAGATGGAGATGTGAGAAGCTTCTCCACCAAGGACTGAGACATGAAACTCCTGAAAGGCCCCTCTGCTCCTTCCAAGGACTGGGACTGAAACCCCCAGCCCGGGGGAGGTGTGTGGGGCAGGCAAGCTGACCGAAGCGAGATGTTTGCCTGCAGATTGTGATCACTGAACCAAGAAAACAATGGCTCTCGCTTACTGCTGAGAACATAGACTACCTGTTACATCTATCAAGCTCATTTACTGCTGAGAACATGGACTACCTGTTACATCTGTTCCCTATTGTATCTGTTTCTCCCCCCCTCACAATTTTCAGTAATAAAAACCTCTGAGTTAGCTAGAGCCTTTGAGATCTCCCCAGCGTAGCAGGCAGACCCTCGGCTGGACTGCACCAAAGGACTTCATCTCTGCGTTGGTAGCTATATTCCCTCTCCCTCCCGCTCTCCCTCTCTCTCTTTCTCTATCTTTTTCTCTCCCTTAATCCCTCTATTGCATTTTTGCTGTGACTATTTCAATAAAATTGCATTTGATTTGATTATCACTGCAAACCCCCTTCTACCGTGTTGGTGTTTTGCACTCTGAGATCATTCCTACGAACCATCAGGTCATCTGTCCACTAGGACGGACCCTGACAGGCCAAAGGCTTTTCCCTCAGGAGGTTGGACTGTCCCTCTCTCTGTGGACTCAATTTCCATTTTGTGGGATGGGAGAAGCCGGCTCTACCTTGGAAAGGTCTGGAATGGTCTCTGCACTGCAGTGGGAGCTGCTGGCTCGGTGCATTCCTGGTGTTCTGCTCACCAAAGGCGCTGCTGGGAATTCACCCCAGGAACAGGCAGTGGGAATTTCCTTGTCCAGAAGTTCTGAGGGGTCTTTAACCTTAGAAAATTTAGGAAATGGATTGGAAGTGGAAGCTAAAATCCCTTTGATCCACAGCTGATTCCTCTTCCCATTCTTTTCTTTCCGCTTTTCCCCTTTCCCCCTCCTTTTCCCTCCCCTCTCCTTCTCTTCCCTCTGGAATTTTTCAGATCCTTCATGCACCCCATCCATTCCCAGGGGCCTCCATCTCCAGGATTCTTCTTGCCGAGCTCCTCACAGTGAATTCCCCTGACAGACCCCAAGTCAGGGAATTTTCCCAAATCCTGGTGGAAAATGACTCAATCCCTGTCAGAACAGGAACCCCAGAAATTTTTCCGCGTCATGGGGCCCTTGCTCATCCGTGTTGGCCTGATGGGAATTCTGCTTCATTCTCACGCTTTGCCAGCAGCTCTGCTCTTCCCAATGGAAGATTCCCAGATCCCAGGATCTCCCAGCCTTTGCCAGCAGCTCCGTTTTTCCCAATAGAAGAATTCCAGATCCCGCCCCAGCTGGTGGATGAGATGTTTTCCACACTGCCTCCATTATATCTAGGGAATATTGCACTGGGCTGAGGAGCTTCTTCCCAGCTCCCTGGAAAAGGGGTGGGAGAGGAATTCCATGAGCTTCCACCCACTGAATCCAAAGCTTTTCACATGGTAATTTCCCATAGAATGAAGGAAAAAGAGGCTATTCCATCCTGTATTGGGAAATGCCAGAACCTCCTGCTCTGGGTAGAGCCCCTTCCACATTCCCAAAAAAAGGGATTTATCAGAGGAAGTTGCTCCTGGAATGCTGCTGGGAATGGCTCTCCTCAATTTCCCATCCATCTCTAAAGCTGCCAGAATCAAAGGCAAGGGGGCAGGGAGGACCCTCAGGTGCTGGCTGCCACCTGGGGCTGGGCAGAGCAGGGCTGGGCAATGGCCATCCCTGTGCAGTGGGGCTGGGCCATGACTGGGCCCCACACATGGATGGCCACCCCAACAACATCAGCCACTCCACAATGCACATCACTGTCCCAACAACATCACAATATTTAATCAACAATATGATCAATAATGTTATATCAATTTGTAAAATATCCAGCGAAAGTCAACTTCCATTAACTTATTTCTCACAATACATACCAGTGAAGAACTGTTATTCCTGTTCCCACATCTTTGCCTAAAAGCCCCATAATTTCAAAGTTACAATAGTTCAGAGAGAAGGGGGTCATATTTTCCATTCCGAGGGAGGTTCCCACCTTGTTCAGCTTCCTTGACAGAGCTGAACAAAGAAACACCATTTCTGCCAGGTTAACCAAAGAGCTGCATTTTTGTCCCAGGAGCAAAGAACCAGGTCCTGTGCCCCCTTGGAACTGGGACGGGCACCAGTAAGCCACCTTAGCGGGAGCACTGGGAGGGGGATTGCAGAGCCACTAAGCACATGGGGGTTAAGAGGAACAAATCTGGTTTTGATTTACGTCTCAACATACGCTACACATGAGGTGGAAAATGACTCTGTGGATTGTACATGTGCTGGGAACCCTGTCCCTGGCTAGGCTTCACATAACAGAGAATCAGGGGAGAGAAAGCTTCAGTGATTGGGCTGTGAGTGACCCCCACTGGCTGGTGGGACAGATGGCCAGGAAAAATGTGTGGGGAAAAATGCCTGGGAAAATCGGGCTCTGGAAGGACCCTTTGCAAATAAAAGCAGCAGACTGTGACACAACAGGAGCGTTTTGCTTTGGGTTTCTTGGAGGGATCAGGGGCTCGCTCAGAGGGTCAGCTTCACCCTCCTTCCCTGTGCGATTCACATTCTCTGAACCTGGGAGAAGTATTGAGAGAAGGAAAGAATGATCCAAACAATTCTTATCTCATTTACTGCTCCTGTGTTCTTCGCAAGCAGAATGAATTGTGGAAGATTGTTTACCTGAAGGGAATTAATAATTGGATTCTGGTGTGAGTGTTTTGATTCACTGACCAGTTGAATCCAGGTGTGTGTGTGTGTGGGGACTGTCGGCTGAAAGTCATGAGACTGTGCAGTGGAGTGCAGTTGAGTGCTTGTCAGATTCCGTTTAAATGTAATGTAATATCATATAGAATAATTTAGTATACTAATTATTAGCCTTCTGATAAGATGGAGTCAGATGCATCATTCCTCCTAGTCGTCAGGCAAAAATATCACTGGTACTCCCCCCGCCTCAACTTTTCCTCCCGGTGGTCCTTCTTCCCTGCCTGCATCCATTCTTCCCTGCTTTGCTGCTTCCCCGAGGCAGCTCACTCCTGTTCGTCCTGGATGTTCCTTCATTGCTCCCCAATGGAGCAGATGCTGCCTGCACCCACCCACCGCCTCTGCCGCATTTCCCGTGCTGCCCACAGCACCGAGCCTGCTGCACCTGCCCACTGCAGCCCCAGCCCACAGCAGCCAGCCCAGAGCCACCAGTGCCGCAGCACCAGCCCGCAGCCAGCCCGCAGCAGCCAGCCTGCAGCCATCGCTCGCCCATGCCAGAGACACGCAGGTGCCCTCCTTGGAAATCACGCCCAGCCACTCACAAAAGCCATGTGGGCTTGCCCTGGCTTGCAGCACACACACTCCATCTGCTTAGCTGATGCCCACAGAGCGCCCGGGCTCCTTGCGGTAACGCTGTCCCTGTCTTCTGTTTCTGTCTCTATCCTTTTCCCGTTCTACTCCCTTCTCTTCCCCTTCGGTACAAACGCTTATCCTCCTTTATCAAGAAACTGTTCTCAGATATAATTTTGCCACTTTTGTGCTTCATTTTCATCTGAGAAACCTTTCAGCAAAATCTTCCCCGACTCCCCCTTTTACAGCGGGATGGGACAGGGGTAGTGGGAGGGGGAATGAGGAAGCCCTGGGTGTACTGCAAGCACTGTGGGGAGAGAATGGGGCAGTCCCTGAGGGTACTTGGGCACTTGGATGGGGCTGGGGAGCCCCTGCAGGTAGCAGCAAAGGGATGGGGGAGCCCTTGGGGGTACTGGGAGAGGAAATGGGGAGCACAGGGTGCCCTGTGTAGCCTCCCCCTAACTCATGACCACCTCCCTTGGAAGGATGGGCAACCACAGGAGGCATGGAGGGAGCATCCCCAGTGTCACCCAGTTCCTCCCGCTTCCCAGAGCATCACAACTTTTGGTGTAGATTTTCATAGATGTCACTGGGTTCCCACGGTTTCCTGTGCAGCTCCATGTACGTTGCCTGAGGATCCTCCACTGGGAGTGCCAGGGGGTCTAGGGGGGGTCTGTGGGAATAAGGGGGTGTGTGGAAGGGGATGGGAGGTGCTGGGAGTTTGGGTAAAAGGTGTATCATGGCTGGAGGCTGCACTCACCTTTCCTGGTGCTTCCTGGCATCTGCAAAGGAAAACTGGAGGGGTGAGTTTGGAGACCCAGGGGCTCCCATCCACCCTTGGGAATGCTGAACCACCACCAGACACACAATTCCTCCCAGGGTCCCCCAGTATCCCTGATGCACCCCCAGTATCCCTGACCCACGCCACTTGCACCAACACCCTGAGCTCCCAGAACCCCATGCCTGGCAGGGAGGGGGACCCCTGATAGAACCCCCAACATCCCTGCAGGACCCTCCAACAGCTCCCAGGGCTCTGAGCCATGGTCACTGGGGGCTCAGCCCCTCCCAAGTCAGGGGCTGTGTGTGCAGCCCTATGGCCCCCTTCTCTGGGGGCCTTCCCACTGATCTCCAGGACCCCTGTTCCCCTATTGTCACCTACCCGGGCAGTGCGAGTGGTACCAAGCCACAATGACACCCATAAGCAGGAGCAGGAACAAAAAGGCCCCACTCACCCCTGCGGCCACTGCAAGTAACAGAGGGAGACACATCAGGCTCACCCATCACCCCAGGGGTCCTGCACTCCCTGGTGACACTGTGTGACCCCACCTGTGTCCCTGTGTGTCCCTGTGTCCCGTGGTGTCAGCTCCAGGACACCGGGTGTGATGGTGGCATTGTCCACAGGCACTGCGGGGACACAGACAGGGCTGAGGCCACAGCGAGGGGCTGGCAGCCAGTGTGAGGGGATAGGGAGGGAGGGGATGGGTGTGGTGGGAGATGTCAGGAATGGGGTCACACCACAGAGGGGAGAGGGGACACTGGGCAGAGGGACCCAACAATGTGTCTGGGGGACATGGAGGTGCCCAACCAGAGCGCTCAAGGAGGCTGTGGGGGCTCCCAGTGCCCATCCCCGCTTTCACTGCGCACCGTGACGTGGAGCCGGGCGCTGCTCTTCAGCACGGCCCCCCCCTCAGAGCGCACCTGGCAGCTGTAATTCCACGAGTGGGAGACCCCCACGGTGGGCACCAGCAGATGTGGGGACCCCTGTGGGCCCCCCATCACCTGCCCGTCCCAATAGAACATGTGCAGGAGGGGGGCTCGGGGCCACAGGGGGCTGGGGGTGCTGAGGCAGCTGAGAGTCAGGGGGGACCACAGAGTGGGTTTGGGGGGATCCTCCAGCACTTGCACAGGGAAGAGCTCAGGGAAGGAGAGGGGAGGTGAGGACTGTCACTCTGAGTCTGCTGGGAGGTATTTTTGGGGGTATGAGGAGATTGGAGTTCCAGCCATGGGGGTGCTCACCATGCACTGTCACTGTCACTGGTGCTGACCGTGATGGCCAGGACCTCAGAAAGCCCTCGCAGAGGTAGTGGCCGCTGTGGTGCCGCTGCAGGGGTTGCAGGGACAGCTCGGTCCCTCTGAGGGACTCTGTCAGGTCCTTCTCGTCCTGGTAAAATCGCATCCTGGGTACTGGGCTGTTCCACCGGCCCCGGCAGCGCAGTGTCACTGTGTCCCCCTCCAGCAGTGCCCATGCTAGCATCTGCAGCACCAGCTCGTCTGTAGGACAGGAGACTACCATCTCACTGAGGGGCTTGAGAGAGGTCCTAGGTGGGTCCCCACGGCACCGAGGACATCTGGGTGCACTGAGGTGCACTGGGGTGAAATGGGATTTCCCTGTGTGCAGGGCACAGGCTCTCGCCATGCGGGGGGTGTGAGGCCACCTACGAAATGGAGCCCACCCAGACCTATCAAGGGCCACCGTGATGAGTTAAGATTCCCCCTTACCATCTACGACTCTCACGGGGGGGCTGCGCCCACTGCCAGGCCTGTCACATGTGTAGGTGCCACTCTCGGTGACATTGAGGTGGTCGCATTCCACCTGCCCCCAGTGCTTCCCGTCCTTGTACCAGGTGGTGGCACCAATGGTCCCCGAGCCCTGACAGGTCAGTGTCACCCGGTCCCACAGCACCGCTGGCCTCCAGGGGGGCTCCACGAGGAGCTGGGTGGTCTGGGCACCTGTGGGTGACAGGAGACACCAGCCTGCCAGGCCCAGTGTGGGACTGGGGACAGCAGGGTGGGGACATGGCATCCCCAAGGACTCACCAGTGAGGCCAAGGGTCTGGGCTGGAAGGCAGAAGGGACATGGCTCAGTGGGGGTGGCACCATGGGGACAGAGGCACAGGGGTAGGGGGGGTGGGGGGCTGTCCCCACCTGTCCTTGTATGACATGGACTCCTTGTGGACAGGGACACTGCAGCCACCCCTTGCTCAGGCAGGACATAGGGACACTGTGGACACCTCTGAACTGAGGATGCCACGGCCACCCTGTGCTGGCACAGGTCACCCCCACCAGCCCCATGATGCCTCCCCAAACCCTTGTCCCGCCTTTTTTGTCCCCATGTTCCTGTCCCCCTTCTCCTGTCCCCATGACCACTCCACGACCCCAGCAGACCCCATGCTTTGGCTCTGCTGGCATTGAGGACATCAGGGGACCCCACAGCCCCTCTGTGCCCCCTCCCCTCCCCATCCCTGGGGTGTCAGGCCCGTGCCCAGGGCACTCACGCCACAGGAGCAGTGCCACCTTCCCGGCCATCCCGGTGTCCCCCGCCATGTGCACTGGCTGTCACTCGCTGCAGGGGGTAGCTGTCCCCTGGGTGGTTGCTCTTCAGCCAAAGGGGAAAGAAGCGAGGTCAGGTCTCATCCCCATGCGTAGGTGGCCCTTGGTGGGGGCAGGATGGTCACAAGCTGGGCACAGGCTGTGAGCAGGGCGGGGACAGGATGGGGACAAGCCTGGGTGGGACAAGGTGGGACATGGGGTTCCCAGGACTGGGGGGCTCAGGGCCTTTGGGGGACATGGACATGACTGTCCAGGGGAATGGGGGGTCCCTGGGAATGGGGGTGCTGATGAGGGGGAATCACTGGGGATTCACTGGGCATGGGGGGGCCATGGGAATGGGGGTCGTCCGGGCTGGAGGGACTCAGGGATGGGAGTTCCAGGGGAATGTGGGCTCCAGGGATTTGGGGTCATGAGGTGGGGATGCTGGGGAAATGAGGGATCCCGTGGGAATAGGGGTTCCTTAGAGAATCAAGGTCCTGGGGAAAGGGGCCTTTCAGGGGTTGGAATGAACAGGAGAGGATTCCTTGAGAATCGGGTGCTGGGACAGGGAGGTCCTGGGGAATGGGAGTACAAGGATGGGAGGCCCAGGGGAGGGCGGATGGAAGGAATCGGGGTCCCATGATTGGGATCCCTGGGGAATGAGGGTGCCAGGAATGGGCAGTGGCTTGGTGAGCCCGTGGGTCAAAGCTCCTTCCCTGGCTGGATCAGATTTTGGGGTGACCCAGGGCTCAGCAAAGTCCCCCCAGGGTGCTTGTGGTTTGGGAGGGTCATGGCAGGGAGATTCTGACAGGGTCTGGGTCTGTGTTCCCCCAGCCCCCAAGGGCTTTTTCCCCACTTTATTTCCATTTCCATTATTTTTCTCAATTTCTCTCAATTTCACAAGACCCCAGTTCATCCCTTCATGATCCTGGGGGGCACCTGAGCAGGGAACAGATTGAGGGAAGCCCAGCGTGGGGGAAGCCGAGTTGAAGGGTGTGCAGGGAGGGCTGAGGAGGCTGTGGGGGATGTGGGTGTCTGACAGTGCCCCCCCAACACTTTCTCTTTCCTGCACAGAAGAAGGAAGAGGCCTTTTGTGCTGAGTGCCACACGGGGGAGGGCAGATTCTGTCCTGGGAGGGCACAACCAGGGGGTACCTGTCCTGGGGGAACCCTATTCCAGGGGCGACACATGCTGGACAAGGGACTCCTGTCCTGGTGCATGGCAGCTCCGGGGGGGTCCAGACTTCTCCATTCTTGCTCGTCCCCTGCAGGATCTGAGCCGGCAAGAGCCGCTGGGGAATGGAGCCCTGGGCAGGAAGGAGCTCCCAAACTCCTGCTCTGTGAAGCCAGTGGCCATCCAAGGGTGGGGCCCAGCCATGGCCCAGCCCCACTGCACAGGGATGGCCATTGCCCAGCCCTGCTCTGGCCAGCCCAGGTGGCAGCCAGCACCTGAGGGTCCCCCCTGCCCCCTTGGCTTTGATTCTGGCAGCTTTAGAGCTGCTGCAGAGGTGAGAATTCTGTGGGTGGAAAAAGGCCTGCCTGTGGTTTGCTCAGCTCTGCAAGAAGCACAAAACCCAAAGGGAGCCGAAGCAGAGGCTCTGGGAGGGCCTTTGATGGTTTTCAGAGCAGGGCTGGCTGCAAACTGCCGCTGCAGGGGGGCATGTGGGGGAACCAGTCCAGAAATGCAGCAATATATAATTTTGTACCTGTCCCCAAGACACTGAGAGAGCCCCAGCACTACTGCAAATCCCACACCAGTCTGCTCAACAACCTGACCTGGACCCTCCTCCTCCTCCCTGCCTTGCTGTGGATGGACAGTGGCCGAATGCCCTGCACCCACCACAGCCTCTCTCTCACTGCTCTCCACACCTGGATGGGGAGAGAAAATTGAGCAAAGGCTTCCTGGGTTGAGACAAGGACTAGGAGAGATCACTCATCAAATCCTGTCACGGGTAAAACTGCTTATGATTTAGAGATATGAATTGAATTTATTGATGATAAAATCAGAGTAGGATAAGAAGAAGTTAAATAAATCCTCCAGTACACCTTTTCTCTGTTATGAAGGACTATGTAGTCATTGGCTTTCACTATTATATTGGTTATTGCAAATTATTCTGATATAATGCACTTTCTAGTCACTTTTTAACTGTTTTGATACACTAAAAATTGTCAGCCTTTTTACCCTAATCTCAGTGTAGAAAATATATTTTAATGTGATAAATATTTTATAGTTTAGTGTAGGAAACACATTCTGTGCTGTTCTTGTGAGCCGGCAAAGGCTTCCTGATTATAAGGAAAGTCCTCTATCTCTCCTGAGGAAGACACAATGGTTGTCATCATGGAGACACGATGAAGGAGAGAAAGACAAGAGATACAGACTCTAGCTGGCTTACAGAATGATGTAGCTCCTTGGTCACTCACTGAGAACTTTGTTTCTCTCTTATGACCTACGGGCACTGAATGTGTCTCAAGTAAATGTAAATATCTTGAAAAACTATAAAAGCAACATGTTGCTCTAATAAATCTCTCTTTCACACTCTTCTGATGGAGTTGTGGTGTTTTGCTCTGTGTCGCGCTCTATAGCCACATCTGGTGCCTGCCCCCTGTGATTGCAACTGGACTGTAAAAAATGGAAAGAAAAAAGAGAGAAAAAAGGTGAAGTGTACCCTAAAACTGAGTGAAGGCAGCAAGGGTGCTGCAGAGGTCCAGACCTAATTCAAACATCTGATTCGAGGTGAATAATTGGGAAAAATAATGGGACATAATTTATCAAACAAGGAAAGGACTATTTTGTCCACATGGAAATCTTTATTGAAAAGGAAAAATGTTAAAGCTTCTGATTATGCTCTTTGTAGCTTACTGATATGGTGTAAATCACAGGACTTTGAAGCTGATGCCGACAATGCCTTCAGTGTCTGGGCATGGAAAGAGGTTTGGAAGAGACTATGGGAAGTGATATCTAAGGGGGATAAGACGGTTGTCCATTTGGCTACTACCTGGAGACTGTTGTATGAGGCATTGAAGGAATGGAAAGCAGAATAAGATAGCGAGGAGGAACTGGAGGAGCAGGAATTAGAGCAAGAAACTGAAGTAGAGGAACAGGTGGAAGATGAGGCTGAGCCTGTCAATGTATCTCCCCCTGAGGAGGCTGCTGCAGCTGCTGTGGAGGTTCCCCCAGGGTTTGCTATTGTGAGAATCAAACAGCAGGCTAAGACTGTTTCTTGGTATTTATCTCCAGAAGACCATGTTAAACCTGTGCATAGTTCACCTGCTCAGCTGTTAATTGAACTGAGTACAAAACCAAAGTCTCTTACACCTGCACAGCAGTTAGCAAAAATGAAGTTACAGAAGTGAAGTGAAAAACAGGCTGGGTCATTGGCCCTTTTGTCTCCCCCTGGGCCATCTGCTCCCCCCTCACCCTCCCCTTGGTCGGCTGTTCCAGCCCCTGCTTTTCCTTGAGCCATCCACCCCTTCTCTGCCCTCCTTCGAGTCATCTGCCTCTGCTCAGTCCCCTGTTGCACCGTCTGCCCCCCTCCTCCCTCCTGAACTGGTTGAAAAATTCAATCCTTAACATTGTGTCCTTCTTTGTCTAGTGATAGTTCTGACAATGAACTGCCAGTTGAAAGTACACCTAAAAAGACCCAGGAATTTGTTAGACCTCGTAGCAGATCCAGGCCAGTTGTTTCTTGTGCTCTGCCTCCCTGCCAGGTGGCTGTGACTCCTTTACACTCTTTACAATTTTGGGAGCATGTGAGAATGAAAGCAGCTGAAGTGGGAGATTGGAATTTGTTAGAGAAAATAGGTCCACCTAAAAGGATGGAGATGGCTGCTGCTGCTGCTGCTTCTGGTGGGCTTGTGGCTTTTCCTGTTTTCAAAGCTGCTCCTAATTCAGGACAACAAGATAGTCATCAGGTTTTTGCATGGAGGGTTGTACAGGACTTTCAGTCAAAAGTAGATCAGTATGGTGTTAACTCTTCACAGGTGATGCAAGTGATTCGTGTTTTAAATGCTGATGTACTCGCCCCTTATGATATTGTTCACCTTTCTAGGATTCTGTTTCAGCCAGTGCAGTATGGTGTGTCTCAAGCTACCTGGAAACAAATGGTTGAAAGAATAGCATTGGACAATATGCAGTTACCTCAGCACGATCCACGTCATGCTTTGGGAGTTGATGCCTTGCTGGGCAATGGAACATTCTCTAACCTGGATTTGCAGGCAAGAAGGGACCCCCTGGTTCTGGCACAGGCCCAGCAGCTGGGTATGAGTGCCTTACTTAAAACAATGGCGATGGCAGGTCCTAAAACAAGGTATATTACCATCCAGCAAGGGGTGAAGGAACTTTTTCTGCAGTTTTTGGAGAGGGTTGCTGCAGCCCTTGAGGAGTAAGTAGAAGATGATAAGTTGAGGTAAATTTTATGCAGACAGCTAGCACAGGAAAATGCGAACAATGATTGCAGGGGAATTATTGATTCTTTACCGGGAGATCCCTTGCTGTCTGATCTTGTAGTTGCTTGCTCAAAGGTTGGTTCGGTTGAGCATAAAATGACTGCTTCGGCAAAGTCATAAAGTCCTCACCCAGATGTTCAGCTTGTGAAGAATCAGGGCATGTGAAGACCCAATGCCCTCAAACTGCTGGATGATGTGTACACTCTAGTTGGTTTGGTTATCGCCCCAGAGGAAGTTCAAAGACAGATGCCTTGGAAATATTTGGGGTTGATAGTCACCAATACACAAATTGTGCCTTAACCTGTAAAATTGGACATTGAAATTAAAACCTCTGCTGATGTGCAGAAATTGGTTGTTGCAATAGGTTGGCTTAGGCCATACTTGGGGATAACTAATCACCAACTACAACCTTTGTATGACTTACTATCAGAGAAAACTTCCTCTACCGATGAGAGACATTTGACCACTGCAGCAAAAAAGGCTGTAGAAGTTGAATTAGCCTTGACATCTGGATTTGTTACAAGGATAGATGTTTCTGTTGGTGTGCAATTCTTTATTTTGAGAGATGATGAAATATCATGCAGATTGTTGTGTCAATAGAATGATAAAAGGGAAGAAAAATTGCATATCTTTTGGACTGGATATTTTTATCTTTCAGGTCCTGAAAAACAGCTCCAGGTCTGTACAAGCTTTTTGCAGATATCATTATCAAAGGTCGCAGACGCTGCCATGACACCTTAGGCCGTGGTCCTGTAACTATTGTCATACCAGTACAACAATGGTATTTTGAGTGGTGTTTTCACTACTCAATCATGAGCTACAATCTGCTTTATCTTCCTTTACAGGTCAAATAGTATATCATTTACTTTCTGTCATGGTTGGACTCTGACACAACGCTAGTGCCTCTATGAGAATACCTTCTCTCTGGTGTCTGCTGTGTGATGTGACTAGGAATAAGCAAAGCAGACTCTTCAGACTCTTGCTTAGAAATAAAGAAAACTTTATTAACTAAACTACAAGAAAAGAAGAAAAAAATACAAGGAAAATGAAAACCTTACAAAAGTAATTTTCTCCTCCCCCCCCCCCCCCCCAATTTCTCAAAGCAATACATTCTCCTAAATCACTCAGTCTGGCACCACTCTTTAGAATACTCAATCCTCAGTTCATGAAGAGGAGAGGAGTCCTTCTTGCACTATAGGCTTCTCCTGGAAACACGTTGAAACTTCGTGTGCTTCTATGTCACTCAGCACTGCTCGGAAAGTTCTTTGCTATTGTGACACCTTCCTTCTATGCTTAGTGCTTTCACTACTGTGCATGGACCAGAACTGCTTCTAGGGTTGTCTTTCAAGGATGTCTTGTTTCACTCTAAAAAAGGCACAGTCTTTCCTTCCGGACATCTGTCCCCTCTAGTTTTTCCACCCCCTGGGGCTGAGGGGTACCCACACTGAACCCTCCTGGTTCTGAGGCACTGCCTCCCCCTAAATGCAGTCTCTATGTCACAGGAAAAAAAATGGTTCAGTCTATGGCTACACAAAAAAAGTCCAGCCAAAAGGCTACTCTATCATCTCTCCCTTCATTCAAGAGTCTTCTCTACTTTCTTCGTGGCTAATCCCTTCTTATCTCATCGCTTATCTCTCTTCTCATTCAGCTTCAGGAGGATCAGCATTTGCAAGGTCTCAATCATGCAAGAAAAGGGTTAAAAATTTCAGTCTCTGCTTGTCTTAGAGCTCCGGAACTCCCACGCTGCTCTGGCCGGACACCTTCTCCCCACCCTCCCCCCTCTTCTCGTTCCGGGCCAGCCGCTATCAAATTCAGATGCCGGCTCTCCCTCTCTCTCTCTCCTGGGGATGGGGGGAGGGGAGGCTGCCCGATGTCTCTTGGTGCTCCTCCACCCTTCTATCTTCAAGGGCCTCCTCTCCCCCCCATCTCTGTCCAGGCCCAGGCCTACCACATGGCTGCCTCTCCCCCACCCAGCAGCAGCAGCTGGACGGTGGAGGGAGATCTGACTTCTTTCCCTCGAAGTCTCAAGACAGCTTCCCAGGGGCGCAGCTCTGGTTTTTAACTCCTGCGTGTTCTCAGAGGTGTGTCCAAACCTCACTGGCTACATCAGGTGCCAATATTAAAATCTGAGCACACATTGGTTTGACTACAGCATCCCAGAATTTCCATTTCCCCATCAAACCAGCACACCTTCTCATCCTATTTTGAATTTCACTAAGAGGATTCCTTTTCAGGGGAAACAACTTTGCTCTTCTGTGCCAGGGGAAGTTGTGACAGTTTTTAGCTGTGCCAGTTTTTACAGATGGATCAGGAAGAACTGGAAAAGCTGCTGTAGCCTGGAAGAAAGATGACCACTAGGAATATGAAGTAATGGTTCAACAAGAGTCTCCTCAATTAATTGAACTTTGTGCCATACTCTTAGCCTTCACCTTATTTCCTAGTTCCGTAAATATAGTTACTGATTCTGTTCATGATGCTAATTTAGTAATACAGTTGGATCAAGCTGTGTTTTATAATGTAAAGGAGAAACCATTATTTGTTATGTTGTTGAAATTGTGGACTGTTATTCATAATTAAAAGCATTCTTATTTCATTATGCATATTTGTAGCCATACATCGCTACCTGGATTCTTTGTTGAAGGTAACGCCTATGTGGATTCCCTTGTGGCTGCCTCAGCAGTAAAAATGGTGCCTAATGTGTTATAGCAAGCTGTTCTATCTCACCAAATTTTCATCACGGTGCTCAGACACTACAGCAGCAATTTAAATTATCACATAGTGAAGCAAAGTCAATTATTTCTTCTTGCCCTCATCGTCATACATCTCATGTTTCACAATATTACGGTACTAATCCTAGAGGCTTACTCCCTTTGCAAGAATGGCAAACAGATGTTACAAAAATGCCTGAATTTGGCTGTCAAAGTATGTTCATGTTACAATTGACACCTTTTCTCATGCCATGGTTGCCTCAGCGTTGGCAGGTGAAACATCTCGGGATGTTATTTATCATTTTTGCCACACCTTTTCCATCTTAGTTGTTCCATCACATGTAAAGATGGATAACGGCCCGGCATATGTTTCAAAGAAATTCCAGGTGGTTTTTTGTGCCTGGGGTGTTGATCATTCCACTGGTATTCCTTATGCCTCAACAGGCCAAGCAATTATTGGACGTGATCATGGTGTGTTGAAGTGCTAGGTACAAAAACAAAAATGGGGAATGCAAAGGGAATTGCCTCAAGTGAGATTAGACAAAGCCATTTATGTCTTAAACTTTTTGCATCCTTTACCTGACTTACATGTGTCTCCTATATTCTATCATTTTCTGTCTTTGAATTCAAAACAGCCAAGCTTTAAGAAAGGTATTAAGGTATGGGTAAAAGACTTAATCACAGAAAGGTGGACTGGCCCAGTGGAATTAGTAACATGGGGAAGAGGATATGCATGCATTTTAACAGAAAATGGAAATCGTTGTGTCTCTGTCCATTTCGTTAAACCTTATTTGGAACCCAAAGAAAAGGACAGGATAAGTAGTTCTACAGCAGAAGTAAAATGAGTAGGTAATTGCGTTGATTATTAGGTGGATGGAAGCATGGACCCTCAAGGAATGTATGGTAAAGATGGTAATTCAAGACAGAGTAAAGGGAGTTACAGGCTTACGCTGAAAATCAAAAATTTAAGGTAATGGATGTTACTTTTGCTTCTTTTCTTTGAATTCTCCTATAGAGAGGTTGGTAGTACTGAGAAATGTGTCTTGTACCATTTCCTTTTGCAGGGCACACACAGTTCCAAAAATAGGGGAATTTGATGTACCTCAGGGAGAAATGTTGCCTTTGCATAAGGGTTGAATTAGTTGCTGAAGTCCAGACTTCGAGCAATTAGGTTGGTTATGAGAGCAGCAACCAATTGTAAAGTTAAGTGGATGCTACTTGGTTCTAAGTGGTGACTAGGCAGATGACTTGGTCTCTGATTCTGTGTGGGAGAAAGTTATTTGATTAGAGGTGAAGGTGTCATTCTGCTACAAATGTGTCATCTGAAAATTGTGAGGTCTGTAACGGTATTTGAAGATCTGTTTTTATGGACCTTGTTTGTATATGAATGTTAGGATTGTGAGGGTGTGTGTTGTGGAGTTGGAAGAAGTTGGTTATCTGTAAGTGAATGAAGAATGGATCCTCTGTCTGCTTGGATTATTGCAAGGACCCTGCAAAAGTCCTTAGCAGTTGTGTTTCTGGGTCAAATACAAAAAGGGGGAATTGTAGGAAAGGCATTTTGTGCTGTTCTTGTGCGTCAGTAAAGGCTTCCTAAAGATAAGGAAAGCCTCGTATCTCTCCCGAGGAAGACGCCGAGGCTGTCACCACGGAGACATGATGAAGGAGAGAAAGCTAAAAGATACGGACTCTAGCTGGCTCACAGAATGACGTGGCTCCTTGTACACCTACTGAGAACTTTGTTTCTCTCTTACGACCAATGGGCACTGAATGTGTCTTTTAAGTAAATGTAAATATCTTGAAAAACTATTAAAAAAACTATAATAAATCTCTCTTTTACACCCTTCTGATGGAGTTGTGGTGTTTTTTGCTCTGTTGTGCTCTATAGCGACACCCCCACAGTGCCCCAAACCAACCCCTTCCTGAGGTCCCCCCTCTTCTTCTCCAAGTGTCCTCTCCCTGAACCCGCATCCTTCTTCAGAGTTCCTTTCCATACCCCTCATCTCTGCACCCCCTTGCCCTCACTGGGGTTCCCCTGCCCCTCCCTGACAGCCCCCCAGGTCCCTCACTGTCCCCTGCTGTCCCCCCCTCCTGCAGAGGTCCCACACTCAGGGGTCCCCCAGTGGGCGCAGTCCCCCAGGGGCACAGGTGGCACTCAAGGATCGCCTGGTGCTGAGCTGTGCGGTGGCTGCTGGGACAGGTCCTCTGTCCTCCTGGCACCGGGAGGGCTCAGGGGCACTGCCAGGCACCGGCCCCCACCTGGAGCTGCGCCATGTTGGGGACAATGACAGTGGTCAGTACCAATGCCAGGACAGTGTGGCTGAGTGTCCTCCTGAATGTCACCATCCTGGGTGAGCAGGACCCTCGGGCTGGGGGTGACTCCACCCACAGCACCGCTATTCCACCTTGCCCAGTGCCCTCAGCCCTGTCTCTGTCCTCGCAGTGCCCGTGGCCAATGCCACCATCGCCCCTGGTCCCCTGGCACACCAGGTGCATGCAGGTAATGCCGTGACCCTGCGCTGCTCAGTGCAGGTGGGCTCAGCACTTGTCACCTGGCTGCACAAGGGGCACGAGGTGGCTCGGGGTCCCCTCCTGGAGCTTGGGGACATCGATGTGAGACATTCAGGCACCTACCAGTGCATGGCCACCAACCTGCTGGGACAGGACGGGCACTACGCGTTCAAGGCACTCACACCTTAGGTGGTCCTGGAGGTGACATCTGGCTCACCCTGGGTCACAGGTGGAGTCACGCAGGGTCGCCGGGATGTTCAGGACTCCCAGGGTCGAAGGTGTGTCCCCTCTGGCCCCAGTAGTGGCTGTGAATATTGGCAGGACCCCCCTGTTCCTGCTCGTGGCTGTCAGTAGGGGCTGTCACTGGTGGCACCACGGAGTGAGTGACAATGGAGGGGATGGGCGTCCTGGAGTGAGGAAAAGCCCTCAGAGTGGGGAAAGTGGTTGGCAGCACCCAGGTCTCCTGAGCTCAGGGAAACTGAGCCCACAGTGGCTTGGCTGGGAGTTCTAGAGGAATATAGAGGGTCTTGGTTCTGCTTCAGGGTCATCCAGAGTGGGCTTTGAGGAAAATTGGGATGTCACTGGGATGTCCTGCAGGGTTTGGAGAGCTTCCGGAGGGCTGTACAGAGATGTGGGGGATCATTTTGGAGTCCTGGGAGTGTTCAGGGATCTGAACTTATTTGGGTTCGACTTATTTCCTAGCTTCCAATCTTCAAGGGTATTGCTTTCTGACTACTGCCCTAACTCTTGTCTGTAGCTCAATTTTCATAGGGTCTGCTCGTTTGGATTTTCCTGGGCTATCAGTATCCCATACTCTTGGGTATACCTGATTCAATACTTCCTCTAACTAGTTCTTCTTGTTTGTTGGTCTGGTGTCAATTGTCAGTCCTACTGCTAAAACCGCACATTTGTCTTCAGGTACCTTCCATTGAAGTTTTCTTTTTCTAAATGGAACTGTTGCTTCCAAATTTTCAAGCAAATCCCTGCATAGGACAGATTTGGGTGAGTTTGGTAAATAAAGAAACTGATGTATTCCCATTTTCTTCTTGATTTTATATCGAAGTGGTTTCAGGAAGAATGCATTTTATGGATGCTCTATAGTTGCTCCTAGTGCTTGACGATAGTTTTCACTTTTGGGTATCAGTGCTTGATTCAAGAGTGAAAATGTGTTTCCACTATTTCTTAAAATTTCAACTTCTTCATCATTCTTTAGCTGTATTTTAAACAGTGGCCTGCCAGGGTAAGAACTGCCAGTCTCGGTCATTTCTTATCATCTAGAGTGGCTGCAAGAGTTTAGTGTACTTTGTCTGCTAACTCTGGGCACTGGCCCTATTTCCAGCGTCCTGATTTCTTACAAGATGCACATTGATTTGGCCCCAGCTTGGTCTGTGGCTGCTTTGAACCTCCTCTGCCTCTGCTATTTTCGCCCCTGCCTCTGCTTCAACCACGCCTACATCAGTCCTCTCCCTGGTGCCGATCCAGAGCTGCCACCATGGTTGCAGGGAGCTCTTTTTCCCGCTCTTGACTATCGTACACTTTCTACTTTTGATGTAGTGTCTAAAAGCTTGCGTGACTGCTCCAAGTTGTTCAAACACTTCTCAAAGTCAGACGGGATTGATGCTGTGCCCATTTCCCTGGGGTGTTCCGGTTCGTGTTTATTTATCAGTTATGGTAGAATGGTTTCTTTTCATGTACCCCGTATTTTCCCCAAGTTGGTTTACCCCTAGGTTTTTCCCTCCCTCAAAGCTGTCCCTCATGCCATTCCCCGCTCTTTGTTCCAGCTCCTTCCCTGCCTCTCAAGATAATCCAGCTCTTTATTCCTGAACCTTCCCTGTCACTTTTGCCTTGGACCAATCCCTGACTGCACCACCCCTTTGGAATTCCCTATTGCTGGAAGTCCCTCTGGCCCATGTGACCTACCCTTTCCTCTCATCTGTCCTAATTAGTGCCAAGCAACTGATGGAATCCCCTCGCTCCTCCCCTGCAGATTCCTTTTTGCTCAATCCTTTGTATCCGCCCCCCTGAGTTGTACCCCGATAAAATCTCATGAACACAAGTGCGGGTGGATCTATGCTGCTGAATCCTTCCCTTGGGATAAACCTTTGCCTGTGGAACCTCACAACTGAGGAGCCTCCTCCTTCTTTTTGGCTGCTCCGTGCTGCAGTTAGTAGATCCTGAACCACTGAGCAGTGGCTCAGCAGGGTCAGCCGCAGGCAGGACCCACGCCTTGGCCGTTCCCCACTCCTGGCGCAGCGCCGCAGTTTTCCCAAGAGCCAGCCCGGGCTCCGCTGGGCTGCGTCCATGGGGAACCCGTCCCAGTGCCCGACCGTGCTGCAGCGTGCTACCCAGGGCCCTTGCACACACTGCCTTCTGCCCTGGGGCCGCCCCCAGCCCAGCCAAAGTGGCCCAGGCTGGAAGGAATGCCTGGCCCCAGGTGTCTAAGACAGCCCGCACAGGATCTTTGGGAAGGGCTCAGACCACCAGCAAACGCTGCCCGGCTCTGCGGGCACAGTCCTATCCCCATATCTTTCCCTGAGAGCATTTGAATTACTAAATGAGAATCATTTGAAGGGAGGACATTTACATTTTCCATTTCAGAGAAGGCTTCTGCCTTCCTTAGCAGGCACCTCTCTCTTCAAACCAAGACAATTGTTTATCATCTTGCAGATGCGCAGTTGCTGGGGAGCCCCGTTTTACACCAGGGACCCGGAGAACCATTCCCAGCAATTGGGAAAATCCTAGGTGGTCCATCCACCCACAGATGAGGTCTCCAAATGTGCCTGAAATTGTGTCCAGCTCTTAGAGGCCTAAAAGAGCAAGTCCAAGTGACTTGATGATATTTTTAGCCCAGAAAGCCCTGCAGCTGATGGCACACTTCACAATCAGCAGGGGACACAGCTAGGCCAAGGCCTGCTGGGAGCCTTTCTCCTCAAATACCCTTCAAACAAACCTCCATGCAAGTCACTTGGAAAGTTTCTTCAAATGATCCATTTCTGGCACATGACTACACAGGGTTAAGTGAAAGATTCTAAAGCAGCTGCTGTGGAGTCAAAGAGCCAGCACTAAGAGTCCTTGTCATCTCTTTGTAGCTAAATGCCACTTTGGGGGATTTGAGGGAGTTTGGAACGAGCTAGAGAGCAGACCTCCGAGTTTTTTAGATGATGCCATTGCTTTTTCTTCTCTTCTACATAGACAGGAAAGGTGAGTTTGGCTCACATCTGCACTGCATGGCTCACAAGGCCCGCAAGACTTGTAGTTACAAGAGCTTTGAAGGATTTCTTGGCCAAGAAGACACTGCCAACAATAATCTTTATGTTTTGCCACCAATCCTTCAATATTTCGTCTTAGGGACTCATGCTACAGTGTAAGCTTCCTTAGCCAATTATGACACACAAACTCAAAGAACTGCATCCTAAGCTTCTTGTTTACCATTGTTACTACTTTGATTTTTTCTAGATCTTCAGCACTAAAACTCTAAACTTTCCTCCACTTCAACGTTCCTCCCCGTGTCTCTGCTATAATAAACTAGAAATCCACATTCTCGCTTCTAGCACCTAGCTTTGGAAGCCCTTTCCAAGGTCTCCCTTCAAATCCTGTGTTTAATTCAAAGCTTTGCTGACAAGACCAAAGGTCTGAGATTTCCCTGCATTTGGATTTCCAACAACACTGATGCTGTTAGTTCCAGAGTGCCCGGGATCCCTCTTGCAAGTCAGCTCTGGTAGGAACAACATGGCTGGCAGGGGGCTGCTTGTGGCCTCTGACAGCCCATTGCTTAGGGCTTGCCAGCGCCCCAGCCCCTCAGGGGCTGCCCCAGCCCCGCCAAGCTGCCCGGCAGCAGCGCCGCAGCACCACAGCAGCTCCAGAGCAGCCCTATCCAGAGGCGCCTGGGAGCCCTCAGCAAGGCAGCCAGCAGCACACGGGCAGGAGGACACGGATGCGCTTTCTGCCCGGCACAGGGCTTGTGGCCATCTCCAGGCACTGCTCTCACAGGGATCCCCGCAGCCCCGGCCCCTGCCCACCCGCTCTGTCACCAGCACAAAGGCTTCAGCAGAACCACCACAGGCCAAGGGGCTTCTGGCCATTTTCCCTGCAACACTGCACGCCTGGGCAGCTTGCTGAGCCATGGCACCCTTCTCCCCCTCTTCCCCAATGCCCTGCAGACCCTGGGCAGCAAAAGAAAGCTCCTGGGAGTCTGTGTATTATAACATACTCTATATTTATACACTAAAGAAAAAACAAATAGAAGAAAAGAAACAGAACAATCTTTCAGAAATGGAAAATTCCCGCTGGCTCAGGTGGCCTCAGCAGACAGAGCCTCTGGGATCAGCTCTCTGCAGAGCTCCAGCAGCGCAACCAGCCGAGCCCCGACAGACGAGGCCGTGTCCTCCATGCCCTGCAGAGCTGATCTTGCAGCCTCGGGAAGACGGAATATCGCTCACTCTGCAGTGCCTGGAGGACATACAATGTTTCAAGTGCCAGATCTGACACGGCACTGCTGATGTCCTCTGTCAGGTGTTCCAGGGCTGAAAGAGAAGGGAACAGAGCCATGGTCAGATCACGGATCTGCGGGGAGCCGAGGAGAGCCCCCTGCCAGGGCCATCGCAGCCGGCTCTAGCCATGGCCAGGAGGGAGCAGGGACCAACGGGACCAGCCCAAAGCTGCTGGCCAGGAATCGCCCAGGTGGCCCTGAAATCTCTGTGTGCTCTCCCCACGCCGCCCCTCGTCCGCACAGGGAGCAGAGCCCTCTGCAGCCGGGCCAGGGCTTGCAGCTCCCCCGGCAGCCCCCGCTGCCAGCCCGCTGCCCTCACTCACCGTGGCAGATGAGCCAGAGCTCTTCCTTCTTCCCCCTCAGGTGCCGCACGGCCATGCCTGTGAACACAGAGCCTGTCACGGCCCCAGCGGCACAGCTCCCTGCCAGCGGCGCTGCCGGCGCTGTGGCCACACAGGCTGCTGGCCAGGCAGAGCTCAGCCCGGGCCCTTGCCGCACGCTGCCGCCCCAGGGCACGGCTGCCAGAGGGCGGCGGCAGCAATGCCCGGGCCAGGCGGGGCTTCACGGCGCCGGGTCGGGCTGGCGCTGCCGGGGCAACAGGCGGGGCCGGGGCCGAGCTGCGCCGGCCGGGCCGGGGAGGGAGCCCGGGCTCGGGACTCACCCGCGAACCTGACGGCCGCGGCTCACAGGGGCTCCTGTGGGCTCTGCAGGTAGGGCAGGACCCGGCGCAGGTGCTCGGCCGCTCGGCTCCTGTCCTCTGCCAGCTGCAGAGAGCGGCAGGAGGGAAGGGTTGGCGCGGGCTCAGCCCCTGGGCCAGGCGCTGCCTGCGCCCCGCCCTGGCCTCCCCTGCCCGCACAGCCCTGAGGCGCGGCCAGCAGCCGCTGGCGCCGGGCTCCCGAGGGGAGAGGCAGAGGGCCGGCTGCTGCCGGGGAGCCGCGGTGCCGGCCCGCAGCCCCGCAGCCCCTCCGGGCCGGGGCGCCATCGGCCCCCGGTTCGGGCCCAAGGGAGCCTGGAGCAGAGCCTTCACGGCTTCTGGGTGCAGCACCGGGCAGGGGCACAGCTGCCAGCCCCACACACTGAGCACCGCGCTCAGGGGGCTTCTCCGGGCTGAGGCTGGGCCTTGCAGGCCCTCCTTACCAGGCACTCGCTGAACTTCCACAGATTCTGCCTCTTCACCAGTCTCTCAAGATTCCTCCTCTTCAGGAACTCGGCCACACAAAGCAGAGTTTCCTGAGAAGCCTGGAGAAGAGCAGAAACGCAGAGATGGAGAGATGGCCCCACAGCCCAGGGTGCAAGGCCCGCGTCCCCTGTGCCAAGGCCTGGAGGAGGCTGCAGCCCGGCAGGTACCAGGGCAGGAGGCAGACGAGCCCCCTGCCAGGGGGACAGCAGCAGCCCACGAGCCCTCACCTGTGCCACAAGCCGCTTCTCATTGTGGCAGTGAAAGAAGAGGGGCAGCAGGCTCTGGTGCAGGGGTGTCTTCAGGGCCTTTTTTTCCTTTTCCCCTTCTGGAAGAGTCACCAGTGTTCGGAAGAGCAGTATGGAGAGCAGCTGCACCTGCCAATTGTTCTGTATGGAAGGAAGAAAAAAAGACCTCAGCATTGCAGCTGCATGGGGCTCAGCTTGGCGCAGGCCTGCAAATCCACAGGGCACAAAGTGTCCGGGCGGCACCCAGTGGCCGTGGCTGGGAGCAGTGAGCCTTACGTGGTCAAAGAGTGGCAGGAGCGCCTCAAGCAGCTGCAGTGTGATGGGGCCGGGCATCAGCATGTCTTTGTCCAAGATGATAAAGCTGAGTAGCATGACTGTCATGAAAACGATCTCTCCATCTGCATCCCACAGGAAGTCCACAAGACTTTCAGTCAGGCTCCACATTTTTTTGGTCTGTGCGGAACACAAGTTTGAGAAACGCCATCCTGCTGCCGCAGGGCCCAGAGGCCAAAGGCCTGTCCTGGAGCCCTGGGGCAGCTGAACTGGGAGGCAGGAGGGGTGGGAGCAGCTGCCCCAGCACCCAAAGCCCAGCCAAGCCCAAGCGACCACATTCCCCAGCTCAGACTCAGCCACTGCCCCCTTCTCACCATTGAGGGCTCCTCAATGAGCTCAAGAAGGGCCCTGAGCGCCAGGCGACGCCTCTCCCTGCACTCGCTCTGCAGCTGCCTTGACAAAATTTGCAGGACTCTGTTAGCACCACGTTCACTCAAGTCCAGGAACTCGAGGACCTGAAAGGTACAGGGCAGTGACAGGGACCCGGCCGGCAGGAGCCCGGAGACGCACGGGGCCGGGCCCAGGCAGCAGCACAGGGCACGGGCACCGTGCCAGGCAGCTGCGGCTCCGAGAGGGCAGAGAGCTGGGAGGCAGCTCAGCCAGGCAGCGCTGGCCGTCAGGCTCACCTCTGCAAGGAACGCCATGGCGGGCAGCTCCCAGCGTGGCTCCTGTGTGCTGAGCAGCTGGAGCAGGTAGCAAGCGATCCGGGAACACAAGGGGATGGAGACACAGCACATCTCCCTGGCAGGAGGAAAAGGAACCAAGACTGTGGGCCAGGGGGACAAACCTTTGCCAGGACTGACACACAGAGGTCTGGTCTTTCCCCAGCATCCTGCAAGGGGCCCTGGGCTATTTGGGAGGCAGCTCCTGGTGGGCGCCCTCCTCTCCCAGCCTTTCCCAGTCTGCTTGGCCATCCCTCGGTGACAAGGCCTTCTGGGCCACGACCTCGGGGACTGTGTGGAGCTCCCTGGGCACAGAGCACAAATGTCAGAGGCAGCAGTGGGGAGAAGGGGGTCTCACCTGGCCAGCAGAGCCACGGCATAGTGGTGGGTGTCAGCGCACAGCAGCGTGTCCCAGCCACAATTGCCTTCCATTGCCACCACCACATCCTCGTGCTGCATTCGGCAGAGCAGGGACTTCAGGGTGCGCACTGCAAACCTGCGTGCACAGCAAAGCCCTGGTCACGCTGGGAACACTGGCTCCTGCCCGGGGACGTAGCAGGGAAAGGAGGATTGGGATGGAGCACCTGTTGGGGCTGGTGGCAAGGCCGTATTCCTCCTGGCATCCCTTCCAGAATGCATCGACCTCCTCTGGCGTATCCAGAGTGCTGGAAAACACTTGGGAGAGCAGATGTAGAAAGAGGCGGGGCAAATACACCGTCACCATATGTGGGACGCAGGGCATCTGGAGGATCTTCCACATAACCACGGTTGCCTGCAAAAGACAAAGCCCCCCGAGACAGGGCTCAGTGCCGAGGTGTCGGTGTGGCAGGGCCCGAGCAGGGCAGGGAGAGGCTCAGACAGACGCAGGGGGAGCACGGGGCCTGGTGGGCCTGAAGCTGCCCCTGGGCCGGGTTTCCACCCGGTGCCTAAGGCAGGGAGATGCAGTGGGGGAAGGAGGACGGAGAGCTGCTGGAGAGGCAGCCTTGGGGCCAGCAAAGGCCAGTTACAGAAACTCACAGCCAGGACAAAGACACCCGTTTTGTCCCCATCCGAGGTGCACATGCTGTGCTCTGGCCAGCTGCCCAGCACATCCAGGAGTATCAGCAGCGCTGGCTCTGCAGTCCTGGGCGAGCACATGATGCTCTTCCACATGGTCAAAGCAGCTCTGTGGGGTTAGAGCTCTGTCTCATACACAGCACCGTGGCCTGGGCAGCAGTGGGGACCTGAGCTGGCTGCCAGCTCTGCCTGTGCCCATTGCCACTCGCCAGCAGCACCCAGGCAGCCCAGGCCACTGGGGACAGGCCCCTGAGGGGCAGCGAGGGAGCACGGCAGCAGGCTCGGGGGCTGACGTGCCGGGGCTGGCCAAGGGAGCAGCCAGAAGGCCCTGGAACTCTCTGTTGGTCACACACCTGGGCCAGGCTTTACAGGCTGATGGGCTGGCAAGCCCTGAGCCCTCTGGGCATTTTGGCCCCATACCTGTCACAGGACGGGGCCACACGCAGGAGCGTCATGACTACGTCAGCAGGCTGTGCTTCGGTGAGATCCAGCAGGGTCCTGTTCAGCCTGTGCTCAGCAAACTGATTGGCCAGGAGCCACTGGTGGATGTACCTGACCAGGGCAGGAACCTGGAGAAGGCACGGGGAGACTTGGAAAGCTGCCAGAGGGAGCAATGTCACCAGCTTCCCCACAGAAGTGCCTCGCTTCCCACCACACTGCCATGGCCTCAAAGAGTTCCAGTGACCAGCAGGCGTGGCTTGGGAGACCAAGCAATTCCTTGGGAGGATGAAACCCTGGCCACAGGCTGCTTACTTGCTTTGGACTGGAGAAGCCCTCCTCTACGAGCATATCCAGCAGGGCAGCACTGGTCTTGGTTTTGAAGATGTGCGAATATGCTCTGAGCCCAGTACCCATGGTGCTGGCCTCTTCCGCCCGAATTTTCTTGATGAATTTGCAAACCAGCTGTAGGAGAAGGGCAAGAAGCCAGGGATGTTGCAGGGAATGCTCCAAGCGCGGTGCCAGCAGGCCCAGCCCAGGTGGGGATGGCTGCAGGTACCTGGGCTGTGCTGTGGAAGAGGCCACGGCTGGACTCCTGCTCCTGTGTGCGCTGCAGGGCTGCACCTGGAAAAGAGCGAGCGCAGCCAGAGCTGAGGGGCTGCGGGAGAGGCCGGAGAACACGGCCCAGCCCTGCGCTCCCCAGGCAGGGACAGCCCCGGGGTTCCCCAGGGGATGGAGCATGGCCCCTGCGGGGTGTCTGCCCGGCCCCACTTCCGTCCTGTCCGTGGGTATGGGATAGGAGAAACTGGGATGGGATAAAATGGGATGAGATGGAATGGTGCCAAGTTGGCTGCAGGCACCAACCCTGTGGCCCAGCTCTGCCACTCACCCTCCTGCGGCAGCTCAGACGGCACCACCGCTTTGGTTTCATGTGCACGGGCAGCTCCAGGGCTTTCTTCCTCCTCTTCCCCCCAGGCCACCTTGGGCGCTTTCAGGGGTCTCTGCTCCATGAAAATGACTGGATTTGTGAGGGCACCTGCAGAAGAGAAGCCTTGGGAAGGCCACAGGTCACCAAGTCCTGTGGTCTGGCCTCGAGCTCAGCTGCAGGAATAACGCCTTGGAAAGGCTCCGGGTCAGACAGGACCGAGTGTGCTGTGTGGGGGCTCCTCACGGCACCGCTCTGTCCCGTTCTGCCCTGTTGTGCGTTCCCAGCAGCTGGGCAAGCTTCTATTTCCCACGTGTCACAAAGGGCCCTTGGTCACCGGGTTCCGTTCCATGGCACCGAGACCGTGCTGCAGCGTGCCACCCAGGGCCCTTGCACACACTGCCTTCTGCCCTGGGGCCGCCCCCAGCCCAGCCAAAGTGGCCCAGGCTGGAAGGAATGCCTGCCCCCCCAGGTGTCTAAGACAGCCCGCACAGGATCTTTAGGAAGGGCTCAGACCACCAGCAAACGCTGCCCGGCTCTGCGGGCACAGTCCTATCCCCATATCTTTCCCTGAGAGCATTTGAATTACTAAATGAGAATCATTTGAAGGGAGGACATTTACATTTTCCATTTCAGAGAAGGCTTCTGCCTTCCTTAGCAGGCACCTCTCTCTTCAAACCAAGACAATTGTTTATCATCTTGCAGATGCGCAGTTGCTGGGGAGCCCCGTTTAACACCAGGGACCCGGAGAACCATTCCCAGCAATTGGGAAAATCCTAGATGGTCCATCCACCCACAGATGAAGTCTCCAAATGTGCCCGAAATTGGGTCCAGCTCTTAGAGGCCTAAAAGAGCAAGTCCAAGTGACTTGATGATATTTTTAGCCCAGAAAGCCCTGCAGCTGATGGCACACTTCACAATCAGCAGGGGACACAGCTAGGCCAAAGCCCAGGCCTCTGCTGGGAGCCTTTCTCCTCAAATACCCTTCAAACAAACCTCCATGCAAGTCACTTGGAAAGTTTCTTCAAATGATCCATTTCTGGCACATGACTACACAGGGTTAAGTGAAAGATTCTAAAGCAGCTGCTGTGGAGTCAAAGAGCCAGCACTAAGGGTCCTTGTCATCTCTTTGTAGCTAAATGCCACTTTGGGGGATTTGAGGGAGTTTGGAACGAGCTAGAGAGCAGACCTCCGATTTTTTTACATGATGCCATTGCTTTTTCTTCACTTCTCCACAGACAGGAAGGGTGAGTTTGGCTCACATCTCCACCGCATGGCTCACAGGGCCGCAAGACTTGTAGTTACAAGAGCATTGAAGGTTTTCTTGGCCAAGAAGACACGGCCAACATGGATATTTGTGTTTTGGACCCAATCTCCAATATCTCATCTTGTGGAGTCGTGCTCTCGGGGTCTCTAGCTGGTCAGAGTGACCCCGAGATATGTTAGAAAGTCTCTTTTCCCAGTCCGGTGGTTGAAGAAGGAGTCAGAGCTCCTCATTTCTTCGTCTCCAGGTTGTTCATTTTATCTTATCTATAAAATTCTTTCTCCTGTCTTTCGAGGTCCGCACAGCCAGACAGTCTAAGGCACTCTGCCTCCCGTGGGGCGGTGTTATCTTTTTATACTAAAAACAACTACGTGTACAATATTTGCCATTACTTTCCCATACATATCATCTACGTTAGACAGTGAGCTTCTACTCTAAACCAGCCTAAATGTGCCAACATCACAGCAGCAGATGGTGGCCAAAAAGAAGAAGGAGAAAGGAAGACATACCCAGATTCCTAATCTTCCCCCCTGAAGTCCCATTCTAAAACGCCCCAAAATCTATTTTTCCACTCGGTGATAAATTCACTGTCATTCTGCTTACACCTTTGTGGCTTGTCATTCTTCCTACAAGGTTGGTAATTGTTATTTCCAAGGGCTAAATCAAAGGCACAGTGGTCTCGGGCTCTGTGCCAAAGCCTCTGAGCCCTCTGACAGGGTCTCGAGTCTTGCAGGGCAGCCAGAGGAATTTCCTGGGTTCCCACATCCTGCCACAGTGTAAGCCTCCTTAGCCAATCATGCTATGACACACAAACCTACAGCACTGCATCCTAAACTTCTTGTTTACCATTGTAACTGATTTGATTTTTTCTAGATCTTGAACTCTGAAACTCTAAACTTTCCTCCACTTCAACTTTCCTCCCCGTGTCTCTGCTATAATAAACTAGAAATCCACATTCTCGCTTCTAGCACCTAGCTTTGGAAGCCCTTTCCAAGGTCTCCCTTCAAATCCTGTGTTTAATTCAAAGCTTTGCTGACAAGACCAAAGGTCTGAGATTTCCCTGCGTTTGGATTTCCAGCAACACTGATGCTGTTAGTTCCAGAGTGCCCAGGGTCCCTCTTGCAAGTCAACTCTGGAAGGATCAAGGCGGCTGCTGGGGGGCTGCTCGTGGCCTCTGACAGCCCATTACTCAGGGCTTGCCAGCGCCCCAGCCCGGCCAAGCTGCCCGGCAGCAGCGCCGCAGCCCCACAGCAGCTCCAGAGCAGCCCTATCCAGAGGCACCTGGGAGCCCTCAGCAAGGCAGCCAGCAGCACACGGGCAGGAGGACACGGATGTGCTTTCTGCCTGGCACAGGGCTTGTGGCCATCTCCAGGCACTGCTCTCACAGGGATCCCCGCAGCCCCGGCCCCTGCCCACCCGCTCTGTCACCAGCACAAAGGCTTCAGCAGAACCACCAAAGGCCAAGGGGCTTCTGGCCATTTTCCCTGCAACACTGCACGCCTGGGCATCTGGCTGAGCGCAATCATCCTTTTCCCTCTCCTCCCCTATGCCCTGCGGACCCTGGGCAGCAAAAGAAAGATCCTTGCACTCTGTGTATTATAACATACGTTCTATTTACATTGTAAAGGAAAAGAAAGAAATGAAAAGAGCAATCTTGAAGAAAAAGAAAATTCCTCCTGACTCAGGAGGCCCAAACAAATAAAGCTTCTGGGATCAGCTCTCCACAGAGCTCCGGCCTGGCAGGCAGGCAGCTGAGCCATGACAGACGAGTCCTTGTCTTCCATGCCCTGCGCAGGTGATTTCGGAGCTACTGGAACCTCGAGATGGCAGCCCGCTCTCCTGACTTGAAGATGCACAGTGTTTGAATTGCTAGGCTTCCGACAGCGAGGCTGATGTCTTTTTTTTTGTCTTCAAGGGCTGCGAGAGAGAGGAATAGAGGCACGGTCAGAAGCTGGAGCTGCGGGGAGCCGAGGAGAGCCCCCTGCCAGGGCCATCCCAGCTGGCTCCTGCCATGGCCAGGAGGGAACAGGGAGCAAGGGGATCAGCCCGAAGCTGCTGACCACCAATGGCCCACGTGGCCCTGAAAGCTCCGTGTGCTCTCCCCACGGGAGCAGAGCCCTCCGCAGCCGGGGCAGAGCTTCCAGCTTTTCCCCCTGGCAGCCCCCGCTGCCAGCCCGCTGCCCTCACTCACCGTGGCAGATGAGCCAGAGCTCTTCCTTCTTCCCCCTCAGGTGCCGCGCGGCCATGCCTGTGAACACAGAGCCTGTCACGGACCCAGCGGCACAGCTCCCTGCCAGCGGCGCTGCCGGCGCTGTGGCCACACGGGCTGCTGGCCGGGCAGAGCTCAGCCCGGCCCTTGCCGCACGCTGCCGCCCCAGGGCACGGCTGCCAGAGGGCGGCAGCAGCAATGCCCGGGCCAGGCGGGGCTCCACGGCGCCGGGCCCCGCTGGCACTGCTGGGGCAGCAGACGGGGCTGGGGCCCAGTTGCGGCGGGCCGCGAAGGGAAAGGGCAGCCTGGGCTCATGGCTCACCCATGAGCCTGATGGCTGTTTTGCGGAGAAAAGAAGAGAACCCCACATTTTTGTAGAAGTTGTAAAGCTGGTATTGTTATTACAGCGCTGGACGCATGTGGAGATTGTTCTCCTAAGAAAAGGCATGCGTACCTCTGAGAACTTCAGGTCTCTTTTTATCTCTCTCTTAAATACATACGCATACAGTTTCACAATAGGGTCATACATGATCATTTTTATGGGTTTCGCGTGACATTTACTGCTAGTTCCTTTTTATCAGAAAAAAATCCGAGGTCAGGTTGACTTGCCCTTACAGCAGTTCCTGTCTCTCTCTATCATCTTCTGTCTCCCCCCTTTATCTCTGTCCTTCACTGCAGTAACTTCACTGAGCTTAGGCCTTGCAATCTGGCTGAATAACTATGGTTTCTAACCACAGACTCAACTCAAAAATGTACATTTCACCTAAATTAAAATGGATTTCTGTCCTGGAAAATTTTTGCTTTGCCTCAGCGTCCTGATGGGATTAGAGTACACTGTGCACCAGTGTTGACAAAAGCCTTGTATATCTATGGCTCTGGTGCGTCAGGGATCCACACAGCCCAAGAGACACAATTTTCCCTGGCCTCCACCTGTCTAGAGGCAGGGCCTCTCTAGTCCTGGCTACCGTTCCCTCCCTGGGTGTATGTTCTGGATTTTCCTTCAAGGAGATCTGACATATCATCCTCCCTTCTGCTATACCTGGCAGCTCGGTCACAGGGAGCTGGGGTTTCATTCATTTGGGTGGAAATCTCTCTTCTAGTAGGTTCCTCTTTTAGCTCTCATACCCATGCTGCTAGGACAGAGATGAGTTTTCCATTCCACCCTCTCATGTCTTGCCCATGTTCATACAGGAAGAACCACAGGTCCACTCGTGGGGTGTACTCTCTCTCCCTAGCTGGGGGGTGTTGAGCTCTGACACTGGGGCCTCTGGTTTGCACTGGTGCCACATGGGAACTGTCCTTGCTCATCTCCTTCCTCATCTTTTCTCTGAATTTTTCCTGTTCATCCTTGAGACAACCACAGCAGAGACATGAGTGTGCATCAGGCCATGGACGATGGTCTCATCATTCCTGAGTTTGCTTGCTACAGAACTCACTGTCTCTTGGTCATCCACGAAATGCTTTGTTCCCATGAAGCTGGAGTATTCAGATGGCCCCTGTTGTGAACGGCTCCACCACATTTGCACTGTGCACCTGACCTTGTCAGGCTCAATGTGTTGTCCATTCCCTGCAAAACGTTATCTCCAATACGACCATTTGTTTTAGTGTTGGAGGTCAGAATTTTTCCTTTATTTTTCTTGGGCAGCACCCACCCCTCTGCCTCCTCCAGCCCCGGCCCCAGTGGCTGCTGGCTGCCTCACAGGGCTGTGTGGGCAGGGGAGGCCAGTGCTGGCCACAGGGACAGCCCGGTCAAGGGGCTGAGTCTGCACCAGCTGCACCCTCCTGGCACTCTCCAGATGGCAGAGGACAGGAGCAGAGCAGCCGAGCACCTGCGCCGGGCCCTGCAGTGCTAGGACAGCCCACAGGAGGCCCTGCAAGAGGCGGCCATCAGGTTCATGGGTGAGCCACGAGCCCGGGCTCTCTGCCTGCCCCACCCTCCTTAGCACCACCCAGCCCCACCCTTCCCCACCTTGCCCAACCTCTGTCTGCCCAGCCCTGCCCAACCCCACAGTGCTCTGCCCCGCACTGCTCCACACAATCCAGCCCCTCCCTACCCCACCCTGCTCACCCCTGCGCCATCCTGCCCCACCCTACTCTGCCCCACCCTACCACACCTTGCACCAGCCTGCCACACCGTGCCCCTCCCCTCCCCACCCTGCTGCAGCCCGGCTGTACCTCACCATGCTCCACCCTATACTGCGCCATCCAACCCGGCCCTGCCCTGCCCCACCCTGCCCCACCCTGCCACAGCTCGGCCCTATCATTGCCTGGGGGTCTTTGCACAAATCACCAACGGGATGGGACTGCTGGGGAACGCGTCTTGAGCTGTTCATTTTCCAGCATCAGTCTCATTACATGGTTATGACAATGGGAAAATGCCAGCAGCTCACATCTGTCGCAGACGTCTTTTGTGAAAAATCCTTTCTTAGGATTTTTCTCCTTTCTGAGAAGCTGCAGTTTCAGCAACAAGATGTAAACAATGATTATCTGCTGATGTAGAATGCAACAGGTCCACCTGTGATTAGCCCCTCTTAGATGTTTATAATTAATGGCCAATCAAGATGGAGCTGTCTCGGACAGGGTCTGAGAGAGCTGCCTGTGTTATCATTCTTTTCTATTCTATTCTTAGCAGAGCTAGCTTCTGAGGAAACCTTTTCCTTTCTTTTCTTTTAGTATAGGTTTAATGTAAAATATATATATAAAATAAAATAATAAATCAAGCCTTCTGAACATGAAGTCAATATTCTCGTCTCTCCTTTCACCTGAAAACCCCTGTGACCACAGTCACACACATCCCCAGAAGCAGACAAAGAACTTCATGTTAGAATTTACTTTAAAAGTTTTTGACTAATCACACAAAGCAGAAGCATATTGACAAGAGTTCTATCCAAGCACTGTAAGCACATGTACCTTCAGTCAAACAATGCTCGCTTATTTTGAATATAATACCTGCTTGTAAGCATTAACATACAATCCACAGGGCTCCATTATTAAGCTTAAAACTTCCTAATATCTTGGTAGATAAACTTTTCTGTAGCTTAGGGAGGTATTCTAGCCAAGCATTAATACTCAGACCATTGTCCTATTTGTCCGTAGTTTTCTACTTCTTATAAAAACTTTCTGCTGACGAATCTTATGGCTACTGCCTAACTCTAATTGCACTTCTGCTGTCTCTGAGGCCTGCCTTTTGTAGCATTCCTAAAACGCTCTGATTTTCAGGATTCCCACAGGCCCCGGCCCCGCCTGCTGTCCCCGCAGCGCCAGCCGGGCCCGGCGCCGTGGAGCCCCGCCTGGCCCGGGCATTGCTGCTGCCGCCCTCTGGCAGCCATGCCCTGGGGCGGCAGCGTGCGGCAAGGGCCGGGCTGAGCCCTGCCTGGCCAGCAGCCCGTGTGGCCACAGCGCCGGCAGCGCCGCTGGCAGGGAGCTGTGCCGCTGGGGCCAAGATGAACTCTTTTTTCTCAGAGATGGCCGGGTTACCCATGATGAATGAGCAGCAGGAAGAGTTCCAGGATCTCAGTCAGGGTGAGTGAGGGCAGCGGCCTGGCCAGGCGAGCTGCAAAGCCTGAGCAGGGAGCTTCAATCCCTGTCCCACGTGCAGTGGGAAAAACTCCACTGCAGAGGAGGATGTGTCAGGCCTGATTCCGGGCTGGAGGGATGAAAAGGACAAAATGCCCATCCTTTTAATGGAGGGGATGCCCTGAATGTGGGAGGCCTGCCTGCCCTTCCCACTGGAGCACCATGCTGAGATACCCTGAGAGCAGCCCAGTGCTCCTCGCTCCTCTCTGCTGACCTGCGAGTGTTTCTCTGCTTTCAGGATGGCCCTGGCTGTGTCAGGGCTGCTATGTGGACATGAGACAGCCGGTCCTGTCCCGCTGGGTCCCAGCAGTTCCTTGCAGCAGCCCTGCACCCACGCCAGGATGCTTGCCAAGAGAGGCCCTAGAAGCTGAGGCAGCTGATTTGAAGCTTTTGCAGATCCACACAGGGGATGGCCGCACACAGGGGATGGCCAACAGCTGTCCTGAGGGGTCTCCCTAATTCAAAGAAATCGGCAGACAAATGCATTGTCCGCCAAAAGCCCTTTTATTGAGCTGGCAGGAGGGCAGGGTCTGCACCCCACTAAAATGCTTCTCTGCCACATGTACATTTCAGTGGAATGATGTCAGAAATGGATCTCCAAAATCCCATCCATCTTGACTCTGCTGAGGTGATTCGATAGGCAGGGCGTTAGAAATACATTCTGTCAGGTTCCTGTACTTGAAGCTGATGTCCAGGCGCTGGCCAGGAGCGGCCTCCATGCCCTAAAGCAGCACTTCTTCCTCATGGCTTCCCTGCACAGGGCTCATTTTACACTTGCCCTTAGTTCTTCTGGTGGAATGTGTCTAAAGCTTTTTGTCAAGTCCCTCTCCTGTCAAGTTAGGCCAGCCAGGTTTTTCTTATGCTAACTGGTGCTAAGTGCTTGTGTAGGTCTGTGCCAAGTACTTGTTTACTTATGTGAATTGCTTGTGCTTATGTCAAACAAAGGCCTTGTTTCATTCAGCTCTTCTCTTTATCCTGATGCAAATTCTTTTGCAAGATCCTCTGGACAGTTCACAGTACATATGTACTGTTCTGCTGCTGTTTTAATTTTCTACCAAATTCATAGATTTATGATGCTTCAGAGGAGGGTTAATTTTTTTAAAATTAGAACTGGTTTGCTGAGGAAGCTAAAAATCTGAGGAGCTGTTGGTGGTTCCAGATTTGTCCATCACAAGACGACATCTGACTCATGATGTTCTCTTTCTTTCTCTCTTTTGGTGATGATTTCGATAACAACTTTGATACCGGATTTGAGTGTCCATCAGGCTCTGTGAGATGCATTTTTGACTTCTGCCACTAGCCATTCTATATTAGGCTGGTAGGGCATTTGCTTTAGAATGTGAGCGTCCCGTGCAGTTTGGAATCTGGGCACTTGGTGATACCCATCATGTGCATTCTGCAGAATCTCAAGAGAAGTTCTTGTGTGGTGCAGCTGAAGTCGCATCCACTTTTGGTTGTTGTGAAATTACAAATAGAGAAGTTAGTACCATTAGGAGTTTCCTTAAAAGACTCTATTGTAATAGTTGTGCAAGCAGATCTCACACAGGCACAGCCCCTTCCCACATAACACACCTGTGATTGTGCACGGGGAACTGGGCTCATTTCAAAAATACAACTGCTGCCCTCAGCATGCAGACACCGATCCTCTCTTTCAAGCACCGCATTTTTGCACACAAAATTCAGTGCGTCCCTTGGCACACATGCTTTGATACTAAGAGTTTGTCAGCTTCTAGTTTTCTTGTTGAAAATGGCCCAGACATTATGCTGAATGGGGCTTACAGTTATGTGAGTTCTTATAACTCCAAGGGCCAAAATTGGAATGACACGGTATTGTTTTGCATTCTTAATGGTTAATACAAAAGACTGCAGGGTTTTGTTCATTCTATGTGAAATGGACCAATTGCAACCAAGTGTGGAAGTCTTTTTCAAATTGCTTTGTGGTTTCATTTTTAGCCATGATTTAGTTAATTCTTGTGGCAATTTCCCCAGCTCTCCTTTTTTGAAGTTTTCCTGAGATTACAGACCATAGCCACACACAGTTGAGCTTGTAAACATTGAAATGCTTAAGAAATGTTACTCTGTAGTTTTCCCATAAAGCCAACAACTGCTTGAAAATTCTGCAGTGTATTGTTGGCCAGGGTGGTTAATAGGTTAGCTGCCAGGCTTTGGGTATGGGCAAGAGACAGCAGGGTTGATCTGAGAGGAGTTTGTATCTGTCCAATATAAGAACTCACAGTGCTTACTGTCTTGAATAAGACTTCTTGATCAATAGAATTTAATACTCCCAGTTCAGACCCAAACCATCCCCTTAAGTCTTTTTCATACCTATGATTTGGTGTCTGGGAATGTATCCACAGCTCCCATTCTTTTAGGCTTTGCTGTATGAGTGGGCAGAATTGCTGTTTAATTATGGAAATATTAGCTTGTACTCTTCACCTCCAGCTTTTTCAGAGAGTACTGTGGATTTAGAGGCAACAATTCTTCATTTGTTTGTCTTACCCCAGAGTGAAAGACTCTATTATTTCACATATGGGTCCTATTCTACGGAGTTGTTTGCTGATGTAAAGTTGTTTGTTTTGATTTTAATTTTAAATGTCTGTGGTGTGACCCATTCCGTTTCACTCCTTGTTGCGTACCCAAGGCATGGTAAGTGGTTTCTTCAGATACATTGCCTGCCTTTAGGGAGGCATTTCGGAAACCTCCAGAAACCTTACACTGGCCCCTGGTAGTATTACAAAGGATACTTTACCAAGTTCCCAGTACAAATAGTTGAGTTTCCTGAGTACCTCAGCCCATTAGAGGATGCAGTTGAGCTATTGGATTCAATGCATACTTAGGTTGCCATCACATGGTCATGGAATTGGGCATGATATACCCTAACAGGCTGATTGTGCTCCTGGCTACCCCTCCAGCTTGATTGCTTACTATTTCTGATGGCCTGGAATATCCCAAGAATGAAATTCAATTCTCAAAAGCAGATCCTGTATGAGACCTGTTCCATGTAGTAAGGGTACAAGCAGGACAATTTATAACTCTAGTCCCACAATAGCTGCCGGTTGGAAACAATATTTGTTGGGTCAGATTGCTGGCGGGCTCCATTCCTGTATCTCTGTGTGATGATGGTCCTCCCACCCCACCTGTGCACCACAGAAGAAGGGAACTATCTTGGCTAGGTTATACTCTCCCATTTTAATTTGCATAGGGCAAAATTCCTGATAGGATTCACATGAAAATGAATCCACACACTGCTTGTTAGAAAGGTCGCAGATGCGCATGATGACTCGGGCAATCTTCTCTGAAAGAGGTTGGTCAGTTTCCAATTTACAAGCCATCAAGATCTTGCTTTCATGTGGGACAAGAAAGGCAAGCATGGAGTCAGGGTTTCCTCAATCTTTAACTGCTCAGTCATTAATCCTTAAAATGGCATAAAGTATTTTTACCTTTTTAATCCCTTTTAGCCAGTTAGGTCCTGAATATTTTTGAGTGTTCCATCTACCAGGATCTTGCAGGCCAAGGAGATCATTATGGTAGTGACAGTCATCTGCTGTGGCTTGGATTCTGATTAGAAGTATCGGGAAGACAATGATCATGTGAAATGTATCTTGGTTTCTCCTGTTCTTTCTGAGGTCCACTTTTGGACTCCACTTGCCTTTTGCAGAAGTATTTTATTTCTGGAATAATGTATCCAAGAGATTAATGCTTTAAGCTTTAAAGGCTGTGTAAGTGATTAAAAGTACTAAATAGACTCCTTTCCATTTTGGGATAAGAGGCTTTCTACCTGGTCTACCTGGTCCCCAGGCTGGATTGTGGAGAGGAGCATCCTCTTGCTCAAAATGTGTTGGTTTATTTTCTGCAGCTGTAGTGTTAGTTGGACAACATGGTTCTGGAGATACCCCTCTCCACCTTGTACAGTATCCTCCCCTTGCTAGTTTTGCTTCCATGGTCTTCTGTACAGTATTTCAAAGGGATTCAGATTTTCTTTTGCTCTTGGTCTTATCAAATCCATTATAAAGCCAAAGGCTGGGCCTGGGGCCAAGGTATGTTGGGTCTGGTACAGTTTTGACTATCTGTTGTTTGGCTGGATAATTCATCTTTTCCACCTGGCTACTGGCCTGGGGCCAATACAGTGTGTGTAGGTGCCAGTTGATTTGGAGATTATTGCAAAGTTGCTGTGAAATATTTGCTAGGAAACATGGTCCTCAGTCAGAGGAGATGTCTAAAGGCACTCTGAACCAGGGCATGATATTGTTTAACAAAATGTTGAAAACTTTGGCTTTTTTTGTTTGGGTTGGGAATGCCTCAGGTCATGCTGAGAAGGTATCAGTTAAAGGCAGAAGGTATTTATACCCCCCTTTTCTTGGCAATTCAGAAAAGTCAGCTTGCCAGTGCTGTCCAGGATATTGTCCCTTGTCTACTGGGCCAAGCTCAAGTCTAGTCCTGGTTTGTGGATTGGCTCTAAGACGTTATTTCACACCCTTGGGTTACCTGCTTTACACTAAAGTATGGGTTGCATCTTACTGTTGTCCTTATCCAATAATTATGTAAGACATCTCCTTCCTAGTGTATACAATTATGTTCATCTTTAATTAGTTTTCATGATGTTCTTTCTGGCATAACTCTCCCTCCCTGAGGAGTTGAAAAAAACACAGTGTTTTCATTCTGCTTGCAAATTCTTTGTTAATTCTAGATCTTTCTGATTATACAGCATACATCATTGTCATATTGTTCCTTACCTTTGGGAATTAGTGCCTGAATCTCAGCATGGCTTTGTTCTGCTACTCTTTTTGCAACCTGTTCCCTCTTTTGGGGTCGGTTTCTCCTTTCTGTTGTCCCTTTCAGTGCAGAATTGCAACCTCTTGAGGTAGTAGTACTGCCTGCAGCAATTTTAAGATTTCTTCTGAATGCTTCAACTGCTTTCCTTGAGCTGCCAATAGTCCTTTACCTTTCTAAACTGCTTCATGGGCATCTATTATGCTGAAGGCATTCTTGGAATCTGTTCATGTATTAGTCCTTTTTCCTCAGGCTGGTCAGAGGGTACGGGTTAAAGTGATTATCTCTGTCTTCTGAGCTGACTTGTGTAGGGCTTCTATCCCCTATTGCTCCGTGCTAATTGTATATCCTGATTTTCACTGATCTGCTCTTACAAAGCCACTCCCATCTGTGTACTGAGATTCTGCTCTTGGAATTGGGGTTTCTTTAAGATCTGGGCAGCTGGAATAAAGTGGGCTGAATGGTTTTGATCCAGTCATGCTACAAAGGCTCCTTGTCTGTCTAGTGAGTAGCTGGGAATGGTGCTGGGTTAACTAGAGAAGAGATTTGTTTTGTAACGCTGCATTGTTCCACCAAAATTGCCTGATATTTAAGGAATCTGGAGAGGGAAAGCCAATGCCCATCCTGTTGGTCAAGAATTGCTGCTACTGGATGTGAGATAAACACAATTATTTGTTGACCTAGAGTGAATTTCCAGGCTCCTTGGATGTCTGAAATAAGAGCAGCAACTGCTTACAGTCAGGCTGTCCCCTACTTACTTCATCCAGTTGTTTTGAAAATGATGCTATTGCTCTCTTCTATGGTCCAGCTGTTTGAGCTAGTGCACCTAATGCCATCCCTTGCCTCTCATAAGAGAAAAGCTGAAAGGGTTCCAAGACATCTGGCAAGCCCAGAGCAGGTGCTCTTCTCAAGTCCTCCTTTAGCTTTTGAAGGCTTTCTTACTTTTGGGTGTCCATTTCAGGTCTCTGGGATTGTCTTCTAACAGCTGCTACAGTGGCTTAACCAGCAGCCCAAAGTCACTACCATGGTTAATACAGCATCCAGTCATTCCCAGAAAGGTTCTCAGTTCTTTGGCATTAGTAGGGAGTGGGGTTCGGTTATGGTCCCTTTGCCATCCTGTCTTAGTCCCTGCTGCGCTTGGGATATTTTGTATCCTTGGTAAATGACTTCCTGTTTGATTATTTGAGCTTGATTTCTGGATACCTTGTATCCACTTAATCCCAGGTCATTTCAGAGGCTTACTGTCCATTCCAGTCTTTTTAAGTTTCAGTGGCTAAAAGTAGATCATCTACCTATTATAACACAATTCCATTTGTGGACGGGCTTACCCAACTTTCAAGGTCCTCAGCAAACTGTCTTCCAAACGTGGTTGGACTATTGTTGAATCCTTGTGGTCCTCCAGTCCAGGTAATTTGACTTGTCCTTCCAGTCTCTGCGTTTCCCCATTCAAAGGCAAAGTGGTTTTGGCTGCCAGGGTCCAAGGGTATACAGAAGAAAGCATCCTTGAGATCTGAAATGGTAAACCATCCATATTCACCTTTTAGTTTGATTAGCAAAGCATATGGATTTGCAACCACTGGGTGGAGATCTCCAGCTATTTTGTTAATATAGCCTGTAGGTATTGAACCAGACTGTAGTTCAAACCATCAGGCTTTTGTATGGGTAAAATGGGTGTATTCTATTCAGATTCACATTCCAGTAACAACCCAAATTTTAGAAAATTTTCTATGATAGGCTTAACACTTTTTATTTTTTCCACCTTAAGTGGATATTGTTTAATTCTTATTGGTCATGTTCCAGGTTTAAGTTTAATGATTACAGGTTGTGCTGCTTTGGCCTTACCAGGGGTCCCATCCACCCAGACTTTAAGACAAACCTGACTAAGAACTTCTTCTATGTCTCTTCTGATTCGGAAAATCTGTAAGGAGAGCTAGACTTAGAACATGATATTTGTTTGTCATTGACTTTGATCTGTACTCCTCCAGGGGTAAACTACATTTCAGCCTGTTGGAACATGTTACAACATTCTCATGTCTCCAACAAATCCTTCCAATGAGGGTTTTGGGAGGCGTAGGCATATCTAGGATCTGATGTATTCCTACTGTGTTTCCCAGTTCATAAGATCGTGGTTTTAAAAAGATACCTTCTGCTGTTGACTTGTGGTTCCAATAACATTCACAACTTTACCAGGATCAATTTCCTCCAATTTTATATCTAACACAGAATGTGTTGCACCTGCATTCACCAGACATTTCATTTTCCTCATCTTTTCCCCCAGTTCTCTTTGGACCAGAGTGTTTTCTGGGGGGATGCCCTCCAGCCAACCCTTGCATTGATTCAGTTCTTCAACCACCTTGGCTTTGAGTTGCAGGCAGTCTCTCTTCCAATGCCTTTCTTTCTTACAATAGGCACATGGAGTGGTCCAGAGTTTAGGGATAGGTTTCTGCCCACCCCAGCCATTTCTTTGTCCTGAGTGTAAGGAGTAAAAAGTCGTCCATTTTTAAAAGTTAGAGAGTCAACAAGTTAAACCAATTGCTACTAAGTTCGATCTTTAATTACTTATTGTTAATAGTTTCATGTTGTAATTACCTGTTGTTAATAGTTTTATTCTTTAATTATCTGTTGTTAATAGTTTAATTGTTAGAAACCCCTCTCGGGTACCACCCCTGCTGCTTCCTGGAAAATGGCACCCGGGACTGTGAGGAGGGAGTCACGTCAGAGCTTGGATGCGAATGTAGAAACACTTGGCCAAGTCCATCAAAGAAAACCCCTAAAACAACGAGCCACCACAGAATTAAACAATCTAAGTGACGTCTAAGGGTAAGCAACTGAATCCAGGGTCTGCTAAGACCTTTAAACCTCTCACCCTAACCCGGAGATGTCAGCTAGAAAGTAGACCTCAAATGTTAAATCTAAAATGGGAATCTCCTGGTGCTCTGGCAAGGACGGAAGCTCCGGCTCTGCCTGCGCACCAGCGGACAGAGCTGCACACCTCCTCCTCCCTGCCACTCCTGGCAGCAGTGGCGGTGGCGTGCGCACGACCCGTCGAGCCCCCACCCAAGCTGACCTTCATAAAGGCATTAAAAAGGAGAGAAATCTCCTGCCCTTTTCATTTATTTCAGCAAGACCTCCCAGCTGATTCCAATGTCTCCTACTTGCTTCTGGCTTGGATGGCCCTGTTCAGAAGGTCTTGTAGGATTCCCACAGATCTGGGCTGTTGCCATGGCTCGGTTCTTCTCTCTTTCAGTCCTTCAAGCCCGGAGGCAATGTGCCAGCCCATCCTGCTCTGACCTGGAAAATTAAGCCGAGTTTCCCCAAAGAGCTCAAGAATTAGGGACATCTTCTGGATCCAGTGAACCAGTATCCCAAGAACAGCACATGGAGACACTAAAGATGACATCACTGCTCAGCGCTGCTGGAAGTCCTGGCACAGCTGATGCTGGGCACAGTTCTTGTGGCTTCAGCCCTCTCCCTGCCTGTCCTGTAGACAACTCCCTCCCTCCAGCCCTCATACACTGCCCATCACCTTTATTTCTCTCCACTCTCCCTCCCTTTTGATAGCTCTGCCCTCAGCCTGTCCATCACCATTTTCTCCCTCCACTCTCCCTCCCTGTTGACAGCTCCCTCCCTCCAGCCCTCAGACACTGCCCATCCCCTTTTTTCCCCTCCAGCTCATCTCTTTGCTTTGCCTTTCATTAATAAACAGTTTGGCTTCTTCACTTTGCCTGCATCCCTGTGGAGCTGAAGCAAACCCGGGGCCCTGGGACACATAGACCCCTGCTGCTGTTCTCTTCCAGGCCCTGTTTTGTGCCCAGACCCAGAGGAACAAGGGCAGGTCAGGCTGGAAAGGTGCCTGTGCTGAAGGTGCAGTTCCACAGCACCGTGCAGTTCCAGATCTTGCTGAGCAGCTGAGAGTTCCTGGATTTTGGAAGAGACAACCTGAATATGCTGTAAACCCAGCTGTGAGGGATTCCATGGCAAGCATCTATGGAGGGTCACTGAGCTTGGAATGCTGGAAGTTTTCAAGAATATCTTCCTGAAAGCACAGCAGTGCTCCTTCCCTGCACAGGATGAGGAAGAGGGCAGAACCAGAGACCATCCAGGCTTAGCAGGGAGCTCTGGGTGTGCCTAAGGGCAAATGAAGCAGCAGCACAGTGCCCGAGACTCGGATGTGTGACCGTGCCGGTGCCCGGAGTGCTGTCAGGCAGTGCTGGGATCCTGGCTGTGCTTCTGGTCCCCACAAGTGAGGAATGGCAGCCCTAGGCTCAGACCCAGTCAGAAAGGCAAGCAAGGGAGACCAGAGGGAGGGCACCCTTCCAGTTTCTCTTGGGCATGGCCGCAAAACAACCCCTGCTGCTTCTTCCTCTGCCTGTGTTTGGGCTGTGCTGGTGGCAGAGCCAGCCAGGTTGGGCTCTGCATTCCAAAGCCTGTTGGGAGCAGGCATGAAAAGCACTGTGTGCACAGCAGAGAGTCCTGGAAGGTGCTGGCAAGAGCGTCCTGCAGGAACAGGGCTCTGGTCCCTGGCTGGGAACAGCCTGGTTTTGGTGCTGTGAGCACAGACAGGAGTTAAGGCAGGTGAAGAGGCAGTGGGCAGCTTGTGTTTGTGGAGGGCCTGGGGCTGCACATCTGAACCTGCACCTGGAAACTCACTTGGGGGAATAGGAGCTAGAGCTGGAGTGCCTGTCCTGAAAGGACCTGAAGTCATTCAGCCTTAACACCAAAGGCCACGGGCTGTTTGGCCACTTTCCCTTCCACACCGCACGCTTGAGCAACTGGCTCAGAGCAAGCAGCCTTTTTCCCCTCTTCCCCATTGGCCTGAAGACACTCTGCACCAAGAGAAAGCTCCTGGACACCCGACTGTGCAACAACAGCAATTTAATGTTCCTCTAGTGGGTGAAGGGAAAGGAAGTGCTGGCAGAGGAGAGCTGTTCCCCGCAGGCTCAGGTGGCCCCAGCAGACGCAGCCTCCCGGATCCGTTCTCCGCAGCGCCGCGGCAAGACACTCAGCCACGGCCACACAGGAAAGGCCGTGACTTCCAGAGGCGGCGCAGTTGGTCTCGCATCCTCTGCACTCAGGAGGAGGGAACGCTCCGTACAGCTAAAAGGATGTACAGAGCTTGAAGCGCCAGGCATGAGATGGCAGGGCTGCTGTCATCCGTCATGACCTGAAGGGCTGCAGAGAGAGAAACAGAGGCACAGTCAAAGGCTGGATCTGTGGGGAGCTGGGCAGAGCCTCCAGCCTCGTCCATGGCACGCAGCTCCTGGCACAGCCTGGAGGAAGCAGGAGCCAAGAAGGATGAGCTGGCAGCTGCTGGCCAGGAATGTGCCGCAGGCCCCTGCAAAGTGTCTGTGCTGTGGCCACGCTGCCCTTGGGGCACGCAGGGAGCGGAGCCATCGGCGGGCATGCCAGGGAGGGCAGCTGCGAGCGGCAGACCCCGCCGAGAGCCCGCGGGCCTCACTCACCGCTGCAGATGATGCGGAACTCCGGCCGCTGCCCTGTCAGGTAGCGCCCGGCCATCCCTGGGGAACACAGAGCGTGTCCTGCCTTCAGAGCCACAGCTGCCGCACACGGCCGCTGCCAGCCCTGAGGCCACACGCCCTGTTGGCCCGGCAAGGCTCAGCCCAGGCCCCTGGTGCACGCTGGTGCCCCAGGGCACGGCTGCCAGAGGGCGGCAGCAGCAATACCCAGGCCAGCGGGGGCTGCCCATGCCCACGCCCGGATCCTGCTGCCGGCACAGCAGGTGGGGCTGAGGCCCAGCTGCGGCAATGGGGGGGGCCGGGGAGGGAGCCAGGCTTGGGACTCACCCATGAACCTGACGGCCGCCTCTCGCAGGGGCTCCTGTGCGCTCCGCAGGTACGGAAGGGCCAGGCGCAGGTGCTCGGATGCTCGGCTCTTGTCCTCTGCCAGCTGCAGAGAGCGGCAGGGCAAGGAGGGGAAGGGTTGATGGGGGCCCTGCCCCTGGGCCGGGCGCTCTCTAGGGCCAGCGCCACTGGCCCTGCCCAGAGAGCCCTGAGGCGCGACCAGTAGACGAAGGCGCCGGGCTCGGGACGGGGCGGAGGGCCCACACCGCGCTTGGGGCTGGAGGAGCCTGGAGAAGGGCCCGCACGGCCCAGGGAAGGGAGCAGCGTGTGGGGCGCAGGCTGGTGCCCCTGCCTGCGGCACTGGGCAGGAGCCACAGCCGCCAGCCCCACAGACTGGGCGCCGTGGGCAGGCGGCTTCTGCAGGCATCGGGTTGGGGATTACAGCCTGTCCTTACCAAGCGCTCAGCAATTCTCCACATCTGATCGGTCTTCAGCAGCTACTTGAGATCCTTCCTCTTCAGGACCCTTAGTGCAGAAAGCAGCGTTTCCCGAGAGGCCTGCAGAACAGCAGAGAGCCAGAGATGGCAGCGCAGCCCAGGGCACAGGAGCTGCATCTCTGTGCCCAGGCCAGGAGGAGGCTGGAGCCCGTCAGGTGCCAGGGCGTGGGGAGACAGCTGAGCCCCGTGCCATGGGGACGCCCAGGAGGCCTCACCTGTGCCACAGGCCGGTCCTCATGGTGGCAGTGGAAGAAGAGTGGGAGCAGGCTCTGGCTCACATGCTTCTTCAGGGCCTTTTCTCCCTTTGCCACTACCCGCGTGATCACCTCTTGGAAGAGGCGAATGGAGAGCAGCTGCACAAGGCTGTTGTCCTGTTGGAAAGGAAGCAAAAGGCCTCCACATCAGCTGCTGCAGGCCCCCCTGTGGCCAGGCCCAAGGCACCACCCAAGTGCCCGTGGCTGGGGGCACAGAGCCTCACATTGTCAAAGTGGTGCCAGAGCGCCTCAGTCAGCTGCAGGGCGATGGGGCTGGCTATTGCCAGGTTTTTCTGCAGCAGCAGGAGGCGTAGCACAACGAGGGTCATCTCAACGATGTCTCCATCCCTATCCCACAGTAGCTTCCCAAGGCTTTCAGTCAGGCTGTACATGCTTGGATTCTGTATGCAAAACAAGGCTGGGCAACCCCACACTGCTGCTGCTGCTGCTGCAGGGCTCAGAGGCCAAAGGCCTGTCCCGAAGCACTCAGGCAGCTGAAGAGTGACCCTGGAGAACTGGGAGCAGCTGCCACAGCTGCCAAAGACCAGCTAAGCCCAAGGGGCTGCTTGCCCCAGCCCCACGCTGCCAGCACAGCTTCAGCTGCTGCTTCCTTCTCACCATGGAAGTGAGCACCACGAGGCCTCGGAGCGCGACACAACGCATCTGCCTGGACTGGCTCTGCAGGTGCCTCGTCAAGATCTCCAGGACTTTTTCACCGCATTCGCTCAAGTCCAGGCAATCCAGGACCTAAAAGGCACACAGCAGGCACAGAGGTGCCCAGCTGGCAGGAGCTCAGAAGTGCACAGGGCCGAGCCAAGGCAGCAGCACAGGGCACAGGCAGTGTCCCAGGCAGCTGCGGCTACGAGAGGGCAGAGGGCTGGGAGGCAGCTCAGCCAGGCAGCGCTGGCCATGGGGCTCACCTCCACCAGGAAGGCCAGGGCGGGCAGTTCCCAGTCTGAAATGCCTTGGCTGAGCAGGTCCAAGAGGCAGGATGCCATGTCGCAACACCAGCCGATGGAGACATGGTGCATCTCCCTGGCAGGGAGGAAAAGGCACCATTGCTCCTGGGCCGGGCAGGCAAACCTCTCTCAGGGCTGACTGGCAGAGCTCTGGTCTGCTCCCGAGCAGCCCGGGGGCACTTTGGGAGGCGGCTGTTCCCGGGCACCCTCCTCTGCCGGCCTTTTCCAGTCTGCTCATCCCTCCCTTGGTGACAAGGCCCTGCTGCCTATGACCACAGGAACTGTGTGGGGCATTGCGGGCACGAAGGAGAGGGGCGGTGGGGAGAACGAGGTCTCACCTGGCCAGCAGACCCACGGCGCAGTGGTGGGTGTCGGCACAGAGCAGCGTGTCCCAGGCATGCTTGCGTTCCATGGACAGCACCACGTGCTCATAGCGCATTTGGCAGAGCAGGGCCTTCAGGGTCTGCAGCGCAAAGCTGTGGGCAGAGCAAAGGCCAGGTCAAGCTGGGAGCCCTGGCTCCTGCCCTGGGGGCATGGGAGGGATGGGGAGACTGGGAGGACTGGCATGGAGCACCTGTTGGGGTTGGTGGAGAGGCCGTGTTGCTCCTGGCATCCCTTCCAGAAGGTCTCAACGTCTTCTGGCATCTCCTGCGTGCTGATGTAAGTTTGGTAGAGCAGACGCAGAAAGAGATTAGGGAAATACTCCAGGATGACACGTGAGCGCCAGGCCAGATTGAAGACTCTCCACAGCGCCACGATTGCCTGCAAGAAATAAAACAGCCAGAGACAAGGCTCAGTGGCCAAGACATGCACGTGGCAGGGCCCGAGCGTGCGAGAGAGAGGCCGGGGGAGACACGGGTGGAGCAGCTGGCCTTGGTCCCCTGAAGCCTGCCCCTAAGGCGGGATTCAGCGCAGTGTCTGAGGCAGAAGGATGCGGCTGGGGGCAGCACAGAGAGCTGGCTGCTGGAGAGGCAGCCTAGGGGCTGGCAAAGGCCAGCTCCAGAAACTCACAGCCAGGGCAAAGACCCCTGCGTCGTCCCCATCGGAGGTGTACACGCTGTGCACTGGCCAGGCGCTCAGCACATCGAGGAGCAGCTGCAGCGCAGGCTCCGCAGTCCTGCTCGAGGACATGATGGATGCCCACATGGTGGCGGCAGCTCTGTGGGGTCAGAGGTCTGTGTCAGGGCTGTCTCGGCCACAGCACCGTGGCCTGGGCAGCTGCAGGGGCCCGCACTGGCCCTCAGCCCTGCCCCTGCCCACTGCCCCTGGCCAGCAGCAGCCAGCCAGCCCATGTGGGTACAGGGGCCGCGAGGGGCAGGGAGGGAGCATGGCACCAGGCTCTGGAGCTGACATGGCAGCACTGGAAAACAGAGGAGCCAGAGGATCCTGGAACTCCCTGCCTGTCTGGCACTCAGCAGGGACAGGCTCTACAGGGTGCCGGGCCGCTGAACTCCAAGCCCTCCAGGCAGGTGGGGCTGCCCTACCTGTCACACGATGGGGCCCAGCGCAAGAGGGTGATCAGCACGTCACAGGGGTATTCCTGGGTCAGCTCCAGAAGGGCCTTGTCCAGCCTGTGCCCAACAGACTCATTGGCCGTGAGCCGCTGGTGGATGTACATCACCATGGCGGGCACCTGCAGAAGGCACGGGCAGACTCACAGAGCTGCCAGAGCAGCACCTTCCCCTGAGAAGTGCTTCCCTTCCAAGCGCAGCATTGGGTCGGGCCTCAAAGGCCGAGGGAGCCCGGCAGAGCCGGCTCGAGTTGCCACACCACTGCTGGGGCCATCGAGCCCTTGCCCCAGGCTGCTTACTTGCGTTGCATTGGAGACACCCTTCTCCACAAGCAAATCCAGCATGGCAGCACCGGTCTCGGCATCGAGGAACGGAAGGTTCTCCAAGATGCCCGTGCCGGCACCGGCGGTCTCTTCCTGCAAAAGACACGTGATGAATTCACAGAGGGTGTTCCGGAGAAGGGCAGCAAGGGAGGGAGAATCCATGGGGCGCTCCAAGCCTGGTGCTTGGCTGAGCAGTGCCTGCAGGCCCAGCCCAGGTGGGGATGGCTGCAGGTACCTGCGCCGTTCTGCCAAAGTGGCCATGGGCGGCCTCTTCTTCCTCTGTCCGGTCCTTGGCTGCATCTGGCAAAGAGCGAGCGCAGCCAGAGCTGAGGGGCTGCAGGAGAGGCCGGAGAACACAGCCCAGCCCTGCGCTGCCCAGGCAGGGAGAGCCTCAGGATGCCCCAGGGGATGGAGTGCAGCTGCCAGGTGCTCCAGCCCAGCTTCTGTCCTATCCATGGATGTGTCCACAGGGATGGAATGGGATGGGATGGGATGGGATGGGATGGGGCCAAACTGGCTACAGGCACCAGCCCTGCAGCCCATCTCAGACACTCACGCTCCTGCAGCAGCTGGAACTGCTCCAGTTCTTCCGGCTGCTGTGCTGAGGTAGCTCCAGCCTCTTCCTCCTCCAGCCAGGCCAACTTGGGCACGCTGGGGGCTCTCTGCTCCATGTCACTCCTTGCAGTTAGGAGCGCTTGCTGAAGCAGAGAGGCCTCGGAAGGGCTGAAGATGAGCAAATGCTGCAGTTGTGCCTTGAAGGCACCTGCAACAGAGGAGCCTCGGGAAGGCTACAGGATAGGAAGTCCTGCAGTACGTCCTCAAAGGCACCAGCAACAGAGAAGTTTCAAGAAGGAAAAAGGACTGCAAGTCCCGCAGTCTGTCCTCAAGGGCACCGGCTGCAGGGATGGCAGACGCTTAGGAAATGCTCCACGTCACCGAGTCCTGCAGCCTGGCCTCGAGGTCACCTGCACAGGGAACGCCTGGGAAAAGCTCCGGGTCAGCAAGGAACAAGCTGGCTGTGGGGGGGCTCCTCACAGCACTGCTCTGTCCCGTCCTGTCCCGTCACTTGCACCGAGCACTGTGGCGTGGCCGTGGCGCCGCCAGCACCTATGTCACGGCGTGTCACAAAGGGTCACCCTTGCACACTCTGTCCCTTTCCATCCCACAGTGACCACGGTGCACTGTGTCACAGAGAGCCCCAGGACACATCTCCACGTGCCCTGGGGACACCCCCACCCCACCCAAACTGCACCAGCTTGCAGGCAAGACCTTGCCCCAAGTGTTGAAGCCCAGCATGAACTTTAGCAAGGGCCCAAACAAGAAGCAGCTGCTCCTCTGCTCTGCCTGCTCAAGGCAGCAGAATGAGCCCCCACGGCTGCACACACAGCAGAGCAGGAAGGGCACCAGGGCCTTCCACAGGCCCTGCCACGGCCTCTTTGGGACCAGTCCCGGTGCTGGGTGGCCGGCACACTCGCAGGGGCGTGTCACAGGCACGGGACCTGTGGCCCAGAGCACCAATGCTGCTCTGTCCTCTGGGCAGCGCTTACAGCAGCAGCTGTGGAAGAGTCCCTGCCAAAGGAGATTTGCCATCCCCAAGGCCTGCCAATGCTGGTGCCTGTCTCCTGCCACAGAGGCCTGTGGCCCCGGGGGACATCTCTGCCAGAGGACAGCCAAAGCCAACGTGCCTTGGTGTCTGTGCAATCTTTCCTGCCAACAGGTGGCTGTTGGCAGGAGCACCTGGAGCAATTGGTGGCCACACTGGGTATCCGTCAGAAGGCAGAAGCTGTCCCTTCTTGGAATGATGTTTGCTCGGAAGTCATTATCTGCAGCACAAAACCACCATCCACTATTGAGTTTCACAGGACAATGACATTCTTACAGAGATACCGTCAAGGTGCCTTCTGGCTATTTTTTTTGCTCTCTGGATAAAATCATCAGCCTAGCCTCTGATGGCCAATGCTGCGGGCGCTGCCTTTCTGGCTGTGGCCAGCAGCTGGTGTCCAAACACAAGTGGGTGCCTTCTGGGCAAGGGAATGGACTGGCACCAGCAGCCATTTTCCCTGGTGAAGCTGGCAGGAACCTGGGCAAGGGCAGAAGGTTTTCCTGCTTGTGCGCTTAGTACATGGAACGGGTCTCATACAGTATCTGCTTTTGAGAATTGAGTTTCATTCTTGGGATATTCCAGGCCATCATAAATAGTAAGCAATCAAGCTGGAGGGGTAGGCAGGAGCACAATCAGCCTATTGGGGTATATCATGTCCGATTTCATGGCCACATGATTGCAACCCAGATATGCATGGAATCCAATAGCACAACTTCATCCTCTAATGGGCTGAGGTACTCAGAATACTCAACTATTTGTACTGGGAACTTGGTAAAGTATCTTTTGTAATACTACCAGGGGCCAGTGTAAGGTTTCTGGAGGTTTCCGAAATGCCTCCCTAAAGGCAGGCAATGTATCTGAAGAAACCACTTACCATGCCTTGGGTACGCAACAAGGAGCGAAACGGAATGGGTCACATCACAGACATTTAAAATTAAAATCAAAACAAACAACTTTACATCAGCAAACAACTCCGTAGAATAGGACCCATATGTGAAATAATAGAGTCTTTCACTCTGGGGTAAGACAAACAAATGAAGAATTGTTGCCTCTAAATCCACAGTACTCTCTGAAAAAGCTGGAGGTGAAGAGTACAAGCTAATATTTCCATAATTAAACAGCAATTCTGCCCACTCATACAGCAAAGCCTAAAAGAATGGGAGCTGTGGATACATTCCCAGACACCAAATCATAGGTATGAAAAAGACTTAAGGGGATGGTTTGGGTCTGAACTGGGAGTATTAAATTCTATTGATCAGGAAGTCTTATTCAAGACAGTAAGCACTGTGAGTTCTTATATTGGACAGATACAAACTCCTCTCAGATCAACCCTGCTGTCTCTTGCCCATACCCAAAGCCTGGCAGCTAACCTATTAACCACCCTGGCCAACAATACACTGCAGGATTTTCAAGCAGTTGTTGGCTTTATGGGAAAACTACAGAGTAACATTTCTTAAGTATTTCAATGTTTACAAGCTCAACTGTGTGTGGCTATGGTCTGTAATCTCAGGAAAACTTCAAAAAAGGAGAGCTGGGGAAATTGGGGAAATTGCCACAAGAATAACCTAAATCATGGCTAAAAATGAAACCACAAAGCAATTTGAAAAAGACTTCCACACTTGGTTGCAATTGGTCCATTTCACATAGAATGAACAAAACCCTGCAGTCTTTTGTATTAACCATTAAGAATGCAAAAAAAATACCGTGTCATTCCAATTTTGGCCCTTGGAGTTATAAGAACTCACATAACTGTAAGCCCCATTCAGCATAATGTCTGGGCCATTTTCAACAAGAAAACTAGAAGCTGACAAACTCTTAGTATCAAAGCATGTGTGCCAAGGGACGCACTGAATTTTGTGTGCAAAAATGCGGTGCTTGAAAGAGAGGATCGGTGTCTGCATGCTGAGGGCAGCAGTTGTATTTTTGAAATGAGCCCAGTTCCCCGTGCACAATCACAGGTGTGTTATGTGGGAAGGGGCTGTGCCTGTGTGAGATCTGCTTGCACAACTATTACAATAGAGTCTTTTAAGGAAACTCCTAATGGTACTAACTTCTCTATTTGTAATTTCACAACAACCAAAAGTGGATGCGACTTCAGCTGCACCACACAAGAACTTCTCTTGAGATTCTGCAGAATGCACATGATGGGTATCACCAAGTGCCCAGATTCCAAACTGCACGGGACGCTCACATTCTAAAGCAAATGCCCTACCAGCCTAATATAGAATGGCTAGTGGCAGAAGTCAAAAATGCATCTCACAGAGCCTGATGGACACTCAAATCCGGTATCAAAGTTGTTATCGAAATCATCACCAAAAGAGAGAAAGAAAGAGAACATCATGAGTCAGATGTCGTCTTGTGATGGACAAATCTGGAACCACCAACAGCTCCTCAGATTTTTAGCTTCCTCAGCAAACCAGTTCTAATTTTAAAAAAATTAACCCTCCTCTGAAGCATCATAAATCTATGAATTTGGTAGAAAATTAAAACAGCAGCAGAACAGTACATATGTACTGTGAACTGTCCAGAGGATCTTGCAAAAGAATTTGCATCAGGATAAAGAGAAGAGCTGAATGAAACAAGGCCTTTGTTTGACATAAGCACAAGCAATTCACATAAGTAAACAAGTACTTGGCACAGACCTACACAAGCACTTAGCACCAGTTAGCATAAGAAAAACCTGGCTGGCCTAACTTGACAGGAGAGGGACTTGACAAAAAGCTTTAGACACATTCCACCAGAAGAACTAAGGGCAAGTGTAAAATGAGCCCTGTGCAGGGAAGCCATGAGGAAGAAGTGCTGCTTTAGGGCATGGAGGCCGCTCCTGGCCAGCGCCTGGACATCAGCTTCAAGTACAGGAACCTGACAGAATGTATTTCTAACGCCCTGCCTATCGAATCACCTCAGCAGAGTCAAGATGGATGGTAATTTTGAGATCAATTTCTGACATCATCCCACTGAAATGTACATGTGGCAGAGAAGCATTTTAGTGGGGTGCAGACCCTGCCCTCCTGCCAGCTCAATAAAAGGGCTTTTGGCGGACAATGCATTTGTCTGCCGATTTCTTTGAATTAGGGAGACCCCTCAGGACAGCTGTTGGCCATCCCCTGTGTGCGGCCATCCCCTGTGTGGATCTGCAAAAGCTTCAAATCAGCTGCCTCAGCTTCTAGGGCCTCTCTTGGCAAGCATCCTGGCGTGGGTGCAGGGCTGCTGCGAGGCACTGCTGCGGCCCAGCAGGACAGGGCCGGCTGTCTCGTGTCCACATAGCAGCCTTGACAGAGCCAGGGCCATCCTGAAAGCAGAGAAACACTCGCAGGTCAGCAGAGAGGAGCGAGGAGCACTGGGCTGCTCTCAGGGTATCTCAGCATGGCGCTCCAGTGGGAAGGGCAGGCAGGCCTCCCACATTCAGGGCATCCCCTGCATCAAAAGGATGGGCATTTTGTCCTTTTCATCCCTCCAGCCCGGAATCAGGCCTGACACATCCTCCTCTGCAGTGGAGTTTTTCCCACTGCACGTGGGACAAGGATTGAAGCTCCCTGCTCAGGCTTTGCAGCTCGCCTGGCCAGGCCGCTGCCCTCACTCACCCTGACTGAGATCCTGGAACTCTTCCTGCTGCTCCTTCATCATGGGTAACCCGGCCATCTCTGAGAACAAAGAGTTCATCTTGGCCCCAGCGGCACAGCTCCCTGCCAGCGGCGCTGCCGGCGCTGTGGCCACACGGGCTGCTGGCCAGGCAGGGCTCAGCCTGGCCCTTGCCGCACGCTACCGCCCCAGGGCACGGCTGCCAGAGGGCGGCAGCAGCAATGCCCGGGCCAGGCGGGGCTCCACGGCGCCGGGCCCGGCTGGCGCTGCGGGGACAGCAGGCGGGGCCGGGGCCTGTGGGAATCCTGAAAATCAGAGCGTTTTAGGAATGCTACAAAAGGCAGGCCTCAGAGACAGCAGAAGTGCAATTAGAGTTAGGCAGTAGCCATAAGATTCGTCAGCAGAAAGTTTTTATAAGAAGTAGAAAACTACGGACAAATAGGACAATGGTCTGAGTATTAATGCTTGGCTAGAATACCTCCCTAAGCTACAGAAAAGTTTATCTACCAAGATATTAGGAAGTTTTAAGCTTAATAATGGAGCCCTGTGGATTGTATGTTAATGCTTACAAGCAGGTATTATATTCAAAATAAGCGAGCATTGTTTGACTGAAGGTACATGTGCTTACAGTGCTTGGATAGAACTCTTGTCAATATGCTTCTGCTTTGTGTGATTAGTCAAAAACTTTTAAAGTAAATTCTAACATGAAGTTCTTTGTCTGCTTCTGGGGATGTGTGTGACTGTGGTCACAGGGGTTTTCAGGTGAAAGGAGAGACGAGAATATTGACTTCATGTTCAGAAGGCTTGATTTATTATTTTATTTTATATATATATTTTACATTAAACCTATACTAAAAGAAAAGAAAGGAAAAGGTTTCCTCAGAAGCTAGCTCTGCTAAGAATAGAATAGAAAAGAATGATAACACAGGCAGCTCTCTCAGACCCTGTCCGAGACAGCTCCATCTTGATTGGCCATTAATTATAAACATCTAAGAGGGGCTAATCACAGGTGGACCTGTTGCATTCTACATCAGCAGATAATCATTGTTTACATCTTGTTGCTGAAACTGCAGCTTCTCAGAAAGGAGAAAAATCCTAAGAAAGGATTTTTCACAAAAGACGTCTGCGACAGATGTGAGCTGCTGGCATTTTCCCATTGTCATAACCATGTAATGAGACTGATGCTGGAAAATGAACAGCTCAAGACGCGTTCCCCAGCAGTCCCATCCCGTTGGTGATTTGTGCAAAGACCCCCAGGCAATGATAGGGCCGAGCTGTGGCAGGGTGGGGCAGGGTGGGGCAGGGCAGGGCCGGGTTGGATGGCGCAGTATAGGGTGGAGCATGGTGAGGTACAGCCGGGCTGCAGCAGGGTGGGGAGGGGAGGGGCACGGTGTGGCAGGCTGGTGCAAGGTGTGGTAGGGTGGGGCAGAGTAGGGTGGGGCAGGATGGCGCAGGGGTGAGCAGGGTGGGGTAGGGAGGGGCTGGATTGTGTGGAGCAGTGCGGGGCAGAGCACTGTGGGGTTGGGCAGGGCTGGGCAGACAGAGGTTGGGCAAGGTGGGGAAGGGTGGGGCTGGGTGGTGCTAAGGAGGGTGGGGCAGGCAGAGAGCCCGGGCTCGTGGCTCACCCATGAACCTGATGGCCGCCTCTTGCAGGGCCTCCTGTGGGCTGTCCTAGCACTGCAGGGCCCGGCGCAGGTGCTCGGCTGCTCTGCTCCTGTCCTCTGCCATCTGGAGAGTGCCAGGAGGGTGCAGCTGGTGCAGACTCAGCCCCTTGACCGGGCTGTCCCTGTGGCCAGCACTGGCCTCCTCTGCCCACACAGCCCTGTGAGGCAGCCAGCAGCCACTGGGGCCGGGGCTGGAGGGGGCAGAGGGGTGGGTGCTGCCCAAGAAAAATAAAGGAAAAATTCTGACCTCCAACACTAAAACAAATGGCCGTATTGGAGATAACGTTTTGCAGGGAATGGACAACACATTGAGCCTGACAAGGTCAGGTGCACAGTGCAAATGTGGTGGAGCCGTTCACAACAGGGGCCATCTGAATACTCCAGCTTCATGGGAACAAAGCATTTCGTGGATGACCAAGAGACAGTGAGTTCTGTAGCAAGCAAACTCAGGAATGATGAGACCATCGTCCATGGCCTGATGCACACTCATGTCTCTGCTGTGGTTGTCTCAAGGATGAACAGGAAAAATTCAGAGAAAAGATGAGGAAGGAGATGAGCAAGGACAGTTCCCATGTGGCACCAGTGCAAACCAGAGGCCCCAGTGTCAGAGCTCAACACCCCCCAGCTAGGGAGAGAGAGTACACCCCACGAGTGGACCTGTGGTTCTTCCTGTATGAACATGGGCAAGACATGAGAGGGTGGAATGGAAAACTCATCTCTGTCCTAGCAGCATGGGTATGAGAGCTAAAAGATGAACCTACTAGAAGAGAGATTTCCACCCAAATGAATGAAACCCCAGCTCCCTGTGACCGAGCTGCCAGGTATAGCAGAAGGGAGGATGATATGTCAGATCTCCTTGAAGGAACATCCAGAACATACACCCAGGGAGGGAACGGTAGCCAGGACTAGAGAGGGCCTGCCTCTAGACAGGTGGAGGCCAGGGAAAATTGTGTCTCTTGGGCTGTGTGGATCCCTGACGCACCAGAGCCATAGATATACAAGGCTTTTGTCAACACTGGTGCACAGTGTACTCTAATCCCATCAGGACGCTGAGGCAAAGCAAAAATTTTCCAGGACAGAAATCCATTTTAATTTAGGTGAAATGTACATTTTTGAGTTGAGTCTGTGGTTAGAAACCATAGTTATTCAGCCAGATTGCAAGGCCTAAGCTCAGTGAAGTTACTGCAGTGAAGGACAGAGATAAAGGGGGGAGACAGAAGATGATAGAGAGAGACAGGAACTGCTGTAAGGGCAAGTCAACCTGACCTCGGATTTTTTTCTGATAAAAAGGAACTAGCAGTAAATGTCACGCGAAACCCATAAAAATGATCATGTATGACCCTATTGTGAAACTGTATGCGTATGTATTTGAGAGAGAGATAAAAAGAGACCTGAAGTTCTCAGAGGTACGCATGCCTTTTCTTAGGAGAACAATCTCCACATGCGTCCAGCGCTGTAATAACAATACCAGCTTTACAACTTCTACAAAAATGTGGGGTTCTCTTCTTTTCTCCGCAAAACAGCCATCAGGCTCATGGGTGAGCCATGAGCCCAGGCTGCCCTTTCCCTTCGCGGTCCGCCGCAGCTCGGCCCCGGCCCCGCCTGCTGCCCCGGCAGCGCCAGCCCGGCCCGGCGCTGTGGAGCCCCGCCTGGCCCGGGCATTGCTGCTGCCGCCCTCTGGCAGCCGTGCCCTGGGGCGGCAGCGTGCGGCAAGGGCCGGGCTGAGCTCTGCCCGGCCAGCAGCCCGTGTGGCCACAGCGCCGGCAGCGCTGCTGGCAGGGAGCTGTGCCGCTGGGGCCGTGACAGGCTCTGTGTTCACAGGCATGGCCGGGCGGCGCCTGAGGGGGCAGCAGCAAGAGCTGCAGCTGATTTGCAGCGGTGAGTGAGTGAGGGCAGCGGGCTGGCAGCGGGGGCTGCCAGGGGGAGAGCTGCAAGCCCTGGCCCGGCTGCGGAGGGCTCTGCTCCCGTGGGGAGAGCACACGGAGCTTTCAGGGCCACGTGTGCCATTGGTGGCCAGCAGCTTCGGGCTGATCCCCTTGCTCCCTGTTCCCTCCCTGCCATGGCAGGAGCCGGCTGCGATGGCCATTGCAGGGGGCTCTCCTCGGCTCCCCGCAGCTCCAGCTTCTGATCGTGGCTCTGTTCCTCTCTCTCGCAGCCCCTGAAGACAAAACAGAAGACATCAGCCTCGCCGTCGGAAGCCTGGCAATTCAAACACTGTGCATCTTCAAGTCAGGAGAGCGGGCTGCCATCTCGAGGTTCCAGTGGCTCCGAAGTCATCTGCGCAGGGAATGGAAGACAAGGACTCGTCTGTCATGGCTCGACTGCCTGCCTGCCAGGCCAGAGCTCTGTAGAGAGCTGATCCCAGAAGCTCTATTTGCTGGGGCCTCCAGAGTCAGGCGGAATTTTCTTTTTCTTCAAGATTGCTCTTTTCATTTTTTCTTTTCCTTTACAATGTAAATAGAGACTATGTTATAATACACAGACTGCAAGGATCTTTCTTTTGCTGCCCAGGGTCCGCAGGGCATAGGGGAGGAGAGGGAAAAGGATGATTGCGCTCAGCCAGATGCCCAGGCGTGCAGTGGGCAGGGAGAAATGGCCAGAAGCCCCTTGGCCTGTGGTGGTTCTGCTGAAGCCTTTGTGCTGGTGACAGAGCGGGTGGGCAGGGGCCGGGGCTGCGGGGATCCCTGTGAGAGCAGTGCCTGGAGATGGCCACAAGCCCTGTGCCAGGCAGAAAGCGCATCCGTGTCCTCCTGCCCGTGTGCTGCTGGCTGCCTTGCTGAGGGCTCCCAGGTGCCTCTGAATAGGGCTGCTCTGGAGCTGCTGTGGGGCTGCAGCGCTGCTGCCGGGCAGCTTGGCGGGGCTGGGGCAGCCCCTGAGGGGCTGGGGCGCTGGCAAGCCCTAAGCAATGGGCTGTCAGAGGCCACAAGCAGCCCCCTGCCAGCCGTCTTGTTCCTACCAGAGTTGACTTGCAAGAGGGATCCCGGGCACTCTGGAACTAACAGCATCAGTGTTGTTGGAAATCCAAATGCAGGGAAATCTCTGACCTTTGGTCTTGTCAGCAAAGCTTTGAATTAAACACAGGATTTGAAGGGAGACCTTGGAAAGGGCTCCCAAAGCTAGGTGCTAGAAGCGAGAATGTGGATTTCTAGTTTATTATAGCAGAGACACGGGGAGGAACGTTGAAGTGGAGGAAAGTTTAGTGTTTTAGAGTTCAAGATCTAGAAAAAATCAAATCAGTTACAGTGGTAAACAAGAAGTTTAGGATGCAGTGCTGTAGGTTTGTGTGTCATAGCATGATTGGCTAAGGAGGCTTACACTGTAGCAGGATGTGGGAACCCAGGAAATTCCTCTGGCTGCCCTGCAGGACTCGAGACCCTGTCAGAGGGCTCAGAGGCCTTGGCACAGAGCTCAAGACCCGTGTGCCTTTGATTTAGCCCTTGGAAAAAACAATTCCCAACCTTGTAGGAAGAATGACAAGCCACAAAGGTTTAAGCAGAATGACAGTGAATTTATCACCGAGTGGAAAAATAGATTTTGGGGCGTTTTAGAATGGGGCTTCAGGGGGGAAGATGAGGAATCTGGGCATGTCCAGCCTTTCTCCTTCTTCTTCTTGGCCTCCATCTGCGGCTGTGATGTTGGCACTTTTAGATTGGTTTAGAGAAGAAGCTCACTGTCTAACGTAGATGATATGTATGGGAAAGTAATGGCAAATATTGTACACATAGTTGTTTTTAGTATAAAAAGATAACACCGCCCCACGGGAGGCAGAGTGCCTTAGACTGTCTGGCTGTGCGGACCTCGAAAGACAGGAGAAAGAATTTTATAGATAAGATACAATAAACAACCTGGAGACCGAGAAATGAAGAGCTCTGACTCCTTCTTCAACCGCCGGGCTGGGAAAAGAGACTTTCTAACATATCTCGGGGTCACTCTGACCAGCTAGAGACCCCGAGAGCACGACTCCATAAGACGAGATATTGGAGACTGGGTCCAAAACATAAATATTATTTTTGGCAGTGTCTTCTTGGCCAAGAAATCCTTCAAAGCTCTTGTAACTACAAGTCTTGCGGGCCTTGTGAGCCATGCAGTGCAGATGTGAGCCAAACTCACCTTTCCTGTCTATGTAGAAGAGAAGAAAAAGCAATGGCATCATCTAAAAAACTCGGAGGTCTGCTCTCTAGCTCGTTCCAAACTCCCTCAAATCCCCCAAAGTGGCATTTAGCTACAAAGAGATGACAAGGACTCTTAGTGCTGGCTCTTTGACTCCACAGCAGCTGCTTTAGAATCTTTCACTTAACCCTGTGTAGTCATGTGCCAGAAATGGATCATTTGAAGAAACTTTCCCAACTGACTTGCATGGAGGTTTGTTTGAAGGGTATTTGAGGAGAAAGGCTCCCAGCAGAGGCCTGGGCTTTGGCCTAGCTGTGTCCCCTGCTGATTGTGAAGTGTGCCATCAGCTGCAGGGCTTTCTGGGCTAAAAATATCATCAAGTCACTTGGACTTGCTCTTTTAGGCCTCTAAGAGCTGGACCCAATTTCGGGCACATTTGGAGACCTCATCTGTGGGTGGATGGACCACCTAGGATTTTCCCAATTGCTGGGAATGGTTCTCCGGGTCCCTGGTGTAAAACGGGCCTCCCCAGCAACTGCGCATCTGCAAGATGATAAACAATTGTCTTGGTTTGAAGAGAGAGGTGCCTGCTAAGGAAGGCAGAAGCCTTCTCTGAAATGGAAAATGTAAATGTCCTCCCTTCAAATGATTCTCATTTAGTAATTCAAATGCTCTCAGGGAAAGATATGGGGATAGGACTGTGCCCGCAGAGCCGGGCAGCGTTTGCTGGTGGTCTGAGCCCTTCCTAAAGATCCTGTGCGGGCTGTCTTAGACACCTGGGGGGGCCAGGCATTCCTTCCAGCCTGGGCCACTTTGGCTGGGCTGGGGGCGGCCCCAGGGCAGAAGGCAGTGTGTGCAAGGGCCCTGGGTGGCACGCTGCAGCACGGTCTCGGTGCCATGGAACGGAACCCGGTGACCAAGGGCCCTTTGTGATACGTGGGAAATAGAAGCTTGCCCAGCTGCTGGGAAGGCACAACAGGGCAGAACGGGACAGAGCGGTGCCGTGAGGAGCCCCCACACAGCACACTCGGTCCGGTCTGACCCGGAGCCTTTCCAAGGCGTTATTCCTGCAGCTGAGCTCGAGGCGAGACCACAGGACTTGGTGACCTGTGGCCTTCCCAAGGCTTCTCTTCTGCAGGTGCCCTCACAAATCCAGTCATTTTCATGGAGCAGAGACCCCTGAAAGCGCCCAAGGTGGCCTGGGGGGAAGAGGAGGAAGAAAGCCCTGGAGCTGCCCGCGCACATGAAACCAAAGCGGTGGTGCCGTCTGAGCTGCCGCAGGAAGGTGAGTGGCAGAGCTGGGCCACAGGGTTGGTGCCTGCAGCCAACTTGGCACCATTCCATCTCATCCCATTTTATCCCATCCCATTTTCTCCCATCCCATACCCACGGACAGGACAGAAGAGGGGCCGGGCAGACACCCCGCAGGGGCCATGCTCCATCCCCTGGGGAACCCCGGGGCTGTCCCTGCCTGGGGAGCGCAGGGCTGGGCCGTGTTCTCCGGCCTCTCCCGCAGCCCCTCAGCTCTGGCTGCGCTCGCTCTTTGCCAGGTGCAGCCCTGCAGCGCACACAGGAGCAGGACCCCACCCGTGGCCTCTTCCGCAGCACAGCCCAGGTACCTGCAGCCATCCCCACCTGGGCTGGGCCTGCTGGCACCGCGCTTGGAGCATTCCCTGCAACATCCCTGGCTTCTTGCCCTTCTCCTACAGCTGGTTTGCAAATTCATCAAGAAAATTCGGGCGGAAGAGACCAGCACCATGGGTCCTGGGCTCAGAGCATATTCGCACATCTTCAAAACCAAGACCAGTGCTGCCCTGCTGGATATGCTCGTAGAGGAGGGCTTCTCCAGTCCAAAGCAAGTAAGCAGCCTGTGGCAAGGGTTTCATGCTCCCAGGAAATTGCTTGGTCTCCCAAGCCACGCCTGCTGGTCACTGGAACTCTTTGAGGCCATGGCAGTGTGGTGGGAAGGGAGGCACTTCTGTGGGGAAGCTGGTGACATTGCTCCCTCTGGCAGCTTTCCAAGTCTCCCCGTGCCTTCTCCAGGTTCCTGCCCTGGTCAGGTACATCCACCAGTGGCTCCTGGCCAATCAGTTTGCTGAGCACAGGCTGAACAGGACCCTGCTGGATCTCACCGAAGCACAGCCTGCTGACGTAGTCATGACGCTCCTGCGTGTGGCCCCGTCCTGTGACAGGTATGGGGCCAAAATGCCCAGAGGGCTCAGGGCTCGCCAGCCCATCAGCCTGTACAGCCTGGCCCAGGTGTGTGACCAACAGAGAGTTCCAGGGCCTTCTGGCTGCTCCCTTGGCCAGCCCCGGCACGTCAGCCCCCGAGCCTGCTGCCGTGCTCCCTCGCTGCCCCTCAGGGGCCTGTCCCCAGTGGCCTGGGCTGCCTGGGTGCTGCTGGCGAGTGGCAATGGGCACAGGCAGAGCTGGCAGCCAGCTCAGGTCCCCACTGCTGCCCAGGCCACGGTGCTGTGTATGAGACAGAGCTCTAACCCCACAGAGCTGCTTTGACCATGTGGAAGAGCATCATGTGCTCGCCCAGGACTGCAGAGCCAGCGCTGCTGATACTCCTGGATGTGCTGGGCAGCTGGCCAGAGCACAGCATGTGCACCTCGGATGGGGACAAAACGGGTGTCTTTGTCCTGGCTGTGAGTTTCTGTAACTGGCCTTTGCTGGCCCCAAGGCTGCCTCTCCAGCAGCTCTCCGTCCTCCTTCCCCCACTGCATCTCCCTGCCTTAGGCACCGGGTGGAAACCCGGCCCAGGGGCAGCTTCAGGCCCACCAGGCCCCGTGCTCCCCCTGCGTCTGTCTGAGCCTCTCCCTGCCCTGCTCGGGCCCTGCCACACCGACACCTCGGCACTGAGCCCTGTCTCGGGGGGCTTTGTCTTTTGCAGGCAACCGTGGTTATGTGGAAGATCCTCCAGATGCCCTGCGTCCCACATATGGTGACGGTGTATTTGCCCCGCCTCTTTCTACATCTGCTCTCCCAAGCGTTTTCCAGCACTCTGGATACGCCAGAGGAGGTCGATGCATTCTGGAAGGGATGCCAGGAGGAATACGGCCTTGCCACCAGCCCCAACAGGTGCTCCATCCCAATCCTCCTTTCCGTGCTACGTCCCTGGGCAGGAGCCAGTGTTCCCAGCGTGACCTGGGCTTTGCTGTGCACGCAGGTTTGCAGTGCGCACCCTGAAGTCCCTGCTCTGCCGAATGCAGCATGAGGATGTGGTGGTGGCAATGGAGCGCAGGTGTGCCTGGGACACGCTGCTGTGCGCTGACACCCACCACTATGCCGTGGCTCTGCTGGCCAGGTGAGACCCCCTTCTCCCCACTGCTGCCTCTGACATTTGTGCTCTGTGCCCAGGGAGCTCCACACAGTCCCCGAGGTCGTGGCCCAGAAGGCCTTGTCACCGAGGGATGGCCAAGCAGACTGGGAAAGGCTGGGAGAGGAGGGCGCCCACCAGGAGCTGCCTCCCAAATAGCCCAGGGCCCCTTGCAGGATGCTGGGGAAAGACCAGACCTCTGTGTGTCAGTCCTGGCAAAGGTTTGTCCCCCTGGCCCACAGTCTTGGTTCCTTTTCCTCCTGCCAGGGAGATGTGCTGTGTCTCCATCCCCTTGTGTTCCCGGATCGCTCGCTACCTGCTCCGGCTGCTCAGCACACAGGAGCCACGCTGGGAGCTGCCCGCCATGGCGTTCCTTGCAGAGGTGAGCCTGACGGCCAGCACTGCCTGGCTGAGCTGCCTCCCAGCTCTCTGCCCTCTCGGAGCCGCAGCTGCCTGGCACGGGGCCCGCGCCCTGTGCTGCTGCCTGGGCCCGGCCCCGTGCGTCTCCGGGCTCCTGCCGGCCGGGTCCCTGTCACTGCCCTGTACCTTTCAGGTCCTCGAGTTCCTGGACTTGAGTGAACGTGGTGCTAACAGAGTCCTGCAAATTTTGTCAAGGCAGCTGCAGAGCGAGTGCAGGGAGAGGCGTCGCCTGGCGCTCAGGGCCCTTCTTGAGCTCATTGAGGAGCCCTCAATGGTGAGAAGGGGGCAGTGGCTGAGTCTGAGCTGGGGAATGTGGTCGCTTGGGCTTGGCTGGGCTTTGGGTGCTGGGGCAGCTGCTCCCACCCCTCCTGCCTCCCAGTTCAGCTGCCCCAGGGCTCCAGGACAGGCCTTTGGCCTCTGGGCCCTGCGGCAGCAGGATGGCGTTTCTCAAACTTGTGTTCCGCACAGACCAAAAAAATGTGGAGCCTGACTGAAAGTCTTGTGGACTTCCTGTGGGATGCAGATGGAGAGATAGTTTTCATGACAGTCATGCTACTCAGCTTTATCATCTTGGACAAAGACATGCTGATGCCGGCCCCATCACACTGCAGCTGCTTGAGGCACTCCTGCCACTCTTTGACCACGTAAGGCTCACTGCTCCCAGCCACGGCCACTGGGTGCCGCCCGGACACTTTGTGCCCTGTGGATTTGCAGGCCTGCGCCAAGCTGAGCCCCATGCAGCCGCAATGCTGAGGTCTTTTTTTCTTCCTTCCATACAGAACAATTGGCAGGTGCAGCTGCTCTCCATACTGCTCTTCCGAACACTGGTGACTCTTCCAGAAGGGGAAAAGGAAAAAAAGGCCCTGAAGACACCCCTGCACCAGAGCCTGCTGCCCCTCTTCTTTCACTGCCACAATGAGAAGCGGCTTGTGGCACAGGTGAGGGCTCGTGGGCTGCTGCTGTCCCCCTGGCAGGGGGCTCGTCTGCCTCCTGCCCTGGTACCTGCCGGGCTGCAGCCTCCTCCAGGCCTTGGCACAGGGGACGCGGGCCTTGCACCCTGGGCTGTGGGGCCATCTCTCCATCTCTGCGTTTCTGCTCTTCTCCAGGCTTCTCAGGAAACTCTGCTTTGTGTGGCCGAGTTCCTGAAGAGGAGGAATCTTGAGAGACTGGTGAAGAGGCAGAATCTGTGGAAGTTCAGCGAGTGCCTGGTAAGGAGGGCCTGCAAGGCCCAGCCTCAGCCCGGAGAAGCCCCCTGAGCGCGGTGCTCAGTGTGTGGGGCTGGCAGCTGTGCCCCTGCCCGGTGCTGCACCCAGAAGCCGTGAAGGCTCTGCTCCAGGCTCCCTTGGGCCCGAACCGGGGGCCGATGGAGCCCCGGCCCGGAGGGGCTGCGGGGCTGCGGGCCGGCACCGCGGCTCCCCGGCAGCAGCCGGCCCTCTGCCTCTCCCCTCGGGAGCCCGGCGCCAGCGGCTGCTGGCCGCGCCTCAGGGCTGTGCGGGCAGGGGAGGCCAGGGCGGGGCGCAGGCAGCGCCTGGCCCAGGGGCTGAGCCCGCGCCAACCCTTCCCTCCTGCCGCTCTCTGCAGCTGGCAGAGGACAGGAGCCGAGCGGCCAAGCACCTGCGCCGGGTCCTGCCCTACCTGCAGAGCCCACAGGAGCCCCTGCGAGCGGCGGCCGTCAGGTTCGCGGGTGAGTCCCGAGCCCGGGCTCCCTCCCCGGCCCGGCCGGCGCAGCTCGGCCCCGGCCCCGCCTGCTGCCCCAGCAGTGCCAGCGGGGCCCGGCGCCGTGGAGCCCCGCCTGGCCCGGGCATTGCTGCCGCCGCCCTCTGGCAGCCGTGCCCTGGGGCGGCAGCGTGCGGCAAGGGCCGGGCTGAGCCCTGCCGGGCCACCAGCCTGTGTGGCCACAGCGCCGGCAGCGCCGCTGGCAGGGAGCTGTGCCGCTGGGGCCGTGACAGGCTCTGTGTTCACAGGCATGGCCGTGCGGCACCTGAGGGGGAAGAAGGAAGAGCTCTGGCTCATCTGCCACGGTGAGTGAGGGCAGCGGGCTGGCAGCGGGGGCTGCCGGGGGAGCTGCAAGCCCTGGCCCGGCTGCAGAGGGCTCTGCTCCCTGTGCGGACGAGGGGCGGCGTGGGGAGAGCACACAGAGATTTCAGGGCCACCTGGGCGATTCGCCAGCAGCTTTGGGCTGGTCCCGTTGGTCCCTGCTCCCTCCTGGCCATGGCTAGAGCCGGCTGCGATGGCCCTGGCAGGGGGCTCTCCTCGGCTCCTCGCAGATCCGCGATCTGACCATGGCTCTGTTCCCTTCTCTTTCAGCCCTGGAACACCTGACAGAGGACATCAGCAGTGCCGTGTCAGATCTGGCACTTGAAACATTGTATGTCATCCAGGAACTGCAGAGTGAGCGATATTCCGTCTTCCAGAGGCTGCAAGATCAGCTCTGCAGGGCATGGAGGACACGGCCTCGTCTGTCGGGGCTCGGCTGGCTGCGCTGCTGGAGCTCTGCAGAGAGCTGATCCCAGAGGCTCTGTCTGCTGAGGCCACCTGAGCCAGCGGGAATTTTCCATTTCTGAAAGATTGTTCTGTTTCTTTTCTTCTATTTGTTTTTTCTTTAGTGTATAAATATAGAGTATGTTATAATACACAGACTCCCAGGAGCTTTCTTTTGCTGCCCAGGGTCCGCAGGGCATTGGGGAAGAGGGGGAGAAGGGTGCCATGGCTCAGCAAGCTGCCCAGGCATGCAGTGTTGCAGGGAAAATGGCCAGAAGCCCCTTGGCCTGTGGTGGTTCTGCTGAAGCCTTTGTGCTGGTGACAGAGCGGGTGGGCAGGGGCCGGGGCTGCGGGGATCCCTGTGAGAGCAGTGCCTGGAGATGGCCTCAAGCCCTGTGCCGGGCAGAAAGCGCATCCGTGTCCTCCTGCCCGTGTGCTGCTGGCTGCCTTGCTGAGGGCTCCCAGGTGCATCTGGATAGGGCTGCTCTGGAGTTGCTGTGGGGCTGCGGCGCTGCTGCCGGGCAGCTTGGCCGGGCTGGGGCAGCCCCTGAGGGGCTGGGGCGCTGGCAAGCCCTAAGCAATGGGCTGTCAGAGGCCACAAGCAGCCCCCTGCCAGCCGTCTTGTTCCTACCAGAGTTGACTTGCAAGAGGGATCCCGGGCACTCTGGAACTAACAGCATCAGTGTTGTTGGAAATCCAAATGCAGGGAAATCTCAGACCTTTGGTCTTGTCAGCAAAGCTTTGAATTAAACACAGGATTTGAAGGGAGACCTTGGAAAGGGCTCCCAAAGCTAGGTGCTAGAAGCGAGAATGTGGATTTCTAGTTTATTATAGCAGAGACACGGGGAGGAACGTTGAAGTGGAGGAAAGTTTAGAGTTTTAGAGTTCAAGATCTAGAAAAAATCAAATCAGTTACAGTGGTAAACAAGAAGTTTAGGATGCAGTGCTGTAAGTTTGTGTGTCATAGCATGATTGGCTAAGGAGGCTTACACTGTAGCAGGATGTGGGAACCCAGGAAATTCCTCTGGCTGCCCTGCAGGACTCGAGACCCTGTCAGAGGGCTCAGAGGCCTTGGCACAGAGCCCAAGACCCGTGTGCCTTTGATTTAGCCCTTGGAAATAACAATTCCCAACCTTGTAGGAAGAATGACAAGCCACAAAGGTTTAAGCAGAATGACAGTGAATTTATCACCGAGTGGAAAAATAGATTTTGGGGCGTTTTAGAATGGGGCTTCAGGGGGGAAGATGAGGAATCTGGGCATGTCCAGCCTTTCTCCTTCTTCTTCTTGGCCTCCATCTGCGGCTGTGATGTTGGCACTTTTAGATTGGTTTAGAGAAGAAGCTCACTGTCTAACGTAGATGATATGTATGGGAAAGTAATGGCAAATATTGTACACATAGTTGTTTTTAGTATAAAAAGATAACACCGCCCCACGGGAGGCAGAGTGCCTTAGACTGTCTGGCTGTGCGGACCTCGAAAGACAGGAGAAAGAATTTTATAGATAAGATACAATAAACAACCTGGAGACCGAGAAATGAAGAGCTCTGACTCCTTCTTCAACCGCCGGGCTGGGAAAAGAGACTTTCTAACATATCTCGGGGTCACTCTGACCAGCTAGAGACCCCGAGAGCACGACTCCATAAGACGAGATATTGGAGACTGGGTCCAAAACATAAATATTATTTTTGGCAGTGTCTTCTTGGCCAAGAAATCCTTCAAAGCTCTTGTAACTACAAGTCTTGCGGGCCTTGTGAGCCATGCAGTGCAGATGTGAGCCAAACTCACCTTTCCTGTCTATGTAGAAGAGAAGAAAAAGCAATGGCATCATCTAAAAAACTCGGAGGTCTGCTCTCTAGCTCGTTCCAAACTCCCTCAAATCCCCCAAAGTGGCATTTAGCTACAAAGAGATGACAAGGACTCTTAGTGCTGGCTCTTTGACTCCACAGCAGCTGCTTTAGAATCTTTCACTTAACCCTGTGTAGTCATGTGCCAGAAATGGATCATTTGAAGAAACTTTCCCAACTGACTTGCATGGAGGTTTGTTTGAAGGGTATTTGAGGAGAAAGGCTCCCAGCAGAGGCCTGGGCTTTGGCCTAGCTGTGTCCCCTGCTGATTGTGAAGTGTGCCATCAGCTGCAGGGCTTTCTGGGCTAAAAATATCATCAAGTCACTTGGACTTGCTCTTTTAGGCCTCTAAGAGCTGGACCCAATTTCGGGCACATTTGGAGACCTCATCTGTGGGTGGATGGACCACCTAGGATTTTCCCAATTGCTGGGAATGGTTCTCCGGGTCCCTGGTGTAAAACGGGACTCCCCAGCAACTGCGCATCTGCAAGATGATAAACAATTGTCTTGGTTTGAAGAGAGAGGTGCCTGCTAAGGAAGGCAGAAGCCTTCTCTGAAATGGAAAATGTAAATGTCCTCCCTTCAAATGATTTTCATTTAGTAATTCAAATGCTCTCAGGGAAAGATATGGGGATAGGACTGTGCCCGCAGAGCCGGGCAGCGTTTGCTGGTGGTCTGAGCCCTTCCTAAAGATCCTGTGCGGGCTGTCTTAGACACCTGGGGGGGCAGGCATTCCTTCCAGCCTGGGCCACTTTGGCTGGGCTGGGGGTGGCCCCAGGGCAGAAGGCAGTGTGTGCAAGGGCCCTGGGTGGCACGCTGCAGCACGGTCTCGGTGCCATGGAACGGAACCCGGTGACCAAGGGCCCTTTGTGACACGTGGGAAATAGAAGCTTGCCCAGCTGCTGGGAACGCACAACAGGGCAGAACGGGACAGAGCGGCGCCGTGAGGAGCCCCCACACAGCACACTCGGTCCTGTCTGACCCGGAGCCTTTCCAAGGCGTTATTCCTGCAGCTGAGCTCGAGGCCAGACCACAGGACTTGGTGACCTGTGGCCTTCCCAAGGCTTCTCTTCTGCAGGTGCCCTCACAAATCCAGTCATTTTCATGGAGCAGAGACCCCTGAAAGCGCCCAAGGTGGCCTGGGGGGAAGAGGAGGAAGAAAGCCCTGGAGCTGCCCGCGCACATGAAACCAAAGCGGTGGTGCCGTCTGAGCTGCCGCAGGAAGGTGAGTGGCAGAGCTGGGCCACAGGGTTGGTGCCTGCAGCCAACTTGGCACCATTCCATCTCATCCCATTTTATCCCATCCCAGTTTCTCCCGTCCCATACCCAAGGACAGGACAGAAGAGGGGCCGGGCAGACATCCCGCAGGGGCCATGCTCCATCCCCTGGGGCGTCCTGGGGCTGTCCCTGCCTGGGGAGCGCAGGGCTGGGCCGTGTTCTCCGGCCTCTCCCGCAGCCCCTCAGCTCTGGCTGCGCTCGCTCTTTGCCAGGTGCAGCCCTGCAGCGCACACAGGAGCAGGACCCCACCCGTGGCCTCTTCCGCAGCACAGCCCAGGTACCTGCAGCCATCCCCACCTGGGCTGGGCCTGCTGGCACCGCGCTTGGAGCATTCCCTGCAACATCCCTGGCTTCTTGCCCTTCTCCTACAGCTGGTTTGCAAATTCATCAAGAAAATTCGGGCGGAAGAGACCAGCACCATGGGTCCTGGGCTCAGAGCATATTCGCACATCTTCAAAACCAAGACCAGTGCTGCCCTGCTGGATATGCTCATAGAGGAGGGCTTCTCCAGTCCAAAGCAAGTAAGCAGCCTGTGGCAAGGGTTTCATGCTCCCAGGAAATTGCTTGGTCTCCCAAGCCACGCCTGCTGGTCACTGGAACTCTTTGAGGCCATGGCAGTGTGGTGGGAAGGGAGGCACTTCTGTGGGGAAGCTGGTGACATTGCTCCCTCTGGCAGCTTTCCAAGTCTCCCCGTGCCTTCTCCAGGTTCCTGCCCTGGTCAGGTACATCCACCAGTGGCTCCTGGCCAATCAGTTTGCTGAGCACAGGCTGAACAGGACCCTGCTGGATCTCACCGAAGCACAGCCTGCTGACGTAGTCATGACGCTCCTGCGTGTGGCCCCGTCCTGTGACAGGTATGGGGCCAAAATGCCCAGAGGGCTCAGGGCTCGCCAGCCCATCAGCCTGTACAGCCTGGCCCAGGTGTGTGACCAACAGAGAGTTCCAGGGCCTTCTGGCTGCTCCCTTGGCCAGCCCCGGCACGTCAGCCCCCGAGCCTGCTGCCGTGCTCCCTCGCTGCCCCTCAGGGGCCTGTCCCCAGTGGCCTGGGCTGCCTGAGTGCTGCTGGCGAGTGGCAATGGGCACAGGCAGAGCTGGCAGCCAGCTCAGGTCCCCACTGCTGCCCAGGCCACGGTGCTGTGTATGAGACAGAGCTCTAACCCCACAGAGCTGCTTTGACCATGTGGAAGAGCATCATGTGCTCGCCCAGGACTGCAGAGCCAGCGCTGCTGATACTCCTGGATGTGCTGGGCAGCTGGCCAGAGCACAGCATGTGCACCTCGGATGGGGACAAAACGGGTGTCTTTGTCCTGGCTGTGAGTTTCTGTAACTGGCCTTTGCTGGCCCCAAGGCTGCCTCTCCAGCAGCTCTCCGTCCTCCTTCCCCCACTGCATCTCCCTGCCTTAGGCACCGGGTGGAAACCCGGCCCAGGGGCAGCTTCAGGCCCACCAGGCCCCGTGCTCCCCCTGCGTCTGTCTGAGCCTCTCCCTGCCCTGCTCGGGCCCTGCCACACCGACACCTCGGCACTGAGCCCTGTCTCGGGGGGCTTTGTCTTTTGCAGGCAACTGTGGTTATGTGGAAGATCCTCCAGATGCCCTGCGTCCCACATATGGTGACGGTGTATTTGCCCCGCCTCTTTCTACATCTGCTCTCCCAAGCGTTTTCCAGCACTCTGGATACGCCAGAGGAGGTCGATGCATTCTGGAAGGGATGCCAGGAGGAATACGGCCTTGCCACCAGCCCCAACAGGTGCTCCATCCCAATCCTCCTTTCCGTGCTACGTCCCTGGGCAGGAGCCAGTGTTCCCAGCGTGACCTGGGCTTTGCTGTGCACGCAGGTTTGCAGTGCGCACCCTGAAGTCTCTGCTCTGCCGAATGCAGCATGAGGATGTGGTGGTGGCAATGGAGCGCAGGTGTGCCTGGGACGCGCTGCTGTGCGCTGACACCCACCACTATGCCGTGGCTCTGCTGGCCAGGTGAGACCCCCTTCTCCCCACTGCTGCCTCTGACATTTGTGCTCTGTGCCCAGGGAGCTCCACACAGTCCCCGAGGTCGTGGCCCAGAAGGCCTTGTCACCGAGGGATGGCCAAGCAGACTGGGAAAGGCTGGGAGAGGAGGGCGCCCACCAGGAGCTGCCTCCCAAATAGCCCAGGGCCCCTTGCAGGATGCTGGGGAAAGACCAGACCTCTGTGTGTCAGTCCTGGCAAAGGTTTGTCCCCCTGGCCCACAGTCTTGGTTCCTTTTCCTCCTGCCAGGGAGATGTGCTGTGTCTCCATCCCCTTGTGTTCCCGGATCGCTCGCTACCTGCTCCGGCTGCTCAGCACACAGGAGCCACGCTGGGAGCTGCCCACCATGGCGTTCCTTGCAGAGGTGAGCCTGACAGCCAGCGCTGCCTGGCTGAGCTGCCTCCCAGCTCTCTGCCCTCTCGGAGCCGCAGCTGCCTGGCACGGGGCCCGCGCCCTGTGCTGCTGCCTGGGCCCGGCCCCGTGCGTCTCCGGGCTCCTGCCGGCCGGGTCCCTGTCACTGCCCTGTACCTTTCAGGTCCTCGAGTGCCTGGACTTGAGTGAACGTGGTGCTAACAGAGTCCTGCAAATTTTGTCAAGGCAGCTGCAGAGCGAGTGCAGGGAGAGGCGTCGCCTGGCGCTCAGGGCCCTTCTTGAGCTCATTGAGGAGCCCTCAATGGTGAGAAGGGGGCAGTGGCTGAGGCTGAGCTGGGGAATGTGGTCGCTTGGGCTTGGCTGGGCTTTGGGTGCTGGGGCAGCTGCTCCCACCCCTCCTGCCTCCCAGTTCAGCTGCCCCAGGGCTCCAGGACAGGCCTTTGGCCTCTGGGCCCTGCGGCAGCAGGATGGCGTTTCTCAAACTTGTGTTCCGCACAGACCAAAAAAATGTGGAGCCTGACTGAAAGTCTTGTGGACTTCCTGTGGGATGCAGATGGAGAGATAGTTTTCATGACAGTCATGCTACTCAGCTTTATCATCTTGGACAAAGACATGCTGATGCCCGGCCCCATCACACTGCAGCTGCTTGAGGCGCTCCTGCCACTCTTTGACCACGTAAGGCTCACTGCTCCCAGCCACGGCCACTGGGTGCCGCCCGGACACTTTGTGCCCTGTGGATTTGCAGGCCTGCGCCAAGCTGAGCCCCATGCAGCCGCAATGCTGAGGTCTTTTTTTCTTCCTTCCATACAGAACAATTGGCAGGTGCAGCTGCTCTCCATACTGCTCTTCCGAACACTGGTGACTCTTCCAGAAGGGGAAAAGGAAAAAAAGGCCCTGAAGACACCCCTGCACCAGAGCCTGCTGCCCCTCTTCTTTCACTGCCACAATGAGAAGCGGCTTGTGGCACAGGTGAGGGCTCGTGGGCTGCTGCTGTCCCCATGGCAGGGGGCTCGTCTGCCTCCTGCCCTGGTACCTGCCGGGCTGCAGCCTCCTCCAGGCCTTGGCACAGGGGACGCGGGCCTTGCACCCTGGGCTGTGGGGCCATCTCTCCATCTCTGCGTTTCTGCTCTTCTCCAGGCTTCTCAGGAAACTCTGCTTTGTGTGGCCGAGTTCCTGAAGAGGAGGAATCTTGAGAGACTGGTGAAGAGGCAGAATCTGTGGAAGTTCAGCGAGTGCCTGGTAAGGAGGGCCTGCCAGCCCCAGCCTCAGCCCGGAGAAGCCCCCTGAGCGCGGTGCTCAGTGTGTGGGGCTGGCAGCTGTGCCCCTGCCCGGTGCTGCACCCAGAAGCCGTGAAGGCTCTGCTCCAGGCTCCCTTGGGCCCGAACCGGGGGCCGATGGCGCCCCGGCCCGGAGGGGCTGCGGGGCTGCGGGCCGGCACCGCGGCTCCCCGGCAGCAGCCGGCCCTCTGCCTCTCCCCTCGGGAGCCCGGCGCCAGCGGCTGCTGGCCGCGCCTCAGGGCTGTGCGGGCAGGGGAGGCCAGGGCGGGGCGCAGGCAGCGCCTGGCCCAGGGGCTGAGCCCGCGCCAACCCTTCCCTCCTGCCGCTCTCTGCAGCTGGCAGAGGACAGGAGCCGAGCGGCCGAGCACCTGCGCCGGGTCCTGCCCTACCTGCAGAGCCCACAGGAGCCCCTACGAGCGGCGGCCGTCAGGTTCGCGGGTGAGTCCCGAGCCCGGGCTCCCTCCCCGGCCCGGCCGGCGCAGCTCGGCCCCGGCCCCGCCTGCTGCCCCAGCAGTGCCAGCGGGGCCCGGCGCCGTGAAGCCCCGCCTGGCTCGCGCATTGCTGCTGCTGCCCTCTGGCAGCCGTGCCCTGGGGCGGCAGCGTGCGGCAAGGGCCCAGGCTGAGCCCTGCCGGGCCACCAGCCCGTGTGGCCACAGTGCCGGCAGCGCCGCTGGCAGGGAGCTGTGCCGCTGGGCCCGTGACAGGCTCTGTGTTCACAGGCATGGCCGTGCGGCACCTGAGGGGGAAGAAGGAAGAGCTCTGGCTCATCTGCCACGGTGAGGGCAGCGTGCTGGCAGCGGGGGCTGCCGGGGGAGCTGCAAGCCCTGGCCCGGCTGCAGAGGGCTCTGCTCCCTGTGCGGACGAGGGGCGGCGTGGGGAGAGCACACAGAGATTTCAGGGCCACCTGGGCGATTCCTGGCCAGCAGCTTTGGGCTGGTCCCGTTGGTCCCTGCTCCCTCCTGGCCATGGCTAGAGCCGGCTGCGATGGCCCTGGCAGGGGGCTCTCCTCGGCTCCCCGCAGATCCGCGATCTGACCATGGCTCTGTTCCCTTCTCTTTCAGCCCTGGAACACCTGACAGAGGACATCAGCAGTGCCGTGTCAGATCTGGCACTTGAAACATTGTATGTCCTCCAGGCACTGCAGAGTGAGCGATATTCCGTCTTCCCGAGGCTGCAAGATCAGCTCTGCAGGGCATGGAGGACACGGCCTCGTCTGTCGGGGCTCGGCTGGTTGCGCTGCTGGAGCTCTGCAGAGAGCTGATCCCAGAGGCTCTGTCTGCTGAGGCCACCTGAGCCAGCGGGAATTTTCCATTTCTGAAAGATTGTTCTGTTTCTTTTCTTCTATTTGTTTTTTCTTTAGTGTATAAATATAGAGTATGTTATAATACACAGACTCCCAGGAGCTTTCTTTTGCTGCCCAGGGTCTGCAGGGCATTGGGGAAGAGGGGGAGAAGGGTGCCATGGCTCAGCAAGCTGCCCAAGCGTGCAGTGTTGCAGGGAAAATGGCCAGAAGCCCCTTGGCCTGTGGTGGTTCTGCTGAAGCCTTTGTGCTGGTGACAGAGCGGGTGGGCAGGGGCCGGGGCTGCGGGGATCCCTGTGAGAGCAGTGCCTGGAGATGGCCACAAGCCCTGTGCCGGGCAGAAAGCGCATCCGTGTCCTCCTGCCCGTGTGCTGCTGGCTGCCTTGCTGAGGGCTCCCAGGTGCCTCTGGATAGGGCTGCTCTGGAGCTGCTGTGGGGCTGCGGCGCTGCTGCCGGGCAGCTTGGCTGGGCTGGGGCAGCCCCTGAGGGGCTGGGGCGCTGGCAAGCCCTAAGCAATGGGCTGTCAGAGGCCACAAGCAGCCCCCTGCCAGCCGTCTTGATCCTTCCAGAGTTGACTTGCAAGAGGGATCCCGGGCACTCTGGAACTAACAGCATCAATGTTGTTGGAAATCAAAATGCAGGGAAATCTCAGACCTTTGGTCTTGTCAGCAAAGCTTTGAATTAAACACAGGATTTGAAGGGAGACCTTGGAAAGGGCTTCCAAAGCTAGGTGCTAGAAGCGAGAATGTGGATTTCTAGTTTATTATAGCAGAGACATGGGGAGGAACGTTGAAGTGGAGGAAAGTTTAGAGTTTTAGTGCTGAAGATCTAGAAAAAATCAAAGTAGTAACAATGGTAAACAAGAAGCTTCGGATGCAGTGCTTTGAGTTTGTGTGTCATAATTGGCTAAGGAAGCTTACACTGTAGCATGAGTCCCTAAGACGAAATATTGAAGGATTGGTGGGAAAACATAAAGATTATTGTTGGCAGTGTCTTCTTGGCCAAGAAATCCTTCAAAGCTCTTGTAACTACAAGTCTTGCGGGCCTTGTGAGCCATGCAGTGCAGATGTGAGCCAAACTCACCTTTCCTGTCTATGTAGAAGAGAAGAAAAAGCAATGGCATCATCTAAAAAACTCGGAGGTCTGCTCTCTAGCTCGTTCCAAACTCCCTCAAATCCCCCAAAGTGGCATTTAGCTACAAAGAGATGACAAAGACCCCTAGTGCTAGCTCTTTGACTCCACAGCAGCTGCTTTAGAATCTTTCACTTAACCCTGTGTAGTCATGTGCCAGAAATGGATCATTTGAAGAAACTTTCCAAGTGACTTGCATGGAGGTTTGTTTGAAGGGTATTTGAGGAGAAAGGCTCCCAGCAGAGGCCTGGACTTTGGCCTAGCTGTGTCCCCTGCTGATTGTGAAGTGTGCCATCAGCTGAAGGGCTTTCTGGGCTAAAAATATCATCAAGTCACTTGGACTTGCTCTTTTAGGCCTCTAAGAGCTGGACCCAATTTCGGGCACATTTGGAGACCTCATCTGTGGGTGGATGGACCACCTAGGATTTTCCCAATTGCTGGGAATGGTTCTCCGGGTTCCTGGTGTAAAACGGGGCTCCCCAGCAACTGCGCATCTGCAAGATGATAAACAATTGTCTTGGTTTGAAGAGAGAGGTGCCTGCTAAGGAAGGCAGAAGCCTTCTCTGAAATGGAAAATGTAAATGTCCTCCCTTCAAATGATTCTCATTTAGTAATTCAAATGCTCTCAGGGAAAGATATGGGGATAGGACTGTGCCCGCAGAGCCGGGCAGCGTTTGCTGGTGGTCTGAGCCCTTCCCAAAGATCCTGTGCGGGCTGTCTTAGACACCTGGGGCCAGGCATTCCTTCCAGCCTGGGCCACTTTGGCTGGGCTGGGGGCGGCCCCAGGGCAGAAGGCAGTGTGTGCAAGGGCCCTGGGTAGCACGCTGCAGCACGGTCAGGCACTGGGACGGGTTCCCCATTGATGTAGCACAGCGGAGCCCGGGCTGGCTCTTGGGAAAACTGCGGCGCTACGCCAGGAGTGGGGAACGGCCAAGGCGTGGGTCCTGCCTGCGGCTGACCCTGCTGAGCCACTGCTCAGTGGTTCAGGATCTACTGACTTCAGCACGGAGCAGCCAAAAAGAAGGAGGAGGCTCCTCAATTGTGAGGTTCCACAGGCAAAGGTTTATCCCAAGGGAAGGATTCAGCAGCATAGAGCCACCAGCACTTCTGTGCATGAGATTTTATCGGGGTACAACTCAGGGGGGCGGATACAATGGATTGAGCAAAAAGGAATCTGCAGGGGAGGAGTGAGGGGATTCCATCAGTTGCTTGGCACTAATTAGGACAGATGAGAGGAAAGGGTAGGTCACATGGGCCAGAGGGGCTTCCAGCAATAGGGAATTCCAAAGGGTTGTGGAGTCAGGGTTAGGTCCAAGGCAAAAGTGACAGGGAAGGTTCAGGAATAAAGAGCTGGATTATCTTGAGAGGCAGGGAAGGAGCTGGAACAAAGAGCGGGGAATGGCATGAGGGACAGCTTTGAGGGAGGGAAAAACCTAGGGGTAAACCAACTTGGGGAAAATACGGGGTACATGAAAAGAAACCATTCTACCATAACTGATAAATAAACACGAACCGGAACACCCCAGGGAAATGGGCACAGCATCAATCCCGTCTGACTTTGAGAAGTGTTTGAACAACTTGGAGCAGTCACCCAAGCTTTTAGACACTACATCCAAGGTCAAGTGTTGTGACCTCTAGGTTTACATGATACTCCTGAGTATGACTTTAGGCAGTGTTTTAAGAAACTCGCTTTATGTCCGATCATGCCCCAATTCCTTGTAGATTGTGTGGAATGTGGAATCCTTTTGTTTTCACTGCTTGTTAGGACTATAAAAAACAATATTCGTGCTGGGTGAGTCAGAGACAGCCTGTGTATGTAAAGTGTAGTCTACAGGGGATAAAGAGAAGGAAACAAGAAGTACTAATACATCCGGCTAAGTTTGGAAATTTAGATAGCATGAAGAATGAATAACACAAGAAGTAAAGATGATATTAAAAAGAGTCCACTAGAATGTAATTTAGCAGATGAGAAAGATTTGGGAGGAGTCCCAGAGGGTAATTTTTCATGTAAGGTAATCTGATGAAATACTCTTACCCAATGGTAGGCTTAGTATCAATTAGAAAGTGGTGAAAAGTGACCCCCTAATGGAACATTATGATCCATTGTTACAGTTGATGTTATTTTTAAGACAAGGAGAAAAATGAGATCCAGTGATATATGCAGACGTGGTTTTTACCCTGAAGAATAAAGCCAAGTGTCAGAAAGAATGTGGCTTTGATTTGGCCCCATGGGACCTTTAGTCCTAACTTTGGAAAGAGATAAGGGGCAGAAAAGAAAGAGATGTCATTTAGCACTCAGCATAAGGCAGAGATGTTTGAAATTGGCTGAAATTCACCAGGAAGATTGTGTTCTAGGTGTCCAAGACTTAGAGCTGAGTTAGCCCAGGCCAGCACGGGTACACTCCACCTCAGGCAACCACTCCGGCCCCTGAATGAAAGCCAAATGGCCGTGAGGATGAGATGAATAATCCAGGTGAGGGGACAATTTCAGGGACCCCCAGTGACAACCAACCCAAGGAATAAAACCAAGAAAGCTTGGCCTTTAGTCACCCCCTTAAGGCAAGTCTTGAGTCCCCCAGGAGAAGCCATGTGGGTGAACATCTGCTTTTCTACTAGTGACCTCAAGAGTTGGTGGCAAAAAGTTGAAATGGATAGAAAAAACGCTAGCAAAGCAGCAAAAAGATTGGAGTTCATAGTCAAGAGTCAAGAGCCAGACTGAGGTGATAGTGATTTCATATTGACAGAGCTAACCAAACCAGCAAGAGAGTTGGTGATCAAGGTGGCCAGAGCACGTGTGCAGGGACAAATTGCTAGTGGAGCCTTGCAAGGTAGAATGGACCAGCTGCGTCCTACTGCAAGCCCTTTGTGGGACGTGAACAAGGCAGGCAGCTGTGCAATGTTAACCAGATACCAGGACATAGTCACATTGGAATTAAAAAATGCCATTCCAAAACCAATAACTTGGTCAGTAAGAGATAACGTTACACAGGGACAGCACAAGTCACCCACTGACTTTGTGGACAGGCTCTGATCAGCTGCACATAAAGGCACAGCCCTGCATCCCTGGTCGGATATGGGAAACAGCAGTGGGTTTCCCTGATGTCAGGGCAATCTAGCCCAGATGTCAGGCAGAAATTTCAGAAGCTGAAAGAGCCTGTCAAGAGAGACTTAAAGGCATGAATGAGAAAAGCATAGAAAGTGGATGATAATCAAGAGAGAGAAAATAAAAAAGAGCTCCCTGCAGCCATGGTGGCAGCTCTGGATCGGCACCAGGGAGAGGCCGGACGTGGGCGTGGATGAAGCAGAGGCAGGGACGAAAAGAGCAGAGGCAGAGGAGGTTCAAAGCTGCCACAGAGCAAGCTGGGGCCAAATCAATGTGCATCTTGTAAGAAATCAGGACACTGGAAATAAGGCCAGTGCCCAGAGTTAGCAGACAAAGTACACTAAACTCTTGCAGCCACTCTAGATGATAAGAAATGACCGAGACTGGCAGTTCTTACCCTAGCAGGTTACCGGTTAAAATACAGCTAACGAATAATAAAGAAGTTGAATTTTTAACTAATTTTGGAGACACATTTTCACTCTTGAATCAAGCACTGCTACCCAAAAGTGAAAACTATCTTCAAGCAATAGGAGCAACTACAGGGCAGCCAGAAAATGCATTCTTCCTGAAACCACTTTGATGGAAAATCAAGAAGAAAATGGGAATACATCCGTTTCTCTGTTTCCCAAACTCACCCAAATCTGTCCTATGCAGGGATTTGCTTGAAAATTTAGAAGCAACAGTTCCGTTTAGAAAAAGAAAACTTCAGTGGAAGCTACCTGAAGACAAATGAGCGGTTTTAGCAGTAGGACTGACAATTGACACCAGACCAACCAACAAGAAGAACTAGTTAGAGCAAGTATTGAATCAGGCGTACCCAAGAGTATGGGATACTGATAGCCCAGGAAAATCAAAACCAGCAGACCCTATTGAAACTGAGCTACAGACAAGAGTTAGGGCAGTAGTCAGAAAGCAATACCCTTGAAGATTAGAAGCTAGGAAAGGAACAGAGCCAACAATCAATTAAATCCCTGACATCAGGACTATTGGAAGAATGGCAGTCAAAATTTAATACTGCTAGATCAGCAATAAAGAAACCTAATGGAACTCAGAGACTAGTGCCAGATTTCCAGGCAATTAATGGTTTATACCTTACTAGCTTACTAGCTAAACTTGGAGATGATTTTATTTGGTGCGGGGAATGTCCATGGGCAGGTGCTGTCGAGAGCCGTTCCCTCTTGGTCTGAGAGACCAGCTCCCCCAGCCCACCTTGCTCGCAGGCCCGGAGGTTGTAACGTGCGCTCGACCGGCAGCCGAAGGAGGGCTCTTGACACCGTGTCTGATGCAACAGGGTTTACTGAAGGTAGGTCAGAGGGTGCAGGGTTGGTGAGGGCGAGAAGAGGGACAGGAAGAGGCGGCAGCACAAGCACTGTAACATGACACATAAGGCACCTGCAAGCTGCTGGGGAAGCCTCAAGTCTGCTCAGTGAGCCACATGTGCCCTCAGCATTGGGACAGCCACCTTTCCCTCAGTGAGCCTCACATCCCAGGGTCAGCAAATCAAGAGGCACCAGCCATGCTGTAGGTGACTCAGAGCAAGTGCAGTGGGTGATGGTGGCCAGGGGCCAGAAGCAGGCAGAAAGCCAACGGGGCTGGGGAAAAGGCTCTGCTCTGCTTACAGCGTGGGCTGAGGGCTAGGAGAGCTCCATTTCCCCCTGGAGATGTTGGAGACGGGGCCTTTCAGCCTCCTGATAGGGCTGCCCCTGGCTGCAGGCAGCCAGAGGAGTACGACGACACAAGGCCGAGAGCAGCAAAGCAAAGAGCCAGCCGTGCACAGCACAGGGAGGTGGCCCAGTGCAAAGCCAGCGTGGCACCCTGAAGGCGCCCGCTGCATTCTCATGTGTCCCTGGCCTGGGAAGGACAGGAATGTCTGTGGTCCAAGAGGGCCTTTCTGAGGCCCCTGTGGGCTCAAAGCTGCTGCTCTTCTGGCTCCATGGGGCCTAAAGCCACAGAGCTCAGCCTCCCCCACAGCAAGAGGAACAAGACTTGGATATTAGGCAGTGGAGCTGAATGCCTAAGGCTGAGGGGCGGGGGGCTCCAGTCTGGAGCACTGGGAGGGCACCCCCCCAGCCCCACAACAGCTGGCCTCACAGCCCTGAAAGGCCAGGACCGGGGTTCCACGCCTGATTCCAGGGCGTCCCTCCAACCGGCCACCGACCTGGAAGCGCCAGAGCAGCCGGCTGTCGGGATCAAGGCGGCTGCCAGGGGGCTGCTTATGGCCTCTGCCAGCCAAGTGCCTCAGCCCCTCAGGGTCTCCCCCAGCCTGGCCAAGGGTGCCGGCAGCAGCGCGACAGCCCCAAAGCAGCTCCAGAGGAGCCTCATCCAGAGGCACCTGGGAGCCCTCAGCACTGCAGTCAGCAGCAGACGGGCAGGAGGATACGGATGGCCCTTCCTGTCCGGCACAGGGCTTGTGGCCATCTCCAGGCACCGCTCTGGCAGGGATCCCCGCAGCTCCGGCCCCTGCCCAGCCGCTCTGTGGGCAGCACAAAAGCTTCAGCAGAACCACCAAAGGCCAAAAGGCTTCTGGCCATTTTCCCTGTAACACTGCACTCCTGGGCAGCTAGCTGAGTACAAGCAACCTTTTCCCCCTCTTATGCCCTACAGACCTTGCGCAGGAAAAGAGAGATGCTGGGACTCTGTGTATTGTAAGATATTTTATATTTACATACTCAACAATGAAAATGCAAACACAAAAATCTTAAAGAAGAAAAAGAAAATTCCTGCTGGCTTAAATGGCCCCAGATCATCTCTCTGCCGAGCTGCAGCACAACAGTAAGGCAGTGCAGCAAAGACGAGGCCGTTTCCTCCATACACTGCGGAATCGATCCCGCAGCTTCTGCCATGGGGAGTAGGGAGCTCTCTCAAGAGCCCGGAGAACTAAACAAAATTCTACTGCAGCATCTCTGATTGCAGGACTGCTGTCATATGCCATTTCTTCAAGGGCTGCAAGAGAGAGGAACAGAGGCAAGGTCAGATCCCACATACGCAGGGAGCCAAGGAGAGCCCCATGCCAGGGCCATCCCGGTCGTCTCTTGCCATGGCCCGCAGGGAGCAGGGAGCAAGGGGATCAGCCCGAAGTTGCTGGCCACCAATGCCACACGTAGCCCTGATATCTCTGTGTGCTCTGCCCACGGGTGCAGATCCCTCTGCAGCCGGGGCAGGGCTTGCAGCTGCCCCCTCCAGCCCCCTGGAGCGGTCAGCCCGCTGCCCTCACTCACCACTGCAGATCAGCTGCAGCTCTTGCTGCTGCCCCCTCAGGTGCCGCCCGGCCATGCCTGTGAACACAGAGCCTGTCACGGCCCCAGCGGCACAGCTCCCTGCCAGCGGCGCTGCCGGCGCTGTGGCCACACGGGCTGCTGGCCAGACAGAGCTCAGCCCGGGCCCTTGCCGCACGCTGCCGCCCCAGGGCACGGCTGCCAGAGGGCGGCAGCAACGCCCAGGCCAGGCGGGGCTCCACGGTGCCGGGCCGGGCCGGCGCTGCCGGGGCAGCAGGCGGGGCCGGGGCCGAGCTGCGGCGGGCCGGGGAGGAGCCCGGGCTCGGGACTCACCCATGAACCTGACGACCGCCTCTCGCAGGGACTCCTGTGGGCTCTGCAGGTAGTGCAGTGCCCTGCGCACGTGCTCGGCCGCTCGGCTCCTGTCCTCTGCCAGCTGCAGAGAGCGGCAGGAGGGAAGGGTTGCCGCCGGCCACGCCTGCCCGCCCAGCCCTGAGGCGCGGCCAGCAGCCGCTGGCCAAGGGCTCCCGAGGGGAGGGGCAGAGGGCCGGCTGCTGCCCGGGGAGCCGCAGTGCCGCCCCGCAGCCCCGCCGGGCCGGGGCTCCATGGGCACCCGACTCAGGCCCACGGGAGCCTGGAGAAGAGCCCGCGCGGCCTCTGGCTGCAGCAGCGGGCACAGCTGTTAGCCCTGCACACTGAGCACCGCCCTCAGGGACCTTGGCCATGCTGAGGCTGGGGGGTCTCTGCTGTTCTTACCAGGCACTCCCCAAGGCTCTGATCCACGTGTAGCATTTGTTCTATATCCCTCCTCTTCAGGAATCTGGCTGAGGAATGCAGCGTTTCCCGGGAGGCCTGGAGAGGGACAGAGATGCACAGATGGCCCTACAGTCCAGGGCACAGGAGCATCCCAGTGGCACAGGCTGGAGGAGGCTGCAGCCCACAAGGTGCCCGGGCAGGAGGCAGCCCAAGCCCCTGCAAGGGGGACAGCAGCTGTGCACAAGTGCTCACCTCAGCAACCATCTGATTCTCATCATGGCAGTGGAAGTAGAGAGGGAGCAGGCTCTGGCGCACGTGGGACTTGAGGGCCTTTCTTCCCTCTTCTGTTAATAAGTCCAGCATCTCTTGAAAGAGAGCCATGGAGCTCAGCTGCACCTGGATGTCATCCTGGATGAAAGGAAAGGGCAAAAGACCTGAGCATCAGCTGCTTCAGGCCCCCCAGGGCACAGGCGTGCATCTGCACAGGGCAACAAGGGTCCGGGCAGCAGCCAGTGGCTGTGGCTGTGGGCACAGAGCCTTACGCTGTCAAAGAGTGGCAGGAGCGCCTCAGCCAGCTGCAGGGCGATGGGGGTGGCTATTGGAGCACCATTATCCAGGAGCAAATATCTGAGTAGAAGAATGCTCATCCTGATCATGTTGCTGTCATTTTCCTCCAGGAGCTCCACAAGACTTTCAGTCAGGCTCTGCATTTTTTCAGCCTGTGCGGAAGACGACTTTGTGAAAGGCCGCACTGCTGCCGTAGGGCCCAGAGGCCAAAGGCCTGTCCTGAAGCACTGGGGCAGGGAAGCAGGAGAGATGGGAAGAGCTGCCCCAGCGGCCGAAGCCCAGGCAAGGCCAAGCGACTGCGTTGCCCAGCCCCACGCTGCCTGCACGGCTTTGGCCACTGCCCTCTTCTCACCATCAAGGGATTCTTGCCCAGCACTACGAGGCCTCGGAGTGCCAAGTAACGCCTGGCCATGTGCTTGCTCTGCAGGTTCTGTGCCAGGATCTCCAGGACACTGTCACTGCATTCCCTCAAGTCCAGGCACTCGAGGACCTGAAAGGCACAGGGCAGTGACAGGGGAGCCGGCCGGCAGGAGCCCAGAAGCGCACAGGGCCGGGCCCAGGCAGCAGCACAGGGCACGGGCACTGTCCTGGCAGCTGTGGCTGCCAGGGGTTAGAGGGCTGGGAGGCCGCTCAGCCAGGCAGCGCTGGCCTTGAGGCTCACCTCCACAAGGAATGCCAGGGCAGGGAAATCCCAGTATGGCATCTCTTTGCCGAGCAGGGCGAGCAGGTAGAATGCCACCGCGGAACAAAAGTGGATGGCTAAGCGGCGAATTTCTCTGAAGAGGGGAAAAAGGAAACAAGAGCCTGATGCAGTGGGGCAAACGTCTCCCAGGCGTGACTCACCCAGTTCTCATCTTTCCCCAGCACCCTTCCAGCAAGGGGACGTGGGCCGTTTGGGAGTTGGTTGCTGATGGGCACCCTCCTCTGCCAGCCTTTTCCAGCCTGCTTGGCCGTCCCTCAGTGCCAAGGCCCTCTGACCCATGGCCACCACGGACACTTTATGGGGCACCTGGGCACAGGGCAGCAATGTCAGAGGCAGTGGGGAGAAGGGGGTCTCACCTGGCAAGCAGAGCCACGGCAAAGTGGTGAGTGTCAAGAGAGAGCAGCGTGTCCCAGGCACACCTGCGCTCCATTGCCACCACCACATCCTCGCAGCGGAGAAGGCAGAGCAGGGACTTCAGGGTGCGCACAGCAAACCTGTGTGCACAGCAAAGCCCAGGTCACACTGGCAGCACTGGCTCCTTCGCAGGCCACGTGGCAGGGACAGGAGAAGTGGCATGGAGCACCTGTTGGGGCTGGTGGCAAGGCCGTGCTCTTCCTGGCATCCCTTCCAGAAGGTGTCGACCTCCTCTGGCATATCCAGAGTGCTGAAGAACACTTGGAATAGCAGATGCACAAATAGGTGGGGGAAATACACCTTCAAGATCCGTGGGAGACAGGGCACCTGGAGGATCTTCCACGTCACCACAGTTGCCTGCAAAGGACAAAGCCCCCCGAGACAGCGCTCAGTGCCGAGGTGTGTGTGTGGCAGGGCCCGAGCGTGGCAGGGAGAGGCCAGGAGAGACCATGGCAGGGGGAGCACGGGGCCTGGTGGGCCTGAAGCTGCCCCTGGGCCAGGTTTCAGGCCAGCGCCTGAGGCAGGGAGATGCAGTGGGGGAAGGAGGATGGAGAGCTGCTGGAGAGACAGCCTTGGGGCCTGCAAAGGCCAGTTGCAGAAACTCACAGCCAGGGCAAAGACAGCTGTTTCGTCCCCATTGGAGGTGCAGGTGCTGTACTCTGGCCAGCTGCCCAGCACATCCAGGAGGATCAGCTGCACCAGCTCCGCAGTCCTGGCTGAGCCCATGATGGTCTTCCACATGGCCATGGCAGCTCTGTGGGGTTAGAGCTGTGTCTCAGGAGGGTCTCAGAGGAAGCACCAGGGGCAGCTGAGCCGGCTGCCATTTCTGCCTCTGCCCACTGCCCCCCTGCCGGCAGGAGGCAGACAGCCCAGCCCTGTGGGGACAGAGCCCTGAGAGGCGGCAAGGGAGCACGGCAGCAGGCTCAGGGGCTGGCCTGGCAGGGCTGGGAAAGGGAGCATCCAGAGGGCCCTGGAAGTCTCTGTTGCTCTGACACCTGGGGCAGGCTGTGCAGGGTGATGGGCTGGGGAGGCCTGAGCCCTGTGGGCAGGTGGGCCCCATATCTGTCACAGGACGGGGCCACACGCAGGAGTGTCACCACTGCGTCATTTGGCTGTGCTTGGGTGAGATGCAGCAGGGTCTTGTCCAGCCTGTGCTCAGCAGAATCATTGGCCATGAGCCACTAGTGGATGTAGCTGACCATGGCAGGCACCTGGAGAAGGCACGGGGAGACTTGGAAAGCTGCCAGAGGGAGCAATGTTCCCAGCTTCCCCAGAGGAGTGCTTCCCTTCCCACCCCACTGCCATGTGGCCTGAAAGGCTCACAGCAAGCAGCATGCGTGGATTGGGAGGACAAGCCATTGCTGTGAGATTCAAAGCCTGGCCACAAGCTGCTTACTTGCTTTGGAGTGTAAAAATCTTCCTCTACAAGCATATGCAGCAGGGCGGCACTCGTCTTGCTGAGGAAGATGGGCGAGTATGGTCTGAGGCCTATGCCCGTGGCGATGGTCTCTTCCTCTTTAATTCTCTTGAGGAAGTTGCAAACAAACTGTAGGAGAAGGGCAAGAAGCCGAGGATGTTGCATGGAGTGCTGCACACACGGTGCTGGGCTGAGCAGGGACAGCAGGCCCAGCCCAGGTGGGGGTGGCTGCAGGTACCTGCGCTGTTCTGCGGAAGCGGCCACGGCTGGACTCCTGCTCTTCTGTGCGCTCCGGGGCTGCATCTGGCAAAGAGCGAGCGCAGCCAGAGATGAGGGGCTGCGGGAGAGGCCGGACAACACAGCCCAGCCCTGCGATCCCCAGGCAGAGAGAGCCCTGGGATGCCCCAGGGGATGGAGCACGGCCACTGCGGGCTGTCTGCCCGGGCCCTCTTCTGTCCTGTCCGTGGGCATGTCCCCAGGGCATAGCATGGCACGGCACGGCACGGCGTGGGGTCCAAGCTGGCAGCAGGCACCAGTCCTGTGGCCCAGCTCTGCCACTCACCCTCCTGCGGTGGCTGGAATGGCACCACCTCTTCAGTCTGCTGTGCCGGGGCAGCTCCAGGGCCACCTTCCTCCTCCTCCACCCAGGCCAGCTCAGGCACTGCCGGGTTTCTCTGCTCCATGTCTCTGCCTGGATTTGTGGCTATTTGCAGGACAGTTGCCTTGGAAAAGCTCCAAGTCACCAAGTCCTGCAGTGGTGCCTGGAAGGCACCTTCAAGTAAGAAGCCTCAGGAAGGCTACAGGACAGCAAGTCCTGCACTCGGTCTCAAGGGCTCCTGCCCCGAGGACAGGGGACTCCTGACAAGGACTATGATATGGCCTCAAGGGCACCTGCAGACGAGAAGCCTCAGGGAGACCAAGGGTCAGCAAGTCCTGTGGTCTGGCCTCGAGCTCAGCTGCAGGAGCAAGGCTTCAGAAAAGCTCCGGGTGGGAAGCGAACGAGCGCGCTCTGCGGGGGCTCCTCACGGCACCGCTCTGTCCCGTCCTGTCCCGTTGCGTGCTCTGAGCACTGTGGCGTGCTCTTGTCACCTCCAGCTCCTATGTCACACCGTGTCACAAAGGGCCCTTGGACACTCGTTCCATGTGTCCTGGGGTGACGTTATGATGCTTGTATCCCCATTCATCTGTTCTGTGCCTTTGGGACCTGCTCTGAAGATTCGCAGTTTTGTTTTGGTTTCTTGTGTTAGATAGGGACAAGCGTTCGGAAAATCTCGCGATGTCACGGAAAGCGGCAGGATTCCTCTCCCCCTAACGCCTAGTGATAGGGGATCACCCAGGAATGTAGACCCCCCTAACACTAGTAACTTTCTACTCCTTATTAACCAATTACAGTAAGGTAAGACACCCTGACGTAGAGAAAAAACCTCCCCGAGTATAAAACCCGACGAGATGGGACAATAAAGGCCTTTGGACCGTCCACCACGTTAATGTCTGCGTGTGTTCTTGGCCCGAGCGACCCTGGAGAGTTTGGGTCGCCGTGCCGTTTCCTCAGAACCAGGTCGCCTTGCCTTGCATCAGAAGGCAACATTTCTCTTATCAGGGACATAGAGACGAGCAGTACATAGGGCTGTTTTTCACGTCTTGCTTTCAGCTTGCTGCTTTGCTTGCCCTTTTTTCTGCTCTTGCTTCTGCGCTGCTTTGGCCTCTGCTTATTAGCTAGTTCTAGCTAAACAGTCCACATTCCTTTCTGGACTGTTTCTCCTCTCCTGTTTCTGTGACCATCTCGAACCTGCTCCGAACTGGGACCTGGGAACACCGTTCGGCTGCAGCAGCTGCCCCAGCGCCGGAGGGACTGAGAACAGAGCAACCACCCCCAAAAGAGACTTTCTGATTTTGTCATCTTTCTCAGAGCGGTGTCATCGGGTATTGTTCATTTTTGTGCTGGGGGGTGCTGTGCCTGAAATAAACCGGTTTTTTCCACCTCTCTCCAAGGAATTTTTTCCCGAACCAGTTGGGGGGAGGGGCCGTGTGGGTTTTGCTTTCTGGAGGGGCCCTCCTTTGCAGATTCTTTAACAAATTTGCCCTAAATCAGTACAAAATATTGGCGCCCAAACGTGGGGCAAGAGAGAGAGTGGAAAAACCCTGTTTTGACTGCATTTATGTTGCTATTACTCTGCGTTCGTTTAAATCAGCTAATAGCCATGCTTTTTGAATTCATAATGTCTATTGGGGTGAAGGTTTGCATGCATTTCTGGTCCCTAGGGTTTTTTGAGGTTTTACTACCTCTCTGGTCCCTAGATTTATTTACTTATCCAGAAATAGCTTTAGTATTGCCCCTAATACGTAGTTTTTACATCAGAGGGGCAGTGACCAGAGTAGCTATCCTGCTGGGCTTGGTGGCAATAATGTGCAAGAAGTTTATAAACATGCTAGGGTCTGCTCCAGGTATGAATGGTTCATGGCTATGGTTATGCATCCAGTTTGTTGCAGGAGGAGCAGGAGGGAATGAGGTTTTTCAGCCTCTGCTTTCCTCCTTCTCCTATGAATCAGTTGCATCACTAGTGAAGGATGTTCAGTTTCCCCTCAATGTTAAAGAAACCATCTTCCTGGTATTCAATCTGGTAACCTTCCTCTATACAGCCTGCTGCTTTTCTAGAATGAGGGCTGAGATTTCTAGACGGGCTGATGAGACCCCTGACTCAGGAGTAGACCCCGGTGTGGAAAATCCTCAGTGGTGTGGGAAATGGGAGGATATGGGCCAAATCCTGAAGGAATTCTCTGATCCTATAGTCTGGGATTTTCCCCATGAACAAATTCAGAACCCAGATGAGGTGGGGAAATATCTGAAAGAGAAGTACCAGGATGAGCCTAAGGAGAGGAAGGTCATTGCAGTGAGCTGGGCCCTGGAGTATGCTTATCGCACGCTACTAGATACTGTCGGGCAGCAGACAGAGGCAGGGGGGCAGGGAGATCAATCAGCAACTGTCCCAGTGACTCAGGCTGCAGCTAACACTCCAGGCTCAAAGCCAGCATCTAAACCCATGGCTGTTGCTACCAGCACTAGAAGTGGGAAATGTACGGACAAGACCAATCAACCAGTGGATGATGATGATGATGATGATGATGAAGGAGAAGGAACCTCAATGCCTCCTGACATAAAATCAGGAGTCAAAGCAGCAGGTGCAAGATCAGATGCGAGTATTGAGTCCTTTTCCCTGAAGGACCTTCGTGGCCTACGGAAGGACTACACTCGAAGGTCTGATGAATCCGTAATTAGTTGGTTGGTTCGTCTCTGGGATGCTGCAGGCGAGGCTACAATTCTGGATGGCACTGAAGCCAGGCATTTGGGATCCCTGTCACAGGATCCTGTCATCGACCAAGGAATGATGAGGGGGGCTAACTCTCACAGCCTCTGGGAACGGGTCCTAAGAAGTGTAGCAGAAAGATACCTGTGTGCAGACGATCTCTATATGCAGCAAACTCAGTGGAAGACAATAGAGCAGGGGATCCAACGCCTGAGAGAAAGTGGCAGAGATTATCTTCTCAGATGATGTAACAACTAGGAACCCAGACTTAGTACCATGCACGTCTGTGATGTGGCGAAAATTCGTACGACTTGGGCCACATGAATATGCTTCTGCCTTAGCCATAATGAAGCGGGATGAGAGGGGTGAGACTGTGCTTGACATGGCAAGGAAGCTCCGAGCATATGCAGATGGTGTACATGGCCCGACACATGCCAGAATCACAGCGGTAGAAACACGTCTGCAGAACTTAGAGGATAAGATAGAGGAGAACCATAAGAAGCTTAGAGAGGAGATTAAAGAAGACCTTCTTGAAATTTCAGCAGCACAGATCCGAGGTTCCGGTATCCAAGGCAGACGTTTCCCAGATGTTGAGAGAAGGTACACCCCATATGCTGAGCTGTGGTTTTACCTGCGTGATTGTGGGGAAAACGTGAGAAGGTGGGATAGGAAACCTACTGTTGTTCTGGCACGACGGGTGCGTGAACTGAAGGAAGCCACCAGAAGGAAAGCAGCTCCAGTTGCCCGTAGCCGAATGGCCAGGTATGATGATGATGACATGTCTGATCCCCTCGAAGGAACATCCAAAATATACGCCCAGGGAAAGAAGGATAACCAGGCTTAGAGGGGCCCTGCCTCTAGCCAGGTAGAGGCCAGGGAAAATCGTGTTTTCTGGTCTGTGTGGATTCGTTGGCCTGGCACATCGGAACCACAAGAGTACAAAGCTTTGGTCGATACTGGTGCGCAATGCACATTAATCCCATCAAGACATGTGGAGACAGAGTCTGTTTCTATTGCTGGTGTGACAGGGGGATCCCAGGATTTCACTTTGGTGGAAGCTGATGTGAGCCTAACGGGAAATGAGTGGAAGAAGCATCCTTTTGTGACTGGCCCAGAGGCCCCATGTATTTTGGGCATCGACTACCTTCAAAGTGGGTACTTCAAAGACCCAGAAGGACTCAGATGGGCATTTGGAATAGCTGCTGTAGAGACAGAGGGCATGCAGCAATTGAACACCTTGCCTGGGTTTTTTGAGAATCCATCTGCAGTAGGATGCCTGACGGGAGACGAGCAACGAGTGCCAATTGCCACTTCCATAGTGCATCGACGACAGTATAGGACCACTCGAGATGCTGTGATCCCCATCCATAAGATGATCCGAGAGCTGGAGAGCCAAGGGGTGGTCAGCAAGACCCACTCACCCTTCAACCGCCCCATTTGGCCTGTGCGAAAATCTGAAGGAGAATGGAGATTGACTGTGGACTACCGTGCACTGAATGAAGTGACTCCACCACTGAGTGCTGCCGTGCCAGACATATTAGAGCTCCAGTATGAGCTTGAGTCCAAGGCACCAAAGTGGTATGCCACTATAGACATTGCCAATGCATTTTTCTCCATTCCTCTGGCAGCAGAATGCAGGCCTCAATTTCCCTTGACATGGAGGGGAGTGCAGTACACCTGGAACCGACTGCCTCAGGGGTGGAAGCACAGCCCCACCATCTGCCATGGACTGATTCAGACTGCACTAGAAAGGGGAGAGGCTCCAGAACATCTGCAGTATATTGATGACATCATTGTGTGGGGGAACACAGCTGCGGAAGTGTTTGAGAAAGGGAAGGAAATAATCCAGATCCTCCTGGGAGCTGGTTTCGCCATTAAAAAGAGCAAAGTAAAGGGACCAGCTCATGAGATTCAGTTCCTGGGAGTAAAGTGGCAAGATGGACGGTGTCAGATTCCTACAGATGTCATCAACAAGATCACAGCAATGTCTCCACTCACCAATAAGAAAGAGACACAAGCTTTCTTGGGTGCAATAGGTTTTTGGAGGATGCATATTCCTGAGTACAGTCAGATTGTGAGCCCTCTTTACCTGGTCACCCGCAAGAAGAACAATTTCCAGTGGGGCCCTGAGCAGCAACAAGCCTTTGTCCAGATCAAGCAGGAGATTGCCCATGCAGTAGCCCTTGGCCCAGTCAGGACAGGACCAGAGGTAAAGAACATGCTCTACTCAGCAGCCAGGAACCATGGCTTGTCCTGGAGCCTTTGGCAGAAGGTGCCTGGGGAGACTCAGGCTCGACCACTGGGATTTTGGAGTCGAAGCTACAGAGGGTCTGAAGCCAACTACACTCCAACAGAGAAAGAAATCTTGGCTGCCTATGAAGGAGTCCAGGCTGCCTTGGAGGTAATAGGCACTGAAGCACAACTCCTCCTGGCACCCCGACTACCGGTGCTGGGGTGGATGTTCAAAGGCAAGGTTCCTTCCACTCACCATGCCACCAGTGCTACATGGAGCAAGTGGATTGCTGTTATCACTCAGCGTGCCCGTATAGGTAAACTGAATCGCCCCGGGATTTTGGAGGTAACTACAAATTGGCCCGAAGGTGAGAATTTTGGTGTCACAGATGAAGAGGAACAAGAACCAGTGACATGTGCTGAAGAGGCTCCTCCCTATAACCAACTGCCCCCAGAGGAAACACGCTACGCTCTTTTCACTGACAGTTCCTGTCGCATCGTAGGGATGAACCGGAAGTGGAAAGCAGCTGTATGGAGCCCCACATGACAGGTTGCACAAGCTACTGAAGGAGAAGGTGGATCAAGCCAACTTGCTGAACTCAAAGCTGTTCAACTGGCCCTAGACATTGCTGAGAGAGAGAAGTGGCCAAAGCTCTACCTCTACACTGATTCATGGATGGTAGCCAATGCTCTGTGGGGATGGTTGGAGAGGTGGAAAAAGGCTAACTGTAAACGTAGAGGGAAACCAATTTGGGCTGCTGATGAGTGGAAAGACATTGCTACCAGGGTAGGGAGGCTACCTGTGAAAGTCCGCCATGTAGATGCCCATGTACCCAAGAACAGGGCCAATGAGGAGCACCAAAACAATGAGCAGGTAGACCAAGCTGCAAAGATAGGGGTGTCCAAAATAGACCTAGATTTGGAACATAAGGGAGAGTTATTCCTAGCTCGATGGGCCCATGATGCCTCAGGCCACCAGGGCAGAGATGCCACCTATAAGTGGGCACGAGACCGAGGGGTGGATCTAACCATGGACAGTATTTCTCAGGTTATCCATTACTGTGAGACGTGTGCTGCCATCAAGCAGGCCAAGTGAGTGAAGCCCCTCTGGTAGGGTGGGCGGTGGTCCAAGTACAAGTATGGGGAGGCCTGGCAGATTGACTCCATCACACTGCCCCAGACACGCCAGGGCAAGCGCTATGTGCTGACCATGGTGGAAGCCACCACTGGATGGCTGGAAACCTACCCTGTGTCTCATGCTACAGCCCGGAACACCATCCTGGGCCTGGAAAAGCAAGTTCTGTGGAGACATGGTACCCCTGAGAGGATCGAGTCAGACAACGGGACTCATTTCAAGAACAGCCTTATCAACACCTGGGCTAGGGAACATGGCATTGAGTGGGTGTATCATATCCCCTACCATGCACCAGCTGCAGGAAAAGTGGAGAGGTACAATGGACTACTAAAAACCCAGTTGAAAGCTTTGGGTGGGGGATCTTTCAAGAATTGGGAGCAACATTTAGCAAAGGCCACCTGCTTAGTTAACACCCGAGGTTCCACCAACCAAGCAGGTCCTGCCCAGTCTGAGTCCCTGAATGTAATAGAAGGAGACAAAGTCCCAGTGGTACATATCAGAGGTTTGTTAGGGAAGACTGTGTGGATCAATTCTGCCTCGAGTACAAACCCATTCATGGGGTTGTCTTTGCTCAGGGACCAGGTTGCACGTGGTGGATAATGCAAAGAGATGGAACAACACGATGTGCACCTCAGGGAGATCTGATCGTGGGGTAAGAATGATGTGCAGTATCACTGTTCATTGGATGTTACTGCCATTGTCTGTACATTAAACTATACAGACATGAGATTGAAGGAAATGTGTAAGTGTTGAAGGTCTGGGCAAGTGGAAGATGGAGAAGGAAATGCGTAAGTGTCGAAGGTCTGAGCAAGTGAAAGATGGAGCTTTAAGTGACTAAAGTGAAAAGGGGGAATCCTGCAGCTCTGTAGTATAGGGCCTGGATTCAGTGGTCCAGTGTGGGGATGTGATGACGGCATGATGGGTATTGCTTGTAAATTTTGGGGGGACAGATGGAAATTTTGTATGAATAATGCATGATGTGTTGTAGTATGTTGATGATATGGGGATAAGGGGTGGAATGTCCTGGGGTGACGTTATGATGCGTCTATCCCCATTCATCTGTTCTGTGCCTTTAAGACCGGCTCTGAAGAGTGGAAGTTTTGTTTGGGTTTCTCTTATCAGGGACACAGAGACGGGCAGTACATAGGGCTGTTTTTGCTTCTTGCTTTCGGCTTGCTGCTTTGCTTGCTCTCTTTTCTGTTCTCACTTCTGCTCTGCTTTGGCCTCTGCTTATTAGCTAGTTCTAACTAAACAGTCCAAATTCTTTCCTGGACTGTTTCTCCTCTCCTGTTTCTGTGACCATCTTGAACCTGCTCCAGGCTGGGACCTGGGAACACCGAGGGTTTGCACCGTTTTGGCCTGCAGCAGCTGCCCCAGCGCCGGAGGGATTGAGAACAGAGCAACCACCCCCGAAAGAGACTTTCTGATTTTGTCATCTTTCTCAGAGCAGTGTCATCTGGTATTGTTCGTTTTGTGTGCTGGGGGGTTCTCTGCCAGTCAAATAAACAGGTTCTTTCCACTTCTTTTCAAGGAATTCTTCCCGAACCGGTTGGGGGGAGGGGCCGTGTGGGTTTGCTTTCTGGAGGGGCCCTCCTTTGCTGATTCTTTAACAAATTTGCCCTAAACCAGGACACCCCCCCCTTTCCCACTTTCCCAGAAGATGTTTTTTTCAAGGACCACAGGAAAGAAGCTGAAGATATAGTTGCTAAAAATGTCCAAGAACCTGCTTCGGTCCCAGAAAATGCTAATTATAAGGGATTTATTACCTTTATATGTAGATGCAGTGATATGTTAGTGTCATGGTTTGGGCCTGGCACAGAGCCAGTGCCCCCATGAGAATACCTTCTCCCTGGTGTCTGCTGTGAGATGTGACCAGGAATAAGCAAAGGAGGCTCTAGCTTAAACACAAAGAAAACTTTATTACCTAAACTACAAGAAAAGAAGGGGGAAAAAAAAAAACCTATAAGGAAAAACAATTTGAAAACCTTACAAAAAAGCACTTTCCTCCTCCCCACCCCCCAAACAATTTCCCAATCCAATACATTCCCCCAAATCACCAACTGCCCAGTCTGGCACCACCCTTTAGGATATTCAAACTTCAGTCCATGAAGAGGAGAAGAGTCTTTCTTGCACCATAGGCTTCCCCTGGAAACACGCTGAAACCTTGTGTGCTTCCATGTCACTCGGCACCACCCGGAAAGTCCTTTTGCCGCTTGTGACATCTTCCTTCCATGCCCAGTGCTCTCACCACTGTGCATGGACCAGAGCTGCTTTTAAGGTTGTCTTTTAAGGATGCCTTGTCTCACTCCAAAAAGGCACAGTCTCTGCTTTGGGACATCTGTCCCCCCCATTTTTTTCCAAACCCCTGGGGCCGAGGGGTCCCCACAATGATCCCTCCTGGTTCTGAGGCACTGCCTCCCCCTAAATACAGTCTCTGTGTCACAGGAATAAAACTGGTTCAGTCTATGGCTACACAAGAAAAGTCCAGCCAAAAGGCCACTCCAATCATCTCTCTCTCCACTCAGCAAGCCTTCTCAACGTCCTTCGGGCCAGGTCCTTGGTTATCTCATCTCTTATTTCTCTTCTTATTCAGCTCTGAGGAGGATCAGCATTTTTGCAAGGTCCCAGTCATGAAAGAAAGGGGTTTAAAATTCAGTCTCTGCCTGTCCCAGAGCTCTGGCACTCCCACACTCGCTGCTGCTCCGGCCGGCATGTCCTCGCCGCTTTCTCCCCCCCATTTCCTCCTGGGCCGGCCGCTATCAAATTCAGACGCCGGCTCTCCTCTCTCTCTCTCCTGGGGGGGGAGATGGCTGCCCGATGGCTGTCTCTTGGGGCTCCTCCACCCTTCCATCCTCAAGGGCCTCTTCACCCCCCATCTCTGTCCAGGCCCAGGCCTACCACATGGCTGTCCCTCCCCTGCCCAGCAGCAGTGGCTGAACGAGGGAGGGCGATCTGTCCTCTTTGCCTCCAAGTCCCAAGAGAGCCTCCCAGGGCCGAAGCTCTGGTTTTAACCCCTGTGTGTTCTCGGAGGTGTGTCCAAACCCAACTGGCCACACCAGGTGCCAATATCAAAATCCGAGCACCCATTGGTTTGACCACAGCATCCCAGAATTCCCACTTCTTCCTGGTCAAACCACCACAGTTAGTCTTGGCTTACATTGTACTGGCTTGATGCGCATGTGTAACACAAAGGTAAATTAAAGGACAACGAAGAAGACTACAGGGCCTTCATCAGTGACGACCCCCAAAGACTTGTGCGACCACCAAACCGAGTGGTGGCGCATGCGTGACTGGGGTGGTAATGAGGGCGGAGATAGAGATATGACGAACCGAAAATGGGAGGAGATGGTATTGACACTTGGCATATAAGGGGTGATCTTCACTTGGCAAGCATGTACGTGAAGTGGCAAGGGTCATTGAACCCTGCCCTCCGTACCCCGCGTTATCTCTTGCTTATGCACTATTATTTGAACCAAATTATCCCTTATTTATATATTTTCTAAAATATTTAATTAAAATTTCTGCTACCTTACACATTGTTTGGTTTTTTTTGATGGGATAATTGGGCAAACATAACATATGTAAACAAACCCATAGCTGTACACAAGGACAGAAGCAGATTTCTTCTTCACCAGGCTGAAGAGAGTGGTTTTATTATTCGAAAAACAAAAGCCAAACTACCCCAAGTCAAATATATATTGTCCCACTACATTTAGACATTGCAACAATGAAAATGCACTATAAAACTACTGCAGTAAATTAGTCAGTTAGGAACAATAAACAGGGCACATGTTACTAGTATCCATATCTGTCTTTGGAAAGATGAGCAATTACAATCTGCATCCCAGCTCATGCTCAGTATTTATTACAATCTCAAATAACAATAAAGTCAAACACAACAGATGACTGATGTTCCTACCTTCTGCTTTCCAAACAGAGTTTTAAAAGATAGTTTATTGTAAAATCACTCTCAAGTATGTTCAAGGCCTTGGGAGCTCTCTAAGCTTAATTAACAACAGAAATAAAAACTATATCTTTATAACAAAGTTATAAAGATCACAACTTTAACATCACACATATAGAATCCATTTTAATATTTCTGTAAAGCCAGTATTATAATATTATAATTTGCATATACCAATCTATTTGTAATATTGCCAAAAGAAGGCACACTTTTCTAAATCCCTACTGGCTTTGGTAACTGCTAAAGGTAATGTAGATTGAGCTGTACTACTGTTTACTCATCTTTCTGTTGCACAGAAATCTTGGATACTTTGGTGCGTACATCTGTAATTCTGACATTTTCTGAAATTAAAGCGAGAGGAGAAATGGGCTAAATTGAGGTACCTAAAGTTATGTATCAAGATTTGCAGACGTAAATCAAATACACAAGGAAAGCTTTTCATCTGCACTTTTCAATTATCCTAATTACATTTTCAGCTAACCCCTTGACTCACCTCAGGCACATCCCCGACTGCCTCTCTCCCACCAGCTCAGAGCTGCATTGCACAGCGCTTGCTTTGCGCCACAGAGCACAAAGCAGACTGGCCTGGTGGGCCAGAATATTTCTGCCAATCACTCTGCATCTCACACCTTTGCTCTGGCTCAGTGCAGAACTGCAGGATTGCAGGCGCTTCCTCCCAGAGCTGCGTGAGGCGCTGGCTGCTGCAGATGTGCCCTGTCAAGCTGTCCCTGCCTCACACTGGCCTCACTTCCCTGGCACAAGTGCCGGCCTGAAGGAGCTGCCCTGTGCTGCAGCCTGCCAAGCAGCGCGGCTCCCTGCCCCGGTGCCCAGAGTGCTGCACCCACTGCTTGCTTTTGCCAGGAGTTGCAGGGCAGCCGGCAGAAGAGGAGGAATCCTCAGCCAGCCCAGCGGCCCGTGGCTGCCCTTGGCCTTTCCTTGCTCCTGGGCACACTCCAGACGGCCAATGCCTCCAGGCTGGGCTCTGCCCAGCACGGCTGCGCTTCCCCTCGGTAGCAGCCAGCTGCCACCTGGGCTCTGAGAGCGGAGGATTCGCCTGCTCCCAGGCAGAGGCACCCAGGGCCCGGCTGCTGCCTCTTGCAGCTCCAAGGGCCTCCTTCCAGCCTGCCTCTGCCAGGGCTCAGGCTGCTCTGGCCTCTGCCGGGGCTCTGCTGGGGCTCCAGCCCGGGCAAGGCCGGGCCCGCTCTCACCTCACAGGCGCTGACAGCTCTGCACCACAGGAGACCTTCCCCAGCACCCTCTCTGATCTTTCTGCTTTCTCACTTGAGCAAGGCTTTCCTCCAGCCAAAGACATTGCACCTAGGGATACAAATCCAAGTGGCAGGAACCCCAATGCTCTGCAGTCACAGCTTAAGGCCTGCATCTGCGCATGATGTTTGGGCTGCTCCGTTCTTCCTTTGGTTTTGCCTTCAAATGCCATTGCCCTTACTGCCTCAACTAGAAGTGTCACAGATGCACCAAAACGGGCCAGTGTGCTGGCCAAAGGCAGTGTGCTCTGGAGATGATGAATGAAGAGTCTTCCCAGCTTTCAAAGCACATTGCGAAAAACAACAATCCCTTCTTTTTAAATTTGAACCGTTTAGTAGCAATAAAATGGTTATAAAGATAGTAATAAAAATTAGAATAATAAGAATTTGGACAATCAGAGTTAGAACAGTAAAGGACAATAAAAACAAAGACATACGGATAGTCCCGGTGCCTCCTGGGCAATTATGCCCCAAAAGCACACACGCTAACAAAGGATTAGCCCTTAAAAGCAATAGCCTGTTGCATATTCATATATCTCATATATGATGCATAAATTCTTTTCAAACAAAGGGTGTTCTCTGCTTATTGTCAAGTTCTCCCCCTTAATCCTGTTGGCTCCTCAAAGTCAGGAAGGAGGTGGAAGAAAGCTGGTCTTTTCCAATAAGGATGCAAGAATTCTTCCCTTGGGGCTTTTGGTGTCCTGTTGCTGTCATCTCTGGGCAAAGAATTTCTTGATTACCCCATCCCTTTCTTGAGCTAGTTAAAAAAGTATCTTACATCGCATAGCTCCTGTTTTACATAATGTTATAACCTAAAACTATATTTACCACTGAAATAATTACCAATATAGCTGGACGGGACGTACATGAGCTTGTCTGGACTTTGCTGCTTGACCAAATAGCGGCAACTGTGGAATTTTACCCCAGAGACACTTTTGGCTAGCTGGATGCTGCAGCTGGGCGCTTGGAGGCAAGTCCAGGCATGCAGGAGCTCAGGTTTACCTTTGGTGGAGAAGCTTTAAGGCGAGGTGAAGGAAAGGAGTCGGTTCTGATGGAGGGTTCCTATGGAGAGCTTTATTCCTGGTCCACAGGCCTCTGGATCCAGCAATGGCTCCAGGAGAACTCCCAACCGCATGGTTTGCTCGCCCTTTTACCCGGGGCAGAGGGGCAGGGAAGGAACACGGGGACCACCAACCAGGTACGGGGCGGGGAAGTGTCAAGGGACAGAGGACACCTGGATGGCCCAATGTCCTTCCAGGAGGGGAGGGCATCTTTTGAAATCTGCCAATCACTGGATGCCCTTCTGGAATGCCAGGATTGACAGACAGCGCTCAGCAGGGGTCAGGGTGTGGAAAGGAGGGATGATTGACACACCTGGCAGGGAATTATCAGGGAGGAACCTGGAGTATCTGAGGCAAACCATGACATCACACTGCAAAATACCACACTACTTAAAAAAAAAATACAGTAAAACTAACTAAGACAACATAACACATATAGTCTATTAATTTTTATATATATATATATATATGTGTGTGTATATATATATAGATATTCATTTTAATATCTGTGAAGAGCCTATCCTGTAATATGTACTTTTCACAACACCAAAGAAGCCATTGCACCTTTAAGAGACAGCTGACAACTCAGAAGGAAATGCTCAGCTTGCTCACAGGGTGAGAAAGAAAGGATTCTTCCAGATGAGTTAAAGTTTCAGAAACTTTATTTATTTACAATCCTACTCTATAATCCTGTAGGGTGGTATTTACAGAACAATGGACAGGCACTAAATGAACCAGCCTAACCTTCTGGAGCTAACTAAACTAACTCACCTTCTAGGACTAAGTCAGGTTTTTAATAAAGCTGCACTCAACTCTGTGGATAAAAAGGTGATGTTGCGAGCAGAAAGAAGAAGCAGAAGAGTTGCTGACAGACAAAGGGGTAGCAACCCAAATAAAATGACCCTTACAGCATCTACCAATTAGATTAAGAAAAAGATGCAACCAAACAATGCATGACTACTGAAAGCTATAGGATAGGAACTAATTATAAACTATGTTTAGAAGCACAATAAATGGCTTCTCCTTGATTCACATTAAATTGTGCGGAGTCTTTTTTCTTTTCTCCACATAGTCCTACTCTAAATCCTACTCTAAATCCTACTCTACAGTCCTACTCTACAATCCTACTCTACAATCCTACTCTAAGATGGCTATGGAGAAAATGGTCCTGATATGATTATAGCACTGTTTGCTTCTCCATCCTCCTCTTCACTGAGATGATGAGTGGTGCCAGGGTGGATGCAGCCTCGGCTGATGTTACAAATGGATGCTGGTAACAAAAAAAAACCACAAAAAACCAAAAAAAACCGAATACAAAAACAAAAACAAAAAAGAAAACAAAACACAAACCAAAAACCCAAAACCAAACCAAAACAAATAAACCAAAAACAAACAACAAACCAAACAACAAAAAGACAAAGAACAGTGAACAGTAAACCTTTACTTTCCAAGCTCAGTGCTTCACAGGCTCAGTTGGGATTGCTCTGGGTCCTAAAAAGACCCAGAAAGAGGAGCAGTGGGACCATCTGCTACCCAGCAGTCATGTGCAGGACCCTGCCATCACAGGCAAACCTGGCCAAGAATCCCACTCATCCATTTATTCAGGTTTCTTTATCTTGTTGGGATTTTTGCCCTGCCAGTGCTCTAGAAATGGCGCTTTCTGTCCCTGGGTTTTCTTCCTTTCAGGAAACTCCAATGACTCACACAGGCCCCTGCCTTTGAAAGACAGGCACTGTGCTGATTCCCACAGGGACAGAGAGCAGTGTCTACCTTTCCATGCCCTGCCCCTCGTGTGCTGGATGGCACCTTCCTTCCCAGCAGGGCCAGCCCAGTGGCACTGGGCCCTGCAGTTCCCTCTCTGCCACACAACCTGGCAGTAACCCTGGCGCAGTTCCCGTCTGCTTGAGGGTGCCAGGCAGCAGATGGGGCTGGGAGGAGTCCCTCCCAGCTGTCCCTGTTTGCGTGGCAGAAACCTCTAAGGGTGGGCTGGGGGGCACAAACCAGGGCCCCTCAGAGTGAGCCCCCCACAGCCCCTCCTGCCCACAGCCAAATCTCTGACTCCTAGGCTGGGACTGGCTTCCTTGGGCTCCTCCACCACCATTTCATGTCTCTGTACCCCGCATTGCTCTACTTCAATTCTTTTGCCATTAGATAAACCTGAACACTCCACCGAATTACAAAAGAGGGTGACAGAAACAGTCAGAGGACAGAGCGCCTCTCCTCTCAGGAAATGCAGAGGGAGCTGGAGTTATTCAGTTTTGTGAAGAACAGGCTCCAGGGAGACTTTATTGCCACTTTCCAAGATTTCAGAGTGGCTTTGAAGAAAGTGGGGGACATCTTTTTTTACAGGGTCAGTTACAATAGGATATGGACAAATATTTTTAAACACACAGGGCATCTAATCAGAGTAGGTCTAAGGAAGAACTTGTTTTCTTGGAGCATGGTGCAACCCTGGCACAGCTTGCCCCAAGAGCTTGTAGGTGCCCCATCCCTCCAACCATTCTGGCTCCGGTGGGAAAGGGCTCTGAGCAACCTGATCTCTTTAAAGATGTCCCTGCTCATTGCAGGACACTTGCACCACAGGACCTTTACAGGGCCCTGCCACCCAGCCCAGTCTAGGATTCCTCACTGTTTTCATTTGAAGAGCACCAAGAATGGAGGTGAGGAGGAAGGGGGCTCATCTGCTGCCTTGGGCTTGAGTGGAGGAGGAGCCCATCGCTCAGAGCCTGTTTCACCTGCAGCCCCTTCACATTTTACCTGCAGGAGCTCCTTGGCAGACCAGCGCCGCGCCTCGTCTCTCTGCAGGCAGCAGCTCAGGAAGTCACGCAGGCAAGATGAAAATAGGTTGGGCTGCTGCAGCTTTTGTCTTCCTCCTGTGGCTATCATGAGTTGAGGCTGGGGAAAAAGGAGACACCAGGCTCCACCTGCTTCTTTCCCATCTGTCCCTGCTCTCCCAGATCCCATTGATTAGGCTCCACACTGCGTGGCACTTTCTGCCCTGGCAGAGACCCAGAGATGACTTTGCTTTGCCAACCAAAAACCCAAACTCCGATGCAGCCACAGCTTTCCCACTGTCCTGCAGATCTTGCCTTGGCAGCTGATTTCATTGCCTGACCTAGTTAGTGGGAACTACATCAGCACAAGCACATTTCCTTCCCTGACAATTCATATCAGCTTGAGAGGCTTTTTGGAAGAAGGACTTTGCTATACTAACTCTACTGTATCCAAGGGTTAGAATTTGAAAAGTATCTCTGCAGTGCTTCTTGGTCCCTTAAGCACAGCTGCCATAAAACAAAACCAATCAAGCTTTTTGCTTTGTTCTTGAAAACAATGGGAATTGGAGGGAAAGAAAGGAAATCCACCAGGTATTCCTCAGGTAAGGAAACAAACATTTGGAATCTCATCTTCAACACAGACACAATAAGATGCATGCACAAATGTACTGCAATGAAAACGTCTGCTGGGACACAGGAGCCACCTGCAGCTCTGTCTCTCAGCAGCCTGAAAAATTCTGCTTTCCTTACATGGAAAAGAAAAACTTTTCGTGGTCAAATCAGAAGGAGAGGTTCCATCCCTACGGTCACCCTCTACTCATTTGGCTACACAAGTCAGTGCATGAATGGTAGGCCCATCCCAGAAAGTGCCAGGAAACAAATGGGAGGTTTTGGCAGGCTCTCCACATCACCAGGCTCTGGCTTGGTGATGTGCAGAATGTGGCTTGGGCTGGGAGAGAAACACGGTCACTGAGTGTTTCAGCAGCACTGCACAAGAAGCAGAAGAGACTCTGTGGCCTTTAGACCCTCATGCCCAGGTTTCAGGCATGTTTCCCAGTGAGAAGAAACTGCACAGGGGGTTAAGTTCCTCTCTAAAAATCAGTGCCTTAGCAACTTTCTTGTGTTTGGGCTTCCTTTCTTCATTTCTGGAAATGTAACACCAGTTCTGAGAGGCTTGCCTTGTGGTTTTAGGCGCATCTTCACAGACACACAAGTGGGAACAACTTGAAAGCCAAAGCAAATGTTGCCTGAGAAGAGCTGGGGAGTGTTTGCCTGTGGTGAGGCTTGAGCTGTCTGGCAATCCCTTTCCATGATGTGCAGAAACATCCAGCTGCTCCCCAGAATCAGTCCCTCTGGGCATGCAGGCCTCTGGAAACCCCTGAGGATTCCAGCCTTTCTCCTGCTCAAGAACATCTAACCTAAGCTGAGCTCCAGTTTCTTCAGCAAGGCCAAGGATGCTCACTTCCATGCAGCTGACAGTGTCCACGGAGCTCAGCAGGTCTTTCTGATACTCCTCAGGCCAAGGAATTACAGTGTAGATTGGCAAGACATCGGCTGATCATTATCCAGTATGGTTCATGTGGAACCAAGCTCTCACACGCTGACAAGTCAGAGGGAGAGAGCTCATTCTGCTTTTGCAAGATGGTATTTAGAAACATAAGACACTGACTTGGAACTATTCAAACCTCAACTTGCAGAATCCATCTCAAATAGGCAAAAATAACAATGGCAAAGGCCTTGGAGTCTCCATAAAAATGCCCACCACTGTCATGATAACTCTGTGCTCGTGGCACTGAAGTAGATGGTGACCAAAGAGACTTTGCTATTATCCTCTTTAAGCCAAAGGAGAATTTCAAAGCCGGAAATGGCAATGCACTCCCCTTGTGTACAAATAGTTTATGTGGCTTTCTGTCCTTTTCCCACATCACCAGAGGTGACAAAGAGGGTTTTATCCTGACTCTCAGCTGAGCTCAGCCACTGGCCATGGTGGGGAGCTGGAGCCCTCCCTGTCATTAGAACTGTGCTGGCCAGGGATGGCCCTGCTCCTGTGGTAAAGAAACACAGCACCGGTGTCAACTGCCCACGCTGGATCCCAGCCCAGGTACCTGCCTGCAAGCTCATCAACTTGTTAAAGTAGCAAGAAACAGCCAAGGGTTTGGCAAACAATTCTAATCGCAGTCGGAGAAAAACACATCCGAAACTTATCCAGGCCACCCACATACGTGACTGAACAATGTGCAGATGACTTGAAAGCCTGAAAGTTTCGAAAAGGATTTGGAAAATATGCTATCGAATGGAAGAGAAGAGCTGTGTTTAAAAAATGAAAAAGCAAGCAGAACTGCTTGGGCATTGGTTTCATAGTAGGTTTTTTTCTCTTTCTTTTTTGTTTACTTTTCTTTTTCCTTTTTTTCTTATGTTTTCTATAAAATTGAAACTGGGAAGGTCTAACCTCCATTGCTGAGGATGTTTATCACATGTCTACCCTCTCCACTGAAAAATTCTTGTCCTTCAGAAACAGAGTTCCAACATTGTTCAAAAAACAAGTGAGAAATGTCAGGCATGGCTGGAGGCCAAAATGGCAGGTTTCTGAACTGGTTAGGTTTCTGAACTGCCACTTCCCTTTCTGATACAACCAAAGCTACAGCAGATGCTGATGTGTTGCAGGGGCATTTTTAGAAGGGGACCTTGGTGGAAGTGGTGCCAGCAGATGGCAATGGGATTTTGTCCAATGGCACACAGAGCATGGGACAGGTGAGAAAGACAGTGGGATCAGTGAGTATTTGCACCTTACCAAGAAAGGAGTTGCATTCCAGGAAGGAACCTCTCGTTCCACCATTTCGATGCCCACGATTCCCAGAGACCATATGTCCACTTTGGGGCCACATGGTTGACCTGTCAGCACTTCAGGCGCCAGCCACCCAGCAGCGCCGGCCACGGAGCTCCGTCTGCCTTGCTCAAGGCTGAGCTGAGCAAAGAGGCCAAGGTCAGCTGTGGAGAAAACAACAAACCATGAAAGCCAGCTCCAATTAGGAAACCAAGCAAAAGAATTCCCCACTCTCGGGCTAAGAATGTGCTGTTGAATCTCCTGGAAAACTGTCTATGTGCGACTTCCTTGGGACTTTAGCCAAGGGACTATGGAATTGGCCACTTCCAAAAAAACCCAGGTTTCTTAACATTGCTCACAGCAGTGGACTTCATTCCCCTGAAGCTTTAGATTGTCGCTCCCTCTGTCTGGAAGGGACACACACAGAGCAAGGCCACTCTTGACTGCTTGTGGTTCCTTATACCTCTGTGCACGTTGCAACTGTGCCCTCAGCTCACAGCAGGGGTCCCTGCACTGCCACCAGCACCATTTTTGGGGAGCTGGCTGTCACTCCAAGCAGCCCCACACCCACATCCCTGGAACGCTGCACCTGACCAAGAATATACTGACCCAGCTTGACAGAGCCATCAGTTCTGAGAAGGATGTTTCTGCTCTTCAAATCTTGGTGGATGATGTGGTTTGAATGAAGAAATTGCAGTCCTTGCAGGCACTGAGAGAGAAAACAGAAAGAGGAGGTCAAAAATGAGTGATGTGATTTCATCCCATAAGAAAGGAAACAAAGAACCTAAAAGATTCCCTCTCCAGGGGAATGGGGAGTAATGGCAGAACAGTAATGGCCACTGAGAGGAAGAACTTGCTGCTCCAACACTTGCAGAGCAGGACCTTTCAGAGGAAAGGCACGTCAGCTTTTGGAAGAGCAACAGCACCTGCTGTTGTAGGCTGTCCCCTGCCAACCAGCCAGGATGACTCCTGCTGCAGTGGACGTGCTTTTTCCTTGCAGAGGGCAAAGGAGGGGTTTGGAAAGGAAAAGTCCCTCCCTTTGGTGTGAAGCAGATCACTTTTGGGATGGAGGCTGCATGACAAAGATTTTCTTGCTGGCCTCAGCACAGGCTTGGATGTATCACACCAGTCACTTTCCAGAAGCAAAGAGCATTTTGGCTGCACTACTATCCTTTTCAGCTAAGGACTGTGGGAAATGAGTCTTTTTTCTTTGCTGATCATTTCAAATCCTGCCACCAGCACCTTTGCTTTCACAGGCAAGGAATGCAGTGAAGACAAACTCCAGGCAAACATTTAGAGAGGCAAGGAGGAGAACAGCAAATACAAATACAAGAGACAGAGCGAGAATACAACAGCAGGAGATAAGAGTACTGGCACTGAGTACAGGGAGTGCAGGGGCACTGGCAGGCCTTTCACTTGAGATGCTTTTTCTTGCCCATAGAATAGCAGCAACACAGAAACAAAGCTTGGCACAGGAAATCACTCCAGCTCTGAGGCCCTGTTTCCCAGACAATGCTGCCCAAGCCCTTGGAAACACAGATGGGATTGCTGACCTCCCGACTGATGGCTGCCATCTCATCCTCCGACAGGTAGGTCTGCCTGATGACATTGCTCAGAGTGCCTCCATCCATGTACTCCATAACCAGGGACAGTTCCTCACCCACAAGGGAGCTGAAAGAAGGAAACAAGGGCGTGGAGATGAATGTACATGGCTAGGTTGCTGTTTGGAAAAGACGGGTTGACTCTTCTTTTCAGATCCCTTTGAGACAAAGACAAAATAAAGGAATAGACATTCCCTCTTGGCTGTGCATTGTTTGCCATCTGTCCAGTCTCAAGGAGAAAGGCACAGCTGCGAAAAAGGAGAGGTCTTAGATGGGCAGCCTGCAAAATGTGCAGTTTAGTAACAGCCCAGATAAAAAGCCTGTCATGCATGGTGTTTCTGGAAAAAAGCACCTAGTCTTCCTGGCATGCATAGCAGTGGAAAACAGTGGCAACAATCCAAGGGAAATCCTTGCTAGTTTACCTGGACGTAAGAAGACACTTGAAAAAAATCAAGCTCCAAAACAAAGTGGTGGCTGTGAATATAGAGATCATTGATTTAGTAAGACACGACTCATCCGGGTTTTTGAACAATTTTCAAATACCATGTGCCAGTGAAGACTCGTGCAGACAAAATGCAATCTCTTCCCATCCACTGGAGATGAAAAGTGCAATAATAATTAGCCAATAATTACAGCTCTATTTTCTGCCAGTGACCAAAGTGGGATTTTACCTTGCATGTTTGCAATATGTGAACAAACATTCATAGGACAAAAGCACAACTCACCTGCCTAAACAGTTGACCAGGTTGGGATTCCTGTTCACATTCATGACCATGAGTTCACTGACTTTTAGTTCCTTCTTCCTCAGTCCTTGAAGACGTATTTTCTTGATGGCCACCTAAAATGACATTGATAATCAGTAACTTGAGAGGTTGGTGGCACGAAACCACAAGGCATGTGGAGCAAGTGATTTTGCAATGACACAGCTGAGCTGTGCCAAACTGCCTTGTGATTAGGCACTGCAGTCATTAGGAACTGACATTCCAACAGCCCATTTCTCTGCTCCCTCGGGAGCCAGTTACAGGACACGTGGGGCCACTGACATTTTGCCTTGACCACTTGGTAACAGCGGTGTCTCAGTTATCACCCACAAACCTCTGACCACACTCTCTGCTGCGTCATTTGGGATTCAGAAGAAAGAATCCTTGCCTTAATACTCTGTGGATACGTCCTGGGCTATGGGCAGGGCTTAGGGCTTTCAGGGATTCTTTGCTGATCTCTCCCTATGTGCAGTTCCCAAGTGCAGAACTACAGGTGGCTAAGGAACTACCAGTAACTTTGAGATGGATTTGCTGGCAGCCAGAAATGAGAACTCAGGACTCTGAAGCTGTAGCCCCAGAGAGCAGTGAGGTGCTCGATGGCACCACCTTTGTTTTAGCAATGGAGAGCGAGTGAGCGCGTCCTTCTCTGAAAGGAACCGCTGCCCTCCGTGCCTTCCTTCTGGCAGCTGAGGAGGACAAAGTCCCAAATGTGTTTTGTGGGCTGGCACCAGTCTGTGCTTCTTGTGCCTTTTCAGCACAGCTCTGCCCAAAGCTCCAGCCACAGCTCACACCAGAGGGGAAAGCCCTCGAGTGCAGCAGAGCCTGCAGGGGCTGTTCACATTTACCTCTCCTCCAGTGGCAGTGTTGAGTGCTTTAAAAACATCTCCAAAAGTCCTAGAAACAAAACAGAAGCAGAGAAAGGAGAAGCCATTTAGATCTTGCAGTGAAAGCCAGCCCACACAGGAGATCTGTGCTGTCAATGCCTAAGACCTGCAGGACACTGGAAGCATGGAGGTGTCTTTGACAATGGCTTCTGAGCACACTTAGAAATTCTGATCAGCACTGACAATCTAAGCCCAGTGCCTGAACACATTTGCAGCTTGTCTGACTTCACACTTGATACCTATTCCACCAGCAAAACACTGTGATGCATAGTTTTGTACAATTAACATTGCTTGGACTCACCCACTGCCAGTATTTTCCAGTTCAATGTATTTTAGAATAGGATTTTCCATCTTCACCATTCTCCCTGAGGGAAACAAAATGCAAGATGTTCACTTTAAAGCAGAGATCCCACCTTCTAGGAGATACAAAAGGCAGCCCCACTGTCTGGAGCTCTGAGCCCTCCCTTTGTGGACAGCTGGCTAACAACAACAGGAACAGCAACTGGAACAACAAGAAAAGAACAGCAGGCCCACAGCACAAGTGGCTGGCACAGAGACTGATTTCTAGCGTCCTTTGAAGGGAGAGACCGCTTGACAGCAGACACACAGGGAAGCACCGGGAGATACATTCAGAGGAGACTGAGAGCAGAAGAGAATACCTACCAAGGCAATTAAGTTTGTCATCTAGAAACATTAAGGAGAGCTGGAACTAACAGTGCCTTTGTTTTCTTGGGAATAAACACTGTGAGATTTAGAAAAGGTTTCCTACTTGCTAAGATTAAATGCACCTGAACATCTAGAATCAATTCCTGTTATTGGAATATGAATCCCAATATTATCAGTTAGATGGTGCCTGGGCCAGTCTGACCCTCGCTGCTGGGCCAAAGGCAGCAACTGTGGTGTAAATCACCCCAGAGATACCTTGGCTGCTGGAGATTGCAGCTGGGCACTGAGCAAGTCCAGGCTTGTCAGGAACTCCATTTACCTCAGGAGAGAGAGCTTCTGGCGATGGTGAAGAGAAAAAGGAGAGGATTCTGCTGCAGGGTTTAATGTCCAGAAGTTTATTCCATGGTTACAGAGGTCTGGACGGGAGCAGCTGCTCCAGCAGAAAAAAAAGCACATGGCCTGATCACTTTTTTAAGCTCCCGGGGCAGGGGGAGGGGGGGGACAGGTGAGCACCAACCAGGTGAAAGGGGCGGGGTCTCAAGGGACGAGGGACACCTAGACATAGGCCAATGACCCCTGGGCATAGGGGCATCTTTTGAACTTGACCAATCACAGGATGCCTTGCTGGAATGTTAAGCCTGATTGACACAACACACTAAGCAAGGGGGCGAGGGGGAAGGGAGAGGCATATAGGCACACCTGGGAAAGGGACCCAGAAGCTTAAGACACACCGCAACAAATTCCTCTGAACAGATGTCAAGTTCAGAATATTGCCAAGTGTTCCCATCTTTTCCACCTTGCAGCAGTTTGCCAGAAGAATGCCTCTGCATTTGTAAACCAGAGCAGCTCATGCTAGAACCAATCCCCACGGGGCTTTCAGCATCAGGACCCTCACCCTTTATGAGCAGGCTGAGCCCAAAGACGCCCTTGCCCGTGCCCCGCGTGAAGAACCGCGCAGCTTCTCTTCACCCTGACTGCACGGATCAGTCGCTCCCATTGCACTCGCCCTCTCGGCACCGCACACGTCCCCATCTTCCCAACTCGGCATGGCGGGCACGGGCATAGAGGACAGCAGTGCTCCTCAGGTGTCCCTGTGACACAGAGAGCTGCCCAGCGGAGATGCTGACCCTCCTGTGAGTCCAGGCCGTGCGAGGCAGAAGCCGGCCCAGAGAAGGGGCTGCGGCCTCAGGCAGCTCCGCGCTGCAGCAGCCGGGCAGCAGCGGGACCCTCCCAGCTAAGGAAGGCTCCAGCCTCTGCATTACCACAGCCCTCAGGGGCAGGGCAGTTAGCACAACAAGGCTGGCAAAGGCCAAGCATGAGCACTGACAGGCACTGATGGGAAGAACCCAGAGTCAGCCTGAGCCCCGGACAAGCTGTTGCCCCCATTCAGGACACAACAGGATGGGCTTTGAGATCAGCCACACCGAGGCGCAGATCAGTGCCCTTTTTGTCCCAACTGGTGATGGTAGACACAGAATCCACTGGGCTCTCTTCTCAACCCTACCAGATCTTATCTGAGAGCACAGCACTGGCAGCTGTTATGGGCAAGAAGCAGATTCATTGGGTTGTGCTGCAGAATCACAAGGGGCTTGATGTGTTCTCCTAGAGACTGATCTCAGCAGGGCTTCTGCCAGTGGCTAGGACTCAAGCAGTCACAGCCTTCTGCTGATCCAGGAACAATCCCTGCTTCTGCCTTTGGCAGAGAGAGAAGCCCAGGCAAACTCCAGCCAGTCTAAGCTGCCTTCAGAGGCAGCAGGAACACCCAGAGCTCTCTCTTGCTGCCTCGGAGCAATGCCAGCACTTCTGTGACACGAAACGGAGCAGAACCCTTTGGTACAGCTATGCTGACACGTGCACACAACACACTGTCCCTCAGATAAGAAAGATACCAGACGTACTCTGCTGCTCCAGGGAGTCACCCGCCATCTCCTGTTGCTGAGCAGCAGCTGGGTCAGCACGGGAGGTGAACCAAGGGCTCAGGCTCCACTTCTTCAGCTGGGGAGCAAAGGCTCCTTGGAACGGCACTGCTGCTTCAGCAGCAGCTTCAGTGTCAGAGTCGGTGTAGGTCTGAGACAAGAAATGAGTTGATGTTAGGAAGGTGTGGCAGAGATTGCCCTGAAATGCCAGAGAGATTGCCATTTGAAATGCAAGCCCTTAGGAAGCTGCTGTCAGCCACATGCAGAGCTCCACAACTGGATTGCTTTGGATGTACACTTGTGAAACCAAATGGTCAAAACCAAAGGCTGCTTTTACTCCAGTTCATAGCCAGTTTCTTGTTCTAAAGGATGACTGCAGCAAAGACTGCTCCACTTCCTCCGAAAGACTCCTTTCCCCCTCCTAGGTCTGCAGATACATTTGCAGCTCCTCATTCTAATGTTCTACCTCCTGCCATGAAATTCTCTTTTTCTGCACCTTCCTCGGGACGACCTTATCCTGCAGCATCTCTGGATGGTTCAGTGCCTGGGCCTTATGCCAGCCTCGGGGCTCTTGGTTGCCCATCATTTGCTGGAACTCTCTGCAGGCTGCCAGGAAGGATGGCGACACTTCCACCTCAAGTCAAACAGAACAAAGCAGTCAGAGACAACAGCTTGTCCCTGTCAGCCAGGAGTCATCGACTGTGAAGAAAGTAAAGAAAAGGACAGGAGCATTCACGAGGGATACAGACAGCTTGTAGCTTGAATTCCAAATCTATGGGAGTGACCATGTTCACCTGCAAAAACACCTCAAGAAACAAGGCCACCTGGAAGAAGCCAGCAGGAGTTCATTCAGATGACTGCTGGCTAAATGGCCAGAGGAGTAATGCCACTGTCTAGAGCATCAGCTGAGATCCAGCAGAGCAGGAAATGTCCTTGAGAGCAGCTCTGACAGAGGCCTCATCAGGATGGCACTCAGAGGCATCACCCACCCCTGCTGCTCTGCACTGGAAAGGCAAGGAGGGCAGAAACAACCCCTTGGGTGACTGCAGTGCCTATTGCTATTTCACTCGCTTGCTTTTCTAGAGCCTTTTGCTCCTGAAGGAGGCAATTCATTTTCTCTTTGATGATTTTAATGTTTTCGTCTAGCCTCTTCTTCCTTACCTTGATCCTAGCCTCAGTTTCCTGCAGCTGTGCCTCCAGCTGTTTGTCAATTTTCTGTAAACAACAATGGAAAGGACTCTCTTTCATGAGTGGAGTGGCTGCCATTCCTTCATTCACCTGTTTTTGTTGATTGCCCCTCTGCATAGGGAGATTCTTCTCCTCTTGGATGTCTTCATTCCTCCTCTTCGCTGCCATGATGGCACTCTGAGCTTCAGGCAGCTCTGCTTGTGGCTCTGCATTGATGTTCTGTACACACAAAAGCAGAGCCAGTGACTGAGAGCTGCCATCAGGCTCAGCTTTTCCCTCTTTTAGCCTCAAAATCACATTTATTCAGCCCCTTCTTTCTGCTTCCCTACCCAGCTCTGCTTCCACTGTAACCATCCTGTCCTGGTGCTGATCTCTGCAGATTGCAAGGCTCTGTGCTTCCAGTGCCTGTGGGACTCCTGGCCTCCTCAGTCCCAGGAGCTCTGGTTTACGCCCCTCTTCCTGCCCTTCCCTCTGTCCCCTGGCCAGTCAGGCTCACCTGGCCATTCTCCTGTGGCTCTTCCACCTGCTGCCTGAGATGCTCTTCCTGCCCTCGGGCAGGGAACAGCTCTCCCTGAGTCTGGCATGGCATCTCAGATAAGGCAGTGTGCTCCTGCTCTTTCTCTAGAAGCACCTGCACAGAAAGCAAGACAAGATGGGTTTCAACTTCCCATATGCCCTTTGTGGGTCAAGACTCAAAGGCTGCTGGGCTCACACGTTCCCAAAGCACTGTGCTGCTGCTCTCCTGGGTCGTTCTCTGCCCGAGGGGAGGCACAGATTCCAAAGTGACCCTGGCCCTACAATCAGGGGCCATCTGGGACTGAAGCCCCAACAGCCTCTCAGGCAGCTGGAAGGGAAGGGGTGGCATTTCTCAAGGGTCTGGTGAGGGCCTCCTTCTGCTTCTGCCATGTCCTGTTTGCCTTTCAGTAGCGACTGACACCCCACCCTGTCCCACAGCTCCATCCTGGCTCTGCAGGGGCTTCCTGGGTGAGCTCACTCCTTGTGAGAGACACTTCTGGGGTTCACCTTCTCTTCAGGCCTGCACCAGCATTCCTCCTTCCTGACATCCACACTCTTGTTAGAAAACCGGGTCATCCAGGAGATGAGGATGCATGCAAAGATCTCTGATGGAAGTCAGAGAACCTCTACGGCCATCTCAGTATATGGAGGAGGACCAAGGTGTTTCTTCTCCCTTTTTTGTCAAGTGAGAATTCTGACCAGCAGTAACAGAGTTTCTCATAAGGCCCCATTAACGAATGCACTTACACAGCCCTGGGGATGCCAGTGAAGGAAACCATGTGTCATGTAATGCGTGTATGAGCAAAGTCACCAGACCCCAGCTACAGCATGGGATAGTTCCACTCCCTTAGGACATGCAAAAATTTAAAGGACAAATGAAGGCTTCAGGTCAGAAAAGGCTGGAGCAGGAAAACATGAGGGGAAAAAACAACCATCTCTGGAGGGGGAAACATCTCTGCCTGCTCACGATCAGTCAGTGGAACTTGTCTCTACTGCTCTCCTGAAGGGATGCCTTTAGGTGAGCTTGGCATCTTCCACTGCTTTGGAGCAGAGCCAGGAAGATTCAAATAGACAGATAGACAGATCTCACTTTTATAATCTCTCTTTACTGTGCTGTGGTATTTACATTTTTTGAACAAAGAGAGATATAATTCTCTCTCCTAGGTTTTTTTAAGGGAAGGTAATGAGAAACTTAGAGAAGAAGAGAAAACAATTATTATCTCTACTTGCTGTTCTTGTTGTTTAGTACATGTAGAATGTGTTCTAGTGATTGTTTACTGAAAGTGATTTGTTAATTGGATTTTAGTGATAGTTGTTTAGCTTGATTAGCTAATTAGATAAAAGTTGTGTTCTGACTGTCTGGAGACAGTCACCAGTTTTTCTTTAGTAGCTTTTTAGTATAGTATCTCTATAGTAGAGTTTTAATATAGTACTAGTGTAATATACCACAGCTTAAGAAAGCATTTGTTTAACCTTCTAAATCATAGAGCCAAAGCACATTATTCCCTATGGGGGGGTCACCCTGAATCAATACTGTTTCTGTCGCTACACACATCAGCACTCGGTAGCAGTGCCCCGATCCGCAGCCGTCCTGAACTTGCTCTCCTGTTGCTTCAGTAACCCACACTCTTGGGGAATCTGGAGCGTGTGGGTCCCTATGGAATGCAACCAGACCCACAGCATTGCACTGGGAACTGCTCTCTTTGTGCATCTCTGCTCGGGCAAGTTCTTCTCTTGGACTCGACCACACTGATGGTGCTGAAGTGGCTGGAGTCAGAAATGCAGCCCAGCCCCCCCAGCTCCTCTAATCCCTGAGCACCAGCTGGAAAGCAAGGGCATTGATTTCCTGCTCAATTCCCAAACACAACACACACTGATTCCCTGGGCTGCCAAAAGACACAGGAGCTGTTAACCTGAAAGCGATGTGTTTCTGCCAGTGCTGGAAAAGGGCAGGAAAGATTGAGAAAAAGCTCCCTTGCTCCCTGGAGAAGGAGAAATTACACAAGGCTTCTCCTTCTAGCAAACAAACAAACAAATAAACAAACAAAATAAGAAAGTGTTACCTACTCCAGTGTCTAAAGCACTTGGATGCAGTGAAGAGATGTTTGGCAGGGAAACAGCCCTTGTGCTGAGCATTGGCTCTATGGATCTAAGGCAGGGATCTATGGCAGTCTGCCTGAAGGTCCCTCAGTAGCCCCCATTGTCCAGGCTAAAGCTCCCTCAGCATCTCCTCCCTGGCCTTGTGCTGCCCCCCCTTGCCCAGCTCCCCTGTCCTTCTGTGCACTCGCTGCAGCCCCTCCATGACTTTCTGCTTCCCAGGGCCCACAGCTGCACACAGCACTCCAGCTGTGGCCGCAGCGCTGCCCAGCACAGGCCACGCTCACTGCCCTGCTCCTGCTGCCCCACTGCTGCTGGCACAGCCACCGTGCCCTTGGCCTTCTTGGCCCCCTGGCCCCACGCTGCCTCATCTTCAGCTGCTCACGGCCGCCAGCCCTGCGTCCTTTTGGCCCACGCAGCTCCCCAGCCACAAAGGTGCCCATTGCACTTCAGATACAGCAGGCACCATTGCAAGGTGTACACCCTGGTTTTAGCATTACAGGACAGCAGTCAAGGACTTGCAGCTTTGTTCCCATTCTAGGCTCCAATGCAGTTTCCAAAGCAAACTACACCACAGAAGGTATCAAAAGACACATGCAGTGTCTGGTTTTTGCCTCAGAAGAAAGTTTCAGAACTACTCCCTTTATTTTTTTTGCCACGCTAGACAAGAATGGTCCCCCACAGCTTCATGCACAACACAGTCATCTCCTTGCAGCTTATCAAAGACCAAGAAACAGACTCAGAGCACCTATCTGCTCTGCTACCGGCTGCTCTGCCTGAAGGGGAAAAGAGCAACCTGGCAACAAAGGCACCAAAATCCCTGACTTCAAACAGAAACTCTACATCCCCAGTGTGTCTCTGAAATACTCCCAAGTAAGCACACCCAAGAAGTTTGTGGGGACAAAGCACCACCAAGAGCTTTTGTGGTCAGATCAACATTTTTTAGTGCCTGCAGCCACTTGGCCAGTCTGTGCAGGGGGACAGGTCTCTCAACACCACAGTGTCCCCTGTGTATCCAACAAGGCTGAGCACAGTGTCTGTGACATGCTCCCTGCTCTGGGAACAGGGAGCCTTTGTGCTTCAGGCTGGCCCATATCAAAATGCCAGGAAGCTGGTGCCTAAACATGACAGACCAAAGCCCATTGTCCAGCGGTCACAGGCTGGGGGCAATCACCAGGCCCTGGCAGGACTCCAGCACTCAGCATCCTCAGCCAGCAACAGCAAGTGCTGGCTGGTCAGAAACTTGCAGCTCTGCCCTGCACTAAAGACAGCAGCACACACAGCTGGCACTTACTGGCTCAGAATGTTCAGGCTGTGGTGTGAGCACAGCTGGAGGCTGGCGCTCATCCACCTCATTTGCCTCCTCTTCGGCCTCCTCTCCATGAGCAGAGGGGGCCAGAGGAGAGACTGCTGTTGGTTCTGGGATCTGTGGACAGACAGCAGTGTGAGGGACAGAAAGTTACCTATCATTGATAACCTTATTTCTATTCAGCACTTTATTCTATTCACCTCTATTTCTACAACCAGCTTTTCTAAGGACAAATCAGAAAATTTTATAACAATGGGATTCTAAGTCACTGCTTCTAAATTTAAATGGGCTAATTCAACAGAATTGCTAATAGTTCTGAATTAGACATTACGCCCTGGCTACTATCAAGAAGCAACATTCTCCCTGCAAAATGAGCTTTTCATTCCTTGAAAGTTCTGAAATGGAAAATGAGGAAATAGCCAGCGATGCCTTTGTTATTGCTGCTGCAGACATGGAAATGGATTTTCTTTCAGCCTACCCAGCTGGCCCTCTACACTCTAGTGCCACAGACCAAGCTCACAGCTTGCTCTTCAATTCCTAAGCACCAGGAACATGAAATGTTCCTTTCTCACTCACCTCAGGATCAGCACCTCTGAATACACGCTTCAGGTGACCTGGAGTGGGCAAGGGAAAATGGACAAGTGCTGTGAGAAAACTGCCTGGGCTGTGAATCCAACAGAAGAGGTCAACCTAAACAGAGAGTATTTTTCTTTATCAACATCCCTCCACATGACATAGTTCTTTCACACAGCCAGCAAGAGATCAGGACAATAATCTTGGTTGTGCCTACACTTTGGCCTGTCTAGTCAGTAAATGAATACAAACATGATCAAGAAAATGCAAATTGTTCTTCAACACTCAATGCTTCTGTTCTGTCCAACAGATAAAGCAGCTTTTGTTCTCTTGTCTTTCAGGTACTTTTTTCAAAAAAGAAGTTGCATGCACTAATTCCCATTAAGTTGCTGAAAACAGTCACCCAGAAAAGCTTGCCCCAAATCCCCCTGAGCTGTGGCAGTTCTATTGTGAAACAGCACAGCAGCAGCTCCAGGCTCAGGAGCAGACACTCACTGCTTTGGCGGTTGCACTTCACTGCAAAGGGAATCACTCTTTTAGCACTCAGTCAAGGGTCAAAACAGACAGTCAAATCCTTTCATTACAAAATTTAGAATAAAAGAAGCTTTCCCTGCGTTCTGGGGAGACCTACAAAGTCCTTAGAAGGCCTTCTGAGAAGGCTCCCAGTCTGCATTTTGGAAGTTGTCCTGCTTGTCCCAGAAACCTGAGGAAATGACACTCTGCTGCCACAGACTCTCCCGTGGAGGGAACGGAAGCCCTGCAGGTTCCCCTGCAAATGCTGCCCCTGTGGCTACAGACACCCCCTTTTAGCTGAACCTCTTGACAGGAGCTTTACCAAACCAGTGGCATCCTAATGCTCTTTCTCTTTCAAAATCAGAAACTCAGCCACCAAGAAAGAGCAGGAAGACATGCAAGAGTCAGGTTAGGTTACACCCTAACCTAAGTAGAATGGAAACCTCTACTTACGGGTGAAGTGTGTCACGTAATACATGGAGAAAGAAATGCCATACACAGCAAAAGCTGCCTTGGCCAGATGGTGAAACATTGTCCTTTTTGAAAGTTAGGTAAATATAGAAAAAACAAGGGTCTTGTCAGTGGGAAGCTACCCACTGACAAATTCCCCAACCAGGAGGGTTCTCCTGATGTGAGCAAGCACTAGGTCTCCTCTGAAACTCAGGCCTTCCATGCACCAAGGCAACCTTCTGATGTCACCACAACAATGTGGCAACCATGCCCTGACATCACAAAGCAAACGCTCCATGTTGGTCTGTGAATTTATGCACAGCAATAACCAACCTCCCCTACAGCAAACACAAAGGAGCCTGGGAAGTTCTCATCTGTCACCAAGCAGCACAAAAGCCCCTCATGGGCCAAACCCTGTTGTTCAGGGGATCCAAGAGGAACTCCAAGAGTGCCCTAAGCACCTACAGCCTGTACCCCAGCTGAGCACTCAGATGGGACACAAGCAAAGGAAACCAGACCAAGAAAATGGCACACAGCATTGCCTATGTGAGAAATGACTCTCACTTTTAAAATTTTAAAGGTTTATTAAACCTTAACAAAGGACTGAAAAGGGAAAATCGCAGCATTGGGAGTCTCTGTGACTAGCAGCCATGTGCTCACCCACAAAAAGGATGCTCTGCCTTTTATACCCTTAGCCCCTCTAAAAGTTTTGTCAGTCAACTCTTTCTCTGCTGCCCATTGGTGGAGATTACTTTCTTGCATCTTGACTGGGGGTCAGGTGTTGTTACACCCTGCCTGCTGGTCACAAGCCAGCCCTCCCCAAATGCCCTGACTACCAAGGCTGTTACAAGGGGGATGGGAAAGAGGACTATGGGAGGATATATTACAATACCATCACTACACATTTGAACATCCACATAACAGCTACTTCTTAATTGTCAGAGCCAACCATTGCATTAATCGTCTAGAGCACACAGAGCCAGGAGAGGGGCCACTGTTGGCATCACAGCTGAAATGCTTCCCAACAAATCTCCCCACATATTTGCACCTTTATTGGACATACCCAGGGCTCTGGTGCATGTACATCTCTGCCTTTCTTCCCCTGTGGCAGCAGTCGAACTGGCAGCATCTGCCCGCCAGCAGCAGCTGCTCCAAGCTGGGAACGCCGCTGGTGGTGCTGATTTCCAGAGGCTTCTGTGTGCCAGGGGAAGCCAAGGCAGGAGAGGGTTGAATGGTGCTGGCGCTGCTGCTGCTCTGTGCCAGAGAGCCCCGGCTGGGCAGGGCACAGTGCCCACTGCGCTGCGGGCTCCTTCTCCTGCCACAGCTGGGCACAGCTGGCAATAAGGCATGACAACTTGTGGGCAAGCCAAGGCGTTTCTGGGGCTGCACTGCTCTGCACACACCCAGCACACCTGCAGCACAGAATTTTAACCCTCAAACAGGTGAACCAAAGGGAAACAGCTGGAAAGATTTAATTTTGACCATTCTTACCTGCTCAACAGAAGTCTTCAAAATGAACGTTACCAAGCAGGGCCCAATCCCTGCTGCCAGGTCAGGGTTAGAAAAGAGGCAATCCTTGATCTCAGCACTGGGTGTGTGGGGAGTCACTTCCCCAACACGTGCACACCCAGCAATCTCAGTTACTAGTTTGTATCCATGGATCTAAGACATATTCAATACTTTGCTGAAACTCACAGGCTAAATATTCCCCCAAATTATTTGATTTACTCATTGATACCTTTTGACTTATTGATACTTAAATCACTTCTCCGAATTTACTGACATGAGAATAGGAGTGTCCTTTAGTCCCTGCCAGTCTTTGACACAGGTTCAGGAGGAGACCCATGCACAAAATAACCCAGGACAAAACTGGGATTGCAAAGCAAATTCATTCTATTTGTTGCAGTAGCAAATCATACATACCAAGCCCTGGATTCCTAAAAATCTGCTGAGCAGGAGAAGGAGGTGGAGCGTGGTGCTTGGCAGCAGGGGCATGTAGGCAGTGCACTTTCAGAACACCCCCTGGATCAAAACGCTGTGCATCTCATCCTTCTCACCCTTCCAGCTCAGAACCAGGCCTTGTATCTCCTGCTCAGGAGTGGAATTTCCCAGTTACAGCATCGGCTCACACATGGCTGGTGTGTGAGATGAGGCCAATGAATCCAGGATTTAAAAGAACTGAAAGAGTTAAAATTTTAGCAAGATTTAGTTAGGCAGAAAGAGTATAGCAAGAAGAGTAGCAATAATAAGGGATAGTTAATTTTTAGCAGATAAGGTAGTTAAGGCTAGAGTAATATATCACTTGCCTGTCTTTACTATGTTTAAAGAAGCGGGATAGGATGCGGATTTCTTTGTGACAAAGAAGAGGACCGTAGCCTGCACCTGGGCCCCGAAATTTCAGCTTTAGCCAAGGGGTGCGAAAGCCTGCCAACAGGTCATAAGGAAAGAGGTCAAATTGAGGAAGACGTCTTGGCTTCATCAGAAGGAGACCATTCCCCACTTTAAAACCCACCAACTCATGTGATGTGAAAGAATCCGCAAATGTGAAGGAACTTTGGACTCAGTTATAATACATTTTAATACAAAGGGGGTAGGTGGGGTTACCTAATTAATATGTATTAGTCGTTTTGGGAATTATATGAATATGTAGGACTTTTTTAGATAAGTAGAGCGGCAGTGATTCTTCACACGTCTTTAAGAGACAACTCCTCGTGTGCCTGGCGCTGTAATAAACACACCACCTTCTACCTTTAACTGTGGGGAGTTCTATTCCACACCTCATTTGGTGACCGCGGCAGGAACGCTTCTCTGCTCCAGCGAGAACAACCGGGCTCTGGACATCTCTGGGCGCTGCCAGGACATTCCTTTCCTGGTGGCACCTCCGCTCTCAGCTGTTCCTCGAGGGGGACAGACAAGACTGCTGGGACTGTGGAGAAAGGGAAAGTTTAACTCTGTATAAAGTAACCCGTAAGGTGTATGCAGGGGAAGGGCTGTTCACAAGTCACACAGAGACGTCCTGTGCACAATGTACGCCTGTGCAGTTTGGGTTTGGGTCTGGCTGCTGGCAGAAAGGATTTGCTGTGTCAATAAGGACCTGCTAGCAATTGTGGGGATGGATTGAGCAAATCCTGTTTTATTGCTGCCATTTTTCCTGTGTGTTGTAATTGTGCTTCCGTTTTCAGTGTGTGAATGCTTGAGGAAGATGATGTGTGTGGATGCTGATGTGGTGGATGGTGTGTGTTGTGTTGAGAAAAGTGAGCACTCTGTCCCCTCATAAAGAGATGCTCCTTTCCCGGTGAGACTGTGTGTGTGGACTTTCTAATTGCAGAGGTTGGTGCTCCCTGTGACACCTGGTGCTCGGGTATACAGGGGGGTTGAGTGGTTTTTCTCCCACATTGTGGTCATTTGGGACTGCACGGTTGTGTTTGGGGAGATTTTAGGATTTTGTTTGCAACAAGTGCAGCAATTTATGCAGAAAACTTCAGTGTGGTGATTTATTATGTTAAACTAAGGTAGTTCCTTTCTACCACCCCCCTCCCCGAGGGTTTAAAGTCTCCTGCCATGAGGTGGACGCTCTCTATCCTCCTCTGGACATCTTCTTTCCTCTCCTGGACACTCCCTTTCTCTCCTGGAGTTGTTCTCCATTAAAGCTGTGGGACTTTGGTCCCGGGAAGAGAGAGCGCCTCTTGTCTTTTGCTTTTGTCCTTGTCAGTGTCACTGGGCCCAGAGCTCGCCAAACTGATCCCCCACGAGATGAAAACTGACAAATGGCCCCATATACACAGCTCAAAAATTGGTCACATTTTTGATGGACTGGGGTGTTTGCCACACTTTTGAAATTCCCTATTCCCACACAGGTCAGGCAATTGTTGAAAGGACGCACCACACTCTAAACTCATTCTAGATCAACAAAAGGGGGAGTGGCTCAAGCAACATCCCAGATGAGGTTGAGCAAAGCTTTAGATGTCTTTATGTTTTTAATAGCTCATTTGCAGGAACTATTCCTCCAATTTTTAGGCACTTTTCAAACAGCACACAGGAAAAATTGAAAGAAAATCCTTCTGTTTTGATCAGAAACCTTGAGTTAGGACAAATTGAAGGACCATTTTCACTAATCACTTGGGGCAAAGGGTATGCTTGTATTTGCAAAGGTGTCGGACCTATGTGGGTCCCCGCGAAGGGCGTGAAACCGTCTCATACACAAGAGCGCAGCGACAATTCCACCAGCAGGGAAATGAGCACGCAGACGTGAGCCACATGGAGAAGCGACGGTTCATGCCAGACGATCCTGTTCAACCTGTGAAAGCTACAAATCTTGAGTTTGATGTTGATTTTTGGACTGTGAAAATGGTTTGCATCATAGAGCTCTTTCAGCAAAAGCGTGGTGTCCATTGTGTTCAAAAGAATTCTACGATATCCAAATTTGTAAAAATTGAAGGTTAGAGGGACAGTGTAGTGCCCTATAGTTGGCCAGTCCCTGAACAAGTGCTAAAAGATTTGCTTGAGAACTGAAATAGATGGGCAAGCTTCATCCTAAAAACAGCTGAAAATGAACATGGAGTTTGATCAAATGACAGACTGGCACTTGTTGGTTTTGCTTGCTTGCTTTTGCTGTGCATATATGCCTGTAGATCAACCAAAAATGAATGTTTGCCTTGCTTTAGCCAAGTCAGCAGGCTCAGACACCACGTGTTTGACCAATTTGAATCCAGATTTTGTGACCCGTTTGGTCGGTGTGCCTGTGCCAGCCAAGGAGTAGCCAATACCCAATCGTGACAAATATTGGTGTGAGGCTGCCAACGAGACCAATCCCATAACCAGCTGACATCACCGGGCCCCTGATCTTCTTAAAGCACCTTCTGAACCTCAAGAATTGGAATTCTTGGTTCATTGGTGATGGAATTTTGTGCTGAGTTTCAGTACCAGGGAGATCCACAGTTAAATGTTACTCCCCATCATCCTGAGGACAGATACTCAAGTTTGTGGTGCAATTGTACTACCCCAGTGCCCCCTAAGGGTGAAACTGCTGACGAGTAGATGACCTAGATGAGTCCCCATGACAATTAGCAACAGAATATTGGCTCATTTGTGGAGATAGAGCCTGGCAGGACATTCCCTCAAAAATTAAATGTGGCCCATGTAGCATCAGACAACTCACTGTGAGAGCACCTAGTGTTAAAAAAGCCATCAAGAGAAAACACAGAGAAAAAAGATTTGCCCATCATTATAAAGAAAACTGTAATAGCAATTTCAGACCCTAGGGCCCTGCAAAATGAGGTACATCGAATTTATTTCTACATGAACTTGCCTCGGGCGAGGCATTGAAACCATTACACCGACTGCAGTGTTGGCTGAAGAAAGAAGACAGTGCTACTTCCATTGCAATTAGTGACATGATGACTGATGTTAGTGCTGTCAGACATCCAACCTTACAGAACAGAGCAGCAATTGATTTCCTTAGCAGCCATTCCATGTGTTCAGTGTCACCCCCATGTTCAACACTGTCACTGTCAGCTTTGACAGCTTTTGGACTGTGTTTGAGAAGTCAAATTTTTCTGACTGTTGAAGGGCTTTGGGGCCCAGAGTTCTTGTTAGGAACAAGGGATTAAGTGTGTGAGCCATGGAGTTGTTGGACCAGGTGTTTTGTGTAAGTGGCAAGAAGGGTTTCTTCCTTTCTGTTTCTCTTTCAAGGGGAATATTAATGTTGCCCCTGAATCCTCAGGAGGGGAGCCTGTGGACTGAGCTGCAGCAGGGGGAGCTTTGCATGGCACCGAGAGCTGTGGGAACAATTCCCAGGAGCCCGAGGAGCTTGGTAAGGACAGAGCCCACACTGGTTTAGAGAGGGGTGAGATGGCTGCTCTGAGCCTGCCTCTGGCAGTGAGGGAGATGAGAAGGGTTGAGTTTCTCTCTGCAGGCTTGGTGCTTCCTGGTGCCTTTAGTTCAAATCCTGCACTGGCACAATCTGCCTGAGCCCTGCCCTCCACGCTTCTCCAGAGGCTCTGGCACTGAGTCCTCTGTGGGAATCCACAAAATCAGAGGGTTTTGGGAAAGCTGCAAAAAGCAGGTCTCAGATTTAGTAGAACTGTGATTACAGCTAAGCAGCAGCCATGAGATAGGTCAGCAGAAAAATTATTTAACCTGTAGAAAAGCAAGGAAAAATAGAACAATGGTCTGTGTATTAATGCTGGTCTAGAAAACCTCTCTAAGCTACAGAAAAGTTTATCTAGCAAGATATTGGGAAGGTTGAAGCTTAATAATGGAGCTCAGTGCATTGTGTTTTAAGGCTTCCAAGTAGGTATTGTATTCGAAATAAGCAAGCATTGTTTTAACCAAAGGTACCTGTGCTTAAAGTGATTGGATAGAACTACTGTCAATAAACTTTTGCGTTGTGTGATTGGTCAAAAAACTTATAAAGTAAGTTGTAACATTAATTTCTTTGTCTGCTGCCTGGGATGTGAGCTGCTGGCACCTTCCCATGGTCATAACCATGTAATGAGACTGATGCTGGAGAACAAACAGCTCGAGGCGCGTTCCTCAGCAGTCCCGGCCCGTTCGTGATTTCTACACAGCCCCCTGCCAGTGTCAAAGGGCATGGCTTGATTTGCAGGGCAGACAGTCTTAAACATCTGCAATATCCTATCAGAGTCCTAGTTTGGCTTCATTCAAAGAAAGAGGAGAGTGCACCTAACACTGACCACTTGTTAGGCAATATCTTCCACCTTGCCCTTGTACCCCTACAGAGAGGCTGTCTGCAAAATGCCCAGAACACCATCCAAATCTGCAGCAAGTACAGGAAAATCAGGCAGAGAATCTTTCTGTTTTCAAGGTCCCCCTTCCTAGGCAACTTGACCCTTTCTACCCAATTCTCATTTGAGATCTACCCATGACAGAGCACTGCAGGAAAACATTTTAAAGGGTCATTAACCAGGACCTGCTTGGAAAGCAAGGGCAGAAACTCTTTCCCTCCCTGATAGGATGCGGGCCGACAACTGCTGCTCTGAAGATGTGCAGCTGCTCCTCTCTGGAGAGGCCATGGAAGGGCTGTGATGGTCTACGGGAACCAGAGTAACGATGAGCTCAGGTTGGCATTTAAGCTTCATGGGAACAAGCAGAATGAAGAGCTCACAGTGGAGATGAAATTTGCCTGTGCCTGGCTCCTCCAATGAAACCCCAAGAAGTCCAGATGAAGCAAACACCTTCTCCCAAGAAGCTAGGAAAACCTCAGAGTCCTGAGCACCTGCACTTAGCCTGGAAGGGCCTGGAGGCAGCTCTAAATCCTCAGGTGAGGCAGCACTGAGGTCCTGGTATGAGAGCGCTGTGTAGCAGTGAGGGAAGGAAAAGGGAAGCAAAGGGAAGGCTGGGTCACTATTGGTCTTTGGGTGTGTTTCCCTTGGCAGCAACTGTACTGTCAGGGAAAACAAAAGCTCCCTGAATGGTTAAAACTGAAAATCAGGGACAAAGACTCTCTAACTAGTCAAAGTTACAAAGTGGTGTGTTCATTATGCCGGCGGGCGGCACAGGGGAGGGTCATTCCCGAAATGCGTGACCGCTGGCCGGGCTCGGCTCGGCTCGGCACGGCACAGCAGGATCCAGCAGGACAGGGAAGGGCAAGGCAGGCAGGGAAGGGCAGGGCAGGGCACTGGGAGCAGTGACAGGCTCTGTCCCCACACTGCATCCCATGCCTGGGTAACCATCGGGGACAGAGAGGAAGGACATTGCTCTGTCTTGGCTGCGGAAAGGATTAAAAGGGGGAGTTAGAAAACATTAATTTGGACTCCTTTTCAGCAGACGAGCTGGTTTTATCTCACCATGTCTGCCTGTCTTTGGCAGAGTTGGCACATTGCTCATGAATTGGAGTCAGCTACGGCAGCAGGAATGGGAAGCAATTTTGTCAGCATTGATATCAAAGCCAAAGTGCTGCCCCATGGATGGATGCGGCTTTCTTCAGGGGATTTCGGGCCTAGAGTTGTAGCAAACTCACACTGGTGTCTTCCCAAGCAGCGTTGCCTTTTTCTTTCCTCAGGAGTCACCTCTTCTTTTTCTTCCCCCCAGTCTCGGGAGAGTTCCCATGCTAATGTCTCCTGCAGCCAACTCCTGTCACTGTAGACTGACAAAGGAGATCTTGCAGTGGGAGAGTCTCCCTAGAGCTGCTGTGGAGAGCTGAAGGGGGAAGCTTTGTCCCTTAGTCTTGAAGTCTTGTTGGGGAGCTGCTTGTGCTCTGGGGGACGGACACCAATGATGTTTATCCAAGCCTTGCAGGTTCATTCCTGAGCTTGCTGACACACCACAGAGACTTTGGGGTTGTCGTATTGGCAAACAAATTTCAGTCTGGGCACTTCTTGAAATGCTTCAATTATTCTTTTTTTGCTTTTCTGCAGAAATGTTGTCATCATCTATTCCTTCAAGAGAATCTTTTCCTACTTTTTGGGGAATTCCTTTTGCTGCCCTCCCAGACCAGGCCAATTCCCAGGGCTCCTTCCCAAAGTGAGGTGCAGCCCATGGCCTCCACTCTCCAGCTGGAACAGAAGGAAGCACGGAGTTTGCGGTTGTGGGAGAGGAGCTTCTCTTTCCTGCCTGCTTTCCCTTTGGGACAGATTGGTGTGTGCTCATTTGATAAAGGCAGGTTTAAACTCTGAAGCAGTTGTGTTTCAAACTGCTCCCTTCTCCAGCTCTTCTGTGGGTATCCTTAGACAAAAGGCTTTTTGGTGGGAGCTCTCTGTGGCAGGTTAAGGAAGGAGGTTGATATTTCAGGGTTGTGACTGCTGAAAGCAGCTGGTTTCTGGAGGTGTCCAGAACTGGGAATGGCTCCTTTTCTCTCCTGCCTGCAGAAAAGGAAGTTGCAAAGTGGGAATTTCATTTGTGGAGATGGCCACCAGGGGTGTTTGCCAAGAGATGGGCTGGCAGAGAGGCAGGTCTCGTGCTAAACTGGCTGTGTGTTTGTTTTGATGGTGGAGAGGGTCAGAGATGCAGACACACCAGCTGAAGGAACAGTGTGATTTACTGTAATGCCAAAATGTAAAAAAGAGTCAGGAAAGGATAAGCTAAGAAATGCACCTCAGCATTATTACAAAAGGGTGCCTCTGGTGATTAAGGAAGATCCATCACCAGGTACCCCAATGGTTTCCCCTTCATTCAGAGCTGCACATCACCTGGGGGAAGCTGTCCCAGCCCAGCCCTGCAGAGCCACGGCCGGGAACCGGGAAATCCTGCGGTGCCTCCACCTTTGGCGGCCACGAGGCTCCCGAGAGCGCCGTGAGAGTAGCCCGGCTCCGACAGTGCTGGACGAGCAATGTGCCAGAGCTTCTGCTGGGGGCACAGCTGGTGTCATTCTCCTCTTGGTTTTCTCCCCGAGCCTGCCCAGGGCTCAAGGAGGAACCAAGGCCAGGTGTGGCCTTGTCCATTTTCCTCATGCAAAAAGGTGAAGACGTGTTTCACCAGTGGATGGATGCAACAATCCTTTTGATAATAACACTTGGTTAAGGAGCAGGTACATAGAACTTTGGGTTGGGAAGGTCATCTAGAGGGCAGCTTTGGCTCAGGTCCTGTTGTTGAGGCTTCAGTCAGGGTCTGTAGTTCAGGCCTTGGTCCTTCAGTATTTTGTGGTGCAAATCATACCTGCGCAGAGCCGCAAACAACCAGGTCTATCATTAGCACATGTGAGACAGGGAACAGGATTAGCCCTGCAAGGCCGGGCTAGGGCCAAGAGCAGAGGGCCAGCACCCTGCTTTTGCCCACAGGCAGCCCTGCAGAGCAAGCAGCCCCTCCTGCCCAGGGGCTGAGGTGCCCGAAGCTGCCTCCCCGCTGTGCAGCTCTGCAGAGCCCGCGGGGCGCAGGGTCCTGGGCAGCCAGGGCAGCCCGGCTGCCTTGGGGCACAAGGAGTGCCCCAGAGAGAAGCTGCTGCCCTTTGCTTTGGAACTGCTCCTCAGAGTCTTGTCAATAATCCACAGTGTCTGATGTGTTTTCCTTTCCTCTCCCAAGTTTAACACAGCTTTTTGAGAAAATTGACTGATGTAGCTGCTGCTGGTGGTGGTGATAGTACTTTTGTCTGCAGGTGAGGGCAGGTGATTTGGACCAAGGACGGAGTCCATTCTTAACACCCCAGCTTTGCCAAGTCAAGAAAACCATTCACAATTGGGCTACCAGTGCTCAGCAGTTTTCCTAGGTTTTGGAAAGCTACCACCTTAAGAAACCCAACAGATTTCCTCCAGGAGGATACCAGCATTAGCATGATGCCAATGTTTTCCACCCCTTTTCTGTGTCGTTTTTAGAGTTCCGCAGTGCCCAGCAGGAATGAAATGACCTGTGATAATGTGGTTTGAAAGCTCTGTGTTGTTCGTTGCCACATGAGAGTTCATGACAAGCTGGACACCCCACTCGTGGCTCTGTCGAGTTAAATTCATCCAAATTCTGTGCAAACAGCAGCCCCGAGATGCTGAGAAGAGCAGGCACAGTGGGTGGGTGTGCATGCACGCACCCGGGGGCTGACTGCTCTGTGGGCAGATGGTTTTGCACTGTTGTAAATCTTCACTCTCCCAAGCTGAAAGGCTATTTCAAATATGTATCTTAAATGAAAATATATATCAAAAAATAAAATTGTCCAAAACTACATGTGCATTAAATTTATTGCATATTATGTATTATATATTTTTATTAATATAATATAATGTATTGTAATGTAATGTATTGTGATGTAATGTAATGTAATATAATATAATATAATATAATATAATATAATATAATATCATGAATATATGAGATCATTTTTGAAGCCATTGCTTGTGGGGGATATTAGATTATCTCCTAGTGTTTGTACATTTTTGCTTTCTGCTGCTGCTGATCCTAGCAGCAACTCCCTGTCAGTTCTTCCAGGTCACTTCACACAAAGGGATTCCATCATTTCAGTGTCTGTGAGAGTTTGGCACTGAAATGCCAAGTTGATTCCCAGCTCTCCAGCCTCCTTCTGGATTTTGGGGCATCTCAGCACTTGTGTCCATGGCCCTTCCTTCATCTCCATCCTGCAGCAGTCACAGTCACTGCTGCCTCCCCCTTGCTGCAGCTCATTTTCCAAAGTGCTGCCAAAGGCAGCAGAGCTGGCTCAGGATCCCTGCTGGCTTCTGGTCTCTGGGATGAGCTTCAGGGGGACACTTGGAGCACTTTCCTAAAGAGCTGCCCGTGGGATGGGGGATTTGTCCTCCCGGGGGAGCTCCTGCTTGGATTCTGTGCTCATGGAGCCCCAGAGTTTTCTCAGCAGCCTCTGCAGCGAGTTCTGAGCCAACATGGGGCTCTGCTGCCAGCCCAAATCTGCGCTTCCCCTGCCCAGCCTGAGTGCAGGTGGGGCATGTGCTGGGCATGGCCGGAGATTTGCATGGCCAGAATCCTCCAGCATTTACATCTGCCCATGGCTTTGGGGAGCACAAATCTACACTTACTTCAGTTGAAACATTGCATTTATTGCAGATAGTTACACCCGCACTACTAATGTACAAATACACAAACATTAACTTATGTTTAAAAATGAAATTTATTTTAAATTGCAACACCTGTGCTACCAATATAGAAACACAGAAATATCAATTTATGAATAAAATCTAACTTATTCTGAGAATTGTGCTATGTAAATATATACAGATATCAACTTCAGTGAAAAAAAATTATTGCAACCCTCTGCAACAACTCACTGTACACAAATATTGAAGTTACTGAATTGAAGTTTAACAATTACTACAAATGTACAGCCCATATACAAATACAGAAACAGCAATATCCCTCTGTAAAGGAACTCAGATCCAGAACTAAATAAAAAGAATTTTAGAACTATACAACTCCATACATAATAAATAGAAGTAAATACATATATAGGCATAACAATACAGAGATGTAAACATGCATTGCATATTTCATGACATATAACATGACAATATAATACAAACATAACAAACCTATAAATATTTATTGTCTATAAATACACAAATATCAATGGACCAATAAAAAAATCCATACAACCCCAGCAATAGAAATGCACAGCTACAGAGCTGTACAAGTATGTAAACAGATGAATATACACGCATCAATATAACAATATAAACACATAATATCCCTATACAAATATCAGTCAGTGTATGTAAATATCCCTATACTTGTAACTATCCAAATCTAACTACACATCCATAAACAGGGCTAGATCAGGAGGGATTGCAGCCGCCGATGCTCCCAGGCCCTCGCTCGGGCTCCTCCTCCCGAGCAGAGCAGCTCTCCTGGGCAGGGACCGCAGATGGGACATCTGGCAAGCACAGGGAACACTGAGTGAGTGTGAGGACGTTTCCCTTGGCAGCAGCTGCACTTCCATCAGGGAAGAGGAAATGTCAGAGCCTCCCCAGGAGGGTCAGAAGGAAAAGCAGCCGAGCGGGCCGGGCTGTGGTGAGCTGCTCACTTCTTTCTGGCATCCCAGTTGCTCTGAGGGAACTCCCTCATGTCACGTTATTGAACCAACCTCTGCACTTATCAAGGTTGTGGCCCCCAAATCAATCAGCATTTATGTCTCCAGCTGCTTGCACCAATGACAGGGAATGTCCTCTAACGGTGCTGGGGCACAAAGTTACCTTGCACAGGTCATCTGACAGGGCCTTGTTCTTTCTCTGCTTCCTGTGTTTCTCCTTACCTTCCACTTGGAACTTTTACAGCATTTCTTTTTCTTTCCCCTTGATCAGTGCTGAAATGCGTGTTTCTCTTCCAAGTTTCAGTTTGTTCAGTGATCCTGTCAAGCCTTTTCTCAGAAGCTTTTATCATGGAATTGAGAGTTAATTCAGCAATTTTGGTGATTTTCTGTGAGATTTATGCGAGTGTCCTGTTCATTGGGCACCATTTAGGAAGGTACAAAAGATGAAAAGGATGTTCTGTATGTCAGTTTACTAGTGGAATATTCATGGATAGAGAGAGTGATTAGCTGAATTTTACATCTACTCCTAACCTGAAAGTGCAACAGGTAATTTGGGGAGAAATTAAAGCCCGATTTCTCCTTCTACCAGCCTGTATTCAAATGTAAAGTAAATAGAGCAGGGAGAGGATGTCAGTGTTCAGTTCCTGAAGTGCCTTATTAAGGTGTTCTTAAAGTAATGGAGATAAAATCTGGGTGGGCATTCCTAATTCCCAGCCACTCATTGTCAATTTCATTGACTCTGAAAACAGCAGAGATGTGCACATCATACCTGATCAATCCATTTGGGGATGGTTTAGGTTCAGATTCTCTGAGGCTTTAGATTTTTAGATCTCTAGACAATGCTTCCAGGAATCTCAATAGCTTTCAGAAATCTTTTTTCCTTTTTTCCTCAGTCTTTGCACTCATGTGCACCAGAGACCTTCAGTGAATGGATTCCACTCTAATCCATCTCCAAGCTGAATCTCCCAGCTGTGCTCACATTGCTGGTTCGTGTGTCTCTTCTGCACAGTGCAATTTTAAAATCTTCGTTCCTTATTATCTCTGCCCTTCCTTTTCTGTTTTAGCTTGCAAATGCATGCAGATATATCAGAAATTATACATCTAATTTCTGATGCATCAGTTCCTGTCTAGCAATTTCATTTTATCCTGTTCTGATGTTATGCTAGCCTTCTATGTTTTATTCTAAGTGGACTCCTGTTTTCTTGCATGTGGAAGTTTTACAATGCAATGCTGTCATTCACCTGCTTTCATGAAACCCTTCATTAACACTAGCACAAATAACTGTGTGATTCCCTTCTGCTTTGTAGATTTGGGAAACTCAAGACCTGCTCAGCTACAGAAAAACATACATGGTGCTTGGTAATTCCCCTAAGAGCTTAAGTTAATGGTAAACAACTGCAGCTTATTCATTTCACAGAAATTGGGAGAAAAGACATTGCAAATATTGAGGAATGTAGTGCAATATTGATGGGCATCCCTCAGTTATCCAGACAGACTGATCTCACTGGCAAAATTCCCTCTTTTCCAAAGGTTTTCATTTCCTTTGGCTGTGCTTCGTATGGCTGCAGGTCACATTTCCCTTGGTTTAAGGAAGTATCTTTGTCCCGTTCTCGGCTGTTTTTGATGGCCTGGAAAGGCTCGGGATGGCCTTGGGACAGCCCGCGCTCCAAAGGACGAAAAGAGTCTTCAGGTTTTTTCTCGGTCTTCAGTGTTTATTAGCTTTTATCGACAAGATTTTCTCCCGGCCCGACAGAGGTCCGCACAGCACGTCGGCCACGAGCACACTGAGTGCCCTCGGGGCGGTCACTTATCTTTATACCCAAAACTACCTATAAGATATTTACCTGTTTTCCCCAATACCTTTCACCCTTATTGAAAAGTGCACTTTTAGTAAGAACCAATCCCAAAGTGCCACCACCACCACAGAAGATGGAGGCCAAGAAGAAGAAGAAGGAGGACAGGACACGCCCTAATTCCTCCATCTGGTTTCTCTAGACCCCCTGTACTGAAATTCTAAAACCTGTGTTTCACACTATAATTAACCTATCCCTTCACCATTTATCCCCGTGAGATCCTCCCATCCTCATACAGGTGTCGTCTCCTGTGCAGGATCAAAGTCCAGCCACCAGACACTTCTGGCAACATTCCAGGACCTCTGAACCCCCCAAGGGTTATCCCGGTGACTCTGCACATCAGGACTGATGTGCTGAGATCCCACATATCTTGGTAGGTATTCTTGGTGTTATATCTTGCTAATTCTGCCCTTGGAGGAATTACTCAGTTCTGCAGTCCTTATTACACGCCCTTTTCTAAAAGACTTTTATACTGTTTTCCCTCTCTCTATGTTTTCACATGGGTTCAACAAGGTTTTCTTTCTAAGAATATTAATCACCATATCCCAAAAGATTATAAAATGCTTAGGTATTTTTCCCTAATTATTTACTAAAGAAAAATAATAATAATTAAAAAAAACTGTATGCATGCTGGATGTAAAATACAAACAGAAATAAACTTGAGAGTTCTACCAAAAACTCTTAAGAAAAAAACCCATGTATTCTATAAAACCCAGAGTATTCATCTACAGTATACAAAAATGGGCATGTTCTAGAAGAGAAAATTTGTGCAACGGTTCTGCACATAATTATATGCTTTCAAGCTTTTTGCCCTTCAGGACCGGTGCCATTCTTTGAACTGTAATGCTCTGAGCATGTTCTGCTTACCATGGCAGCTTTCTGCCCTGGTACAGATCATCCTCCCAGCAAAGGGGGAGTGCAGCCACCACAACTCGCAGCACCTTCCCACACAGCAAGAACCTGAAGGAGAGAGATGGCTTTCACTAGCTGCTGCGGGTTCTAATAGTGCCACCTCTCAGCTGCCGAAACCCTGAATTTCTGTGTTGCGGTGTGGTAGTTTATTGAGTCAAATGTTCTGTTATATAGTGGTATGTTCAAGTGTTCCCCGAGTTATTAGAGTTAGTCTCTCCCCTCTGTTATGCCCTCCTACCCAAGTGTCCCTCCATGAATCCCCTCCCTCCTCACCAGATTTTTCCCTGTCTGTCAAGACAACCCGGCCCCTTTGCCCCACCCATCAGCCCAAAACCTACCATTTGTTCCAGAAAGTTCCCTGTCTCTCACCCTAAGATCCAATCCCTGTCCCAACGCTCTCTCCTCCCCTTCTTCTGATTTGTTGTAGCCCTCAAACCACACCCCAAGAGTCACTTATTGGTTACTGTATGGTGTGCACTCCCTGTTTTGAAAGATTTTAAAAATCCGGTCACAGGGATGTTGGGGTTTTTTTCAAAATCTGTTCCCTTTGGGAATTCTCGCCTGCAGGACCTTCCCCCCCGCCTCTCCTGACGAATTTGCTGCACTTTATGCCGCAGAAGAGCCTCCTCTGCTTCCTCCACTCGGTCCTCCAGGGGTCTCTACTGCTCGGCATTTGGCCTCGAGGTTCTGGCTCAGGCAAAACCCTAACCTAGCCAGTTCCCCACTCTTGCCATTGTCCCTGGAGCATCACAGAGCTAGCCAGGGCTGCGGAGGGCAGTGACAGTGACCCATGCCCTGGCATGTCACAGCCCCCAGAGCCACACCTGCCAGGCCACAAGCCCCAGCCCTGGTCCCCACTGCCGGCCTCAGGGGCTCCTGGGCACCCTCACCCTGAGTGCAAAGGCAGCCTCAGGAGCCCCCCAGGCCGCGCTGGATCCAGGCTGCAGACACCCTAAAGCCAGTACTGACAGGGACATGGATGGGGACTGCAGCTGGATCTTGCAGTGCTCACCAGCCCTGACTACTCTCCAAGTGAACCCAAACCTCATTTGCAGCACCTTGAGCACATTGACCCTGCTTGCCCGTCCTGGAACGTGGTGTTCCGGCATCCTACACCAGCCCTTTGCAGGGAGTGACCAGCTCCCAGCTGCTCTGCTACCCTGGCCTTACTTTCTGTTTGCCAGCAATGAACTTAACAGATACACTCCTGAGAAACCTAGCTGTGGAGGATTTTATTAAGAGTTGGTTAGCTGAGAAAGGCCATACTGACATAATGCCACTGGTTAAGCTGAAAGAGGGAGGTCAGCAGTCTCTGATTCAGTGACTGCTGACAGGCAAGAATGCCGGATGACCTTGCTGCAACATGAGGAAAGGGAGGTGAGATTAGTCCTGAATATCTGCAGAATGTAACAGAAGAATAAGCACAAGAATGTAGAAGTAGGTGTAGTTGTTGATATGTAACTAACCAATCCGGAGCTCAACTTTTGCAATATGTATGAAGCTTAATAAGAACTATATTTAACCCGCCATATTCGATCAATAAATTGGACTTGGATGAACCAACTGGTGTCTGGGTCTCCTTCCTCCGACAAATGGTGGAGAATGCGGGCAAGCACTCTGAACGTTCGCTTTCTTGGATTATAAATTCGCCACGGTCGAGAAAGTTGGGTGAGAGTCCTTGCAGCCGGGACGGTGCCGGTTTTTAAAAGCACCCTTGAGGATCACAACGGTGACTCAAGTCTCTACGTGTCGCAGGAGCCTGGAGAGCTGCAACAGCGCGCGCTGATATGTAGGTATGGATAGGCAAGCGACATACGATCCCTTCTCCTCATATTTAGAAAGACGAGGAGTAAAAGGGATAGATTTAAAAAAGGAATTACCAGGGTTATTAGCTTATGGTTATTCTAAAGGGATTTTTGCTAACCCACATACAGTTCGTGAGATAGCAGAGTGGAAAAAGTTTGGGGATATCCTGTGGGATACAGTGTTAGATGATGATAAGTCAGCAAAGAAATTTGGCAAGTTATGGCGGGTGGTGTATAATACGTTACTTCAGCAGGTCTGTGAGAGAAAGGCAGCAGAAAGGGCAACAGAAGCTTATAAGAAGAATATAGGGTATGGTCGTGAGGATGATCCCTTAGCACCTTCTGTAACTCAGATACTTATGCCTAAGGGTCCCCAGCAAAATGATGTGGAGAATTTTCCCTTAGATACAGTGGAACCATCTGCACCCTTCCTGTCAGAGGGGGAGGGCGAGTTGGATGGTGGAGGTAAGAGCAAGCCAGCTTTGCCTCCGCCGCCAGCTTCAGGTGGGTCGGATGGTGGGGGTGGGAGCAAGCCAGCTTCGCCTCCGCCGCCACCTTTGCCTCCACCGCTTCCCCCGAGCGGGCCGGCTCCGGTGGGGGGGTCACTTCCCCCGCGGGAGTCGACTCCGGTTTCACTGTCAGCTCCAGCAGCGGGGGGGCCGCTTCCCCCGCGCGAGTCAGCTCCTGCTCCACCGCCTTCCCCATGCGAGATCGCGGTGTCTGTACCAAAGTGCCAGCAGCATAGCACCCTTAAAGAGTCAGATCCCATCCCAGGGGCACACCGTGATCTATGGGGGGAGATGGCTAAACAGAGGAGGGAAGCTTGGGCTGCTTTGGCAAAAGAAGTAATGCAAATGGGGGATGGCGAGGCAGTGGAAGTAGCTTCTAATCTTGCATGTCCGGTCACATACACACCACAGTATGATGCACAGGGGAACCTTACACATAATATAGCAGAATATACTCCCTTAGATTGGAAGTTGTTAGCCCAGTTACGTTCTACGGTTAGTCAGTTTGGAGTAAAAAGTGAACCTGTTAGGCAAATGCAAGAGTGTTAGCTACTTTAGGGGCAAATTGGACTATTGAGGAAGCTTTAGAGCGAATGGCATTAATGCCAACAGCTTCACAGGCATTTATAGCAGAAGCTTTAAAGGAATTAGGATTAGGGTTACAAAAGCAAGCAGAGTCTACTCAAAATCAGGTGTTAGCTGCTCAAAATCAGGTGTTAGCTGCTCTTGCTCCTCTCCGAAGCGGGTCACTGGCATTCATGCAAGGAGGTTCGAGACCATTCATCAAGTGTTACCGATGCGGCAATGAGGGACATACGCGCCCAGACACAAGTAGCCGCTGTGACATCGGAGACACCAGCTGCCGACGCAACATCGCTGTCACCTCCTGTCTGCAACCAGCAACAGCAGAGAGCCTCGATTTGGATTTATCAGCAGCAGTAGACGTCACACTAATGACGAACCGGCCTGAGAGGATACAAACTGGAGTAAAGGGTCCTCTTATATTAAATGGATAAAGATGTGGAGCATTGTTATTAGGACGTTCTTCAATAACTATGCTGGGATTATTTGTATTACCTGGTGTTATCGATGCGGATTATACAGGGGAAATACAAATCATGGTTTACACCCTTTATCCTCCTATTAAAATAACAAAAGGACAACGCATTGCACAATTAATACCACTATCACAAATGACATCTGGTATACCATCATTTACTGGACAAACGCGGGATGAAAAGGGTTTTGGCTCTACTGGTGTTACACTTTTAACTGTGGATTTACAAAATAGACCAAAACAAAAAGTGGAAATTACCCATGGGCATCAAAGCATAACCCTTTATGGATTATTGGATACAGGAGCTATTACAGCTTTTACAGATGCAGGAAAGAAATCAAGGTGTGCTGCTGTCACCTGGCAAGAAAAAGGACAATGGAAGCATCAACTTCTCACAGCAGACCCTGCAGATAGCTTACAAACTTTGGAATTGTTAGCAGTAGTATGGGCAGTGTCCAACTTACAGGAGCCTTTAAATGTGGTCACAGACTCTATGTATGTCGCAGGAGTAGTCAGACAAATAGAGGAAGCAGCAATTAAGGAAGTGAATAATAAACGATTGTATGAGTTATTGATGCAATTAAGGAAAGCTTTACGAGAGAGAAATGCAGTGTATTCTGTGATTCATATTGGGAGTCATAAATGGTCGGAAGGTTTAGGAGAAGGGAATGAACGTGCAGATAAATTGGTTACCCTACCCATTGACAACTCTTGTCCTATTGATAAGCATACATTGGCCAGAGAAGCACATAGTAAATATCATCAAAATGCAAAGGGATTAGCAAAGCACTTTGAGCTGAGTTTGTCAGAAGCTAAGGCTATTGTTAGAGCATGTCCAACATGTAGTTATCATAATGGTGGAATAGGTTTAGGCATGGGAGTTAATCCTCGAGGTTTAGAAATAAATGAGAAATGGCAAATGGATGTTACACATATAGCTAGATTTGGTAAAGTTAAGTGTGTGTATGTCACTATAGATACATATAGTCATTACATATGGGCTACGGCTCAGGCAGGAGAAAAAGCTATACATGTTATCAGGCACCTGTTAAGTTGTTTTGCTGTTATGGGAGTCCCAAAGAGTATCAAAACGGATAATGGTCGAGTTTATGTGAGTGCTAGGGTCCAGAAATTCTTGAATCAGTAGTCTGTTAAGCATGTGACAGGTATTCCACACTCTCCTACTGGATAGGCAATAGTAGAAAGAGCAAATGGTACCCTTAAGCAGTATATTGAGAAGCATCAAGATTTAACAGACCCACAATCATGCTTAGCTAAGGTTCTGTATGTGATCAATCATTTATGTATTTTTGGGGAAGACGATATCCCTCCTGCAATTAAACATCATCCGAGGTCAGGTCAGGAAATTAAAACCCGACTACAGGATTATGGGAAAAACCTGCAAAAGTATTATACTGGGGTTGGGGATATCTTTGTGTTTCTTCCTCACCTACAGGACCTTTGTGGGTGCCTGCTAAGTGGACTAAACCTGTTTTTGATACAGCCTCTGGTGGACCACCTCACGGAGGAGGACAAGGAGTGATTGAGGAAGAAACTGCTTCTAGTCCTACGACCACTACTTTTACAGTTGAAGGGACACTTGAAAGCGGTGGACAGAGCACTGACACGTCACTATCGGACGGCCCAGGAGCTGATTGGTTATATTGACTCATTATCAACTTTTCGTTTAACAAATCCAGCAAAGGAACATTGCCTTGACTGTCACGATCCACATTGTGCTGCCTGGATAGCCCTACGTTGTGGGGGTTGTGATAGAACTTTTTGGTTAGAACAATCATTATTATGGGATTTATGGCGTCACATTTGTAAGCACGAGCACATGTGGGGTAAAAGCTGGCAAGATGAATTAAGGAGACAAACAGGGCAAAATGCATATATAGCTTTAAATCTTTATGAGTCTCCTGAACAGAAAATTCTTGCTTATTATCGATGGGAAGTACAATGTGTTGTAAATAGAATTAAGGTTCAAAGTAAATCACGTATAGTCTCTGTAAGGTGTAGAAAATTAGTACCTTTAACGCAACGTTCTATTGTAGGATCCTTCAGAGGGAATCCTGAAAGAGCACTAGACTGCTGCATTGAAAAGTTGAAAAAATTAAGTTTGCAAGTAACAGGACCAGTAAAGTTAGGAGCAGCAAAACTGAAAACACATAAGAAAAAGAAGGTAAGATAGGGAACGGCCTCATCTAAATAAGGCTATTAGTGATTGCTAATTAGTTTTTTATGATTAGGGCAATTTCACATCTATGGGACCCTGCCTTGTGGGATGCTGTAGCTCCATGGGACCCTGCTTCGTGGCATGCTATAGGTGTTGAAGAACAAGAACAGCAATTACGAGATAAGATACATTTTGCATTAAAGAAGGAGCTTGAATTGGTAGCTGTATATAGTAAGAAAGCTGAAGAGGCTTTGCAATCACCACCATTGAACTGGTTGGATTGGATCACACAGACAAATTTTAATACTGATCCTTTCCTATATACACTTCCTTGTTATGTTTGCAAAAAGGATAATGATAGGTGTTATGCTTGGGTAGCTTTGCATTGTGCTGATTGCAATAAGGTTTATTGGTATTCACAGAGGACAGTATGAATTTTATGGTGTCACTCTTGTTTTGGGAAGTGGATTCGATATTCTTCCTGGTATAGAGCTCTTAAGCAAAGTACTGGTCTACCAGGAAGGTCAGCATTACAACTTTATGAGAGTACAGAACAAGTGGCCATAGCATATATAAGGTGAAAATTACAGCAAGTACTTAGAGAGCTTGAAATTACTACATCCTCACGCATCATAGCAGCTCGCTGTAAAGCTGATTTGCCTTTAAACTTACCTCACGCTATACCTGTAAGCAAGGATGCTGATTTGGAATTAGACCAGTGTATTCGGAAATTGACTCAGCCTTACAATAGACATTCTAACAAACCAGGGAAAAGACAACGAAGAAAGGAAAAACAGAGAAAGCAGAAAGAAAAATGAGGTTTGTTTTTATTATATTGTTCAATGCTGTAGCAAGTGAAGCAGTAGGAATAACGCATTTTAGTCAGCCAAGAGAGAATTTATGGGTAACACTTGCTAATCAAATTAATCAATCATCGCTTTGTCTTAGTCATGGAGGAATTACTAACCCATTTCGAACATGCCTGGTAGGACTTCCGGTGTGGTCTCCAGGAGAATTTTGCGGTTTGATAAATAATCGAACTTTATGTATGTCTAACATGTCAAACGTCACATTGCCAGTGCAGCAAGGGTATACTGCAGGTCAGAGTGATGGCTATCGCCAATGCTTACTAATCCAATCACTTAACACCTCTTTGCATTCTCCTCCTGAGGAATTGGATCTTTTTGGAAGTGCAAATGCCAGTATGTTCAAAATTTAAATCAACCTAAAGAAACATGGGCCACCTTAGATTCATCCCTGAATTTGAGTGAATTCTCTCCGCAGTATTACAGTCAATGTAACAGTACAAAAATCACGGCACCAATGAAATTACCTACAGGGATATTTTTAATTTGTGGAGACAGGGCGTGGAATGGTGTACCAGCTAAGCCTTAGGGTGGACCCTGTTATTTGGGAAAATTGTCCTTGTTTCATCCTAATGTGTCCTTGCTAATGCAGCTCAGTTGAACATCAAACAGGAAAAAGCGTAGTATACATAACTTGGACTGCAGCCAGATAGGAGACCCAAAGTTTTGGGGTACATTCAGGCAAGTAGTAGTTTCAACTATTTTACCAGGAGGATCTGCCAATAAGGCTATAAATTTAGCAAAGCAATTAGGGTGCTGGGCAAAAAATGAGCTGAACAAGACATCCCAAATTCTAGACATGTTAACTGCAGATGTGCAGAGTGTTAACCATGCTGTTTTGCAAAATAGAGCTGCTGTAGATTTTTTGCTCTTAGCACAAGGGCATGGATGTGAAGAGTTTGAGGGAATGTGTTGCATGAATCTGTCTGATCATTCGGTGTCCATTCACACTAAGATAAAAGAACTGCAACAAGAACTTGACAATCTCAAGGAAGAAGAAGGTTTAGGAATTGATGAGTGGCTTAAAAACTTAGGACTTGGGCCATGGCTGAGGAACCTTGTGATCTATGCTATAGGACTACTGGGTGTAGTTTTACTGTTTTTGCTTATTTTGCCTTGTGTCTTTAATTGTATTCAAAACATGGTCAGTCGTATGATAGCAAAAATGCAGACTAGTCTTCTTGCTCAAGAAGAAAACGGGGGAAATGTGGAGGATTTTATTAAGAGTTGGTTAGCTGAGAAAGGCCATACTGACATAATGCCACTGGTTAAGCTGAAAGAGGGAGGTCAGCAGTCTCTGATTCAGTGACTGCTGACAGGCAAGAATGCCGGATGACCTTGCTGCAACATGAGGAAAGGGAGGTGAGATTAGTCCTGAATATCTGCAGAATGTAACAGAAGAATAAGCACAAGAATGTAGAAGTAGGTGTAGTTGTTGATATGTAACTAACCAATCCGGAGCTCAACTTTTGCAATATGTATGAAGCTTATTAAGAACTATATTTAACCCGCCGTATTCGATCAATAAATTGGACTTGGATGAACCAACTGGTGTCTGGGTCTCCTTCCTCCGACACTTAGCACAACATTTGCTTCTCAGGAGGTCTTCAGCAAAAAAACTCCACTAATCCCTAGTTTTGCACAGAGAAGGAGGTCCTGACAAAGCATGAGGCACAGGCAGGACTCTGGCATATGAATTCCTGAGCCGCAGGATTCCACCCATTGTTGTTCCTAGCTACTTTGCTGATATTTTAGAGCCAGTTCTGGACAAGGGCTGCTGCTGACAGGATAGGAAAATATGGAGAAAAAAAGGTGCAGGAGACAACCAAAAAAAACCAAGGGGGAAAACCCTTAGAAATACAGAGCACAACAGAAGTCCTTGGAGATGGTTCAATAGAAAATGCCAGCAGCAGTGAGCAGAGCCCGAGGTTGCTCACTGCCACCCCAGGGGCTCCTCAGTCCCCTGCTGGTTTGTGTCTGATGCAGCCCTGCCTGGAAAGGGCTCCAGGCTCTGGTGTTCCCAGCTTGCTCCAGGCTATATTCTTAGCAGCACTGAAAGAAGAGGTGAAACAAAGAGCCATTTTCTGTGCTGTCTGCAAACTCTTCTTCTTCAGTGCCACTGGCAGAGATCATCCCTCTGTCAGCTTGGCACTGTGCCTGCTGCATCCTTGTCCCTGTCCCTTGCATCAGCTCCTGCACATCATCAGCACTCGCTGTCCCACATCATGAACAGAGAGAGCTGTGTCAGAAGAGCAAGGAGTGCATTTTCTTGGCCTTTCTAACAGACACAAGAAGCATGAGTCCAAATAACTTTGTTGTTTGTTCCTGCCCTCCTTTTCGATAACTCTTTTCTGCTTTAATGCAAAAGCCTCTTTTCATACATGGATGGAATGATCTGGAATTGGCAGTTCCTTCAGGCTGTCAGGCACCATGGGAGTTTTCTCTTGTCTGATGAGGATTTGGTGAATTTTCCATTGGTCACTTGGTGGTGTCACCATGGGCTGAGCTCAGCGGCCGACTCTGCTGTCCCCAGGGGATGCATTGGGACGCCAAGCCCCTCATGGCTGGGATTCGGGGGAGGGCGGGCTCGGAGCGCCCAGGGCCTGGGCCCGTGAGGAGCTGTTGCTGGCGCTGGCTGTGCTCAGCCCGCTGTGCCAAGCAGCTGCGGCCATGGAGACACAGGCGGGAGCTGTGGCCGAGGCCGGCAGGCGGCCCGGGCCGGCTCGCAGCTGCGAGGACGCCGGCAGCCTGTGCCCTGAGGCCGAGGCTGTGGCGGGCGGTTTGCGGGCAGGGCTTTTCCGAGCCGGCCGCAATGTGCTGCCTCCCGTGTGGGCCCGGCTGCGGCAGAGGCAGGCGGGAGCGCGGCGGGGCCGGCAGCGGCGGGCAGAGGCCGCAGAGAGCAGCAGCCCGGCCGGGCCCGCTGTGGAGCGGCATGGAGCTGCCGGGCAGCCCTCGGCCGTGTTTGTGCGCACAGGGCAGGAGCAGAGGCTGGAGCAGAGGCTGGAGCCGCGGCAGGAGCTGCAGCAGGAGCCGGCCATAGCGGCAGCTTGTCGTGCCCGGGGCCGCAGCCGCAGCTCTCCCCTGCCGGCCACAGCAGCAGCCGCTCGCCTCCGAGGCTCCAGCGCTTCCCGAAGACGAGGGGCCCGGCCCCCGGCACGCCCTGGAGCCCCGCAGCGAGAGGAGCCGCCAGCGCCGCAAAGGGCAGCGCAGAGGGCGCAGGGTGAGGAGGAGGACATGAGGCTCGCTCTGGGTCGGGCTGTGGCAGCTGTGCCCTGTCAGCCTTCGCCTTGAGCCCTTTGCTTCTTTTCCATGAGCCTTGATCCCCGTCCTTGGCCAAGGGCCCCCGCAGCCCTTTCCAGGGCTGCAGGAAAAGCTGCCTCAGTCACAGAATCACAGAATCCCTGGCTTGGAAGACAGACACTTTCAAGATGATCGAATTCAATCTGTGGCCTAATACCTCAACTAAAGCACTGCACCGAGTGCCACATCCAGTCTTCTTTCAAAGGCTTGCAGGGATGGTGAGTCCACCAGCTCCCTGCAGGGGTCTGTCCCAGGAAGAACCAAGATAACACTGGGGCCTTCTACCCCCCGGCGCTTGGAGCTCTGGAAGTTTGTTTTTCTGCTTAGGCAAAGGCCATGGAAAAGGACTGGGAAAAGTAGTCACAAATCGAGTAGTCTACAGAGCTCTAAATTGATGTGCAAGGTATACAGAAAAGACAGAAAAGAAAAAAGGCAAAACCCAAATGGCATCAGTCAAGTCTTGGGCATGAACACATAGCTGCAAAGGGTCTTCTCAGCCCTATTTCTTTGTATTTCTGGGAACCAGAGGAATCCTACTTGAGCCTCTGGGGAGATGGGTTTGGGAGGTAAAAGTTCATGTCTTTTTTCTCCTTGAGGCAGCTCCTGTTCCTAGCGTCAGCTGAGCCTCTCTTCAGCCTGATGCTTGTTCTGATTGTTGCAGCAAAACAACTGATGGCAGACAGAACACACTGACACTTGCAGAGACGTGACTTTTTCCAGTGCCAGCTGGGAGTTGGAGTCAGAAGAAAAACTCCCGAAAGCACAACTCCATTGGAAGATTGCCTTCCTTTTCATTCCATAAAGAAGCTCTAGATCCACTTGTGAATTGTCAGTTGTTTGTTAAGGATGGGAAGTTTTCTTTCCTGATTTTTTTCATGTGGTTTGGAAGTGGATGAGGCTCTCGTTCATTCACAAACTCCAGACCAAAGTGCCTTTGGAAGATGGCCCACGTGGCAGTTTTTGCCCAGCCATGGTACTTGTGGATAGAAGAAAGCAAGGGCAATGGTATTTGCAGCCAAAACCCAGCAAAGCTTGGCTCAGCCAAAACATCCTGGGGAGAGAGAGGCCTCCAGCTGTTCCTAGAAATCAGCAAGTTCCAGCCAAATGGTTGTGTAGCACTAAGTGCAATCTCTTTGCCTAGATCAGAGCCTTGCTCAGCCGAAGAAGCAGAAAGATCAGCAAGGAGCTCTCAATGGCCCCTCACATCATTTTGATTTTGCTCATCTTGTGTAAGTTTGCAACTGAATGTGTGTTTGCAGTTGAGCTAATGAAGAAAAAAAAGTAAATAGAAGCTTTACGGTGGGGCCATGATATTCCACAAGAGGAATCACTGGTGTGCATTTCATTGGAGCTCTCTCAATCCTATAAAAGTATTGTAGCCCTGATTTAAAATAGGCCGATATGAACCAATTTGGAGAGACAGAGACTAAAATGGCTTATGGGGGTTTTTTTTAAGAGTGAGAAAAACTACCCAAAAGGTGTTGTTTTGTGGCATTTTAAAATATACTACCTCAAAATTACCAACTGCAATAAATCAAGAGTTTAAAATGCAGTGTTTAGGTATATGAATAATTAAAACCACAAAAATGTGCAGATATGAATGCATGTTTTCATAAAAATCATGAAATTATAGACCAAAAAATACATGCCCTGAACTACAATGCAAAGGCAGGTAGAACTGTACTTGAATGATCTCTTTTTAGATTGCTGGAGTTTTTTCCTTGTGAAGAGGAGCTAGGGTATTGCTGAAGAAAAGTGGCACAAGCAGGACGGGGCAGCGTGCTGTGCTCCATGCAGAGGCTGCCAGGGGCTGCCCGAAGAGCGCCCTGCTGCAGCCAGAGCCCTCCTGGCCTGGGGCCCGGGAGCAAAGGGCCAGGACAGCCACCTCCTCCTCGTCCTGACCCTGCCACCGCTCCCTGCTGCTGCTGCTGCTGAGGGAAAGAGAAGACTCTCCTAAGGCCCCATGAACGAATGCACTTACGCAGCCCTGGGGATGCCAGTGAAGGAAACCATGTGTCACGTAATGCATGTGTGACCAGAGTCACCAAACACAACCTAAACGTGGAATTGTTGCACCTCTCTAGGACAGGCAGAAATTTAAAGAATTAACTGGGGACTTGAGGGCAGAAGAGGCCAGAGGAGGAAAACAACTCTGAGGGGAAACAAACCAGCATATCTGGAGGGGAAAACATCTCTGCCTGCTCAGAATTGGTCGAGGGAACATGTCTCTAACTCTCTCCAGAAAGGGATGCTTTAGGTGAGCTCTGCACCTCCGACTGCCTTGGACCAGAGCCAGGAAGATTCAATTATGTAAATGTTACATAGATAGATAGATAGATAGATTGATAGATAGATAGACAGACAGACAGATCTCATTACTGAAATCCCTCTTTATTGTCCTCTCTGTTGCTACACACATCAGAACTTGGTAGCCAGTGCCCCGCTCAACTACAATCCCGAGATTGCTCTCCGGTTGCTTCAGTAACCCTCACTCTTGGGGAATCTGGAGCGTGTGGGTCATTATGGAATGCAATCAGACCCAGAGCATTTCTGGGAACTGCACTCTTTGTGCATGTGTGCTCAGGCAAGTTCTTCTCTTGGATTCGACCACACTGATGGTGCTGAAGTGGCTGGAATCAGAAATGCAGCCCAGCCCCTTCCAGCTCCTCTAATCTCTGAGCACCAGCTGGAATGCAATTGATTTCCTGCTCAATTCCCAAACACAACACACACTGATGCCCTGGGCTGCCAAAAGACACGGGAGCCGTTAACTTGAAAGCGATGTGTTTCTGCCAGTGCTGAAAAAGGGCAGGAAAGATTGAGAAAAAGCTCCCTGGAGAAGGAGAAACTACACAAGGCTTCTTCTAGCAAACAAACAAACAAACAAATAAACAAAATATTAAAGTGTTACCCACTCCAGTGTCTAAAGCACTTGGATGCAGTGAAGGGATGTTTGGCAGGGAAACAGCCCCTGTGCTGAGCAGTGGCTCTATGGATCTAAGGCAGGGATCTATGGCAGTCTGCCTGAAGGTCCCTCAGTAGCCCCCATTGTCCAGGCTAAAGCTCCCTCAGCATCTCCTCCCTGGCCTTGTGCTGCACCCCCTTGCCCAGCTCCCCTGTCCTTCTGTGCACTCGCTGCAGCCCCTCCATGACTTTCTGCTTCCCAGGGCCCACAGCTGCACACAGCACTCCAGCTGTGGCCGCAGCGCTGCCCAGCACAGGCCACGCTCCCTGCCCTGCTCCTGCTGCCCCACTGCTGCTGGCACAGCCACCGTGCCCTTGGCCTTCTTGGCCCCCTGGCCCCACGCTGCCTCATCTTCAGCTGCTCAAGGCCGCCAGCCCTGCGTCCTTTTGGCCCACGCAGCTCCCCAGCCACAAAGGTGCCCATTGCACTTCAGATACTGCAGGCACCATTGCAAGATGGCCTTCCTTTTCTACCACCTCATGTTCCAAGCAGATATCATAAAGTTTGGTAAGAATAGGAGTCTAAGTCACTCTGTTTAAATTGATATGATCTAATTCAACTGTACAGGAAATTGCTCTTAATTAAATTTTCCCTATCTGCTGTCTGCAAGCATCGTTCTCTTTTCAAAACTAGGTTTTTAATTCTTTAAACTCTGAGAAGGAAATTTAAAAATATCTATCTCTGCCCTTATTATTTTTGTTACAGGCAGGAATATGGATTTTTTTTCGGCCTTCCTAGCTGGCCCTGTACAGTCTACTGCTACTGGCCAAGCTCACATCTTCCTCTGCAATTCTTAAACACCAGGAACATGAAATGTTCCTTTCTCACTCACCTCAGGATCTTTAGCACTGCTAAATACATGTTTCAGTTGTCCTGTAGTGGGAAGGGAAAATTAACCAGATGCTGTCAGAAAACTGCCTGGGCTGCTGAATCCCACAGAACAAGTCAACCCAAACAGAGATGATTTCCTGTTTCACAACATCCTTCCAGGAGACACATTTCATTCACACAGCCAGCAAGAGATCAGGACAATATTCTTGGCTGTGCCCACACTGCAGCCATTTTAGCCAGTAAATGAATTCAAATATGATCAAGCAAATGCAAAGTGTTTTTCTTTAACACTCAATGCTCCTGTTCTACCAAACACATAAGACAGCTTCTGAAATTTTCTCCTTCAGGTACTCTTTTTTTTTATCACTCAGTGTCATGCACTTGTTCTGATTAACTTGCAGCAAACCGTTGCCCAGAAAAGCTTCCCCACAGTCCCCCTGCAGATGATGCAGTTCTATTGCTGAAGAGCACAGCAGCACTTCCATTCAAAGGGAACAACTATTTTAGCACTCAGTAAAAGGTCAAGTTAGTAAAATCCTTTCATGACAAAATTTAAAAAGAAATACGCTTTCTCTGAATTCTGGGAACAACTGCAGAGTTTTTGGAAGGCTTTAAAGAAGGTCTGCCAGTCTACATTTTCAAAGGTGTCTTGCTTGTCCCAGCAAACTGAGGAAATGACAGACTCTGCTGCCACAGACTCCCCTGCGGAGGGAACGGATGCACTGCAGGTTCCCCTGCAAATGCTGCTCCTGTGGCTACAGACACCCCCTTTTTAGCTGAACCTCTTGACAGGAGCTTTACCAAACCACTGGCACTCTAATGCTCTTTCTGTTTCAAAATCAGAAACTCAGCCACCAAGAAAGAGCAGGAAGACATACAAAAGCCAGGTTAGGATACACCCTTACCGAAGTAGAATGGAAAACTCTACTTACGAACAAAGTATGCAACGTAATATGAGGAAAAACAAACACCATAGGCAGCAAAAGCTGCTGTGGCCAGATGGTGGATCATTGTCCCAGTGCTGTGCAAGTTTTCTCCAACACTAGAAAAACAAGTGTCCTGTCAGAGTGCAGCTGCCCACTGACCAATGCTCAAACCAGGAGGGTTCTCCTGATGCGAGCAAGGCCTAGGGCTGCTCTGACACTCAGGCCTTCCGTGCACCAAGACAACCTTCTGATGCCTCTATGACGATGTGGCAACCATGCCCTGACATCACAAAGCAAACGCTCCATGTTGGTCTGTGAATTTATGCAAAGCAATAACCAACCTTCCCTACAGCAAACACAAAAGAGCCTGGGAAATTCTCATCTGTCACAAAGCAGCACAAAATCCCCTCATGGGCCAAACCCTGTTGTTCAGGGCATCCAAGAGGAACTCCAAGAGTGCCCCAAGGACCTACAGCCTGTACCCCAGCTGAGCACTCAGATGGGCCTCAAGCAAAGGAAAACAGGCCAAGAAAATGGTCCACAGCATTGCACATGTGAGAAATGACTCTCACTTTTAAAGGTTTAGTAAACCTTAACAAAGGACTGACTAAGGAAAACTTGCAGCATTGGGAGTCTCTGTGACTAGCAGCCACGTGCTCATCTACAAAAAGGATGCTCTGCCTTTTATACCCTTAGCTCCTCCAAAAGTTTTGTCAGTCAACTCTTTCTCTGCTGCCCATTGGTGGAGATTACTTTCTTGCATCCTGACTGGAGGTCAGGTGTTGTTACACCCTGCCTGCTGGTCACAAGCCAGCCCTCCTCAAATGCCCTGACTACCAAGGCTATTACAAGGGGGACGTGAAAGAGGACTATGGGAGGATATATCACAATACCATCATTACACATTTGAACATCCACATAACATCTGCTTCTTAATTGTCAGAGCCAACCATTGCATTACTCGTCCAGAACACACAGAACCAGGAGAGAAGCCACTGTTGGCATCACAGCTGAAATCCTTCCTAACAAATCTCCCCACAAATTTACACCTTTATTGGACATACCCAGGGCTCCGGTGTGGGTACATCTCTGCCTTTCTTTCCCTTTGGCAGCAGTTGAACTGGCAGCATCTGCCCGCCAGCAGCAGCTGCTCCAAGCTGGGAACGCCACTGGCGGTGCTGATTTCCAGAGGCTTCTGTGTGCCAGGGGAAGCCAAGGCAGGAGCGGGTTGAACGGTGCTGGCGCTGCTGCTGCTCTGTGCCAGAGAGCCCCGGCTGGGCAGGGCACGGTGCCCACTGCGCTGCGGGCTCCTTCTGCTGCCACAGCTGGGCACACCCGGCAACAAGGCATGACAACTTGTGGGCAAGCCAAGGGGTTTCTGGGGCTGCACTACTCTGCACACACCCAGCACACCTGCAGCACAGAATTTTAACCCTCAAACAGGTAAACCAGAGGGAAACAGGTGGAAAAGATTTCATTTCAACCTTTCTTTATGCTTCAATATAAATGACCAAAATGAAAGTTACCAAGCAGGGCCCGATCCACAATGCCAGCTCAGTGTGAGAAAAGAGGCATTACTTTATTTCAGTGCTGGTTGTGTGAGGAATCACTTCCCTGAAACATGCACACCCATGTGTTAGTATCCATGGAACTAAGACATTACTTTCATTACTTTTATTCATTACTTTGCTCAAACTCACATGCTAAACATTCTCCCAAAGTATTTGACATGTTTAAATCACTTCACCAAAATTACTGACATTTAGAGTAGGGGTCTCTTGAGGGTCTCTGGTGGTCATGTGGTGAACAACCCATTCCTCAAATTCTCCTCCCATGGTTAAGAGCCTTCTTCTCCTTGAATGCATTGCAGCTACCTCCTCAGTAGGCCCACTGTCTTTATTCTCAAGGCTAAGACATCCACTTGCACACATTAACCGTTGGTGTGAGGGAAGGTACGACTAATCACTGCCTGGTAAAGCTTAAAAAATTCACAATTTGTTGCACATCAACACTTCCCCAATATCTCGTTCCTTCTCTGGGAACCAAACACAAGCATTTTGTGATCCCTGAGCCCAAGGCCACCTCCAGCCCTCCTGTCACCCAGCAGCCCTTCTCTCCTCACAATCAGCAGGCCCAGCAGTGCCTTCCCTCACTGGCTCAGTCACCAGCTGTGTCAGGAGTTCTCTGTCACACACTCCAGGACCATCCTGGACTGTTTGCTCTCCGCTGCACTCTGTTGCCAGCAGACATCCCCACCCTGTTCCATGCCCCTTGCAGAACCCTGCACCTGCTGTCCATGGGCACCTGGCAAGGGGAGGCACTCACGGAGGAGATGCACCAGCTGCCCTGGGCAGGAACCAAAACCCTCTGGTGGCACAGCTGCTGGCCTGTGTCTGGCACAGCTCTGCACGCCCCACTCCTCACGGGCTTTGGGCTGGAAATGCAATTGCACTTTCTGCCTCATGGAGAAATACCAGGGCTGCACAAGCCACGGCCAGCAGGCCACATCCCAAAGGCACTGCAGCATGGAGCTGAGAAGGGAGAACACCCTTCCCCAATTCCTAACCATACCAAAATCACCATCATTGGGACTTTTAATCTTCTGAATGTAGAGTTGATTCACTGGGTGACAAGGGAATCTTCCAATGGAGTTGAAGTTTGGTAGAGTTTTTATTCTGAGTCCTACTCAGACTGTTGATTTGAAAATTTATTTGAAAATATTTTTTAAAAGGCTGTGCAGTCATATGGTTTTGTTCTAATACCAAAATGGCTAGATGAAATGTACTGGCATTTTAATTACATCCAAACTGATTAGTCTGTAAAAGCTTTCCTGCAGAATAGCCACTGAACAAGAAATGAAAATCTGTGGACTGTTGACTTTGCAAATTTCTGCTAAACTTATCAGACAATGAGGAGTTTTTAGTTAGATCATAGAGTAAATAAATTCCTATGGATTACTTGATTCGGATAAACCCGTTGATTTCAAATTAAAACTGCCAGCACATACTAAGTGGAAATCTGAATACTCCCTTCTATGAACTCTGAAGTATTAGATAGTCATTGTTTGCTATATTAACAAAAATTAATATTCTGGCTATTTTTTTTACTTACAGACAGCTCTTCAACACTCTTTGTAACACTAGAAAGAGAGTTTGTAGCAATGTGAACCATGGATTGGTGGAGCATTGCAGAAGGCTCCTATGCCAGCACTAAATGTTCACATTTACCATGGCATCACTTCTTGCCTTTAATTCCAAGCTACAGCTCAATTCCTGCAGTATAGATTCACATTTGTAGTCTGTATTTGCAGCTGGTTCTTACTTTCCTGTCCAGAAAAAAATCATGCTTGGATCTCAAATCAAAATAAAACAAGGAGACAGTCAGGTTCTGGATAGGTATAGCAAGAACTAAGAGAGTTTTTTGCAAATATGTTGAAAAGTTGTTTGTACATGCTGCAAAAATGGCAGATTAAAGACTTGCACTCTAACTTGCAAGCTGAGGTTTTCCTTTTCTTTCTGGAATGATTTCTTGAGGCCAGACACTGAACCCAATGAGTAAGAGAATCAAAATCACCGGAGTAGTTTGGACAATATTGTAAATGATTCTATCATGATGCTTTTTGCCTACAAGTTCTGGCCATCATGCGATTGGAGTAATTAGCGGAGATTGAAGCCATCACACTGTGCCTGTGCACACAATTCCTTCCCAGGAGTAATCCATGAAGCAACGCTGACACATCCACACCAGCAGCTGTTTCCACACAGTCATGAAGCAGAGAATATGTATTTCTGCTACACCTGGACAGCTGAAGATGCCTCTGCTGAGCTAATTTTAGTGACTGCCCACCACAAATGAGACCTTGTGGTCAGTCTCCAACAAGTCAGGGCAGGTAATATTCTGCCTAAATGAAGTAAGTCTAGCAATACATAGGCCATGGGGCCTGAGGAAAGCCAGCAGCTGTGGGAGATTTAATTTGTTTCTGTATCTTTCTTTTTACTAATTTATTGCAGTCAATTATTTAAAGAATGGAAACTTTTGGCATACCATTGGCTGGAAGGTTGGTCAGTCTTCCATTCATGACTCCTCTGAAAGCATCACCCCAGTGTTTTTATCAGTAGCTCTTCCATCATCATGGCTCACACAGCATTTCCTGCAGCTCTTGCTGGAGTCAGGGAAAGGCACCAGGAGAAGGGGGAGAAAGCTGTGTGCAGAGACTGTGTCAGCTGAAGACACATTTGTTTCCTCAATGTCCTGGGGTGACGTTATGATGCTTGTATCCCCATTCATCTGTTCTGTGCCTTTAAGACTTGCTCTGAAGAGTGGAAGTTTTGTTTGGGTTTCTCTTATCAGGGACACAGAGACGGGCAGTACATAGGGCTGTTTTAGCTTCTTGCTTTCAGCTTGCTGCTTTGCTTGCTCTCTTTTCTGCTCTCGCTTCTGCTCTGCTGTGGCCTCTGCTTATTAGCTAGTTCTAGCTAAACAGTCCACATTCCTTCCTGGACTGTTTCCCCTCTCCTGTTTCTGTGACCATCTTGAACCTGCTCCGGACTGGGACCCGGGAACACCGAAGGTTTGGCTGCAGCAGCTGCCCCAGCGCCGGAGGGACTGAGAACAGAGCAACCCCCCCCGAAAGAGACTTTCTGATTTTGTCATCTTTCTCAGAGCAGTGTCATCTGGTATTGTTCATTTTGTGTGCTGGGGGGTGTTGTGCCTGAAATAAACAGGTTCTTTCCACCTCTCTCCAAGGAATTTTTTCCCGAACCGGTTGGGGGGAGGGGCAGTGTGGGTTTGCTTTCTGGAGGGGCCCTCCTTTGCAGATTCTTTAACAAATTTTCCCTAAACCAGGACAAAATATTGGTGCCCAAACGTGGGGCTTGAGAGAGAGTGGAAAAACCCTGTTTTGACTGCATTTTGGTTTCTATTACTCTGCGTTCGTTTAAATCAGCTAATAGCCATGCTTTTTGAATTCATAATGTTTATTGGGGTGAAGGTTTGCATGCATTTCTGGTCCCTAGGGCTTTCTGAGATTTTAATACCCCTCTGGTCCCTAGGTTTATTATCTTATCCAGAAATAGCTTTTATATTGCCCCCAATACGTAGTTTTTACATCAGAGGGGCAGAGGGGTAGTGACCAGAGTAGCTATCCTGCTGGGCTTGGTGGCAATGATGTGCAAGAAGTTTATAAACATGCCAGGGTCTGCTCCAGGTATGAATGGTTCATGGCTATGGTTATGCATCCAGTTTGTTGCAGGAGGAGCAGGAGGGAATGAGGTTTTTCAGCCTCTGCTTTCCTTCTTCTCCTATGAATCAGTTGCATCACTAGTGAAGGATGTTCAGTTTCCCCTTAATGTTACAGAAACCATCTTCCTGGTATTCAATCTGGTAACCTACCTCTATACAACCTGCTGCTTCTCTAGAATGAAGGCTGAGATTTCTAGACGGGCTGATGAGACCCCTGACTCAGGAGTAAACCCCAGTGTGGAAAACCCTAAGTGGTGTGGGAAATGGGAGGATATGGGCCAAATCCTGAAGGAATTCTCTGAGCCTATAGTCTGGGATTTTCCCCATGAACAAATTCAGAACCCAGATGAGGTGGGGAAATATCTGAAAGAGAAGTACCAGGATGAGCCTAAGGAGAGGAAGGTCATTGCAGTGAGCTGGGCCCTGGCATATGCTTATCGCACACTGCTAGATACTGTCGGGCAGCAGACAGAGGCAGGGGGGCAGGGAGATAAATCAGCAACTGTCCCAGTGACTCAGGCTGCAGCTAACACTCCAGGCTCGAAGCCAGCAGCTAAACCCATGGCTGTTGCTACCAGCACTAGAAGTGGGAAATGTACGGACAAGACCAATCAACCAGTGGACGATGATGATGATGAAGGAGAAGGAACCTCAATGCCTTCTGACATAAAATCAGGAGTCAAAGCAGCAGGTGCAAGATCAGATGGAAATATTGAGTCCTTTTCCCTGAAGGACCTTCGTGGCCTATGGAAGGACTACACTCGAAGGTCTGATGAATCCATAATTAGTTGTCTTGTCCGTCTCTGGGATGCTGCAGGCAAGGTTACAATTCTGGATGGCACTGAAGCCAGGCATTTGGGATCCCTGTCACAGGATCCTGTCATCGACCAAGGAATGATGAGGGGGGCTAACCCTCACAGCCTCTGGGAACGGGTCCTAAGAAGTGTAGCAGAAAGATACCTGTGTGCAGACGATCTCTATATGCAGCAAACTCAGTGGAAGACAATAGAGCAAGGGATCCAACACCTGAGAGAAATGGCAGTGGCAGAGATTATCTTCTCAGATGATGTAACAACTAGGAACCCAGACTTAGTACCATGCACGTCTGTGATGTGGCAGAAACTTGTACGACTTGGGCCACATGAATATGCTTCTGCCTTAGCCATCATGAAGAGGGATGAGAGGGGTGAGACGGTGCTTGACATGGCAAGGAAGCTCCGAGCATATGCAGATGCTGTACATGGCCCCACATGCCAGAATCGCAGCAGTAGAAACACATCTGCAGAATTTAGAGGATAAGATAGAGGAGAACCATAAGAAGCTTAGAGAGAAGATTAAAGAAGACCTTCTCCAAATTTCAGCAGTACAGATCCGAGGTTCTGGTCTCCAAGGCAGACGTTTCCCAGATGGTGAGAGAAGGTACACCCCACGAGCTGAACTGTGGTTTTACCTGCGTGATTGTGGGGAAAACATGAGAAGGTGGGATAGGAAACCTACTGCTGTTCTGGCACGACGGGTGCGTGAACTGAAGGAAGCCACCAGGAGGAAAGCAGCTCCAGTTGCCCGTAGCCGACCGGCCAGGTATGATGATGATGACATGTCTGATCCCCTCGAAGGAACATCCAAAACATACGCCCAGGGAAAGAAGGATAACCAGGCTGAGAGGGGCCCTGCCTCTAGCCAGGTAGAGGCCCGGGAAAATCGTGTTTTCTGGCCTGTGTGGATTTGTTGGCCTGGCACATCGGAACCACAAGAGTACAAAGCTTTGGTCGATACTGGTGCGCAATGCACATTAATCCCATCAAGACATGTGGAGACAGAGTCTGTTTCTATTGCTGGTGTGACAGGGGGATCCCAGGATTTCACTTTGGTGGAAGCTGATGTGAGCCTAACGGGAAATGAGTGGCAGAAGCATCCTATTGTGACTGGCCCAGAGGCCCATGTATTTTGGGCATAGACTACCTTCCAAGTGGGTACTTCAAAGACCCAAAAGGACTCCGATGGGCAATTGGAATAGCTGCTGTAGAGACAGAGGGCATTCAGCAATTGAACACCTTGCCTGGGTTGTCTGAGAATCCATCTGCAGTAGGATGCCTGACAGGAGAAGAGCGACGAGTACCAATTGCCACCTCAACAGTTCATCAACGACAGTATAGAACCACTCGAGATCTGTGATCCCCCTCCATAAGATGATCCAAGAGCTGGAGAGCCAAGGGGTGGTCAGCAAGACCCACTCACCCTTCAACAGCCGCATTTGGCCTGTGCGAAAATCTGACGGGGAATGGAGATTGACTGTAGACTACCGTGCCTTGAATGAAGTGACTCCACCACTGAGTGCTGCCGTGCCAGACATATTAGAGCTCCAGTACGAGCTCGAGTCCAAGGCAGCAAGGTGGTATGCCACTATAGACATTGCCAATGCATTTTTCTCCATTCCTCTGGCAGCAGAATGCAGGCCTCAGTTTGCTTTCACATGGAGGGGAGTGCAGTACACCTGGAACCGACTGCCCCAGGGGTGGAAGCACAGCCCCACCATCTGCCATGGACTGATCCAGACTGCACTAGAAAGGGGAGAGGAGCCAGAACATCTGCAGTATATTGATGACATCATTGTGTGGGGGAACACAGTTGCGGAAGTGTTTGAGAAAGGGAAGGAAATCATCCAGATCCTCCTGGGAGCTGGTTTCGCCGTTAAAAAGAGCAAAGTAAAGGGACCAGCTCGTGAGATTCAGTTCCTGGGAGTGAAGTGGCAAGATGGACGGCATCAGATTCCCACAGATGTCATCAACAAGATCACAACAATGTCTCCACCCACCAATAAGAAAGAGACACAAGCTTTCTTGGATGCAATAGGTTTTTGGAGGATGCATATTCCTGAGTACAGTCAGATCATGAGCCCTCTTTACCTGGTCACCCGCAAGAAGAACAATTTCCAGTGGGGCCCTGAGCAGCAACAAGCCTTTGTCCAGATCAAGCAGGAGATTGCCCATGCAGTAGCCCTTGGCCCAGTCAGGACAGGACCAGAGGTAAAGAACATGCTCTACTCAGCAGCCAGGAACCATGGCTTGTCCTGGAGCCTTTGGCAGAAGGTGCCTGGGGAGACTCAGGCTCGACCACTGGGATTTTGGAGTCGAAGCTACAGAGGGTCTGAAGCCAACTACACTCCAACAGAGAAGGAAATCTTGGCTGCCTATGAAGGAGTCCAGGCTGCCTCGGAGGTAATAGGCACTGAAGCACAACTCCTCCTGGCACCCCGACTACCGGTGCTGGGGTGGATGTTCAAAGGCAAGGTTCCTTCCACTCACCATGCCACCAGTGCTACATGGAGCAAGTGGATTGCTGTTATCACTCAACGCGCCTGTATAGGTAAACTGAATCGCCCTGGGATTTTGGAGATAATTACAAATTGGCCCAAAGGTGAGACTTTTGGTGTCACACATGGAGAGGAACAAGAACCAGTGACACGGGCTGAAGAGGCTCCTCCCTATAACCAACTGCCCCCAGAGGAAACACGCTACGCTCTTTTCACTGACGGTTCCTGTCGCATCGTAGGCATGAACCGGAAGTGGAGAGCAGCCGTATGGAGCCCCACACGATGGGTTGCACAAGCTACCGAAGGAGAAGGTGGATCAAGCCAACTTGCAGAACTCAAAGCTGTTCAACTGGCCCTGGACATTGCTGAGAGAGAGAAGTGGCCAAAGCTCTACCTCTACACTGATTCATGGATGGTAGCCAATGCTCTGTGGGGAGAGGTGGAGAGGTGGAAAAAGGCTAACTGGCAACGTAGAGGGAAACCAATTTGGGCTGCTGATGAGTGGAAAGACATTGCTACCAGGGTAGGGAGGCTACCTGTGAAAGTCCGCCATGTAGATGCCCATGCACCCAAGAACAGGGCCAATGAGGAGCACCAAAACAATGAGCAGGTAGACCAAGCTGCAAAGATAGGGGTGTCCAAAATAGACCTAGACTGGGAACATAAGGGAGAGTTATTCCCAGCTCAATGGGCCCATGATGCCTCAGGCCACCAGGGCAGAGATGCCACCTATAAGTGCGCATGAGACCAAGGGGTGGATCTAACCATGGACAGTATTTCTCAGGTTATCCATGACTGTGAGATGTGTGCTGCCATCAAGCAGGCCAAGCGAGTGAAGCCCCTGTGGTACAGTGGGCGGTGGTCCAAGTACAAGTATGGGGAGGCCTGGCAGATTGACTCCATCACACTGCCCCAGACACACCAGGGCAAGCACTATGTGCTGACCATGGTGGAAGCCACCACTGGATGGTTGGAAACCTACCCTGTGTCTCATGCTACAGCCCGGAACACCATCCTGGGCCTTGAAAAGCAAGTTCTGTGGAGACATGGCACCTCTGAGAGGATCGAGTCAGACAACGGGACTCATTTCAAGAACAGCCTTATCAACACCTGGGCCAGGGAACATGGCATTGAGTGGGTGTACCATATCCCCTACCATGCACCAGCTGTAGGGAAAGTGGAGAGGTACAATGGACTACTAAAACCCAGTTGAAAGCTTTGGGTGGGGGATCTTTCAAAAATTGGGAGCAGCATTTAGCAAAGGCCACCTGGTTATTTAACACCCGAGGTTCCACCAACCGAGCAGGTCCTGCCCAGTCTGAGTCCCTGCATGTAATAGAAGGAGACAAAGTCCCAGTGGTACATATCAGAGGTTTGTTAGGGAAGACTGTGTGGATCAATTCTGCCTCGAGTACAGACAAACCCATTTGTGGGGTTGTCTTTGCTCAGGGACCAGGTTGCACGTGGTGGATAATGCAAAGAGATGGAACAACACGATGTGTACCTCAGGGAGATCTGATTGTGTGGTAAGAATGATATGCAATATCACTGTTCATTGGATGTTACTGCCATGTTACTGCCATTGTCTGTACATTAAACCATACAGACATGAGATTGAAGGAAATGTGTAAGTGTTGAAGGTCTGGGCAAGTGGAAGATGGAGAAGGAAATGTGTAAGTGTCGAAGGTCTGAGCAAGTGAAAGATGGAGCTTTAAGTGACTAAAGTGAAAAGGGGGAATCCTGCAGCTCTGTAGTATAGGGCCTGGATTCAGTGGTCCAGTGTGGGGATGTGATGACGGCATGATGGGTATTGCTTGTAAATTTTGGGGGAACAGATGGAAATTTTGTATGAATAATGCATGATGTGTGGTAGTATGTTGATGATATGGGGATAAGAGGTGGAATGTCCTGGGGTGACGTTATGATGCTTGTATCCCCATTTATCTGTTCTGTGCCTTTAAGACCGGCTTTGAAGAGTGGAAGTTTTGTTTGGGTTTCTCTTATCAGGGACACAGAGACGGACAGTACATAGGGCTGTTTTAGCTTCTTGCTTTCAGCTTGCTGCTTTGCTTGCTCTCTTTTCTGCTCTCGCTTCTGCTCTGCTTTGGCCTCTGCTTATAAGCTAGTTCTAGCTAAAGAGTCCAAATTCCTTCCTGGACTGTTTCTCCTCTCCTGTTTCTGTGACCATCTCAAACCTGCTCCACACTGGGACCTGGGAACACTGAGGGTTTGCACCGTTTGGCCTGCAGCAGCTGCCCCAGCGCCGGAGGGATTGAGAACAGAGCAACCCCCCCCGAAAGAGACTTTCTGATTTTGTCATCTTTCTCAGAGCGGTGTCATCTGGTATTGTTCATTTTGTGTGCTGGGGGACGCTGTGTCTGTCAAATAAACAGGTTCTTTCCACCTCTCTCCGAGGAATTCTTCCCGAACCAGTTGGGGAGGAGGGCCCGTGTGGGTTTGCTTCCTGGAGGGGCCCTCCTTTGCAGATTCTTTAACAAATTTGCCCTAAACCAGGACACCAGCACAGCCATTTGCCCAGGCAGCCCAGAGCAGTGGTCACAGCGCCAAGGCTGACAGAGCTCAAGAAGAGTTTGGACAATGATCTCAAGCACATGGGGTGACTCTAAGGGTTTCCTGCACATGGCCAGGAGCTGGACTCGATGACCCTGATGGGTCCCTTCCAACTCAACATATTCCATGATTCTATGACCCTTATTCACACTGTGAGGTAATTTCATATTCCCTTTGGTTTCCACTCTTGTGTGGTTTCATCTTTACAGCCAGACACAAAACGGTTTTCCTGATTTGGGAGGTGAAATGAAGATCATTACCTTGTGTCCTTGCGGCAGTCCTGAGCAAGCTTCCCTGCCACGTGTGGCAGCCTCTCAGCCCTGGCTGTGCCTGCGAGCTGGGTGACTCCAATTCTCTCCATCAGGGACAGGAGGAGTTGGGCCGTGCACTCTCGCGCACCGGGGCGGGGCGGCTGCTGGGGAGGAGAGAGCAAACCCTGGGTACAGGGACAAGGAGCAGCAGCAGCGCCGGCCTTGGCCAGAGCTGCTCCCTGCCCTTGCTGGGGGAAGGAGCCTGGGCTCTTCCTGCACCCTCAGACACCTGCAGAAGGTTCTGTCCTCAGCTAAATACAAAGTTAGCATTGTACACAAGGCCTGCCTGCACGGAAGAGGGAGAATTCAGTCTCCCTGCTCTGATACTCAGTTTCTTTCACAGTATTTACTCTGAGAAAGATTAAAGAAATAGATGACAAATGAATAATTTAGAAATTAAGGACAATTCATGCTGACCCATCAGAGGGCACCCAGTACACAGAGCTGCAGCAGGATTGAGGCTCTTTCCAGCCATTTATCCCCAAATCTGCTGAACTCTGGAAAACAACAAATGCAGGGAAAACACATTGTGGGCTGTGAAGTTGCAGGATATCCAGCAATGCAGCCTGTTTCTTCTGTGGGGCTTGGCAATGGATCCATCTGAATGTTTCACCCTATTCCAAAGCTGAGGAAAGGGTGGCAGGCAGTTTAGCCAGGCTGTCCTGTTCTAGAGAGCGTCTCTTGGGAACTATCAGGCCCAGCACCAACATTTAAGGCAGCATTTGCTCCAACTGTCCCATGGCAGTCAGCCTGTGGAGGTGCCTGTAAAGTGATTCATCATCTCAAGGCTAACATGAAACATCAGTTTGAATAGAAAGCAGAGCTCTGAGGCCAGGACAGTCATACAAGACTCCTTTGGCAGGAGCTGCACCTGCTGTGCAGGCTGTGCCACACCCAGCAGATTGTCCCCCACGTGCTCCACGCCCCAGCAAGGACCCTCTTCATTTCTTAAGGTAATGGCATCATGAGGAGACATGGTTTTCCCAGGGCCTCTGTGGTTAGCGCTGTGAAATACCAAACACTGCTCACAGCTGCAATTGCAATTGTCCCTCTTCCCACAAAAGCACAAGGCTCTATCCTTGGCCTTTGCAGGCACTTTCCCTTCCCCACTGATCACCACATCTAGGAAAATCTGACAGATTGGGAGAACTCCAGGAAGCAGCAGGAAGCTGAGTCAGAGGAGCTTTAGTTTGGACATCAGGAAAAAAGGTTTTTCACCCAGAGGGTGGTTGGGCACTGGAACAGGCTCCCCAGGGCAGTGGTCACAGCACCAAGCCCGACAGGGTTGAAGGAGCATTTGGACAACAATCTCAGGCACTTGGTGTGACCCTTGGGCTGTTCTGGGCAAGGCCAGGAGCTGGACTTGATGGTCCTGATGGGCCCCTTCCAACTTCCCATATTCTACACTTCTGTGATTCTGAGAAGTAATGGGCTGAAATAGGTGACAAGAGGAGAGAAGTGAGGCTGGTCACAGAATCAAGTCACTGAGTCCACAGAAGATGCAGGATACAGGACCCTTCCCTCCCACCATTCCCATTCTCCGTCTCATCCCTTCTCCCTCCCACACACACGAAGGTGAAGAATATCACTAAAAGAAGAAGAACCTACTTGACTCCCATGTCCATGAGAGCAGTCATTGCTCGTGTAGGAGTCACATTCTCCACCAGGATCCCCAGGGTCTGACTGGCTGCTTTCTGAACAAATTCTGGGGAGCTGGACACCATCTGGAGAAGGACCAGAGCAAGCAACCTCATCCACCTCAGAGTCCATGTCCTTCTTCAAGGTCACAAAGACCTCTCCCAGAGTGACAATGGCAGAGCAGGACACCTTGGAACGGAGGTTGGTCACCTGGGGAAACCATGAGGGGAAACATAAGAATCACCTTGGAAAGAAAACCAGTTGCCTTCAACAGAAGTCCCAGAAAATGACAACACATCCCACTGGGTCCAGAGGAACATACAAGTACAGGAAGAGCAGGAGAGCACAAGCACAGAAAGGCACTTACTCTGGCACCAATTTCTGGCCTGAGACCTTCTCACTGCAGGCCTAAAATAAAAATTCATTAAGTGTTCGACTTAACCCTTCTAAAATGTCCACAGCTTTGATTTCAGGCCCTTTTACTAGAAAATTAAATCAAGGGCTGCTTTCAAATCACAAAGGCACAAGTGATAAAGATAAAAGAGTCAGGTGCTCCTGTTCAAAAAAGCAACACCAGCAGTTGAAGCACTCAGCCAGGAAACAGAAAACACAGGCTCAGGTCTACAGAATAATTTGCAGTGTTCAAGTACAGCTTGGGCAGAGATTGGGACTCTGGCAAATAACGTCATTAGTGTCTCAGTTTCTGCATTTGCACATTGCATTATAAAGGCACCACACTCAAAGATGAGTGTCAGATACCCGACCTGCCAGTAAATACAGCTGCATGTACCCACAGATCCTACAGATAGCTGACAGACATTAGAAATCTCAGGTCTAAAACCAGAAATGAAGGCTGACCCTGAGCACACATGGAGATGAACAAGCACATACCTACTCTACACACTGTGTATGAAGTATGGGGGACAATTCCAAACAATGTTCTCACCTCGCTGGTAACTGCCAAGCAAACCTCACCAAGTCTACAAAGCAGGAGCTCTGAATGGGACCCAGCCAGGTGTTGGATGGTAAAGAGTCCCTTCTCCTTCAGCTCCCTGAAAGGCAGACGATTGATTTTTCTCTCCACCAAGGCAGCACCCTCTGAAATGACCAGGCTGGCAGCTCAGTTGAACAATGGGAGGTGCTTTTCAAGGAGTGCTTAATGAAATCGTGGAACGCGTTGCCCCAGGATGCTGTGGCTGTCAAAAGCATTCACAAACCCAAGAGGCAAAGAGAGGGGTTTCAGAGTGGCCATTTGAGAAGACAGCCTTTCTGAAATCTCTGGCACATGAGGCCCCTCTGTCACTGCTTCCTAGGAGCTGTGAGACCGGGCCATGCTGCTGTTTGTTGTCACCTCCCTGTACCTGTCCCTGAGACACAGTGCCACCGGGCTGTTATTGGGGCCTTTTCCTTCTTTGCCAGCCCCAGCAGGCATTCAGCAGGGAGAGTCTGCACTGGCTCTCTGGAGCTGAGTTTCCACTCTATGATCTCGGCCTCTCTGTCACCCCCTCCACTCCCCCTCACACATTCCCCAAAAAAGCAGCAGGATGTCTGCTGGCACCACCTCAGCCTGCAGGAAGGCCAAGTGGGTCCTGGCCTCTCCTGACCCACAGCACAGCTTTCTTTCATCCCAGCATGGAAATATAAAAACTGTATTATCATATCACACAGAGGGCCAGGAGCTTTTTATTTTGGCTGCAAGTGTCCACAGGGCATTGGGGAAGAGGAGAAAAAGAGTGTTTTGCAGCAAGCAACCCGGCTACTCAGGCAGGATGGTAGGGAAAGTGTCTGGAAGCTGCTTTTTAGGACTTTGGTTGTTCTGCTGCAGCTTCTGACAGAGCTGATGGGCAGATCCCAGAGCTGTGGAGAGTTCCTGGGAAATTTGTCCTTGGATATGCCTACGAATGCTCTCCCAGCCATGAACTGCCATCTGTGTCCTGTCCATATGTTACTGCCTTGACTGTTGAGTGTCTGAGGTGCCTCTTGAGGCTGCTATGGACCTCCTTCACCAAGGAATGGATTGTGATACAACATCCCTTCCTGCTTCTATTTGGGCACTGACAGAGCCTGGACCACTCTGGCTTGAGCTTGGGCTCTGGCCAAGCAAGATTGCAAATGAGAGCAGCTCATGGTCCTCAGCTCTTCCCTGCTGCTGGGACAGACAGACATGGCCATGGGGACAGAATGGAGCTGCCCCATCTGCCAGGGCACTAAGAAGGATGTGAGTTTTTCTCTGCCCTGTCATCACTAGTTCTGCCTGGGCTGCATCCTGCAGTGGGCAAAGAGAAATCCAGCATGCCCACTCTGCAGAAGAATGATAGAAGCTGTCAGGTTTTCTGAGTAGGATGAACAGGACTACATACAATGTGCCATCGGCTCCCCCAAACAATTGCTAGAGTCCAGCAGGGAGAAAGCCTGGCCCCCTTGCTGAAAGCAGCCCCCCAGACCCTGTGATGGCTGCACCATCTTCCCCACAGGGAACACTGTCCCCAGCTGAGCATGGGCTACAGGACCAGAGCCTGTGGATGGCCTCCTGCCCAAGGAGTGGGCCGAATTTTTCAAATAACAATGTCATCTGCTGGACCAAAGGTGGCCCTGGCTGCAGCAGAAGCTGGAGGGAATATGCCAGCACCAGAGATGGCTGGTTAAGGAATTCATAGAGCAGCATCCTGCACGCCCTCTGTGCCTATGGTCAAGTTGCCAAAATCTTGGTGCCAGTACTGCAGCTTCTCCTCTGGAGCAGTCTGAATTGCTGCTAGCATAGTCCAGGGTAAAGAAGCTAAAAGGACCTTTGCTTAATCTCCACAGATGTTTTATTCAGCTGTGCAGGGAGATGTTCAGGTCCCAGCACCCACACACAGAGGGTCTCACTTTGTCTCCACGGGGCCTGGGGGCTGACCCTGATCTCGGGGCAGTACAAAGATAAGGGGGCCGATCAGGAATAGGGAAGGTGTGGCTCAGGAACACAGGAACAGACCCAGGAACAGGGGAAGGAGCCAGTGGGGTCTAACAGCTTTTTGAGGGAAACTTCTTGTGTCTCCCTTGACCAGGGAATGCCCCCCCCCCGCCAGGGTCTCCACAATTCCCCATGTATTATATTATTAGGAAAGCTTCTCTGAAGGATCAACTGAATCAACACAAAATGACAAAAACAATCAAAAGCACTCATAAGACAATTGTTCAAAATGGAAACAATTCTGAGTTCCCAATGTGCCAACAGATTTCTTGGAGTGTCTTAGATCTGGCAGGAGGGATGCAGGGTTTTCTTAGCACAGTTTATCAGGAAACTGAGTCATCCATACTGAACCTCTGGTCCATGGCCTCCTCACTGCCCTCGTGCAGCAAGGAGGCCCAGAGGCTGCTGTGCTCTGCTCCTGTCAGGGATGAACACAGCGGCGCTGTGGCCAGTGCCAGCTCCAGCTCCAGCAGCTCACAAGAGGAGACTCCTTCCAGAAGCTCTGCTGGCTCCAGTGTGGCAGACCAGCAGAGCCCACTGGAAGCCTCCCTCCATTGCAGCCATGCCCAGCTGCGCCCATCATCACTGCAGAGCAGGAGCTGCCCCAGAGGAGCCGCGGCAGGAGCTCATGGCAGTGGCAGGTCCCTGTGCCCAGGGCAGAGCCACAGAACCTCTGCTCCTGCCTGGGACAGGGGCTGCTCACCCTGGTGTCCCACCGAGAGGAGGGATCCTGGGCCCCAGACTCTGCCCAGCCCTGCAAAAGGCCACCCCGCCAGCAGTGCCAGCAAGGTTCCTGCAGCCATTCAGCCAAATCAGAGGGAAGAAATGTCTCTTTAGCTGACACAATCTCTGCACACAGCTTTCTCCCCCTTCTCCTGGTGCCTTTCCCTGACTCCAGCAAGAGCTGCAGGAAATGCTGTGTGAGCCATGATGATGGAAGAGCTACTGATAAACACACTGGGGTGATGCTTTCAGAGGAGTCATGAATGGAAGACTGACCAACCTTCCAGCCAATGGTGTGCCAAAAGTTTCCATTCTTTAAAAATTGACTGCAATAAATTAGTAAAAAGAAAGATACAGAAACAAATTAAATCTCCCACAGCTGCTGGCTTTCCTCAGGCCCCATGGTCTATGTATTGCTAGACTCACTTCATTTAGGCAGAATATTAACTGCCCAAACTTGTTGGAGACTGACCACAAGGTCTCATCTGTGGTGAGCAGTCACTAAAATTAGCTCAGCAGAGGCATCTTCAGCTGTTCAAATGTAGCAGAAATACATATTCTCTGCTTCATGGCTGTGTGGCAGCAGCTGCTGGTGTGGGTTTGTCAGCGTTGCTTCATGGATTACTCCTGAGAAGGAATTGTGTGCACAGGCACAGTGTGATGGCTTCGATCTCCTCTAATTACTCCAATCAGATGATGGCCAGAACTTGTAGGCAAAAAGCATCATGATAGAATAATTTACAATATTCTCCAAACTACTCCTGTGCTTTTGATTTTCTTACTGATTAGGTTCAGTGTCTGGCCCCAAGAAATCAGTCCAGAAAGAACAGGCAAACCTCAGCTTGCAAGTTAGTGTGCAAGTCTTTAATCTGCTGTTTTTGCAGCATTTATAAACTGCTTTTCAACATATTTGCAAAAAAATCTCTTAGTTCTTGCTATACCTATCCAGAACCTGACTCTCTCCTTGTTTTATTTTGATTTGAGATCTCAGCATGATTTTTGTCTGGACAGGGAAGTAAGAACCAGCTGCAAATACAGACTACAAGTGTGAATCTATACTGCAGGAACTGAGCTGTAGCTTGGAATTAAAGGCAAGAAGTGATGCCATGGTAAATGTGAACATTTAGTGCTGGCATAGGAGCCTTCTGCAATGCTCCACCAACCCATGGTTCACATTGCTACAAACTCTCTTTCTGATGTTACAAAGAGTGTTGAAGAGCTGACTGTAAGTAAACAAAATAGCCAGAATGGTAATTTTTGTTAATATGGCGAACAATGACCATCTAATAATTCAGAGCTCATAGAAGTGAGTATTCAGATTTCCACTTAGTACATGCTGGCAGTTTTAATTCGAAATCAACAGGTTAATCCAATACAAGTTATCCATAGGAATTAATTTGCTCTAGGATCTACCTAAAAATGCTTCATTGTCTGATAAGTTTAGTAGAAATTTGCAAAGTCAACAGTCCACAGATTTTCATTTCTTGTTTAGTGGCTATTCTGCAGGAAAGCTTTTACAGACGGATCAGTTTGGATGCAATTAAAATGCCAGTACATTTCATCTAGCCATTTTGGTATTAGAACAAAACCATATGACTGCACAGCCTTTTAAAAAATATTTTTAAATAAATTTTCAAATCAACAGTCTGAGTAGGACTCAGAATAAAAACTGTACCAAACTTCAACTCTGTTGGAAGATTCCCTTGTCACCCTGTCAATCAGCTCTACATTCAGAAGATTAAAAGTCCCCATTATTGTGGTTTTAGTATGGTTAGGAATTGGGGAAGGGTCTTCTTCCTTCTCAGCTCCATGCTGCAGTGCCTTTGGGATGTGGCCTGCTGGCCGTTGTGTGTGCAGCCCTGGTATTTCTCCATGAGGCAGAAAGTGCAATTGCATTTCCAGCCCAGAGCCCATGAGGAGTGGGGCGTGCAGAGCTGTGCCAGACCCTGGCCAGCAGCTGTGCCGCCAGAGGGTTTTGGTTCCTGCCCAGGGCAGCTGGTGCATCTCCTCCGTGAGTGCCTCCCCTTGCCAGGTGCCCATGGACAGCAGGTGCAGGGTTCTGCAAGGGGCATGGAACAGGGTGGGGATGTCTGCTGGCAACAGAGTGCAGCGGAGAGCAAACAGTCCAGGATGTTCCTGGAGTGTGTGACAGAGAACTCCTGACACAGCTGGTGACTGAGGCAGTGAGGGAAGGCACTGCTGGGCCTGCTGTTTGTGAGGAGAGAAGGGCTGCTGGGTGACAGGAGGGCTGGAGGCGGCCCTGGGCTCAGTGACCACAAAATGCTTGTGTTTGGTTCCCAGAGAAGGAATGAGAGACGTTGGGGAAGTGTTGACCTGCAACAAATTGTGAATTTGTTAAGCTTTACCAGGCAGTGCTTAGTCGTACCTTCCCTCACAGCACACAGGGTAATGTGTGCAAGTGGATATCTTAGCCTTGAGAATAAAGACAGTGGGCCTACTGAGGAGGTAGCTGCAATGCATTCAAGGAGAAGAAGGCTCCTAACCATGGGAGGAGAATTTGAGGAACGGGATGTTCACCACATGACCACCAGAGACCCTCAAGAGACCCCTACTCTAAATGTCAGTAATTGTGGGGAAGTGATTTAAACATGTCAAATACTTTGTGAGAATGTTTAGCTTGCGAGTTTGAGCAAAGTAATGAATAAAAGTAATGAAAGTAATGTCTTAGTTCCATGGATACTAACACATGGGTGTGCATGTTTCAGGGTAGGGATTCCTCACACACCCAGCACTGAAATAAAGTAATGCCTCTTTTCTCACACTGAGCTGGCAGTGTGGATCGGGCCCTGCTTGGTAACTTTCATTTTGAAGATTTCTGTTGAGCAGGTAAGATTGGTTGAAATGAAATCTTTTCCAGCTGTTTCCCTTTGGTTTACCTGTTTGAGGGTTAAAATTCTGTGCTGCAGGTGTGCTGGGTGTGTGCAGAGCAGTGCAGCCCCAGAAACGCCTTGGCTTGCCCACAAGTTGTCATGCCTTATTGCCAGCTGTGCCCAGCTGTGGCAGGGGAAGGAGCCCGCAGCGCAGTGGGCACCGTGCCCTGCCCAGCCGGGGCTCTCTGGCACAGAGCAGCAGCAGCGCCAGCACCGTTCAACCCGCTCCTGCCTTGGCTTCCCCTGGCACACAGAAGCCTCTGGAAATCAGCACCGCCAGTGGCGTTCCCAGCTTGGAGCAGCTGCTGCTGGCGGGCAGATGCTGCCAGTTCCACTGCTGCCAAAGGGGAAGAAAGAGCACAGGAAGAGATGTACATACACAGCAGCCGTGGGAACATCCTATAAACATGCAGATATATGGGGTGATTTGTTAGGAATTTCTTCAGCTGCTATGCCAATGGTGCTTTCTCTCCTGGTTCTGTACAATGCTTTGGGCCATTTTCTTGGTCTGGTTTCCTTTGCTTGTGTCCCATCTGAGGGCTCAGCTGGGGTACAGGCTGTAGGTGCTTGGGGCACTCTTGGAGTTCCTCTTGGATCCCTGAACAACAGGGTTTGGCCCATGGAGGGAGTTTGTGCTGCTTTGTGTCAGAGGAGAACTTCCGAGGCCATTTTGTGTTTGCTGTAGGAAAGGCTGGTTATTGCTTTGCATAAATTCACAGACTAATATGCTTTGTGATGCTTTGCTTTGTCATACTTTGCTTTGTGATATCAGGGCATGGTTGCCCCATCGTCGTGGTGACATCAGAAGGTTGCCTTGGTGCACGGAAGGCCTTAGTGCCAGAGCAGTCCTAGGGGTTGCTCAGATCAGGAGCATCCTCCTGATTGTGGCATTTGTCCGTGTGTAGCTGCACACTGACAGGAGTCTTGGTTGGAGTAAACTTGAAGCACAGTGCTACAATGATTGAGCAACTTGCTGCTGCAGTTTGCACCATGTATGGCACTGTTTATTCCGCCTACTTCATTACCAGCCTGGCAAGTAAGTAGAGGTTTCAACTCTATTTAGGCTAGGGTGTAACCTAACCTGGCTTTTGCATGTCTTCTTGCTCTTTCTTAGTGGCTGAGTTGATTTTGAAAGAGAAAGAACATTAGGATGCCTCTGGTTTGGTAAAGCTCCTGCCAAGAGGTTCAGCTAAAAGGGGGTGTCTGTAGCCACAGGGGCAGCATTTGCAGGGGAACCTGCAGGGCTTCCGTTCCCTCCACAGGGGAGTCTGTGGCAGCAGAGTCTGTCATTTCCTCAGCTTGCTGGGACAGGCAGGACAACTTCCAAAATGCAGACTGGGAGCCTTCTCAGAAGGCCTTCTAAAGACTTTGTAATTCTCCCCAGAACTCAGGGAAAGCTTCTTTTATTCTAAATTTTGTAATGAAAGGATTTGACTGTCCGTTTTGACCCTTGACTGAGTGCTAAAAGAGCGATTCCCTTTGCAGTGAAGTGCAACTGCCAAAGCAGTGAGTGTCTGCTCCTGAGCCTGGAGCTGCTGCTGTGCTGTTTCACAATAGAACTGCCAGAGCTCAGGGGGATTTGGGGCAAGCTTTTCTGGGTGACTGTTTTCAGCAACTTAATGGGAATTAGTGCATGCAACTTCTTTTTTGAAAAAAGTACCTGAAAGACAAGAGAACAAAAGCTGCTTTATCTGTTGGACAGAACAGAAGCATTGAGTGTTGAAGAACAATTTGCATTTTCTTGATCATGTTTGTATTCATTTACTGACTAGACAGGCCAAAGTGTAGGCACAACCAAGATTATTGTCCTGATCTCTTGCTGGCTGTGTGAAAGAACTATGTCACGTGGAGGGATGTTGATAAAGAAAAATACTCTCTGTTTGAGCTGACTTCTACTTTTCTGTGGGATTCAGCAGCCCAGGCAGTTTTCTCACAGCACTTGTTCATTTTCCCTTGCCCGCTCCAGATCACATGATCCGTGTATTCAGAGGTGCTGATCCTGAGGTGAGTGAGAAAGGAACATTTCATGTTCCTGGTGTTTAAGAATTGTAGAGGAAGATGTGAGCTTGGCCAGTAGCAATAGACTGTACAGGGCTAGCTAGGAAGGCCAAAAGAAAATCCATATTCACGCCTGTAACAAAAATAATAAAGGCAGAGATAGACATTTTTAAATTTCCTTCTCAGAGTTTGAAGAACTAAAAACCTAGTTTTGAAAAGAGAACGATGATTGCTGATGGCAGATAGGGAAAATTTAATTAAGAGCAATTTCCTGTACAGTTGAATTAGATCATTTTAATTTAAACAGAGTGACTTAAAATCCTATTCCTATCAAACTTTATGGTATCTACTTGGAACATGAGGTGGTAGAAAAGGAAGGCCATCTTGAAACGGTACATGCAGTATCTGAAGTGCAATGGGCACCTTTGTGGCTGGGGAGCTGCGTGGGCCCAAAGGACGCAGGGCTGGTGGCTGTGAGCAGCTGAAGATGAGGCAGCGTGGGGCCAGGGGGCCAAGAAGGCCAAGGGCACGGTGGCTGTGCCAGCAGCAGTGGGGCAGCAGGAGCAGGGCAGGGAGCGTGGCCTGTGCTGGGCAGCGCTGCGGCCACAGCTGGAGTGCTGTGTGCAGCTGTGGGCCCTGGGAAGCAGAAAGTCATGGAGGGGCTGCAGCGAGTGCACAGAAGGACAGGGGAGCTGGGCAAGGGGGGGCAGCACAAGGCCAGGGAGGAGATGCTGAGGGAGCTTTAGCCTGGACAATGGGGGCTCATGAGGGACCTTCAGGCAGACTTCCATAGATCCCTGCCTTAGATCCAATGCTCAGCACAAGGGCTGCTTCCCTGCCAAACATCCCTTCACAGCATCCAAGTGCTTTAGACACTGGAGTAGGTAACACTTTCATATTTTGTTAATTTGTTTGTTTGCTAGAAGGAGAAGCCTTGTGTAATTTTTCCTTCTCCAGGGAGCAAGGGAGATTTTTCTCCATCTTTCCTGCTCTTTTCCAGCACTGGCAGAAATTCTGCTAGAATTTTAGTTTTCAAGGAGGCAGTTCTGGATAATGCAGTATTTTTGCACAAGAACACATAGTTTGGGGCAGGGATGTTGGTGCAGAACAAGCTGTTCTGGTGCCAGACCAGCCAGTAGGGCTTGCCCATCATTTTCAAGTTAACGGCTCCTGTGTCTTTTGGCAGCCCAGGGCATCAGTGTGTGTTGTGTTTGGGAATTGAGCAGGAAATCAATGCCCTTGCATTCCAGATGGCCCTCGGAGTTTAGAGGAGCTGGGAGGGGCTGGGCTGCATTTCTGACTCCAGCCACTTCAGCACCATCAGTGTGGTCAAGGGCAAGAGAAGAACTTGCCCGAGCACAGATGCACAAAGAGTGCAGTTCCCAGTGCAATGCTCTGGGTCTGGTTGCATTCCATAAGGACCCACACACTCCAGATTCCCCAACAGTGAGGGTTACTGAAGCAACAGGAGAGCAAGTTCAGGATGGCTGCTGATCAGGGCACTGCTACCGAGTCCTGATGTGTGTAGCAACAGAATGGACAGAATTGATTCAGGGTGAACCCCACGTGGCGAAAAATGTGCTTTGACTCTATGATTTAGAAGGTTAAACAAATGGTTTCTTAAGCTATGTTATATTACACTAGCACTATTTTAAAACTATACTAAAGAGATACTTTACTAAAAAGCTGCTAAAGAAACACTCGTGACTGTCTCCAGACAGTCACGACACAGCTTTTATCTAATTAGCTAATCAAGCTAAACAATTATCACTAAAATCCAATTAACAAATCACTTTCAGTAAACAATCACTATAACACATTCTTCATGTACTAAACAACAAGAACAGCAAGTAGAGATAATAATTGTTTTCTCTCCTTCTATGATTTTCTCACTACCTTCCCTTAAAAAAAACCTAGGAGAGAGAACTATATCTCTCTCCATTCAAAGAATATAAATACCACAGTACAGTAAAGAGAGATTATAAAAGTGAGATCTGTCTATCTATCTATTTGAATCTTCCTGGCTCTGCTCCAAAGCAGTGGAAGATGCAAATCTCATCTAAAGGCATCCCTTCAGGAGAGGGGTAGAGACAAGTTCCATTGACTGATCCTGAGCAGGCAGAGATGTTTCCCCCTCCAGAGATGGTTGTTTGTTTCCCCTCAGTGCTGTTTTCCTTCTCCAGCTTCTTATGCCCTGAAGCCTTCTTTTTATCCTTTAAATTTTTGCATGTCCTAAGGGAGTGGAACTATCCCATGCTGTAGCTGGGGTCTGGTGACTTTGCTCATACATGCATTACATGACACATGGTTTCCTTCACTGGCATCCCCAGGGCTGTGTAAGTGCATTCGTTAATGGGGCCTTATGAGAAACTCTGTTACTGCTGGTCAGAATTCTCAGTTGACAAAAAAGGGAGAAGAAACACCTTGATCCTCCTCCATATACTGAGATGGCCATAGAGGTTCTCTGGCTTCCATCAGAGATCTTTGCACACATCCTCATCTCCTGAATGACCCAGTTTTCTAACAAGAATGTGGATGTCGGGAAGTCACAAAGCTGGTGCAGGCCTGAAGAGAAGGTGAACTCCAGAAGTGTCTCTCACAAGAAGTGAGCTCACCCAGGAAGCCCCTGCAGAGCCAGGATGGAGCTGTGGGACAGGGCAAGGTGTCAGTCACTGCTGAGAGACAAACAGGACATGGCAGAAGCAGAGGGAGGCTCTCACCAGACCCTTGAGAAATGCCACCCCTTCCCTGTCAGCTGCCTGAGAGGCTGTTGGAGCTTCAGTCCCAGATGGCCCCTGAATGTAGGGCCAGGGTCACTTTGGAATCTGTGCCTCCCCTTGGGCAGAGAACGACCCAGGAGAGCAGCAGCACAGTGCTTTGGGAACGTGTGAGCCCAGCAGCCTTTGAGTCTTGACCCACAAAGGGCATATGGGAAGTTGAAACCCATCTTGTCTTGCTTTCTGTGCAGGTGCTTCTAGAGAAAGAGCAGGAGCACACTGCCTTATCTGAGATGCCATGCCAGACTCAGGGAGAGCTGTTCCCTGCCCGAGAGCAGGAAGAGCAGCACAGGCAGCAGGTGGAAGAGCCACAGGAGAATGGCCAGGTGAGCCTGACTGGCCAGGGGACAGAGGGAAGGGCAGGAAGAGGGGCATAAACCAGAGCTCCTGGGACTGAGGAGGCCAGGAGTCCCACAGGCACTGGAAGGACAGAGCCTTGCAATCTGCAGAGATCAGCACCAGGACAGGAGGTTTGCAATGGAGGGTGATGTGGGTAGGGAAGCAGAAAGAAATGGCTGAATAAATGTGATTTTGAGGCTAAAAGAGGAAAAAAGCTTAGCCTGATGGCAGCTCCCAGTCACTTGCTCTGCTTTTGTGTGTACAGAACATCAATGCAGAGCCACAAGCAGAGCTGCCCGAAGCTCAGAGTGACATCATGGCAGTGAAGAGAAAGAACAAGGAAGACATGGGAAGAATTCAACAGGAGAATCTCCATCAGCAGAGGGGCGATCAACAAAACCAGGTGAATGAAAGAGTGGCAGCCACTCCACTCATGAAATTTTCTCTCCTTTGTTTGTTAGAGAACATGAAGGAACAGCTGGATGCAGAGCTTCAGATAGCTCACAGTATGACCAAGGCAAGGCATAAGCAGCTGGAGGAAGAAATGAAAATCATCAGAGAGAAACTTAATCGCTTCCATCAGTCTCTGCAAAACCTAGTGAGTGAAAGAGGGATGCAGCCACTGCAGTCACCAATCTGGTGGTTTCTGCCCTTCTTGCCTTTCCAGTGCAGAGCAGCAGGGAGTGAGGCCATGCCTCTGAGTGCCATGCTGCTGTAGTGTGTGTATCACAGTCACTCTGAAGGACATTTCCTGGTGTGCTGAATCGCAGCTGCTGCCCTGGACAGTGAAACTTGTCCTTTGGCCTTTTGGCCAGCAGTCATCCAAATTGATTCCTGCTGGCCTGTTCCTGCTCTCCTTTATTCTTGAGGTGTTTTTACAGTGGAACTTGGTGACCCAGATGAAGGATTGAAACAAGCTGTTGTATCTGCTGTCAATCTGTTCTTTGCCTTTCCTCACAGTCAATGACTCCTGGCTGACAGGGACAAGCTGTAGTGTCTGACTGCTTTGTTCTGTTTGACTTGAGGTGCAAGTGTTGACATCTCACCGGGCAGCCTGCGAAGACTTGCAGGGAATGTGTGGCAATGAAGGACCCCAAGCTAGGAGTGAGGGACAGGAACAGTGCCCACCAGAAATGCTCCAGGTCCAGCACATCCTGGGCTCTGAACCTGCTGCCGCAGCAGCATCACCTCGAGGAAACCCTTCTGTGAAACCTGGGAACTCAAGCTCAGGCAGATCCTGGGAACAGGAGATTGAGGAGGAGTACCTGGAGCTGCTGGGTACATCTGGGGTGTTTCTTATCTGAGGGACAGTGTGTTGTGTGCGGGTGTCATCAGAGGTGTACCAAATGCTCCTCCTGAGCTTGGTGTCACAGGGCCATTTAGGACTCCCCAGAGGAAGCGCTGTGCTATGAGGCAGCGAGAGAGCTCTGGGTGTTCCTGCTGCCTCTGAGGGCACCTGGGACTGGCTTGGGTTTGCCTGAGCTTCCCTCTCTGCTAAAGGCTGAAGCAGGGATTGTTCTTGGATCAGCAGAAGGCTGTGACCTAGCAAATAATCTAGGCAAGTCCTGTGTGCTAGTGGCCAAACTGAACAGAATTTTTAGCTTCCTAAATTCTCCTTAGACTCCTGACTTCCAACCAGTCATCAGAGCAAAAAAACTTCACAGAAATGGACTGGCTTTGGAGTTTTGTCTTTTTGGTTGGGGATTCTTTTTTGGGGGGAGGGGGGGTGGGATTGCTTTTGTGTTGTTCATTTTTGGTGGGGGTTTTTTGTTGTGTTTATCTCCATCCTGAAGGAGCCCTTCTACCCCACGTCTTACTGATGTCATTTTTATGACTGTTACTGTTACCACTACTACATCTGCAGTTTATTTTCATGAGAATGCTATATTTTTGTCAATAAGAGAATGCTATCTTTTTGTCAATAAGAACTACTTTGAAAGAACATCAGGTTACAGGACAAATAGAGAGCACGAGGTATTTTCCATGTGCCCCCAAAGAAAAAACAGAGACTTTGATAACAACCTTTATTTAATCTTCTAGTTTTATGCTTATCAAGATGTGTCCAGGAGACACATCCAAGTGGCATGATCAGATAAAACTGTACTGCAGGCATTTCTCAGGAGAGAGCCTCCAGCTCAGCCATGGTATATCCCTCAGATCCATGGCACTTTTCCATACCTGATTCTCACTCTTTCCCATGACTGTTAGAATCCTACCCATTGGCCCAGGCCCTGCTCTAGGAAAACATATCAAGCCCTTTGTGATTCTGCAGCACAACCCAATGAATCTGCTTCTTGCCCGTAACAGCTGCCAGTGCTGTGCTCTCAGATAAGACCTGGTGGGGCTGAGACCAGAGCCCAGTGAATTCTGTGTCTGCCATCACCTGCTGGGACAAAAAGGGCACTGATCTGCGCCTCAGTGTGGCTGATCTCAAAGCCCATCCTGGTGTGTCCTGAATGGGGGCAACAGCTTATCTGGGGCCCAGGCTCACTCTGGCTTCTTCCCATCAGTGCCTGTCAGTGCTTATGCTGGGGCTTTGCCAGCCTTGTTGTGCTAGCTGCCCTGTCCCTGAGGGCTGGAGGGGCTGCAGAGGCTGGAGCCTTCCTTAGCTGGGAGAGGGGCATCTTGGAGCTCAGCCTGCTCATAAACAGGTCAGGGTCCTGATGCTGAAAGCCCCGTCAGGATCAGTTACAGCTTGAGCTGCTCTGGTTTACAAATGGGAAGGCATTCCTTTGGCAAACTGCTGAAAGGTGGGGAAGATGTCCTCCTCTCCTGGGATTGCAGGTCCCTGTGCTTTGTTTCCTGTCAAGAGAACTCTTCAAAAGACTGTACAAATCAGTCTCTGTGCTGGCCACCTGTGCTGCAGAGCTGTCTGCCTGGTTGTGGTCGTTGTTACCCTGCTGACCACAAAGGGCTCAGAGCCCCAGGCGCTGGGGCTGCCTTTTGTATCTCCTGGAAGCTGGGATCTCTGCTTTAAAGTCAGCATCTTGCATTTTGTTTCCCTCAGGGATAATAGTGAACCCTACTGAAAATCCCCATATGAAATACACGCATCTGAATTATATTGGCAGCGGGTGAGTCCAACAGCAGTTACTCCTGTACAGCCATGGGCCAGGTGTTTTTGGGGTGGAATGTCTATCCAGCGTGAAGTCAGGCCAGCTGCAAAGATATTCACACACTGGGGATAGATTGTCCCATCTCTCAATGCTGCTCAGAATTTGTGAGTGGGCTCAGAAGGCATTGTCAGAGATGCCTTGCTACCGAGGTCTTGCCTGCATCAAGGAACAGGACCTGGACGGTCTCCTTGTCTCTCAAGTGTGGGACAGCTCTGTGTCAATTTCTTTAGCATTTTTTGTATGTCTCAAAATCATACTGGCACACTAATGAAAAGAGAAGAAACTTGCTTGCCTGAAAGAGCAACCTATGCCCTATCAAAGCTGAGAGATAACAGTTCCCAGGAACAATTCTTTCCCCTGGTTTGAAGAAGGAAACACTGTGGTCAGGATAGGAATCACACCGTTTAGACAGTAAAACCCAAGAGGAAAGACTAACCTCCCTTTAGAAGTTGAACCCCAGTGCTTCAGGAACAGGCCCAGTGCCCATGCACTTGAGAGGAAAATGCATCATCTGCCTTCTGGCAGAGCCCTCCTGCATCCTGCAGATTTTGACACTTCCAGCAGAGATTTCCTGTGTGGGCTGGCTTTCACTGCAAGGTCTAAACAGCTTCTCCTTTCTCTGCTTCTGTTTTGTTTCTAGGGGGTATGGAGCTGTTTACAGAGCACTCGACACTGCCACAGGAGGAGAGGTAAATGTCAACAGCCCCTGCAGGCTCTGCTGCACTCGAGGGCTTTCCCCTCTGGTGTGAGCTGTGGCTGGAGCTTTGGGCAGAGCTGTGCTGAAAAGGCACAAGAAGCACAGACTGGTGCCAGCCCACAGAACACATTTGGGACTTTGTCCTCCTCAGCTGCCAGAAGGAAGGCACGGAGGGCAGCGGTTCCTTTCAGAGAAGGACGCGCTCAATCGCTCTCCATTGCTAAAACAAAGGTGGTGCCTGCGAGCACCTCACTGCTCTTTGGGGCTACAGCTTCAGAGTCCTGAATTCTCATTTCTGCCTGCCAGCAAATCCAGCTCAAAGTTACTGGTAGTTCCTTGGCCACCTGCAGTGCTGCTCTTGGGAACTGCACGTAGGGAGAGATCTGCAAGGCGTCCCTGAAAGCCCTAAGCCCTGCCCATATCCCAAGATGTATGCACAGAGTATTAAGGCATGGATTACTTCTTCTGAGTGCCAAACAAAGCAGCAGAGAGTGCGGTCAGAGGTTTGTGGGTGATAACTGAGACACTGCTGTTACCAAGTGGTCAAGGCAAAATGTCAGTGCCCCCACGTGTCCTGTAACTGGCTCCCAAGGGAGCAGAGAAATGGGCTGTTGGAATGTCAGTTCCTAATTACTGCAGTGCCTAATCACAAGGCAGTTTGGCACAGCTCAGCTGTGTCGTTGCAAAATCACTCGCTCCACGTGCCTTGTGGTCTCGTGCCACCAACCTCCCAAGTTACTGATTTTCAATGTCATTTTAGGTGGCAATAAAAAAAATAAATCTTCAAGGAGTGAGGAGGAAGGAGCTAACCTTTAATGAAATATTGATCATGAAGAGGTATAGGAGTCCCAATGTTGTGAATTATTTAGACAGGTGAGAGGTCATGGTCTTATCCCATGGATGTGTGTTTACATAAAGCAAACATGAGAGGTTAAAAACCCACTTTGGTTCGTGGCAGCAAGTAAAGCTGTTAATTTTTATTTATTCATATTTCTCTACTCATCTCCAATGGATGAGAAGAGAGTGCATCTTGTCTGCATGAGTCTTCCCTGGCACACCTAGTTTGATAATTACTCCAAAATTATTCAAAACCTGGATCAGCTGTATCTTCCTAACTCAATACCCTCAAAGTTCACTGCCTCCACATTTATTTGGGATTGATTTTTTAAAGTTTCTTAAGTGCAGATGAAGCATCCTAAAGTGGATTACCCTTGGATTGTTGCCCCTCCCTGCCGTTGCTATGCATGCCAGGAAGACTAGGTGCTTATTTCCAGAAACACCATGCCTGACAGGTTTTTTATCTGGGCTGTTTCTAAACTGCACTTTTCATTTGCTGCCCATCTAAGACATCTCCTTTTTCACAGGTGTGTCTTTCTCTCTGAGACTGCACAGATTGCAAACAATGCACAGCCAAGAGGGAATATCTATTCCTTTGATTCTGTCCTGGTGACAAAGGCATCTGGAAATAAGAAACCTGGAAGCAAAAAATCAGTGTAGCCATGCATGTTCATCTCTACCCCCTTGTTTCCTTCTTTCAGCTACCTTCTAGGCGAGGAACTCTTGCTGGTTATAGAGTACATGGATGGAGGTGTCCTGAGCGATATCGTCAGCCAGACCTGCCTGTCTGAAGATGAGACAGCAGCCATCAGTCGGGAGGTCAGCAATCCCAGCTGTGTTTCCAAGGGCTTGGGCAGGATTGTCTGGGAAACAGGGGCTCAGAACAGGAGAGGTTTCCTGTGCCAAGCTTTGTTTCTGTGTTGCTGGTATGCTATGGGCAAGTAAAAGCCTCTCAAGTGAAAGGCCTGCCAGTGCCCCTGCACTCCCTGTACTCAGTGCCAGTACTCTTATCTCCTGCTGTTGTATTCTCGCTCTGTCTCTTGTATTTGTATTTGCTGCTCTCCACCTTGCCTCTCTAAATGTTTGCCTGGAGTCTGTCTTCACTGCATTCCTTGCCTGTAAAAGCAAAGGTGCTGGTGGCAGGATTTGAAACAAACAGCAAAGAAAAAAGAGAGAGACTTGTTTCTCTCAGTCCTCAGCTAAAAAGGATAGGAGTGCAGCCACAATGCTCTTTGCTTCTGAGCACATGCACTGCAGCAGGAGTCATCCTGGCTGGTTGGCAGGGGACAGCCTACAACAGCAGGTGCTGTTGCCCTTTCAAAAGCTGACGTGCCTTTCCTCTGAAAGGTCCTGCTCTGCAAGTTTTGGAGCAGCAAGCTCTTCCTCTCAGTGGCCATTACTGCTCTGCCATTACTCCCCATTCCCCTGGAGAGGGAATCTTTCAGATTCTTTGTTTCCTTTCTTGTGTGATGAAATCACATAACTCATTTTTGCCCTTCTGTTTCTGTTTTCTCGCTCAGTGCCTGCAAGGACTGGATTTTCTTCATTCAAACAATGTGATCCATCGAGACGTGAAGAGTGACAACATCCTTCTCAAAACCGACGGTTCTGTCAAACTGGGTCAGTATATTCTTGGTCAGGTGCAGCGTTCCAGGGATGTGGGTGTGGGGCTGCTTGGAGTGACTGCCAGCTCCCCAAAAATGGTGCTGGTGGCAGTGCAGGGACCCCTGCTGCGAGCTGAGGGCACAGTTGCAACATGCACAGAGGTATAAGGAGCCACAAGCAGTCAAGAGTGGCCTTGCTCTGTGTGTGTCCCTTCCAGAGGGAGGGAGTTAAAAGTCCAAAGTTTCCAAAGAACAAAAGCCACTGCTAGAGGCAGTGCAAAAAAATGGGGGGATTTTTAAAGTCACCAATGCCAGGAGATTCAACAGCACATTTTCAAACTTCCACTGGGGAATTCTTTTGCTTGCTTTCCTAATTGCACAGAATTCAGATAAAACCCGTATTTTGTTTTCTCCTCAGCTGATTTTGGCCTCGCTACTCAGCTCACGACTGAGCAGAGCAGACGGTGCTCGGTAACCGGGACTCCTTGGTGGATGGCGCCTGAAGTAGTGACAGGTCAACCATATGGCCCCAAAGTGAACATATGGTCTTTTGGAATTGTGGGAATTGAAATGATAGAACAAGAACCTCCTTACTTGAGTGAAAGTTCTGGCACGGTAAGGAGCAAATACTCACTGATCCCACTGTCTTTCTCACCTGTCCCATGTCCTGTGTGCCACTGGACAAAATCCCATTGCCATCTGCTGGAACTACTTCCACCAAGGTCCCCTCCTACAAATGTCCCTGCAACACATCAGCATCTGCTGGACTTTTGGTTGCATCAATGGGGGAATTCAAGCCTTACCACATGCAAACAAACTCCAAACAAACAAAGTGTTCTCAGGCAACACTTTCCTTTGGGTTAGTGGTTCCAGTTCTTTTGTCTGTGTAGATGGCCTTAATAACAGGAAAAGAGCATCTTAAGAGTGTTGTTATCTTTCCAGAAATGAAGGAAGGAAACCCAAACCCAAACCCAACAAAGTTTCTAAAACTGTGGTCTTTAGAGAGGAACCTAACCCTGTGTGCAGTTTCTTCTCATTGGGAAACATGGGCATGCGGGTGTAAAGGCCACAGAGTCTCTTCTGCTTCTTGTGCAGTGCTGCTGAAACACTCAGTGACCGTGTTTCCCTCCTAGCCCAAGCAACATTCTGCACGTCACCAAGCCAGAGCCTGGTGATGTAGAGAGCCTGCCAAAACCTCCCAGTGATTCCTGTCACTTTCTGGGATGGGCCTACCATTCATGCATTGACTTGAGTAGCCAAATGAGCAGAGGGTGGCCATAGGGATGGAGCCTCTCCTTCTTCTGACCTAGACAATTTTTCTTTTGCTGCAAAAATGGGAAGCTGAAATTTTCAGACTGCTGAGAGACAGAGCTGCAGGTGGCTCCTGTGTGCCCAAGCAGGCATTTTCATCCCAATACATTTGTGCAGGCATCCTAATGTGTCTGTGTTGAAGAGGAGATTGTAAATGTTTGTTTCCCTACCTGGGTATTAACTGATGGATTTCCTTTCTTTTCTTCCAATTACCATTGTTTTCAAGAACAGCACAAAAAGCCTGATGAGTTTTGTTCTAGGGCACTTGCGCTTAAAGGACCAAAAAGCACTGCAGAGATGCCTTTCATGTACTAACCCATGAAATTAGTTAGTATAGCAAAGTCCCTCTTCCAAAAAGCCTCTCAAGCTGGCATGAATCCTCAGAGATGCAAATGTCCTTTTGCTGATGTAGTTCCCACTAACTAGGTCAGGCAATGAAATCAGCTGCCAAGGCAAGATCTGAGGGATAGTGGAAAAGCTGTGGCTGCATCGGGGTTTGGGTTTTTGGTTGGTAAAGGAAAGTTATCTCTGGGTCTCTGCCAGGGCAGAAACTGCCACTGCAGAACAGAGGTTAAACAAAGGGATCTGGGAGAGTCTCAGAGATGTGAAAGCAGGAGGTGGAGCCTGGTGTCTCCTTTTTCTCCAGGCTACACACCTGATAGCCACAGTAGGGACTCCACAGCTGCGGCAGCCCAAGCTCCTCTCGGCTTTGCTGCGTGACTTCCTGAGCTGCTGCCTGCAGAGAGACGAGGCGCGGCGCTGGTCTGCCAAGGAGCTCCTGCAGGTAAAATGTGAAGGGGCTGCAGGTGAAACAGGCTCTGAGGGATGGGCTCCTCTTCCACTCAGTTCCAAGGCAGCAGATGAGCCCCCTTCCTCCTCACCTCCACTCTTGGTGCTCTTCAAATGAAAATGGTGAGGAATCCTAGACTGGGCTGGGCTGGCAGGCCCTATAAAGGTCCTGTGGTGCAAGTGTCCTGCAATGAGCAGGGACATCTTTAAAGAGATCAGGTTGCTCAGAGCCCTTTGCCACCAGAGCCAGAATGGTTGCAGGGATGGGGCACCTACAAGCTCTTGGGGCAAGCTGTGCCAGGGTTGCACCATACTCCGAGAAACAAGTTATTCCTTAGACCTACTCTGATTAGATGCCCTTTGTGTTTAAAAATATTTGTCCATATCCTATTGTAACTGGCCCTGTTAAAAAAGATGTCCCCCACTTTCTTCAAAGCCACTCTGAAGTCTTGGAAAGTGGCAATAAAGTCTCCCCGGGGCCTGTTCTTCACAAAACTGAATAACTCCAGCTCCCTCTGCATTTCTTGAGAGGAGAGATGCTCTGTCCTCTGACTGTTTCTGTTGCCCTCTTTTGTGATTTGGTGGGGTGTTCAGTTTTATCTAATGGCAAAAGAATTGAAGTAGAGCAATGCAGGGTACAGAGACATGAAATGGTGGTGGAGGAGCCCAAAGAAGCCAGTCCCAGCCTAGGGGTCAGAGATTTGGCTGTGGGCAGGAGGGGCTGTGGGGGGCTCACTGTGAGCCTCTGAGGGGCCCTGGTTTGTGCCCCCCAGCCCACCCTTAGAGGTTTCTGCCATGCAAACAGGGACAGCTGGGAGGGACTTGTCCCAGCCCCATCTGCTGCCTGGCACGCTCAAGCAGACGGGAACTGTGCCAGGGTTACTGCCAGGCTGTGTGGCAGAGAGGGAACTGCAGGGCCCAGTGCCACTGGGCTGGCCCTGCTGGGAAGGAAGGTGCCATCCAGCACACGAGGGGCAGGGCATGGAAAGGTAGACACTGCTTTCTGTCCCTGTGGGAATCAGCACAGTGCCTGTCTTTCAAAGGCAGGGGCCTGTGTGAGTCATTGGAGTTTCCTGAAAGGAAGAAAACCCAGGGACAGAAAGCGCCATTTCTAGAGCACTGGCAGGGCAAAAATCCCAGCATGATGAATACATCACAATAAACAGATGAGTGGGATTCTGGGCCAGGTTTGCCTGTGATGGCAAGGTCTTGCACACTGGAGATGACTGGGGAGCAGATGGTCCCATTGCTCCTCTTTCTGGGTCTTTCCAGGAACTTGATGTATCCTGATTGAGTCCCTGAAGCAATGAGCTTGGAAAGTAATGGTTCACTGTTCTTTGTTGTATTTTTTTTTCCGGTGGACAGCATCCATTTGTAACTTCAGCCAAGCCACCATTCATCCTGGCACAACTCATCAACTCAGTGAAGAAGACGAATAACCCTAACTCTAAACCCTAACCCTAAACCCTAACCCTAACCTTAAATGCTAACCCAAACCCAAACCCTAACCCTGTCCCTATCTGTAACCCTTACCCTAACCCCAACCCTAAGTCTAAGCCTAGGCCTAAACCTAAACCTAAGCCTAAGCCTAAGCCTAAGCCTAAGCCTAACCCTAACCCTAGGAGACGAGAACATAGCAATCATGTCAAGATGTAATCTCTGTTACCAATTTAGAGTAGGATTGTAGAGTAGGGCTGCTGAACAGATTTGTAGCATAGAATTACAGATTAGAGTTGAAATTAATAAAGTTTCTGAAACATCAACTCATTTGGAAGATTCTCCTCCTTCTGACCCCTTCAGAAAATTCAACATTTCCTTCTGAATTACCAATTGTTTTTTATGGGTGCTAAGTCACACATATGGCTTCTTTTGTATGGTTTCATAAGTGAGGAGGGCTCCTCTTCATTCATCCTCTCCAGACCACACTGCCTTTGGAATATGACCCACTGGCTGGTTATGGCACAGCTGTGATATTTCTAGTTGAGGCAGTAAGGGCAATGGCATTTGAAGGCAAAACCAAAGGAAGAATGAGGCAGCCCAAACATCTTGTGCAGATGCAGGCCTTCAGCTGTGACTGCAGAGCATTGGGGTTGCTGCCACTTGGATTTGTATCCCTAGGTGCAATGTCTTTGGCTGGAGGAGAGCCTTGCTCAAGTGAGAAAGCAGAAAGATCAGAGAGGGTGCTCGGGAAGGTCTCCTGTGGTGCAGAGCTGTCAGCGCCTGTGAGGTGAGAGTGGGCCCGGCCTTGCCCGGGCTGGAGCCCCAGCAGAGCCCCGGCAGAGGCCGGAGCAGCCTGAGCCCCGGCAGAGGCAGGCTGGAAGGAGGCCCTTGGAGCTGCAAGAGGCAGCAGCCGGGCCCTGGGTGCCTCTTGCTGGGAGCGGGTGAATCCTCCGCTCTCAGAGCCCAGGTGGCAGCTGGCTGCTGCCGAGGGGAAGCGCAGCCGTGCTGGGCACAGCCCGGCCTGGAGGCATTGGCTGTCTGGAGTGTGCCCAGGAGCAGGGAAAGGCCAAGGGCAGCCGCGGGCTGCTGGGCTGGCTGAGGATTCCTCCTCTTCTGCCGGCTGCCCTGCAACTCCTGGCAAAGGCCAGCAGTGTGTGCAGCACTCTGGGCACCGGGGCAGGGAGCCGGGCTGCTCGGCAGGCTGGAGCACAGGGCAGCTCCTTCAGGCCGGCACTTGTGCCAGGGAAGCGAGGCCAGCGTGAGGCAGGGACAGCTTGGCAGGGCACATCTGCAGGAGCCAGCGCCTCACGCAGCTCTGGGAGGAAGCACCTGCAATCCTGCAGTTCTGCACTGAGCCAGAGCAAAGGTGTGAGATGCAGAGTGATTGGCAGAAATATTCAGGCCCACCAGGCCAGCCTGCTTTGTGCTTTGTGGTGCACAGCATGCGCTGTGCAATGCAGCTCTGAGTTGCTGGGAGAGAGGCAGTCGGGGATGTGCCTGAGGTTTGTGCTTGAGGAGTGAACTGATTTGGAAGGGGGCAGAAGGGTTTGAGCAGGCAATTTGTGTTTTCTTCATTAATTTCTGAAACAAAGTCATAATGTGTTGCACACAGGTAGGGTTATTAAAAAAGAAAGGCCTTATAAAATCAGGCCTTGCTATAGTAAATTCCCAGATAGCCTGTTACATCTTCTACGTGCAGCCAGCAAACTTCCCATGGGAACAGTCATGAGTGCAGTTAGCACAACAAGCTATTGTGCTAAGAAAACTTTTTGCATCTGTAATAAACAAGAAATCTCTCCCATGAGCATCCACAAAAAAAAATGTAATCACCTGAGTAAGAGTGAGTCTTAAAAAGAGTGAGTCTTTGCATGTACACACTAATACACCTTCTAAGCAATAAATTGTGTGGCAAGGAAACTACCAGCCAGCTGGACTGAACATGAGATCTGTGAAAACCGTGTAAAAATGAGTTATGTGAATGAAGAATTGGCTTTCCCTGCTTGAAGAAACTGAGTCCCAGCTGCTTTATTGACACAGCAATGTGGCTTCACTCAGCAAGAGCACTTGCAGGGTGTATTGATGAAACGCTTGTGTTTGATTCCCAGAATAGGAAGAAGAGGCGTGTAACAAACAGGGCTTAGTCTTTTGAATTCTTTTAGCTTTAACAGGAGTGCTGAAGCCTGTATTCCCCCACTGCAGTGCTTACTGTGTGCAACTGGCGATCTTGGCCTTGAGAATAAGGAGAGTGCCCCTGCTAAGAACATAGCTGGAATGCATTCAAAGGGAAGAAAGTGTTTTTAGGAGGCTCTTGACCACCAAAGGAGAATCTGAGGAATGGGAATATTTCCCAAACAACTGTGTCAGGAACCAGAGACGTGCCCGAAGCCCTGCCATATTTGATCCATGTTTGAGCAGGTTGACAAGACAGTGAAGGAAAGTGTCTTGTTTAACATGGGGGACCTTGACCCTTGAAAGAGAAACAATGTATTGGTCAATCGGTGGGCAGTCAAGCTGTGAAAGGGGAACAATGGAGCCGTCGGTGGCAGGGAGTCATGGAGTCATCCTGAGCCATCATCTCACACGCCAGCCATGTGTGAGCTGGTGCTGTAACTGGGAAAATTCCACATCCTTAGCAGGAGATACAAGGCCTGGTTCTGAGCTGGAAGGGTGAGAAGGATGAGATGCACAGCGTTTTGATCCAGAGGATGTCCTGGAAGTGCACTGCCTAACTGCCCCTGCTGCCGAGCACCACGCTCCATCTCCTTCTCCTGCTCAGCGGATTTTTGGGAATCCAGGGGTTGGTATGTATTATTTGCTACTGCAACTAATGGAATAAAGTTGCTTTGCAAGCTCAGTTGTGTCTTAGGTTCTTTTGTGCATGGATCGCCTCCTGAACCTGTGGCAACGACCAGCAGGGACCTACAGGACACTCCTATTCTCATGTCAGTAAATTCTGAGAAGTGATTGAAATATGTCAATAAATTTGAGGTAATGTTTAGCCTATGAGTTTCAGCAAATTATTGAATATGTCTTAGATCCATGGATACAAAACGGGTAGGTGAGATTGCTGGGTGTGCAGGGCTTAGGGAAGTGATTCCCTATGCACCCACCACTGAAACAAAGTAATGCCTCCTTTCTAGCCCAGAGCTGGCAACAGGGATCAGGCCCTGCTTGGAAACTTTCATTTTGGCAACTTCTGTTAGCAGGTAAGAAAGGTCAAAATGAAACATTTTCCAGCTGGTTTATCCTTTTAGGCACCAAAGCTCTGTGCCACGGGTGGCCTGGGTGTGTGCAGAGCAATGCAGCCCCCACAAAGCCCTTGGTTTCCCCTCAAGTTGCCAGTTTGACTGCTTCCAAAGGGAAAGAAAGGCAGAGATGTACATCCACAGGAGCCCTGGGCTGTGGACCATTTTCTTGGTCTGGTTTCCTTTGCTTGTATCCCATCTGAGTGCTCAGCTGGGGTACAGGCTGTAGGTGCTTGGGGCACTCTTGGAGTTCCTCTTGGATCCCCTGAACAACAGGGTTTGGCCCATGAGGGGAATTTGTGCTGCTTTGTGACAGAGGAAAACTTCCCAGGCTCTTCTGTGTTTGCTGTAGGGAAGGTTGGTTATTGCTTGGCATAAATTCACAGACCAACATGGAGCATTTGCTTTGTGATGTCAGGGCATGGTTGCCACATCGTCATAGTGGCATCAGAAGGTTGCCTTGGTGCACAGAAGGCCTGAGTGTCAGAGCAGCCCTAGTGCTGGCTCAGATTCAGGAGAACTTTCCTGATTGGCACCTTTGTCAGTGGGTAGCTGCCCACTGACAAGAGCATTGTTTCATCTATTTACCTAACTTTCAAAAATAACAATGTTTCACTATCTGGCCAGGGCAGCTTTTGCTGCTTATGGCATTTCTTTTTCCGCGTGTTATGTTACCCACTTTGCACGTAAGTAGAGTTTTCCATTCTACTTAGGTTAGGGTGTATCCTAACCTGGCTTTTCTATGTCTTCCTGCTCTTTCTTGGTGGCTGAGTTTCTGATTTTGTAGGAGAAAGAGCATTAGGATGCCAGTGGTTTGGTAAAGCTCCTGCCAAGAGGTTCAGCTAAAAAGGGGGTGTCTGTAGCCACAGGGGCAGCATTTGCAGGGGAACCTGCAGGGCTTCCGTTCCCTCCATGGGAGAGTCTGTGGCAGCAGAGTCTGTCATTTCCTGAGGTTGCTGGGACAAGCAAGACAGCTTTGAAAATGCAGACTGGCAGACCTTCTTGGAATGCCTTTTAAAATCTCTGCAGTTATTCCCAGAACTCAGGGAAAGCTTATTTCTTTTTAAATTTTGTCATGAAAGGATTTACCTCTCTAACTTGACCCTTTACCAAGTGCTTAACTAGTGATTCTCTTTGCAAGGAAATGTAAACTCTAAAGCAGTGAGTGTCCGCCACAGCTCAGAGGGGATTTTGAGGAAGCATTTCTGGGCAAGCATTTCCAGCAAATTAAAGAGAATTAGTGCATGCAACTGATTAAAAAAAAAAAAAAAACCAAACAAAAAAAAACCAAAAAAAAGACCTGAAGGAGTGGATTTAAAAAGCCATTTATGTGTTTTCTAGAACAGGAGCATTGAGTGTTAAAGAACAATTTGGATTTTCTTGGTCATGTTTGTATTCATTTACTGGCTAAACAGGTTGAAGTGTAGGCACAAGCAAGAATATTGTCCTGACCCCTTGCTGGCTGTGTGAATGAAAGGTGTCTCCTGGAGGGATGTTACAAAATGGGAAATCTTCTCTGTTTGGGTTGACTTTTCTGTTGGATTCAGCAGCCCAAGCAGTTTTCTGACAGCATCTGGTTCATTTTCCCTTCCCACTACAGGTCACCTGAAGTGTGCATTCAGCAGTGCTGACCCTGAGGTGAGTGAGAAAGGAACATTTCATGTTCCTGGTGCTTAAGAGTTGTAGAGGAAGCTGAGAGCTTGGTCAGTAGCAATAGAGTGTAGAGGGCCAGCAAGGAAGGCTGAAAGAAAATCAGTTTTCACACCTGCAATGAAAATAACAAAGGCATAAGTGGATATTTTAAAATTTCCATCTCAGAGCTTTAAAGAACTACAAATCCAGTTTTGCAGAGAGAACCTTGCTTGCTGACGGCAGATAGGGTGGAATATTTACTTAAGAGCAATTTCCTGTACAGTTGAATTAGACCATTTTGATTTAGTCAGAGTGCCTTACAATTCTATTCTTATCACACTTTATGATATCTACTTAGAAGATGTCGTTGTAGAACAGGAAGACCGTCTTGCAATGGTGCCTGCTGTACCTGAAGTGAAATGGGCACCTTTGTGGCTGGGGAGCTGCGTGGGCCAAAAGGACGCAGGGCTGGCGGCCCTGAGCAGCTGAAGATGAGGCAGCGTGGGGCCAGGGGGCCAAGAAGGCCAAGGGCACGGTGGCTGTGCCGGCAGCAGTGGGGCAGCAGGAGCAGGGCAGTGAGCGTGGCCTGTGCTGGGCAGCGCTGCGGCCACAGCTGGAGTGCTGTGTGCAGCTGTGGGCCCTGGGAAGCAGAAAGTCATGGAGGGGCTGCAGCGCGTGCACAGAAGGACAGGGGAGCTGGGCAAGGGGGGGCAGCACAAGGCCAGGGAGGAGGTGCTGAGGGAGCTTTAGCCTGCACAATGGGGGCTCCTGAGGGACCTTCAGGCAGACTTCCATAGATCCCTGCCTTAGATCCATAGAGCCAATGTTCAGCACAAGGGCTGCTTCCCTGCCAAACATCTCTTCAGTGCATCCAAGTGCTTTAGACACTGGAGTAGGTAACACTTTCATATTTTGTTTATTTGTTTGTTTGCTCGAAGGAGAAGCCTTGTGTAATTTCTCTTTCTCCAGGGAGCTTTTTCTCAGTTTTTGCTGCCCTTTTCCAGCACTGGCAGAAACACATCACTTTCAAGGTTAATGGCTCCCGTGTCTTTTGGCAGCCCAGGGAATCAGTGCGTGTTGTGTTTGGGAATTGAGCAGGAAATCAATGCCCTTGCATTCCAGCTGGTGCTCAGGGATCAGAGGAGCTGGGGTGGGCTGGGCTGCATTTCTGATTCCAGCCACTTTAGCACCACCAGTGTGGTCGAGTCCAAGAGAAGAACTTGCCTGAGCACAGATGCACAAAGAGTCCAGTTCCCAGTGCAATGCTCTGAGTGTCTGGTTGCATTCCATAAGGACCTACATGCTCCAGATTCCCCAAGAGTGTGCTTTTTTGAAGCAACAGGAGAGCAATCTCAGGATTGTAGTTGAGTGGGGCACTGGCTACCAAGTTCTGATGTGTGTAGCAACAGAGAGGACAGTAAAGAGAGATTTCAGTAATGAGATCTGTCTGTCCATCTATGTATCTATGCATGTATGTATGTATGTATGTATGTATGTATCTATCTATCTATCTATCTATCTATCTATGTAACATTTACATAATTGAATCTTCCTGGCTCTGGTCCAAGGCAGTTGGAGATGCAAAGCTCACCTAAAGCATCCCTTTCAGGAGAGGATTAGAGGCATGCTCCCTCGACCAATTCTGAGCGGGCAGAGATGTTTCCCCCTTCAGATATGGTGGGTTTTTTTCCATCAGAGTTGTTTTCCTCCTCTGGCCTCTTCTGCCTTCAAGTCCCCAGTTAATTCTTTAAATTTCTGCCTGTCCTAGAGAGGTGCAACAATTCCATGTTTAGGTGGTGTTTGGTGACTCTGGTCACACATGCTTTATGTGACACATGGTTTCCTTCACTGGCATCCCCAGGGCTGCGTAAGTGCATTCGTTCATGGGGCCTTAGGAGAGTCTTCTCTTTCCCTCAGCAGCAGCAGCAGCAGGGAGCGGTGGCAGGGTCAGGACGAGGAGGAGGTGGCTGTCCTGGCCCTTTGCTCCCGGGCCCCAGGCCAGGAGGGCTCTGGCTGCAGCAGGGCGCTCTTCGGGCAGCCCCTGGCAGCCTCTGCACGGAGCACAGCACGCTGCCCCGTCCTGCTTGTGCCACTTTTCTTCAGCAATACCCTAGCTCCTCTTCACAAGGAAAAAACTCCAGCAATCTAAAAAGAGACCATTCAAGTACAGTTCTACCTGCCTTTGCATTGTAGTTCAGGGGATGTATTTTTTGGTCTATCATTTCATGATTTTTATGAAAACATGCATTCATATCTGCACATTTTTGTGGTTTTAATTATTCATATACCTAAACACTGCATTTTAAACTCTTGATTTATTGCAGTTGGTAATTTTCAGGTAGTATATTTTAAAATGCCACAAAACAACACCTTTTGGGTAGTTTTTCTCACTCTTAAAAAAAAAACCCATAACCCATTTTAGTCTCTGTCTCTCCAAATTGGTTCATATCGGCCTATTTTAAATCAGGGCTACAATACTTTTATAGGATTGAGAGAGCTCCAATGAAATGCACACCGGTGATTCCTCTTGTGGAATATCATGGCCCCACCGTAAAGCCTCTATTTACTTTTTTTTTCTCTCATTAGCTCAACTGCAAACACGTTTAGTTGCAAACTTACACAAGATGAGCAAAATCAAAATGATGTGATGGACCTTTGGGAGCTCCTTGCTGATCTTTCTGCTTCTTCAGCTGAGCAAGGCTCTGATCCAGGCAAAGAGATTGCACTTAGTGCTACACAACCATTTGGCTGGAACTCTGCTGATTTCTAGGAACAGCTGGAGGCCTCTCTCTCCCCAGGATGTTTTGGCTGAGCCAAGCTTTGCTGGGTTTTGGCTGCAAATACCATTGCCCTTGCTTTCTTCTATCCACAAGTACCATGGCTGGGCAAAAACTGCCACGTGGGCCATCTTCCAAAGGCACTTTGGTCTGGAGTTTGTGAATGAACGAGAGCCTCATCCACTTCCAAACCACATGAAAAAAATCAGGAAAGAAAACTTCCCATCCTTAACAAACAACTGACAATTCACAAGTGGATCTAGAGCTTCTTTACGCAATGAAAAGGAAGGCAATCTTCCAATGGAGTTGTGCTTTCGGGAGTTTTTCTTCTGACTCCCACTCCCAGCTGGCACTGGAAAAGCCACGTCTCTGCAAGTGTCAGTGTCTTCTGTCTGCCATCAGTTGTTTTGCTGCAACAATCAGAACAGGCATCAGGCTGGAGAGAGGCTCAGCTGATGCTAGGAACAGGAGCTGCCCCAGGGAGAAAAAAGACATGAACTTTTACCTCCCAAACCCATCTCCCCAGAGGCTCAAGCAGGATTCCTCTGGTTCCCAGAAATACAAAGAAATAGGGCTGAGAAGACCCTTTGCAGCTATGTGTTCATGCCCAAGACTTGACTGATGCCATTTGGGTTTTGCCTTTTTTCTTTTCTGTCTTTTCTGTATTCCTTGCACATCAATTTAGAGCTCTGTAGGCTACTCGATTAGTGACTACTTTTCCCAGTCCTTTTCCATGGCCTTTGCCTAAGCAGAAAGACAAACTTCCAGAGCTTCCAGAGCTCCAAGCGCCGGGGGTAGAAGGCCCCAGTGTTATCTTGGTTCTTCCTGGGACAGGGAGGACTCACCATCCCTGCAAGCCTTTGAAAGAAGACTGGAGTGGCACTCGGTGCTGTGCTTTAGTTGAGGTATTTTTTAGGTTGGACTCGATCATCTTGAAAGTCTCTTCCAAGCCAGGGATTCTGTGATTCTGTGACTGAGGCAGCTTTTCCTGCAGCCCTGCAGAGGGCGGCGGGGGCCCTTGGCCAACGATGGGGATCAGGGCTCATGGAAAAGAAGCAAAGGGCTCAAGGCGAAGACTGACAAGGCAGAGCTGCCCCAGCGCGGCCCAGAGTGAGCCTCATGTCCTCCTCCTCACCCTGCGCCCTCTGCACTGCCCTCTGCGGCGCCGGCGGCTCCTCTGGCTGCGGCGCTCCAGGGCGTGCTGGGGGCCGGGCCCCTCGTCTTCGGGAAGCGCCGGAGCCTCGGAGGCGAGCGGCTGCTGCTGTGGCCGGCACGGGAGAGCTGCGGCTGCGGCCCCGGGCGCGGCGAGCTGCCGCTATGGCCGGCTCCTGCCGCGGCTCCTGCCTCGTCTGCGGGCTCTGCTCCTGCCCTGTGCGCACAGACACGGCCGAGGGCTGCCCGGCAGCTCCATCCCGCTCCGCAGCGGGCCCGCCCGGGCTGCTGCTCTCTGCGGCCTCTGCCCGCCGCTGCCAGCCCCGCTGCGCTCCCGCCTGCCTCTGCCGCAGCCGGGCCCACACGGGAGGCAGCACATTGCGGCCGGCTCGGAAAAGCCCTGCCCGCAAACCGCCCGCCACGGCCTCAGCCTCAGGGCACAGGCTGCCGGCGTCCTCGCAGCTGCGAGCCGGCCCGGGCCGCCTGCCGGCCTCGGCCACAGCTCCCGCCTGTGTCTCCATGGCTGCAGCTGCTTGGCACAGCGGGCTGAGCACAGCCAGCGCCAGCAGCACCTCCTCAAGGGCCCAGGCCCTGGGCGCTCCGAGCCTGCCCTCCCCCGAATCCCAGCCATGAGGGGCTTGGCGTCCCAATGCATCCCCTCGGGACAGCAGAGTCGGCCGCTGAGCTCAGCCCATGGCGACACCACCAAGTGACCAATGGAAAATTCACCAAATCCTCATCAGAGACAAGAGAAAACTCCCATGGTGCCTGACAGCCTGAAGCAACTGCCAATTCCAGATCATTCCATCCATGTATGAAAAGAGGCTTTTGCATTAAAGCAGAAAAGACTTATCGAAAAAGAGGGCAGGAACAAACAACAAAGTTATTTGGACTCATGCTTCTTGTGTCTGTTAGAAAGGCCAAGAAAATGCACTCCTTGCTCTTCTGACACAGCTCTCTCTGTTCATGATGTGGGACAGCGAGTGCTGATGATGTGCAGGAGCTGATGCAAGGGACAGGGACGAGGATGCAGCAGGCACAGTGCCAAGCTGACAGAGGGATGATCTCTGGCAGTGGCACTGAAGGAGAAGAGTTTGCAGGCAGGACAGAAAATGGCTCTTTGTTTCACCTCTTCTTTCAGTGCTGCTAAGAATGTAGCCTGGAGCAAGCTGGGAACACCAGAGCCTGGAGCCCTTTCCAGGCAGGGCTGCATCAGACACAAACCAGCAGGGGACTGAGGAGCCCCTGGGGTGGCAGTGAGCAACCTCGGGCTCTGCTCACTGCTGCTGGCATTTTCTATTGAACCATCTCCAAGGACTTCTGTTGTGCTCTGTATTTCTAAGGGTTTCCCCCTTGTTTTTTTTTTTTGTTGTCTCCTGCACCTTTTTTTCTCCACGTTTTTCTATCCTGTCAGCACAGCCTTTGTCCAGAACTGGCTCTAAAATATCAGCAAAGTAGCTAGGAACAACAATGGGTGGAATCCTGCAGCTCAGGAATTCGTATGCCAGAGCCCTGCCTCTGCCTCATGCTTTGTCAGGACCTCCTTCTCTGTGCAAAACTAGGGATTACTGGAGTTGTTTTGCCGAAGAGCTCCTGAGAAGCAAAGGTTGTGCTAGGTTTCTCAGGAGTGTATCCGTTAAGTTCATTGCCGGCAAACAGAAAGTAAGGCCAGGGTAGCAGAGCAGCTGGGAACTGGTCACTCCCTGCAAAGGGCTGGTGTAGGATGTGGGAACACCAGGTTCCAGGATGGGCGAGCAGGGTCAATGTGCTCAAGGTGCTGCCAATGAGGTTTGGGTTCACTTAGAGAGCAGTCAGGGCTGATGAGCACTGCAAGATCCAGCTGCAGTCCCCATCCATGTCCCTGTCAGTACTGGCTTTAAGGCGTCTGCAGCCTGGATCCAGAGCGCCCTGGGGTGCTCCTGAGGCTGCCTTTGCACTCAGGGTGAGGATGCCCAGGAGCCCCTGAGGCCGGCAGTGGGGACCAGGGCTGGGCTTGTGGCCTGGCAGGTGTGGCTCTGGGGGCTGTGAAATGCCAGGGCATGGGTCACTGTCACTGCCCTCCACAGCCCTGGCTAGCTCTGTGATGCTCCAGAGACAACGGCAAGAGGGGGGAATTGGCTAGGATAGGGTTTTGCCTGAGCCAGAACCTCTAGGCCAAATGCCAGCAGTTGAGACCCCTGGAGGACCGAGTGAAGGAAGCAAAGGAGGCTCTTCTGCGGTGTAAAGTGCAGCAAATTCATCAGGAGAGGCGGGGGAAGGTCGTGCAGGCAAGAATTCCCAAAGGGAACAGATGTTGAAAAAACCCCCAACATCCCTGTGACCGGATTTTTAAAATCTTTCAAAGCAGGGGGTGGACACCATATAGTAACCAATAAGTGACTCTTGGGGTGCGGTTTTGAGGGCTACAACAAATCAGAACAAGGGGAGGAGAGAGCGTTGGCATAGGGATTGGATCTTAGGGTGAGGGACAGGGAATGTTCTGGAGCAAAGGGTAGGGTTTTGACTGATTGATGGGGCAAAGGGGCCGGGTTGTCTTGACAGGGAAAAATGTGCTGAGGAGGGAGGGGATTCCTCGAGGGACACTTGGGTCGGAGGGCATAACATAGGGGAGAAGCTAACTGTAATAACTCGGGGAACACTTGAACATACCACTATATAACAGAACATTTGACTCAATAAACTAACACACTGCAACACAGAAATTCAGGCTTTCAGCAGCTGAGAGGTGGCAGTGTTAGAACCCGCAGCAGCTAGTGAAAGCCATCTCTCCCCTTCAGGTTCTTGCTATGTGGGAAGGTGCTGCGAGTTGTGGTGGCTGCACTGCCCCTATGCTGGGAGGATGATCTGTACCAGGGCAGAGCAGAAAGCTGCCATGGTGAGCAGAACATGCTCAGAGCATTACAGTTCAAAGAATGGCACTGCCCCTGAAGGGCAAAAAGCTTGAAAGCATAGAATTCTGTGCGGAACCATTGCACGAATTTTCTCTTCTAGAACATGCCCATTTTTGTATGCTGTAGATGAATGCTCTGGGTTTTATAGAGTACATGGGGTTTTTTCTTAAGGTTTTTGGGAGAACTCTCAATTTTATTTCTGTTTGTATTTTTTATCTAGCATGTATACAGTTTTTTATTACTAGTTTTCTTTAATAAATACTTAGGGAAAAAATACCTAAGCATTTTTTAATCCTTTGGGATATTGTGATTAATATTCTTAGAAAGAAAACCTTGTTGACCACATGTGAAAACACAGAGAGAGGGAAAATAGCATAAAAGTCTTTTAGAACAGGGTGTGTAATAAAGACTGCAGACCTGAGTAATTCCTCCAAGTGCAGAATTAGCAAGATATATTACTGTGATAAATAGGTATGATTTGTGCTGATAAAGATTGAAACAGTAATCAATAATGATACAGTAATTAATATTTGAGAATAATAAAATAGTTAAAAGTTGTGATGCCAAGGAGGAGAGGGAGAGGAGGGGCTCCACCTCCCCCAAAATGAGCCTTGCTTGGTCTTATCCTAGGCAAGCTATTACAGCTCCAGAGCTCAGTCTCCAAGGGGACTGGGCGCCAGAAGCCAGCTCGCTCTCAGACCAAGGCCGCGGGACAGCCCTAGCAAGCAGGGAATATTCAGCTCTTAGTGATTAGGCAGCTCTTGTGATTTCAGCATTGCTTGCTAGGTAGCTTTTCCCTTGGCCTAAGGCTCCAGCAGACGGTAGAGAGAGAAGAAGACGCCGGCTGTTCCACAAGTATGGCTTTATTGGAGGGGTTCGTGAAGGGTCTCAGCTCTTCTTCCGAGTTAGTAGGGGTACAGTATGCTACTTTTATACCCTTGGCCCAGATCCAATCCTGACCAATGGCAAAGGTGTTAGAGTGACCATAAGTGACCAATAGTAGGGTTAACAACATATTGCCTTCCATGGCTATAGGCATAAGGTACAAGGCGGATGTCCCTGGAGACAGGAAACTTCTTTGCCGCTGTGTCAGCTTTCTGTTCTCCAAGGGGCCCTGGCTAAAGCTGAGGGGTTTACTACACCCCCCCTTCCCAGCAGATGTTCTCAAGGACCACAGGAAACAAGCTGAAGATACAGTTGCTAAAAATGACCAAGAACCTGGTTGGGTACCAGAAAATGCTAATTATAAGGGATTTATTGCCTTGATATGTAGATGCAGTGATACGTTAGTCTTGGCTTACATTGTGCTGGCTTGATGCGCATGTGTAACCCAAAGGTGAATTAAAAGACAAAGAGGAAGAAGAGAGGTCTTCATCCAAAACGACCCCCAAAGACTTGTGTGAACACCAAACCGAGTGGTGGCGCATGCGTGATAAGGGTGGTAATGAGGGCGGAGATAGAGATATGATGAACCGAAAATGAGAAGAGATGGTATTGACACAGGACATATAAGGGGTGATTTTCATTTGGCAAGCTTGTACGTGAGGTGGCAAGAGTCCCAGAACTCTGCCCTCCGTACCCCGCGGTTATCGTTTGTTTATGCGCTATTATTGGAACCAAATTATCTCTTTTTTTTATCAAATTATATTGTATCAAATTTTAATTTTTTTTTATTTTAACTATTCAATTAAAATTGTTACTACTTTTAATATTGTTTGGCTTTTTTATGATGGGATAATTGAGCAAACGTAACAATTTTGGTGCCGATACCCGGGACTCTTTTAAATCTGGGGAGGCGGATAGCTTCTGGGAAGGAGCTCCCCACCAGACTTTTAAGTGGTCCCAAGGCTAGACCACTCTCCCTTGGGAAAAGAGAGTCTTTTTTACAATAATGCATAAGCAAATTAGTTTTTAAGAGCGCGCAAGAGAGGGTCCCATCAGAGTGCCGGCTTGTAGGAGAGAGAGTACCCATAGAAAACTGCCTTGTGCACGAAGACCCTTGTGAGAAAAGGAGGCTGTGAGTATCATGGGGTTTTGCGTCGGGGGGCGGCTGTATGCATGTGTGAGTGTGTGTGGAGTGTCTGAGATGGGGGCTGGGCAGTCCCGGACCCCCGAAGTGAGTGGGACCTCCCAGTACCGCGTTTTCGTGCTGTCCGAGAGGAGGCCGGCCGGGAAAGGAGGGAAATGAAAGAAAAGTGAATGAGTGGGGACCCCGGGAGGGTTTGACCCAGGGGGAAGGAGGGGATCCCTGGTCCAGGCACCTGTGGGAAGGTCCTTGGGCAGGAGGGATTGACTCAGTGGGGAGACTGAGAGAGTGAATGAAGAGGTTCAATTTCTTTGGATGGGTTGGTAGCAGGCAATTTAGTATGTGATTAGATGGTGAGAGGATGGGGCTAATAGATTGAGAAAGAGGAAAAGATAGGAGTGGAACAAGTAGATTGCAGAGGGAGAGATAGGAGTGGAACAGGTAGATTAAAAAGGCAGTGTGGCAGAGTAGTAAGTGAGGAAGTTGAGCCACGAGGTGAGTGTGGGAAACTAAGACTCTCCTGGTACCGGGAATTTCTTAGTTTGTTGCCGCCAGAAATGGGTCAGGGAACAAGTTCCTTGACCCAGGGGCTGCGAATTGTAGGAAAAATTTGCAGTGGTTTGAGGTATCTGGGAACCGTGAGGGGGGTTCTCGGGGGGGAGCATTCCTCAGGACAGCCCACTGGGGATGATGATACGGTTTTGGGATGAATGAGAATCCCAAAGGAGAAAAAGTAAACAGAAAATAGTTAAGTATTACATGTTTAAATGGACAAAAGAAATGATCCGGAAAGATAATTTATATTGGCCCAAGTTCAGATCATTTGAGGATTGGATTTGCCAGGCTCTAAATATGTATGTGAGTTCAAAAGACCCTGTTAATCAGGAAGAGAGTAAGTATGCTGCCTTTTAGAGTCCTGAGGGGCGACATCAGGCAGAAGCTGGAAAAATTAGAAGACTGGCAGGACAGGTGACTTCAGGAGTTACTGAGAGAAGCACAAAGCGTGTGTGTGAACAGAGATGAGAAAAAGCAGAAAGCAGATGCCAGAATTTTGGTGGTGGCAGTTAGAGAAATGCAGGCAGCTTTGAATACAGAAAAAAAGAAAAAAAAGAAAAAAAATCCGCAGGGAAAAACAAACTGCAGATGTCAGGATCTATTTTTAAGAACACAGGACCTGTGTGTTTTTTCCCGCCACAAGAAAGGGCACTTACGAAATCCTTGCCCTGCCTTGAAGGGTGCAGGACCCACCTGTTTTTACTATTATAAGAAGGAGCACCTACAAAAAAAGTTGCGGGAAGAAACAGCACGATGAGGAAACTTTTCAGGGAGGTCAGGGGCTCTGTTTAATGAAGGGGACAGAAACGCCACCAGAAGAGCCCTTGATAAGTTATATTTTTAGTAAATATAGGAGTTTCTCAGTCGACAGTGACAAAATTACCCCAGGGATGTGAGATAAGTCGTGAGCGAGTTTCAGTAATCGGAATTACGAGAGAAGCTTTCCCTGTTCCTGTAATAAAAGGAGTGCAAATTAAAACAGATGACAAATTTGGAGTAAATGATTTATTGTTGTTATCAGAGGCCAAGAATAATTTGTTAGGCAGAGATCTAATAATAGCCTTAAATTTACAGATAAAACCCTGTGAAGGAAAACTTAAAATTTATTCTTTAACTGAAGAAGATAATCTAGAAATTAATGACACGGGTTGGCATTCAGGTGAAGTGGGAAAAAGTTGAGGGTAAAGGAGTCTGGTCCCCTTAGTCCCTCCTGGTCAGCACAAGCCGTGAATTGTATGCATTACTCTGTGCACTATTAATACTAAAAGGGCAAGAAGGGACTATTTATACAGACTCCAAATATGCTTTTAGTGTAGTACATACTTTTAGAAAAATTTGGAAAGAAAGGGGACTTATAAACACTCAAGGGAAAGGGTTAGTACACGGGGAATTGATAATTCAGATACTTGAAGCTTTAAAAGGCTCAAAGAAAATAGCAGTAGTTCATGTAAAGGAACACCAGAGAGGGAGGGATATTAGGGTCAGAGAAATAATTTGGCCGATGAAGAAGCAAAAAGAGTGACCTTAAGAAAAAGAGATACTGAAATCATGATCTTACAAAAAATAGAAATTCAGCAGGAGACACTTTCCCTTCCGCTAGCAGAACTGGCAACTATAAAGAAATTAGGAGCAACATTTAAGGAGGGAAAGTGAGTTTTTCCTGATGGCAGGATTATGATGCCAAAACCAGTGGCACATTAGATCTTAGATAACTTGCATAGACAGACACACTGGGGAACAAGAGCCTTTTGTGATCACTTTTTAAAATTTTATGGGTGTATAAGGATATTTGAAATTGGAAAGCAAATTACCCAGGGGTGTCTCACCTGTCAAAAAGTAAAAAAGAAAGTGTTAAAAACCCCTCCCTCTGGAGGATGCAAAAGAGCCTACAAGCTATTTGAAAAGATCTAGGTTGATTTTATAGAATTGCCTAAAGTGGGTCGGTGGAAATATTTGTTAGTTATAATAGATGAATTACCTCAGTGGGTTAAAGCATTTCCAGCAGCTCGGGCTACAGTTCAAACTGTAGCTAAAATATTGTTGGAACATGAAATTCCAAGAATGTGATAATATGGTGGGATTTAAGTTGATTTATATTAACCCTGATTTATTAAGAATGAACTAGGCATCCTGGATGGCTGCTAACCGCAATTCCCTTGAGCTCGGAGGCAGAAGAACGCCGGTGGAAAAAGAACAAAAGACTTTCTGAATCAGTGGGAACGGCCTAAAAAGATTGAAGATCTCCTCCAGGGTCATGCACCAGCAACATTATTAGAATTGATTACAAAACTGCAATTCCAGAAACTGCGATTGATAACAGCTGTTGTTGAAAGAGAGCAGAGACAAGTAAAACATTGGGAGTGCAGTAAACATGGTTTAAAGTGTCATCCCTGAATATGTATTGTTTGCACACTTTGCTTTAACTCATGGTGGAAAGTAAGAGAGAAGAAAAGAAGAGACAATTTATTTGCTTGCTTTGCTATGGTTATGTATTTAGCCAGCTAACTATAGAACGTATTGTTAATAATTTTTTTTGGGATACCTTTGAGACTGGGAGATGAGACCCTTCCAGCAGCAATTAGATTAATACAAAACTTAGATCAATTGGTTCTTGCTATATTTGCTATAGCACAAATAAGAGAACGAGCAACTCATAATATTATAGACCAGTGTCTCAAAATTGATAGTTGTGGTGGAGAAGAAGTCTATACACCACATCATAGGTGCATTCCAGGGGCACATTGGCGCCGCGAGTGTGCCTATTGGAGATGGTGACTTAATGCACTCCCCGCCCCTGAAGCACAAAATAATTAGAAAAATCTTCTTGTAGTTGGCACATCCCTGAAATTTTGGAAAATACAGGTTTATGGTATTCCGGCCTAATCTTTTCCCTGTTCTTTTTGTTTTAATTATTGCTTCTTAACCAGCTAGAACTGGGAAACGGCATTTAAAAAGAGACAAGCAAACTCTGTGGGGCTATGGGTACCAAAAATACTAAAAGCACCGGTGACTAGATGCCGGGATATTACCTTTGCTACCAAGAAGACTGGCATCTCGGCCCTTGGCTGCAACCCAAGGGGCCTTGAGAAAGGAAAAATGGTAGATTTCCTGAGGATTATTTTCACTGTGATCATTCTGGTACCCTGGGCAGTTGGCCAAAGCCAGAAAGCCACACTGGACAGAGTTTCAGCAATGAAAAAGCAAACAAGGCAAAAACCAAGTCCCAGCAATTTCAACATTTGTGACTATTGTAATCAACCTGTGTGGATTAAGGACAAGGTGGAATCTGTGTTTGTAACACACCCATATGCTAGTTCTGCCTGCTACAATCGCAGCAGCGTTATAGATGTTTGTATTAAGGAAGGAAAGATGTATTGGGTAGGGAAAAATTTGGGATATAACGGACAAGCTCCTTATCCCCATAGTAATCAGATTGGCCCTCAATATGAAAGGTTTTTTTTGTTTTGAAAGAAATCATAATAAAGATGATCCCAGTATAAGAATAGGGGGCCAGGCACTAAAAGAAAAATTGAAAAAGAAAAAAAAAGAAAAAAAAGAAACAAAGGGGAATAGAAGAAAGAACAAGAGAAAAGAGTCAAGAGAATTAGCTGAATTGTATAAACAGGTAAAACAGTGCTACAAAGATTGGAATTTGCCAGCCTTGAATAAGAACCAGTTTGTCGGATTGATGCAAAGGATTGCTACAGAATTGGAATTATCCAAATGTGAGATTTGTAGAGGTCTAAAAAATGGCTAAAAGATGGCCATGGAAAGGTGAGAGCTTAGCTCCAGAGCAATTTTTAAAGTAGAACCACACCCAAATTTCTGGAACATTGAAGAGACCTGAAGGATGGATTTTAAGCCATCAAGTAATTGGAATCATTTGTATAACTCGAGAAGGAAGGAAATTTAATAAAATAGTAGGGCATACTCCTTGTAAATCCACGTTGGTGGTTAATATGGATAATTGTTCAAAAATTTGGCGACCTGAAAACCCCATTGGATATTGGGGACCAATAAAAGAAATAAATTGTGAATAAGATGAACAGATTAATGTATGCTGGTACAGAAGTCCTGGAACTAACCCCTACCAATCCATCGACAGCCTGAGGTCTGATTGGGAACAACCGGAGAAAACTGATAAGAAATGGAAAGCCCCAGATGGGATATATTAAATTTGTGGGCAACGAGCATACAGTGAGTTATCTCAAAAATGGGGAGGAACTTATACTTTGGGAGTAATACAACCCTCCTTCTTTGTTTTACTGAGATCTAGGAGCAATGTGCTAGGAACTCCACTGTATGAAACCCTGCAGTGGAATAAAGGAGACTTGAATTTAAATTTTCCAACAGCAGGAGGGAATCAAAACTGGGGGGAGGACAAATAGCCTGCAGAACGAATTATAGCATATTATGACCCAGCAACATGAGCTCAGGATGGGTCATGGAGATATAGGACCCCAGTTTATCTGTTGAATCGATTAATAAGGCTCCAAGCAGTAGTAGAGGTGGTGTCAAATCGCACCTCCAATGCTTTAAAAATGTTGGCCAGGCAATATACACGAATGTGGGTGTTTGTGTACCAAAACAGGATCACCCCAGACTATCTGTTAGCAAAAGAAGGAGGAGTTTGTAGGAGATTTAATGAATCTGAGTGCTATGTAGAAATTGATAATTATGGAGAAGCTATCACAGAACTTGCAAAAAAGATTAAAAGAGTAGCTCATGTGCCGGTACAAAAGTGGAATTCAATCTTGAAAACAGATTGGTGGGGTAACCTCTTTAGAAGTGTTTGGAGGAAAATGTTAGAGTTCATGTTGTTATGCTCAATTCTAGGACTTATGTTTCTGCCTTGTATGATTTTGTATTTTATTAGGCTAATTCACTCAGTGATTCAAAAGATGCAAATTTCAACAATGTCTCTAGATTCAGAATCAGCAGAAAAAGTAAAACCAAGATCTATAATGGTATTAAAAGCTAAATCGCCCCCTGTTAAAGACAAAAAGGACTTAAAAAGATTGAAATAGACCAGGACATGCTAACTAAACTTGAAAGTGTGAAAGACTAGAAGCAGTAATAGAAATGCTAGAAAAGTTTGAAGCTGAAAAGAGACAACAAGAAAACCAAAATTCTGAAAAATATAAAAGACATCAGGGCACAGCTTTTTAAATGCACCATGAATCATAATGATCAAAAAGAGAAATGAGAGATTTGTGATAAATAGGTATGATTCGTGCTGATAAAGATTGAAACAGTAATCAATAATGATACAGTAATTAATATTTGAGAATAATAAAATAGTTAAATGCCAAAGAAGAGAGGGAGAGGAGGGGTTCCACCCCCCCCCCCCCCAGCAGATGTTCTCAAGGACCACAGGAAACAAGCTGAAGATACAGTTGCTAAAAATGACCAAGAACCTGGTTGGGTACCAGAAAATGCTAATTATAAGGGATTTATTGCCTTGATATGTAGATGCAGTGATACGTTAGTCTTGGCTTACATTGTACTGGCTTGATGCGCATGTGTAACCCAAAGGTGAATTAAAAGACAAAGAGGAAGAGGAGAGGTCTTCATCCAAAACGACCCCCAAAGACTTGTGTGAACACCAAACCAAGTGGTAGCGCATGCGTGATAAGGGTGGTAATGAGGGCGGAGATAGAGACATGATGAACCGAAAATGAGAAGAGATGGTATTGACACAGGACATATAAGGGGTGATTTTCACTTGGCAAGCTTGTAGGTGAGGTGGCAAGGATCCCAGAACTCTGCCCTCCGTACCCCGTGGTTATCGTTTGCTTATGCGCTATTATTGGAACCAAATTATCTCTTATTTTAATCAAATTATATTGTATCCAATTTTAATTTTTTTTTTATTTTAACTATTCAATTAAAATTGCTACTACTTTTGATATTATTGGGGTTTTTTTATGATGAGATAATTGGACAAACATAACACTTTCCATTTTCATTTCACCTGTGGAAAGCTGTTTCACTTCCCCAGGAATCTTCTCCACACTCCTGTCTGCCCTTTTCAAGAACCTTTCCTGGAGAACAAGGTGCAGCTTCTGTCACAAGATGTGCCCCCAACTGCAGCTTCTCTTGGCTTTCCACACCGTGAGCAGCACGACTTCTGCAGCAAAGCAAGACAAATGTTTGGATTCCTTGACAACTTGTCCTTTCTTTTCTTTGTGGGCTGGGCAGTTGTGCCATTGCTGAGTTTTTCATTGTGCCTGTTCTAACCCAAGAAAACAGGAGGTTTTGTTGGGGACTTGCTGGGGAATGCAAGCCTGATCGAATGCAGAAAGAATTTCCAGGACACTCTGGGAGCTCCCTGGGCTGGGCTCAGGTTCCCGCTGGGACTCTGCAGAGGGCAGGGCTCCAACTGGGATCAGCAGCAGTGCAAAATACCTCTGGGCATCTCCATTTTCTGCTGCTCCGAGGAAGCAATGAAGCCAGCCAACTTCAGTATTTTCGTTCTCCTGGTGGATTTTTTCATTTGATTTGCCACTCCAGAGGCAATTTCTGTGATGGTCTCTGTAGGTTGATTCTATTTCAACAGCACCAGCAGCAGGGCTGTGTTTGAGTGCTGCAAAAGTGGTCTGTGATGCTTTCATTCCCCTCGACTTGGTGCTCAAGGACTTGTGAGCATTTCAGTCTCTGCTAATCATGATGCCTGTGACAAAAACACTGAGTTCACCATCACAAAAGCACAGTGGGCAGCAGTGATTGAAAGAGGCAAGTGCAGTTGTACTGATAAAATTCAGGTGGCAAGCAGAAGAGGGCCAAGAGCAACCGTGATCTCCAATTGCCAAGGCAAAGGCACCAGCAGCCTCCTGCTGTCAGCTCAGGGTGAGTAAAAGAGCCTTGAAAACAGCGCTGGAGCCCGATCCTTTCTTCCTCTGAGGGCTGGCTCAGGGCAGCACAGGCGGGCCCTGAGCAGTCAGGGCTGTGTGTGGGTGCTGGCTGCTCTGCTCCAGAATTGAGCTGTTAAAAGCCCTTGGGAGCCGAGGCAGGAGCAGGCGGGAAGGGGCCGGCGCTGCTGCTGCTCCTGGCCGGGAGCCCCGGCTGGGCCGGGCCGGTGCCCCCTGCGCTGCAGCTGCTGCTGCTGCCAGAGCCGGGCGGGACTCGGGGACAGGGAACGGACACGGGGGGACAGCAAAGGCCTGGCGGCTGCAGGGATGGTGGCGCTGGGGCCAGCGCCAGCACAGAGCTTCAGCCCGCAGTTAACCCCGAGGGAAATGCTGGGGAAACGCTCCATTTCAGCTTTCTTTGCTTGTTGCTGTAATGAAGGCACTGAAATGAAAGGGGAACAAGCAGGGCCCGACCCCTCCTCTGGGAGGAGCCCCAGGACTGGGCCTGTGAGGGGCCGTGAGGGGCCGTGAGGGGCTGTGAGAGTGTTATGAATCAGAAGCTTGACTAGTCCAATATTCAAGCAGCAATCAATTTATTATTTAATGTGATAAAGTATGAGCAATACAGCGCCAGGTACAGTGGGGGAAGTTTTCCCTCCAACTGCATACCGATAATTGATGGTTACAGGTATTTACAGGGGTACCCATCAGTTTTTTTCAGCAGTTTCTATTTCCAATCTTTTACTCATCAGCAATTTTTATTCCAAATTATTACATCACAATTCTATAAACTATTGTGATTTTAATTTCTCAGGATCTATCTCAAAGGAGAATTCCCAGATAGTGACGGTCCAGTTTCCAAAAGAAGAAAGATTAATTCCATCTGGTGGAGTCCAGCTCCCCAGATATGGGTCCACCTTTTAATTGCAGAGACTCCAAATCTCATAACAGTGATGTCCAGCTTCCCTTTGGTTAAAACCATAAACCCTTGAGGTGATGTTCATCTTCCTTTTTCAAGCTGTTTTTCTCTGCTTCAATAAGGCGTGAGATAAGCATATTTCCTTTATATATATTCCAAAGCTACAGTTTCAATAATACAAGTAATATTCTAAAATTATACTTCAAAAGGTTATTATTGCAGAACTCTTTATGGATTAAATGCAAACAAAAAGCAACATCTATAACACTTTAATTCAAATGCTCCTAAATCAGCTAGGGTTAATTTGCAAACAAAAGATAGGTTCAAAAGTCTTTTTCCATGCTTTATTTTCCTCAGTTATTACTAGAATTCACAACTATCCCATTGTCGGTATCCACACATTTCTCATTCACAAGTACACACGTTGCCTGTTTGTACCTGACACGAAACACAGCTTTGCATCTCACAAGGGGTTGTGAGGGGCCGTGAGGGGCTGTGAGGGGCCATGTGGGGCTGTGAGGGACCATGAGCAGCTGTGAGGGGCCCTTGCCCCTCTATGGAGAACTGTCATTCCTGTCCAGGAGCCCATGGCTGAAATGGAATTCCACCCCAAAACTCCCCATATATCCAAGGGTTGCTTTCAGACAAAAGCTGCAAGGACAGACAGGTCTGGCTTGCCTTGGCCTCTGGGGACTGCTTCTCATGTGCCTTCAAAACCCTGGAGTTCTGTGATTTCCTTCCTATAGGAAAGAACTGTCCCCATTGTCCAGGTGCTCCTGGCCTCAAGCACTTGACCACTATACAGGGATGCAGTTTGACAAGAAAGTCTAACAGATATGTATGCTTGGCTGAAAGATTTTTGAATGTAATGTCTGAAGACGAATATAAATGAAAGCAAGTTTTGATATAAAAGAAAAGAATTGATGAGCCAGTCTTTTTGGATAGCTAAGAAGGCAAAGTGTATGTTAGTTAGAAGGGGTTTTTATGACTTAGAGCAAAGGATAAGCCCACCTCAAACAAGAAGATTTTACCAAGCAGAAAGATAGCACAGGCAAACAAGTCAGCAAATTTTGCAAGTAGAAAAAAGGTCTCAGAATTTTCCACTGCAAGAAAACTGGAAAACAACTTTTAGCTTAAACTGTAATGTACTAACTTTTAGTGATTGGAGAATAGTAACATGAATATGGTAATGATAGTAGTTATGATTGGCTATAGGTAAAAGTTAAGGTATAGATTGGTTCTATTGTGTGAAGATGCTCAGCAAAGAAAAGTATATAATGCATTTGTAACCTAAACTAAGGGTCTCCAGGCCTGCAGCTGGAGCTGACAGCTGTAGCACAGCTCTGTCACCCATGACTCTGGACTGCTGTATCACCTTGGATACAATAAACTGCACTTTGAAGAGCCGCCTGGCGTCCCACATCCCTCATTTTGGCTCTCACAAACTGGTGTTGCCCGGAACTGCCAGTGCCCAGATCCAGAAATTTCCTGGTGCTGGTGCAGCCCAAGTGCAGCAATTTGCAGGCAAAAACCCCCAAAATCTGGCAATTTTCCACTGCTGGCTCTGTTGCTGCCCAGACCTGGAGTTTCCCAGCACTGCCATTGCCCAGATGCAGAAATTTCCCAGTGCTGGCAAAGCCCAAGTGCAGCAATTTGCTGGCACAGAAATACAAAACCTGGCAAATACCTGGGGCCAGCACCACCCAGATCTGGTGTTTTCCAGCACTGCTAGTGTCCAAACATGGCATGGCAATTTCCTGATGCTGGCACAGCCCAATTCCAGCAATTTGCTGGCAATGAAAGCCTAAATCAAGCAAATACCTGGATTTAAAAGGTATTTAAAGCAACCCAATCTCATGTTTGCTGACACCGCCAGTGCCCAGATCCGGAATTTTTCAGATGCCTGCACAGCATAATTCCAGCAATTTGCTGGCAGAGAAGGTTCGCATTTGGCAATTTCCCGGTGCCAGCACATTCCCCACCCAGATCTGGTGTGCACTGGCACTGCCAGTGCCCACATCTGGCAATTTCCCGATGCCAGCAAAACCCAAAGGCAGCAATTTTCTGGCAAAGAAAGCCCAAACTTGGCAGCGCCCAGATCTGATGTGTTTGGGTTGGTTTAAAAGAAGGAGACCTCGGCTTAAGGCTGTGGGAAAACCCTCTTTAGGGTGAGCAGGAGCTCCCACCCATAATCCTCTTGTTCAGTTATGCAGATTGTTACTAGAAAGTTCTGAGTTCTCTTTGCTACCATGGGTTACTTTTTGCCGCAAAATTGTGATATTCCTAATCATTCCTTCCTCTTGGATCCTTCCCTCAGATCCCACCTTAACCCTTCCCCATAAATAAATGTATAAATATCCCTGCTAGATCCTGGACCCAGGCTTTTTTCTGCTTCACTCTCTGTACTGTGCACGCCATGCTGTTTGTTGTGTTTGCCTTCAGTAAAGTTCTGTTTCCACACAACCAGATGAAAGCAGTCTCTGTCTGTAAAGTGGCCAGAGCTGGTTCTCAGGGAAACCACTGGTCAACGGACCGGACGAGGACCAGAAGGTTTCACTGGTGTTTGCTGGCACTGCCAGTGCCCCGATCTGGAAATTTCCCTGTTCCAGCACCACCCATGTCCAGCAATTTGCTGGCACAGAAAGCTAAAACCTGTGGCAGCTTCCTGCTGCTGGGTCTGGCACCACCCACATCTTGCGTTTGCTGCACCAGTGCCCAGACTTGGAAATTTCCCGGTGCCAGCAGAGCCCAAATCTGGCAGATTTCTGTCACTGGCAATGACACCACCCAGATCTGGTGTTTGCTGGCAGCGCCAGCACCCAGATCTGAAAACTTCCTGGTGCTGGCACAGCCCAAGTCCAGGGATTTGCTGGCACAGAAAGCTAAAACCTGTGGCAGCTTCCTGCTGCTGGGTCTGGCACCACCCACATCTTGCGTTTGCTGCACCAGTGCCCAGACTTGGAAATTTCCCGGTGCCAGCAGAGCCCAAATCTGGCAGATTTCTGTCACTGGCAATGACACCACGCAGATCTGGTGTTTGCTGGCAGCGCCAGCACCCAGATCTGAAAACTTCCTGGTGCTGGCACAGAAAGCCAAAGTTTGGATATTTCCAGGTTCTGGCACCAGCATCATCCAGCTCTGGTGTTTGCTGGGACCGCCAGTGCCCAGACTTGGAAATTTCCTGATGCCTTCACAGCCCAGGTCTAGCAATTTGGTTTTAGCTAGCTGGGGCAGAGAAGTTCCTCGGACTGTGACTTTCCTTTTTCTTGGAATTGTTTAAACCCGCTCTGGAGGGAAGTCTTTTCCTCAGCTAGTAGGGGGAGGGGCCGCTGGAACTTGCTTTCTAGACTGACCCCTTTTGGAGGTTTCCTCCCAAAATTTGCCTGAAACCAGCACAAACAGTCACAATGAAAACTTCACCAGTGGCACAACTCCCCAGCCCAGCAGGAAAAGAACGGACATGTAAAGTTCTCCTAACATTTGTCCTGCTTTGCTGCAAAAGTCCTGCTGCACACACTGTGCACTGTGGAAAGCTAAGAGAAGCTGCAGCTGGTGGCAAATCTTGTGACAGAGGCTCAACCTTGTTCTCCATGAGAGATTCTTGAGAAGAGCAGACAGCAGATGATTCCTGGAAAACTGAAACAGCTTTCCAGAAGGGAAATGAAAATGAAAGAAACAATCCAAGATGTTTTCCTCTATTTATTTCTATGCTCCTCTTTTCCACGTTGCACTGCTTCTCCATCCCATTCATTCCAAATGCACCTCACCTCTAAAATCTGTGACTTGGCAAGTTTTAGACACTCTAAAATACCATGAGCTACACACAGTTTTCCTTTCCACACAGGAAAGCAACACTGGAGGTGTAAGTGCAGTGCTTGGGTCAGGTAGGAATCCTACCCCAAGGGAAGGTGGCCCGGCAGTGTCTGACCCTCAGCAAGGACAATGCACAGCAGCGAGGAAGGAGATCGCTGTGCCAGTGCGCAGGAGTCAGGGCTCTGCATCCGGGCTCAGCGCTGCAAAGTTCCCGTGTTTGGGCAGACGGAGGGGCTGTCCCCGGGGCGCGCGGGGCTCGAACGTGGGGCTCGTGGGGCGAACGGGGAACGGACACGGGGACGAACGGCCCCGGTGCTTCAGTTGCAGCAGCGGCAGCAGCAGTAGCGGCAGCAGCAGCAAAACAGATAGTTTTGAATAGTCTTTCTCTCTCTCTCTCTTTCTCTTTCTCTCCCTTTCCCGCTGTCGGGCACCCTTCTCTCGGGGTTCCTTGCCCGGCGTCCCTCTTCTCTCCCCGCCTCCCTCTCCCCTGCCGGGCTGGGCCATGCCCCCGGCCCGCCCCCGGCCCCGGGCGGGGCTGCCCCGTGCCCGGCCCCGGCCGTCCCGCCGCGGTCTCGCCTCCGCCTGGCTCTGGCTGTACTGGCGGTGGCGCTGCTGGGCGGGCATCAGTGCCTGGGGCGGGGGCGTCATCGCCGCCCTTTGCCTCCGCCTGGCCCGAGCCCGGCCCCGGACCCGACGCAGGGTCCAGTCCCGAGCCCGGCCCCGGCCCCGGCCCCCGCTCCTCCCGCGGCCCGCGGAGGACACAGGCGGCGCTGCCGCTCCCGCCGCCTCCGCTGCGGCTTCCCCGGCCCGAGCTCCGCCGCTCGGCAGCGCGGCCGCCGGCCCCGAGCCTCCCGTGCCGCGTTCCCGGAAGCGAACGCCTGGGCATGGCCGGCCCGGGGCGGGTGAGGGGCGCTCGGGGGCCGTTGCTGGCCCCGGGCCGAGCGCTGACCGCCGCGTCCCGCCCGCAGGGACGGCGCAGGAGGCCCTGCAGGAGCGGTACAGGCTGGGATCGCTGCTGGGGCGCGGCGGCTTCGGCAGAGTCTTCGCGGCCACGAGGCTCTCGGACGGCGCCCCGGTGAGCGGCGGGGCCGGCGGCGGGCGCAGGAGGAGGGGATGGAGGAGGAGGAGGGCGGAGGGCGGAGGATGGGGCTCGCAGTGCGGGCGGCGAGCTCACCCCGCTGCTGCCCTTGGCTTGCAGGTGGCCATCAAAAGGGTGCCACGGAACCGCGTCCGGCACTGGGGCGAGCTGGTGAGTGAGCGGGGCCAGCAGCCGGGGCTGCTGGCCGGGGATGAGCCGGCGCCCGGCACGGTGGGAGCCGCCAGGACGCTCCAAGGGAGAGCGGGCGTGGGGCCAGCGCAGGGCGCAGAGCATCCCGGCCTGGCTGAGGGCTTCCCCAGGCCTGGCACGGCATCGGCCCCACTGACGGCATCATGCTCCTCCCGCAGCCCGACGGCACCAGCGCACCCCTGGAGATCGTGCTGCTGGCCAGGGTGTCCACTGGCTTCCCCGGTGTGGTCCAGCTGCTGGAGTGGCTCGAGCTCCCCAACTGCATTGTGATGGTGCTGGAGCGGCCAGAGCGGTGTCAGGACCTGCATCATTTCATTCGGGCACGGCGGTTCCTGCCTGAGGAGGTGGCACGGGAGCTGTTCCGCCAGGTGCTGGAGGCCGTGCGGCACTGCACCAGCTGCGGGGTCCTGCACCGCGACATCAAACCAGAGAACATCCTGGTTGACCTGGACACCAGGCAGGCCAAACTCATTGACTTTGACTGTGGCACCTACCTGCAGGACACAGTCTACACTCACTTTGCAGGTGAGCCTGCAGAGGGCTGTGCTCCCGCTGCTGACATCTCATGGCCCAACATTTCCCAGCCCAAGCTGGCTGTGGCAGCAGGGATTCTCCCTTTTGCTGCCAGTCAGGGCACTAAATCTTCAGCTGAGTTGCTTTAGAGCAGGGCTGGGTGGGCAGCCATCTTCCAGCCCTGCTGGCAACCTTTGCCAGCGACTCTGCCCAGGACTAGGGCTGGGCTGGGGCAGCCAGCCCAACCAAAAGCCCCGTGGGTTGGGGTAGCAGAGAGGGAGGGCGGAACCTTTGCCCCAGCCACTTTGGTATGCAGATGACAGGAAGGGCTTGGGCTGCTTCACTCGCCCTGTTTCCCTTGGCTTCATAATATTTTTGGGGAAATGCAGGCAGGGAGGATAAGGGCATGTTTTTTCCCCAGCATGGAGTGGGTTTTTCCTTTGCATGTCATGGTCGGGCCTAGCCAGGCCTGCCCTCTTCCAAAACCAGAGGCTTCTTTTCCAACCCTAACTTTGTGCACAAGTCCCAGATGCTGGCGAGAGGGCAGTGGTCACCCTGAGTGCCCCTGATGCAGCCCCCGCACACCCAGGGATGCTGGGGCCAGGCTCTGGGAGCAGCAGCATCTCCCTGATGAACTCCATCTGTATTCCATAGGAACACTGTCCTACAGCCCCCCGGAATGGAACGACTTTGGCTGGTACCATGGCGAGGCAGCAACAGTCTGGTCCCTGGGCATCCTGCTGCACCAGATGGTCTGCGGGGAGCACCCTTTCAGAAGGGGCCAGAACCTCAGCTGGGGCCAGCTCCCGCTGCCACAAGGGCTCTCTCAAGGTGGATCCTCTTCTCTGGGCACGGGGGGAATCCCAGTACTGAGAGCCAGCAGCGGGCTAGTGGGCATCCCGCTCTGGCAGCTGCTGAGGAGGTGGCACATGTCCTGCTCTCCTCCAAAACAGGGAATTGATGGGAAAGTTTAGGCCCAGCTCTGAGCACATCCAGCATGGCCTGGGCGTGGGAATAGTGGGGCAAAGCAGACAGGAGCCTTCTCTAGCTGACCATCAGTTTCTGCTTTCTCTTCCCAGAGTGCAAAGACCTGATCAGGTGGTGTTTATCCGTGAACTCCTTGGACAGACCCGCACTGGAAGACCTGTTCTGTGATCCTTGGATGTGGGATATTCCTCTGCCATAGAAGAAGGGAGAGAGCCACAGGCACACTTTGATCCAGGGCCCTGGTAAGTTCCTGCTCCAGATATGCCTTGGCAATGAGAAGCAAAGGAACCCAGAGCTTTTTGTGCTGCCTATGTCACTGCACCGGGGTCATGGGATGGGAACACACAGCCCTTGTGCTGGGGCTGAGCTGCTCTGCCCAGCACTGGTGGCTGCCATCCAAGCTGGTTTTGCTTGTCCTGGTTCCCTGACAGCTGGGGCCCTGGGCAGAGCCCTGAGAGCCTGGTCTGCCCCCAGTGAAGGAGAAGGAGCCCCTGGAGAAGCTGTACCGGGTGGGGATGCTGCTGCTGCTGCTGCTGCTGCTGCTGGAGACAGCGAGGGTGACATCAAGGATGACAAGCTCTTCCTCAGCCTGGCCACTGGAGGCTGAAGGTGGTGCACTTTGATTCTGGCACCTTCTTCAAAGCCAAACTCCACAGGGAATTTGCAGATGAGTCCCACCCGGGAAATTCTGCCAGATCTGGGCATAACCCAGCGTGGCGGGGAACCAAAGACTCCCCCTTTGCTGGGGCAGATGCAAGTAATTCTTCAGTGGCTGCCCAGCTGCTTTTGGCAGGGTGGGGTATGGGCTGGGGTGGGTACGAAATGGGAATGGGCTCCTGGCCCTGCCAACAGCCCCCAGCACTCACCGTGCCCCGGGCTGGGGCTGGGGCTGGGGCAGCCAGCCCGACGCAAACAAAGCCTCATGGTGGGAGCAGAGGTGGGACTCCAGAACCTGTGCAGAGCTGCTTTGCTGTGCAGGCAAGGAAGGGCTTGGGCTGCTCCACTGCCCTTGTTTGCTTTGGGGTCACCGTGATTTTGGAGGGCAGTGCAGGGGGGAAGAGAGAAAGTGTGCGTTTCCCACAGCCATGGCTGGGTTTTTCCCTGGCATGCAGGGGTTGGGCCTTCCTCAAGACCCTGACAGAGATAAGACTTTTTACCAATTTTCTTTTTTTCCCATTTTGTCTCTAAATTCTTTTCAATAATGTGTTGTTTGTTATTCCAGAGGAAGCGTTCCAGGTGGTCCAGTGTGGATGGGGAATTGCTTGGGAGCAGCTGTGGTGTGGATGGGCCGTGCCCTTGGAGAAGGCTGAGGCCGTGGTTTGGGAGCAGCTTTTCTTGCAGCCGTGGTTGGCGTGAGGTGGGTCCCTGTGTGCTTGGCAGGATGGGATCAGAGCTTTTGGGAGCTGGCAGCAAGCACAGGAGCATCCTGTTCCGGGCAGCTGCTGAGGGCTGGATGTGCCGTGGCTGGCTGCAGGCTGGGCACATGTGCTGCCCTCCTGCTCTGTGCCTTTGGCAGCAGGGATGGGCAGCTCTGGGCACAGCTCTGGGCACAGCCAGCATGGCCTGGGCACCGCATGCCTTGGCACAAGGGCACAGGAGCCCTCAGCTGACGGGCACTTTCTGCTTTCTCTCCTTGCAGCCAGGCTCTGCGGGTGCTGAGGCTGCTCTGGGCTCTGCCAGGGCTCTGCTGGGCTCAGCCCTGGGCCCAGCTGGGCTGGCTCTGCCCTCACATTGCTCTGACAGCTCTGCATCAGATGAGCCCGTTGCGAGCACAGCGCCTGAGCTTTCTGCTTTGGCCGGTGAGTGAGACTCTGCTGCAGGCCCAGAGATTGCAGCTGGGGACACACATCCAACTGGCAAGGACCCAAACTCTCCACAGTCCCAGCTGAACGCCTGGATCTGTACAGGGTGTTTTGTCTGTCCCATTCTTCCTTCTTGATTGGCTGGAATTGTGCAATTGCACTTTCTTCCTCCTCTAGAAGTGCCACGAGTGGGCCAAAGCTGGCGAGTGGGCGATGTTCCTGAGGTACTGCAGTCTGGAGCTGATGGATGGAGAATTGCCCTTCTGCACTGCCAAACCAGAGCAAAAAGCTGTCAGTGGGACTTCGTGTCTCTAAGAAACTCCTGGCAGTTACAACAGGAATGTGCAGCTCATTTGCAGGGTGAGAAGGAAGGTCATCTTCTAAAGGATTTGGGGTTTGACAGTTTCCATTCCCAGTCCTGCTTGGAGCTGGAAGGGCACAAAGCAATTTCCTCTTGCTTCAACCACAATTTCAAATACCAGTGTTGGTAACAAAGCCGAAAATCTTTTAAGAGGCTGCTGAGGTCAGTAAGATGGATCCATGCCATCAGCACATTTACAATGTAAAGAACTGAGTTCTCTTTTGAAAAAGATCATTTACCTCTTAATGCAAAGAATGTGTCTTTGCATTTATGTTTTTTTTTTTCACTAACATTGTGTTATGTTTTTTCACTAACACTTGGATTTTATTCTTATCTTTTACAATTTACCTAGATTTTTCCTTTTTCCTTTTTTTCCTTCTAAATAGAAAACATGTCCTATAAAAGGAATGTCCTTTGCTCCTGGTTCCCGTGTGGAGCAGCTCCCTTCCTGCTGGCTGAGCTGCTCAGGCAGAGCCCGGCAGCTCCTGGCCCTGCAGGGCTGAGGCTTTTCCCTGTTTCTGGGCACAGACTGATGGAGCAGCACTGCTGAACACGGGCACACAGAGGGACCAGCAGCAGCTGCCTTTGGCCACCTGAGGCTCCAAGGCCCAAACTCTGAGCAGCCAGGGCTGGAAGAGACTGGCAGGATCTGATCCCTGACTCTGGGCCAGGGCTGCACAAATGACCCCACAGCAGCAGCAGCAGCAGCAGCAGCAGCAGCAGCAGCAGCAGATGGAGCTGACTTTGAGCACAGCCCCTGCCCCTCTTCCCTCCCGTGTGCAGCGGTGTCACAGCAGCCTGAGGCACCTGGGAGCCCCCAGTGCCAGCAGGGACTGGAGATGGCAGCCCTGAGCTCCTGGAGGCTGTGCAGGGAACGGAGCTGGGCACTCCCTGTCCATGGGGAGCTTCCAGATGGAAAAGGCGGCGGTGCCCAGGCAGCTCCAAGGGCACAGAAAGGAGGCTCTGGAGCACTGGATCTGTGCCAGTGCCACAGTCCTGGGCAGCAGCCAGCGAGCCCTGGGGGAACAGAGGGCACAGCAAGAGGGACAGAACCAGGCAAGGGCAGAGACTGGAGAGAGCCAGGCCTGGGAGCAGGAGCAGCTGCTCCATTGCACTCTTGGAGAAAGCTCTTGGCTGGTTCAAAGCGCTGAAAGGCGTGAAGGGCAGAGAGGAGGCCACAGCAAACAATGCTCCTGTTTGCACAGCCTCCCCTCTCCGTGTCCCAGAAAGAATTGCATGGACTGTGTTCTTCTCTCCGAGGCGTCTCGTTCAGCATGAGCAGCTCAGCACCAGGAGCTGAAGGAGCTGAAGCCTCAGGCCACAGGAGCTGGGCAAGAGGAGACTTTCTGAGCAAAGTAATGCTGCTAAAATAGCCCCAGCTGAATGCAGTGGATATTAGCATGGAGCCACAGAATCCTTTCTGTTGGAAAAGCCCTCTGAGCTCACCCAGTGCAGCCACTCAGCCAGCAGTGCCAAGCCCAGCACTAAACCACGTCCCTGAAGTGCCAAGGCCTGGACACCAGCCCTGAGTGAGGCCTGGACAGCGTGCCCTGAGCCAAAGGTGGCCTCTGGATGAACCTTCCAAGCAAAGGTTATCTTTGTATCTGCTCCCTGATGAAATATGCATGGTCATTAGCACTGAGATAGATGTAGCCACTCATTAGTGAAACATGTCTTGACCTTTGTGTATTTAGAAGCCAGACAAGGCCATGAAATCTGACATCTGGCCTTGTTTGGGGCTGTATGGTCAAAGTCAGCTCCCTTGGTTCCTCCTTGAGCCCTGGCCAGGCTTTGGGAGGGACCCAAGAGGAGGATGAAAGCAGATGTTGCCACACTAGCAGTGCTGTCAGTTTGTTCCTTCAGCACTGTCAGAGCTGGGCCCTCTCCCAGCGGGGTTGGAGCCTCACCTGGGGCTGGAGGCACCTGCAGGAATTCCCAGTGCCCAGGAGTGTCTCTGCAGCCCTTGGCTGTGACAACTTCCCCAGCTGCTGTGTGGGTCTGGGGGATGGTAAAGGCTGAGGGTAAATGCTGCTGGATCTTTCTTAATCACTGCTGCAATCTTTGGTGGGGATGGTTGGGTGCATTGCTGAGCTGCTCCTTTTGTGATTCTTTGCTGCTCTGAACTGCAGGAAATGACACTGATTCCTTCAGCTGGAGCCTGTGGCTTTGGTGCTGACCCTGCCCACTGGTAAAACAAAACTGGCACAGTCTGGCCAGATCCCAAAAAAATGTCACTTGTTCAGTGTAAATGTGAGGAATCAGTCCCATCAGAAATTCCCAGCTGGGAAGCCCTTTCCTGGAGTTCCCTGGCTCTGGAGTGGGCTGAGGTTGGAGCCCCGTGGGAGCAGTGGGGCAGTTGGGTAAAAGAGGCTGCACCCCTGGATGTCTTCAAATGCATCCAAAAATTGCACATGGAAAAGGAAAAGACCGTGTGGGTTTGGGCAGACAAAGATGAATTTTTTGAGAGTACATAGGAAACAGCACCTTCAGAAGGAACAATGATTGTTGGAATGCTCCCACATGGAGCAACAGAAGAAGGTTTTAATCTTGAACTGATATGCATTTGTGCAAGTGAAATATCTATATACATAATAATTATATATGTATTTATAGTATAATAAGACCTCAATATATCTATTTATACAAATTTATTTATGTCTGTATCTATCTATATTTCTATATCACTATCTATCTATGAAATTATATAATAACGTGAAATAGTGCTGACAATACTAATTTGGTAGCTTTGGCTGCTCAGGGATGTAACACTAAATACCCTACAGAACAGGACTGGCCAGGACCCTCATGTCAGTGGTCAACTTTTTGAGATTGTATACAATGAAAAAGGGAGAAAGGGAGAAAATTGGCTATTTTTGACGGGTTGCTGATACTGTGGTGCAGGGTGCTTTGTCTGTTCCTGTGAAAAATACAGTGATTTTGCCTGCAGGGTTTTTCATGTACCAGATTATGCACAAGCTGCAGGATTGGGTGCACGGGTGAAGGGGTTGTTAAAAGAGCAGTTGGAAAAATAAGGAGATGGGAACCTTTGTCCATGGAGAACCCATCTCCCAGATGTGCTCCATGCCCTTCACAATGGCCCACTGAGGAAATGGAAACCCCTGGCTGTGCACGGCTGCCCCCAATTTGCAAATCCAACCATGGGCAGTGAGACTTGGACTGCCTGGGAAATTGTTCTGGCTGTGATGGCCCCTGGCAGGGCCAGCCCAGAGGCTGCAGGGCTGGGCCTTCATGCACTGGAATTAATTAGGAGAAATTCAAAGCCAATGACAGCTATCAATTCTGAAACAGGAATTCAGATTCCTCCAGGACACTTTGCTTTGGTAACTGCTCCCTTGGAACTTGGCCTTGCCAAGTGTTCCTGTCATGGCAGGAGGAAATGATGCAGAATATCAAGGAGAAATTACAGTAATTCTGTAAACAATAGTGACCAGGATTGGATTAGTCAACCCTGTGACAGGGTAGTACAATTATTGATACTGCATTTTTAGAAATGATTGTGAAAAAAAGAAGATCCACCTCCAATCACCACTGTTTGTGCAAATAAAGGGTTTGGGTGCAGCAGTCCTAATAATGGAGCCAGAGTGTGGGTCCCGAGGCCAAAAGGCCCTCCCAAGGCAGCTGAAGGAGCAACTCCTGGGAAAGACAACTCTGAGTCCTGAAACCTGGGCAGGAACAATGGGAATGTGTCCCTGCAGCCAAGAATTCTGTGTGAGAACAAGGAGATCTGACAGGATATGGTTTTACACATCCTGCCAGACCAGATCTCCCTGTTTGCCCCAAGGGCCCCTGTGGAAAATGCTCTGATCCACAGGGCTCCATGTGAAGGCTGCTGTGACACTGAGGGACTTGCACAGGAATTCCATCCAGGAGCCTGGGTGCCCCTCAGGGACTGGGACCCAGCCCCTTCCAGCCAGAGGGGAAAGGGCCCCCCCAAGCCTTGTTAGCCACAGACAGCATGGTAAAGCTGAACAGCAAAGGGCCTCGGGGCATTATTCTGGAATTAAAAAGGTGCCAGCTCCATGCAAAAAAAAATTCTTGCTCCTAATTGGAATGAGTTTGAGAAAAAAGAATGAAGAACGGTGTCACAAAAGTACTGCTGATGTCTGTAAGGTGTACCTTGATAGTCAGCCAGAATCTTTGTCTGCCACAAACACCTCTGGTGTTTCACCAAGGGATTGGTCATCAAAATGTAATGATGGGTTATGATGGATTGCTGAGCTTCTTTTGTAATTCATTGCTAATGATGATGTGCTTTGCTGAGCTTATCCTTTTGTAAATCTTTGCAGCTGTGCATGATATAAATGACACAATTCCTTCAGTTGGTGTCTGTGTCTTTGGTAGTGACCCTGCCCACTGGTGAAACAGGGTCCCCTCTTGCCTAAGTGTTACCTGGGAAGGCAAAAGCCCTCCCTCCAAAATTCCCCCCTTCCTCCCTGTTCCCCCCTTCATACCCTGAGCATGATGTTCTCTGGTCTGGGGTACCCCGGGGTCAGTTGGGGTCCCCTGTCCTGGCTGTGTCCCTGCCCAGCTCCCCCACAGCCCCAGCCCCTCCCCAGCGTGGCTGGACGAGGGGCAGGACAGGCCTTGGCTGTGCTGCAGCTCAGCAAGAACAAAACCATCTCTGCGTGCTCAGCGCTGTGCTCAGCACCCGGCCCAGCAGTGTCTCAGTGCCAGGGGCTGTGCCCTCAGTCCCTACCAGGGGTTTCCATGGCAACTGCCAGGCCAGGTGATGTGGGATTTCTGGGCTGTTCAGATGGTCTGGGGAAAAGCCCAAAGATGGCCTTGGGCCCCCGGGTTCGAAAGGACGAGAGGAAGCTTCAGATTTGTTCTTGGTCTTGGTGTTTATTAATTGCTTATCTAAAAGATTTTCTCTTGGCCTGACAGAGTTCTGCTCAGCAGTCAGCCATGGGCACACACTGAAAGCCCCTGGGGCGGTCACCTATCTTTATACCCGGAGTTACGTATACAATATTTATCATTTTTCTCCAATACCCTCTACCCTTATTAACCAGTGTTCCCCTAGTAAGGTCCAATCCCGGAGTGCCAACATCACCACAGAAGATGGAGGTCTAGAGGAAGAAGAAGAAGGAGAAGGGCACGCCCCAATTCCTCCATCTTACTTCTCTAGACCCCCCTGTACAGAAATCTTAAGCCCTGTATCTCACACCCCAATTAACTTGTCCCTTCACCATTCACCCCAGTGAAATCCTCCCGTCCTCATACTGATGTCATCTCCCATGTGGGATCAAAGTCCAGCCACCAGACATTTCTGGCAGCATTCCAGGACTCCCGAGCCCCCCAGGGGGGGTCTTGTTCACCCTGCACCCCAGTTCTGAGAGACTGAGATCCCACATCTCCCCCTTCTGTTTGCACCAAAAGACCCCTTTTTTTTTTTTTGCTTTTATGTGAAAACCCCCCAAAGTCCTTAGTTTCTTTTCATTTCTCTTCTGGGTCGTTTTTCGCAGCCCGAGTCTCGACTTCTGTCTGAGTACTCGTCTCTCTGCTTCTTGGATCAGCATTCTCGTGTTCTCGCGTTCGGAATGGTTTCACGTGCCGCGCTGACACCCACTTCAGACCTCGATCTGTGGAGATACAAGCAAAACCCTTTCCCCAAATGATTAGTTTGAAAGGACCCTCTATTTAACCTGTTTCTGGGTTTCTGATCAAAACCAAAGGATTTTCCCTTAGCTTTGCCTATGTGTTGTTTGAACATTTTTGAGCCTCCCAAAAGATGGGTATTTCGTGACATCAGCTTGCCACAACTGAAGACTTTGCAGCCCCAGCGGATTGATGGCCCCGGTAGAAGAAGGTGGCTGCACAAGCTGACAGTCTGGATAAGCACTAATGATCTCCCTCGCATCTGTAGCACTGTCCTCCTTGGGGGTTATTCTCTTCCTGCATTGCCGCGAGAATTTTGTTGATGTTTTCGTCCTGTTGATGGAGTAATTTCTCGAACATCTTCTCCAATGTCTTGTCCTCTGATTGCCCTTCTGAGCGTCCCTTTAGCTGTTTCTCCCATTCCTCTTTTAGTTCATCCTTTACAATCGCTGCGACGTGCTGAGGCGTCCCCACCTTGCTGCATGCCTCCACCATCTCTGCCAAGGATGGCCGTCCTGGCATGGTGCTAATCACCCGTTGACAATCCGGGTTGGCATTGCCGAAAGCTAAATTCTCCAAGAGAGGCCTCTTCACTTCTTCTGTTGTCACCTGTCGATCCACGGCTTGCGTGAGTCGGTCGATGAATGACATGAATGGTTCTGTGGGACCTTGCCTGATGCAAGAGAACGGGACATCCGGAGCTCCTGTCGGCGTAATTTGCATGATTGCCAATCGCGCTGCTTCTTTGATGTCGCTTAACACTCTCCGTGGAAGCCGCGCTGCTTGTTCCCCTGGATTGTCATCTGGAGGATCCCCTGCTAATTGCCCTTCTGTGAGGTTCGCATTCGGCCCACCTTGGTATCTGTTCCGCCGCGGCGGCCCTCCGGGGCTGCGCGTTTTCCCTCAGCCCGCCTTGCGCGCTCGCCGCCCCCGCGCTGGTATGTGAGTCTATCCCCCGGTTTTTGCGAGTTTCGCCCTCCGCGGGCGTGTCCTCATCCTCACCGGCGCTGCTCGCGCCCGCCGCCGCCGCCGCGTCGCCGCTTTCGCCGCGAGCAGGCCCCCCCCCCGATCCCTTATCTTCCTGCTCCCCCCCTTCTGCTCCTGACTCCTCCACACTCTCTGGAGTTTCAGGACGCCCTTGGGGTTTGTTGCATTTTTTGATCGGGGGTTTTAATATTTTTTCCTGCTCTCTTTTTTCGAGAGCCTTTTCCCCCTGGCCTTTCAAAGCCAGAGCAATTTTTTTCCCGGAGCTCTGCCGCTCCGCCCCCTGCTCTGAGGGTGCCGCAGCTTCTCGCTGCTTCTCCAGTTTTTTAGACTGGACTGCAATACCTTGTAACATGATTCTTGCCGGCGAGAGTAGCTTTAACGCTGTCTCATCTTTTTTTGTTGCTAAAATATATAAATGCCTATTAATCTCTTGCCAAAACCCGACTTCGAACAAAAGATATGTCTCTGCAAGTGGGTAATTGAGCCTTGCCCATAATAACAGCTGTTTTAATTCTTTCTTTGGGATCCCTTCTGTATATAATTCTGCTACACTTTGTAAGGTGGATAAGATTTCCCGTTGTTCTTGGGAGAGTGTTGCCCCCATAATATTATTTTGGCCTTCTTACCGAATTTGTCGCCAGCGTGGTCTGGAGGCCCTTGTTCTCCGTCCAGCAGATTACGAGGGATGGATCAGAGGCGCCTTTCTGGTCCCAGTCCAGGCCGCTCTGCTACGAGCTGTCTTCAGCAGAAGCTGAGAGATGGGATTTCTCAGTGACTGCTGATTTTTGCAGCTTCTCCCGGCCGGTTTTTTCTTTTTCTTCTTTCTTTCTTCAGGCTTCCCTCCTCTGGAGTTATCAGTGCTGTTCTCTTGGCTCTTCAGCTCTTCAGGGCTTTCCCCCCCCCGAAAGGTTTGGTGGGAGATAGCCCGCACAGCGGACGCCAGTTGTGGGATTTCTGGGCTGTTCAGATGGTCTGGGGAAAAGCCCAAAGATGGCCTTGGGCCCCCGGGTTCGAAAGGACGAGAGGAAGCTTCAGATTTGTTCTTGGTCTTGGTGTTTATTAATTGCTTATCTAAAAGATTTTCTCTTGGCCTGACAGAGTTCTGCTCAGCAGTCAGCCATGGGCACACACTGAAAGCCCCTGGGGCGGTCACCTATCTTTATACCCGGAGTTACGTATACAATATTTATCATTTTTCTCCAATACCCTCTACCCTTATTAACCAGTGTTCCCCTAGTAAGGTCCAATCCCGGAGTGCCAACATCACCACAGAAGATGGAGGTCTAGAGGAAGAAGAAGAAGGAGAAGGGCACGCCCCAATTCCTCCATCTTACTTCTCTAGACCCCCCTGTACAGAAATCTTAAGCCCTGTATCTCACACCCCAATTAACTTGTCCCTTCACCATTCACCCCAGTGAAATCCTCCCGTCCTCATACTGATGTCATCTCCCATGTGGGATCAAAGTCCAGCCACCAGACATTTCTGGCAGCATTCCAGGACTCCCGAGCCCCCCAGGGGGGGTCTTGTTCACCCTGCACCCCAGTTCTGAGAGACTGAGATCCCACAAGGTGACCCAGGTGTCCCCCCAGTGCTGGTTGCCATGGAAACAGTGCCCAGCCCTGCCCCTTTCTGTCTGGCTGACCTGGCCTTTGGCCCTGGCAGTGCCGTTGGCTGCTGGTTCCTGGTGCCTGAGCGGCCAGTGCGGCACAGGGCAGGTGGCCATGGCACAGCCCCCAGCAAGGGATCCCCTCTGGCTCTGGGCACTGGCACTAGCCCTGAGCAAGGGGCTAGGGCAGCTTTCCATGGCCACCAACCATCACAAGGGGGCCGGGCATTGGTTGCCATGGCACCAAACCAAGGAACGGGTCCCCGTGGCCGTTGCCATGGCACCTGGTGGCACCAACGAGTGTCACTGCAATTGTACCTGGAACAGCCCTGGCACCGCTTTGTCCCAGGGTTGCCATGGCCGCTGAGGACAGCAACAGCTCTGCAGGCAAGTGGCCATGGAACCTGGCTGCAGAAATGGCTCCTTGGGCTGGTTTCCAAGGAAACCTGAACTGATGGGTGTTTCCATGGCACCCAAACCCAGCAGTGGGGTCATTGCAGTGTCCATGGCAACAGTCCCTTGCAATGGCACCACTGCATGTTGGGATGATGATCCACCCTCACAGCTGGCCCAGGGCAGGTCTGGAGTGCTCCTGGTGGCAGCTTGGGCTTGGCACACACTTGAGGAGGATGTCTGTTTGCAATGGGGAAACTCAGGAGTTTTAGATTGCTTCAAAAATCAAAGAAGGAAAATCCCTCTTTGGCTGTGTGCAGCCAGCTCTTCAAGCAAAGCAGGTTCCAGGTGAGTGAGGAGAGACACAATGGGCTTGGGGAATGTGGAGCAAGTTTGTCTACACTGGCTCAGAGCTCAAGGCACAGCTTCTCTGAGCAGGCCAGGGCTCCTTAGGAGAGTCCCTGGATCAATATCAGTCACTGAATGCTGCAATCACCTCTTGTGTAATAGGAACAGCAATAAAAGACACCCTTTAAAATAGGACTACATATTTCCTGGAAGCTCTTTGAACTATTTCTCCATAACTGTCAAAGGAAACCGTCCTAATGAACTGCACTGGAGCAGAGGGAAATCAAGGCAGAGCCAGGGTTTGTCAGGACTTGCTTGATCCTCATGAGCCTCACTGTGCATTTGGAGCTGAGCCCTTGAACATCAGGGCCTGGGAGGAGATTGCACAAACCTTGCCAGGAGTCAAAGGCAGAAGAAACACCCCAAGTTTCTCCAGGCATTCATGGCTCCCATGAGGTCCCTCTCCAACACAGGCTCCTCATGCACTCCTTGCAGGAGAGAACTGGTGGCCAGGATGGCACAAAAACCTCTCAGACACTCAGTGTGGAAAGGAAAATCCAAAGCACCTTCAGCACCTTGAGTGTCTCAAAGCATTAATGAGCCCCACTGAGTGTCAGTACAAAGCTCTCCAGGGACTAATTAACGCAGATAATTGGGGCCATGATTGGACAAATATCTCCCAGAGTCTATCCAAAGGGAAACACCAAGTACCTTGAAAGAACTGAAGTACCTTGCAGCATTAATGAGCCCCACTGAGTGGTGTTACTGACAAAGCCTCTCTAAGAACTAACTACAACACATAATTGGAGGCCATGACTGCACAAAGCTCTCAGAGACTCCAAAGCAAAAGCAAAACTCCAAGTCCTTTGAAAAACCTGCAGTCCCTGCAGGGAGCATTCAGGAGCCCCCAGGGCCATTGCTGAGCAAGGCTCCCCAGGGACTCCTTCCAGCAGATCCTTGAGGCCATAGGGATGTGGGCTAGGGGGAGATGCTGAGGACAGGACAAGGGGGTGACAGTGCCCAGCCTGGCTGGGGCTGTGCCAGGAGGCCCCAGTGCCTCAGGACAAGGTGTCTCCTCCCAGCCCTTGGTGACACAGACCCTGCTGCTGTGCCCCAGGGCACCAAGACTTGGCTTATCTTTGTCCGTAGCTGCCATCAAGTGCCTGCAGTTCTCTGCTCTGCCTGGGGCCTGGGGACACTTTCCCTGTCGTGTCCCTTACAGGGATCTCTTCAAAGTACAAGAAACTTCAGTGTTTCAATAGAACTGAGTTCTTGAGGGTTCTTGAAGGTTCTGTGACATCCCAGAGCTGGCTGTGACATCACAGAGTAGGGTCTGAGGCCATAGAACACAGTCTGCCATCATAGAGGGTGGCTCTGTGGCAGCAGAGAGTTGGTTGTGACATCACCTGGTGGCTGTGGAACATCATAGAGCAGGCTGTGACATCACAGAACAGATTGTGACATCAGAGGGTGACTTTGTGACATCAGTCTTCTGTGATGTCACAGCACTGCTGTATGACATCGCAAGGTGACATCGAGTTGGCTCTGTGACATCAAAGGGGCAGTGTCACATCACAGAGAAGGCTGTGTGACATAACAGGGGCTCTGTGACATCACAGGGGCAGTGTGACATCACGGGGGCTGTGTGACATCACGGGAGCTGTGTGAGGTCACTGGGAAGGTCACTCTGCCCCGGCTCCCCTCACAGCTCCCCCCAGAGCAGTCCAATCCTGCTCGTGCACAGCAGGGTCCCCTGTCCCCCCGGGTCCCCCTGCCCCTGGCCCCGCAGCCTCCCCAGAGGATGTTCCAAGGGATCGACCCCAGAGCCTGACACGGGGACGGGGGGCCGGGGCCCTGGGAGTGGCACAGGGGGACAGGGACCTCCCGGCAGGGTCCCTGTGTCCCCCAGAGCCAGAGCCTGGGCCAGGGCTCCTTCACCCTGTTACGAATGAGGGCTTGAGAGCGCTGAAAAAATCCCCAGCAAGGGAGCAGCAAAAATCAGATTTAATATTAACCAACAGCAGCACAAAGTTCCTTGGCAAGAGTCGCTCTGCTCCTGACTGGACTCTTCAGGCACACCAGGGAAACAAAGCAACAACAAAACCAAACAGAACCCAGGCAATCAAACCAGAAATTAACTGAGAACTGTCCCTCTGTGTGTGTGTGTGTGACACAAGGACAGCAAGGGCAAGGATAAAAGGAACACGGCCTGAAAGCTTAACAGAGCTCAAACTTAACCAGACATTACTTATACATTAACCTTAACTGATACTTTCAACCTCACAATTTAGCAAAAGAGCAGAGCGTAACAGCATGTAACCTAACTTAAACCTATGACTTCGCAATTTAACAGAGGTTAAATTTAACAACATTTAACAATATTGAACTTAACATAAAACTTATATTAAAGGTAACCACTTAGCAAAAGAAAAACTCTCAGCAGCATTTAATTTAACTTAGGCCTTGTGATTTAACCTTCCTTACAGGCCTGACTGACTCAGCTATCCAAGGCACAACAACCCCTCAGAAAGCAGCATTTCTGCCACATTTCCCCAGCACAGGCACTCGTGTGTGCACACAGACACCAAGAGTCAGTGCAAGGCACCTGTGAGAAATTCCCCTGAGGGCAGGCAATGCTCCCTGTGGATCCTTTGGCATCTCCCCAGTGGGTGAAGGGTTGAGCCTGGAGGAGCTGGGGGATCAGCCCAGGCTCTGTCGTTGTTCAGGATCCCCAAGTGCAGCAAACGGGAGAGTTCCCGGCTAGGAGAGGCCTCGCCCAGAGGGAGTCGCTGGCCCAGGAGAGCTCCAAGGGCTCCTTTTGGAGTGCTGTTTGCAGGGCCCCAAGAGAGGGGCTTCAGTCCCAGCAATGGTTCATCCTGGCCGCACTTGGCACCAACAGCTTTCTTTGGCAGTGTGAGAACAGGGATGTTGTGTCACGGAGGGAACAAAAACAGTTCCCAGGGCTGCTCCTACAGAAACCAGGAGCTGGTTGGGCAGCAGCAGTGGCTGGAGCAGTGTTTGTGATGAGCTGCAGAGGAGCTGAGCCCAGGGGCTGTTGGCCAAGGCCGAGGCCCAAGGAGCATTTCTCAGCTGGCAGGGCGGCCTGAGAAGGGGAGGGGGGAATGCAGCAGCACAGGGCCATGGAACCAAGGGACCATTGTGACACTGTGGGGCCCTGTGAGACCAAGGGACCATTGTGACACTGTGAGGCCCTGTGAGACCAAGGGACCATTTTGGCAATGTGATGGCTCATGGTGTCATGGAGACCACTTTGACATTGCTGGGCCTCATGGAACCAAAGGGACTGTACTGACGCTGTGTGACTCCATGGAATGTAGGGATCATCGTGACATTGAGAGGCCGCATCGGACCAAGGGTCCGTTGTGACACCACCGGGCCTCATGGAACCATGGAGACCATTATGACACTTTGTGGTGTCATGGAACCAGGCAGCCATTGTGACACTGTGGGACTCCATGGAACCAAAGGTTCACTGTGACATTGCAAGGCCTCGTGGAACCATGAAAAGACAATTAAGACACTTTACAGCCTCATGGAACCAAAGGGCTATTGTGACACTGAGGGGCCCATGGAATCACAGAGACCATTGTGACACTCAGGGGACTCATGGAGACCATTGTGACACTATGAGGCCCCATGGAATAAGCAAAGCATTGTGAGACTGTGAAGCCTCATGGAACCAGTGAGACCATTGTGACCCTGAGAGGAGCATTGTGATATTGTGGGGCCGCGTGAAACCAAGACCCCTTTGTGACACTGCAGGGCTGCATGGAACCAAAGGTCCATTGTGACACTGCAGGGCCTCCTGCCATCAGTGGTCCATTGTGACACTGGGCAACCAAAGGAGACCATTGTGACACTGCAGGGCTGCATGGAACCAAAGCTCCAGGGTGACACAGAGCGGCCTCCTGTCATCAATGGTCCATTGTGACACTGTGGAGCCAGAGGAGACCATTGTGACACAGCAAAGCCCCAGGGTCCAAAGGTCCATTGAGACATTGCAGACTTCATGGAACAGAGGAGTCACATGACATTGTGGGGCCTGGGGAACCACGGAGACCATTGTGACACTGCAAGGGCTCATGGAATCCTTGGGACCATTGTGACACTGCAAGGGCTCATGGAATCCTTGGGACCATTGTGACACTGCGGGGCCTTATGACACCTGGGGGCCACTGTGACATTTTGGGACCCCATTGAACCTGGGGGCCAGTGACACTGCAGGTCTTCTTGCAATCAAGGGGCCATTGTGACACTGCTGGAACCCATGGAATCAAGTCACCATTATGACACTGCGGGGCCCCATGGATCCAAGGAACCATTGTGACAATATGGAGCCCCATAAAACCAAGGGAAAACAGAACAGGTCTGGCTGCTTTGGCTTCCTATGGACTGCCTGACGGGTCCAAGTGACCTTTGCATGTTGAAGGTCACTTCTCATCTGCTGCTGAAACACTGGGGCTCTGTGCTTTCCTTCCCAATGGAAAAGAACTATCCTTCTGCTCCAGGCACCCATGGCCAGAATTGGGATTTCACCTCCAAAGTTCCTTATATCCAGAGATTGTTCCCATAGGCATATTGCCAGGATAAGTCTAGCTGGCAGTGGTTTCACAAGGGTCACCTCTCATCCGTCCCCAAAACATTGGGAAAGGCTCCATGCTCTCCTTCCCATGGGAAAGAACTGTCCTGCTTCTCCAGGTGCCCATGGTCGAGACTGGGTTTCCACCTGCAAATTCCCTAAATCCAAAATCTGCAATTACTGACAAGTCTAGCTGGCCTTGGCCTACTGCGGCTCTCACCTGCCTTCCAAATCTTGGGGCTCTGTGCTTTCCTTCCTATGGAAAGAACTATCCTTCTCAGCCAGGTGCCCATGGGCACAATTGGGATTTCACCTCCAGCATTGCCTGTTGTGATAGACTGGAGGAGATTGTTGGCTCTAAACATTTTGTATGTGGGGGAGGAAGGGGCAGGTCCAGCCTTGCCCTGCCCTGTAAGCCCAGCCCTGCCCTGCCCTGCGACCTCAATCCCCCCAGGGACCTCCAGTGGGTTTACGGTTTCTACCTGACCTGCGGCACACTGAATCCCCAGCACTGCCATCCCACCCTGGGCACTGGGGCCCTCTTGGCTCTACTCAGTGCTGCTGCTGTACTCGGGGCACCCTAAACCCCGCTAGGGACCCGTGTCCCCGCACTCCAGGGATTGTGTGCGACTCACACTGCCCCGATCCTCCTGGCACCTGGAGCTCCGTTTGGGGTTTGCGTGCTAACTCACAAATTCACCTGCCACCTTTACTCGAGTTTGGTGCACAGGGAAAACACCAGCCAGATATCTGCAAGAGGTCAGGAATTACACAAATTTTTACAGGCAAAGTACAAAAAACCAAGAAACTTTGGAAGAGGATTTCATGCAACATCCAATTACAAAGAAAACACTTATCATAGCAATAACTTCATTAACTTAGTTCATTTGACGTAGAAATCAATGAACACGTAAGCTGTTGAGGTACCCAAAAATGTTCCATATAAAGAGCATTAGAAGGAGAAGAAAGAGAGAGAGACAGACAGAAGCTCTATAGAAAGACACACATATGACTAACAGCTCCTAGGGTTCCAGCGTGTGTGAGACACAAACCCCAGGAGAAGGCAGAGTCCATACCAGGGGCTGACCTTGCACTCCATGTTTTTAAGCCTCCAGGCCTTTGTGGGCCTCCCCCCAGGTGGGATTTCTGATCACACAGGCAATCAGGGCTGGGTTAGCACTGTACCCACTGTGTGACTGATTGACAGCTCATCCCAGGGTGTCTCAGGACATTGATCTCATCCATCCTCTGATAGTGACTATGGTGACACTGGGGAACCTCATGGAACCATGGGTCAGTTGTGACCAGGTGTGTCCAAGGACACCATGGTGACATCAGGGAGTCTCGTGGGAACAAGTGGCCATTGTGATGCTGTGGATCCCCATGGAACCAAGGGAACATGGAACAGGCTGATGCCTTCAGTTTTAGCTGTCATATTTCCAGATTCTCTACTGCATTAGTCTGTAACTCTGGACTTCATACACAGTGTTAGCAAGTTCTCTTCACAGTGTAGTCAGACAAAACAATCCTTTTCCAGCCCCAGAACCGGACACTGTTGCAGCTTCAGGCACAAAAAGTGCAAATAACAGCGAATTGAGGAAAGCAAACCGGGAGGATGGGACTGCATAATCTGAGGCTGTAACTGGACAACTAACCCCAATATTTAAATGGACCAAACCTTATAAAAGTGTGAAAACTCCTGACCAGTCATCCATTTTGAGTGTAGCCTCAACTGGGCTCTTGTCCTGCTCAAGGTGAATCCTTTGAAGGCCTTTTAATAAATCCCAGCAAGAGGAAGAAGCCATGAGAAAGCTGACAACTCTTTGTGAGAACCGAGTTGTGGAGCAGTGAAAAACAACTTGTTTTTCCTGAGAAAGAGCTCTAGGACTGTGGAAAACAACCTACTTTCCCTGAAAAAGAGCTGTAAGACTGTGATAAACACCAGCCACCCGTATAAACTGTATTTTCCCTCTTAGACGGAAAAATGAAAACTATCTCTCACAAACAACTTTTCCTGCACATACACACCAGGGGTTTGAGTGACCAATCAATACTGGGTAACAACTTGTTGCTGACCAACTGGGGATAGACAGGGGATGTTTTTAAAAAACCCTACAAAAAGGCCTATAAAAAGACTGTATAAAAATAGCACAAGATCGATCCTTTCTTTTTGCACCATAAAACATGTCCTGCATCCCTCTATATCGGGCGCTGTTGCAGTGCCGTTTTATTTCATAGCTTTTTGGATGGTCTGTTCCATACCCCCTGTATGTTGTCTTTCCCCAAAGTGGATTATTCCCAGGTTATATCCCTCCCCTTTTACCCTTCAATCATTATAATCCCCACCTTGTAGTCCACTGCCTTCCCTATCCATCCCTGTAAACTCTGCCCCTGTTCTGGACCCTTCCCTGTCAGTCTCCTGTAAACCCCTCCCCTGCAGGTTCCGCCCCTTGGGAATTCCCCTCATGGATGATGCCCCATTGGCCCATGTGACCTGCCCTCTCCACCCCCTTATCCCATTGGTCCCTGAGATGCATTCCCCTCCTTTTGCTCCTCCCTCCCTGATTCCCTATTGGCTCAGCGATCATGCCCACCCACAGTTCTAGTGCTCTATAAAATCCTGAGCACACTGGTGCTTGAGGCTCTTTGGTGCCTGTTCCCTCTGATGAGTAAAGCTTCCTCAGAATCTCACACCAAAGGCCTCCCTCTACTCTTTAGTCTGCTCCCTGACGCTGACACCATTCCAGCTGTGGAGCAGGTGGCTCCAAGGTTCAGCTCTCCCTGTTTCAGCGGAAGCTGTTCCCCACTCATGGCACGCAGCACCCCTGAGCCAGCTGTGTAGTCCATCGCGGTGTCAGTCCGGGGCTCCTGCTGGGCTGAGTCTGCCCTCAGGCAGGGCTCAGCTCCCCCACAGCATTTTGGTGTCACCTGTGAGCCCCGAGGAGAAGACACCTTTGTGCCCTCTGCTCAGAATTTCACTGCCAGGACAGCAGGAATGCAACCCAAACCTGCCTTCAATCTGCTGGGGTGGGCAACTCCTGCACCAGCGGCTTTCCGGCCATTCTGCTGCTCATGGCCAAGACATTTTCCCTGCCCCTCTGCCAGGGGAATGCCCTGTGCCAGTTCTGCTGTGAGGCTTCCTTGGGGCGATGCTGGCACCAGTGGTTCCTTCAGTATTGGAACTGGAGTCAGCGAACATGACTGGTGAGCTCTCAGGATGGCCGGGGACAACTGATCCACCTGGCCCACCCTAAAATTCACCCAAGTCCTGCTGGAGCCGATGGACCCAGCGGCCAAGAACGACCCAAGAGCCAGGTAGAACCACTCACCCTTTTCCAGGACACTGCGGTGGCTCTACCCCACCGTGGCCAGGCATTACAGGTGACCGTGTAGGGCCCCTCACCCAGGAAACCCCAGAGCCCCACAGTGCCCCATAGACAGGTAGACCCAGCAGCCCCATCCCGCCAGGAAACCAAATTTCAAGACCAATAAATAATTTCAACATACTTTTGACATAGGAAGATTTTTTTGGCATTTAAATTCTTTTGAGTAAATCAAGAATTTTGGGGGTGTAATATTCTATTTGCAGGGTTGCCCAACGAAGGCAGGAATGATGCATTTAACTCCATGTTCTCAGAAGGCTAATTTATTACTTTATAATACTATCTTATAATAAAGTATGCTATACTATACTATACTATACTATATTATAATATACTATACTATACTATACTGAAGAACAGAGAAAGGATTCTTAGTGAATGTTCAAAAGATAATAATGAAAACTCGTGACTCTTTCCAGAGTCTCGACACAGCTTGGCCATAATTGGCCAATGAGTCAAAATAACTCACACCAGAATCCAATCAAACAATCACCTGTGGGTAAACAATCTCCAAACACATTCTGCACATGAGCACAACACAGGAAAAGCAAATGAGATAAGAATTGTTTTCCTTTTTCTCTGAGGCTTCTCAGCTTCCCAGGAGAAAAGTCCTGGGCAAAGGGATTTTTTCAGAGAATGTGAATGCCACAGTGTTAGAGATGAGTAATGAGATGGTTGGCTCTCCCAATTAAAGGGTGAACATGATAAGTATGTTAAGAGAAGTTGTACAGATGTATAGTTATGTTACTGCAATGTGTCCCCCCCACCCAGCATTGTTATCTTGGGCTGATATTGGTAGTCCGGGCATTTGGGGAGGGGCAGATTGTTCCTAAGAGGCACGGCCTAGCAACACCTGCCCTCCAATGCAGTTCCATGAAAGCAGTCTACACCAATGGACAGTGACCAAGAGTCAACAGACAGCCTTTGGAAGGAGCTAGGGCTGCCTGTTGCAACAGCAAGGATATAAAAGGGAGAGCAGCCATTGTGTGGATGAGCCAGCCACGTGGTTACCAGCCACCAAGTGGGGGAGGCTCCCAGCGCTGTAACTTTTTCCTTATTTAGTCCTTTTGTTGTAAGTTTTATTAAGTTTTTAATAGACCTTTCAAAATATTGAGAAGTAAATGGTGATTTCTCACGGGGAGAAAAAGTTGTAAAAGAAAGTTTCTTTGAAATTACTTCTTTTTCTTTTAAACCCAGGTCATTCCTACCATGCTGACAGTGAACCACTGCCTTTCTCACCACTTGGACATCCACCCCCCCCATCAACCCACTCCCCCTGGACTCTGCACAACTCCCAACACACCATTTGTCTGGGGGAAGGCACAGACTGTGTAAAGGTAGCAAAGCCCAGACCTGGCCTGACTTCCCTGGACCACTGGAAAGGAGGAAATCCAGTTCCATGGACACACATGGACACAGAGCAAAGCTTTGCTCAAAGGATTTATTGATTCTTGATGATTGATTCTTCAGGGGAAATGGCCCAGGGCTCAAAGAGTTCAGGGGTTTTGTCCAGTGATGATCATCTCCTCATGCCACTGGAGAGGAAAAAGTACACTGGTCCTTCACACCCTAAAAGACAAACCCCAGAACGTGACCTCTGGAGCCCACTGGGACATGGATGGGCTTTGTCTCCAGCCCTGTCCCTGCAGGCACGGCTCACCTAGGCATCAAGAGAGGCAGCCAGGCGCTTCTGTTGCAGGAGAGCCCGCAGCTCTTCAGCCACAGGGGGCTGGGGAAAAGGCAGCGTTAGAGACACAATGGGAGCACCGGGCTGCACTGGGAGGCAGGGGAGAGCAGGGGGGACTTGGGGAGGGGGCTGTGGCAACAATGGGGTGCAGGAGCTGCTGTGCTGCTGCCCAGAAGCACTGGGCTCCTGGCCAAGAGGCACAGTTGGGGCAGGGGCTGCGTCCTGGCTCATCCAGGGGGTCCTGGGGTGACAGGGGTGGAATGCAGCAGGGCCCTGGGCAAAGGCTTCCCTGGGGAGGAGCCCTGGGGCAGGGCATTGTCTGGGCTGTCAGGAGGGGTGCACTGGGCTGTGCTGGGACACACTGGGATGGCCTGGGCTGTGGTGGCCATGCAATGGGAGGGTCTGGCACCGGCAGAACTCGTGGTACCCACCAGAGGTGTCTCCAGGACTGCGACATTGTCTAAATCCAACTGCAGAGAGACCAGTAGACCTTGCTGGTCACTGGGATGTCCCCGGTGCCAGCAAGGGATGGGGGGACAGCACTGCCCCCCAATTCCCTGAGGGGATGTCCTCCAATGCCAGCAGCCCACTCACCTCCCGCAGATCATCTTGGGTTCCTTCCAGGAGTGCCTGGAAAGGAGAACAAAGGCTGGGTCCGGACTGGAGCTTGTGGGGCTGGGGTGACACACGGGTGCAGGGAGCAGGGTGCAGGCAGAGGGATGGGAATTCAGGGCCTCCAAAAAGATCTGTTTGAGGTGGGGGGAGACCCAAAAACATTGAGAGTCCAAGAGACAGGGCTGGGGGTGTGGAAGGAGCAGCGTGTGAGGTACAGGGGAGGAGAAAGGAATTGAGGTGTAGGGACATGGGAGTGCAAGGGAGGGGTTGGTGGGGACAGGAGAATGAGGACAGGTCGGGACAAAACCAACAGGACTGGGAGATGATGTGGGATTGGGGGGTGAGTCAGGGAATTGTACAAGGGGACCCCTCTGCAGTGGCCAGGAAGAAAGGCGAAGGATTGAGGGGGGACATGAAAGGAAAGGCCTCAGGAATGGTCAGTGGGAGGGCAGCTGGGGACCCTGAATGGGACACAGAGGAGGGACCAAAAGGGTGGGATGGGAGGCCAGAAAGGGCAGGATGTGGGGACAGCGTTTGGCTGGTGCCTTACCTTGGCCTGTGGATGGAGGAGAATGGAGAAGAGCAGGGCCAAGCTGAGTACAGCCACCTTCATCTTCCTCTCGCTCTGGGCAGCGCTGCCTGAGGCTGCAGCAGGTGAGGAGCACCTTTATCCCTGCCGGGACTCCTCCCCGCACCCTCCCTGCCAGCCCCCAGGCCAAAGCCCAGCTTGGCACAGCCCCCAGCCCTGCCCACAAGCCCAGCCCTGGCACAGAGTCCATCCCACCCCACCTGTGGCACAGATCCAGCCCCCTTGCTCGGCATCCCTCCAGCTTCCTGCACGGGGCAGCTGCCCCTGGAAGGGCCCAGGCACCTGGGGGGCCAAGGGGGGCAGGCAGGGAGCCAAAGGCACCTGGGGACCCTGTGGGGACAACCCCCAGTCCAACACAATCCATCCTCCAACAGCCCCCAGTGCCAGATCCCCCATCTCCTGCTGCCCCTCCCCTCCCAGAGCTTTCCCTGGGGGACACCCCAGAGCTGAGCCCGGCCGCAAACCCAACACGTGGGAGAACAAGGGGAACAAGGGACATGTGATCAGATGGCTGATTGGCATCTCAGGCACTGCAGACACTGGGGAGCACTGGGCAATGCTGATCACCTGCAGACAAGGCTGAGGGCTGGGGAATGGCTCAGCAGTGACAATTCCCACATCCACACAACCCGACACCCCTTTCCCCGCAGATGCCAAACCCGACCAAGCTCCATGCCCAGAGCACTGTCCAGAGGAGAATATGCCCTTCCCTGCCCCTCATCCTGTCACACCCGCAGCCACGGAGCCCTTCAGAGCACCTGGGTCATGGCCCTGGCTCTGGGCCCAGGCCAGCACTGGCCCCGAGCAGGATGTGCCCATCCCAGGCACATGGGGAAGTGGGCGCCTGTCCCCAGGCAGCCACTCGGAGCTAATTGGGGTAACAGAGGTGCCCTGTGAGGAGGAGGGGTGTTGGTGCCCTGCCAGCATCTCTGACAAGCCCTGTTTACCCAGGGCCTGAGGCACCAGGAGGACATTCAGACATCTTGGGCTTCCAGGAAGGAAAATCCAGGGTGAAGTGGTTCTGAAGAGCTGTCTATGGCTGTGATTCCTGTTTGACATTCCAGGGCATTAGTGAAGGGTTCTGCACATCTCTTTCCCCAGGGACAATGTGGATCCATCAGAGAAGTCTTATGACTCAGCTGGGAAAACATTTCAGGCCACTGCCCTGACTGTTTGCTCTGGAACTCACCCAAGGAGGCGCAGGGCCCAAGGGGGAAGATTTTCCATGGGGGTTTTGCTGCTTTGTGCCCTTGGAGAAGACACCAGAGTGTCCCTCATGGGGGATTCTTGACTAGATGGACAAGAGCTGTGACATCATTGGTGGGTGGGGTCACCTTGGAGAGAAATTGAGGAAGTGTCTGCAGGGCCCTAAATAGTGAATGAATGGATGAAGGAGATTCTCACTGTCCTGACCCACTATCCAGCAAACCACATCCAAGGGAAGAGGCCTGGTGGAATCAGGGGGAAGCAGACCTTGTTGAGCCTGGTGCACACTGGGCAGTGTGGGGTGATCCCCTGCTGGTGTCCCAGCTCTCAGTGCAATACCACCGCTCTGATGGACTGGATCCTTAAGAAACAAAAGAAGTGATCAAGCTCAGGGGAGGAGGGGATCTGGTCGCACTTCTCTTGTCTGGGAGTTTCTCTCCGAGGGGGGACATTCCATGAGAATTGGGATGCGGTAAAGGACAGGGCTGAGGGCAGCTGCTCCCTCTCTCTCTGGGCTTCGGAGGAGGACGCTGGGAGCTGCTGCTTGGAAAAAGGAATTGGTTGCTGCGGGTGGCCAGAGCAGCTTCCCCAGGCAGGTGCTGTCAGGTGCCTGCAGCACCGAAAGCGTCTCCACTTGGGGCTGCCTTGACAACTCCCCCAGCCCAGCAGACCCTGAGCCCGGATGGTGCAATCAAAGCCTCAGCAGAGGGACGAGAGGACTCCTCGCAGAGCAGATCCAGCTGGGTTTATTAAGGGAAAATCCAAGGGTCCAGGGGAAGTGAGGGTGCAGAGGGAAACAGGAGCAAGCAGGAGCACAACATCTGCTGAAGGGAACCAGAGGCGAAGAGCCAGGAGCAGGACTGGGACCAGGGTATATAACTGGAGGAAGGCAGGAGGGGTCAGGGTACAAATGATCCAATGGAGAAGGGAGCCAGAGCTGGAGATAAGGTGGGGTGCCACAGGATGCACCAATAGGGGAGCAGCAATTTTTTGGAAAAAGAAGACAAAACACAGCAATTTCCAAGTCTGTCACCACCCAGACCTTGTATTTGATGGCACCGCCCATGCCCAGATCTGGACATTTCCCTGTGCCACCACAGCCCAAGTGCAGCAATTTGCTGGCAATGAAAGCCAAACCAGGCAAATACCTGGTGCCTACACCAGCCCAATCTTGTGTTTGCTGACACCACCAGTGCCCAGATCTGGATTTTTTCAGATGCCTGCACAGCATAATTCCAGCAGTTTGCTGGCACAGAAACATTTGACAATTTCTCAGTGTCAGCACATTCCCTTCCAAGATCTGGTGTGCACTGGTGTTGAAGATTGCAATGCAAGATGTTTTCCATTACCATCTGTATGGCAGATTACCTTTGTCAAGTAGGCAGTTTGCTTTATCTCTCTCTTTGAGTGACCACATTCACACCTCCCTCGAGAGGGGACATCTGCTGATAACAGACTATTGAATGTCACTGCATGACTGATAAGAACTATAACATCCCATTGTGAGATGTTCCGCCCAGAGGGAGGAGCCAAGCATTGCTACCCAGATATAATCCAGAGGTTTTTGAGACACCGGCACGGCTTTCTCCACGGGATTCCCCAGAGGAACAGCAGTTGTCTCTTCTCCCACTGGGTTTTCAGAGGAAGAACACATCCTTCTCTACAGATCCCCCCCCGCTCCAGCAGAAGCACATCTGACGCTTCAGGAGGGCGTCAGCCACATTTCCAATTGGACTGCCACCAACACCCTGACCCACAGGGCGTCAGGTTGGGTTCTGACTCTGTCAGTGTTGTTCTAGTGTACTGCATTGTTAATTTTATATTTTTTTTTTCCTATTAAAGAACTGTTATTTCCTGCTCCCATATTTTTGCCTGAGAGCCCCTTAATTTAAAATTGATAGCAATTCGGAGTTGTGGGGAGGGTTTACATTCTCCATTTCAGGGGAAGCTCTTGCCTTCCTTAGCAGGCTCCTGTCTTTCCAAACCAAGACAGATTTTGGCGCCTAACGTGCGGCTGGAGGGCACAGAAACAAAAAAGGAATAACAGTTCTTGAGTAATCTAATTTTTGTGTGTAGCTATAGAAACCTCATTATGCGACGCCATGTGGTCCAGCTGGCCCTGGTTTGGGTGGCACGTGATCATGGCTGTATTTCTCCCATTTATAGGCCCTTATCTAAACATTGGTCCTATAACCAAGGCTGCTGTGTCTGTTATCCGGTTTGTTTTATGGGTGAAAAAGGTGAGGAATTAATGGATTTTTAACTTCCTCTGGAAAGCAGGCATACAGATTCACAGCTATCAAACACTAACAGTATGTTTTTGAGGTTACTTTAATAATGGCACCTGCTATAAGGAAATGACACCAGGTGAAATCTTCTCCCAACCCTTTAGCCATCTCTTTGGGTCCGCCCCACCAATTTTTGAAGGGTTCAGATCCACTCTAAATATTAATGATATCATACAGTGGCTGGTGTTGCTGATAGGCCTGCTCTATTTAGCATTTAGAGAGAAGGGGTGACTAACCTGGATAACCACACTGACACCAACCCCAGAATCTAATACGCCACCAGAGTCTAGGGATGCTGCTGCCCCAGAGCCTGACCCTGCCCCACATCCCACCCCAGATGTGAACTACCCAGATTGGCGGGGGGTCTGGTGAAGGAGATACGTGAGATGGGCCGGATGCTGAAGGAATACACTTCCCCAGCTGGTGAGAAGCCCTTCCTCTGCCTTGAAGAGGGAAAGTCTAATAGTGTGGCAGCAGAACCCACAGATGTTACAACTGTCCAGGTTCCAGCTGAATTGCAAAGGCAGACACAGCCAGCAGCAGTTGCCCCTCTAGAAACAAAGAGATCTAAGACAAAATCAGAGCACCCAGATAAAAGAAGGCCCTCACAACCCACAGGGGAGCCAGAGGTTGCGATCATCACCGAGTCCCTGACGTACAAAAGTCTCTGTAATCTGCGCAAAGACATTGTATGACAGGGACGTGAGGCTTATACAACCTGGCTACTTCGCATCTGAGATCTTATGAGTACAAGCGTCCAGCTGGATGATGGTGAGGCAAGGAATTTGGGACCCTTGACCCACGACTCAGGTATCAATCAGATTGTTGTAAAGGAGCCAGGGTCTCTTTCCCTCTGGGAGTGGCTTTTAATGAGTGTCAGAGAGAGGTTTGTTCACAGGGAGAGAATGCAGGACCAGCACCATAGAATGTGCTGGAAGACCCTTGAGGAAGGGATTCAACAGCTGAGAGAAGTGGCAGTATTGGAGGGACTCTTTGGGAAGGATGGACAGCATGATAATGACCCCAACAAAGTCAGGTGCACAGGGCAAATGTTGTGGAGACTGGCAAACCTGGGACCATCCCAATACACCACCTTTATTGCAACAATTAATGCTGATAACAACCAAGAGACAGTGGGTTCTGTAGCTAACAAGCTTAAGAATTATGAAAGTATGATCAATGGACTGATGCAGGCTCATATCTCTGCTGTGATTAAGGATATCAAAGAGGAGATGAGGGAGGTGGTGAGGGAAGAGGTGAGGAGGAGCAATTCCCACATTGCACCGCTGTGAGTCACAGGCCCCAGAGTCAGAGCCCAACGTTCCCCAGCTAGAGAGACGGGGGGTACACCCCACGGGCTGACCTGTGGTTTTTTCTGCGTGACCTAGGGGAAGACATGGGAAGGTGGGATGGAAAACGCACTTCTGTCCTGGCAGCACGGGTGCGTCAGCTCAAGGAGGGGAACACAAATCAAGGGAACTCCAGTAAAGCGAAGGTAGCCTCAACCTCCCATGACCGAGCTGCTGAGTATGATCTGTCAGATCCCCTGGAAGGTACCTCTACCATGAATACCCAGGGTTAGAGGGATCCTGCCTCCAGCCAGTGAGAGGCACGGGAAAACTGGATTTTCTGGATGGTGTGGATCCGATGGCCGGGCACATCAGAACCACAAAAGTACAATGGTTTAGTTGATACTGGTGCACAGTGTACCCTAATACCATTGGGACATGTGGCGGCAGAACCTATTTCCATTGCCAGGGTGACGGGGGGATCACAGCAATTGACCCTGTTAGAAGCTGAGGTGAGCCTGACTGGGAAAGAGTGGATAAAACATCCTATTGTGACTGGCCCAGAGGCCCCGTGTATTCAGGGCATAGGTTTCCTCCTGAACGGCTATTACAAAGACCAAAGGGACTCAGATGGGCTTTTGGCATAGCTGCTGTGGAGGCAGAAAACACCAAGAAGTTGAACACTTTGCCTAGACTTTCAGAAAACCCGTCTGCAGTAGGACTCCTGAAGGTGGAAGAGCAAAGACCACCAATTGCCACCTAGACAGTGCATCGCCGGCAGTATCAGATGAATCAAGATGCCATGATCCCCATCCACAAAATGATCCGTGAGCTGGAGAGCCAAGGGGTGGTCAGCAAGACCCACTCACCCTTCAACAGCGCCACTTGGCCTGTGCACAAGTCTGACAAAGAATGGAGATTGACAGTGGACTATCGTGGCTTGAATGAAGTGACTCCACCACTGAGCGCTGCTGTGCCGGACATGCTGGAACTCCAGTACAAGCTTGAGTCCAAGGCAGCAAAGTGCTTTGCCACCATTGACATTGCTAACACATTTTTCTCCATTCCTTTGGCAGCAGAATGCAGGCCTCAGTTTGCTTTCACCGTGAGGGGAGTGCAGTACACCTGGAACCGACTGCCCCAGGGGTGGAAGCACAGCCCCACCATCTGCCATGGACTGATCCAGGCTGCACTGGAAAAGGGTGAGGCTCCAGAGCACCTGCAGTACATCGATGACATCATTGTGTGGGGGAACACGGCAATGGAAGTATTTGAGAAAGGAGAGAGGATCATCAGGATTCTGCTAGAAGCCAGCTTTGCTATCAAGAAGAACAAAGTCAAGGGATGGGCCTGAGAGACCCAGTTCCTGGGAGTAAAGTGCCAAGACGGACTGCATCAGATTCCCACTGAGGTCATCAACAAAATCACCGCGATGTCTCCACCAACTAGCAAGATGGAAACACAAGCTTTCCTGGGTGCCATAGGTTTTGGAGAATGCACATTCCTGAATACAGTCAGATTGTGAGCCCTCTTTACCTGCAAGAGGAACGAGTTCCACTGGGGTCCTGAACAGCAACAAGCCTTTGCCCAGATCAAGCAGGAGATCGCTCATGTGATTGCCCTTGGCCCAGTCAGGACAGGAGCAGAGGTGAAGAACGTGCTCTACTCTGCAGCTGGGAACCATGGCTTGTCCTGGAGCCTTTGGCAGAAGGTGCCTGGGGAGACTCGAGGCCAACCACTGGGATTTTGGAGTCAAAGATACAGAGGGTCTGAAGCCAACTCCACTCCCACAGAGAAGGAAATCTTGGCTGCCTATGAAGGAGTCCAGGCTGCCTCAGAGGTGACTGGTACAGAAGCACAACTCCTCCTGGCACCCTGACTACTGGGGCTGGGGTGGATGTTCAAAGGCGAGGTTCCTTCCACCCACCACGCCACTGACACGACATGGAGTAAATGAATTGCTGTTATCACACAGTGCTCCTGTGTTGGAAACCTGAATCGCCCTGGGATTCTGGAAATAATTACAAACTAGCCCAAAGGTGAGAACTTTTGTCTGACTGATGAAGAGGAACAAGGACCAGTGACACGTGCTGAAGAAGCTCCTCCCTAAAACCAACTGCCACAAGAGGAAACACGCTACGCTCTTTTCACTGATGGTTCCTGTCTCATCACAGGCATGAACCAGAAGTGGAAAGCAGCCGTATGGAGCCCCACCCGACAGGTTGCACAAGCTACCAAAGGAGAGGGTGGATCAAGTCAACTTGCAGAACTCAAAGCTCTTCAGCTGGCCCTGGACATTGCTGAGAGAGAGAAATGGCCAAAGCTCTACCTTTATACTGATCCATGGATGGTAGCCAATGCTCTTTGGGGCTGGTTGGAAAGGTGAAAAAAAGCCAACTGGCAGCCTAGGGGAAAACCCATCTGAGCTGCTGATGAGTGGAGAGACGTTGCCGCTCGGTTAGAGAAGCTACCTGTGAAAGTCCACCATGTGGATGCTCATGTTCCCAAGAGTCGGGCTAATGAGGAACACCGAAACAACGAGCAGGTAAATCAGGCAGCAAAGATAGAGGTGTCAAAGATAGACTTAGATTGGCAACATAAGGGGGAGTTGTTCTTAGCTCAATGGGCCCATGATGCCTCAGGTCATCAGGGTAGAGATGCCACCTATATGTGGGCACGAGACCAAGGGGTGGATCTAACCATGGACAGTATTTCTCAGGTTATCCATGACTGAGACGTGTGCTGCCATCAAGCAGGCCAAGCGAGTGAAGCTGCTCTGGTAAGGTGGGCGGTGGTCCAAGTACAAGTATGGGGAGGCCTGGCAGATTGACTCCATCACACTGCCCCAGACACGCCAGGGCAAGCGCTACGTGCTGACCATGATGCAAGCCACCACTGGATGGTTGGAAACCTACCCTGTGCTTCACGCCACTGCATGGAACACCATCCTGGGCCTGGAAAAGCAAATCCTGTTGAGACATGTCACCCCTGAGTGAATTGAGTCAGAAAATGAGACCCATTTCAAGAATGGCCTTATCAATGCTTGGGCCAGGGTACATGGTATTGAATATATCATATTCCTTATCATGCACCAGCTGCCAGGAAAGTTGAACAGTGTAACAGACTACTTCAAACAACCCTGAAGGCACTCGGGGGGGGACTTTTAGAAATTGGGAAATGAACTCAGCAAAAGCCAGCTGGACGGTCAACACCAGAAGCTCCATAAATCAAGCTGGTCCTGCCCAGTCTGAACCCCTGCACACAGTGGATGGAAATAAAGTCCCTGTTGTACACATGAAAGGTATTTTAGGAAGGACTGTTTGGATTGATCCCATCTCAGGCAAAGACAAAACCATCCATGGAATTGTTTTTGCTCAATGACCTGTTTACACATGGTGGGTAATGCAGAAAGATGGAGAAAGCCATTGTGTACAACATGGAGACCTAGTCTTAAGTGAGAACTGTGTGAAATTTTTTTGTTGTTGTTGTTTTTGTTTTTGTTTTTGTTTTTGCTTTTGTTTTTGTTTTTGTGGTGCAGATGGAAATAGAAAAAGGGGTGGATAATGTTGAAGATTGCATGCAAGATGTTTTCCATTACCATCTGTATGGCAGATTACCTTTGTCAAGTAGGCAGTTTGCTTTATCTTTCTCTTTGAGTGACCACATTCACACCTCCCTCGGGAGGGGACATCTGCTGATAACAGACTATTGAATGTCACTGCATGACTAATAAGAACTATAACATCCCATTGTGAGATGTTGCGCCCAGAGCGAGGAGCCAAGCATTGCTACCCAGATATAATCCAGAGGTTTTTGAGACACCGGCATGGCTTTCTCCATGGGATTCCCCAGAGGAACAGCAGTTGTCTCTTCTCCCACTGGGTCTTCAGAGGAAGAACACATCCTTCTCTACAGATCCCCCCTGCTCCAGCAGAACCACAAATGATACTTCAGGAAGTCTGCGGTCACATTTTCAATTGGACTGTCACCAACACTGTGACCCACAGGGCGTCAGGTTGGGTTCTGACTCTGTCAGTGTTGTTCTGGTGTACTGCATTGTTTTATTTCATCCTTTAATTTTTTTCTTTTCCCCCTTAAAGAACTGTTATTTCCTGCTCCCATTTTTTTGCCTGAGAGCCCCTTAATTTAAAATTGATAGCAATTCGGAGGGGTGGGTAGGATTTACATTCTCCATTTCAGGGGAGGCTCCTGCCTTCCTTAGCAGACTCCTGTCTTTCCAAACCAAGTCACCAATGAACTCCTACCAAATTTGGTGAAACAAATTCCTTGGTAAATGCCGCCTGGCTTATTGCTTGAAACCTGGCTCCCCGGTTGCAGACGGGGCAAAGAGCTCCGGAGTGGAGTGACCACCCACTCCGTTCTCGCCGTAAATGTGGCCCCAATTCGATGGCTCAAAATCCGGATTTTGTCCTTAGGGGGGCGGGGGTGGGTGGTCTGGGGGCTGCCAGTACGCCTGTCCAGGGTATCGGTGGGCACTCAGACTCAGATCCTAGCCTCCCACGAGACACTGAACCGTTTGTGCTTGGTGAGGGAAGCGGCAAAAAGGTGAGTGAAGGCACACCAGAGGCATTGCCTCTAGTGCCTGGGGAACACGGAGGGCAGTCACCGGATAACATGGTGAAGGTGACTGTTCCTGACAAAAATCCACCTTGTCCCTGTTGTGTGGTACCCGGGTAAACTCTGTGTTAAGCCTGATTGAACATCTAAAGGAGTCGCACTGGAAAAGGAGGGTTTGCTTTCGGTGTGCCAAGTGTGTAAAGGAAAATATTAACTATCATAGTGTTATTTGTCATTTTGCAAAATGCAGAGGTCCAGAAACTGAAAGGGTTCCAGCTGCAGAGTGGATCTGTGAAGTATGCGTCAGAGACTTCAGAACCAAAATTGGCCTGGGACAACACAAAAGATTGGCACATCCATTGATAAGAAACCAAGAAAGGATCATTGCTTCCCAACTGAAAGAAACATCAAATCCAGGAGCCCACAAAAGATGCTGGACAAAAGAGGAGGAAGAACTGCTGATAAGACTGGAGGCACAGTTCGAGGGAAACAAAAACATTAATAAACCTATCGCCGAACACGTAACAACAGAAACAGCTAAGCAAATTAGTTACAAAAGAAGATTGCTGCCTAGGAAACCAACAGATGGAGCTGACAGAGGAACTGAGGTGAGTCATCACACCAGGAGAGCAGCTGAGGGCATGGGAATGGAACCTGGGTTGAGTCAGCAATCCCAGGCAAGAACCGTGGACAATGGACCTGGGGAGAACCATCCGCCAGGGAGGCCAGCTGCCAGAGAGAAAACAATGGATAAATTAAGACGACGCCCTGATAAGGACAACCACCGCCAGAAACCAGCAGAGGGACGGGCAGCTGCAGGCTCATTACCAAAAGACAGTCAAGGAACGCTTATCAGCTGGAGCAATTAACCACTTCCCCAGAGCATTCAAGCAATTGATGGACGGCCAGGAGATGCTGACAATGATTAATCAGGCAGTGCAGGACTGCTTTGGATGCCTAGAATCAATAAGCCAGATAAGAACTGCTACACGTGGTAAAATGGGAAGGAGACCCAGGAGAAGCAACCAAGAAAGCCATTTCAGAAGTGGATGAAGGACAGAGCGATCAAAAAAGGTAATTACCTTTGCTTTCAGCATTTATTCCATCTTGACAGGGGGAAACTAGCAAAAATTATTTTGGATGACGTAGAGTGTTTGTCCTGGGATATATCATCCAGTGAAATTTACTCCGTATTTAAAGCCAGATGGGAAACACCTGGTACTTTTGCTGGCATCAGGGACTTTGAAATTAATGGGAAGGCAGACAACAGCGCCTTCAGAGACTTAATCACGGCCAAAGAAATTGAAAGATATGTGCAGGAAATGAGCAAGGGCTCAGCTCCAGGTCCAGATAGGGTTACTCTTGGGGACATCAAAAGATGGATCCCAGGTATTCCTGGACGGCTGAGCTCTTCAACTTATGGTTAACATCTGGGGAGATCCCAGACATGGTGAGGGGGTGCAGAACTGTTTTGATTCCCAAATCTACAAAACCGGAACATTTAAAGGACATTAATAACTGGAGGCCTATCACAATCAATTCCATCTTGTTGAGACTATTCTCCAGGATTGTAAAAGCAAGGCTGAGCAAAGCGTGCCCCCTCAACCCAAGGCAAAGAGGCTTTATTAGAGCAGCAGGATGCTCTGAAAACCTGAAACTCCTGCAAACTATACTTCAGACTGCCTAAAGTGAACACAGACCACTGGGTGTTGTATTTGTGGATATCGCCAAGGCTTTTGACACCATAAGCCATCATCACATCATACATGCTTTGCAGCTGAGGGGAGTGGATCCCCACATCATTGGCCTGATGAACAATATGTACAAAGACGTCAATATGTATGTCACCACAAAAATGAACACACACACAGACAAAATCCAGATCCGGGTTGGAGTAAAGCAGGGTGACCCGCTGTCACCCCTTTTATTTAACCTGGCAATAGACCCCCTGTTGTGCAAGCTGGAAGAGAGTGGTAAAGGATTCCACCGAGGACAGAGTAGTATAACAGCAGTGGCATTCGCTGACGATCTGGTCTTGTTGAGCGACTCCTGGGAAAACATGAAAACAAATATCAAGATATTAGAGACCTTCTGCGATTTCACCGTTCTCAAAACACAAGGGGAAAAGTGCCACGGCTTCTACATCAAGCCCACGAAAGACTCTTACACCTTCAATAACTGCGCTGCATGGACCATCAACAGCGCACCCCTGAACATGATCAACCCCAGGGAATATGAGAAATACCTTGGCCTACACTTTGACCCCTGGACTGGGATAGCAAAAGCCAACCTCCCCACAAAACTAGAATTCTGGCTTGAATGAATTGATCAAGCTCCACTTAAACCTCTGCAAATACTTGATATCCTCAAAACATACACCATCCCTCGACTGACCTACCTGGCTGACCATTCACAAATGAAACAGGGGCCCTTGAAGCCCTTGACCAGAAGATCCGAACAGCGGTCAAGGACTGACTGCAACTATCTCCGTGCACCTGCAGTGCCATCTTGTACTAGAGCACGAAGGACGGCGGTTTGGGCGTCACCAAGTTGGCGGGATTGATCCCCAGTGTACAGGCCCGGAGACTGCACTGGATTGCACAGTCCTCGGATGAAACAATGAAGGAGTTCCTAGAGAAAGATCAAATGGAACAACTGTATAAGAAATTGTGGATTCAAGCTGGAGGGGAAAGCGAGAAGATACCCTCAATTTGGGAAGCACTACTGGCGAATGAACCATCCAACAGTGCAGACACAACCTCGGAGTGGGAAGCACCGACCCTTAAAACTAAATTTCCTAAACCTTGTGATTGACGGAGAAAAGAATTCAAGAAATGGACCAAATTAGTATCCCAAGGCCGTGGAATTAAAAGCTTTGAAGGTGATAAAATTAGTAGTGATTGGCTCCAATACTATAGATGCATTCCTCACAGGAAACTCCTCACTACACTACAACTTAGGGCCAACTTCTACCCCACAAGAGAATTTCTCTCCTGGGGTAGAGAGGAAAATTACATCAAGGCCTGTAGGCACTGTGATGCGGACAACGAAACCTGCGCCCTAATCCTCGGCTACTGCCCAGTGATTCAGGACGCTCGAATCAAGAGGCACAATCATATCTGTGAAAGGCTTATTGAGGAGGCGACGAAGAGGGACTGGGTAATGTTCAAAGAACCACCCATAAGGGAAACCATCAAGAAGCTGTACAAACCAGATCTGATATCTGTTAAGGACGGACGTGCATTCATCGTGAAAGTGACAGTACGATACGAAGCCTCCAGAACATCTCTGGAAGAAGTGGCTGCAGAGAAAGTTAACAAGTGCAAACATTTGGAAACCAAGGTGCAAAGCCTCACCAACGCAAAGGACGTTGTTTCTATGGGCTTTCCCCTTGGAGCGCGGGGGAAATGGTACAAGGGGAACTTTGAACTTTTAGGTACACTTGGCCTCTCCAAATCGAGGCAAGCGATGGTTGCAAAGACTTTATCCACAGAAGCACTCCTATCGTCTGTGGAGATTGTACATATGTTCACCAGTAGGGCCAGAAGATTACACGATTCAGGGTAGTGAATTTTTGCATTTTTTGTACTTTGTAATGTTTTGTAGATTTTTATTGCTGTTTTAATATGTTGATTTTTGTATGCAATTTTTTTTTTGTATCACTTTTACATTTTAATAAACTAGAGAGTAGCTAGGTTCGTAAGGAAGCCACAAGCCAGTTAGGTAGCTCATAGTGAGTAGGGACAAAGACTTTAATTCATAACGCATCAATTACCACCCGATTCAGACCAATTTACTGTATTTGAAACAATTTACCGGATTTGTCCAAGGTGGACGGGCCACCTTTATTTAACCCGGAAAAGGAACATATATTATTTATATGTGTTTGAAAAATAGCCAAATGCCTCGTCATCTAATTAGTGACGTGCATGAATGGATGCACGGATTCCCACTGTCCCTACCTACTATCCAGTGAAACCACAGCAAAGGGAACGGGCTTGGCAGGATCAGCGGGGAAAGAAGACCCTGTTGAGCTTGACTCTAGTCTGGCACTGTGAAGAGACATGAGAGGTGTAGAATAAGTGGGAGGCCGGGCATGCGCACGGCAGTGCGGGGTGACCTGCCCGCTGGCGTCCCAGCCGTTGGTGAAATACCACTACTCTGATTGTTTTTTCACTTACCCGGTGAGGCGGGGGGGCAAACCCTGAGGGGGGCTCTCGCTTCTGGCGCCCACCCCCAGGGTGGCTAACAGCCACTCTATTGGATAGTGAACCCCCATCTCCCAGTCGCTCTATCGACTGATCTGCCTGCAGGCACAGGAATGAGGCTGAGCACTCAGACATCTCTTAGTGGGCAGCAGAGGGCACAGCCGCACAGCAGCCAGTCCTTTCAGGAGTCTTGGCAGCCACGGCAGGGCACGGAGGGGCTGCAGGGTGCTCATTTAACACAGCCAGGCTGCTCCGGGCACCTCCACCACCGACTCCAGGGACGGCACACTCAGCTGACGGCGCCCTCCCGCCAGGGGCAGCGGCACGGCCCCGGGTGACCAGGGGACATTCTGCTGGGAAAACACCTCTGCCAAGGGTGACAGCACAGTCCTGAGGGCAGCAGGGCACTCCCTGGGCAGGTCAGTCTCACCTGGGGAGGCTCCACGGCTCTGCCTGGTGGCCTCCTGGTGGGCTGTGCCTTCTGCACTCATCCTCTTCCCTTGCTCATCCAGCACAGCGTCTGCTCTCCCTGCTGCCTTCCCCAGTGCCCTGCTTTCTCCGTTAGCCTTGGTGGAGAGCCAGTGAATGCCCCATCCTTGGAAATATTCCAGCTCGGATGGGCTCTGAGCAACATAATGGAGTGAAAGATGCCTCTGCCCCCACCCCACAGGAGGCCCTGTGGTGTCAGCTACTGGAGTGGTCAGTGTCTCTTGCAGGATGCAATTCCCCCAGAGAGCAGAGAGAACACAAACACCACAGCTGGCAGGAACACCCTCCATGGAGATAGGAATATTCTGGATCAACAGGCTCAGGCTGCTGAGTTTTGCCCCCTTGTAGATGGACACAAGTGTCTGAAGTTACTGAGAGCCAGGAGGCCCCACAGTGTCTCTGAGTCCCCTTGGTTCCCTGCGATCACACAGTGTCCCAGTGTCCCTTTGGTTCCATGAGGCCCCACAATGTCACAAGAATCCAGGGACACAACAAGGTTCTGGGGGATCCCAATGGATTGTTGGTTCCAACTGGCCTCACTGAGTCACAAGGGCCTCTGGACTCCTTGAGACTCCACAGTGCTACAGTGTCCCTTTGGTTCCACAAGCGACAGCTTCACAATGGTTCCTGAGCATCTTTAGGCACCAGTGTCTCAGAGCATCCCCTCAGTTCCATGAACTCCACAGTGTCACAATGTCCCCTTTGTTCCATTTAGTTCTGCAGTGTCACAAGGATTCCTGGAAAGAATGAGGCCCTGAGGTATCACAATGGATGGTTCCATGAAGTCCCAGAGTTTCACAGTCTCCTCTTGCTTCCATGGATTCTACAAGACCCTGGAGTGTCACAGGGCCCCTACAGTCCTATGAGTCTTCACAGTGTGACAATGTCCCCAGGAGGCAGTGCAGTGTCACAGAGGAGCAGCACTGGAGTGGGCACAGCACCAGGGGAGGTTTGGCAGTGCTTCCATATCTGTGACACAACAGTGGTGGCAACACCAACGTTCCCATCTCTAAGATAACACAGATGTTCAAGACCGAGCATTCCCCTGTCAGTGACACCCCAGTGGTGGCAACCTCAAAGTTCCCCTGTCTATGACATGACAGCAGTGGCAATACCAATGTGCCCCTGTATATGACACCAAAGCAATTGCAAGCCCAGTGTTCCCCTCTCTGTGACACCACAGAGGTGGCACCCGCAGCATTCTCCTCTTTATGACAGCACCACAGTGGCAAGCCCAACATTGCCCTCTCAGTGACACTGCAGGGGTGGCAGCCCCAAATGCTCCCCTGTGACACCACAGCAGTGACTCCCCCAACATTCCCCTCTCTGTGATACCACTGAGTTGGCAGTTCCAGCATTGACTTCTGCAGGACATCACAGGGGCAGCAGCCCCAAGATTACCCTGTCTTTGAGCCCACAAGGATGGCAGCCCCAACATTCCTCTCTCTATGATACCACAACAGTGGGAGCCCCAGAATTCCCCTGTCTGTGGAACCCTAGCAGTGTCAGCCCCAACATTTCCCTCTCTGTGACATCATAGTTGTGGCAGCCCCAAGTCCCCCTCTCTGTGACACCAGAGCAGTGGAAGGCCCAGAGTTCCCTGTCTGTGACACCACAGCTTTGGCAGCCCCAACATTCTCCTCTCTATGACTCCACAGCAGAGGCAGCCCCAATGTTCTCCTCTCTATGACTCCACAGCAGAGGCAGCCCCCAGCCCCCAGCATTCTCATGTGTATGATACCATTGTGGGGGCAGCCACAACGTTCCTCTCTCTGTGACGCCTCAGTGGTGGCAGCCCCAGTTGTCCCTTCTATGACACTACAGCAGCAGCCACCCCAACATTCCCCTCTCCATGACACCTGAGCTGTGGCAGCCCCAGTGTTCCCCTCTCTGTGACACCACAGCTGTGGCAGTCCCGTTGTCCCGGTTTCTGTGACACCACAGCGGTTGCTGCCCGAACGTTCCCCTCTCTGTGACACTGCAGCTGTGGCAGCAGAACTAAAACAGAAGCAGCAGCCGTGGAAGAACAGGGGAGCAGGGGAGGAGCAGAGAAGGAGCAGTGGAACAGTGGTAAATGAGCAGTGTTGGAGCAGCAGTGGAGCAGTGGTGGAGGAGCTGAGGAACCGTGCTGAAACTGCACCACACAGCTTTTGAACAGCAGTGGAGTGAGCATGGAAAAGGAGGAACAGTGGTGGCACAGGAACTACAGCCATGGAACAGTGGTTACACAGGAACTACAGCCATGGAACAGTGGTGGCACAGGAACTGCAGCCGTGGAAAAGTGGTGGCACAGCCCCACAGCTGTGGAGCGGTGCCTGAGATGCTGAAGCTGTGGGACACAGAGCGGCTCCCAGCGCTGTGTCCTGCAGGAGCCGGTCCCGCACACACCAGAGCGATGCCCCTCTGGCTGAGCCAGAGCTGGGGACACAGGTAGGAATTGCTGCTGGGCTGTGCAAGGCGTGGATCGAGTGCAATTAATGGTGACCTGGGCATTTGATCCTGCTCATTGTGGCTGCTTTTGTGCAGTCGGGGCCTTTCCAGTTCATCTGAAGTCATGAGTCATGAACTCAGGAGAAACTTGGGACATAAGGAATCAAAGTGCCTTCTGTCCTGCTGTCTTGGTTTGAAAGACAGGTGCCTGCTAAGGAAGGCAGGAGCCTCCCATGAAATGGAGAATGTGAACCCTCCCCCTCTGAATTGCTATAATTTTAAATTAAGGGGCTCTCAGGCAAAAAATAAAAAGTATAGGAGCCGGAAATAACAGTTATTAAATAGGGAAGAAAATAAAAGGATAAAATCAACAATGCAGTACAGTCAAACAACACTGACAGAGTCAGAACACAACCTGACACCCTGTTGGTCAGGCTGTTGGTAGCAATCCAATTGGAAATGTGGCTGCAGTCCTCCTGGAGTGGCAGGTGTGGTTCTGTTGGTGCAGGGGCTCCCGTAGAAAAGGGTGTAGTCTTTCTCTGAGGATCCAGTGGAGGAACAGGCAGCTGCTATTCCACTGGGAAATCCAGTGGAGAAGTTGTGCTGCTATTCCAGAATCTCCAGATTCTATCCAGTTAGGAATGCTTGGCTCTTCCCTCTGGGCGGAGAATCTCCCAATGGGATGCTGTAATTCTTATCAGCCATGCAGTGACATCCAATAGGCTGTTATCAGCAGATGCCTTCACCCCTGGAGGGAGGAGTGGTTGTGGAAGAGATAAGGAAAACTGCCATACAGATGGCAAATCAAATCCATTTTGCCTTGCAATCTGGGACACCTCCAGAGGAAGACATCTTGGTAGAAGTTGAATGATTTCTGATTTGGGAACCAAAGTGGGTCAATTATTGGCCTGTGGTTTGTTCTCATCCAGAAAGATAATCCAAAGTACTGCAATTTGGAAATAAAACCAGGAACGTGCTTCTTCATCTGGATATTGCATATGGACTATAGAGCTATTTGTGGTCAATATGATAAGAAAACAACTGGAAATCTTTTCTTGATTTCACTCTTTCTTCCAGTCTCTGGGATTAGGCCTCCAACACTCCCTGCAGGTCTTCTTTCCATAATCTGCTCCTCCGGAGTTGGGATGTGACAAATCAGCAGTGGGAAGAGGGAGGACAATGGACCATTACAACTGCAAACTCCGGTTTTTATAGTCTTTGGATTTCCAGTGCTTAGAAATTGTCATATTTTCAACTGTCTGAACAAATCCCACATTTCTCACTTTTTCCGTGGCAGAAAACCTTCCTTTGGCCTTATTTAGGAACCGACCCTGGGAAACACCTCAGTGCAGATGCTTTTTTGTTGGTTTTGCTAAGAGATGACAAGAAAATGAGCACACAGGGCACGGATGAAAGAAAGGGAAGAAACAGTTCCTTTCTTTTCTCTTCCTTGTGGAAACTCTCCTTAAGAGGTTGTGCTCCAGCCGGAGACTTCCTGGGCCAAGGGCTGAGGGAAGCAATTCAGCTGAGGCAGTTGAGGCATCTCCTCCCTAGTCTGTAGCCCTGGGGCTGTGAGGGGACATGGGTGCCCCCCTTGCAGCCCTTGCAGCCCCTGGAATGGGGGATTCCTCCTGCCTCTGCCAGGTGCTCCTGATCCTGGCGTTAGCCCTGGCCTGGGTGCTCCTGCTCTGAGCTCCCTGCCATGGTCATTGCTGGTGCTGGAGGGCAGGAGGGAGGGATTCAGTGCAAACCTTGGAGGCGCTGGTGGGCTCAGAGATGGCTGGAGGTGACAGTGACAGAGTGACGGGAGGTGCAGATGGACACAGGGGCAAGACAACACCCCAAAGAAAACCTCTTGGAAATTTGGGGGACTTTGAGTGTAAAATACACATGAACACAGACACACAGACAAAGAATACTGCAAAGCATTTCCCAGCTATCTTAAGTTGGACAGTGGGGGTGTATTCTATTCCTATCTGATGGGGCAGTTATCTTATGTTAATTGGGCAGTTTTCTTTATCTCTTTCACAACCCAACCTCCCTCCCAGGAGATATCTTTTGTTAATGGGCCATTGAGTGCCACTGCATGACTGATAAAATTCCATCATCCCATTGTGAGAAGCTCCCCCCAGAGGGAGGAGCCAAGCATTCCTACCTGGATATAATCAGAGGGCTGGAAGACCAGAGTCAGCCTTTTCCACTGGATTGCCAGAGGAAGACCAGGCCAAACACCACCACCACTGGATCTTCAGAGGAAAACCCCACTGTTCTGCAGGATCCCTGCCACTGCCACTGTGACCCACAGGGTGTCAGGTCGTATTCTGAATCTGTCAGTGTTTTTTCTTTGTACTATTGTGTTTATATTTTAATTTTCCTGCTAAATAGCTGTTATTCCTATTCCTATATCTGTTTCCTTAGAGCCCCATAATTTCAAAATTATAACTGTTCGGAAGGAGGTTGTTTACATTTTCCATTTCAAGGGAGGCTCTTGCCTTCCTTAGCAGACACCTGTCTATTCAAACCGAGACAATGCCCCAGGACACCCAGGCGGGTGAGGAGGAAGTCAGTGCCCCTTTCCCCCTTTCTCCTGCTCCATCTCCCAGCCCAGCACAGCCCCCAGCTGCAGGACAACCTCACTGCCAATGCCGTCCTGCCAGGGAAGCACTGGGGAGATCTCCTTCCCCTTCCTTTTGTCACAGAGGCAAATCTCATCCTCTCTTTGTCCTTCCTGCCCCAGACAAGGAGCTGAGGATGGAAACCAGGGCGGACAAATCCCCACAGCAGAACCTCGTGGAAGAGGCTGTTTTGCGCAGCTCCATGGCACAAGAATCCAATGGAGAGGAAAAGCCCTGGAGATCCCACAGGAAGAGGGGCTGCAAACCCAGCCCAGTGTGCTCTGAGGAGGAAAGACCCACCCTGGGCCAGGAAGGTGGACGGAACTTCAGCCAGAGCTCGGAGCTGGTGGTGCATGAGCAGCTTCACAATGGGGAGAATCCCTACAAGTGCTTGGAGTGTGGGAAGAGCTTCAGGCAGAGCAGCACCCTGATCCGCCACCAGGTGATCCACACCGGGCAATGGCCCTACAAGTGTGAGGAATGTAAGAAGGGCTTCAGCTGCAGCTCAGAACTCATCAGGAACCAACGCATCCACACTGGGGAGAGGCCCTACGAGTGTTCCCATTGTGGGAAGAGGTTTCGGATCAGCTCCCATCTCCTCCTGCATGAGCGGATTCACAATGAGGAGAGGCCCTTCCACTGCCCTGAGTGCGGGGAGGGATTCCAACACAACTCCCACCTCAGCATCCACCAGCGCACCCACACCGGGGAGAGGCCCTACAAATGTCCCCAGCGTGGGAAGAGCTTCTCAAACAGCTCTACCTTGTCCCGACACCAACAGAGGCACCGGTAAGGGAAGCCCTGCGTGTGCTCCAACTACAGGAGGAGCTTTGTGCACTGGCGCAGCTTCATCCCCCATGGGAGGACCCACATTGGTCAGAACACTGGTGACCCACATTCCCAGTGATCCATGTTGGGAGGAGACCTGGCTGGTTATCCTTTTGGCCCTAATTTTCTTCTGATTTGTCTTTATCACTTAAAAACACCTGAAACAGGACTAAAATGAAAGTAATTGATCAAGGATGTCTGAAGTCCCACCATTTAACAGGTATTTGAGGTGGAATTTATGGTTTGTGAACATTTGTTCTGTAGGATTTGTGGGTTCTTGGGGGATTTCAGCAAGTGTTCTCCATATCTTTGCACTCCAGAATTCCAGATAGATTGGTCTGTCACCTCAAAATGATTCAATCCCATTGAAAACACCTCAATTTTACCCCAAAATTGACCAATCCATGTCAAAATGCCTTATTCCCACCTAGGAAAAATTCAGTCCCATGACAAATCTACTTGATTCCACAGTGTCCAGGGTGAGAGGGGGTTGGAAGGAGATTGGGAGAAGTGGCATCCAAATTTGAGGGTGTGGGATTGGAATTGTGTGGGGCTGGGTGTGTGACCTGTATTTTGATAGTAAATAAAACTTCCAGAATGACTGATTTCTGTCCCATTCATTTTTTGTCGGTTCCAGTTTGTTTTTCAGAGTGCCACCTTCGCAGCTGTTTGTGTTTGTGCCCTTCTTTCTCTCCTGCCTTTCTTTGCCTGCTCTGTTTCTCTCTCAGTGTCTCTCTTGACCCAGGGCAGCTCCCACCAAAGACCCTGCCCTGATTTATTTCCCACTCCCGGAGCTACAACAACCACAGGTGAAGCTATGAAGGCTGGCAGTGAAATGTCACTGTAAGATCGTGCTCCACTTGGAGCATCTTTTCCTGCCTGGGAATGGGAATTCCAGCCCCTGGCAGTGTGTGCCATGGATCCCAGAGGGGCATTCCCGAGGCTCCCAGGGTGCTGCTCCTGCCGTGCCTCCCAAGGAGCTCTGCAGGGCCAGTGGACAAGGTCCAGCAGCTCTGTTGGTTCTGCAGTGCCACAAGGGCCCCTGGGTCTATGAATGTCCTTACTGCCAACAGCGGTTCCTTGGTTCCCATGATGCCCTGCTGTGTCACCATGGATATTTGGTGCCATGAAGTTCTTCAGTGTCACAATGGCCTCCCTCACTCCATGAGCTTCCGCAGTGTTACAATGTCTTCCTTGGATGGGCAGTGTTACCATGGGCCATTGGCTCCATGCAGCCCCGCTGGGTCACCATGGACTCCTTGGTTCCACGAGGTTCTGGGGGTGTCTCCATTGTCTCCTGGGATCCACAGTGTCACCATGGACCACTGGATCCACGTGGCCCTGCTGTGTCACCATGGCCCCTTGGTTCCATGGGACCCCAGGGTCATAATTGACTCCTTGCTTCCACGTCACCTCCTCAGTGCCAAAATGGCCCCTTGGTTCCATGAGGAACAAAAAAGTTTTGTAGAAACTTTGAAAAATCAATACACCTGGGAACATCTGTTTGCATTCAAGACAGAGGTAAAAGGTGAGGATGGCAGGAGCAGCTTCATCTGCAACAGAGATCCAGGGAAACGACAGGGACAGAGAATTCAGGTGCAAGACTCAGAGAATTCTGCTCCCAGAGATCATTTCTGCTCACACTGTCCCTCCTAGAAAGGTGACATCATTCCAGGCAGTCTGGACTGAGCAGGTTGTTTCTGAGGTGGGTTTGTTTTTCAGGAAACCCACTCAGGGTTTTCCATTTGTTCTGGTTTGAAAGCAAAACCAGAGAGAGACTCGATGTCAGAAATACAATTTATTAGGAAAAAAAAATCAAAAATCATGCAATAATACATAAGAAAAAACACTGATAAAGTCAGAATATAACCTGTCACTCTCTTGGTCAGGGTGCTGATAGCAGTCCAGTTGGAATGGTGGCTGCAGTCCTCCTGGAGTGGCAGATGTGGTTATGTTGGAGCAGTGATCCTGTAGCAGGGTGTAGCCTACCTCTGAAGTTCCAGTGTAAATGGCAGCTGTTGCTCTGGGGAATCCAGTGGAAAGGCAGCTTGTTTTGTCCCAAAGCCCAGATAATATCCAGGGGGGCATGCTTAGCTCTTCCCCCCTGGGTGGAGCATCTCACAATGGGCTGATATCATTCTATGAGTCATGAGGTGGGTCCATTAAACAGAAATGGCTCCTGGAGGGCATTATCTCTGAGTCATGCAGAAAGGCATTGATAGGCCTATTAACAGGAGATAAGGAATAAAACAATACCCCTCCTGTTTCAACAGCTCTTGAGGATGGGAATAGAGTACATCTTTATATTGTAACCTAGGTCATCTCTCACCAATGGAAGGGTGGGACCGAATAACTTCATATTTGGTGTCATTTTGTGCTCTGCTGGGAGTTTCCCGAGGGCTGGTAGTGCTGTTGGCTTCAGGAACAGTTTGGGTAATGGCTGTAGGACTGAGGGTTGGGTAAAAAACCAGAACAGTATTCTTGTATTTATAGTCTTTTGTTACATGTCCAGTTTTCCTGCAGTTATAACAGTTTCCACTGCCTTTATTACATTCTGTATTGTGGGGAAGCACATTTGCTGCAACCAGCATTTCAATTGCACCCTGGCTGGCGGCCTTGGCTAGGCTGGAGTCACGGTCTGAGACCGCTTGGAATATGCAAGCATCAACCATCTGAGCAATGGTAGGCTCAGGGTCAAGGGGGAGGCTGTGAAGAACCTTTCTGCAGTCAATACTGGCATTATAGAAAGCTAATTTGCTAATAAGATCATCCTGGACCTTTTGATCATCTACCTGTTTTTCCAGGGCTTTCATAAGGTGCTTTATGAACTTGATATAGTTCTCATCCGGGCCCTGGTGAATGTCAGTGAAGTCAGTGTGGGGTGTAGAATTATCAGGTGTTTGGAGGAGGGTGGACCATGCAGCGCCTTTGAGATCTTCCAGTATTGACTGGGGGAAGACTTCAGCCTGATACTGCAGTCTAGTATAGTCTCCTTCCCTGGTAATGCGGTCCATTGTGAGGTGTTGTCGCCCTTCTTCCTCAACATAACCTTTTGGTGACTCATGAACTTTTTTTATCCAAACTCCTTTCCAGAAAATAAATTCATCGGGTGACAATATAATTTTCATACATCATTTTAAATTTTGTGATACCATTGTGTGGGCAGTAAATGGCACGTCCAGCAAATTGTTAAAATAGGGAGAACCCCTCCCATAATCCTTGGCAGCCTTTACTAAGTCATTCATTTCCCTATGGAGGTAGGGAATCCACGATTCAGGTGGCACCTGTGCAGTATAAGCAGGGGCCAAAACCTAAATGGGAATCTATTCCCTATGGATTCCCAGGGGCCAAAGCCTAAATGGGAATCTATTCCCTATGGATTCCCATTTAGGTTTTGGCCCCTGCTTATACTGCACACCACCTGAATCTTGGATATCACCTCCCGGTCCCCCTCCTTTGCAGCTTTTCTCCGCATCCTCTGCCAAGAATCCTTGGGCTCATCCTCACTCTCAGATAAGCTATCACTCTTTTCCTCTGTAGAGGAGGCAGGTCTGCTGGCAGAGGCGCAGGCCTTTCTGCCAACCAGCAATGCCTGGCATTGAAGGCCTTTGGTAGCCCAAATGGCTTCCTTCCAGTTGGCCCCATGTCCGGTTCCAGTGATGTGGGAACTGGAAGAAGCTGGACTGGAGAAGGGGTCTGGAAGTGGAGAGGTGGAGCCTGCGCCGGGGAGGAGCTTTCTGATGACAGGGGAGGGACCCAATGCAGCGGTGGAATTCAACATTAAGGTGAGACCCGTCACAGAGGAGGCACCTGAAGCAAAGGTGGGAAATGGGGATGAAGGTGGGAGGGAATCTAAAATGGCGGTCGCTCTAACAGGAGTATTGCCGTCTTGTGATTTATAGGAAGGAGGATTAGAACTAGGGAATGAAGGAATGTGGGTGAGGGAATATCTCAAGGCAGTATGGCCACTACCACCCTGAGGAGAGGACAGAAAAGGAGGGGAGATGGCAGACAGCAGATGGCTTGTCTGTGCCAAAGGGCGGGCGCCATCTCCCATCCTGTTCTCAGGGAACCTGGGTTCAGGAACGTGAAGGGCGGGTTGAATAAACCAGGGAAAAGGGTTGGAACCATGAACTCTTTAAATGATCCTATAAATTGAATGAAACAACAGATAAAATTTCCCAACTTTTAAAACCCCTTGTGTTTGTAAAATATAAAACTTTTCCCCGACAGCATCCCAAAACAATAACTGATAGACAGAATCAACAGAGATATCAGGAAGCTCCTCAAATAACCATGAACAATCCCTTTTAAACTCCCTTCAGAAATATAACTCCCCTCTAAATTTAAAACTCTCCAAAACTTAACAAAAACATCCTTTTCAGCTTGGGAATGAGTATTTCCCGTAGCTGCCCCCAATGGAAGAGGGAATGCACACCCACAGGAACAGAAAATCAGACGCCCAAACCCCTGGGAGCTCACTGCCACTCAGTCACTCACTCTCAGTCTCACAGGCACAATCTCCAGCCAATGTGGGGCTTGTGGGGAACACCAGAGACAGCGTTCCCTTGCTTGTCCCCACCTGGCATCACTGCCTGCAGGGTTCTGTTCTAGCTGGAACCTGGGGACACTTTCTCAGTTGTGTCCCTGACAGGGATCTCTTCAAAGTACAAGAAACTTCAGGGTTTCAACAGAACTGAGTTCTTGAGGGTTCTGTGACATCACTGAGGGGATGGTGACATCACAGAGCTGGCTGTAACATCCCAGAGCTGGCTGTGACATCCCAGAGTAGGATGTGAAGCCATAGAGCAGAGTCTGCCATGAGAGAGGGTGGCTCTGTGGCATCAGGGAGTGGGTTGTGACATCACCGGGTAGCTGTGTAACATCACAGAGAAGGCTGTGACATCACAGAACAGATTGTGACATCACAGGGTGACTTTGTGACATCAGACTTCTGTGGCATCACAGCACTGCTGTATGACATCACAAGGGGACATAGAGTTGGTTCTGTGACATCACAGGGTCAGTGTGACATCACAGGGTCAGTGTGACATCACAAGGGCTGTGTGACATCACAGGGGCTGTGTGACATCACAGGGCCTGTGTGAGGTCACTGGGAAGGTCACTCTGCCCCGGCTCCCCTCACAGTTCCCCCCAGAGCAGTCCAACTCTGCTCGTGCACAGCGGGGTCCCCTGTCCCCCCGGGTCCCCCTGCCCCCGGCCCCGCAGCCTCCCCCAGAGGATGTTCCACGAGATCGACCCCCGAGCCTGACACGGGGACGGGGGGCCGGGGCCCTGGGGGTGGCACAGGGGGACAGGGACCTCCCGGCAGTGTCCCTGTGTCGTCCAGGGCCAGAGCCTGGGCCAGGGCTCCTTCACCCTGTTACGAATGAGGCCTTGAGAGCGCTGAAAAAATCCCCAGCAAGGGAGCAGCAAAAACCAGATTTAATATTAACCAACAGCAGCACAAAGTTCCTTGGCAAGAGTCGCTCTGCTCCTGACTGGACTCTTCAGGCACACCAGGGAAACAAAGCAACAACAAAACCAAACAGAATCCAGGCAATCAAACCAGAAATTAACCCAGAACTGTCCTTCTGTGTGTGTGTGTGCCACAAGGACAGTGAGGGCAAGGATCAAAGGAATATGGCCTAAAAGCTTAACAGAGCTCAAACTTAACAGGACTTAACTTATATCTTAACCTTAACTGATACTTTCAACTTCACAATTTAGCAAAAGAGCAGAGCGTAACAGCATTCAACCTAAATAAAACCTTTTGACTTTGCAATTTTACAAAGGAATAAAACTTTACAATATTTTGCTTAGTTTATAACTTACACTAAAGGTAGCAACTTAGCAAAAGAACAACTCTTAGCAGCAATTAACTTCACTTAGGCCTTGTGATTTAACCTTCCCTACAGGCCTGACTGACTCAGCTATCCAAGGCGCTCAAACTCCTCAGAGAGCAGCATTTCTGCCACATTTCCCCAGCACAAGCACTCCTGTGTGCACACAGACGCAAAGAGTCAGTGCAAGGCACCTGGGAGGAATTCCCCTGAGGGCACGGAATGCTCACGGAGGATGCTTTGGCATCTTCCCAGTGGGCAGAGTGCCGAGCCGTGAGGAGTGGGGGGATCGGCCCAGGCTCTGTCATTGTTCAGGATCCCCGAGTGCAGCAAACGGGAGAGTTCCCGGCTGGGAAAGGCCCCACCCAGAGGGAGTCGCTGGCCAGGAGAGCTCCAAGGGCTCCTTTTGGAGCGCTGTGTGCAGGGCCCCAAGAGAGGGGCTTCAGTCCCAGCAATGGTTCATCCTGGCCGCACTTGGCATCAACAGCTTTCTTTGGCAGTATGAGAACAGGGATGTTTTGCCACTGAGGGAACAAAAACAGTTCCCAGGGCTGCTGCTAAAGGAACCAGGAGCTGGTTGGGCAGCAGCAGTGGCTGGAGCAGTGTTTGTGATGAGCTGCAGAGGAGCTGAGCCCAGGGGCTGTTGGCCAAGGCCCAGGCCCAAGGAGCATTTCTCAGCTGGCAGGGCGGCCTGAGAAGGGGAGGGGGGAATGCAGCAGCACAGGGCCATGGAACCAAGGGAGCATTGTGACACTGTGGAGCCTTGTGACACCAAGGGACCATTGTGACACTGTGGGACCCTGTGACACCAAGGGACCATTGTGACACTGTGGGGCCTCATGGAATCATGGAGAGCACTGTGACATTGCTGGGCCTCATGGATCCAAGGGGACTGTACTGACGCTGTGTGGCTCCATGGAATGTAGGGATCATTGTGACACTGAGAGGCCTCATCAAAACAAGGGGCCATTGTGACAGCGTGGGGCTGCATGGAACCATGGAGACCATTTGGACACTTTGGGGTGTTATGGAACCAAGGGGCCATGGTGACACTGAGGGGCACCATGGAAACACAGAGACCATTGTGACACTCAGGGGACTCATGGAAATATGGAGACCATTGTGATGCTGTGAGGCCTCATGGAATCAGTGAGACCATTGTGATCCTGGGAGGACCATTGTGATATTGTGGAGCCTCATGAAACCAAGAGGCCTTTGTGACACTGCAGGGCTGCATGGAACCAAAGGTCCATTGTGACACTGCATGGTCTCATGTCATCAGTGGTCCTTTGTGACACTGGGCAACCAAAGGAGACCATTGTGACACTGCAGGGCTGCATGGAACCAAAGCTCCAGGGTGACACAGAGTAGCCTCCTGTCATCAGTGGTCCATAGTGACACTGTGGAGCCAAAGGAGACCATTGTGACACAGCAAAACCCCAGGGTCCAAAGGTCCATTGTGACATTCCAGACCTCATGGAACAGAGGAGTCCTGTGACATTGTGGGGCCTGGGGAGCCACAGAGACCATTGTGACACTGCAAGGGCTCATGGAATCCTTGGGACCATTGTGACACTGCAGGGCCTTATGACACCTAGGGGCCACTGTGACATTGTGGGACCCAATGGAACCTAGGGGCCAGTGTGACACTGCAAGTCTTCTTGTAATCAAGGAGACATTGTGACACTGCTGGAACCCATGGAATCAGGTCACCATTATGACACTGCGGGGCCCCATGGATCCAAGGAACCATTGTGACAATATGGAGCCCCATAAAACCAAGGGAAAACAGAACAGGTCTGGCTGCTTTGGCCTCCCATAGACTGCCTGACTGGTCCAACTGACCTTTGCATGTTGAGTGTCACTTCTCATCTGCTGCTGAAACACTGAGGCTCTGTGTTTTCCTTCCCAATGGAAAAGAACTGTCCTTCTGCTCCAGGCGCCCATGGCCAGAATTGGGATTTCACCTCCAAAGGTCCTTATATCCAGGGATTCTTCCAATAGGAATATTGCCAGGACAAGTCTGGCAGGCAGTGGTTTCACAAGGGTCACCTCTCATCCGTCCCCAAAACATTGGGAAAGGCTCCATGCTCTCCTTCCCATGGGAAAGAACTGTCCTGCTTCTCCAGGTGCCCATGGCTGAGATTGGGTTTCCACCTCCAAAATTCCCTAAATCCAAACCCTGCAATTACTGACAAGTCTAGCTGGCCTTGGCCTGCTGAGGCTCTCACTTGCCTTCCAAACCTTGAGGCTCTGTGCTTTCCTTCCCATGGAAAAGAACTGTCCTTCTCAGCCAGGTGCCCATGGCCACAATTGGGATTTCACCTCCAACACTGCCTGTTGTGACAGACTGGAGGAGATCGTCTGCTCTAAACATTTTGTGTGTGGGGGGGGAGGAAGGGGCAGGTCCAGCCTTACCCTGCCCTGTAAGCACAGCCCTTCCCTGCCCTGTGACCCCAAGGGGCCTCCAGTGGGTTTATGGTTTCTACCTGAACCGCGGCACACTGAACCCCCAGCACCGCCGTTCCACCCTGGGCACTGGGGCCCTCTTGGCTCTACTCAGTGCTGCTGCTGTACTCGGGGCACCCCAAACCCTGGTAGGGACCCGTGTCCCCGCACTCCAGGGATTGTGTGCGACTCACACTGCCCCGATCCTCCACGCACCCAGAGCTGCGTTTGGGGTTTGCGTGCCAACTCACCAATTCATCTGCCATCTTTACTCGAGTTTGGTGCACAGGAAAAACACCAAGCAGATATTCGTAAGAGGTCAAAATGACACAAAATTCTACTGGCAAAGTGCAAAAAATCAAGAACTTTGGAAGAGGATTTAACGCAACATCAAATCACACATAAAACACTTATCATAGCAGTAACTTCATTAACTTAGCCCATTTATCCTGGAAACATTAAAACACGCAAGCTGTTAGGGTATCCAAAAATGTTCCATATAAAGAGCATTAGAAGGAGAAGAAAGAGAGAGAGACAGAAAGACAGAAGCTCTATAGAAAGACACACATATGACTAACAGCTCCTAGGGTTCCAGTGTGGGTGAGACACAAACCCCAGGAGAAGGCAGAGTCCATACCAGGGGCTCACCTTGTGCTCTATGTTTTTAAGCCCCCGGGCCCTTGTGAGCCTCTCCCAGGTGGGATTTCTGATCACACAGGCAATCAGGGCTGGGTTAGCACTGTACCCACTGTGTGACTGATTGACAGCTCATCCCAGGGTGTCTCAGGACATTGATCTCATCCAGCCTCTGACAGTGACCATGGTGACACAGGGGAACCTCATGGAACCGTGGGTCAGTTCTGACAATGTGGGTCCAAGGACACCACGGGAGATGTCATAGACAGGTAGAATAATGATAAAAAAAAAGCCTTTTGAAATGCAGCCTTGTTCAGCCATATCAATAGCTGGCCTATCATCTCTTCTGTGTGCAACTAAGCAGTTACAAGTTCTCATGTGAAGCTATTTTGAGAATGAGACTTTGTGACCATTCTGTTCTGAGGGTGAAAAACAAATGCACCTGCAATAACAAGTAATTTGTCCCATGAGAATCAGTGAAGAGGTAAACAATACAATAGAGAGATTTGATGCACAAGTAAAATCTATTTTATTAACCAATAATCAACTAACTGATAAGAAATCTTTGAACGAACTAAAGGTGCACACAAGGTCAGTTAAACTTTGTAAAATGAGTTGTATGAATAAAGAATAAAGAGTTCTTCTCCATCTTAGCTTAGTCCTTTGGGATTTCAGTTCCCCCCTTCTTGACGGCTTTGGGTTCTCCCTTCTTTGGAGCTTTGGGCTCCACCTTCTTTGGGTCTTTGTCTTCCTTCTTCTCTGAGATTTTGGTTTCCTTCCTCTCTGATGCTTTGGTGTCCTTCTTCTCTGATGCTTTGACTTTCTTCCCTTCTGATGCTTTGCTTTCCTTCTCCTCTGGGATTTTCATTTCCTTCCTCTCTGGGATTTTGGTTTCCTTTTTTGGGATTTTGGTTTCCTTATTCTCTCGGGTCTTGGTTTTCCCCTTTGCTGGTATTGGAGGTTGCTTGCCAACAGAGACACTCTTCTTTCCCTTCTTCTGCCTCTCTTCCTCCTTCCTCCTCTCTTCCTTCTCTAAGGCTTTTGCCTCCTCCTGCTCAAGCTTTTGAGCTGGCTGCTTCAGCTCCCTTCTGCAGACAAAACAGAAAACGTGGCTGAGAGTCCCACCAGAACCTTAGGCTCCCTAGTCCTGGCTGGCCCTGCACTTCATTCCTTGACCCTGAGGCCATTTCCGTGAATTCTCCTCAACCCACAGAGGTTGGGAACATCCCAAGTGAGGGCATGGGTGGAAGGGGACCTCCAGGACCAGCCAAACCTGAGATTTGCCATCATAAGGTGTTGACTATGCCAGCTCCCTCTGAAGGCACAGCCAGACCCCTCCAGCCCCTGCCAAAGGCTGATCCAACAGCTCTCTGCGCTGGTGCCTGGAAATGCCCTTTGTCTCTTGGCTTCCCAGTTTAAAGCAGAGCACAGATTGCTGACATCTGCTTAGCTCTCCTACAGTTCTTACTCAGCTCATTCAGCTCCCTTCTCCCTGGGCATAGCTGAAGCATGATTTTAAAGAGTTCAGATTTCAGCTGAGGGTTAGAAGCAATTCCCATTGATCAGGATGTAGGTTAGATAGGCAGACCATAGGTTAATGATTATGAGATGCTTAAGCTGGAGCTGATTGTTCTATTGTTTACCATTAGGAGCTTCTTTCTAGAAGGAAGTGGAGGAAGTGAACTGTTATAAGAACATCTTGAAACCAGTAGAACAATGGTTAGCACCTGGGCTTGATGTCAATCAATCACTAAGCAGGGGACCTTGGATGGTGCCAGAGGGTCACAGAGACCTGATGAAGACATTCCTGACTTCATCCCTTAAGACCACTGACCCAATTCGAGACCACCAACCCAATTCAAGGGAAGAATTGCACAGGAGTGAAGGACCAATGACCTCATTTGAATACAGAGCAGGGATGGGAGGTGCTGGGGTTGTGCAGATGTATTTTATGTAAGATCTTGGGAAATAAAGAGACGGCAAAGAACCTTGGACAACGCGGGCACGCCTTTTAGGGACGGCTCTGGTGCCGCCTGCCGGTGTTAATAAACATCCCACTGTCTAACTTTAATAAGTTAGAGAGTCTCTGTCCGTGATCTTTGGTTTTAACGACTCCTAGCCTGCTCCTTCATGAGAACAATCCTATCAGTCAGAAAGCAAAGGCTGCAGGAACTCCTCTCCTGCAAGACAGGCTCTTGTCAGGCAGATTTCCTGCTGGAACCCAGCTGGGACCAAGCAAACCAGTGCTGGCTGCCATGGAAACCATTGGAAGCAGCCTCGTCCGTCTCCTCCCCATGAAACCAACTTCAGCCTGGCCTGAAGAAGTCCTGCTGCACAGGCTTGCTTTAAGCACCTCCACTCCCAGCTCCACACTTGTGCCTGTGTGTCCTGAGCTGGGCTGCCTTGCTGGAGCTGAGCTTCTCCTGTGCTTGCCTACGGCTGCAGCTGCAGGGGAGCCTAAAGGACAGGAGCTTTTCTGGCTGCTCTGCCACCATAAGGAGAACCCTGGCAGATCAGCAGTGCAAGGACTTCATCTGTGGCAGGAGCAGGACCCAAAGCAAGGTTTGCTCTGTGCCCCACGCCTGCCCATACCACAATCCCACTGTTCTGGTGAAGAAGGCAGATGATGAAGAAGATGCCACTCAACACCATGGACTTCAAGACACCTCTAGATGCGGTGCCAAGGCAAGCCTAGAGCCCAGATCTCCACAGACAGCAGCTAAGCCAGGAGGGCTCGGCACTCAAATAGAGAAGAAGATGTTCTGTCTCAACAGAAGAAGGTCCTTCCTCTCTTGGCAGCCAGGGAGCTCAGAGTGGCCATCCCTGTGTTGCTGCTGGCCTTTGCTCTGCAGCTCCTCTGAGCTCAGAGGCCTTGGAGCAGGGAAGCCCTGCAGGGACAATAACCCATGGCAGAGCAGGAACCCACGGAAGGCTGACTCACCTGTCCCTGAGAGGGGCCTGTGAGCCACAGTTGATCTCCTGGGGGCTCAGGGAGGAGCTGACACGTGAGGCCGCCCTGGGCACCAGCACCTCGGAGGTGGAGCCTCCCTCCATGTGGCACAGCTCCGGGACATTGCAGGTGGTGTTGAGGTTGCCAGAGAAGGTGGAGGAGACCTGCTGGCTCTCTCCTGGCTGCAGCACACCTGGCAGTGGCAGGATATTGAAAGCCTGGATGGAAGACAGGAGAGATTGAGGTGTTGAGCATGGAAATGGATCCAATGGAGCATCTTGGAGCAAAGTGCAGCTGTAGCCAGAGGGGCCTATTCCCCAAACACTGCCAGAATCACCCTCACCTCATCCTGCATCCATGCCACTGACCAGTGCAGGGACTATGGGGAAAATCTTCTCCCATACTCATGGGTCAATGCATTAATTAGTACATGACATGAAAGTGAACTGGGATGGCTCCTGGCAGTAGAAATTCTCTCTGATGCCCAACTTGCCTTTAAAAAGTTTCAAAACTTCCTGCTTTTAGAAAAGGAGGAGACTCAGAGTGAGAGCTCTTGGAGCTGAGGGAAGGAGTCCAGCCCAGCTCATCTGACTCCTGAGGCTCTTCCCCTCTCTCTCTGATTTAAATGCTTCTTTCTCAAGGTGCTACAGCAAAAGCTCCTGCAAAAATTTCCTATGGAGCACCTGAGGAGTTCCAGGGGGAGCAGTGCCCTCCACAGGTGCCGCACAGCGTCCTTGGGCAGCCCTGCAACGTGTCCTGCACGGCCTCTCCAACAAGCAGCTGCTCTGGCAGCACTTTGTGATGGGCCTGCAGGGATGGGAGGCCCCTCTGTGGCCAATGCTGAGGGCCCCCAGTGGCACTGGCAGCTCCAGCCCTGCTTGCCACACTGACAATGGGCACGGGAGACAGATTCCCTCTTGCCTTCTCTGCTCCCAGGGGAGTGTGCGCCACGTCCAGGGAGCACCTGAATCCCTCCAAGCCTCGAGGCAGGTGAGGATGCTCAGCAGTTGGTGCTGGCACCCAAAAAACAAGCCATTTTCTATGCTGGGAAGAAGAGACAGCCCCTCTGCAAAGTCTCCCTTTGTCAGACAGCTCCAGGGCCAGCAGTGCAATAGCAGCTCTGGGTGAAAGCAGAGCCCTGCAAACAGGGAGTCTGGCTGCCTTGGGAAGAGGCTCCATGGAGATCAGGATCACCCCAGCTTGCTCTGGGAGGGAAGCTGGAGGTGTTACCATGATGATGCAGAGAAAAGCCTCATCTTACATTGGGAAGGAAACAAGGCAAAAAATCCCACACTCAGCACAGGCCTGTAGGATCTCAGTCAGCTTCTCCAAGGAAAACTCTCCTATTTCTCCCTCCCCCTCAGCCCATGTCCAGCCACTGGCCCTGCTGCCCAGCCCACTGTCAGGGCACAGCACAGCAGGGCAGCAAAAAGGGAGCTCAGCATGAGCAGGACTTGGTGCTGGCAGGCTGGGGAGGCAAAGCAAGCAGTAGGTGCACAAGAAAATCTACCTCTGCTCCTGAAGATTGGCTAAAATCCTGCACTTCTTTCAGGGCTCTGGCTGCCTCCTCCTTTCCAGTCCTGAAGTGCCTCCATCGAGTTGCTGCACAATCCAGACTGGTTCTCCTCTCCTTCGGTGGCTGGGGTTTGAATTTAGGTGGGTGGAGCTCATCTCTGGAAAACAAATAACTATGACCAGGGACCTGCAGTGGGAGGGAGGGAGGGACACCTGCACGAGCAGCTCCTGGCCAGGATGCAGCCCCTGGCTGAGGGCTCGCACGTTGAACTGAGAAATGGTTTGATCCAGCCCTTCCCAATCCAGGCTGGGGCAGGTCTGTTCTAAAGGCAGCCCAGGGATGACACTGAGGTGCTGCAGCAGCTGCAACTGCTTGCATTGAGCAACTACAGAGGACAGGCATTTATACCTGGTGGGGATGCAAAAAGCACAGTGGGAGAGGAAAAGACAGAGAAGGCAGCAAAAAGGTGAGATTTGAGACACCGAGGGGCAGACCCAGCCAGTGCCAAGCCAGCACAGCCCACCCAGTGCCCAAGGCCAGAAACTCTGCAGCTCCACCTGGGATTTATCAGGAATGTTCCCCTGACACCGCTGGGGGATTGGTTGACATTTTCCAACACTCCAAGGTGACTCAGGTCGCATTCCCCATCCATCCATCCATCCTTCCATCCATACATACACAGGCTGTGGTGCTGGGATCCTGCCAAGCTCTGCCAGCCTTGGGCTTGGGGAGATTTCTGCCAGCTGTCCTGAGCTCCATAATTGTGCCCTCTGTTCCAGGAAGCAAGCAAGAAAGATTTTAAAAAACCCAAAACAAACCACAACAGACAAACCTAAAAAGCCTTCAACAGCTCAACCCTGCTCAAGGTTTTTCTTTAGGGACAGCTACCACTCTCCAGCTGAAATGCTGGGCTTTTGGGGAAAAAGAAAATTACATGTTCACCTCCAAATTGAAAAGGATTAAGGTAAGAGAACCTTTCCAACTAAAAATTATTGGCCCAAAGCTTTTATCTTTCCAAGAAATCTCTAGGTAAGACCACCCTGACAGTTAAACAACTGGTTCTTCTGGTGGGGAGAAACCCTCCTCTTTAAGGAAAGCAGCCTGATAGTTGAAAGCAACTGTTTGGTCAAACTTCAGGCTCCCTGGCACAGCCTGCATTGCCTTTCCTTCCTGTTCACTGATTTACAGGCAGTGCCATGATGGCCCGGGTTCAGATGTTTGGTGCCATCCAGGGAATTTGGCATTGCCATTTCCATATGTTTTAATTGAAGTTTCAGTCCTTGCAAACACTCTTCAAATGCCAGCTTTCCTTTCTTTTACAGAAAGCTCAAGGCTCCCACAAGTCTTCTGACATCCTCTTTTGAGCTCAGAGAGATGACATTTTCAAACAGATGTTTCCAAAGTTAACAGCATTTGAAAGAATAATGAACTCAAATCCCCCTGGATTCCAGCTTCGCCCAACTCCATTCTGTGTCAGACACTGAGATTCCCACCTCTAAGGCAGGAGCTGTTTGTGCCCCCATCCCTCCTGTCCTTCTCCCCAGCAGCCTGTGCCTGTTTTCCCCAGCACAATCCCTGTCCCTGTGCACCCTGCCAGGAGCAGCTGCACACAGGCTCACATCTCCCCTTGCCCTCACCAGGGGGTTTCTCTCATCCCCGAACATGCCGATGAGAACGTTGGTGCGATGAGTGCCCAGGGCCTGCACTGCCACCACAATTGGGATCTCTGCTGTGCTCTGGGGCTGCACAATCCCACAGGGCTTGGGGCTGGAGTAGAGCACAGCAGAGTCCTCCTTGCGTTTCTGGAAGGGACACAATGAAATGCAGATTCAGAGGGACCTCTCAAGAAACTTTAGGCTCCTTAACATCCACCACAACAGACACTTACACACACCTTTAAAACTCCCCAGGACAAAGGTCAAAGGCACAAACAAGATGCCAGAATTGTAGGTTTACCGCTCCCAGGGCATCCTGCAAGGAGGCTGCCAGCACAGGCACTGGTGTCTGTGGGTGCAGCAGCTTTTCACAACCCTCTAAGATCTCCCACAGGAAAACGCCCTGAGGACTGGAACATCAACTGTTTCCTCAGGAGCTTAAACTGCCTCCTAAAGTTTACAGTAGGGTAGGATCCTGTTCTCAGCAGATCTTTAGGACTGATTAGAAACCAGCAAGGTCTTATCCAAACCCTTTTTTCCCCTAATAATCTCCTCAGGATTATTTGACAGGAGGAGGTGGATGTGATGCCAAACCTGGGGAATAAGCCCGTAGCAGCCAGGAAGGTGGCTGGGATTCCTAATGAAGATCTTCCTCTCATAGGGCACCTTCAGGTGGCACTCATCACACAGCAGCACTTGGGGGGACACTTGGAGCTCAGGAACGAGACATCTGGGCAAAGAGATGACCCCAGGACAATCAGAGATACTGAGAGAATGGAGAATGCCTACCCCCAAAGATTGTGAAATGGAGCAGAACACATTGGTCACTGTCAAATGCACATTGAAGAGCCCTACAGGGATAAATTGCCTTCTACCTCTTCCCACTCCAACATGTCTTGTCAAGGAGGGGCAAACCCTGAGAGGCAGCACCCAGAGGCTGCCAAGTGCCCCAGGCAGAGCACTTTGCCCCACAGCTGCCTCAGCCCCTCCTTTACACAAGAAGGCTTGCAAGGACTCCTGGAAGAGTCCCAGTGACCCACGAGCTCTGGGGGAGCCTTGCCAACAAGGATCAGTGCTCCCTAAGGCTCAAGGAACACACAGCTCCAGGGTCTCAGTAAAAATGACTCCCTTCTCTGCCATGGTGCTGTTGCCCTGCCTGAGAACTCAGCTCTTTGCCCCAGCCCTGGAGGGCACGAGACAGCAGCTGCCCCACAGAGGGGCTGATCAGCCCCTGCCAGGCCCTGCAGCTCCCTGGCTCCTTCACTGCACAGCTCCAGGCACTGTCTGGCCCCAGCTCCACCTGCTGTACACAATGGCAGCCCAGGCACTGCCTGGATGGCTCTGCCTGGCACAGGGAACAGCACCAGGGAGCTGCATCCCTCTGGGCATCACACTGACACCCACAGCAGCACAGCAGCATGGAATTCTGCTGCAGCAACGACGACTTTTGCTCTCAACTCTGACAACATTAAAGCTCAAAATGGGAAGCAGAGGGAAGGACAAAAACTGGAGCTGACCTGCCACATCAAGGGCTGCTTTCCCCTTGTCAGACCTTGCCCTCCCCACTCTTGCTGGGAGCCACTTCCCCCCTGCCATGTGCCCTCACGGACAGAGCCAGAGCCTGACTCTCAGCAGCTGCTTGGTGTGGCCCAAACCAGTGCACAGTGCTCACAACCAGCACAACCCCACGTCTTGCAGCCTGAAGGAGAGGAGGCCCTCGGGAAATTTGTTCCACCTCAAGCACCAAAAACAAGGCCAATCAATGATATCATTCCTGGTGCCTTTAGAAGAGGGCCCAGGACCATGCTGAGCTGTGAGCAAACGTGCTTTTCACCATGGGCTGCGGCCCAAGCACTGCTGTTCTCGTGTCCAGCTGGCACAACATGAGGGCATTCAGCAGCACTTCTCCTTGGCAGCTGCAGCCAGCACAGCCTGGGCAAGGCAGAGCCTGCGGGAGGCCAGGCAAGGGCTGGTACCTGGCTGTGATGATCAGGGCTGCCACTCCCTTGCCAATACCCTCCAGGTCCACCAGCAATCTCCGGTAGAACTCCATCACCGTGTTGGAGCACAGGGTCACCTGGTGGAAGAGAAGAACAGTCAATTCTTCCTTCCAAAAGCTCATTACCCACGGGTGATATCCTCCAGTTCCTGAGGGAGGATTTGCCCTTCATTCTTCTGCTGCTCCATATGTAGAGCACAGTCTCAGAGTAACAAAAGCCTTCTGGCAATACCAGATTTGTTTAACACACCTTGCTATCAGGGAGCAGGTCAGCTACATTAAAACATTAGACTACAGCTCCATGCACCACTGCATTCAAATTAAGGGGCCAATTGCTCATCTGACTACAAAGACATCCATGCAGAGGAAATCTGACTTGACCACAATGAGTTCAGCTTTACAGCAGGAGGCTGAGGGCAAAGTGTGGCCCAGCAGGTGCTGGGCAGTTCATGGCTGCCCTGGGACCCCGAGCCCAGGCTGGCTCTAAGAACCCCAGCCCCAAGCCAGGAGTGGGGAACTGTGCTGGGGTGGGCATTGACCAGAGGCAGAACCCTCAGAACTGCCCCAGGGTGGGCACTGACCACAGGCAGAACCCTCAGAGCCTCTTGCTCAACACCGCAAGAGACAAGCCACCAACGGGACCAGGCAGAGAAGAAAGGAGAAGGATCTCTATCTTGAAGTTCCACAAGGAAGGGTTTATTCCAAGCAAAAGGATCAGAGCCAAAAGAGCCCTGCACACTCCGGTGCAAGGAATTTTGTAGAGATACAAATCAGGGGGTGGATACAAACAGCAAACCAAAAGAGAATCCTCAGCAGAGCACTGAGGGGATTACATCAAGTGTCTGGGGCCACTTTGGATAGGAGAGTGGGGAGGATGGCTCACATGGGCCAATGGGGCCTCCAGGAATAGGGGAATTCCAAAGGGGTGTTGCAGACAGGGATTGGCTCCAGGTTAAATTGGCAAAGAAGGTTGGGGAACAAAAGGGGCTGGGTTTGACAGGAAGGAAGAGAGCTGGAACAAGGGGCAGGGAATGGCATGAGGGACAGCTTTGTGGGAGGGTAAAACCCAGGGGTAAACCAACTCGGGGAGAACACGGGGTACAACAGAACAAACCACTTAACAAGGAATCAATACAATAAATTTGAACCGCTACACATGGCTGCAGATTTTTTTGTCTCCACTGGAGCTTCCTGCAGTGAACACAAATCATTCTGCTCCCCAGGAGGAGGGAAATGACACCACGAAGAAAAGCTAACTGCTTTATACAATGACATCGCTCTAACAGCCACCTTCTGCCCTCATCCTTGCTCTGCCCCGTTGCAATCAAATCAGTCGCTCTCAAAAACACAAGAATGGCTTCAGGCCTTGGCCATAAGGTCTGTGAGCTCAGCATATGATTTTGGAAAGCAAACAGTGCTCCCTGAGGAACATCCCGAGTAAGCCAGCTAGCAGAGGCCTCCCAGCAGTGCAGATCTCTCAGTGCCAGGATGCTCCAAGCTGGCACCAGAGCTAAAGCCCTCCCACCCTGCAGTGCAGCTCCAGCCCTGGTGCTGCAGCGGCTGTGGCTGGGCTCTTGCCGTACCTCGATGTCCTGGTGTCCCTGGGGGAGGATGGTGCCTTGGCTGGGATTCATGGTGAACTCCCTGGGCTCCACATGGAAATGGATTCCCTTCCTCCAGGCCGGGTCGGTGTCCCTGCGGATCTGATCCACGCTGTCCACAGCCGGCTGCGTGCCATCGTCCGACATGCGGAGCTGGAACGCCAGGGGCACCGCGGAGCTGTTGGTGAGGCGGCAGCGCTGCGTGTAGGGAAAGCCTGGGCAAGGACACAAATATCCATTCAGGCACCCAGCAGGGCATGATCCTGGGGGCAAGATACTACAGCTCACCTAGAAGCTGCATGAGGAATTAATCGTCACTTAGTTCCCTTTGACACAGATTCCAGACTGCAGCCTTGAAAATGCCCACTCCTAGCCCTGCTGAACACTGCAAGCTTCTCTCTTTGGGATGGGAACCAGCTCCCTCACCTGCCCCAAACCAGCACCAGTTCTCTCTCAGTGATGAGTGTGCACCCAGACCCAGCATTTACTCTGAGAATTCAAGCTGTCCAATTCCGTGCTCAGCCTGCCAACACTCCCACCTTTTTCAAGACATATAAACAGTGAGTTGTCAGTGAGAAGAAGCTACAGCGAAAGAAAGTGAGGATGGAATCAGGAACTACAACGTGATGCAAAGCACCCTAATGCAGCTTCTCTCTGCAGGACCCTTAAGGCATCTCTTGCTTTGGGCCAAACAGACTGAGCACATGACAGCTCAGAGCCCACTCAACTGGGGACACAGCCAAGCCTTGCTTTGAGATTAGCAATTAGGAACCAGGTCCCACCTCAGCCCACAAACAGGGACATCACAGCCATGCTGCTCACTGAGAGTGCTGCCTGCAAGGCTTCACCCCACTTTGGCTCTGAGATTTGCTTTCCATCCTGCAAAGCCAGAGATACAGCCACTCATGGTGGGGATGTCCTGCAGAGCGCGCAGAGCAGCCACAGCCTGCTCTGCACTGCACATCTGGCTGGGCTGACCAGCTCTGTGGGGAGGAGACTTCTCCCCAGGCCTGCTCACCAAGAGTCACTGGGACACAGATGGGGAGAAAAAACAACTGCAGCTGCAGCCCAGAGCTTCTCTGTGCCCATCCAAGTGACCACTGCCAGCTCCAGCAGGGACTCCAGCAGGGAGGCAAGAGAGGCACAAAAAGGACAAACCCAGATGTCAAAACCTCCAATGAGACTGAAGCCAGCACATGCAGACAACAGTCAACAGTTACAAAGAAGCAAAGATACAACAGCTGCCTTCAGCCAAAGAGCCCTTAGGAATGAAATTGGATTCAGCAGGATCTGAATCTCCTGCTTCAGACCCATATTTCCATCTCTTGCCTTTCGTGTTTCATTCCTTCCAAAGGCAACTTGACAAGCGCCTCCGTGGTGATGCAGGCTGGGGAAGAAGCAGCTCAAAAAAGGCAATGAGTTTCCTTCAGAAGTTCATGAACTTCATTGTTCTGGGTTTAGGCTTGGCAGTGAATGTTGCCCTTGGTCTGGGAAGGGGGATAGCAGTTCTGGGGGGTTCTGGGGGGGTTTGGCCCTGGGCTGGGCTTTTCCCTTGGGGTTTTTTGGGAGTTGTGGCGTGATGCCGTGGGCGGCTGTGCAGTGGGAGCTGAGGCTGGGCAGGGAGCGGAGCTTCCCTTCCTCCCGCTCGGGGGTCGCAGCTCGGCCGCTGCTGCTGCGGGAGGTTTGTGCTTGGCCCGGGGCTGCCCTGGCTGCAGCTCAGCGCTGGCACCGACCCTGCCTGCCTGCCCCGCAGCTACTGCTGCTGCTGGGCACTGCCCACATCCCCGTGCCCTCTGGGGCTGTGCAAAAGGAGCATTTCCTCCTTCCCTTCCCTTCCCTTCCCTTCCCTTCCCTTCCCTTCCCTTCCCTTCCCTTCCCTTCCCTTCCCTTCCCTTACCGGCTGGGGGGGGATCACTGCCCTGCCAGAGCCCACAGCTCCTCCTGCTGTGACCACAACTCCACCAAAGGGGAAAAACAGGACTTGGCATCTGGGAAATGTCTGTTCTTGTCTTGTCTGTGCTCTCCTGAGATAGTCTAGCAAAGAACTGTTATTCCTTTTCCCACAGTTTTGCCTGGGAGCCCTGTCATTTCAAAGGGATAATCATTTGGAGGGAGGGGCTCATCTTTCCATTGCAGCAAGATTCCCACCTTCCTTGGCAGACATCTGTCTTTTAAAGCAGCACAGAGACACCAGAAAATACTGCCTTTCTATTCCTTGCTTCCATGGGATCTCACAATGGCAAAATGCCCCCTGAGGCAGCAGCAGCAGCAGCAGCCCTGCAGTTCACAGCCTGAAGAGGCTGCTGGGGCAGAGCAGGAGTGAGGGATGCTTTTCTGTTGGAAGGCACAGAGCCCTGAGGCTGTGTCCCAGCCCAGGGAACACTCACCAAAGGAGATGTCCCCGAAGTCGAGCTCAGCCAGGTCGAAGTGTAAACTCGGTGCAGTGACGCTGCCCCTGGAGGCCGAGGACAGAGCAGGCAATGGCTCGGTTAAAGGCACAAGACTCTGTGCTTTGATGCTCAGGGACAGCTCATGGGAAATGTGCTTCTGCCCAGCAGCTGCTGGGCTTTGTGCCCTTCTACAGCCCCAGTGAGGAAACAAAAGTTCCTGGCCCTGGTGCTTTGTTGCTGGTCAATCTGTCACTTCAAATGTGTTCTGGGGACTTTGCTGATGAATGCATCACACACAAAAACAAAGAGAACATCTGCCAAGCTGAACTTTGTTCATGTCAGTAGTAACAGCTGATGAACTCGCTTCAGGTTCTGCTCATTAGGGACCTCTTGCTGTAATTATGGGCTGACCTGTTCCCATTGCCACTGGTGAAGAACATCACTGCTGGCTGATGGAGAAGCCTTGGGCCAGCAATGTTCATGTGCTGGACGTGAGACTTTGGAGGCAGGGGAGGAAAGACAAGGCCCCAGCAGCCCCACAGCCAGATCAGTGCTCGTGCTCCTGCATCTGCCCCGGGGCTGATGCCAGCACGGCTGCAGCTCTGCTGGGGCTGGGGGGATCAGGGCCTGCTGGGGGCAAGGCACAGCATTCTGTTCTTAGTCTTTGGCCAGAAATTTCACCACAATAGAGAAGCTGCCAGTTAGGGGAATCCCTGGCCACGCTTCAGCACTACCTTCCATTCCATTCCCTTCCCACTCCTGCCCCATGTTACATGCTCCTGCCTTCAGGTGGCAGGATGGGAATAACATTTCCAATAACGACTTCAGGGCTTGCCTGAGAAAGAAGGTGTCTTCTTCTTTTCAAATTATCAGGAGAAGAGGATCCAGCCAAGTTCAGGACTCAGCTGTCAGCACTGAAAAACTGAGTGCAAATCAGCCTGCACATCTCTTCAATCCCTGGGCGGTACCCACCAGACTCCTCTGTTCCTGCTGTAGCAGTCATCTCTCACACACACCTGGCTCCCCAAGACCCAAAGACACAAGCTCTACAAGTCTACAGCTAAACGTAACTCCTCTGAATTTCAGCCAACACCACTAAACTGTTCCATGAGCCCACAGCTAGAAGAGCTGTGAAGGAGATATCCCTGACACTGTAAGAACCAAATGAAAATCACTGCCAAGAGATAGGCCTGGAAAGCTAAACTTTGGGCTTTTCTCTGTTAATTGTGAGCTGCTCCTTAAGACACTTCTCATCCTGTTAGATCCATCCTCTCAATGAAACACTGCTGCACCTGACAGGCAGAAAAGATAAGGTATGGAGGGGTTTTAAAAGGTTGTTTTCTTCTGCTTTTATAACTAGGTCCATTGACATGTTTGTTTTCTTGTATGGCATCTAAAGACAGGTCCATGTCTCCCAATGGCACCTTGCAACCCCCAGACACTGCTCTTGCTTTGAGCAGTGTGTTTGCTCAGATGATTTCCAGAGGCCCCCTCCAGGACCATGCAAAGCCACGTGCCTGTGGCCTCCCAGAGAATGGCTCTGTTTGGCTGACAGTGCTGAGGAAGCATTTCAGAAGCTGCTTGTGCTCAGCAGGGTGCAAGCCAGCTCCCAACATGTTCCAGCAGCCTCCAGGGAATCTGGGACAGAGAAAGCTCCAAGGCCACTGAAAGCAAGAGCAGATGCCTTCCATCCTGCTCACTTCCAGCCAGGCTGCAGGGCAGCAGATCCGATGCTTGGTTCCGTCTGTAGCTCTTTCCCAACTCCGCTCTCACCCAAAGGTGTTTGCACAGGGACAGATGAACTGCCTCACCTCTGGGTGCTCAGCTGGTACCGAGCTGCCCGGGCACTGACATTGCGCACCAGCCGAGTCTGCTGGGCGCTGACCTTGACTGGACACTTGGAGAAGTCCAGCTGGGCAGGGAAGTCCAGCACAGCTCGGGCACCAATGGCCCGAATTGGCACAACGATCCTTTCCCTTGCAGTGAGGATCACAAGCTCGTGGCAATAATCCTGCAGGAAAAGAAACTGGCTCAGCACAGGACATTTAGTGCCATCCCCATGGCAGAAGAAAAACCATTTCCTATACCCCTTCAAGGGCATCCATTTACCTATTGCACCCTCAAATGAACACTAAGTTCTACTACTATGTCACATTTTAAAGGCACCAGTGCACTTTGCAAAATCTGTCTCAGTGGCATTCAGCTCTTGTGTCACTTGGGTCATACAGATAACAGCCCTAGGCCACCATCATTCCTACTCTAAACTTTAATGATGTTAAAGAATTCCTAAGCCCCTTCTAAGCAACATGGAGCTGGGGAACACAGGACATTGCTCTTTAGGCTTCTATATTCCCACTGTCTGAGAATAGGACAAAGTGTTCAACTGACTCTAAGCAGCAAAAGGAAGAGGAGAAAACAGCTGCACCCAAAGACATCCTGCACCTCTGGCCTGGTGCAGAAACATCAGTTGGCTCACAACTCCCCTCTAACTTTGCCTGTCCAACCAAGTCAGGAGAAGAACAGTGCTAAGAGGTAGCAGGATGCTGTTGGAAAGGGCCTCTCTTTGTTTCCCTGCCAGGCTTCCTCCCTTCCATGCCATGCCCTCAACCCTTCTGTATGAACAAGCCTCCAGATCAGAACATGAACCCTCCAGATCCCAGCACTGAGATCAGACTTGCCAGGGCCTCAGCACTGCCGTTCAAACCTCCCCACAAAAGCACCTTCGGCACAGAATGGGTGCCAGCTGACAGAGCAAGCACAGCGACAGGCATGAAGACAGAGCCCCAGCAGTGTCACTGCCACGGGCTCTGGGCTCACAGCTCTGCCTGCAGCTTGTACCTGCCCTACACCAGCTCCTTCAGGCAGGTGTCCAAGTCCCCTGCAGCTCAGCAACCTCCTGCTGACCAAGGGCACCCAGAGCCCAGTGTGCCTGTGCCAGGCCGGGCTCACAGGCACAGCACATCCTCTGCCCTGGCCCTGCAGCTGTGCCATGCTCACTTGTGCTCTGGGACAGCACAGCTGCAAGGCTGCACAACAGAGGGAGTGAAAAAGCACCGGCTTTGCTCCAGCCCAGGGGCAGGCAGGGAAGCTGTTGGCAGTCCAGGAAGGAGGAAAGCTCTCTGACCTCTTTGTTCCTCTGGTGTTTTCCATCAGAATGAAACCCCTTCCACTGCACCTAGAGATGGCCCAACATCTATCAGCAGCCCTCTGTCATTTTCATCCTGTTTCCTGTGCATCTTCCCTTGGCAATGCTCAGCAATGTGCAGGGAGGGGAAGCAGAGCCTCTCAGGCCTGGCTGCAGTGCCTGCCAGCAGTGCCAAGGTGTGACTGGCTGCAGGCTGCCTGCCCACGCCTGGAGCCCAGCTCACAGCATGCAATGGGCTGGAGCCAGAGTGCAGGGAAAACAATGGCTGTGGAGATCATTGTGTGCTGTGGCTCCTCCAGCCTCACCTTGTTCTTGCTGGGGGTGAAGCGGATGCGCACAGGGGCAGAGGCGCCCGGCGGCACGGCACGGTACGCATCGCTGGAGCTCACCAGCTGGAAGTAAGGTGAGCTCTCCATGGAGAGCTTCACCACGTGAAGAAACTGCAGCAAAGACATGAAATTTGATTTTGCCACTTGTGGAAACAGGACGAGAGGAGACCTGTCCATGCCCTGCTACCATCCCTCCCTTGCCCCTTTTCCAAAGCACTTTCAGCTGAGCAGGCACAGGCACATCATTCACAAGGCTGAACTTGAATCCCTTCTCTCTGGCTCCAGCGTTTTGGCCAGGGGCAGTAGGGCAGTGCCTGCTGGGAAGGAAGGGCCGAGCAGGTCAGCACCAGCAGGATGGAGACACAGCACCTGAACCAAGTCACCTGCGTATTCAACAAGGCCAAAAACCTGTTGGCTTCTGCCTGCACACAGCCATGAAGTTGTCATGTTCCAGAGGGGGAATGTGCTACCTAAAAGCAAACCAGCACATTACTGTGGGGCAAGGAAGAAATTCCCTTCCAGCAGATCAGGTTTGGGTAGGGACCTTCTGGGGATACAGTCAGGCAGGCAGAGCAGCAAGACAGGAGACCAAACACTGGGGTCTTACTGGGAATAAAAGCAAACCTGAAAAGCAAAAGAAGGAATGAACACAGCAAGACAATCCCTAAAACAAGGAGATGGCAAAGAGAACTTAAATGGGCAGTAAAGCAGCAAGGAAGAATCATAAAACCATGAGAGCAACCAGCTTGCCAAAAGTAACAGAAACACAGACAGGCGGTGTCTATTGACCATGGGGCTTCAGAGGCATTTTCTGCCTGCAGAAACAGGACCAGCGCTGACTGACAGTGTGGTTCCAGTATGCAAAGCCAATCTTGGCTCTCCAGGGCTTCCTGCTGCCTGTGAAGGCAAGCTGGGCTGCTGGGCATTCCTGCCTGCAGCCAGGAGGCCAGGTTCTGCCCTCTGGGGTACCCATGCACAGCACACATGCATTTTCTAACACACTGATATCATAACCCCTGAGCACCAAAATGCTCTCCAAAAGTCTAAACCAGATGATTTGGACTCCCTCCTGTCTCCTCCCACCAGCCCACTCTTGGCACAAGCCTCACTTGAGAAAATGTTTCCCTGACTGAAATTCAAATGGTCTCAAGTTTTCCTCTTTACAGTGGAACACAACTGACATTTTTCAACTTTTTCCCTCTCAGCTCTCTTGGGAAACTGCAAAACAATCCCAATTTCTTCAGGTGAAGGTGGAAACCTCCAGGAGCACATGGCTTTGGATGTGCTGTGCTTCTGCAAAGGGAAAGCAGAGCACCGTGTTGCTTTTGGAAAAGCTGAGCAGAGCTGGATGAAGCTGAGCAGGAGCCTCAAGTGGCACCTAAAGGCCTCTCACTGCTTCTGCTCCATCACTCTGATTGCAGGGCTCTTGCAGAACACGGTTCCTGCAGGGCCAATGCCATTAATGAGAAGTGATTCCAGCATAAAGTGCAGGAGGCTCAGCCCCTGAGCTTTGCCTGTGAGCTGCATCAAGGGAGCCAAACTGGTTGAGAGAGGCAGAGATTCCTACCAGGAGCCAAGATTAACCAAGGACACACAGGGTGTGCTATAGACCCAAGGCAAAGCATGAGAGCAGGTAAGAACTGTACAGCACTCAACATTCCTGTCAATCCAGAGCTTTCGAGAGAAGGAAACTCCTTTGGGATAGACACCATCATCGCCTGGCAAAAATCTGGGCACAATTCCCAGCACAGGAAGATTTCCACCATCTTGTAGAAGAAGGTGCTGAGACATTTTCTTCTGCATGTGCTGCAGCAGATAACTTGCTTTGCTGTCCACTGAGGGAATGACAGCACTCTCCTCTTCCAGCACAGTGTTAAAGCTCTGGGTGCCAGCACTTACCTTGTCCTTATTCATGAGAGACAGCACCATTTCAGAGACCTCCCGAGCGACGAAGTTCTGAAATACCAGCTCTGGTGGGGAAACCCCAAACCAGCTCTGTTTCGGGGCAGCTGACGGCAGCTGGAGAGGAGAGAGAGCAGGGAGAGCTTCAGCTGCTGGGAGGAAGGTTCATGCAGGAGAATCTTCCACTGATCCCCAGTGAAGTACAGACTCTGGGGGAGCACGTCTGCCCAGCCCACACTGGGCAAACAGGGGCTCACCCACCTCTGCTCTGAGCTGATCCACAGCTGCTGGGCCACACAGAGCAGGCTCAAGCCAAGCTGCTCTTCTGGCATGGATTTCTCCAGGTCTCTTTCTCCAGAATGCCAGGCAGCACTTTCCTAAAATACAGCCCTGTGCCCACGTCGTCACAGAGCTCTGGGGCACTGACTGAGCACTCATGGAGTAAGTAAAACCCATGAATTTACAGGAGACTCCATGGGAAAGGATTTGGGATGTCTTTTACTCTGAGACAGGGAAACCGAGGCCCACACAACTGCAAATATCTTTTCTGCTCTAGAACTTAGAAATCAGTAAGAAGAGCACAGGACCAGAGAAGGTTTGAGAGATGAGGTGACATTTGGCTGAAGCCAAAAGGTTATTAAGCAAAAGAATGGAATTTGTTGGTTCTGTGTGTTATTTCTGGTTTGCATTTGTTCAGGTTGGTTTGTTGAGTGTCACAGTGAGAGGGACAGGGTTGAAGACCTGACCAAAAGGAAGGAGGACGAGAAGGGAGGGCACAGAAAAGTTGGTGCTCAGTAGAGAATGGAAGCTCCTGAGTAGCCATCCAATGGCAAAGGGCACAGGGACCGCCCCAGCCGGGTACAAAGGGGATACAAAGATTGCCATTTTCTCAGAGGGTGTGTGTGTGCGCTTGGCTCTCAGGGAGGGAGACAGCCCCAGCTCAGCTGAATCCTTACTAAGAAACACTTTTCCTTTGCTTTGATGATTTTGTTCCTTTTCATTGTATTTAAAAATTAGTGTGTTCCAAAGAGAGGAAAAGGCAAAAATAAAAAGACAAATGAGCTGAAAATAAAAAGACAAGTGAGGTGAATGCTGAATGAGGATAAGTTTCAGTTATTTTCTCAGCAACTCGGGTAAAAGTAGAGTTGGTATCTCCTTTTTCAGTGGCCTTTAAATGGGTGCTTTCTTGTCATTACTGCGATCTTATTTCATGCCATTGCAGAGGCACGTCTGGAATGACACAACAACAGCAAATGCTTCTGGAGCAGAGACATTGCTTGGAGAAAACTCTGCCCTGCTTTCTCTGCCTTCTCCAGCCACACTGCTGTCACTGCAGAGACACAAGCAGGTCTCCTCTGTGACTTCACAGCAGACACATTCTGCTGAAGGGAGTGGCTGCAGCACACTGTCCCTTAGCTGTGCCCTTCCCTGAGGTGTTCCCAAGGCCCCTCTCCAGGACAATCCTTTACCTGGATTGTGTTCCATGTCTCTTGCTTCCAATTTCCTACTCAACAGCCCACCTCAGTCACCTACCCGTTTGGACTGTGCTTTATACCAAACTAGTCCTGCCAGAAAAGCAGCTTTAAACACACCTCTGAGAAGGCACTGATCCAGACAAAGCACATCCATTCCCCTCTGCCCAGAGCCAGTTCCCTGTACATCTGGCAGCCTGCAAAATCTAACACCCCGTCAGGGTCCAACACATTGTTCCAGCCCAAAGCAGAAATGCAATTTGTTGTGTTCAATCTGAAGTAATTCCTGCAGATCCTTGGCCTTCAAAGGCCCATGCTGCCACTCTGCAGCGAATCCTGTGACCCCGAGCATTTGATGGTGACCACACCAAAGCAAGAGGTGGCTCCTTCAGCAGGAGAATGGCAAGGGGCAATTTTGGGCCTCTGTGTCCCCAGCCTTCCTCCCATTGTTTTAGCAATGGCAGCTGCGCTCCAGCACACCCCAGCAGCTTCAGCAGAGGGTATTTGTGTTGGCTTAGTGCAGATCAGGACTCCCAGTCCACCACTCCCAGCACTTTGCAATGACAGCAGGACCTGGACACTGAGGTATTTTGCTGGAGGCAAGCCTGTCACAAACACACACCCTCTTCAAACTTCATGTGAAACAGAAAGGAAAAGAGCAGGAAAAGGCTACCTTTGGGCGAGTCTCACTCCTGTCTAGAAATGGGCCAATTCTGGGCAGAATACTCCCCCCAGTGCTGGCCTCCTTCTTCCTGCTGAGAAACTTCTCCCTCTGGAACTTAGAGGGAAGCAGCTGAAAGGCAAAAGTAAACCAGCTAGAGCCTCAGAGTTGTGCTTGTTCAGAAAGGCTTTTCTTGAACAAGTGGCACTGGTGAATAACTTGTGATCACAGCCACTAGGACATTCCTGGAAGCCCTGGGGATTTCCTGCTGAAATACTTAGCATCAGTGAATTAATACAATTAATAATACAGAGTGGAACACACATACTCCAGCCATATGGCTCTGTCCCATTGCCTTCTCCATGATTGGATGGGACATGGTTGGGGATTTCTGCTCTTTGGGCATTTGTTTCCTCTTACGTTTCATTGGACTGAGGCAGTGACCTTTCCAGAGAATGGGGAGGAGCTCTCAGAACTGCCTGAACTCCATCCCTGCACAACGCTCAGAACTCACAGCAAGGAGATATCGCTGCTGGATGAGTCCAAGAGATGCAAGAAGGGAACACTGTACCAAGAGTGAGGTGCACAGGAATGTGTCCAGGTTTTAGTTCTCCCTGTTAATTGTTTTCTCTGTTTGGGCTGACAGAGCCCTCCACAGAAGAAAACAGAGGCATCTCCTTGACAGAGCCTCAGCAGTGGGGCATCTTCAGCCAAGTGAGCTTTGTGGCCCTGGCTCCAGCGCTGCCTGCAGGGCTGCATCTGTGCCCACACAGGAGCTGGGAGAGAACAGCTGCTTTGGAAGCTCTTCCAGCTGGGACCAGCCGTGGCTCTCAAGGCTTTGGGCAGAGTTTGAGCTTCCCCCCGCAACATGCCCAAGTGCCCAAGGGCAGGATGGTCAGAGCAGCACAGGTGAGTGCCCAGCCTGACAGAAGGAATTCCTGTGGCAAAGGGAAAGGGACAGAACACATGCTCAGGCCTTCAGCTGTGCATTGGTTTCACTTGGCTCTGCTGGCACAGCCAGGCAAGACACAGCTGAAGCATCCCACAGTGTTCCCTATTGCACCAGGACAGCCCCAGCAACAGCAGCACAGCACAAAGGGCTGGGCAGGGGCTCTGCAGCTTCACAGCACTGCTGGACAACAGGGGCAGGGAGAGCAGGGACACCAGGGCAGTGCCAGCCTTAACACAGCCACAGTGGGTACTCACAGTATGAGGCTTCAGCCCTTCCCTGGACAAAAGACGAGGTGTTGGTGTCTTCTTTGGCAATCCAGACGCCATTTCCAAGGGACGATGTCGCAGGTGAGCGACAATGCCTCAACAAAACTGGAAGGAGCAACAATGGAACTCTGAAAATCCACAACCCAATTCATGGCAGCTTCAAGGCATATTTTGGTGCTAAAAATGGTACATTACTTGAAAGTAGCTAAGTGCTTGTTTGGTGTAAGTAGCTAGTATAGTTAGGCCACTAGTTGGACTTTATTTGAACTATATGGCTACCTTGTGCAATTCAAAGTTAGATCATACTGAAACCTGGAGCTAAAAATCTGAACATTAATAACAGTTCGAAGAGACAAAACTGTAGCCTAAATATTACTCAAAAATAGCTAGAGTGGGCCTCCTCTTCTTTAGGCTAAAGCACCCTTGCTCTATCAGCTGCTCCTCACAGCTGAGAGACTAATGAGAGACTGGAATGTTATGGCTAATGGCTTAAATATCATTATAAAGGACTTTCTGTCCATTGTGACAAAACTGTATAAAGAAGCTGCGACCACCCAAGCCCACCCCTGCTGACTGGAACTTGGCACTGTGAGTTAAGCTGCCTAAGGGAACTTGAGACAAGATCAAGGTGACACTATTGTCCCATTACCTCAGGTCTGGGGAGAAGTAAACAAGGCTGAGGAGAAAAACCTATCCACAACAAAGCCAAACCCAGCAGCTGTCCTGAAAATCAGCTCTGTCTGGGTTCAGGCTGGGGAAGTCATAGCCACAGACTCTTCTGCTGAGGCCAGGTTTGCACACAAACCTCCCAGCTAAGACCTCCACAGTGCCTCCAGACCCATTCCTGAGGCCTTGCACCAGACGACTGCAGGGCATGCAAAGCAACACAACAAATCTGAAAATCCAGAACCCAACTCATGGCAGACTCAAAGGATATATGGGTGCTAAAGATTTTATATTATTTGAAAGTAGCAAGAGACAGATTCCAACTTGCCCCACCCCTGGGAGGTACCTGGGCAAGGTATCACCTTGCCCAAATCTGCATTAACCCAGTGGAGTCTTACATTTTGCCAGACCTCACCACAGAGAAGACCAGAAGAGGATTTAATGGTAGGCCAATGGGATCCATGGAATGGTGATATTTTCTACTAAATCTCTCTCTGTCACTCTCTTTCTCCTCCCCCCCTTCCCAACCTCCATTCCACTCCCACTTTTTCTTTTCTTTCTCTCTCTTTCTCCCTCACATTTACTGTTCCATAAAATCCAGACCATTGGCTTTGGCATATGGTCTCGTCTGCACCTCAATACAGAGGCATCTCCCTAAAAATTTTAAAACCCAGATGATACAAACCCACTGAAACTTGAACAGAACTCATTCACCTTTAAGCAGTTTAAGCAGTTACTATAGGGAAAAAATGTATAGACTACTATCTTTAGAAAATGTTGCACTTCTTCAGTAAAAAAAGCACAATCAGTAGTCCATTTATTGTTCATCCTCTCAGGTGTACATGTCACTGAACTACTGCGCCAGAAGACTGGCATGATCACATTCTCTGTATCCCTTTGGCACTCTCTTTCAGAGCACAGATGAAACAAAACCAAAAAGTTCAACTTTAGTCGGTCTTTACCTTCAAATGAAATTCAGGACTCCCTAGCAGACACCAGTGTTCTGCACGCTGAGGAGCTTTTCGCAGAGGCCAATGCTCTGCACCTTTAGCAATTCTCTACGCCGATAGTTCCCCTGGCGAATGGCCCGGTGCAGCCGCCTGCAGGAGCCCAGGCTGCGCACACCCAGCCAGGGCCGCGCTCTCAGGCAACTGAGGCCGCGCCGCTGTCACAGACGCTGAGGGCCCGGGCGCGGTTACCGGGCAACCGCGGCACCGAGTGCGGGGCCGGGTGGGGCCGGGCCGGGCCGCAGGGATTTGCAAAGGAGATTGGCACTGCAGCGACCGACTGCAGTTTGGGGCTTCCCAAGAGTCTTTCTGTAACTAATGAAAGGTTAAAATGTGGTGACGAAGGCACCTATGCCAGGTCTGTACATTGCTCTTTGCAGCACTAGTATCCGACTCTGGCTGGAACAGCAGGAGGGGCTGAGGCAGCAGGGAAGGGGGCTCAGCCTGGAGGAAAGGAGGCTCAGGGGGGACCTTCTGGCTTTGCGCAACTCCCTGACAGGAGGGGACAAGAGGCTGCTGCAAGTTCAGGCAGCGCCGGAGCCGCCTGGCTCCCCCTCTCCTCCCCCGCTCCGCCTCTTCCTCCCTCCCTCCTCCTCCTCCTCCGCTCCCGCAGCCCTCGCAGCCCCCGGGAGGGGCGGGGATGGAGCCGGGACAGGTCGGAAAGCAGAGAGGCCTGGGGAGATGCCAGGACTGGGAGTGACTGGGCTGTACTGGGATCATCCTGGGAGCAGCTCCTGGGTGACTGAGTTCTACTGGGATCATCCTGGGATCACACTGGCAGTGAGGAGGAGCAGCGCGATGGCTCCAGCACTGGGGCTGAGGGCGCTCCTGGGGGGAGTATTTTCTTGTTGGGAAAATTAATCCAGAAACACCAGAGGTTTATGTTCACAAAGGAGACAGAGGAGTCCTTTCTGGCTTTATTCCAATAAAGGGAGAGGCCATGGGGCATTCCCCTGGGATCTCTTGAAATTTTGGAGGATGCAACCTTCTTTTTATCCTAATTTCCTGGCCACATTTCCCTTCTCTCTTTCCCCTTGGCTGAGGTGCTTGAGAGGTACAGATGCCCTGATACGCCTGACACCGAAGATTTCCCAAAGATTTCCCTCTAATGTATAACCCTCCCTTTTAGTTTTTAATTCTTACGGAGTTTAGGGGTTTTTCTTCCCCATTGTTTCTTTCATTTCTGTCGTGGTTTGACCGGAAATGGGACATCTGGGATATTTTGTTTTGCTGTGATTACCAATGGGTAATTGGAATTTAAGATGGGCACTTAGTTTGACCAGTGGGACATTTGGATCCGCCTCTTGAGACTACGAACTCAAGGGGTTAAAAGCAGGGCTCTTGGCCTTCGGAGCCCTCTTGGGATTTCCGGCGTGAAGAAGTCTCTCCCCCGGCCCAGTTTCTGGCTGGGCTGGGGGAGGGGAGAGCCACGTGGCCCATCTATGGTAGGCCCGGGTTCGGAGGAAGGGTGGCAGACCCTTGAGCGACCTGTTTATTCCCCCCCCAGAGAATGCAGCCCGTGCTCGAACTGTATATCTTGAAACTTGATATCATGTGCCGGCAGGCAGCACGGCTGGGAGGAGAAAGGGGGGGGGCAGCGGGCAGTCCGGCCACCTGGGAGAACTTTTAACCCTTTGGGGAATGAAGGCTTCGCAGAACATTGCCTTTCCTGGGAAAGGGACAGGAGTGGAAGATGAAGGAAGAAAATTAGGCCAGTAAGGAGGGTCTGGCAAAGGGAGAAGAGAGATGTTGAAGGAATGGAGGAAGATGGAGTGGCAGTTTTTGCTGGACTCTTTTTTGTTGTATTTCCATGGACTGTTTCCTGGTGATACAGAGGCTGCATTGCAGGGGGAAGTGGAGGCTCGGCATCAAGAGAGTTTGGTTTTGAGACCCCTCGGCCCCAGGGGGTATAGAAGACATGGGGGGGGACAGAGGTCCCAGGATTGTGACTGTACTCTGCTTGGAACGAGACGAGGCATTCTTAAAAGGCCCTGAAGGCAGGCCCCTGCCCCATCCCATGCCAGGTGGTGAGAGCACCTCGGCATGGAAAGGAGATGTCACGAGATAGCAAGATACCGGGCGGATTGCTGATTGTGACAAGAAGTCCGTGGCACAAGGAAGGACTCCGTCTATCCCTTATGAGCTGAAGATTTGATTTTTTTTCCAAAGGGTGGTGCCAGACCGAGTGTGGATAATTTTTTGGGAAATGTAAATGTGTTTGGGAATTTGGTGGGAGGAGGATAAGGAAGTGTTTCTGTGTAGTTTCCATTCTCCTTGTTTTTTTCCCTGTGTGTGTGTAGGTTAGTAATTGTGTGTGTAGTTTAGTAATTGTGTGTGTAGTTTAGTTAATAAACTTCTCTTTATGTTTAAGTTGGAGCCTGCTTTGCTTATTTCCTGGCCACATCTCACAGCAGATATCAGGTAAAAGGTATATTTATGGGGGCCTTGGCTTTGCCAGGCCTAAACCATAACAATTTCTCAATGGCTTATTTTGTTTATCTGCAAACCTAAAGTGTATTTGTAAAAGCAAATATCTTTTCCCAATCATCAATCAGTGGAATCCTTCCCATTGTTTCTTTTATCTTCCAGAGCTGGTTTTATCTACGAGCAGACCCACAGATTGTTAGTAAAAACAAATCCACTATTCCTCTCCTTTACAGCTTACAAGAAGATTTCAGCTCTAAAAACAAAGCATCTTCTCAGCCCTCTCATCTAAGACTTAACTTCTTCTTTATTGACTTTAGTGTCTTCATGTTGTTTTTTATATACTTGCATTTTGTTCTTTTCTCTCACTCAGAAGAAGACTGAAGTACTGAAAAACTTAACATCACGCATGAGGCCTACCTAACCCACCAATTACTACTAACAGAAAGCTGTGGCTCAGTTGTGTTCAGATCAGCTTTATAGTTAGTGTTTAGTTTTCTACACCAGCCACAGAAGTCTCTGGTCTCAGCCACGCTAAGAAGAAGAAGAAGCAGCCTGACAGCGAGATCTTCACAGCCACAGCCAGCCCTGCTCTGGCTAAAGCTCCGCAGCCTCCCCTGTCTCCTTGCCCAGCAGCTGCTGAGGCCCAGCGTGGCCAAACCAGAGCCCATGGAGAGAGAAGCCAGCAAGCAGCCCAGAAAATAGAAAAGAAGCTCAGCCTGCAGCAAGACTGCCCAGCCCAGCCCAGACACAGAGCAGAAGCCAAAACCCAGCAGCTCCCTGCTGACCAACAAAGAAAAAAAGTTTCTGAATTTTTTCATCTTTACCATGTGTGTTTCACAAAAGCACATCTAGCTTTTCAGTAGCTCAACAGACTGTCAGATACACAAAAAACTTTGCATCACTTCCCTAAATTTCCTCCCACTCCAAAGCATAACACAGGGCCGCTGGGAGCAACTGGGATCGGACTGGGAGCAACTGGGAGCAACCAGGACCATACTAGGAGCAACTGGGATCATCATGGCATCAGAGAAGGATCATATTGAGAGGGACTGGGTCTGTGCTAGAGGCAACTGGGATCACACTGGGAGGAAATGGGGACATGCTGGGGACCAATGGGATCATACTGGGAGCAACTGGCACCACACTGAGGGTGACTGGGATCCTTCTGGAATCATACTGGAAGTGATTGGGAACAGGCTGAGGGCAACTGGGACCATGCTGGGGCAACTGGGATATACAGGAAGTGACAGGAATCATGTTGGAGGTTACTGGGAGTGGTTATGAGCAATTGGAATAATGCTAGAAACTACTGGGAGCAACTGGGAGTGAGTGGAAACACATTAAGGACAACTGGGATATACTGGGGGAGACCAGGAGTGACTGGGATCACAGAGGAAGCTTAAAGTTACTGGAATAATACTGGGAGTATCTGGGAGTGACTGGAATCATACTGGAGGCAAATGGCACTGTACTGAGAGTGACTGGGTTCATATTGGAATCATACTGGGAAGGACTGGAACCATACTGGGAGTGCCTGGAGCTATGGTAGGGGTGAATGGGAACAGCTGGGACTGTGCTGGGACCATGCTGGGATCATACTGGGATCATACTGGGAGTGACTGGGATGATACTGGGATCACACTGAGTGTAACTGGAAGTGACTGGGAGCCACAGGGCCCATGCTGGGAGTGACCTGGGGGGAACTGGGGGAACTGGCCCAGCTGGGGCTGAGGGTTGTTCTCCCCCATGGGCTGCCCTGCGTCCTGCTGCTGTCCCTGGCCTCACAGAGCCGAGGGACAGGGGACAGCTGAGGGACAGGAGACAGGGGCAGGGACGTGGAGAGGTAGAAGGGAATTCCAGGGGGTCCTTGAGCCCAGGAAATGGGAGTCCAGGGTTTCCCAAAAAGGGGGGACCAGGGTGGGAACACTCGGGATGGGATGTTCGGGAAGGGGGAGTTTAGAGGGTCTCTGTTTTTGCAGAAAGGTGGGGCTGGGGGCTGGGAAAGGCAGGAATGGGGATCCAAGGTGCTCCAGGGCATCCTAGGGTGACGCCCATGGCAAGTCTGGAGGTTGGGAGCCATGGGATGGCCAGGAAAAGGGGAGCAGGGGGTCCTGATGTCCAGAATGGGGGATTCAGGGGGTCCCTGTGCAGGATAAGAGGAGCAGGGGGGTCCCGGTGCCGGGGGTCCCACTCCCCCCTGGGGCCCAAGGAGCGCCCCCAGCCCCAGCGCTGGAGCCATCGCGCTGCTCCTCCTCACTGCCAGGATGATCCCAGTAGAACTCAGTCACCCAGGAGCTGCTCCTAGTATGATCCCAGTTGCTCCCAGTCATTCTTTATTATGATGCAATTTGCCCCTGGCACAGTTCCAGTTGGTCTCAGTTGCTCCCTCTTTGATCCAGTGTGTTCCCAGTTCTCCCAGTTGCCCCTAGTGTAGCCCCAAGTAACTCCCAGTATGATGCCAGTCTCTCCCAGCAGGGCCGCAGTCATTCACACTTGCCCCCAGTTGCCCCCAGCATGGTCCCAGTTCCCCGCAGCACGCTCCCAGTGGCTCCCAGTCGCTCCTAGTCCAGTCCCAGTCATTGCCTGCATGGTCTCAGGCACTCCCAGTATATCCCAGCTGCCCTGAACATTCTCGTAGTCATTGCCAGGCACTCCCAGTTACCTCACCATGGTTCAGCTGCCCCCAGTTTTATCCCAGTCACTGCCAGGACATCCCAGTTGTCACTAGCATGCATCCTGTCATTCCCAGTTGCTCCCAGTTCCTCCCACTGTGTGCACAGAGAGCTCCCAGCATGGGCCTGGTAGCTCCCAGTAACCCCAGTGTCACAATCCATCCTTATGAACGGGTTTCGTGATTGTTCATGGATTGATCTCAGGGTGCAAAAAGCCGACACAGTACAGGGGGATTTGCAGTAATAATCAAAACAAATGCACCTTTATTGAATGACCACAGCAAAATGCGATAGAGGGATTAAGGGAGAGAAAAATACAGAGAAAGAGAGAGAAAAGAGAGAGAGAGAGGGAGGTATAGCTACCAAACGTAAAGATGAAGTCCTTTGGTCCAGTCCAGTTGAGGATCCGCCTGTTACGTCAGGGAGATCTCAGAGGCACAGTTCATCTGGACCCCAATTATACTCTTTTTCAATGGGGGAAGGGAGAATGAATTTTGCAACTGAATCAAAGGTAGTTTTGGGGAAAGAATGGTGTTTCGAAAGGGTACACACAGTCCATGTTCGGCAGTGGGCGTGAGCCATTGTTTTTGTGGTCCAATGCTCACACCTGCAACATCCATCTTGCTTTGGTCAGCTTGCCTCTCCCCACACACCTCCCCCGGGTTGGGGGTCTCAGTCCCAGTCCTTGGAAAGTATAAGAGGGGGCTTTCTCACATGGGGGTTTGATGTCTTGGTCTCTTGATGAAGAGGCTTCTTACATCTCAGTCTGTGTGTCACGGTGGTTGCAAATGAGTGAGAGGGGTCTTCGGCAGGGTTCCACCACTCAGGAGAAGTCCAGCCAGACCGAGAGGTGGGGCAGCTTCCAAGGCTGTTGATGCAAAAAGAGCACGGTGCCCCCTTCTTGTCATTGGGCTCAGTGTAGCATACAGCAAACAACACCTGTGGAAACAGTAGCTTAGCAATGCTCTCAGGTCTCAGGGCCTTGTGGCATATGACTTTCTCCTACAGAGGAGACGGGGGGATCTTCTCTTCAGTGGTCCTCAAATGATGATCGTGAGGCAGATGAGGGAAAATTTGGACAGACTCTTACACCTGCTTAAGGGGAGGTCTCTGTCCCTGTCACTCCCTTGCTCTCCTCCCCTTTTCTCTTTTTTTCCATCTCTCTCTCTACCTCACATTTACTGTTCAATGAAATCCACTTTGGATTTGGTCTCGTTAGTGCCTTAATTGGGGCTGAGGCATCTCTCTAACAATTTTCTTAACCAGATTGCGACATGATTTTGGCCCAGTGAGTTCAGGGCACTGTTGTCTGTCCCCAAGTGCCTTTGACAACAGCATGGTTCCCGTCCTCTGAGGAGGTTGTGGTTCTCTCTGGAGGAACTCTTGGAAACTTGGATGCAGCTTCCTCTGAGCAACTTACGGGAGAACTGATGAGGAAAATGGCTGTTGTGGGTGGCCAGTGAAAAGAAAATATTTTGTTGTCCTTCCTTGAAAAGTGTGTTAAAATCATTGGAGGAAAGGGAGCAAATGTTACCAGCGAGACTGACAAGGTTCATTCACCCCACGGTGAGGAACACAAGGCTGCTGAAAGTCCTACAAGAAGCCCAGCTCAAGTACCTAAATTCCCGAATATCTCCTGAATTCCCAGGCTTGGGTTCTTTGCCAAATGTGAGAATGAATCATTTTTCTCTTGATCCCTGTTACCTTTGTGGCAGCTACACAGAACTTCCCCTTCCTTTTAATAATCTGTATTGGGCCAAATTTTCTCTTTTCTTCTATCAGAAGCTGCCAGCAGCTGAGCTGGAGCTGTGCAGGAACCAATGAAACTTGGAATTGCCACATCAATGCTTGGATTGTCGGTTTATTCATATTTGGGATTTGTTTGCATTTCCATCACAAGTTACTTGTGGGAAGAGCAAATATTCTTCAAAGTGATTTATGCAGAGTTCAGTTTGATTTCTGCCAAGTTTATTTTGTCCAGTTCCCAGGAGATGCTCAAGGGGTCTCTGTGCCTCTCGCCCTGGGAGATGCTTGGGAGGGGCTTGGGAGGGTTGTCCCTGTCCCTGTCACCCCAGGCCATTCCCCAGGGGACAATGAAACCTCACTGAAACTGTAGCAAATTTTGCAAAAGTGGCAGTTAATGGAACAGTCAGCGCTACCTTGAGAGCTCAGTAACAAATCAAGGCGGCCCAAGGTAATTATGGGGCTCTGTGGACACCTAAAGTAGAACATATAGTAAATGGCAGGTATTGAAGGGAAGAACTTGATCTGTCTTCCCCAACAGTCTTGGGGACATTGGCAGGAGCAATTATGTCATTGTCTTCTTTATGGACTGTCAAGCTGACATAAAACCTGACTTGGAGGAAAATGTCCAAAGGCTTCACCCACAGAGACTTTTTGCCCTGAACTCCTGAGAAGAAAGGATTCTGTGCCCCAACAACCCCATAGCTCAGCCAGGGGCTCATGCACAGCCCCCCTGGCAAAGGCTGATCCCAATGGATGCTCCAAACCAGGCTGAGGGTTTGCAGCAGTGGGGGAACTGGCTCAGATGTGATGCACATCTTAAACTGATCAAAAGAAAAACAATGCGGCTGTACTCTCCTGGGAGAACTTTGAGCACTTTATGGGAATTAAAAGGACTATAAAAGGGCTGGAGGTGGACTTTGTACAAGGGCTTGGCATGGAAATGGCGTCACAATGACAGAGGGGAGAGATAGGTGGGATATTGGGAAGAAATTCTTCCCTGTGAGCATGGTGATGCCTTAACAGAGCCTGCCCCATTCCTGGAAGTGTCCAAGAGCAGCTTAGATGGGATCTTGTCGCAACCAGGTCTAGTGGAAAATGTTCCTTTACCTGTCCCTGACAGGGGGTGAAACGAGATGATTTTTTAGGTCCCTTCCAGCCCATGCCATTCCAAGACTCCATTATCTATGACTTAATGGGACCCACTGGCTCCCAGGAGTGGAGTGGGGTGTGTTGCCTGGCAACAGGAGTTGTGTTGAGGAGGGCCTCAGTCCTGCAAGGGATTTGGAAGGAGAAGGAGCCTGCTGGCTGCTCGTCCTTTTTATCATTGCTTTGCTTATTGCTTCTATCAACCCTTTTGTTCACCCTGTTTGTCGTCCATTTTGCTCGTCTCTGACAGACCCAACTGGGCAGAAGGCTTGTGACAAATCAGGGACAGAGTGTGTGCAGACAGGGGGAGAGGAGTGTGCTCCTACATCCTGGGGTGTGCCCCAACCTTGCTGTGGTGTCATGGGTTCCTTTCTGTGCTGAAAGATGCTGTCCCAGCCTCTGGAGAAGCTGCAGAAGGAGAAAGCAGATCAGCAGGACATGATGGCTGCAATGGACATGGTACAGTCTAAGGGGCCTCTGTGCCAGCCCAGGGCTTCCCAGGCAGGGTGACAAATGCCCCTTGTCCCTTGGGGGCTGGGTGGCAGAAATTGTCCCCTTGAGAGGGGGAATTTCCTGAGTTCATGGGGTCTCTCACCCTTCACATGGTGGGACCAAGCTCACCAGGGTGATGGGGCAAATGGGGCCACAGCAGCCTGAAAGGGGCGTGATGGCCTGGAGGAAGCACTCCTCCCTCTGCCCCTCACATGCTGGCCCTGCCTGGCATTCCTCATCCCTTTCCCCGCCGCTCTCCTGCCGTTCCCCTCTGCTAGAAGGCGGACAAAGCTGCCTTGGACAGCAAAGTCGATTGCAGCCAGTTTGAAGAGAACATAGAGGAGCTGGATGGGAGAATGCAGGAGTTGCAGAGCCAGATTTCAGGCCAGGAGCAGCACTGGAACAATATGCAGCAGCAGTTCAGCAATGCAATTGAAGACAAGGTGAGGGGTATTTCGTCCCCACCGTGAGGAACTGGCACCTTTGGGACTTGACAGCCTGCGGCAGCATCCCTCTGAGGATCCCCCTCCAGGCTTTTCCCTGGAGAGCTCCATGTCACATCCTGGAGCAGCTGGCTGAGGCTGTGCACCTGTTCACAGCTGGATCGCCTGGAGCTGAAGACTTTCCGTAAACACCTGGAAGACTCCTGGAACAGGAGCATGGAGGAACTCGAGGATAGGCTGTTGCGTGAAAACGCCGCTGGGATTAAGAAATGAGTGCAATGGAGATTCTGATGGCTTTGGGAACAGAGATGGCAACTGCTCCTCCCAGGCAGGGCTGTCACACACCATGCCCCTGAGCTGGGCCGTGTCCTGCCCTCCTGGCCATGCACACGGGGGGACTTTGGTGCCAGAGAGGGGCTGAAAGCGCTGCAGGGGCTGCTTGAGATGGTGGCATGGGTGCCTGTGCCCTTCACCTGGCATCAGCCAGCACCTTGGGGATGGGGAGAAACAGGCTCAACAGGCCACGGTTCACCCTGCAATGGCTGTGAGCCTGTGCAGTGACCTGCCCAGCAGCTGGCTGCTGCAGGGAGCTGCTGCCTGTGTGCTGCAGGCCTGTGGCCTCAGGAGCTCAGCCGGCCCTCTTCCCTCACCCTCCTTAGGCAGCTGCCAGTCCCTTTCATGTGTCTGTCGTGTGACCGCATGCTCAGCGTGCAGGTTCCTGGCCAGTGAGTAGCACCAGTGCATCGAGGGCAGCAGGGCTGGCATGGGGGAAGATGGGTGCCAGCAGTGACCCACTGTGCTGGGCACAGGGGTGACAGTGTCTGCTTGGGAGGGGCTGATGTGGGGAGCCCCCTCTGCAGCCCTGCCCTTCAGCAGGGCCTGTGGGGGCTCATCCCAAGGGCTACAGGCAGCGAGATGCCATGGGCTACAATCCCATGGCCTTGGGGGTGCTGCCTCCAACAGGAACAGGTTCGTTGTCCCCTGCCACACACCTGTGACCCCTGCCCTCCCCAGGTACCCCGAAAAACTCCTGTATTTGCAGCCAATGCCCCCTAGCAAGGAGCCACCGCCCAGCCAAAGGTAAGGGCTCTGAGGACACATTCCCCGTGCCTGGGGTGCAGGGTAGCCCTGACACAGCAAGGAGGGCTCTGCACCTGGGCTGGGGCAGAGGAGCCTGGGGGGACGGGGCAGGGTAGGGGAGCAGAAGGCAGCTGTGGAGGGCCAGTGCTTGCCCCAGGGCTGGGGGCTTTTGCATTCTTTGCCTTGCACTGCCCTGTCCGGCCCACCTCTCTGTCCCAAGGTTGCTGAAAGCACATCTGATGAGCTGTGTCTGTTTTCAGTCTGAGCTCAGGCTTGGTGGGGAGTTGTGTGCCTCCTGTGAAAGGAGTTCCCAAAACCAATCCCTGCAGCTGGGACAGCGCAGCTCCTGCCAGCTGGTGTCCTGTGCACAGGGACCTGCCATGGCCATGGCCAGCACACCTTGTTGTGGGGACAGAGCCAGCAGATCAAGCCTGGTGGGATGGGCTTGGGGCTCCTGCAGCAGGTGGACAGGAGCTGGCAGGGACATGCCCCTGCAAGCAGCACTGCTAGTGCCCTCCCTGGCACAGCAGGGTGAGGCCCTGCATGCCACAGGGCTGGGCACTGAGCCTCCTCTGTCCCATCCCACAGGAGGCCGCTGGTCTGTGCCAGTGTCCCCCGTATGCCTCAGATCTCTGGGGACCATCAAAGCAGCAGTTTCACGATGCAGAACATCAAGACTTCCCCACATACAAGTACACAGCTGCAGCGTCTCCTGGTACACCACAACAAGGTAGGTGTGATGAAGGTAGAGACACAGAATGGTGACTGAGGCTTTAAGCATTGCTGACTATCCAGGAGGAATCTGTGCCTTCAGTCCCCAGGGAGACCTGGGTTGGGAGGATTATTGGGGGGTGCTGGATTGGGCCCTGCATTGCAGCCAGCTGCCCTCTCCTCCTCAGCCTAGTGTGACCCTGCTGCACGGTGATGGACACATCTCGAGGGGCCGTAATGACTAGCATCGCACAGCAATCAGGACACAGGATGCGTCAGATATGGCCCTGTCAGGGCAAGGGGGTCAGTGACGACAGGGGCCTGATTATCTGCAGGGTGCTAGCTGGGGGATGAGTAGGGCTCTGTGTACAGAGCTGGGTAATGTGGCATGGGTATTTTGCGTCTGGGGTAAGAAGGAAGGGGCAGAATGGAGCAGGAGGACTGGCACATGGGGCAACTGAGCTTGGAGCTGGAGTTACGTGAGAGAATGGCCATGCCCAGTGTGGGACAAGACCTTGAGTCCTGGTGCGCTGGGGCCAGCACCTGTGGCGGCTCACCCTTGTCCTTCACCACCCAGGCCCTGCCGCCTCAGGAGAGCACCGGCCAGGCACAGCTCCTTGACAGGTCTCATGGGCCCCAGGGCTCGAGCAGCCTCTCCAGCCCCGCCAGACATCAACAGGCCCCGGTCAGCTGGAAAGGACTCAGCACCCAATGCTCGGCCTGGGACATCTTGTCCGAAGCGAGAAACACCTGTGACAACTGTCATAAGGAACTTGACTTTTTACTTGTATATAATAACTAAGTTAGTTGTATATAGTTATTAGGTTAATAAAAACTGTTAAAATTACGGGCAGAGCCTTGTCTCAAAGCCTGTCTCTCCCCGGGCTCCCTGGTGCTCCTTCAGCTCCTTCCCTCCTGCTGTGGCTCTGCCCCCGGGCTGAGCAGATCGAGCCCCGGGCCAGGCCCTGAGGCCGCTGCTGCTCCCGCGCAGCCTGCGGGGCAGCCCTGAGGCTCCAGGCCGGCTGTGGGAGCAGGAGCCGCGCTGCAGAGCCCGCGGCCCTCACGAGCTGCGAAGGCACGGGCAGATGGCCATGGGGCCCGGCTGGCACTGCCGGCGCTGCTGCTCTTGGCTGCCGCCTGCAATCCTTACAGGCAGCCCTCATGCCGGCTCAGGAGACGCTCAGAGCCGTGCCCGAGGGCTGGCCCCGACCCGCGGCCCCCAAGGGCACTTGTCCCTTCATCTCTGCACTGCCACATTCCGAGCTCATTTGTCAGCTCCCTCCTCCCCTTCCTTTCTGCGGGGCAGCGTTAGGGGCCGGCCCAGCGGCTTTCCTCCCGCACATCCGGCAGCCCCTTGCCCACAGCTCCCTGGCAGGAGCCAGAGCTGCTTTCCAGCTGGGCAGCCCCGCCGTGTCCCGCAGCCCGGGCCGGCTCCTGCCCGCTGCCGGCGAGGCCCGGCGGCTGGGCCCGGCCATCCCGGGCCAGAGCAGCTACCTGGCCGGGGGAACACAGCCGGACATGGGGGGACACAAAGCAACACAAAGGGGACACACGACGGGCACCGTTTCCCGTGTCCCCATTGCCGCAGAGCAGCGCCGTGTGCAGGACTGGCAGGGACCCGGGCACAGAGGAATGTCTGTGCTGTCACCAGAGAAAGGACACGGCAGGGGTGCTGCTCACAGATGAGGGTGCTTGGGGCTGGGAGGGCTCTCCAACCTTCTCACACCTGGGGAGGTCGGGGCAGTCTCTGTCCCTCTCAGCCTTGGTGTGACCCCACCCAAACATCATCGGGGTCAGAGGGACAGAGACACCCGCAAACCCCCAGAAAGGCAGAACCTGGGATTTGGTTTGGGGCTGAGGATTTAGGAAGGGGCTGGAATTGGGGCTGGGTTGGAGTTGGGGCTGAGATTTGGATTAGAGCTGGGATTGGGGTTAAGGCTAGACATGGGATTGGCTTTGGGCTGGGGTTGGGTTGTGGTCTGGGGCTACACAAGTTTGGAATTGGGATGTGATTAAATACAGAACTGTGTGTGTGTGTGTGTAAACGTGGAGTGAGATTGAGACCAGAATCAGGGTCAGGTTTGGGACTGAGCTCATCCAGAGCGGGACAGAGGGGATGTCACTGCAGGATGTCCCTGGCATCCTCCTAGCCCTCCTCAGGCACCTCCAAACATGAGGGGCAGCTGGGTGCCCCAAGATCCAGGTGCTCGCACACTGCCCCTCCATACCAGGCAAGCATTCCCTGAGGGCAGCCCTGACTGTGACCCTTAGGGCTCTGGGATCAGCCCTCATATCCCTGTGGGAGAAGATGCAGACAGGATGAGAGATTTTCCCCCCCTCTTCCCTGTGGAAAGAGGAAGCCCAGCTGCCCTTTCCTTCCGGTGACTCCTCCTCTCCTCAGCTGAGGATGTCAAACTTCCCAGGAGCAGGAAAATCCCCATTCTCTGTATTCTTGTGGCTGCAGCTTGGAACACCCACTCAGAATTAAGGACTTTCTGACAGCCCTGCTGAATGACACAGAGAGGAGATTTGTGAAAAAGGGAGGAAATTGTATTTCAATAGTAAATAAAAGGTGCAAAATTATTCCTTTCTGTCACATTTGTTTTCAGTCAATTGCACTTGTGGGAAGAGAGAAGGGTGGGGCTGGGGGCTGGGAGAGGTGGGGGTGAGGACAACGTTGCGTTGGTGCTCGATGAAGAGATGCAGGGGGGTCTGGGTTCTCAGGAATGGGGGTGCCAGGGGGGTCTCAGGGTCATGGGAATGGGGGGTGGGGTGGGCAGGGACGTGGAGAGGTAGAAGGGAGTACCAGGGGGTCCTTGAGCCCAGGAAAGGGGAGTCCAGGGTTTCCCTAAAGGTGGGGACCAGAGTGAGGACACCCGGGATGTTCGGAAAGGGGGAGTTCAGGGGGTCTCTGTTTTTGCAGAAAGGTGTGCCTGGGAAAGGCAGGAATGGGAGACCAAGGCGCTCCAGGTTGTCCCAGAGTCAAGCCTACGCCAAGTCTGGAGCCTGGGAGCCATGGGATGCCCGGGAAAAGGGGAGCAGAGGGTCCTGATGTCCACAACAGGGGGATTCAGGGGGTCCCTGTGCAGGCTAAGGGGAGCAGGGGGGTCCCGGTGCTGGCAGTGGCGGTTCAGGGTCCCGGTGCCGGGGGTCCCACTCGCCCCTGGCCCCCCAGGAGCGCCCTCAGCCCCAGGGCTGGAGCCATCGCGCTGCTCCTCCTCACTGCCAGTGTGATCCCAGGATGATCCCAGTAGAACTCAGTCACCCAGGAGCTGCTCCCAGGATGATCCCAGTACAGCCCAGTCACTCCCAGTCCTGGCATCTCCCCAGGCCTCTCTACGTTCCGACCTGTCCCGGCTCCATCCTCGCCCCTCCCGGGGGCTGCGAGGGCTGCGGGAGAGGAGGAGGAGGAGGAGGGAGGGAGGAAGAGGCGGAGCGGGGGAGGAGAGGGGGAGCCAGGCGGCTCCGGCGCTGCCTGAACTTGCAGCAGCCTCTTGTCCCCTCCTTTCAGGGAGTTGTGCAGAGCCAGAAGGTCCCCCCTGAGCCTCCTTTCCTCCAGGCTGAGCCCCCTTCCCTGCTGCCTCAGCCCCTCCTGCTGTTCCAGCCAGAGTCGGATACTAGTGCTGCAAAGAGCAATGTACAGACCTGGCATAGGTGCCTTCGTCACCACATTTTAACCTTTCATTAGTTACAGAAAGACTCTTGGGAAGCCCCAAACTGCAGTCGGTCGCTGCAGTGCCAATCTCCTTTGCAAATCCCTGCGGCCCCGGCCCGGCCCCACCCGGCCCCGCACTCGGTGCCGCGGTTGCCCGGTAACCGCGCCCGGGCCCTCAGCGTCTGTGACAGCGGCGCGGCCTCAGTTGCCTGAGAGCGCGGCCCTGGCTGGGTGTGCGCAGCCTGGGCTCCTGCAGGCGGCTGCACCGGGCCATTCGCCAGGGGAACTGTCGGCGTAGAGAATTGCTAAAGGTGCAGAGCATTGGCCTCTGCGAAAAGCTCCTCAGCGTGCAGAACACTGGTGTCTGCTAGGGAGTCCTGAATTTCATTTGAAGGTAAAGACCGACTAAAGTTGAACTTTTTGGTTTTGTTTCATCTGTGCTCTGAAAGAGAATGCCAAAGGGATACAGAGAATGTGATCATGCCAGTCTTCTGGCGCAGTAGTTCAGTGACATGTACACCTGAGAGGATGAACAATAAATGGACTACTGATTGTGCTTTTTTTACTGAAGAAGTGCAACATTTTCTAAAGATAGTAGTCTATACATTTTTTCCCTATAGTAACTGCTTAAACTGCTTAAAGGTGAATGAGTTCTGTTCAAGTTTCAGTGGGTTTTCATCATCTGGGTTTTAAAATTTTTAGGGAGATGCCTCTGTATTGAGGTGCAGACGAGACCATATGCCAAAGCCAATGGTCTGGATTTTATGGAACAGTAAATGTGAGGGAGAAAGAGAGAGAAAGAAAAGAAAAAGTGGGAGTGGAATGGAGGTTGGGAAGGGGGGGAGGAGAAAGAGAGTGACAGAGAGAGATTTAGCAGAAAATATCACCATTCCATGGATCCCATTGGCCTACCATTAAATCCTCTTCTGGTCTTCTCTGTGGTGAGGTCTGGCAAAATGTAAGACTCCACTGGGTTAATGCAGATTTGGGCAAGGTGATACCTTGCCCAGGTACCTCCCAGGGGTGGGGCAAGTTGGAATCTGTCTCTTGCTACTTTCAAATAATATAAAATCTTTAGCACCCATATATCCTTTGAGTCTGCCATGAGTTGGGTTCTGGATTTTCAGATTTGTTGTGTTGCTTTGCATGCCCTGCAGTCGTCTGGTGCAAGGCCTCAGGAATGGGTCTGGAGGCACTGTGGAGGTCTTAGCTGGGAGGTTTGTGTGCAAACCTGGCCTCAGCAGAAGAGTCTGTGGCTATGACTTCCCCAGCCTGAACCCAGACAGAGCTGATTTTCAGGACAGCTGCTGGGTTTGGCTTTGTTGTGGATAGGTTTTTCTCCTCAGCCTTGTTTACTTCTCCCCAGACCTGAGGTAATGGGACAATAGTGTCACCTTGATCTTGTCTCAAGTTCCCTTAGGCAGCTTAACTCACAGTGCCAAGTTCCAGTCAGCAGGGGTGGGCTTGGGTGGTCGCAGCTTCTTTATACAGTTTTGTCACAATGGACAGAAAGTCCTTTATAATGATATTTAAGCCATTAGCCATAACATTCCAGTCTCTCATTAGTCTCTCAGCTGTGAGGAGCAGCTGATAGAGCAAGGGTGCTTTAGCCTAAAGAAGAGGAGGCCCACTCTAGCTATTTTTGAGTAATATTTAGGCTACAGTTTTGTCTCTTCGAACTGTTATTAATGTTCAGATTTTTAGCTCCAGGTTTCAGTATGATCTAACTTTGAATTGCACAAGGTAGCCATATAGTTCAAATAAAGTCCAACTAGTGGCCTAACTATACTAGCTACTTACACCAAACAAGCACTTAGCTACTTTCAAGTAATGTACCATTTTTAGCACCAAAATATGCCTTGAAGCTGCCATGAATTGGGTTGTGGATTTTCAGAGTTCCATTGTTGCTCCTTCCAGTTTTGTTGAGGCATTGTCGCTCACCTGCGACATCGTCCCTTGGAAATGGCGTCTGGATTGCCAAAGAAGACACCAACACCTCGTCTTTTGTCCAGGGAAGGGCTGAAGCCTAATACTGTGAGTACCCACTGGGGCTGTGTTAAGGCTGGCACTGCCCTGGTGTCCCTGCTCTCCCTGCCCCTGTTGTCCAGCAGTGCTGTGAAGCTGCAGAGCCCCTCCCCAGCCCTTTGTGCTGTGCTGCTGTTGCTGGGGCTGTCCTGGTGCAATAGGGAACACTGTGGGATGCTTCAGCTGTGTCTTGCCTGGCTGTGCCAGCAGAGCCAAGTGAAACCAATGCACAGCTGAAGGCCTGAGCATGTGTTCTGTCCCTTTCCCTTTGCCACAGGAATTCCTTCTGTCAGGCTGGGCACTCACCTGTGCTGCTCTGACCATCCTGCCCTTGGGCACTTGGGCATGTTGCGGGGGGAAGCTCAAACTCTGCCCAAAGCCTTGAGAGCCACGGCTGGTCCCAGCTGGAAGAGCTTCCAAAGCAGCTGTTCTCTCCCAGCTCCTGTGTGGGCACAGATGCAGCCCTGCAGGCAGCGCTGGAGCCAGGGCCACAAAGCTCACTTGGCTGAAGATGCCCCACTGCTGAGGCTCTGTCAAGGAGATGCCTCTGTTTTCTTCTGTGGAGGGCTCTGTCAGCCCAGACAGAGAAAACAATTAACAGGGAGAACTAAAACCTAGACACATTCCTGTGCACCTCACTCTTGGTACAGTGTTCCCTTCTTGCATCTCTTGGACTCATCCAGCAGCGATATCTCCTTGCTGTGAGTTCTGAGCGTTGTGCAGGGATGGAGTTCAGGCAGTTCTGAGAGCTCCTCCCCATTCTCTGGAAAGGTCACTGCCTCAGTCCAATGGCACGTAAGAGGAAACAAATGCCCAAAGAGCAGAAATCCCCAACCATGTCCCATCCAGTCATGGAGAAGGCAATGGGACAGAGCCATATGGCTGGAGTATGTGTGTTCCACTCTGTATTATTAATTGTATTAATTCACTGATGCTAAGTATTCCAGCAGGAAACCCCCAGGGCTTCCAGGAATGTCCTAGTGGCTGTGATCACAAGTTATTCACCAGTGCCACTTGTTCAAGAAAAGCCTTTCTGAACAAGCACAACTCTGAGGCTCTAGCTGGTTTACTTTTGCCTTTCAGCTGCTTCCCTCTAAGTTCCAGAGGGAGAAGTTTCTCAGCAGGAAGAAGGAGGCCAGCACTGGGGGGAGTATTCTGCCCAGAATTGGCCCATTTCTAGACAGGAGTGAGACTCGCCCAAAGGTAGCCTTTTCCTGCTCTTTTCCTTTCTGTTTCACATGAAGTTTGAAGAGGGTGTGTGTTTGTGACAGGCTTGCCTCCAGCAAAATACCTCAGTGTCCAGGTCCTGCTGTCATTGCAAAGTGCTGGGAGTGGTGGACTGGGAGTCCTGATCTGCACTAAGCCAACACAAATACCCTCTGCTGAAGCTGCTGGGGTGTGCTGGAGCGCAGCTGCCATTGCTAAAACAATGGGAGGAAGGCTGGGGACACAGAGGCCCAAAATTGCCCTTTGCCATTCTCCTGCTGAAGGAGCCACCTCTTGCTTTGGTGTGGTCACCATCAAATGCTCGGGGTCACAGGATTCGCTGCAGAGTGGCAGCATGGGCCTTTGAAGGCCAAGGATCTGCAGGAATTACTTCAGATTGAACACAACAAATTGCATTACTGCTTTGGGCTGGAACAATGTGTTGGACCCTGACGGGGTGTTAGATTTTGCAGGCTGCCAGATGTACAGGGGACTGGCTCTGGGCAGAGGGGAATGGATGTGCTTTGTCTGGATCAGTGCCTTCTCAGAGGTGTGTTTAAAGCTGCTTTTCTGGCAGGACTAGTTTGGTATAAAGCACAGTCCAAACGGGTAGGTGACTGAGGTGGGCTGTTGAGTAGGAAATTGGAAGCAAGAGACATGGAACACAATCCAGGTAAAGGATTGTCCTGGAGAGGGGCCTTGGGAACACCTCAGGGAAGGGCACAGCTAAGGGACAGTGTGCTGCAGCCACTCCCTTCAGCAGAATGTGTCTGCTGTGAAGTCACAGAGGAGACCTGCTTGTGTCTCTGCAGTGACAGCAGTGTGGCTGGAGAAGGCAGAGAAAGCAGGGCAGAGTTTTCTCCAAGCAATGTCTCTGCTCCAGAAGCATTATCTGTTGTTGTGTCATTCCAGATGTGCCTCTAGAATGGCATGAAATAAGATCGCAGTAATGACAAGAAAGCACCCATTTAAAGGCCACTGAAAAAGGAGATACCAACTCTACTTTTACCCGAGTTGCTGAGAAAATAACTGAAACTTATCCTCATTCAGCATTCACCTCATTTGTCTTTTTATTTTCAGCTCATTTGTCTTTTTATTTTTGCCTTTTCCTCTCTTTGGAACACACTAACTTTTAAATACAATGAAAAGGAACAAAATCATCAAAGCAAAGGAAAAGTGTTTCTTAGTAAGGATTCAGCTGAGCTGGGGCTGTCTCCCTCCCTGAGAGCCAAGCGCACACACACACCCTCTGAGAAAATGGCAATCTTTGTATCCCCTTTGTACCCGGCTGGGGCGGTCCCTGTGCCCTTTGCCATTGGATGGGTACTCAGGAGCTTCCATTCTCTACTGAGCACCAACTTTTCTGTGCCCTCCCTTCTCATCCTCCTTCCTTTTGGTCAGGTCTTCAACCCTGTCCCTCTCGCTGTGACACTCAACAAACCAACCTGAACAAATGCAAACCAGAAATAACACACAGAACCAACAAATTCCATTCTTTTGCTTAATAACCTTTTGGCTTCAGCCAAGTGTCACCTCATCTCTCAAACCTTCTCTGGTCCTGTGCTCTTCTTACTGATTTCTAAGTTCTAGAGCAGAAAAGATATTTGCAGTTGTGTGGGCCTTGGTTTCCCTGTCTCAGAGTAAAAGACATCCCAAATCCTTTCCCATGGAGTCTCCTGTAAATTCATGGGTTTTACTTACTCCATGAGTGCTCAGTCAGTGCCCCAGAGCTCTGCGACCGCATGGGCACAGGGCTGTGTTTTAGGAAAGTGCTGCCTGGCATTCTGGAGAAAGAAACCTGGAGAAATCCATGCCAGAAGAGCAGCTTGGCTTGAGCCTGCTCTGTGTGGCCCAGCAGCTGTGGATCAGCTCAGAGCAGAGGTGGGTGAGCCACTGTTTGCCCAGTTGTGGGCTGGGCAGACGTGCTCCCCCAGAGTCTGTACTTCACTGGGGATCAGTGGAAGATTCTCCTGCATGAACCTTCCTCCCAGCAGCTGAAGCTCTCCCTGCTCTCTCTCCTCTCCAGCTGCCGTCAGCTGCTCCAAAACAGAGCTGGTTTGGGGTTTCCCCACCAGAGCTGGTATTTCAGAACTTCGTCGCTCGGGAGGTCTCTGAAATGGTGCTGTCTCTCATGAATAAGGACAAGGTAAGTGCTGGCACCCAGAGCTTTAACACTGTGCTGGAAGAGGAGAGTGCTGTCATTCCCTCAGTGTAGAGCAAAGCAAGTTATCTGCTGCAGCACATGCAGAAGAAAATGTCTCAGCACCTTGTTCTGCAAGATGGTGGAAATCTTCCTGTGCTGGGAATTGTCCCCAGATTTTGGCCAGGCATTGATGGTGTCTATCCCAAAGGAGTTTCCTTCTCTCGAAAGCTCTGGATTGACAGGAATGTTGAGTGCTGTACAGTTCTTACCTGCTCTCATGCTTTGCCTTGGGTCTATAGCACACCCTGTGTGTCCTTGGTTAATCTTGGCTCCTGGTAGGAATCTCTGCCTCTCTCAACCAGTTTGGCTCCCTTTATGCAGTTCACAGGCAAAGCTCAGGGGCTGAGCCTCCTGCACTTTATGCTGGAATCACTTCTCATTAATGGCATTGGCCCTGCAGGAACCGTGTTCTGCAAGAGCCCTGCAATCAGAGTGATGGAGCAGAAGCAGTGAGAGGCCTTTAGGTGCCACTTGAGGCTCCTGCTCAGCTTCATCCAGCTCTGCTCAGCTTTTCCAAAAGCAACACGGTGCTCTGCTTTCCCTTTGCAGAAGCACAGCACATCCAAAGCCATGTGCTCCTGGAGGTTTCCACCTTCAGCTGAAGAAATTGGGATTGTTTTGCAGTTTCCCAAGAGAGCTGAGAGGGGAAAAGTTGAAAAATGTCAGTTGTGTTCCACTGTAAAGAGGAAAACTTGAGACCATTTGAATTTCAGTCAGGGAAACATTTTCTCAAGTGAGGCTTGTGCCAAGAGTGGGCTGGTGGGAGGAGACAGGAGGGAGTCCAAATCATCTGGTTTAGACTTTTGGAGAGCATTTTGTTGCTCAGGGGTTATGATATCAGTGTGTTAGAAAATGCATGTGTGCTGTGCATGGGTACCCCAGAGGGCAGAACCTGGCCTCCTGGCTGCAGGCAGGAATGCCCAGCAGCCCAACTTGCCTTCACAGGCAGCAGGAAGCCCTGGAGAGCCAAGATTGGCTTTGCATACTGGAACCACACTGTCAGTCAGCGCTGGTCCTGTTTCTGCAGGCAGAAAATGCCTCTGAAGCCCCATGGTCAATAGACACCGCCTGTCTGTGTTTCTGTTACTTTTGGCAAGCTGGTTGCTCTCATGGTTTTATGATTCTTCCTTGCTGCTTTACTGCCCATTTAAGTTCTCTTTGCCATCTCCTTGTTTTAGGGATTGTCTTGCTGTGTTCATTCCTTCTTTTGCTTTTCAGGTTTGCTTTTATTCCCAGTAAGACCACAGTGTTCGGTCTCCTGTCTCGCTGCTCTGCCTGCCTGACTGTATCCCCAGAAGGTCCCTACCCAAACCTGATCTGCTGGAAGGGAATTTCTTCCTTGCCCCACAGTAATGTGCTGGTTTGCTTTTAGGTAGCACATTCCCCCTCTGGAACATGACAACTTCATGGCTGTGTGCAGGCAGAAGCCAGCAGGTTTTTTGGCCTTGTTGAATACGCAGGTGACTTGGTTCAGATGCTGTGTCTCCATCCTGCTGGTGCTGACCTGCTCGGCCCTTCCTTCCCAGCAGGCACTGCCCTACTGCCCCTGGCCAAAATGCGGGAGCCAGAGAGAAGGGATTCAAGTTCAGCCTTGTGAATGATGTGCCTGTGCCTGCTCAGCGGAAAGTGCTTTGGAAAAGGGGCAAGGGAGGGATGGTAGCAGGGCATGGACAGGTCTCCTCTCGTCCTGTTTCCACAAGTGGCAAAATCAAATTTCATGTCTTTGCTGCAGTTTCTTCACGTGGTGAAGCTCTCCATGGAGAGCTCACCTTACTTCCAGCTGGTGAGCTCCAGCGATGTGTACCGTGCCGTGCCGCCGGGCGCCTCTGCCCCTGTGCGCATCCGCTTCACCCCCAGCAAGAACAAGGTGAGGCTGGAGGAGCCACAGCACACAATGATCTCCACAGCCATTGTTTTCCCTGCACTCTGGCTCCAGCCCATTGCATGCTGTGAGCTGGGCTCCAGGCGTGGGCAGGCAGCCTGCAGCCAGTCACACCTTGGCACTGCTGGCAGGCACTGCAGCCAGGCCTGAGAGGCTCTGCTTCCCCTCCCTGCACATTGCTGAGCATTGCCAAGGGAAGATGCACAGGAAACAGGATGAAAATGACAGAGGGCTGCTGATAGATGTTGGGCCATCTCTAGGTGCAGTGGAAGGGGTTTCATTCTGATGGAAAACACCAGAGGAACAAAGAGGTCAGAGAGCTTTCCTCCTTCCTGGACTGCCAACAGCTTCCCTGCCTGCCCCTGGGCTGGAGCAAAGCCGGTGCTTTTTCAGCCCCTCTGTTGTGCAGCCTTGCAGCTGTGCTGTCCCAGAGCACAAGTGAGCATGGCACAGCTGCAGGGCCAGGGCAGAGGATGTGCTGTGCCTGTGAGCCCGGCCTGGCACAGGCACACTGGGCTCTGGGTGCCCTTGGTCAGCAGGAGGTTGCTGAGCTGCAGGGGACTTGAACACCTGCCTGAAGGAGCTGGTGTAGGGCAGGTACAAGCTGCAGGCAGAGCTGTGAGCCCAGAGCCCGTGGCAGTGACACTGCTGGGGCTCTGTCTTCATGCCTGTCGCTGTGCTTGCTCTGTCAGCTGGCACCCATTCCGTGCCAAAGGTGCTTTTGTGGGGAGGTTTGAACAGCAGTGCTGAGGCCCTGGCAAGTCTGATCTCAGTGCTGGGATCTGGAGGGTTCATGTTCTGATCTGGAGGCTTGTTCATACAGAAGGGTTGAGGGCATGGCATGGAAGGGAGGAAGCCTGGCAGGGAAACAAAGAGAGGCCCTTTCCAACAGCATCCTGCTACCTCTTAGCACGGTTCTTCTCCTGACTTGGTTGGACAGGCAAAGTTAGAGGGGAGTTGTGAGCCAACTGATGTTTCTGCACCAGGCCAGAGGTGCAGGATGTCTTTGGGTGCAGCTGTTTTCTCCTCTTCCTTTTGCTGCTTAGAGTCAGTTGAACACTTTGTCCTATTCTCAGACAGTGGGAATATAGAAGCTTAAAGAGCAATGTCCTGTGTTCCCCAGCTCCATGTTGCTTAGAAGGGGCTTAGGAATTCTTTAACATCATTAAAGTTTAGAGTAAAAATGATGGTGGCCTAGGGCTGTTATCTGTATGACCCAAGTGACACAAGAGCTGAATGCCACTGAGACAGATTTTGCAAAGTGCACTGGTGCCTTTAAAATGTGACATAGTAGTAGAACTTAGTGTTCATTTGAGGGTGCAATAGGTAAATGGATGCCCTTGAAGGGGTATAGGAAATGGTTTTTCTTCTGCCATGGGGATGGCACTAAATGTCCTGTGCTGAGCCAGTCTCTTTTCCTGCAGGATTATTGCCACGAGCTTGTGATCCTCACTGCAAGGGAAAGGATTGTTGTGCCAATTCGGGCCATTGGTGCCCGAGCTGTGCTGGACTTCCCTGCCCAGCTGGACTTCTCCAAGTGTCCAGTCAAGGTCAGCGCCCAGCAGACTCGGCTGGTGCGCAGTGTCGGTGCCCGGGCAGCTCGGTACCAGCTGAGCACCCAGAGGTGAGGCAGCTCATCTGTCCCTGTGCAAACACCTTTGGGTGAGAGCGGAGTTGGGAAAGAGCTACAGACGGAACCAAGCATCGGATCTGCTGCCCTGCAGCCTGGCTGGAAGTGAGCAGGATGGAAGGCATCTGCTCTTGCTTTCAGTGGCCTTGGAGCTTTCTGTGTCCCAGATTTCCTGGAGGCTGCTGGAACATGTTGGGAGCTGGCTTGCACCCTGCTGAGCACAAGCAGCTTCTGAAATGCTTCCTCAGCACTGTCAGCCAAACAGAGCCATTCTCTGGGAGGCCACAGGCACGTGGCTTTGCAGTGGTCCTGGAGGGGGCCTCTGGAAATCATCTGAGCAAACACACTGCTCAAAGCAAGAGCAGTGTCTGGGGGTTGCAAGGTGCCATTGGGAGACATGGACCTGTCTTTAGATGCCATACAAGAAAACAAACATGTCAATGGACCTAGTTATAAAAGCAGAAGAAAACAACCTTTTTAAAACCCCTCCATACCTTATCTTTTCTGCCTGTCAGGTGCAGCAGTGATTCATTGAGAGGATGGATCTAACAGGATGAGAAGTGTCTTAAGGAGCAGCTCACAATTAACAGAGAAAAGCCCAAAATTTAGCTTTCCAGGCCTATCTCTTGGCAGTGATTTTCCTTTGGTTCTTACAGTGTCAGGGATGTCTCCTTCACAGCTCTTCTAGCTGTGGGCTCAGGGAACAATTTAGTGGTGTTGGCTGAAATTCAGAGGAGTTATGTTTAGCTGTAGACTTGTAGAGCTTGTGTCTTCGGGTCTTGGGGAGCCAGGTGTGTGTGAGAGATGACTGCTACAGCAGGAACGGAGGAGTCTGGTGGGTACCGCCCAGGGATTGAAGAGATGTGCAGGCTGATTTGCACTCAGTTTTTCAGTGCTGACAGCTGAGTCCTGAACTTGGCTGGATCCTCTTCTCCTGATAATTTGAAAAGAAGAAGACACCTTCTTTCTCAGGCAAGCCCTGAAGTCATCCCTGGAATGTTATTCCCATCCTGCCACCTGAAGGCAGGAGCATGTAACATGGGGCAGGAGTGGGAAGGGAATGGAATGGAAGGTAGTGCTGAAGCGTGGCCAGGGATTCCCCTAACTGGCAGCTTCTCTATTGTGGTGAAATTTCTGGCCAAAGACTAAGAACAGAATGCTGTGCCTTGCCCCCAGCAGGCCCTGATCCCCCCAGCCCCAGCAGAGCTGCAGCCGTGCTGGCATCAGCCCCGGGGCAGATGCAGGAGCACGAGCACTGATCTGGCTGTGGGGCTGCTGGGGCCTTGTCTTTCCTCCCCTGCCTCCAAAGTCTCACGTCCAGCACATGAACATTGCTGGCCCAAGGCTTCTCCATCAGCCAGCAGTGATGTTCTCACCAGTGGCAATGGGAACAGGTCAGCCCATAATTACAGCAAGAGGTCCTTAATGAGCAGAACCTGAAGTGAGTTCATCAGCTGTTACTACTGACATGAACAAAGTTCAGCTTGGCAGATGTTCTCTTTGTTTTTGTGTGTGATGCATTCATCAGCAAAGTCCCCAGAACACATTTGAAGTGACAGATTGACCAGCAACAAAGCACCAAGGCCAGGAACTTTTGTTTCCTCACTGGGGCTGTAGAAGGGCACAAAGCCCAGCAGCTGCTGGGCAGAAGCACATTTCCCCTGAGCTGTCCCTGAGCATCAAAGCACAGAGTCTTGTGCCTTTAACCGAGCCATTGCCTGCTCTGTCCTCGGCCTCCAGGGGCAGCGTCACTGCACCGAGTTTACACTTCGACCTGGCTGAGCTCGACTTCGGGGACATCTCCTTTGGTGAGTGTTCCCTGGGCTGGGACACAGCCTCAGGGCTCTGTGCCTTCCAACAGAAAAGCATCCCTCACTCCTGCTCTTCCCCAGCAGCCTCTTCAGGCTGTGAACTGCAGGGCTGCTGCTGCTGCTGCTGCCTCAGGGGGCATTTTGCCATTGTGAGATCCAATGGAAGCAAGGAATAGGAAGGTAGTATTTTCTGGTGTCTCTGTGCTGCTTTAAAAGACAGATGTCTGCCAAGGAAGGTGGGAATCTTGCTGCAATGGAAAGATGAGCCCCTCCCTCCAAATGATTATCCCTTTGAAATGACAGGGCTCCCAGGCAAAACTGTGGGAAAAGGAATAACAGTTCTTTGCTAGACTATCTCAGGAGAGCACAGACAAGACAAGAACAGACATTTCCCAGATGCCAAGTCCTGTTTTTCCCCTTTGGTGGAGTTCTGGTCACAGCAGGAGGAGCTGTGGGCTCTGGCAGGGCAGTGGTCCCCCCCCAGCCGGTGCGGGAAGGGAAGGGAAGGGAAGGGAAGGGAAGGGAAGGGAAGGGAAGGGAAGGGAAGGGAAGGGAAGGGAAGGAGGAAATGCTCCTTTTGCACAGCCCCAGAGGGCAGGGGGATGTGGGCAGTGCCCAGCAGCAGCAGCAGCAGCGGGGCAGGCAGGCAGGGTCAGTGCCAGCGCTGAGCTGCAGCCAGGGCAGCCCCGGGCCAAGCACAAACCTCCCGCAGCAGCAGCGGCCGAGCTGCGACCCCCGAGTGGGAGGAAGGGAAGCTCCGCTCCCTGCCCAGCCTCAGCTCCCACTGCACAGCCGCCCACGGCATCACGCCACAACTGCCAAAAAACCCCAAGGGAAAAGCCCAGCCCAGGGCCAAACCCCCCCAGAACCCCCCAGAACCCCTATCCCCCTTCCCAGACCAAGGGCAACATTCACTGCCAAGCCTAAACCCAGAACAATGAAGTTCATGAACTTCTGAAGGAAACTCATTGCCTTTTTTGAGCTGCTTCTTCCCCAGCCTGCATCACCATGGAGGCGCTTGTCAAGTTGCCTTTGGAAGGAATGAAACACGAAAGGCAAGAGATGGAAATATGGGTCTGAAGCAGGAGATTCAGATCCTGCTGAATCCAATTTCATTCCTAAGGGCTCTTTGGCTGAAGGCAGCTGTTGTATCTTTGCTTCTTTGTAACTGTTGACTGTTGTCTGCATGTACTGGCCTCAGTCTCATTGGAGGTTTTGACATCTGGGTTTGTCCTTTTTGTGCCTCTCTTGCCTCCCTGCTGGAGTCCCTGCTGGAGCTGGCAGTGGTCACTTGGATGGGCACAGAGAAGCTCTGGGCTGCAGCTGCAGTTGTTTTTTCTCCCCATCTGTGTCCCAGTGACTCTTGGTGAGCAGGCCTGGGGAGAAGTCTCCTCCCCACAGAGCTGGTCAGCCCAGCCAGATGTGCAGTGCAGAGCAGGCTGTGGCTGCTCTGCGCGCTCTGCAGGACATCCCCACCATGAGTGGCTGTATCTCTGGCTTTGCAGGATGGAAAGCAAATCTCAGAGCCAAAGTGGGGTGAAGCCTTGCAGGCAGCACTCTCAGTGAGCAGCATGGCTGTGATGTCCCTGTTTGTGGGCTGAGGTGGGACCTGGTTCCTAATTGCTAATCTCAAAGCAAGGCTTGGCTGTGTCCCCAGTTGAGTGGGCTCTGAGCTGTCACGTGCTCAGTCTGTTTGGCCCAAAGCAAGAGATGCCATAAGGATCCTGCAGAGAGAAGCTGCATTAGGGTGCTTTGCATCACGTTCTAGTTCCTGATTCCATCCTTACTTTCTTTCGCTGTAGCTTCTTCTCACTGACAACTCACTGTTTATATGTCTTGAAAAAGGTGGCAGTGTTGGCAGGCTGAGCACGGAATTGGACAGCTTGAATTCTCAGAGTAAATGCTGGGTCTGGGTGCACACTCATCACTGAGAGAGAACTGGTGCTGGTTTGGGGCAGGTGAGGGAGCTGGTCCCCATCCCAAAGAGAGAAGCTTGCAGTGTTCAGCAGGGCTAGGAGTGGGCATTTTCAAGGCTGCAGTCTGGAATCTGTGTCAAAGGGAACTAAGTGACGATTAATTCCTCATGCAGCTTCTAGGTGAGCTGTAGTATCTTGCCCCCAGGATCATGCCCTGCTGGGTGCCTGAATGGATATTTGTGTCCTTGCCAAGGCTTTCCCTACACGCAGCGCTGCCGCCTCACCAACAGCTCCGCGGTGCCCCTGGCGTTCCAGCTCCGCATGTCGGACGATGGCACGCAGCCGGCTGTGGACAGCGTGGATCAGATCCGCAGGGACACCGACCCGGCCTGGAGGAAGGGAATCCATTTCCATGTGGAGCCCAGGGAGTTCACCATGAATCCCAGCCAAGGCACCATCCTCCCCCAGGGACACCAGGACATCGAGGTACGGCAAGAGCCCAGCCACAGCCGCTGCAGCACCAGGGCTGGAGCTGCACTGCAGGGTGGGAGGGCTTTAGCTCTGGTGCCAGCTTGGAGCATCCTGGCACTGAGAGATCTGCACTGCTGGGGGCCTCTGCTAGCTGGCTTACTCGGGATGTTCCTCAGGGAGCACTGTTTGCTTTCCAAAATCGTATGCTGAGCTCACAGACCTTATGGCCAAGGCCTGAAGCCATTCTTGTGTTTTTGAGAGCGATTGATTTGATTGCAACGGGGCAGATCAAGGATGAGGGCAGAAGGTGACTGTTAGAGAGATGTCATTGGTCTCATTTCCCCCCTCCTGGAGAGCAGAATGATTTGTGTTCACTGCAGGAAGCTCCAGTGGAGACAAAAAATCTGCAGCCATGTGTAGCGGTTCAAATTTATTGTATTGATTCCTTGTTAAGTGGTTTGTTTTGTTGCATCCCGTGTTCTCCCCGAGTTGGTTTACCCCTGGGTTTTACCCTCCCACAAAGCTGTCCCTCATGCCATTCCCTGCCCCTTGTTCCAGCTCTCTCCCTTCCTGTCAAACCCAGCCCCTTTTGTTCCCCAACCTTCTTTGCCAATTTAACCTGGAGCCAATCCCTGTCTGCAACACCCCTTTGGAATTCCCCTATTCCTGGAGGCCCCATTGGCCCATGTGAGCCATCCTCCCCACCCTCCTATCCAAAGTGGCCCCAGACACTTGATGTAATCCCCTCAGTGCTCTGCTGAGGATTCTCTTTTGGTTTGCTGTTTGTATCCACCCCCTGCTTTGTGTCTGTACAAAATTCCTTGCACAGGAGTGTGCAGGGCTCTTTTGGCTCTGATCCTTTTGCTTGGAATAAACCCTTCCTTGTGGAACTTCAAGACAGAGATCCTCCTCCTTTCTCCTCTGCCTGGTCCCGTTGGTGGCTTGTCTCTTGCGGTGTTGAGCAAGAGGCTCTGAGGGTTCTGCCTGTGGTCAATGCCCAGCCTGGGGCAGTTCTGAGGATTCTGCCTCTGGTCAATGCCCACCCCAGCACAGTTCCCCACTCCTGGCTTGGGGCTGGAGTTCTCAGAGCCAGCCCGGGCTCGGGGTCCCAGGGCAGCCATGAACTGCCCAGCACCTGCTGGGCCACACTTTGCCCTCAGCCTCCTGCTGTAAAGCTGAACTCATTGTGGTCAAGTCAGATTTCCTCTGCATGGATGTCTTTGTAGTCAGATGAGCAATTGGCCCCTTAATTTGAATGCAGTGGTGCATGGAGCTGTAGTCTAATGTTTTAATGTAGCTGACCTGTGCCCTGATAGCAAGGTGTGTTTAACAAATCTGGTATTGCCAGAAGGCTTTTGTTACTCTGAGACTGTGCTCTACACATGGAGCAGCAGAAGAATGAAGGGCAAATCCTCCCTCAGGAACTGGAGGATATCACCCGTGGGTAATGAGCTTTTGGAAGGAAGAATTGACTGTTCTTCTCTTCCACCAGGTGACCCTGTGCTCCAACACGGTGATGGAGTTCTACCGGAGATTGCTGGTGGACCTGGAGGGTATTGGCAAGGGAGTGGCAGCCCTGATCATCACAGCCAGGTACCAGCCCTTGCCTGGCCTCCCGCAGGCACTGCCTTGCCCAGGCTGTGCTGGCTGCAGCTGCCAAGGAGAAGTGCTGCTGAATGCCCTCATGTTGTGCCAGCTGGACACGAGAACAGCAGTGCTTGGGCCGCAGCCCATGGTGAAAAGCACGTTTGCTCACAGCCCAGCATGGTCCTGGGCCCTCTTCTAAAGGCACCAGGAATGATATCATTGATTGGCCTTGTTTTTGGTGCTTGAGGTGGAACAAATTTCCTGAGGGCCTCCTCTCCTTCAGGCTGCAAGAGGTGGGGTTGTGCTGGTTGTGAGCACCGTGCACTGGTTTGGGCCACAGCAAGCAGCTGCTGAGAGTCAGGCTCTGGCTCTGTCCATGAGGGCACATGGCAGGGGGGAAGTGGCTCCCAGCAAGAGTGGGGAGGGCAAGGTCTGACAAGGGGAAAGCAGCCCTTGATGAGGCAGGTCAGCTCCAGTTTTTGTCCTTCCCTCTGCTTCCCATTTTGACCTTTAATGTTGTCAGAGTTGAGAGCAAAAGTCGTTGTTGCTGCAGCAGAATTCCATGCTGCTGTGCTGCTGTGGGTGTCAGTGTGATGCCCAGAGGGATGCAGCTCCCTGGTGCTGTTCCCTGTGCCAGGCAGAGCCATCCAGGCAGTGCCTGGGCTGCCATTGTGTACAGCAGGTGGAGCTGGGGCCAGGCAGTGCCTGGAGCTGTGCAGTGAAGGAGCCAGGGAGCTGCAGGGCCTGGCAGGGGCTGATCAGCCCCTCTGTGGGGCAGCTGCTGTCTCGTGCCCTCCAGGGCTGGGGCAAAGAGCTGAGTTCTCAGGCAGGGCAACAGCACCATGGCAGAGAAGGGAGTCATTTTTACTGAGACCCTGGAGCTGTGTGTTCCTTGAGCCTTAGGGAGCACTGATCCTTGTTGGCAAGGCTCCCCCAGAGCTCGTGGGTCACTGGGACTCTTCCAGGAGTCCTTGCCAGCCTTCCTGGGTAAAGGAGGGGCTGAGGCAGCTGTGGGGCAAAGTGCTCTGCCTGGGGCACTTGGCAGCCTCTGGGTGCTGCCTCTCAGGGTTTGCCCCTCCTTGACAAGACATGTTGGAGTGGGAAGAGGTAGAAGGCAATTTATCCCTGTAGGGCTCTTCAATGTGCATTTGACAGTGACCAATGTGTTCTGCTCCATTTCACAATCTTTGGGGGTAGGCATTCTCCATTCTCTCAGTATCTCTGATTGTTCTGGGGTCATCTCTTTGCCCAGATGTCTCGTTCCTGAGCTCCAAGTGTCCCCCCAAGTGCTGCTGTGTGATGAGTGCCACCTGAAGGTGCCCTATGAGAGGAAGATCTTCATTAGGAATCCCAGCCACCTTCCTGGCTGCTACGGGCTTATTCCCCAGGTTTGGCATCACATTCACCTCCTCCTGTCAAATAATCCTGAGGAGATTATTAGGGGGAAAAAGGGTTTGGATAAGACCTTGCTGGTTTCTAATCAGTCCTAAAGATCTGCTGAGAACAGGATCCTACCCTACTGTAAACTTTAGGAGGCAGTTTAAGCTCCTGAGGAAACAGTTGATGTTCTAGTCCTCAGGGTGTTTTCCTGTGGGAGATCTTAGAGGGTTGTGAAAAGCTGCTGCACCCACAGACACCAGTGCCTGTGCTGGCAGCCTCCTTGCAGGATGCCCTGGGAGTGCTAACCCTACAATTCTGGCATCTTGTTTGTGCCTTTGACCTTTGTCCTGGGGAGTTTTAAAGGTGTGTGTAAGTGTCTGTTGTGGTGGATGTTAAGGAGCCTAAAGTTTCTTGAGAGGTCCCTCTGAATCTGCATTTCATTGTGTCCCTTCCAGAAACGCAAGGAGGACTCTGCTGTGCTCTACTCCAGCCCCAAGCCCTGTGGGATTGTGCAGCCCCAGAGCACAGCAGAGATCCCAGTTGTGGTGGAAGTGCAGGCCCTGGGCACTCATCGCACCAACGTTCTCATCGGCATGTTCGGGGATGAGAGAAACCCCCTGGTGAGGGCAAGGGGAGATGTGAGCCTGTGTGCAGCTGCTCCTGGCAGGGTGCACAGGGACAGGGATTCTGCCGGGGAAAACAGGCACAGGCTGCTGGGGAGAAGGACAGGAGGGATGGGGGCACAAACAGCTCCTGCCTTAGAGGTGGGAATCTCAGTGTCTGACACAGAATGGAGTTGGGCGAAGCTGGAATCCAGGGGGATTTGAGTTCATTATTCTTTCAAATGCTGTTAACTTTGGAAACATCTGTTTGAAAATGTCATCTCTCTGAGCTCAAAAGAGGATGTCAAAAGTCTTCTAGGAACCTTGAGCTTTCTGTAAAAGAAAGGAAAGCTGGCATTTGAAGAGTGTTTGCAAGGACTGAAACTTCAATTAAAACATATGGAAATGGCAATGCCAAATTCCCTGGATGGCACCAAACATCTGAACCCGGGCCATCGTGGCACTGCCTGTAAATCAGTGAACAGGAAGGAAAGGCAATGCAGGCTGTGCCAGGGAGCCTGAAGTTTGACCAAACAGTTGCTTTCAACTATCAGGCTGCTTTCCTTAAAGAGGAGGGTTTCTCCCCACCAGAAGAACCAGTTGTTTAACTGTCAGGCTGGTCTTACCTAGAGATTTCTTGCAAAAATAAAAGCTTTGGGCCAATAATTTTTAGTTGCAAAAGGTTCTCTTACCTTAATCCTTTTTGATTTGGAGGTGAACATGTAATTTTCTTTTTCCCCAAAAGCCCAGCATTTCAGCTGGAGAGTGGTAGCTGTCCCTAAAGAAAAAACTTGAGCAGGGTTGAGCTGTTGAAGCTTTTTTAGGTTTGTCTGTTGTGGTTTGTTTTGGGTTTTTTAAAATCTTTCTTGCTTGCTTCCTGGAACAGAGGGCACAATTATGGAGCTCAGGACAGCTGGCAGAAATCTCCCCAAGCCCAAGGCTGGCAGAGCTTGGCAGGATCCCAGCACCACAGCCTGTGTATGTATGGATGGAAAGATGGATGGATGGATGGATGGATGGATGGATGGATGGATGGATGGATGGATGGATGGATGGGGAATGCGACCTGAGTCACCTGGGAGTGTTGTAAAATGTCAACCAACCCCCCAGCGGTGTCAGGGGAACATTCCTGATAAATCCCTGGTGGAGCTGCCGAGTTTCTGGCCTTGGGCACTGGGTGGGCTGTGCTGGCTGGGCACTGGCTGGGTCTGCCCCTCGGTGTCTCAAATCTCACCTTTTTGCTGCCTTCTCTGTCTTTTCCTCTCCCACTGTGCTTTTTGCATCCCCACCAGGTGTTAATGCCTGTCCTCTGTAGTTGCTCAATGCAAGCAGTTGCAGCTGCTGCAGCACCTCAGTGTCATCCCTGGGCTGCCTTTAGAACAGACCTGCCCCAGCCTGGATTGGGAAGGGCTGGATCAAACCATTTCTCAGTTCGACGTGCGAGCACTCAGCCAGGGGCTGCATCCTGGCCAGGAGCTGCTCGTGCAGGTGTCCCTCCCTCCCTCCCACTGCAGGTCCCTGGTCATAGTTATTTATTTTCCAGAGATGAGCTCCACCCACCTAAATTCAAACCCCAGCCACCGAAAGAGAGAAGAACCAGTCTGGATTGTGCAGCAACTCGATGGAGGCACTTCAGGACTGGACAGGAGGAGGCAGCCAGAGCCCTGAAAGAAGTGCAGGATTTTAGCCACTCTTCAGGAGCAGAGGTAGATTTTCTTGTACACCTACTGCTTGCTTTGCCTCCCCAGCCTGCCAGCACCAAGTCCTGCTCATGCTGAGCTCCCTTTTTGCTGCCCTGCTGTGCTGTGCCCTGACAGTGGGCTGGGCAGCAGGGCCAGTGGCTGGACATGGGCTGAGGGGGAGGGAGAAATAGGACAGTTTTCCTTGGAGAAGCTGGCTCAGATCCTACAGGCCTGTGCTGAGTGTGGGATTTTTTGCCTTGTTTCCTTCCCAATGTAAGATGAGGCTTTTCTCTGCATCATCATGGTAACACCTCCAGCTTCCCTCCCAGAGCAAGCTGGGATGATCCTGATCTCCATGGAGCCTCTTCCCAAAGCAGCCAGACTGCCTGTTTGCAGGGCTCTGCTTTCACCCAGAGCTGCTATTGCACTGCTGGCCCTGGAGCTGTCTGACAAAGGGAGACTTTGCAGGGGGGCTGTCTCTTCCTCCCAGCATAGAAAATGGCTTGTTTTTTGGGTGCCAGCACCAACTGCTGAGCATCCTCACCTCCCTCGAGGCTTGGAGGGATTCAGGTGCTCCCTGGACGTGGCGCACACTCCCCTGGGAGCAGAGAAGGCAAGAGGGAATCTGTCTCCCGTGCCCATTGTCAGTGTGGCAAGCAGGGCTGGAGCTGCCAGTGCCACTGGGGGCCCTCAGCATTGGCCACAGAGGGGCCTCCCATCCCTGCAGGCCCATCACAAAGTGCTGCCAGAGCAGCTGCTTGTTGGAGAGGCCGTGCAGGACACGTTGCAGGGCTGCCCAAGGACGCTGTGCGGCACCTGTGGAGGGCACTGCTCCCCCTGGAACTCCTCAGGTGCTCCATAGGAAATTTTTGCAGGAGCTTTTGCTGTAGCACCTTGAGAAAGAAGCATTTAAATCAGAGAGAGAGGGGAAGAGCCTCAGGAGTCAGATGAGCTGGGCTGGACTCCTTCCCTCAGCTCCAAGAGCTCTCACTCTGAGTCTCCTCCTTTTCTAAAAGCAGGAAGTTTTGAAACTTTTTAAAGGCAAGTTGGGCATCAGAGAGAATTTCTACTGCCAGGAGCCATCCCAGTTCACTTTCATGTCATGTACTAATTAATGCATTGACCTGTGAGTATGGGAGAAGATTTTCCCCATGGTCCCTGCACTGGTCAATGGCATGGATGCAGGATGAGGTGAGGGTGATTCTGGCAGTGTTTGGGGAATAGGCCCCTCTGGCTACAGCTGCACTTTGCTCCAAGATGCTCCATTGGATCCATTTCCATGCTCAACACCTCAATCTCTCCTGTCTTCCATCCAGGCTTTCAATATCCTGCCACTGCCAGGTGTGTTGCAGCCAGGAGAGAGCCAGCAGGTCTCCTCCACCTTCTCTGCCCACCTCAACACCACCTGCAATGTCCCGGAGCTGTGCCACATGGAGGGAGGCTCCACCTCCGAGGTGCTGGTGCCCAGGGCGGCCTCACGTGTCAGCTCCTCCCTGAGCCCCCAGGAGATCAACTGTGGCTCACAGGCCCCTCTCAGGGACAGGTGAGTCAGCCTTCCGTGGGTTCCTGCTCTGCCATGGGTTATTGTCCCTGCAGGGCTTCCCTGCTCCAAGGCCTCTGAGCTCAGAGGAGCTGCAGAGCAAAGGCCAGCAGCAACACAGGGATGGCCACTCTGAGCTCCCTGGCTGCCAAGAGAGGAAGGACCTTCTTCTGTTGAGACAGAACATCTTCTTCTCTATTTGAGTTCTGAGCCCTGCTGGCTTAGCTGCTGTCTGTGGGGAGCTGGGCTCTGGGCTTGCCTTGGCACCGCATCTAGAGGTGTCTTGAAGTCCATGGTGTTGAGTGGCATCTTCTTCATCATCTGCCTTCTTCACCAGAACAGTGGGATTGTGGTATGGGCAGGCGTGGGGCACAGAGCAAACCTTGCTTTGGGTCCTGCTTCTGCCACAGATGAAGTCCTTGCACTGCTGATCTGCCAGGGTTCTCCTTATGGTGGCGCAGCAGCCAGAAAAGCTCCTGTCCTTTAGGCTCCCCTGCAGCTGCAGCCGTAGGCAAGCACAGGAGAAGCTCAGCTCCAGCAAGGCAGCCCAGCTCAGGACACACAGGCACAAGTGTGGAGCTGGGAGTGGAGGTGCTTAAAGCAAGCATGTGCAGCAGGACTTCTTCAGGCCAGGCTGAAGTTGGTTTCATGGGGAGGAGACGGATGAGGCTGCTTCCAATGGTTTCCATGGCAGCCAGCACTGGTTTGCTTGGTCCCAGCTGGGTTCCAGCAGGAAATCTGCCTGACACGAGCCTGTCTTGCAGGAGAGGAGTTCCTGCAGCCTTTGCTTTCTGACTGATAGGATTGTTCTCATGAAGGAGCAGGCTAGGAGTCGTTAAAACCGAAGATCACGGACAGAGACTCTCTAACTAATTAAAGTTAGATTGTGGGATGTTTATTAACACCGGCGGGCGGCACCAGAGCCGTCCCTAAAAGGCGTGCCCGCGTTGTCCAAGGTTCTTTGCCCTCTCCTTATTTCCCAAGATCTTACATACAATACATCTGCACAACCCCAGCACCTCCCATCCCTGCTCTGTATTCAAATGAGGTCATTGGTCCTTCACTCCTGTGCAATTCTTCCCTTGAATTGGGTCAATGGTCTCGAATTGGGTCAGTGGTCTTAAGGGATGAAGTCAGGAATATCTTCATCAGATCTCTGTGAACCTCTGGCACCATCCAAGGTCCCCAACTTAGTGATTGATTGACATCAAGCCCAGGTGCTAACTATTGTTCTCCTGGTTTCAAGATGTTCTTATAACAGTTCACTTCCTCCACTTCCTTCTAGAAAGAAGCTCCTAATGGTAAACAATAGAACAATCAGCTCCAGCTTAAGCATCTCATAATCATTAACCTATGGTCTGCCTATCTAACCTACATCCTGATGAATGGGAATTGCTTCTAACCCTCAGCTGAAATCTGAACTCTTTAAAATCATGCTTCAGCTATGCCCAGGGAGAAGGGGGCTGAATGAGCTGAGTAAGAACTGTAGGAGAGCTAAGCAGATGTCAGCAATCTGTGCTCTGCTTTAAACTGGGAAGCCAAGAGACAAAGGGCATTTCCAGGCACCAGCGCAGAGAGCTGTTGGATCAGCCTTTGGCAGGGGCTGGAGGGGTCTGGCTGTGCCTTCAGAGGGAGCTGGCATAGTCAACACCTTATGATGGCAAATCTCAGGTTTGGTTGGTCCTGGAGGTCCCCTTCCACCAATGCCCTCACTTGGGATGTTCCCAACCTCTGTGGGTTGAGGAGAATTCACGGAAATGGCCTCAGGGTCAAGGAATGAAGTGCAGGGCCAGTCAGGACTAGGGAGCCCAAGGTTCTGGTGGGACTCTCAGCCATGTTTTCTGTTTTGTCTGCAGAAGGGAGCTGAAGGAGCCAGCTCAAAAGCTTGAGCAGGAGGAGGCAAAAGCCTTAGAGGAGGAAGAGAGGAGGAAGGAGGAAGAGAGGCAGAAGAAGGGAAAGAAGAGTGTCTCTGTTGGCAAGCAACCTCCAATACCAGCAAAGGGGAAAACCAAGACCCGAGAGAATAAGGAAACCAAAATCCCAAAAAAGGAAACCAATATCCCAGAGAGGAAGGAAATCAAAATCCCAGAGAGGAAGGAAAGCAAAGCATCAGAAGGGAAGAAAATCAAAGCATCAGAGAAGAAGGACACCAAAGCATCAGAGAGGAAGGAAACCAAAATCCCAGAGAAGAAGGAAGACAAAGACCCAAAGAAGGCGGAACCCAAAGCTCGAAAGAAGGGAGAACCCAAAGCCGCCAAGAAGGGGGGAACTGAAATCCCAAAGGACTAAGCTAAGATGGAGAAGAACTCTTTATTCTTTATTCATACAACTCATTTTACACAGTTTAACAGACCTTGTGTGCACCTTTAGTTCGTTCAAAGATTTCTTATCAGTTAGTTGATTATTGGTTAATAAAATAGATTTTACTTGTGCATCAAATCTCTCTATTGTATTGTTTACCTCTTCACTGATTCTCATGGGACAAATTACTTGTTATTGCAGGTGCATTTGTTTTTCACCCTCAGAACAGAATGGTCACAAAGTCTCATTCTCAAAATAGCTTCACATGGGAACTTGTAATTGCTTAGTTGCACACAGAAGAGATGATAGGCCAGCTATTGATATGGCTGAACAAGGCTTCATTTCAAAAGGCTTTTCTTTTATCATTATTCTACCTGTCTATGACATCTCCCGTGGTGTCCTTGGACCCACATTGTCACAACTGACCCACGGTTCCATGAGGTTCCCCTGTGTCACCATGGTCACTGTCAGAGGCTGGATGAGATCAATGTCCTGAGACACCCTGGGATGAGCTGTCAATCAGTCACACAGTGGGTACAGTGCTAACCCAGCCCTGATTGCCTGTGTGATCAGAAATCCCACCTGGGGGAGGCTCACAAGGGCCCGGGGGCTTAAAAACATAGAGCACAAGGTGAGCCCCTGGTATGGACTCTGCCTTCTCCTGGGGTTTGTATCGCACCCACACTGGAACCCTACGAGCTGTTAGTCATATGTGTGTCTTTCTATAGAGCTTCTGTCTTTCTGTCTCTCTCTCTTTCTTCTCCTTCTAATGCTCTTTCTATGGAACAGTTTTGGATACCCTAACAGCTTGCGTGTTTTAATGTTTCCAGGATAAATGGGCTAAGTTAATGAAGTTACTGCTATGATAAGTGTTTTATGTGTAATTTGATGTTGCGTTAAATCCTCTTCCAAAGTTCTTGATTTTTTGCACTTTGCCAGTAGAATTTTGTGTCATTTTGACCTCTTACGAATATCTGCTTGGTGTTTTTCCTGTGCACCAAACTCGAGTAAAGGTGGCAGATGAATTGGTGAATTGGCACGCAAACCCCAAACGCAGCTCTGGGTGCGTGGAGGATCGGGGCAGTGTGAGTCGCACACAATCCCTGGAGTGCGGGGACACGGGTCCCTACCAGGGTTTGGGGTGCCCCGAGTACAGCAGCAGCACTGAGTAGAGCCAAGAGGGCCTCAGTGCCCAGGGTGGAACGGCGGTGCTGGGGGTTCAGTGTGCCGCAGGTCAGGTAGAAACCATAAACCCACTGGAGGTCCCTGGGGGGATTGGGGTCACAGGGCAGGGAAGGGCTGTGCTTACAGGGCAGGGCAAGGCTGGACCTGCCCCTTCCTCCCCCCCCACACACAAAATGTTTAGAGCAGACGATCTCCTCCAGTCTGTCACAACAGGCAGTGTTGGAGGTGAAATCCCAATTGTGGCCATGGGCACCTAGCTGAGAAGGACAGTTCTTTTCCATGGGAAGGAAAGCACAGAGCCTCAAGGTTTGGAAGGCAAGTGAGAGCCTCAGCAGGCCAAGGCCAGCTAGACTTAGTAATTGCAGAGTTTGGATTTAGGGAATTTTGGAGGTGGAAACCCAATCTCAGCCATGGGCACCTGGAGAAGCAGGACAGTTCTTTCCTTAGGAAGGAGAGCATGGAGCCTTTCCCAATGTTTTGGGGACGGATGAGAGGTGACCCTTGTGAAACCACTGCCTGCCAGACTTGTCCTGGCAATATTCCTATGGGAAGAATCCCTGGATATAAGGACCTTTGGAGGTGAAATCCCAATTCTGGCCATGGGCGCCTGGAGCAGAAGGACAGTTCTTTTCCATTGGGAAGGAAAACAGAGAGCCTCAGTGTTTCAGCAGCAGATGAGAAGTGACACTCAACATGCAAAGGTCAGTTGGACCAGTCAGGCAGTCTATGGGAGGCCAAAGCAGCCAGACTTGTTCTGTGTTCCCTTGGTTTTGTGGGGCTCCATATTGTCACAATGGTTCCTTGGATCCATGGGACCCCGCAGTGTCATAATGGTGACCTGATTCCATGGGTTCCAGCAGTGTCACAATGGCCCCTTGATTACAAGAAGACTTGCAGTGTCACACTGGCCCCTAGGTTCCATTGGGTCCCACAATGTCACAGTGGCCCCTAGGTGTCATAAGGCCCTGCAGTGTCACAATGGTCCCAAGGATTCCATGAGCCCTTGCAGTGTCACAATGGTCTCTGTGGCTCCCCAGGCCCCACAATGTCACAGGACTCCTCTGTTCCATGAGGTCTGGAATGTCACAATGGACCTTTGGACCCTGGGGTTTTGCCGTGTCACAATGGTCTCCTTTGGATCCACAGTGTCACTATGGACCACTGATGACAGGAGGCCTTGCAGTGTCACAATGGACCTTTGGTTCCATGCAGCCCTGCAGTGTCACAAAGGCCTCTTGGTTTCATGAGGCTCCACAATATCACAATGGTCCTCCCAGGATCACAATGGTCTCACTGATTCCATGAGGCCTCACAGCGTCACAATGGTCTCCATGTTTCCATGAGTCCCCTGAGTGTCACAATGGTCTCTGTGTTTCCATGGTGCCCCTCAGTGTCACCATGGCCCCTTGGTTCCATAACACCCCAAAGTGTCCGAATGGTCTCCATGGTTCCATGCAGCCCCACGCTGTCACAATGGTCTCCATATTTCCATGAGTCCCCGGCGTGTCACAATGGTCTCTGTGTTTCCATGGTGCCCCTCAGTGTCACCATGGCCCCTTGGTTCCATAACACCCCAAAGTGTCCAAATGGTCTCCATGGTTCCATGCAGCCCCACGCTGTCAAAATGGCCCCTTGTTTTGATGAGGCCTCTCAGTGTCACAATGATCCCTACATTCCATGGAGCCACACAGCGTCAGTACAGTCCCCTTGGATCCATGAGGCCCAGCAATGTCACAGTGCTCTCCATGATTCCATGAGGCCCCACAGTGTCACAATGGTCCCTTGTTGTCACAGGGTCCCACAGTGTCACAATGGTCCCTTGGTGTCACAAGGCTCCACAGTGTCACAATGCTCCCTTGGTTCCATGGGCCCTGTGCTGCTGCATTCCCCCCTCCCCTTCTCAGGCCGCCCTGCCAGCTGAGAAATGCTCCGTGGGCCTCAACCTTGGCCAACAGCCCCTGGGCTCAGCTCCTCTGCAGCTCATCACAAACACTGCTCCAGCCACTGCTGCTGCCCAACCAGCTCCTGGTTCCTTTAGCAGCAGCCCTGGGAACTGTTTTTGTTCCCTCCGTGGCAAAACATCCCTGTTCTCACACTGCCAAAGAAAGCTGTTGATGCCAAGTGCGGCCAGGATGAACCATTGCTAGGAATGAAGGCCCTCTCTTGGGGCCCTGTACACAGCGCTCCAAAAGGAGCCCTTGGAGCTCTCCTGGCCAGCGACTCCCTCTGGGTGGGGCCTTTCCCAGCCGGGAACTCTCCTGTTTGCTGCACTCGGGGATCCTGAACAATGACAGAGCCTGGGCCGATCCCCCCACTCCTCCAGGCTCAGCACTCTGCCCACTGGGAAGATGCCAAAGCATCCTCAGTGAGCATTTCCTGCCCTCAGGGGAATTGATCACAGGTGCCTTGCACTGACTCTTTGTGTCAGTGTGCACACAGGAGTGCTTGTGCTGGGGAAATGTGGCAGAAATGCTGCTCTCTGAGGAGTTTGAGCGCCTTGGATAGCTGAGTCAGTCAGGCCTGTAGGAAAGGTTAAATCACAAGGCCTAAGTGAAGTTAATTGCTGCTAAGAGTTGTTCTTTTGCTAAGGTGTTCTTTTGCTAAGTTGCTACCTTTAGTGTAAGTTATAAACTAAGCAAAATATTGTAAAGTTTTATTCCTTTGTAAAATTGCAAAGTCAAAAGGTTTTATTTAGGTTGAATGCTGTTACGCTCTGCTCTTTTGCTAAATTGTGAAGTTGAAAGTATCAGTTAAGGTTAAGATATAAGTTAAGTCCTGTTAAGTTTGAGCTCTGTTAAGCTTTTAGGCCATATTCCTTTGATCCTTGCCCTCACTGTCCTTGTGTCACACACACACACAGAGGGACAGTTCTGGGTTAATTTCTGGTTTGATTGCCTGGATTCTGTTTGGTTTTGTTGTTGCTTTGTTTCCCTGGTGTGCCTGAAGAGTCCAGTCAGGAGCAGAGCGACTCTTGCCAAGGAACTTTGTGCTGCTGGTTGTTAATATTCAATCTGGTTTTTGCTGATCCCTTGCTGGGGATTTTTTCAGCGCTCTCAAGCCCTCGTTCGTAACAGGGTGAAGGAGCCCTGCCCCAGGCTCTGGCTCTGGGGGACACAGGGACCCTGCCGGGAGGTCCCTGTCCCCCTGCGCCACCCCCAGGGCCCCGGCCCCCCATCCCCGTGTCAGGCTCTGGGGTCGATCTCGTGGAACATCCTCTGGGGGAGGCTGCGGGGCCGGGGGCAGGGGGACCCGGGGGGACAGGGGACCCTGCTGTGCACGAGCAGGGTTGGACTGCTCTGGGGGGAACTGTGAGGGGAGCCGGGGCAGAGTGACGTCTCCAGTGACCTCACACAGCCCCTGTGATGTCACACAGCCCCTGTGATGTCGCACTGACCCTGTGATGTCACACAGCCATCTGTGATGTCACACAGCCCTTGTGATGTCACACTGACCCTGTGATGTCACACTGACCCTGTGATGTCACAGAACCAACTCTATGTCCCCTTGTGATGTCATACAGCAGTGCTGTGATGCCACAGAAGTCTGATGTCACAAAGTCACCCTGTGATGTCACAATCTGTTCTGTGATGTCACAGCCTTCTCTGTGATGTTACACAGCTACCCGGTGATGTCACAACCCACTCCCTGATGCCACAGAGCCACCCTCTCTCATGGCAGACTCTGCTCTATGGCTTCACATCCTACTCTGGGATGTCACAGCCAGCTCTGGGATGTTACAGCCAGCTCTGTGATGTCACCATCCCCTCAGTGATGTCACAGAACCCTCAAGAACTCAGCTCTGTTGAAACCCTGAAGTTTCTTGTACTTTGAAGAGATCCCTGTCAGGGACACAACTGAGAAAGTGTCCCCAGGTTCCAGCTAGAACAGAACCCTGCAGGCAGTGATGCCAGGTGGGGACAAGCAAGGGAACGCTGTCTCTGGTGCTCCCCACAAGCCCCACGTTGGCTGGAGATTGTGCCTGTGAGACTGAGAGTGAGTGACTGAGTGGCAGAGAGGTCCCAGGGGTTTGGGCGTCTGATTTTCTGTTCCTGTGGGTGTGCATTCCCTCTTCCATTGGGGGCAGCTACGGGAAATACTCATTCCCAAGCTGAAAAGGATGTTTTTGTTAAGTTTTGGAGAGTTTTAAATTTAGAGGGGAGTTATATTTCTGAAGGGAGTTTAAAAGGGATTGTTCATGGTTATTTGAGGAGCTTCCTGATATCTCTGTTGATTCTGTCTATCAGTTATTGTTTTGGGATGCTGTCGGGGAAAAGTTTTATATTTTACAAACACAAGGGGTTTTAAAAGTTGGGAAATTTTATCTGTTGTTTCATTCAATTTATAGGATCATTTAAGGAGTTCATGGTTCCAACCCTTTTCCCTGGTTTATTTAACCCGCCCTTCACGTTCCCGAACCCAGGTTCCCTGAGAACAGGATGGGAGATGGCGCCCGCCCTTTGGCACAGACAAGCCATCTGCTGTCTGCCATCTCCCCTCCTTTTCTGTCCTCTCCTCAGGGTGGTAGTGGCCATACTGCCTTGAGATATTCCCTCACCCACATTCCTTCATTCCCTAGTTCTAATCCTCCTTCCTATAAATCACAAGACGGCAATACTCCTGTTAGAGCGACCGCCATTTTAGATTCCCTCCCACCTTCATCCCCATTTCCCACCTTTGCTTCAGGTGCCTCCTCTGTGACGGGTCTCACCTTAATGTTGAATTCCACCGCTGCATTGGGTCCCTCCCCTGTCATCAGAAAGCTCCTCCCCGGCGCAGGCTCCACCTCTCCACTTCCAGACCCCTTCTCCAGTCCAGCTTCTTCCAGTTCCCACATCACTGGAACCGGACATGGGGCCAACTGGAAGGAAGCCATTTGGGCTACCAAAGGCCTTCAACGCCAGGCATTGCTGGTCAGCAGAAAGGCCTGCGCCTCTGCCAGCAGACCTGCCTCCTCTACAGAGGAAAAGAGTGATAGCTTATCTGAGAGTGAGGATGAGCCCAAGGATTCTTGGCAGAGGATGCGGAGAAAAGCTGCAAAGGAGGGGGACTGGGAGGTCGTATCCAAGATTCAGGTGGTGTGCAGTATAAGCAGGGGCCAAAACCTAAATGGGAATCCATAGGGAATAGATTCCCATTTAGGCTTTGGCCCCTGGGAATCCATAGGGAATAGATTCCCATTTAGGTTTTGGCCCCTGCTTATACTGCACAGGTGCCACCTGAATCTTGGATTCCCTACCTCCATAGGGAAATGAATCACTTAGTAAAGGCTGCCAAGGATTATGGGAGGGGTTCTCCCTATTTCAACAATTTGCTGGACGTGCCATTTACTGCCCACACAATGGTATCACAAAATTTAAAACGATGTATGAAAATTATATTGTCACCCGATGAATTTATTTTCTGGAAAGGAGTTTGGATAAAAAAAGTTCATGAGTTACCAAAAGGTTATGTTGAGGAAGAAGGGCGACAACACCTCACAATGGACCGCATTACCAGGGAAGGAGACTATACTAGACTGCAGTATAAGGCTGAAGTCTTCCCCCAGTCAATACTGGAAGATCTCAAAGGTGCTGCATGGTCCACCCTCCTCCAAACACCTGATAATTCTACGCCCCACACTGACTTCACTGACATTCACCAGGGCCCGGATGAGAACTATATCAAGTTCATAAAGCACCTTATGAAAGCCCTGGAAAAACAGGTAGATGATCAAAAGGTCCAGGATGATCTTATTAGCAAATTAGCTTTCTATAATGCCAGTATTGACTGCAGAAAGGTTCTTCACAGCCTCCCCCTTGACCCTGAGCCTACCATTGCTCAGATGGTTGATGCTTGCATATTCCAAGCGGTCTCAGACCGTGACTCCAGCCTAGCCAAGGCCGCCAGCCAGGGTGCAATTGAAATGCTGGTTGCAGCAAACGTGCTTCCCCACAATACAGAATGTAATAAAGGCAGTGGAAACTGTTATAACTGCAGGAAAACTGGACATGTAACAAAAGATTATAAATACAAGAATACTGTTCTGGTTTTTTACCCAACCCTCAGTCCTACAGCCATTACCCAAACTGTTCCTGAAGCCAACAGCACTACCAGCCCTCGGGAAACTCCCAGCAGAGCACAAAATGACACCAAATATGAAGTTATTCGGTCCCACCCTTCCATTGGTGAGAGATGACCTAGGTTACAATATAAAGATGTACTCTATTTCCATCCTCAAGAGCTGTTGAAACAGGAGGGGTATTGTTTTATTCCTTATCTCCTGTTAATAGGCCTATCAATGCCTTTCTGCATGACTCAGAGATAATGCCCTCCAGGAGCCATTTCTGTTTAATGGACCCACCTCATGACTCATAGAATGATATCAGCCCATTGTGAGATGCTCCACCCAGGGGGGAAGAGCTAAGCATGCCCCCCTGGATATTATCTGGGCTTTGGGACAAAACAAGCTGCCTTTCCACTGGATTCCCCAGAGCAACAGCTGCCATTTCCACTGGAACTTCAGAGGTAGGCTACACCCTGCTACAGGATCACTGCTCCAACATAACCACATCTGCCACTCCAGGAGGACTGCAGCCACCATTCCAACTGGACTGCTATCAGCACCCTGACCAAGAGAGTGACAGGTTATATTCTGCCTTTATCAGTGGTTTTTTTTTTTTAATGTATTATTGCATGATTTTTGATTTTTTTTTCCTAATAAATTGTATTTCTGACATTGAGTCTCTCTCTGGTTTTGCTTTCAAACCAGAACAAATGGAAAACCCTGAGTGGGTTTCCTGAAAAACAAACCCACCTCAGAAACAACCTGCTCAGTCCAGACTGCCTGGAATGATGTCACCTTTCTAGGAGGGACAGTGTGAGCAGAAATGATCTCTGGGAGCAGAATTCTCCGAGTCTTGCACCTGAATTCTCTGTCCCTGTTGTTTCCCTGGATCTCTGTTGCAGATGAAGCTGCTCCTGCCATCCTCACCTTTTACCTCTGTCTTGAATGCAAACAGATGTTCCCAGGTGTATTGATTTTTCAAAGTTTCTACAAAACTTTTTTGTTCCTCATGGAACCAAGGGGCCATTTTGGCACTGAGGAGGTGACGTGGAAGCAAGGAGTCAATTATGACCCTGGGGTCCCATGGAACCAAGGGGCCATGGTGACACAGCAGGGCCACGTGGATCCAGTGGTCCATGGTGACACTGTGGATCCCAGGAGACAATGGAGACACCCCCAGAACCTCGTGGAACCAAGGAGTCCATGGTGACCCAGCGGGGCTGCATGGAGCCAATGGCCCATGGTGACACTGCCCATCCAAGGAAGACATTGTAACACTGCGGAAGCTCATGGAGTGAGGGAGGCCATTGTGACACTGAAGAACTTCATGGCACCAAATATCCATGGTGACACAGCAGGGCATCATGGGAACCAAGGAACCGCTGTTGGCAGTAAGGACACTCATGGACCCAGGGGCCCTTGTGGCACTGCAGAACCAACAGAGCTGCTGGACCTTGTCCACTGGCCCTGCAGAGCTCCTTGGGAGGCACGGCAGGAGCAGCACCCTGGGAGCCTCGGGAATGCCCCTCTGGGATCCATGGCACACACTGCCAGGGGCTGGAATTCCCATTCCCAGGCAGGAAAAGATGCTCCAAGTGGAGCACGATCTTACAGTGACATTTCACTGCCAGCCTTCATAGCTTCACCTGTGGTTGTTGTAGCTCCGGGAGTGGGAAATAAATTAAGGCAGGGTCTTTGGTGGGAGCTGCCCTGGGTCAAGAGAGACACTGAGAGAGAAACAGAGCAGGCAAAGAAAGGCAGGAGAGAAAGAAGGGCACAAACACAAACAGCTGCGAAGGTGGCACTCTGAAAAACAAACTGGAACTGACAAAAAATGAATGGGACAGAAATCAGTCATTCTGGAAGTTTTATTTACTATCAAAATACAGGACACACACCCAGCCCCACACAATCCCAGTCCCACACCCTCAAATTTGGATGTCAGTTCTCCCAATCTCCTTCCAACCCCCTCTCACCCTGGACACTGTGGAATCAAGTAGATTTGTCATGGGACTGAGTTTTTCCTAGGTGGGAATAAGGCATTTTGACATGGATTGGTCAATTTTGGGGTAAAATTGAGGTGTTTTCAATGGGATTGAATAATTTTGAGGTGACAGACCAATCTATCTGGAATTCTGGAGTGCAAAGATATGGAGAACACTTGCTGAAATCCCCCAAGAACCTACAAATCCTACAGAACAAATGTTCACAAACCATAAGTTCCACCTCAAATACCTGTTAAATGGTGGGACTTCAGACATCCTTGATCAATTACTTTCATTTTAGTCCTGTTTCAGGTGTTTTTAAGTGATAAAACAAATCAGAAGAAAATTAGGGCCAAAAGGATAACCAGCCAGGTCTCCTCCCAACATGGATCACTGGGAATGTGGGTCACCAGTGTTCTGACCAATGTGGGTCCTCCCATGGGGGATGAAGCTGCACCAGTGCACAAAGCTCCTCCTGTAGTTGGAGCACACGCAGGGCTTCCCTTACCGGTGCCTCTGTTGGTGTCGGGACAAGGTAGAGCTGTTTGAGAAGCTCTTCCCACGCTGGGGACATTTGTAGGGCCTCTCCCCGGTGTGGGTGCGCTGGTGGATGCTGAGGTGGGAGTTGTGTTGGAATCCCTCCCCGCACTCAGGGCAGTGGAAGGGCCTCTCCTCAGTGTGAATCCGCTCATGCAGGAGGAGATGGGAGCTGATCCGAAACCTCTTCCCACAATGGGAACACTCGTAGGGCCTCTCCCCAGTGTGGATGCGTTGGTTCCTGATGAGTTCTGAGCTGCAGCTGAAGCCCTTCTTACATTCCTCACACTTGTAGGGCCATTGCCCGGTGTGGATGCGTTGGTGGCGGATCAGGGTGCTGCTCTGCCTGAAGCTCTTCCCACACTCCAAGCACTTGTAGGGATTCTCCCCATTGTGAAGCTGCTCATGCACCACCAGCTCCGAGCTCTGGCTGAAGTTCCGTCCACCTTCCTGGCCCAGGGTGGGTCTTTCCTCCTCAGAGCACACTGGGCTGGGTTTGCAGCCCCTCTTCCTGTGGGATCTCCAGGGCTTTTCCTCTCCATTGGATTCTTGTGCCATGGAGCTGCGCAAAACAGCCTCTTCCACGAGGTTCTGCTGTGGGGATTTGTCCGCCCTGGTTTCCATCCTCAGCTCCTTGTCTGGGGCAGGAAGGACAAAGAGAGGATGAGATGTGCCTCTGTGACAAAAGGAAGGGGAAGGAGATCTCCCCAGTGCTTCCCTGGCAGGACGGCATTGGCAGTGAGGTTGTTCTGCAGCTGGGGGCTGTGCTGGGCTGGGAGATGGAGCAGGAGAAAGGGGGAAAGGGGCACTGACTTCCTCCTCACCCGCCTGGGTGTCCTGGGGCATTGTCTCGGTTTGAATAGACAGGTGTCTGCTAAGGAAGGCAAGAGCCTCCCTTGAAATGGAAAATGTAAACAACCTCCTTCCGAACAGTTATAATTTTGAAATTATGGGGCTCTAAGGAAACAGATATGGGAATAGGAATAACAGCTATTTAGCAGGAAAATTAAAATATAAACACAATGGTACAAAGAAAAAACACTGACAGATTCAGAATACGACCTGACACCCTGTGGGTCACAGTGGCAGTGGCAGGGATCCTGCAGAACAGTGGGGTTTTCCTCTGAAGATCCAGTGGTGGTGGTGTTGGGCCTGGTCTTCCTCTGGCAATCCAGTGGAAAAGACTGACTCTGGTCTTCCAGCCCTCTGATTATATCCAGGTAGGAATGCTTGGCTCCTCTCTCTGGGGGGAGCTTCTGACAATGGGATGATGGAATTTTATCAGTCATGCAGTGGCACTCAATGGCCCATTAACAAAAGATATCTCTTGGGAGGGAGGTTGGGTTGTGAAAGAGATAAAGAAAACTGCCCAATTAACATAAGATAACTGCCCCATCAGATAGGAATAGAATACACCCCCACTGTCCAACCTAAGACAGCTGGGAAATGCTTTGCAGTATTCTTTGTCTGTGTGTCTGTGTTCGTGTGTATTTTACACTCAAAGTCCCCCAAATTTCCAAGAGGTTTTCTTGGGGTGTTGTCTTGCCCCTGTGTCCATCTGCACCTCCCGTCACTCTGTCACTGTCACCTCCAGCCATCTCTGAGCCCATCGGCACCTCCAAGGTTTGCACTGAATCCCTCCCTCCTGCCCTCCAGCACCAGCAATGACCATGGCAGGGAGCTCAGAGCAGGAGCAGCCAGGCCAGGGCTAGTGCCAGGACCAGGAGCACCTGGCAGAGGCAGGAGGAATCCCCCATTCCAGGGGCTGCAAGGGCTGCAAGGGGGGCACCTTTGTCCCCTCCCAGCCCCAGGGCTACAGACCAGGGAGGAGATGCCTCAACTGCCTCAGCTGAATTGCTTCCCTCAGCCCTTGGCCCAGGAAGTCTCCGGCTGGAGCACAACCTCTAGAGGAGAGTTTCCACAAGGAAGAGAAAAGAAAGGAACTGTTTCTTCCCTTTCTCTCATCCGTGCCCTGTGTGCTCATTTTCTTGTCATCTCTTAGCAAAACCAACAAAAAAGCATCTGCACTGAGGTGTTTCCCAGGGTCGGTTCCTAAATAAGGCCAAAGGAAGGTTTTCTGCCACGGAAAAAGTGACAAATGTGGGATTTGTTCAGACAGTTGAAAACATGACAATTTCTAAGCACTGGAAATCCAAAGACTACAAAAACCGGAGTTTGCAGTTGTAATGGTCCATTGTCCTCCCTCTTCCCACTGCTGATTTGTCACATCCCAACTCCGGAGGAGCAGATTATGGAAAGAAGACCTGCAGGGAGTGTTGGAGGCCTAATCCCAGAGACTGGAAGAAAGAGTGAAATCAAGAAAAGATTTCCAGTTGTTTTCTTATCATATTGACCACAAATAGCTCTATAGTCCATATGCAATATCCAGATGAAGAAGCACGTTCCTGGTTTTATTTCCAAATTGCAGTACTTTGGATTATCTTTCTGGATGAGAACAAACCACAGGCCAATAATTGACCCACTTTGGTTCCCAAATCAGAAATCATTCAACTTCTACCAAGATGTCTTCCTCTGCAGGTGTCCCAGATTGCAAGGCAAAATGGATTTTATTTGCCATCTGTATGGCAGTTTTCCTTATCTCTTCCACAACCACTCCTCCCTCCAGGGGTGAAGGCATCTGCTGATAACAGCCTATTGAATGTCACTGCATGGCTGATAAGAATTACAGCATCCCATTGGGAGATTCTCCGCCCAGAGGGAAGAGCCAAGCATTCCTAACTGGATAGAATCTGGAGATTCTGGAATAGCAGCACAACTTCTCCACTGGATTTCCCAGTGGAATAGCAGCTGCCTGTTCCTCCACTGGATCCTCAGAGAAAGACTACACCCTTTTCTACGGGAGCCCCTGCACCAACAGAACCACACCTGCCACTCCAGGAGGACTGCAGCCACATTTCCAATTGGATTGCTATCAACAGCCTGACCAACAGGGTGTCAGGTTGTGTTCTGACTCTGTCAGTGTTGTTTGACTGTACTGCATTGTTGATTTTATCCTTTTATTTTCTTCCCTATTTAATAACTGTTATTTCCGGCTCCTATACTTTTTATTTTTTGCCTGAGAGCCCCTTAATTTAAAATTATAGCAATTCAGAGGGGGAGGGTTCACATTCTCCATTTCATGGGAGGCTCCTGCCTTCCTTAGCAGGCACCTGTCTTTCAAACCAAGACAGCAGGACAGAAGGCACTTTGATTCCTTATGTCCCAAGTTTCTCCTGAGTTCATGACTCATGACTTCAGATGAACTGGAATGGTCCTGACTGCACAAAAGCAGCCACAACAATCAGGATCAAATGCCCAGGTCACCATTAATTGCACTCGATCCACGCCTTGCACAGCCCAGCAGCAATTCCTACCTGTGCCCCCAGCTCTTGCTCAGCCAGAGGGGCATCGCTCTGGTGTGTGCGGGACCGGCTCCTGCAGGACACAGCGCTGGGAGCCGCTCTGTGTCCCACAGCTTCAGCATCTCAGGCACCGCTCCACAGCTGTGGGGCTGTGTCACCACTGTTCCATGGCTGTAGCTCCTGTGCCACCACTGTTCCATGGCTGTAGTTCCTGTGTAACCACTGTTCCATGGCTGTAGTTCCTGTGCCACCACTGTTCCTCCTTTTCCATGCTCACTCCACTGCTGTTCAAAAGCTGTGTGGTGCAGTTTCAGCACGGTTCCTCAGCTCCTCCACCACTGCTCCACTGCTGCTCCAACACTGCTCATCTACCACTGTTCCACTGCTCCTTCTCTGCTCCTCCCCTGCTCCCCTGTTCTTCCACGGCTGCTGCTTCTGTTTTAGTTCTGCTGCCACAGCTGCAGTGTCACAGAGAGGGGAACGTTCGGGCAGCAACCGCTGTGGTGTCACAGAAACCGGGACAACGGGACTGCCACAGCTGTGGTGTCACAGAGAGGGGAACACTGGGGCTGCCATAGCTCAGGTGTCATGGAGAGGGGAATGTTGGGGTGGCTGCTGCTGTAGTGTCATAGAAGGGACAACTGGGGCTGCCACCACTGAGGCGTCACAGAGAGAGGAACGTTGTGGCTGCCCCCACAATGGTATCATACACATGAGAATGCTGGGGGCTGGGGGCTGCCTCTGCTGTGGAGTCATAGAGAGGAGAACATTGGGGCTGCCTCTGCTGTGGAGTCATAGAGAGGAGAATGTTGGGACTGCCAAAGCTGTGGTGTCACAGACAGGGAACTCTGGGCCTTCCACTGCTCTGGTGTCACAGAGAGGGGGACTTGGGGCTGCCACAACTATGATGTCACAGAGAGGGAAATGTTGGGGCTTACACTGCTAGGGTTCCACAGGCAGGGGAATTCTGGGGCTCCCACTGCTGTGGTATCATAGAGAGAGGAATGTTGGGGCTGCCATCCTTGTGGGCTCAAAGACAGGGTAATCTTGGGGCTGCTGCCCCTGTGATGTCCTGCAGAAGTCAATGCTGGAACTGCCAACTCAGTGGTATCACAGAGAGGGGAATGTTGGGGGAGTCATTGCTGTGGTGTCACAGGGGAGCATTTGGGGCTGCCACCCCTGCAGTGTCACTGAGAGGGCAATGTTGGGCTTGCCACTGTGGTGCTGTCATAAAGAGGAGAATGCTGCGGGTGCCACCTCTGTGGTGTCACAGAGAGGGGAACACTGGGCTTGCAATTGCTTTGGTGTCATAGACAGGGGCACATTGGTATTGCCACTGCTGTCATGTCACAGACAGGGGAACTTTGAGGTTGCCACCACTGGGGTGTCACTGACAGGGGAATGCTCGGTCTTGAACATCTGTGTTATCTTAGAGATGGGAACGTTGGTGTTGCCACCACTGTTGTGTCACAGACATGGAAGCACTGCCAAACCTCCCCTGGTGCTGTGCCCACTCCAGTGCTGCTCCTCTGTGACACTGCACTGCCTCCTGGGGACATTGTCACACTGCAGTGTCTCCTGGGGACATTGTCACACTGTGAAGACTCATGGGACTGTAGGGGCCCTGTGACACTCCAGGGTCTTGTAGAATCCATGGAAGCAAGAGGAGACTGTGAAACTCTGGGACTTCATGGAACCATCCATTGTGATACCTCAGGGCCTCATTCTTTCCAGGAATCCTTGTGACACTGCAGAACTAAATGGAACAAAGGGGACATTGTGACACTGTGGAGTTCATGGAACTGAGGGGATGCTCTGAGACTCTGGTGCCTAAAGATGCTCAGGAACCATTGTGAAGCTGTCGCTTGTGGAACCAAAGGGACACGGTAGCACTGTGGAGTCTCAAGGAATCCTGAGGCCCTTGTGACTCAGTGAGGCCAGTTGGAACCAACAATCCATTGGGATCCCCCAGAACCTTGTTGTGTCCCTGGATTCTTGTGACATTGTGGGGCCTCATGGAACCAAAGGGACACTGGGACACTGTGTGATCGCAGGGAACCAAGGGGACTCAGAGACACTGTGGGGCCTCCTGGCTCTCAGTAACTTCAGACACTTGTGTCCATCTACAAGGGGGCAAAACTCAGCAGCCTGAGCCTGTTGATCCAGAATATTCCTATCTCCATGGAGGGTGTTCCTGCCAGCTGTGGTGTTTGTGTTCTCTCTGCTCTCTGGGGGAATTGCATCCTACAAGAGACACTGACCACTCCAGTAGCTGACACCACAGGGCCTCCTGTGTGGTGGGGGCAGAGGCATCTTTCACTCCATTATGTTGCTCAGAGCCCATCCGAGCTGGAATATTTCCAAGGATGGGGCATTCACTGGCTCTCCACCAAGGCTAACGGAGAAAGCAGGGCACTGGGGGAGGCAGCAGGGAGAGCAGACGCTGTGCTGGATGAGCGAGGGAAGAGGATGAGTGCAGAAGGCACAGCCCACCAGGAGGCCACCAGGCAGAGCCGTGGAGCCTCCCCAGGTGAGAGTGACCTGCCCAGGGAGTGCCCTGCTGCCCTCAGGACTGTGCTGCCACCCTTGGCAGAGGTGTTTTCCCAGCAGAATGTCCCCTGGTCACCTGGGGCCGTGCCGCTGCCCCCGGCGGGAGGGCGCCGTCAGCTGAGTGTGCCGTCCCTGGAGTCAGTGGTGGAGGTGCCCGGAGCAGCCTGGCTGTGTTAAATGAGCACCCTGCAGCCCCTCCGTGCCCTGCCGTGGCTGCCAAGACTCCTGAAAGGACTGGCTGCTGTGCGGCTGTGCCCTCTGCTGCCCACTAAGAGATGTCTGAGTGCTCAGCCTCATTCCTGTGCCTGCAGGCAGATCAGTCGATAGAGCGACTGGGAGATGGGGGTTCACTATCCAATAGAGTGGCCGTTAGCCACCCTGGGGGTGGGCGCCAGAAGCGAGAGCCCCCCTCAGGGTTTGCCCCCCCCGCCTCACCGGGTAAGTGAAAAAACAATCAGAGTAGTGGTATTTCACCAACGGCCGGGACGCCAGCGGGCGGGTCACCCCGCACTGCTGAGCGCATGCCCGGCCTCCCACTTATTCTACACCTCTCATGTCTCTTCACAGTGCCAGACTAGAGTCAAGCTCAACAGGGTCTTCTTTCCCCGCTGATCCTGCCAAGCCCGTTCCCTTTGCTGTGGTTTTGCTGGATAGTACGTAGGGACAGTGGGAATCCGTGCATCCATTCATGCACGTCACTAATTAGATGACGAGGCATTTGGCTATTTTTCAAACACATATAAATAATATATGTTCCTTTTCCGGGTTAAATAAAGGTGGCCCGTCCACCTTGGACAAATCCGGTAAATTGTTTCAAATACAGTGAATTGGTTTGAATCGGGTGGTAATTGATGCGTTATGAATTAAAGTCTTTGTCCCTACTCACTATGAGCTACCTAACTGGCTTGTGGCTTCCTTACGAACCTAGCTACTCTCTAGTTTATTAAAATGTAAAAGTGATACAAAAAAAAAAAATCGCATACAAAAATCAACATATTAAAACAGCAATAAAAATCTACAAAACATTACAAAGTACAAAAAATGCAAAAATTCACTACCCTGAATCATGTAATCTTCTGGCCCTACTGGTGAACATATGTACAATCTCCACAGACGATAGGAGTGCTTCTGTGGATAAAGTCTTTGCAACCATCGCTTGCCTCGATTTGGAGAGGCCAAGTGTACCTAAAAGTTCAAAGTTCCCCTTGTACCATTTCCCCCGCGCTCCAAGGGGAAAGCCCATAGAAACAACGTCCTTTGCGTTGGTGAGGCTTTGCACCTTGGTTTCCAAATGTTTGCACTTGTTAACTTTCTCTGCAGCCACTTCTTCCAGAGATGTTCTGGAGGCTTCGTATCGTACTGTCACTTTCACGATGAATGCACGTCCGTCCTTAACAGATATCAGATCTGGTTTGTACAGCTTCTTGATGGTTTCCCTTATGGGTGGTTCTTTGAACATTACCCAGTCCCTCTTCGTCGCCTCCTCAATAAGCCTTTCACAGATATGATTGTGCCTCTTGATTCGAGCGTCCTGAATCACTGGGCAGTAGCCGAGGATTAGGGCACAGGTTTCATTGTCCGCATCACAGTGCCTACAGGCCTTGATGTAATTTTCCTCTCTACCCCAGGAGAGAAATTCTCTTGTGGGGTAGAAGTTGTCCCTAAGTTGTAGTGTAGTGAGAAGTTTCCTGTGAGGAATGCATCTATAGTATTGGAGCCAATCACTACTAATTTTATCACCTTCAAAGCTTTTAACTCCACGGCCTTGGGATACTAATTTGGTCCATTTCTTGAATTCTTTTCTCCGCCAATCACAAGGTTTAGGAAATTTAGTTTTAAGGGTCGGTGCTTCCCACTCCGAGGTTGTGTCTGCACTGTTGGGTGGTTCATTCGCCGGTAGTGCTTCCCAAATTGAGGTTATCTTCTCGCTTTCCCCTCCAGCTTGAATCCACAATTTCTTATACAGTTGTTCCATTTGATCTTTCTCTAGGAACTCCTTCATTGTTTCATCCGAGGACTGTGCAATCCAGTGCAGTCTCCGGGCCTGTACACTGGGGATCAGTCCCGCCAATTTGGTGACGCCCAAACCGCCGTCCTTCGTGCTCGAGTACAAGATGGCACTGCAGGTGCACGGAGGTAGTTACAGCCAGTCCTTGACCGCTGTTCGGATCTTCTGGTCAAGGGCTTCAAGGGCCCCTGTTTCATTTGTGAATGGTCAGCCAGGTAGGTCAGTCGAGGGATGGTGTATGTTTTGAGGATATCAAGTATTTGCAGAGGTTTAAGTGGAGCTTGATCAATTCATTCAAGCCAGAATTCTAGTTTTGTGGGGAGGTTGGCTTTTGCTATCCCAGTCCAGGGGTCAAAGTGTAGGCCAAGGTATTTCTTATATTCCCTGGGGTTGATCATGTTCAGGGGTGCGCTGTTGATGGTCCATGCAGCGCAGTTATTGAAGGTGTAAGAGTCTTTCGTGGGCTTGATGTAGAAGCCGTGGCACTTTTCCCCTTGTGTTTTGAGAACGGTGAAATCGCAGAAGGTCTCTAATATCTTGATATTTGTTTTCATGTTTTCCCAGGAGTCGCTCAACAAGACCAGATTGTCGGTGAATGCCACTGCTGTTATACTACTCTGTCCTCGGTGGAATCCTTTACCACTCTCTTCCAGCTTGCACAACAGGGGGTCCATTGCCAGGTTAAATAAAAGGGGTGACAGCGGATCACCCTGCTTTACTCCAACCTGGATCTGGATTTTGTCTGTGTGTGTGTTCATTTTTGTGGTGACATACATACTGATGTCTTTGTACATATTGTTCATCAGGCCAATGATGTGGGGATCCACTCCCCTCAGCTGCAAAGCATGTATGATGTGATGGTGGCTTATGGTGTCAAAAGCCTTGGCGATGTCCACAAATACAGCACCCAGTGGTCTGTGTTCACTTTAGGCAGTCTGAAGTATAGTTTGCAGGAGTTTCAGGTTTTCAGAGCATCCTGCTGCTCTAATAAAGCCTCTTTGCCTTGGGTTGAGGGGGCACGCTTTGCTCAGCCTTGCTTTTACAATCCTGGAGAACAGTCTCAACAAGATGGAATTGATTGTGATAGGCCTCCAGTTATTAATGTCCTTTAAATGTTCCGGTTTTGTAGATTTGGGAATCAAAACAGTTCTGCACCCCCTCACCATGTCTGGGATCTCCCCAGATGTTAACCATAAGTTGAAGAGCTCAGCCGTCCGGGAATCCCTGGGATCCATCTTTTGATGTCCTCAAGAGTAACCCTATCTGGACCTGGAGCTGAGCCCTTGCTCATTTCCTGCACATATCTTTCAATTTCTTTGGCCGTGATTAAGTCTCTGAAGGTGCCGTTGTCTGCCTTCCCATTAATTTCAAAGTCCCTGATGCCAGCAAAAGTACCAGGTGTTTCCCATCTGGCTTTAAATACCGAGTAAATTTCACTGGATGATATATCCCAGGACAAACACTCTACGTCATCCAAAATAATTTTTGCTAGTTTCCCCCTGTCAAGATGGAATAAATGCTGAAAGCAAAGGTAATTACCTTTTTTGATCGCTCTGTCCTTCATCCACTTCTGAAATGGCTTTCTTGGTTGCTTCTCCCGGGTCTCCTTCCCATTTTACCACGTGTAGCAGTTCTTATCTGGCTTATTGATTCTAGGCATCCAAAGCAGTCCTGCACTGCCTGATTAATCATTGTCAGCATCTCCTGGCCGTCCATCAATTGCTTGAATGCTCTGGGGAAGTGGTTAATTGCTCCAGCTGATAAGCGTTCCTTGACTGTCTTTTGGTAATGAGCCTGCAGCTGCCCCGCCCTCTGCTGGTTTCTGGCGGCGGTTGTCCTTATCAGGGTGTCGTCTTAATTTATCCATTGTTTTCTCTCTGGCAGCTGGCCTCCCTGGCGGATGGTTCTCCCCAGGTCCATTGTCCACGGTTCTTGCCTGGGATTGCTGACTCAACCCAGGTTCCATTCCCATGCCCTCAGCTGCTCTCCTGGTATGATGACTCACCTCAGGTCCTCTGTCAGCTCCATCTGTTGGTTTCCTAGGCAGCAATCTTCTTTTGTAAGTAATTTGCTTAGCTGTTTTTGTTGTTATGTGTTCGGTGATAGGTTTATTAATGTTTTTGTTTCCCTCGAACTGTGCCTCCAGTCTTATCAGCAGTTCTTCCTCCTCTTTTGTCCAGCATCTTTTGTGGGCTCCTGGATTTGATGTTTCTTTCAGTTGGGAAGCAATGATCCTTTCTTGGTTTCTTATCAATGGGTGTGCCAATCTTTTGTGTTGTCCCAGGCCAATTTTGGTTCTGAAGTCTCTGGCGCATACTTCACATATACACTCTCCAGCTGGAACCCTTTCAGTTTCTGGACCTCTGCATTTTGCAAAATGACAAATAACACTATGATAGTTAATATTTTCCTTTACACACTTGGCACACCGAAAGCAAACCCTCCTTTTCCAGTGCGACTCCTTTAGATGTTCAATCAGGCTTAACACAGAGTTTACCCGGGTACCACACAACAGGGACAAGGTGGATTTTTGTCAGGAACAGTCACCTTCACCATGTTATCCGGTGACTGCCCTCCGTGTTCCCCAGGCACTAGAGGCAATGCCTCTGGTGTGCCTTCACTCACCTTTTTGCCGCTTCCCTCACCAAGCACAAACGGTTCAGTGTCTCGTGGGAGGCTAGGATCTAAGTCTGAGTGCCCACCGATACCCTGGACAGGCGTACTGGCAGCCCCCAGACCACCCACCCCTGCCCCCCTAAGGACAAAATCCGGATTTTGAGCCATCGAATTGGGGCCACATTTACGGCGAGAACGGAGTGGGTGGTCACTCCACTCCGGAGCTCTTTGCCCCGTCTGCAACCGGGGAGCCAGGTTTCAAGCAATAAGCCAGGCGGCCTTTACCAAGGAATTTGTTTCACCAAATTTGGTAGGAGTTCATTGGTGACTTGGTTTGGAAAGACAGGAGTCTGCTAAGGAAGGCAGGAGCCTCCCCTGAAATGGAGAATGTAAACCCTCCCCACCCCTCTTAATTGCTATCAATTTTAAATTAAGGGGCTCTCAGGCAAAAATATGGGAGCAGGAAATAACAGTTCTTTAAGGGGGAAAAGAAAAAAATTAAAGGATGAAATAAAACAATGCAGTACACCAGAACAACACTGACAGAGTCAGAACCCAACCTGACGCCCTGTGGGTCGCAGTGTTGGTGACAGTCCAATTGAAAATGTGGCTGCAGACTTCCTGAAGTATCATTTGTGGTTCTGCTGGAGCAGGGGGGATCTGTAGAGAAGGATGTATTCTTCCTCTGAAGACCCAGTGGTAGAAGAGACAGCTGCTGTTCCTCTGGGGAATCCCATGGAGAAAGCCGTGCCGGTGTCTCAAAAACCTCTGGATTATATCTGGGTAGCAATGCTTGGCTCCTCCCTCTGGGCGGAACATCTCACAATGGGATGTTATCGTTCTTATCAGTCATGCAGTGACATTCAATAGTCTGTTATCAGCAGATGTCCCCTCCCGAGGGAGGTGTGAATGTGGTCACTCAAAGAGAGAGATAAAGCAAACTGCCCACTTGACAAAGGTAATCTGCCATACAGATGGTAATGGAAAACATCTTGCATGCAATCTTCAACATTATCCACCCCTTTTTCTATTTCCATCTGCACCACAAAAAAAAAAAAAAAACAAAACAAAAACAACAACAACAACAACAAAAAAATTTCACACAGTTCTCACTTAAGACTAGGTCTCCCTGTTGTACACAATGGCTTTCTCCATCTTTCTGCATTACCCACCAAGTGTAAACAGGTCATTGAGCAAAAACAATTCCATGGATGGTTTTGTCTTTGCCTGTGATGGGATCAATCCAAACAGTCCTTCCTAAAATACCTTTCATGTGTACAACAGGGACTTTATTTCCATCCACTGTGTGCAGGGGTTCAGACTGGGCAGGACCAGCTCAATTTATGGAGCTTCTGGTGTTGACCGTCCAGCTGGCTTTTGCTGAGTTCATTTCCCAATTTCTAAAAGTCCCCCCCCGAGTGCCTTCAGGGTTGTTTGAAGTAGTCTGTTACACTGTTCAACTTTCCTGGCAGCTGGTGCATGATAGGGAATATGATATATTCAATACCATGTACCCTGGCCCAAGCATTGATAAGGATATTCTTGAAATGGGTCTCATTTTCTGACTCAATTCACTCAGGGGTGACATGTCTCCACAGGATTTGCTTTTCCAGGCCCAGGATGGTGTTCCAGGCAGTGGCGTGAAGCACAGGGTAGGTTTCCAACCATCCAGTGGTGGCTTGCATCATGGTCAGCACGTAGCGCTTGCCCTGGCGTGTCTGGGGCAGTGTGATGGAGTCAATCTGCCAGGCCTCCCCATACTTGTACTTGGACCACCGCCCACCTTACCAGAGCAGCTTCACTCGCTTGGCCTGCTTGATGGCAGCACACGTCTCAGTCATGGATAACCTGGGAAATACTGTCCATGGTTAGATCCACCCCTTGGTCTCGTGCCCACATATAGGTGGCATCTCTACCCTGATGACCTGAGGCATCATGGGCCCATTGAGCTAAGAACAACTCCCCCTTATGTTGCCAATCTAAGTCTATCTTTGACACCTCTATCTTTGCTGCCTGATTTACCTGCTCGTTGTTTCGGTGTTCCTCATTAGCCCGACTCTTGGGAACATGAGCATCCACATGGTGGACTTTCACAGGTAGCTTCTCTAACCGAGCGGCAACGTCTCTCCACTCATCAGCAGCTCAGATGGGTTTTCCCCTAGGCTGCCAGTTGGCTTTTTTTCACCTTTCCAACCAGCCCCAAAGAGCATTGGCTACCATCCATGGATCAGTATAAAGGTAGAGCTTTGGCCATTTCTCTCTCTCAGCAATGTCCAGGGCCAGCTGAACAGCTTTGAGTTCTGCAAGTTGACTTGATCCACCCTCTCCTTTGGTAGCTTGTGCAACCTGTCGGGTGGGGCTCCATACGGCTGCTTTCCACTTCTGGTTCATGCCTGTGATGAGACAGGAACCATCAGTGAAAAGAGCGTAGCGTGTTTCCTCTTGTGGCAGTTGGTTTTAGGGAGGAGCTTCTTCAGCACGTGTCACTGGTCCTTGTTCCTCTTCATCAGTCAGACAAAAGTTCTCACCTTTGGGCTAGTTTGTAATTATTTCCAGAATCCCAGGGCGATTCAGGTTTCCAACACAGGAGCACTGTGTGATAACAGCAATTCATTTACTCCATGTCGTGTCAGTGGCGTGGTGGGTGGAAGGAACCTCGCCTTTGAACATCCACCCCAGCCCCAGTAGTCAGGGTGCCAGGAGGAGTTGTGCTTCTGTACCAGTCACCTCTGAGGCAGCCTGGACTCCTTCATAGGCAGCCAAGATTTCCTTCTCTGTGGGAGTGGAGTTGGCTTCAGACCCTCTGTATCTTTGACTCCAAAATCCCAGTGGTTGGCCTCGAGTCTCCCCAGGCACCTTCTGCCAAAGGCTCCAGGACAAGCCATGGTTCCCGGCTGCAGAGTAGAGCACGTTCTTCACCTCTGCTCCTGTCCTGACTGGGCCAAGGGCAATCACATGAGCGATCTCCTGCTTGATCTGGGCAAAGGCTTGTTGCTGTTCAGGACCCCAGTGGAACTCGTTCCTCTTGCAGGTAAAGAGGGCTCACAATCTGACTGTATTCAGGAATGTGCATTCTCCAAAACCTATGGCACCCAGGAAAGCTTGTGTTTCCATCTTGCTAGTTGGTGGAGACATCGCGGTGATTTTGTTGATGACTTCAGTGGGAATCTGATGCAGTCCGTCTTGGCACTTTACTCCCAGGAACTGGGTCTCTCAGGCCCGTCCCTTGACTTTGTCCTTCTTGATAGCAAAGCTGGCTTCTAGCAGAATCCTGATGATCCTCTCTCCTTTCTCAAATACTTCCACTGCCGTGTTCCCCCACACAATGATGTCATCGATGTACTGCAGGTGCTCTGGAGCCTCACCCTTTTCCAGTGCAGCCTGGATCAGTCCATGGCAGATGGTGGGGCTGTGCTTCCACCCCTGGGGCAGTCGGTTCCAGGTATACTGCACTCCCCTCACGGTGAAAGCAAACTGAGGCCTGCATTCTGCTGCCAAAGGAATGGAGAAAAATGTGTTAGCAATGTCAATGGTGGCAAAGCACTTTGCTGCCTTGGACTCAAGCTTGTACTGGAGTTCCAGCATATCCGGCACAGCAGCGCTCAGTGGTGGAGTCACTTCATTCAAGCCACGATAGTCCACTGTCAATCTCCATTCTTTGTCAGACTTGTGCACAGGCCAAGTGGCGCTGTTGAAGGGTGAGTGGGTCTTGCTGACCACCCCTTGGCTCTCCAGCTCACGGATCATTTTGTGGATGGGGATCATGGCATCTTGATTCATCTGATAGTGCTGGTGATGCACTGTCTAGGTGGCAATTGGTGGTCTTTGCTCTTCCACCTTCAGGAGTCCTACTGCAGACGGGTTTTCTGATAGTCCAGGCAAAGTGTTCAACTGCTTGGTGTTTTCTGCCTCCACAGCAGCTATGCCAAAAGCCCATCTGAGTCCCTTTGGTCTTTGTAATAGCCGTTCAGGAGGAAACCTATGCCCAGAATACACGGGGCCTCTGGGCCAGTCACAATAGGATGTTTTATCCACTCTTTCCCAGTCAGGCTCACCTCAGCTTCTAACAGGGTCAATTGCTGTGATCCCCCCGTCACCCTGGCAATGGAAATAGGTTCTGCCCCCACATGTCCCAATGGTATTAGGGTACACTGTGCACCAGTATCAACTAAAGCATTGTACTTTTGTGGTTCTGATGTGCCCGGCCATCGGATCCACACCATCCAGAAAATCCAGTTTTCCCGTGCCTCTCACTGGCTGGAGGCAGGATCCCTCTAACCCTGGGTATTCATGGTAGAGGTACCTTCCAGGGGATCTGACAGATCATACTCAGCAGCTCGGTCATGGGAGGTTGAGGCTACCTTCGCTTTACTGGAGTTCCCTTGATTTGTGTTTCCCTCCTTGAGCTGACGCACCCGTGCTGCCAGGACAGAAGTGCATTTTCCATCCCACCTTCCCATGTCTTCCCCTAGGTCACGCAGAAAAAACCACAGGTCAGCCCGTGGGGTGTACCCCCCGTCTCTCTAGCTGGGGAACGTTGGGCTCTGACTCTGGGGCCTGTGACTCACAGCGGTGCAATGTGGGAATTGCTCCTCCTCACCTCTTCCCTCACCACCTCCCTCATCTCCTCTTTGATATCCTTAATCACAGCAGAGACATGAGCCTGCATCAGTCCATTGATCATATTTTCATAATTCTTAAGCTTGTTAGCTACAGAACCCACTGTCTCTTGGTTGTTATCAGCATTAATTGTTGCAATAAAGGTGGTGTATTGGGATGGTCCCAGGTTTGCCAGTCTCCACAACATTTGCCCTGTGCACCTGACTTTGTTGGGGTCATTATCATGCTGTCCATCCTTCCCAAAGAGTCCCTCCAATACTGCCACTTCTCTCAGCTGTTGGATCCCTTCCTCAAGGGTCTTCCAGCACATTCTATGGTGCTGGTCCTGCATTCTCTCCCTGTGGACAAACCTCTCTCTGACACTCATTAAAAGCCGCTCCCAGAGGGAAACAGACCCTGGCTCCTTTACAACAATCTGATTGACACCTGAGTCGTGGATCAAGGGTCCCAAATTCCTTGCCTCACCATCATCCAGCTGGACGCTTGTACTCATAAGATCTCAGATGCGAAGTAGCCAGGTTGTATGTCCCTGTCATACAATGTCTTTGCACAGATTACGGAGACTTTTGTACGTCAGGGACTCGGTGATGATCGCAACCTCTGGCTCCCCTGTGGGTTGTGAGGGCCACTTTCTTTTATCTGGGTGCTCTGATTTTGTCTTAGATCTCTTTGTTTCTAGAGGGGCAACTGCTGCTGGCTGTGTCTGCCTTTGCAATTCAGCTGGAACCTGGACAGTTGTAACATCTGTGGGTTCTGCTGCCACACTATTAGACTTTCCCTCTTCAAGGCAGAGGAAGGGCTTCTCACCAGCTGGGGAAGTGTATTCCTTCAGCATCCGGCCCATCTCACATATCTCCTTCACCAGACCCCCCAGCCAATCTGGGTAGTTCACATCTGGGGTGGGATGTGGGGCAGGGTCAGGGTCTGGGGCAGCAGCATCCCTAGACTCTGGTGGTGTATTAGATTCTGGGGTTGGTGTCAGGGTGGTTATCCAGGTTAGTTACCCCTTCTCTCTAAATGCTAAATAGAGCAGGCCTATCAGCAACACCAGCCACTGTATGATATCATTAATATTTAGAGTGGATCTGAACCCTTCAAAAACTGGTGGGGCGGACCCAAAGAGATGGCTAAAGGGTTGGGAGAAGATTTCACCTGGTGTCATTTCCTTATAGCAGGAATTATTAAAGTAACCTCAAAAACATACTGTTAGTGTGTGATAGCTGTGAATCTGTGTGCCTGCTTTCCAGAGGAAGCTAAAAATCCATTAATTCCTCACCTTTTTCACCCATAAAACAAACTGGATAACAGACACAGTAGCCTTGGTTATAGGACCAATGTTTAGATAAGGGCCTATAAATGGGAGAAATACAGCCATGATCACGTGCCACCCAAACCAGGGCCAGCTGGACCACATGGCGTCGCATAATGAGGTTTCTGTAGCTACACACAAAAATTAGATTACTCAAGAACTGTTATTCCTTTTTTGTTTCTGTGCCCTCCAGCCGCACGTTAGGCGCCAAAATCTGTCTTGGTTTGGAAAGACAGGAGTCTGCTAAGGAAGGCAAGAGCTTCCCCTGAAATGGAGAATGTAAACCCTCCCCACTCCTCTTAATTGCTATCAATTTTAAATTAAGGGGCTCTCAGGCAAAAATATGGGAGCAGGAAATAACAGTTCTTTAATAGGAAAAAAAAAAAAAAAGATAAAATAAACAATGCAGTACACTAGAACAACACTGACAGAGTCAGAACCCAACCTGACGCCCTGTGGGTCAGGGTGTTGGTGGCAGTCCAATTGGAAATGTGGCTGACGCCCTCCTGAAGCGTCAGATGTGCTTCTGCTGGAGCGGGGGGGGATCTGTAGAGAAGGATGTATTCTTCCTCTGAAGACCCAGTGGTAGAAGAGACAGCTGCTGTTCCTCTGGGGAATCCCATGGAGAAAGCCGTGCCGGTGTCTCAAAAACCTCTGGATTATATCTGGGTAGCAATGCTTGGCTCCTCCCTCTGGGCGGAACATCTCACAATGGGATGTTATCGTTCTTATCAGTCATGCAGTGACATTCAATAGTCTGTTATCAGCAGATGTCCCCTCCCGAGGGAGGTGTGAATGTGGTCACTCAAAGAGAGAGATAAGGCAAACTGCCTACTTGACAAAGGTAATCTGCCATACAGATGGTGATGGAAAACATCTTGCATTGCAATCTTCAACACCAGCGCACACCAGATCTTGGAAGGGAATGTGCTGACACTGAGAAATTGTCAAATGTTAACTTTCTGTGCCAGCAAACTGCTGGAATTATGCTGTGCAGGCATCTGAAAAATTCCAGATCTGGGCACTGGTGGTGTCAGCAAACACAAGATTGAGCTGGTGTAGGCACCAGGTATTTGCCTGGTTTGGCTTTCTTTGCCAGCAAATTGCTGCACTTGGGCTGTGGTGGCACAGGGAAATGTCCAGATCTGGGCATGGGCAGTGCCATCAAATACCAGGTCTGGGTGGTGACAGACTTGGCACCAGGAAATTGCTGTGTTTTGTCTTCTTTTTCCAAAAAATTGCTCCTCCCCTATTTGTGCATCCTGTGTCACCCCACCTTATCTCCAGCCCTGGCTCCCTTCTCCATTGCATCATTTGTACCCTGACCCCTCCTGCCTTCCTCCAGTTATATACCCTGGCCCCAGTCCTGCTCCTGGCTCTTCGCCTCTGGTTCCCTTCAGCAGATGTTGTGTTCCTGCTTGCTCCTGTTTCCCTCTGCACCCTCACTTCCCCTGGACCCTTGGATTTTCCCTTAATAAACCCAGCTGGATCTGCTCTGCGAGGAGTCCTCTCGTCCCTCTGCTGAGGCTTTGATTGCACCATCCGGGCTCAGGGTCTGCTGGGCTGGGGGAGTTGTCAAGGCAGCCCCAAGTGGAGACGCTTTCGGTGCTGCAGGCACCTGACAGCATCTGCCTGGGGAAGCTGCTCTGGCCACCCGCAGCAACCAATTCCTTTTTCCAAGCAGCAGCTCCCAGCGTCCTCCTCCGAAGCCCAGAGAGAGAGGGAGCAGCTGCCCTCAGCCCTGTCCTTTACCGCATCCCAATTCTCATGGAATGTCCCCCCTCGGAGAGAAACTCCCAGACAAGAGAAGTGCGAACAGATCCCCTCCTCCCCTGAGCTTGATCACTTCTTTTGTTTCTTAAGGATCCAGTCCATCAGAGCGGTGGTATTGCACTGAGAGCTGGGACACCAGCAGGGGATCACCCCACACTGCCCAGTGTGCACCAGGCTCAACAAGGTCTGCTTCCCCCCTGATTCCACCAGGCCTCTTCCCTTGGATGTGGTTTTGCTGGATAGTGGGTCAGGACAGTGAGAATCTCCTTCATCCATTCATTCACTATTTAGGGCCCTGCAGACACTTCCTCAATTTCTCTCCAAGGTGACCCCACCCACCAATGATGTCACAGCTCTTGTCCATCTGGTCAAGAATCCCCCATGAGGACACTCTGATGTCTTCTCCAAGGGCACAAAGCAGCAAAATCCCCTAGGAAAATCTTCCCCCTTGGGCCCTGCGCCTCCTTGGGTGAGTTCCAGAGCAAACAGTCAGGGCAGTGGCCTGAAATGTTTTCCCAGCTGAGTCATAAGACTTCTCTGATGGATCCACATTGTCCCTGGGGAAAGAGATGTGCAGAACCCTTCACTAATGCCCTGGAATGTCAAACAGGAATCACAGCCATAGACAGCTCTTCAGAACCACTTCACCCTGGATTTTCCTTCCTGGAAGCCCAAGATGTCTGAATGTCCTCCCGGTGCCTCAGGCCCTGGGTAAACAGGGCTTGTCAGAGATGCTGGCAGGGCACCAACACCCCTCCTCCTCACAGGGCACCTCTGTTACCCCAATTAGCTCCGAGTGGCTGCCTGGGGACAGGCGCCCACTTCCCCATGTGCCTGGGATGGGCACATCCTGCTCGGGGCCAGTGCTGGCCTGGGCCCAGAGCCAGGGCCATGACCCAGGTGCTCTGAAGGGCTCCGTGGCTGCGGGTGTGACAGGATGAGGGGCAGGGAAGGGCATATTCTCCTCTGGACAGTGCTCTGGGCATGGAGCTTGGTCGGGTTTGGCATCTGCGGGGAAAGGGGTGTCGGGTTGTGTGGATGTGGGCATTGTCACTGCTGAGGCATTCCCCAGCCCTCAGCCTTGTCTGCAGGTGATCAGCATTGCCCAGTGCTCCCCAGTGTCTGCAGTGCCTGAGATGCCAATCAGCCATCTGATCACATGTCCCTTGTTCCCCTTGTTCTCCCACGTGTTGGGTTTGCGGCCGGGCTCAGCTCTGGGGTGTCCCCCAGGGAAAGCTCTGGGAGGGGAGGGGCAGCAGGAGATGGGGGATCTGGCACTGGGGGCTGTTGGAGGATGGATTGTGTTGGACTGGGGGTTGTCCCCACAGGGTCCCCAGGTGCCTTTGGCTCCCTGCCTGCCCCCCTTGGCCCCCCAGGTGCCTGGGCCCTTCCAGGGGCAGCTGCCCCGTGCAGGAAGCTTGAGGGATGCCGAGCAAGGGGGCTGGATCTGTGCCACAGGTGGGGTGGGATGGACTCTGTGCCAGGGCTGGGCTTCTGGCCAGGGCTGGGGGCTGTGCCAAGCTGGGCTTTGGCCTGGGGGCTGGCAGGGAGGGTGCGGGGAGGAGTCCCGGCAGGGATAAAGGTGCTCCTCACCTGCTGCAGCCTCAGGCAGCGCTGCCCAGAGCGAGAGGAAGATGAAGGTGGCTGTACTCAGCTTGGCCCTGCTCTTCTCCATTCTCCTCCATCCACAGGCCAAGGTAAGGCACCAGCCAAACGCTGTCCCCACATCCTGCCCTTTCTGGCCTCCCATCCCACCTTTTTGGTCCCTCCTCTGTGTCCCATTCAGGGTCCCCAGCTGCCCTCCCACTGACCATTCCTGAGGCCTTTCCTTTCATGTCCCCCCTCAATCCTTCGCCTTTCTTCCTGGCCACTGCAGAGGGGTCCCCTTGTACAATTCCCTGACTCACCCCCCAATCCCACATCATCTCCCAGTCCTGTTGGTTTTGTCCCGACCTGTCCTCATTCTCCTGTCCCCACCAACCCCTCCCTTGCACTCCCATGTCCCTACACCTCAATTCCTTTCTCCTCCCCTGTACCTCACACGCTGCTCCTTCCACACCCCTAGCCCTGTCCCCTGGACTCTCAATGTTTTTGGGTCTCCCCCCACCTCAAACAGATCTTTTTGGAGGCCCTGAATTCCCATCCCTCTGCCTGCACCCTGCTCCCTGCACCCGTGTGTCACCCCAGCCCCACAAGGTCCAGTCCGGACCCAGCCTTTGTTCTCCTTTCCAGGCACTCCTGGAAGGAACCCAAGATGATCTGCGGGAGGTGAGTGGGCTGCTGGCATTGGAGGACATCCCCTCAGGGAATTGGGGGGCAGTGCTGTCCCCCCATCCCTTGCTGGCACCGGGGACATCCCAGTGACCAGCGAGGTCTACTGGTCTCTCTGCAGTTGGATTTAGACAATGTCGCAGTCCTGGAGACACCTCTGGTGGGTACCACGAGTTCTGCCGGTGCCAGACCCTCCCATTGCATGGCCACCACAGCCCAGGCCATCCCAGTGTGACCCAGCACAGCCCAGTGCACCCCTCCTGACAGCCCAGACAATGCCCTGCCCCAGGGCTCCTCCCCAGTGAAGCCTTTGCCCAGGGCCCTGCTGCATTCCACCCCTGTCACCCCAGGACCCCCTGGATGAGCCAGGACGCAGCCCCTGCCCCAGCTGTGGCTCTTGGCCAGGAGCCCAGTGCTTCTGGGCAGCAGCACAGCAGCTCCTGCACCCCATTGCTGCCACAGCCCCTTCCCCAAGTCCCCCCTGCTCTCCCCTGCCTCCCAGTGCAGCCCGCTGCCCCCATTGTGTCTCTAACGCTGCCTTTTCCCCAGCCCCCTGTGGCTGAAGAGCTGCGGGCTCTCCTGCGGCAGAAGCGCCTGGCTGCCTCTCTTGATGCCTAGGTGAGCCGTGCCTGCAGGGACAGGGCTGGAGACAAAGCCCATCCATGTCCCAGTGGGCTCCAGAGGTCACGTTCTGGGGTTTGTCTTTTAGGGTGTGAAGGACCAGTGTACTTTTTCCTCCAGTGGCATGAGGAAATGATCATCGCTGGAGGAAACCCCTGAACTCTTTGAGCCCTGGGCCATTTCCCCTGAAGAATCAATCATCAAGAATCAATAAATCCTTTGAGCAAAGCTTTGCTCTGTGTCCATGTGTGTCCATGGGTCTGGATTTCCTCCTTTCCAGTGGTCCAGGGAAGTCAGGCCAGGTCTGGGCTTTGCTGCCTTTACAGAGTCTGTGCCTTCCCCCAGACAAATGGTGTGTTGGGAGTTGTGCAGAGCCCAGGGGGAGTGGGTTGATGGGGGGGGTGGATGTCCAAGTGGTTAGAAAGGCAGTGGTTCACTGTCAGCATGGTAGGAATGACCTGGGTTCAAAAGAAAAAGAAGTAATTTCAAAGAAACTTTCTTTTACAACTTTTTCTCCCCGTGAGAAATCACCATTTACTTCTCAATATTTTGAAAGGTCTATTAAAAACTTAATAAAACTTACAACAAAAGGACTAAATAAGGAAAAAGTTACAGCGCTGGGAGCCTCCCCCACTTGGTGGCTGGTAACCACGTGGCTGGCTCATCCACACAATGGCTGCTCTCCCTTTTATATCCTTGCTGTTGCAACAGGCAGCCCTAGCTCCTTCCAAAGGCTGTCTGTTGACTCTTGGTCACTGTCCATTGGTGTAGACTGCTTTCGTGGAACTGCATTGGAGGGCAGGTGTTGCTAAGCCGTGCCTCTTAGGAACAATCTGCCCCTCCCCAAATGCCTGGACTACCAATATCAGCCCGGGATAACAATGCTGGGTGGGGAGGACACATTGCAGTAACATAACTATACATCTGTACAACTTCTCTTAACATACTTATCATGTTCACCCTTTAACTGGGAGAGCCAACCATCTCATTACTCATCTCAAACATTGTGGCATTCACATTCTCTGAAAAAATCCCTTTGCCCAGGATTTTTCTCCTGGGAAGCTGAGAAGCCTCAGAGAAAAAGGAAAACAATTCTTATCTCATTTGCTTTTCCTGTGTTGTGCTCATGTGCAGAATGTGTTTGGAGATTGTTTACCCACAGGTGATTGTTTAACTGGATTCTGGTGTGAGTTATTTTGACTCATTGGCCAATTATGGCCAAGCTGTGTCGAGACTCTGGAAAGAGTCACGAGTTTTCATCATTATCTTTTGAACATTCACTAAGAATCCTTTCTCTGTTCTTCAGTATAGTATAGTATAGTATAGTATAGTATAGTATAGTATACTTTATTATAAGATAATATTATAAAGTAATAAATTAGCCTTCTGAGAACATGGAGTTAAATGCATCATTCCTGCCTTTGTTGGGCAACCCTGCAAATAGAATATTACACCCCCAAAATTCTTGATTTACTCAAAAGAATTTAAATGCCAAAAAAAATCTTTCTATGTCAAAAGTATGTTGAAATTATTTATTGGTCTTGAAATTTGGTTTCCTGGCGGGATGGGGCTGCTGGGTCTACCTGTCTACGGGGCACTGTGGGGCTCTGGGGTTTCCTGGGTGAGGGGCCCTACACGGTCACCTGTAATGCCTGGCCACGGTGGGGTAGAGCCACCGAAGTGTCCTGGAAAAGGGTGAGTGGTTCTACCTGGCTCTTGGGTCGTTCTTGGCCGCTGGGTCCATCGGCTCCAGCAGGACTTGGGTGAATTTTATGGTGGGCCAGGTGGATCAGTTGTCCCCGGCCATCCTGAGAGCTCACCAGTCATGTTCGCTGACTCCAGTTCCAATACTGAAGGAACCACTGGTGCCAGCATCGCCCCAAGGAAGCCTCACAGCAGAACTGGCACAGGGCATTCCCCTGGCAGAGGGGCAGGGAAAATGTCTTGGCCATGAGCACCAGAATGGCCAGAAAGCTGCTGGTGCAGGAGTTGCCCACCCCAGCAGATTGAAGGCAGGTTTGGGTTGCATTCCTGCTGTCCTGGCAGTGAAATTCTGAGCAGAGGGCACAAAGGTGTCTTCTCCTCGGGGCTCACAGGTGACACCGAGATGCTGTGGGGGAGCTGAGCCCTGCCTGAGGGCAGACTCAGCCCAGCAGGAGCCCCGGACTGACACCGCGATGGACTACACAGCTGGCTCAGGGGTGCCGTGTGCCATGAGTGGGGAACAGCTTCCCCTGAAACAGGGAGAGCTGAACCTTGGAGCCACCTGCTCCACAGCTGGAATGGTGTCAGCGTCAGGGAGCAGACTAAAGAGGAGAGGGAGGCCTTTGGTGTGAGATTCTGAGGAAACTTTACTCATCAGGGGGAACAGGCACCAAAGAGCTTCAAGCACCAGTGTGCTCAGGATTTTATAGAGCACTAGAACTGTGGGTGGGCATGATCGCTGAGCCAATAGGGAATCAGGGAGGGAGGAGCAAAAGGAGGGGAATACATCTCAGGGACCAATGGGATAAGGGGGTGGAGAGGGCAGGTCACATGGGCCAATGGGGCATCATCCATGAGGGGAATTCCCGAGGGGCGGAACCTGCAGGGGAGGGGTTTACAGGAGACTGACAGGGAAGGGTCCAGAACAGGGGCAGAGTTTACAGGGATGGATAGGGAAGGCACTGGAATACAAGGTGGGGATTATAATGATTGAAGGGTAAAAGGGGAGGGATATAACCTGGGAATATCCCAGCTTGGGGAAAGACAACACACAGGGGGTGAACTGGAACAGACCATCCAAAAAGCTATGAAATAAAAGGGCACTGCAACAGCGCCCGATATAGAGGGATGCAGGACACGTTTTATGGTGCAAAAAGAAAGGATCGATCCTGTGCTATTTTTATACGGTCTTTTTATAGGCCTTTTCGTAGGGTTTTAAGAACATCCCCTGTCTATCCCCAGTTGGTCAGCAACAAGTTGTTACCCAGTATTGATTGGTCACTCAAACCCCTGGTGTGTATGTGCAAGAAAAGTTGTTTGTGAGAGATAGTTTTCATTTTTCTGTCTAAGAGGGAAAATACAGTTTATACGGGTGGCTGGTGTTTATCACAGTCTTACAGCTCTTTTTCAGGGAAAGTAGGTTGTTTTCCACAGTCCTAGAGCTCTTTCTCAGGAAAAACAAGTTGTTTTTCACTGCTCCACAACTCGGTTCTCACAAAGAGTTGTCAGCTTTCTCATGGCTTCTTCCTCTTGCTGGGATTTATTAAAAGGCCTTCAAAGGATTCACCTTGAGCAGGACAAGAGCCCAGTTGAGGCTACACTCAAAATGGATGACTGGTCAGGAGTTTTCACACTTTTATAAGGTTTGGTCCATTTAAATATTGGAGTTAGTTGTCCAGTTACAGCCTCAGATTATGCAGTCCCATCCTCCCGGTTTGCTTTCCTCAATTTGCTGTTATTTGCACTTTTTGTGCCTGAAACTGCAACAGTGTCCAGTTCTGGGGCTGGAAAAGGATTGTTTTGTCTGACTACACTGTGAAGAGAACTTGCTAACACTGTGTATGAAGTCCAGAGTTACAGACTAATGCAGTAGAGAATCTGGAAATATGACAGCTAAAACTGAAGGCATCAGCCTGTTCCATGTTCCCTTGGTTCCATGGGGATCCACAGCATCACAATGGCCACTTGTTCCCACGAGATTCCCTGATGTCACCATGGTGTCCTTGGACACACCTGGTCACAACTGACCCATGGTTCCATGAGGTTCCCCAGTGTCACAATAGTCACTATCAGAGGATGGATGAGATCAATGTCCTGAGACACCCTGGGATGAGCTGTCAATCAGTCACACAGTGGGTACAGTGCTAACCCAGCCCTGATTGCCTGTGTGATCAGAAATCCCACCTGGGGGGAGGCCCACAAAGGCCTGGAGGCTTAAAAACATGGAGTGCAAGGTCAGCCCCTGGCATGGACTCTGCCTTCTCCTGGGGTTTGTGTCTCACCCACACTGGAACCCTAGGAGCTGTTAGTCATATGTGTGTCTTTCCATAGAGCTTCTGTCTTTCTGTCTCTCTCTCTTTCTTCTCCTTCTAATGCTCTTTCTATGGAACATTTTTGGATACGCTAACAGCTTGCGTGTTTTAATGTTTCCAGGATAAATGGGCTAATTTAATGAAGTTACTGCTATGATAAGTGTTTTATGTGTAATTTGATGTTGCGTTAAATCCTCTTCCAAAGTTCTTGATTTTTTGCACTTTGCCAGTAAAATTTTGTGTCATTTTGACCTCTTACGAATATCTGCTTGGTGTTTTTCCTGTGCACCAAACTCGAGTAAAGGTGGCAGATGAATTGGTGAATTGGCACGCAAACCCCAAACGGAGCTCCGGGTGCGTGGAGGATCGGGGCAGTGTGAGTCGCACACAATCCCTGGAGTGCGGGGACACGGGTCCCTACCAGGGTTTGGGGTGCCCCGAGTACAGCAGCAGCACTGAGTAGAGCCAAGAGGGCCCCAGTGCCCAGAGTGGAACGGCGGTGCTGGGGGTTCAGTGTGCCGCGGTTCAGGTAGAAACCGTAAACCCACTGGAGGCCCCTTGGGGTCGCAGGGCAGGGCAGGGCTGGGCTTACAGGGCAGGGCAAGGCTGGACCTGCCCCTCCCCCCCCACACACAAAAGGTTTAGAGCCAACAATCTCCTCCAGTCTATCACAACAGGCAATGCTGGAGGTGAAATCCCAATTGTGCCCACAGGCACCTGGCTGAGAAGGACAGTTCTTTCCATGGGAAGGAAAGCACAGAGCCCCAAGATTTGGAAGGCAGGTGAGAGCCGCAGTAGGCCAAGGCCAGCTAGACTTGTCAGTAATTGCAGAGTTTGGATTTAGGGAATTTGCAGGTGGAAACCCAATCTCGGCCATGGGCACCTGGAGAAGCAGGACAGTTCTTTCCTTAGGAAGGAGAGCATGGAGCCTTTCCCAATGTTTTGGGGACGGAGGAGAGGTGACCCTTGTGAAACTACTGCCAGCCAGACTTATCCTGGCAATATGCCTATGGGAACAATCTCTGGATATAAGGAACTTTGGAGGTGAAATCCCAATTCTGGCCATGTGTGTCTGGAGCAGAAGGATAGTTCTTTTCCATTGGGAAGGAAAGCACAGAGCCCCAGTGTTTCAGCAGCAGATGAGAAGTGACCCTCAACATGCAAAGGTCACTTGGACCAGTCAGGCAGTCCATTGGAAGCCAAAGCAGCCAGACCTGTTCTTTTTTCCCTTGGTTTTATGGGGCTCCATATTGTCACAATGGTTCCTTGGATCCATGGGGCCCCGCAGTGTCATAATGGTGACCTGATTCCATGGGTTCCAGCAGTGTCACAATGGCCCCTTGATTGCAAGAAGACCTGCAGTGTCACTGGCCCCCAGGTGTCATAAGACCCTGCAGTGTCACAATGGTCCCAAGGATTCCATGAGCCCTTGCAATGTCACAATGGTCTCCGTGGTTCCCCAGGCCCCACAATGTCATGTGACTCCTCTGTTCCATGAAGTCTGCAATGTCTCAATGAACCTTTGGACCCTGGGGCTTTGCTGTGTCACAATGGTCTCCTCTGGCTCCACAGTGTCACAATGGACCATTGATGACAGGAGGCCACTCTGTGTCGCCCTGGAGCTTTGGTTCCATGCAGCCCTGCAGTGTCACAATGGTCTCCTTTGGTTGCCCAGTGTCACAAAGGACCACTGATGACATGAGACCATGCAGTGTCACAATGGACCTTTGGTTCCATGCAGCCCTGCAGTGTCACAAAGGCGTCTTGGTTTCACGCGGCCCCACAATATCACAATGCTCCTCCCAGGGTCACAATGGTCTCACTGGTTCCATGAGGCTTCACAGTCTCACAATGCTTTGCTTATTCCATGGGGCCTCATAGTGTCACAATGGTCTCCATGAGTCCCCTGAGTGTCACAATGGTCTCTGTGATTACATGGGCCCCTCAGTGTCACAATAGCCCTTTGGTTCCATGAGGCTGTAAAGTGTCTTAATTGTCTTTTCATGGTTCCACGAGGCCTTGCAATGTCAAAGTGAACCTTTGGTTCCATGGAGTCCCACAGTGTCACAATGGCTGCCTGGTTCCATGACACCACAAAGTGTCATAATGGTCTCCATGGTTCCATGAGGCCCGGTGGTGTCACAACGAACCCTTGGTCCGATGGGGCCTCTCAATGTCACGATGATCCCTACATTCCATGGAGTCACACAGCGTCAGTACAGTCCCCTTGGTTCCATGAGGCCCAGCAATGTCAAAGTGGTCTCCTTGACACCATGAGGCCTCACATTGCCAAAATGGTCCCTTGGTCTCACAGGGCCCCACAGTGTCACAATAGTCCCTTGGTGTCACAGGGCCCCACAGTGTCACAATGGTCCCTTGGTCTCACAAGGCTCCACAGTGTCACAATGCTCCCTTGGTTCCATGGCCCTGTGCTGCTGCATTCCCCCCTCCCCTTCTCAGGCCGCCCTGCCAGCTGAGAAATGCTACTTGGGCCTCGGCCTTGGCCAACAGCCCCTGGGCTCAGCTTCTCTGCAGCTCATCACAAACACTGCTCCAGCCACTGCTGCTGCCCAACCAGCTCCTGGTTCCTTTAGCAGCAGCCCTGGGAACTGTTTTTGTTCCCTCAGTGGCACAACATCCCTGTTCTCACACTGCCAAAGAAAGCTGTTGATGCCAAGTGCGGCCAGGATGAACCATTGCTGGGACTGAAGCCTCTCTCTTGGGGCCCTGCAAACAGCGCTCCAAAAGGAGCCCTTGGAGCTCTCCTGGGCCATGACTCCCTCTGGGTGGGGCCTCTCCCAGCCAGGAACTCTCCTGTTTGCTGCACTCGGGGATCCTGAACAACGACAGAGCCTGGGCCGATCCCCCAGCTCCTCCAGGCTCAACCCTTCACCCACTGGGGAGATGCCAAAGGATCCACAGTGAGCATTTCCTGCCCTCAGGGGAATTTCTCACAGGTGCCTTGCACTGACTCTTGGTGTCTGTGTGCACACACGAGTGCTTGTGCTGGGGAAATGTGGCAGAAATGCTGCTTTCTGAGGGGTTGTTGTGCCTTGGATAGCTGAGTCAGTCAGGCCTGTAGGGAAGGTTAAATCACAAGGCCTAAGTTAAATTAAATGCTGCTGAGAGTTTTTCTTTTGCTAAGTGGTTACCTTTAATATAAGTTTTATGTTAAGTTCAATATTGTTAAATGTTATTCCTCTGTTAAATTGTGAAGTCATAGGTTTAAGTTAGGTTACATGCTGTTACGCTCTGCTCTTTTGCTAAATTGTGAAGTTGAAACTATCAGTTAAGGTTAATGTATAAGTAATGTCCGGTTAAGTTTGAGCTCTGTTAAGCTTTCAGGCTGTGTTCCTTTTATCCTTGCCCTTGCTGTCCTTGTGTCACACACACACACACACAGAGGGACAGTTCTGAGTTAATTTCTGGTTTGATTGCCTGGATTCTGTTTGGTTTTGTTGTTGCTTTGTTTCCCTGGTGTGCCTGAAGAGTCCAGTCAGGAGCAGAGCGACTCTTGCCAAGGAACTTTGTGCTGCTGTTGGTTAATATTAAATCTGGTTTTTGCTGATCCCTTGCTGGGGATTTTTTTAGCGCTCTCAAGCCCTCGTTCGTAACAGGGTGAAGGAGCCCTGGCCCAGGCTCTGGCTCTGGGGGACACAGGGACACTGCCGGGAGGTCCCTGTCCCCCTGTGCCACCCCCAGGGCCCCGGCCCCCCATCCCCGTGTCAGGCTCTGGGGTCGATCCCTTGGAACATCCTCTGGGGAGGCTGCGGGGCCGGGGGCAGGGGGACCCGGGGGGACAGGGGACCCCGCTGTGCACGAGCAGGGTTGGACTGCTCTGGGGGGAGCTGTGAGGGGGGCCGGGGCAGAGTGACCTTCCCAGTGACCTCACACAGCTCCCGTGATGTCACACAGCCCCCGTGATGTCACACTGCCCCTGTGATGTCACAGAGCCCCTGTTATGTCACACAGCCTTCTCTGTGATGTGACACTGCCCCTTTGATGTCACAGAGCCAACTCGATGTCACCTTGCGATGTCATACAGCAGTGCTGTGATGCCACAGAAGTCTGATGTCACAAAGTCACCCTCTGATGTCACAATCTGTTCTGTGATGTCACAGCCTGCTCTATGATGTTCCACAGCCACCAGGTGATGTCACAACCAACTCTCTGATGCCACAGAGCCACCCTCTATGATGGCAGACTGTGTTCTATGGCCTCAGACCCTACTCTGTGATGTCACAGCCAGCTCTGGGATGTCACAGAACCTTCAAGAACCCTCAAGAACTCAGTTCTATTGAAACACTGAAGTTTCTTGTACTTTGAAGAGATCCCTGTAAGGGACATGACAGGGAAAGTGTCCCCAGGCCCCAGGCAGAGCAGAGAACGGCAGGCACTTGATGGCAGCTGCGGACAAAGATAAGCCAAGTCTTGGTGCCCTGGGGCACAGCAGCAGGGTCTGTGTCACCAAGGGCTGGGAGGAGACAACTTGTCCTGAGGCCTTGGGGCCTCCTGGCACAGCCCCAGCCAGGCTGGGCACTGTCACCCCTTTGTCCTGTCCTCAGCATCTCCCCCTAGCCCACATCCCAGTGGCCTCAAGGATCCGCTGGAAGGAGTCCCTGCGGAGCCTTGCTCAGCAATGGCCCTGGGGGCTCCTGAATGCTCCCTGCAGGGACTTCAGGCTTTTCAAAGGACTTGGAGTTTTGCTTTTGCTTTGGAGTCTCTGACAGCTTTGTGCAGTCATGGCCTCCAATTATGTGTTGTAGTTAGTTCTTAGAGAGGCTTTGTCAGTAACACCACTCAGTGGGGCTCATTAATGCTTCAAGGTACTTCAGTTCTTTTAAGGTACTTGGTGTTTCCCTTGGGATAGACTCTGGGAGATATTTGTCCAATCATGGCCCAATTATCTGCGTTAATTAGTCCCTGGAGAGCTTTGTACTGACACTCAGTGGGGCTCATTAATGCTTTGAGATACTCAAGGTGCTGAAGGTGCTTTGGATTTTCCTTTCCACACTGAGTGTCTGAGAGGTTTTTGTGCCATCCTGGCCACCAATTCTCTCCTCCAAGGAGTGCATGAGGAGCCTGTGTTGGAGAGGGACCTCAGTGGGAGCCATGAATGCCTTGAGAAACTTGGGGTGTTTCCTCTGCCTTTGACTCCTGGCAAGGTTTGTGCAATCTCCTGCCAGGCCCTGATGTTCAAGGGCTCAGCTCCAAATGCACAGTGAGGCTCATGAGGATCAAGCAAGTCCTGACAAACCCTGGCTCTGCCTTGATTTCCCTCTGCTCCAGTGCAGTTCATTAGGACGGTTTCCTTTGACAGTTATGGAGAAATAGTTCAAAGAGCTTCCAGGAAATATGTAGTCCTATTTTAAAGGGTGTCTTTTATTGCTGTTCCTATTACACAAGAGGTGATTGCAGCATTCAGTGACTGATATTGATCCAGGGACTCTCCTAAGGAGCCCTGGCCTGCTCAGAGAAGCTGTGCCTTGAGCTCTGAGCCAGTGTAGACAACCTTGCTCCACATTCCCCAAGCCCATTGTGTCTCTCCTCACTCACCTGGAACCTGCTTTGCTTGAAGAACTGGCTGCACACAGCCAAAGAGGGATTTTCCTTCTTTGATTTTTGAAGCAATCTAAAACTCCTGAGTTTCCCCATTGCAAACAGACATCCTCCTCAAGTGTGTGCCAAGCCCAAGCTGCCACCAGGAGCACTCCAGACCTGCCCTGGGCCAGCTGTGAGGGTGGATCATCATCCCAACATGCAGTGGTGCCATTGCAAGGGACTGTTGCCATGGACACTGCAATGACCCCACTGCTGGGTTTGGGTGCCATGGCAACCCCCATCAGTTCAGGTTTCCTTGGAAACCAGCCCAAGGAGCCATTTCTGCAGCCAGGTTCCATGGCCACTTGCCTGCAGAGCTGTTGCTGTCCTCAGCGGCCATGGCAACCCTGGGACAAAGCGGTGCCAGGGCTGTTCCAGGTACAATTGCAGTGACACTCGTTGGTGCCACCAGGTGCCATGGCAACGGCCACGGGGACCCGTTCCTTGGTTTGGTGCCATGGCAACCAATGTCGGAGCTGTTGTGATGGTTGGTGGCCATGGAAAGCTGCCCTGGCCCTTGTTCAGGGCTGGTGTCAGTGCCCAGAGCCAGAGGGGATCCCTTGCTGGGGGCTGTGCCATGGCCACCTGCCCTGTGCCGCGCTGGCCACTCAGGCACCAGGAACCAGCAGCCAACGGCACTGCCAGGGCCAAAGGCCAGGTCAGCCAGACAGAAAGGGGCAGGGCTGGGCACTGTTTCCATGGCAATGGGCACTGGGGGACACCTGGGTCACCTGGCCTGGCAGTTGCCATGGAAACCCCTGGCAGGGACTGAGGGCACAGCCCCTGGCACTGAGACACTGCTGGGCCGGGTGCTGAGCACAGGGCTGAGCACGCAGAGATGGTTTTGTTCTTGCTGAGCTGCAGCACAGCCAAGGCCTGTCCTGCCCCTCGTCCAGCCACGCTGGGGAGGGGCTGGGGCTGTGGGGGAGCTGGGCAGGGGACACAGCCAGGACAGGGGACCCCAACTGACCCCGGGCATACCCCAGACCAGAGCACATCATGCTCAGGGTATGAAGGGGGGAACAGGGAGGAAGGGGGGAATTTTGGAGGGAGGGCTTTTGCCTTTCCAGGGAACACTTAGGCAAGAGGGGGCCCTGTTTCACCAGTGGGCAGGGTCACTACCAAAGACACAGACACCAACTGAAGGAATTGTGTCATTTATATCATGCACAGCTGCAAAGATTTACAAAAGGATAAGCTCAGCAAAGCACATCATCATTAGCAATGAATTACAAAAGAAGCTCAGCAATCCATCATAACCCATCATTATATTTTGATGACCAATCCCTTGGTGAAACACCAGAGGTGTTTGTGGCAGACAAAGATTCTGGCTGACTATCAAGGTACACCTTACAGACATCAGCAGTACTTTAGTGACACCGTTCTTCATTCTTTTTTCTCAATCTCATTCCAATTAGGAACAAGAATTCTGTTGCCCATGGAGCTGGCACCTTTTTAATTCCAGAATAATGCTCCAAGGCCCTTTGCTGTTCAGCTTTACCATGCTGTCTGTGGCTAACAAGGCTTGGGGGGGGCCCTTTCCCCTCTGGCTGGAAGGGGCCGGGTCCCAGTCCCTGAGGGGCACCCAGGCTCCTGGATGGAATTCCTGTGCAAGTCCCTCAGTGTCACAGCAGCCTTCACAGGGAGCCCCATGGATCAGAGCATTTCCCAAAGGGGCCCTTGGGGCAAACAGGGAGATCTGGTCTGGCAGGATGTGTAAAACAATATCCTGTCAGATCTCCTTGTTCTCACACAGAATCCTTGGATGCAGGGACACATTCCCATTGTTCCTGCCCAGGTTTCAGGACTCAGAGTTGTCTTTCCCAGGAGCTGCTCCTTCAGCTGCCTTGGGAGGGCCTTTTGGCCTCGGGACCCACACTCTGGCTCCATTATTAGGACTGCTGCACCCAAACCCTTTATTTGCACAAACAGTGGTGATTGGAGGTGGATCTCCTTTTTTCACAATCATTCCTAAAAATGCAGTATCAATAATTGTACTACCCTGTCACAGGGTTGACTAATCCAATCCTGGTCACTATTGTTTACAGAATTACTGTAATTTCTCCTTGATATTCTGCATCATTTCCTCCTGCCATGACAGGAACACTTTGCAAGGCCAAGCTCCAAGGCAGCAGTAACCAAAGCAAAGTGTCCTGGAGGAATCTGAATTCCTGTTTCAGAATTGATAGCTCTCATTTGCTTTGAATTTCTCCTAATTAATTCCAATGCATGAAGGCCCAGCCCTGCAGCCTCTGGGCTGGCCCTGCCAGGGGCCATCACAGCCAGAACGATTTCCCAGGCAGCCCAAGTCTCACTGCCCATGGTTGGATTTGCAAATTGGGGCAGCCGTGCACAGCCAGGGGGTTCCATTTCCCCTGTGGGCCATTGGGAAGGGCATGGAGCACATCTGGGAGATGGGTTCTCCATGGACAAAGGTTCCCATCTCCTTATTTTTCCAACTGCTCTTTTAACAACCCCTTCACCCGTGCACCCAATCCTGCAGCTTGTGCATAATCTGGTACATGAAAAACCCTGCAGGCAAAATCACTGTATTTTTCACAGGAACAGACAAAGCACCCTGCACCACAGTATCAGCAACCCCTGCAAAAATAGCCAATTTTCTCCCTTTCTCCCTTTTTCATTGTATACAATCTCAAAAAGTTGACCACTGACATGAGGGTCCTGGCCAGTCCTGTTCTGTAGGGTATTTAGTGTTACATCCCTGAGCAGCCAAAGCTACCAAATTAGTATTGTCAGCACTATTTCAGGTAATTATATAATTTCATAGATAGATAGTGATATAGAAATATAGATAGATACAGACATAAATAAATTTATATAAATAGATATATTGAGGTCTTATTATACTATAAATACAAATATAATTATTATGTATATAGACATTTCACTTGCACAAATGCATATCAGTTCAAGATTAAAACCTTCTTCTCTTGCTCCATGTGGGAGCATTCCAACAATCATTGTTCCTTCTGAAGGTGCTGTTTCCTATGTACTCTCAAAAAATTCATCTTTGTCTGCCCAAATCCACAAGGTCTTTTCCTTTTCCATGTGCAATTTTTGGATGCATTTGAAGACATCCAGGGCTGCAGCTTCTTTTACCCGACTGCCCCACTGCTCCCACGGGGCTCCGACCTCAGCCCACTCCAGAGCCAGGGAACTCCAGGGAAGGGCTTCCCAGCTGGGAATTTCTGATGGCACTGATTCCTCACATTTACCCTGAACAAGTGACATTTTGTTGGGATCTGGCCAGACTGTGCCAGTTTTGTTTTACCAGTGGGCAGGGTCAGCACCAAAGCCACAGACTCCAGCTGAAGGAATCAGTGTCATTTCCTGCAGTTCAGAGCAGCAAAGAATCACAAAAGGAGCAGCTCAGCAATGCACCCAACCATTCCCACCAAAGATTGCCTGCAGAGATTAACAAAGATCCAGCAGCATTTACCCTCAGCCTTTACCATCTCCCAGACCCACACAGCAGCTGGGGAAGCTGTCACAGCCAAGGGCTGCAGAGCCACTCCTGGGCACTGGGCATTCCTGCAGGTGCCTCCAGCCCCAGGTGAGGCTCCAACCCCGCTGGGAGAGGGCCCAGCTCTGACAGTGCTGAATGAACAAACTGACAGCACTGCTAGTGTGGCAACATCTGGTTTCATCCACCTCTTGGGTCCCTCCCAAAGCCTGGCCAGGGCTCAAGGAGGAACCAAGGGAGCTGACTTTGACCATACAGCCCCAAACAAGGCCAGATGTCAGATTTCATGGCCTTGTCTGGCTTCTAAATACACAAAGGTCAATCCGTGTTTCCCTAATGAGTGGCTACATCTATCTCAGTGCTAATGACCATGCATATTTCATCAGGGAGCAGATACTGATGCCAAATTTTGCCCCAAACAGGCAGGGTGACTGCTTAATCAGACTCAGCTTAAGTCAATTAAGCAGGAGGTATTTTTATTAGCGACGCGTCGGAGAAATCACAAAATGGATTTCTAAGTTCTCATAGCAAAGCAAGTCTTATATACAATTTTGGGTATAGGATTACATCAGATCAGGTACATAATCATGCATATTCATATGGGGCGTGGTGTAGGCGGAGCGTGGGCGGAGCGTAGGTGGAGACATCTCTTTTGGGGAATTTTCAGGTGGTCGTTCCTGTTGCCTTCATCATAGACGGGGTCTTTCTGATGAGTCTTCCTCTTTAAACTTTTGAACTCTTTTCCTAATTTGGTCAATTCCCGGTGTATTTGGCTTGGATCCCGTGGCTTGGCAAAACCCATAGGGTCGTTTTGACATTGCTGGCTCTAAACCTGCTCAGCTTATTAGTTTCTCCTATACTTATCTCTTCCCCTGTCATGATGCTCTACCTTTTATCTAATTTATTGCTCTGTTTTCCTGGTGCTGTGCTTTCTCCGTGTGTTCTAGTGCCAGGCCCTTCTTTACATGCTTCTTATTCTATGTTTTAACCCATTACTTCTGGAAGGCTATCTGCTTTAGGGCTTCATTTCCCCCCTTTTTCTAGTAACTTACGAATTCTTTCGTCAAGTTCTGGTCCCACAGGACGCTGATAGGCTCGTACCATTGCTCAAATCATTTGGGTCTTCTTCATTATGCCCCTTAATTTCCACCACAAAGAGATGTTTGTAAGAGTTAGTAATAACAAAGCTACAATTACTACTAGCATTGGGTGCACCAGGTAATGGAAGACTTGTGTAGCTGTTGGGGAGTATCCTGTAAGGATGTCTCACCAGTGATGCTGGCCTACTTGTTCTACTTCGGTCAGGACATTCTTTATCTTTTCTGAATTGTGTTCTATCTGCTATACTATTCGTTTAGTTGTTTGATTTACTTTTTGCACCAATTTCTTTACTTCAGGGTGTGCAAACATTGCTTTGAGGATTTTGACGTCCATCTCTATTTGTAATTTCGGTATCTCTTGATATAGGTCGAAATTTGTGTTAATTAGCTGTTGGGTAGTTATTGGGACAGTGTAATGAAAATCACAACCTATGATCTTGGTAAAGTTGCATACACAAAAGTTAGTATTGTTAGTCTCTTCTAGGCAATTATTTATAGTGACGTTGTCACAAACTGTCTTTACGCAAGCACACCCATTTCTTATATAGTAAACTTGTGATTGTGTTTTATCATGCGGAAGCATTTCTAAGGTACATACACTATTTTCAGCATCTAAGCATAAATCTTCGGCTTCTACTACAGCATTTTCGCAAACATAGCTTAATTGTCCTCTAGGGATACATGCTTCCGTGCTAACTGATTGCCACCTATTTTTGGTGTAATCATAACTGGCCCAGACGTTATGGTTTATTGGCCTAACAACGACTTTTTGGTGTATTGTCCCTAGAGTGAGGATGGGAAAGATAGCTCTTTCCTCTGCCGCACTAATGGTGAGGACATAGGCTTCAATGTGTTCTTGTTGAGGCTCATAGGTGAAGTTCACTAGTTGCCACCAAGCCTGATGGTCCCTCTCAAATTGTGTAGTGTGATTGTCTTTTAATATTGTTTCTCTTATTTCTTGAGGTAATATACTTGACGTTCTTTCTCTCATTATTCTTGCCGCTACTGATTGTACCCATTGTTGCGTCTGAGAGCATTGGATAGCGAGTGCAACGTCTCTGCTGAGTTCCCCTGTGTAGTTAGTGAGCTTTACAAAATCTTCTGCAGTATGGTTTGCTACTATGGCTAGTAATTTCACTACTAGCGATTGTGTTTCAGCTAATGTAAGCATGGATGTACTGAGAGGCACCTTAAGCTTTCTTAAGCTCGATGTGACGGTACTTAATTTGTTTACTAATACCTCTTGATCTATTGTGTTTACTATGCCAAATCTGGTGCCAATCTACTCACTTAGATCTCTTTTTGTTTTTCTGTGATGAGACCTTGTCGCTAGCTATGCATTCTATCTCTTAAGGCTTTGCTGTATAAATGGTCGACAATCTTTTTGCAAATAAGTAATATCGGTGTGAATGTTCATTTGCACCTTTTTCAGGGAATAAGTGGGGTCTAACAATAATTTTAGTTCGTTAGATTTTCTTATCACTTGAGGCCTTATAAAGGTTAGGTTGTGTACTGCTTTACACTCTACTGGTAGGGTGGTTTCTTGAGGCAAGTCTAGATCTGGATACAATGGGATCACATCTTCTGGTAATTGTATCTTATATTCGGCAGCACGCCTGAAAACACGCTCGAGGGAGCTAAAACTCTGTCCTAGTGTTTTTAACTCCCTTTCACATGTGAACGTCATTGACTGATTTAATTTAAATACTATCTCACACAGTGCTTCTCCTCCCTCAGGACCACTAGATGCTCTATAAATCACTGAGTTTTGGGGTTGTGATCTAGGTGGATCTTCTCTGAAGTCGCTCTACTGACATGAAATTGGGCCCTTTTGTTGAGTCTAGGCAATGGGTTTGCTCATTTTCACTAGACTAAAGGTAATTAGGTTTTGTTTAGAGGCTGGCATCGAGGGTTGAATTGTTAATACCAGCTGCCTTGTTTTTCCTCCTCTTTCTCCTGTTGGGTCAAGCTCTCGACACCTAATTTGGATTTGGTCTCCCTTGTATGCTATCATGGAGGGCTGATGCCATACTTTACTTGCATATGGCTGATTGTTACGTAAGGCATAAACTTCGAAGTAGGGTCTGCTCATTCTTAATTCCGGGTGGATACACTGATGTGCATGAGACTATGGGTCTATTGGGGAAGAGTCTTGGGGAAGAGCTATACTTATCGAGAGTCCAATGATCAGAGTTGTAAAGGTTTGGGGTGGAGTCGGGGTCATAATGTCTGGCTGTCAATTTTGTTTCTTTTGGCGTTCTCGTTGCTTGATGTGAATTTGTTCTACTCGTAAAATAGCCTTTTCTAGTTCAGTGTCTAAATCTCTTTGTTTTTTAAAGGGTCCAATTTGGTCACTTGTTAGTGGATGTCGTGGGACAGAAGAATAGCAACGGGTCGATAAAACCTTAGAACGACTAAGTTTCAAACAATATTGTAACCAGCGGTGTACTTTCTAATGGCACCACCTTAATACAATTTGTTCGGGAGCTTCAAACAATTCTTTAGCCTCTAAAATGGGTCTGTTGGCGAATTTTTCTAAGGCCAAATAGTCGTCATTTTCTCTTGCTTCTTTGCAGCTACACTCATAACATTGGAGGTCCAGTAAACAACTTTGTACGTTTCAAAATTTTCTATCGCAACTTCCACAAAGAAATCTAATTAGTCTTACACAATTTCTTTCCCCACATCTAAAACACGGCCGATCGTGAATAGGGCCCTGTGGGTCAGGTCTTTGTTGACTGTACGTTTCGACCCACCCTATCCACTGTATTGGCGTGCTACGCAATGCAGCTCTAGCTTCGGCATTAAATTCTGCTATGAGAGATAAAGGTTTTGGCAAAGTCAATGTTAGTTTATGTTGGATTCTCACGTGATCCTGTGGAGACAGCTGACTCAGAAGTCTGTACATTTAGGGCAGGTTTAATCTCCTCTTGTTGGTTTTCCGGAGCTCTCTTGACCTGTGAATAGTGGATCTACGTAGGTCGTTCCTTGATCCGAACCGCGGTGAAGGTAGTCAGCAGCACTTGGAAAGGTCTCTCTCACTTTTCTTGTAGGGGTTTTCCTGAAAGATTCTTAACATACACTCAATCTCCGGGGTTAAACGGATGCAATTTGTAATCTGGTTGCTTAGGTTGGTGCTCTATCATCACAGCAGCATTCTTATCAAACTGTTTCTCCACTGCAATTACATAATCGTAAATGTATTGATTACTAATCTGGTCTATGACATCCCCATTTACAGCTTGCATAGCATAAGGTCTACCATATAGAATTTCAAAAGGACTTAACTTTTCTTTCGATCTTGGCTTGACTCTCAATCTCAGCAGAGCAATAGGCAAAGCTTGATACTACTGCAAATTAGTCTCTTGGCATATTTTAGCAATTTGCTGTTTGATAAGATGATTCATCTTTTCTACTTGCCCACTGGCCTGTGGACGGTAGGGCGTGTGCAATTGCTAATTGATTTGTAATGCTTTGCTTATTGCTTTCACTACTTTTGCACAGAAATGTGTACCTCTATTTGAAGAAATGCTCTTCGGTACCCCAAACCGTGGAATAATTTTATTCAATAGTACTCTAGTTACTTCTCTTTCTTTATTTGTCTTACAGGGGAATGCTTCAGGCCACCCAGAAAATGTGTCAGTTAATACTAACAGGTACCGAAACCCCCCTTTTCTTGGGAGTTCAGAAAAATCAATTTGCCATATCTCACCTGGGAATTTACCTCGGTTTATAGCTCTTAGGTGTACTTTGGTTCCTGTGTTTGGGTTGTTCTTCAGACACCGTTCACACTGGGACGTAACGTGTTTTATAGTAGTAAATAATTTTGGTCCTGCTATTCTGGTCTGCAAATATTGGTAAAGCGAATCTAGGCCTCAATGGGCCTTCTCATGTTCTGCCTTCACAAACTGCCACATCACGTTTCCTGGTATCACTAACTGTCCTGTTTCTAATCGACCCCAACCATTTTCTAGTATTTTGCCCTTATTCCTTTGAATCTACTTATGATCTGATTCTTGGTAATCTGGCTGGATATTGATATCCAGCTCCCCTGGTATTAGGGCCGCTATTTCTGCTTCTTTATTTCTTATGGCCACCAATTTAGCTTCTGTATCTGCCTTCTTGTTCTCTATTTCTGGAATAGTATTGCCTTTCAAATGCCCCTTGCAATGCATTATGGCCACTTGTGTTGGGAGTTGGACTGCCTCCAGCAGTCGCAGAACCTCTCCTGCATGTTTGACTGTTTTTCTTTGTGTAGTCAACAGTCCTCTTTCTTTCCAGATGGCTCCATGAGCATGTACGACAGAAAAGGCATATTTAGAGTCTGTCCATATATTAATTTGCATGTTCTCTGCTAATTCTAGGGCTCGGGTCAGGGCTATCAGCTCTGCTTTTTGAGATGAAGTCCTTGCAGGCAGGGGGTTTGACTCAATTACCCTCTCTGTAGTGGTGACTGCATAGCTAGCCATTCTTACTCCTTGCCTCACGAAGCTGCTGCCATCTGAAAACCAGTTGTCTGCGCCTTCGAACGGCTCTTCCTTGAGATCTGGGCGACTGGAGTAGACGGCTTCAATTGTTTCCAGGCAGTCATGTTCGATGGGTTCTGCTGGAGCTCTTCTTTCTAAGAATGAAGCTGGGTTCACAATATTAGTTACCTGAATGGTTACATCATCTGATTCAGCCAGGATGGCCTGGTACTTTAAAAATCTGGAAGGCGACAACTAATGGTTGCCTTTCTGTTCCAGCACAGCTGACACAGTGTGGGATACTAACACAGTCACCTTTTGGCCTAGCGTAAACTTCCTGGCCTCTTCTATGTTAATTATTACTGCGGCCACTGCCCTCAGACAGCCTGGCCATCCTTTACTTACTTCATCCAATCGCTTGGAGAAGTAGGCCACAGCTCTCTTGTGTGGTCTCAACTGCTGTGCCAGTACTCCTAGGGCCATCCCTTGCCGCTCATGGGAAAATAGCCAGAATGGTTTTGACACATCTGGGAGACCTAAGGCTGGTGCTCTCATCAGCTCCCGCTTCAGCCTCTTAAAGGCCCCTTCCGCCTCGGGAGTCCAAACTAGGACATTCTTGGTTTCTTTTAGCAAATCATACAATGGTTTAGCGAGTATCCTATACTGGTAGATCTATAGCCGACACCAACCTGTCATCCCCAGAAAGGCGCGCAGGTCTCTCACCGTCTCTGGTTTGGGCATCTGGCAGATGGCCTCTTTCTTGGCTGCTCCCAGGGATCGCTGTCCTCTGGAGATTTCGTATCCCAAGTACACCACTTCCTTTTGCACCAGTTGTGCTTTCTGTTGAGAGACTCGATATCCACTTAAACCCAGGAAATTCAACAAGGAAATAGTCCATTCAATGCATTCTTCCTCCGTCACTGTCGCTATTAGGAGGTCGTCTACGTACTGCAGGAGAGCGCCATCTCCCGGCGGCCCTTCCCATTGTTCTAATTCTTTGGCTAACTGATTCCCAAAGATCGTGGGCGAGTTAGACTAGCCTTGGGGCAACCGTGTCCAGGTAAGTTGGGTCTTTCTCCCCCTATCTACTGATTCTCACTCAAAGGCAAAAATCCTTTGACTCTCGGGGGCTAAGGGAAGGCAGAAGAATGCGTCTTTCAAATCTAATACGGTGAACCAGGCCAGGCTATCCTTTAGCCTAGTTAAAAGCGTATATGGATTAGCAACCACCGGGTGTAATGTCTTGGTTATTTCGTTTACTGCCCTCAGATCTTGAACGAGCTTATACGTTCCATTAGGTTTCTTTACTGGCAAGATCGGTGTATTAAAGTCCGATTCACATTCTACCAATAACCTTAGTTCTAAAAACCTTTTGATTATGGGCTCAATTCTCTTTCTGTCTTCTATCCTCAGAGGGTATTGTTTTCTTACCACCGGTCTTGCCCCGACCTTAAGTTCGACAACAATCGGTGTCGCTCGTTTTGATTTTCCAGGTATATCTGTAGCTCATACTAATGGATAAGTCTTGCTCAGGATTTGCTCGAAATTGTGGTTCTCAGGTTTGGGTTCCACACAACTGATTGTTAGGCTTAGGGCTGTAATCAGTTGTTCATCGTTTACTTGAAATTCCAATTTGTCCTTGTTGAACTTTATTATGACTCCCAGGTTTTCCAATAGGTCTCTTCCTAATAAGGGCTTTGGCGAATTTGGTAAATACAGGAACTGATGTATTCCCATTTGTTTCCCAATTTTGTATTTAATGGGTTTCAAAAAGTAAGCTTTTTCTGGTTGGCCTGTTGCTCCCACAACTTGTACAAATTCATCACTTTTAGGTACCAATTCCTGATTTAAAACCGAAAAAGTTGCTCTCGTATCAATTAAAAATCGCAATTCCTTTTTACCTTCTCCTAGCTCTATTTTAACCAGTGGGTCTGCTAGGGTACGGCCCACCGGTCCCCGTCATTCACTATCTTGATGTGTGGTGGTGGTAGTGGCCATAAATCTTTCCCTCAGTTGGGGACATTCTCGCCTCCAGTGCCCCATCTGTAGGCAGTGCGCACATTGATTTGGCCCTACCCTAGTGGGGTGGGGCTGGAGTCTCCCTCCCCTTCCCATTGGGTTGCCTCTACCCCTTCCTCGAGTTCCAGGTTCTGGGTAACCTGTCTTTTGAGCTGCCACTGCTACAGCCACCACTCGGGCTATCTTCTTGTCTTCCTTTTTCTTCTCTTCTGCTTCTCTATTATTATATACCTTCCATGCCTCATTTAGCAGTGTCTCTAGGTTTTTGTTTGCTGGGTGCTCAAGCTTTTGTAACTTCTTCTTGATGTCTGGGTTACTCTGTCCCATCATTAACCCTAGCAGGTGCTGTTTCTCTTCTTCTGTTGCCGGGTCTAGGGGTGTGTATTGTCTCATTGCCGCCCTGAGTCTGTCCAAGAACTCCGATGGGGTCTCATCCTTTCCCTGCCTGATGTTATATAGCACTGACTAGTTGATAGCTTTAGGGATTGCATTACGCAAGCCCATCGCTATCAGTTTCTTATACTGCACCAACCGTTGATAATGATCTGCGTTACCTGGGTCCCATTCTGGTTTACTGCTGGGAAAATTATCTTCTATTCTCCCTGGTAACACTTGAGCATGTTGTCTCCCTGTTTCCAACACAAGCCCCCTTTCTGTATCTGTCAGCTCCGACAGCATCACTTCTATATCCTCCCAATCAATATCTAAATTCTTCGCCATTAATTCAAATCTCTTTGCTACTCCCTCCGGATTTCTCTTAAAATTTTTTGCTTCATCTCTCTAATTGTTCAAATCACTTGTCGAGAACGGCACCTTTACTCTAGTCTTTTCCCCTACCATTGGCATAATTTGTCGGAGAGGAGCTATCGTATGGTTCCCCTCCTCTCTTTGCTTTGTTTCCTCCCGTGCCACAGATCTGGTATAATGCGAGTGACTGGTCCTTGCCCCGGGGTTCTCTTCCTGTGCCTCTATGTCTAGTTCTTCATTTTCACCTCCTATCTCTATTACACAGTCCGTCCGACTCTCGTCCTGGGTCTGTCGTCCCCCTAATATCTGTCGACCCTTATCTTGCCCCGGGCTACTACCCCTCTCATCCTCTGCTGCTTTCCTATCTCTTTTATCTTTTATCTGTATTATTATACTCAATCTCTGCGAGTTGTTCTCTGTCTCCTTTTCGCATGTCACATTACCACTCCCCTTATATTTTAATTCAGGGATGTCGCCCCCCCATGAGTCGCTCTTGTCCCCAGCCTTTGGTGTGCTGGTTTCTATTCTGCAAACACCAGTCCTTGGTGTGTTAGTTTCCATTCTACAGTCACTCCCATTTCTGGATGTGTTACTATCCCCGTATGGACTAAGCTTGGGCGGGCTGCGTGTCTCCCCCCGGCTCTCTTCTCTCAATGGACTGCCTTCTTCCCTTTCGAGCTCCAGTCTGGGTGGGCTGTCAACATAGCTCCCCGACCCCTGTGGGCTACCTAGTTCCTGAGGGCTGCCCTTTCCCTCGCTAATCCCCGATTTTGATGGGCTACCCTCCTCCCAGCCGTTGTCTAGTTTCTGAGGACTGCATCTAGACTTAGATTTCCACCACTGCTCCAATTCCTTTAATGGGCTAGGATCCCCTTGTTCTTCTTTTGGTCCGGGAAGGGGTCTTTCTCGCCCTGGAGCGAATGGATGGTATTCCCACAAGCTTATTTCGCTCTCCTTTCCACTATCCTTCCTTGTTAACTTGAGACACTGCTGTCCAATACTGCATGCATCACAGCAACGGTCCTTTGACTTCGGACCTTTCTTATCTCTTTCCAAAGCCAATACTAGGGGCTCTTGAGGGGCTACATTAATTCCACATCCCTTTTGCCACTCAGGTTTATTCCTTAGGGTGAAAAACATGTCTGCGTATATTACCTCATCCCATTTATTGAGCCGTCGGAGGAAGAGCATAAGTTGTAAAATGGTATTATAGTTAGTTGTCCCCTCTGGTGGCCACTTTTCTCCGTCATCAAGACGGTACAGAGGCCACCATTGTGTGCAATACTTAAGAAGTGTTTTTTTACTTATGTTTCCCCCTGGAATCCCTCCCAGGTCCTTCCAGTGTTTTAAGATACATCCTAAAGGGGTTTTCATATTTATATCTTTACTCTGTTGGCTTCCCATGGCTATTCCCTGTGTCTGCGTTTTCTGTTTAACCGGAACAGTCTCTTTTCGCAAATACTGTATGTCAATTGATTTTAACTCTTCATACACACAATTTCCAATCGCTTTGTCTGTTTCCGACCTGGCTTCTCGCGAAGAACAGGAAATGCGGAGCGGGACTCCCTCTCGCTTCGCAGCGATGCTGCGTCTCATTCACTCTCACCCACACATCTTTATGAAACAGTTCTTGCCTTATGGTCTATATCAGAACGGACTGTTTACCAGGTAGGGCCACGAGAGGTCGCCTGCAGACCGTGAGATACCAGTTTGCCAAGTTCATGCACATACATTTCTAATCTGTTTACATAGAAAGTAATAAAAGCATCCCCTATAAAATTTTACAGCGGACACATAAGACAAACACATAAAACCACCAATTAACACATCTTTCTCCCGCTCTCAAAGAATAATAGGCAATCTCCCATACAGCAAAACAAACCAAGGATACCAAGTTCAACTCTTCTCTACCATAACCTAGTCGTTTCCTTTTGTACTCTATTTACGGGACTTTAACTCGTATTTACGGGACTTTAACTCGTATTTACGGGACTTTAACCCGTAAAATCAGGGATTTTTACCGAGGCGTCCCTCCGGCTTACCCTGCGAGCGGTCACGTCTGACCCTCGTTTTCTAAACAAAGCGCTTTATCCCAAAACCAACAAACAATTCAAATACCTCTTAAAGCCAATAGGCAATTCAAATACCTCTTAATTGAGCAGGAGATGCAGCCAGCGTCCATCCGAGAGCACCGGTCCAGGGAAGGAGCTTCTCCCGACGAAAAGCCGTCAGAGGCGCCCAGAAGACCCCGACCTCAGACCCGGGCCCGGGGGAGGACCCTTAAGGCTTGGATCTCCTGTCTGGTGCCATACGTCCCTTCGTGGTCGCCAGAAAATGATGCCAAATTTTGCCCCAAACAGGCAGGGTGACTGCCTAATCAGACTCAGCTTAAGTCAATTAAGCAGGAGGTATTTTTATTAGCGACGCGTCGGAGAAATCACAAAATGGATTTCTAAGTTCTCATAGCAAAGCAAGTCTTATATACAATTTTGGGTATAGGATTACATCAGATCAGGTACATAATCATGCATATTCATATGGGGCGTGGTGTAGGCGGAGCGTGGGCGGAGCGTAGGTGGAGACATCTCTTTTGGGGAATTTTCAGGTGGTCGTTCCTGTTGCCTTCATCATAGACGGGGTCTTTCTGATGAGTCTTCCTCTTTAAACTTTTGAACTCTTTTCCTAATTTGGTCAATTCCCGGTGTATTTGGCTTGGATCCCGTGGCTTGGCAAAACCCATAGGGTCGTTTTGACATTGCTGGCTCTAAACCTGCTCAGCTTATTAGTTTCTCCTATACTTATCTCTTCCCCTGTCATGATGCTCTACCTTTTATCTAATTTATTGCTCTGTTTTCCTGGTGCTGTGCTTTCTCCGTGTGTTCTAGTGCCAGGCCCTTCTTTACATGCTTCTTATTCTATGTTTTAACCCATTACTTCTGGAAGGCTATCTGCTTTAGGGCTTCAATACAAAGATAACCTTTGCTTGGAAGGTTCATCCAGAGGCCATTTTTGGCTCAGGGCCTGCTGTTCAGGCCGCACTCAGGGCTGGTGTCCAGACCTTGGCACTTCAGGGACATTGTTTAGTGCTGGGCTTGGCACTGCTGGGTGAGCGGCTGCACTGGGTGAGCTCAGAGGGCTTTTCCAACAGAAAGGATTCTGTGGCTCCATGCTAATATCCACTGCATTCAGCTGGGGCTATTTTAGCAGCATTACTTTGCTCAGAAAGTCTCCTCTTGCCCAGCTCCTGTGGCCTGAGGCTTCAGCTCCTTCAGCTCCTGGTGCTGAGCTGCTCATGCTGAACGAGACCAATCAGAGAGAAGAACACAGTCCATGCAATTCCTTCTGGGACACAGAGAGGGGAGGCTGTGCAAACAGGAGCACTGTTTGCTGTGGCCTCCTCTCTGCCCTTCACGTCTTTCAGCGCTTTGAACCAGCCAAGAGCTTTCTCCAAGAGTGCAATGGAGCAGCTGTTCCTGCTCCCAGGCCTGGCTCTCTCCAGTCTCTGCCCTTGCCTGGTTCTGTCCCTCGTGCTGTGCCCTCTGTTTCCCCAGGGCTTGGTGGCTGCTGCCCAGGACTGTGGCACTGGCACAGATCCAGTGCTCCAGAGCCTCCTTTCTGTGCCCTTGGAGCTGCCTGGGCACCGCCGCCTTTTCCATCTGGAAGCTCCCCATGGACAGGGAGTGCCCAGCTCCGTTCCCTGCACAGCCTCCAGGAGCTCAGGGCTGCCATCTCCAGTCCCTGCTGGCACTGGGGGCTCCCAGGTGCCTCAGGCTGCTGTGACACCGCTGCACACGGGAGGGAAGAGGGGCAGGGGCTGTGCTCAAAGTCAGCTCCATCTGCTGCTGCTGCTGCTGCTGCTGCTGCTGCTGCTGCTGCTGTGGGGTCATTTGTGCAGCCCTGGCCCAGAGTCAGGGATCAGATCCTGCCAGTCTCTTCCAGCCCTGGCTGCTCAGAGTTTGGGCCTTGGAGCCTCAGGTGGCCAAAGGCAGCTGCTGCTGGTCCCTCTGTGTGCCCGTGTTCAGCAGTGCTGCTCCATCAGTCTGTGCCCAGAAACAGGGAAAAGCCTCAGCCCTGCAGGGCCAGGAGCTGCCGGGCTCTGCCTGAGCAGCTCAGCCAGCAGGAAGGGAGCTGCTCCACGCGGGAACCAGGAGCAAAGGACATTTCTTCTGTAGGACATGTTTTCTATTTAGAAGGAAAAAAAGGAAAAAGGAAAAAACTAGGTAAATTGTAAAAGATAAGAATAAAATCCAAGTGTTAGTGAAAAAACATAACACAATGTTAGTGAAAAAAAACAAAACATAAATGCAAAGACACCTTCTTTGCATTAAGAGGTAAATGATCTTTTTCAAAAGAGAACTCAGTTCTTTACATTGTAAATGTGCTGATGGCATGGATCCATCTTACTGACCTCAGCAGCCTCTTAAAAGATTATGGGCTTTGTTTCCAATATTGGTATTTGAAATTGTGGTCGAAGCAAGAGGAAATTGCTTTGTGCCCTTCCAGCTCCAAGCAGGACTGGGAATGGAAACTCTGTCAAAGCCCAAATCCTTTAGAAGATCACCTTCCTTCTCAGCCTGGGAATGAGCTGCACATTCCTTTTGAAACTGTCAGGGATTTCTTAGAGACCTAAAGTCTCACTTACGGCTTTTTGCTCGGGTTTGGAAGTGCAGAAGGGCAATTCTCCATCCACCAGCTCCAGACTGCACTGCCTCAGGAACATCGCCCACTCGCCAGCTTTGGCCCACTCGTGGCACTTCTAGGGGAGGAAGAACGTGCAATTGCACAATTCCAGCCAATCAAGAAGGAAGAATGGGACAGACAAAACACCCTGTGCAGATCCAGGCATTCAGCTGGGACTGTGGAGAGTTTGGGTCCTTGCCAGTTGGATGTGTGTCCCCAGCTGCAATCTCTGGGCCTGCAGCAGAGTCTCACTCACCTGCCAAAGCAGAAAGCTCAGGCACTGTGCTCGCAACGGGCTCGTCTGACGCAGAGCTGTCAGAGCAATGTGAGGGCAGAGCCAGCCCAGCTGGGCCTAGGGCTGAGCCCAGCAGAGCCCTGGCAGAGCCCAGAGCAGCCTCAGCACCCGCAGAGCCCGGCTGCAAGGAGAGAAAGCAGAAACCACCCGTCAGCTGAGGGCTCCTGTGCCCTTGTGCCAAGGCCTGCGGTGCCCAGGCCATGCTGGCTGTGCCCAGAGCTGTGCCCAGAGCTGTGCCCAGAGCTGCCCATCCCTGGTGCCTTTGGCAGCAGAGCAGGAGGGCAGCACATGTTCCCAGCCTGCAGCCAGCCACGGCACATCCAGCCCTCAGCAGCTGCCCAGAGCAGGATACTCCTGTGCTCGCTGCCAGCTCCCAAAAGCTCTGATCCCACCCTGCCAAGCACACAGGGACCCACCTCACACCAGCCACGGCTGGAAGAAAAGCTGCTCCCAAACCACGGCCTCAGCCTTCTCCAAGGGCATGGCCCATCCACACCACAGCTGCTCCCAAGCACTTTCCCATCCACACTGGACCACCTTGAATGCTTCCTCTGGAAAAATAAACAACACATTATTGAAAAGAGATTAGATGCAAAAAGGGAAAACAAGAAAAACGGTAAAAACTCTTATCTGTGTCAGGGCCTTGAGGAAGGCCCAACCCCCACATGCCAGGGAAAAACCCAGCCATGGGTGAGGGAAGCCCACACTTTCTCTCTTCCCTCCTGCACTGCCGCCAAAAATCACATTTACCCCAAAGCAAACAAGGGCAGTGGAGCAGCCCAAGCCTTTCCTTGCCTACACAGCAAAGCAGCTGTGCACAGTTTCGGGAGTCCCACCTCTGCTCCCACCATAGGGGTTTGTTTGTGTCGGGCTGGCTGCCCCAGCCCCAGCCCCAGCCCAGGGCACGGTGGGTGCTGGGGGCTGTTGGCAGGGCCAGGAGCCCGCTCCCATTTCGTACCCACCCCAGCCCATGCCCCAGCCCTGCCAAAAGCAGCTGGGCAGTGACTGAAGAATGAGTTGCATCTCCCCCCAGCAAGGGGGGAGCCTTTGGTTCCCCACCAGGCTGGGCCATGCCCAAATCTGGCAGAATTTGCCCGGGTGGGACTCACCCGCAAATTCCCTGTGGAGTTTGGCTTTGAAGAAGGTGCCAGAATCAAAGTCCATCACCTTCAGCCTCCCGTGGCCAGGCTGAGGAAGAGCTTGTCATCCTTGATGTCATCCTCGCTGTCTCCAGCAGCAGCAGCAGCAGCAGCAGCAGCATCCCCACCCGGTACAGCTTCTCCAGGGGCTCCTTCTCCTTCACTGGGGGCAGACCAGGCTCTCAGGGCTCTGCCCAGGGCCCCAGCTGTCAGGGAACCAGGACAAGCAAAACCAGCTGGGATGGCGGCCACCAGTGCTGGGCAGAGCAGCTCAGCTCCAGCCCAAGGGCTGCGTGTTCCCATCCCATGAGCCCGGTGCAGTGACATAGGCAACACAAAAAGGGCTGGGTTCCTTTGCTTCTGATTGCCAAGGCATGTGTGCAGCTGGAACTTACCAGGGCCATGGATATTCCAGGGACCTGGAGAACCATTCCCAGCAACTGGGAAAATCCTAGCTGCTCCATCCACCCATAGATGAGGTCTCCAAATTTGCCCCGAAATTGGATCCAGATTTTAGAGGCCAAAAAGAGCAAGTCCAAGTGACTTGATGATATTTTTAGCCCAGAAAGCCCTGCAGCTGATGGCACACTTCACAATCAGCAGGGGACACAGCTAGGCCAAAGCCCAGACCCTAGCTGGGAAATGAAGAAAAGAAAAATCTTAAAGAAAAGGAAAACTACCCCTCGCACAGGTTGCCCCAGCAAAGACAGCCTCCGGGATCAGCTCTCTTCCTAAGTCATGCGGCAGAGCAGGCAGCCGAGCCCCGACAGGCGAGGCCGAGCCCTCCATGCCCTGCGCAGCTGATCTTGCAGCCTCTGGATGGTGGAATATCGCCCATGCTGTATTGCCAGGACGACATGCAGTGTTTCAAGTGCCAGCTGTAACACGGCACTGCTCCTGTCCTCCATCAGGCATTCCAGGGCTGCAAGAGAGAGGAACAGAGCTATGGTCAGAGCTGGATCTGCGGGGAGCCAAGAAGAGCCCCTGCAAGGGCCATCCCAGCCGGCTCTTGCCATGGCCAGGAGGGAGCAGGGAGCAAGGGAATCAGCCCGAAGCTGCTGGCCACGAATGGCCCACGTCGCCCTGAAAGCTCCGTGTGCTCTCCCCACGGGAGCTGAGCCCTCCGCAGCTGGAGAAGGGCTTGCAGCTCCCCCCAGCAGCCCCTGCTGTCAGCCCGCTGCCCTCACTCACTCACCAGTGCAGATCAGCTGCAGCTCTTGCTGCTGCCCCCTCAGGCGCCGCCCGGCCATGCCTGTGAACACAGAGCCTGTCACGGCCCCAGCGGCACAGCTCCCTGCCAGCGGCGCTGCCGGCGCTGTGGCCACACGGGCTGCTGGCCCAGCAGGGCTCAGCCCGGGCCCTTGCCGCACGCTGCCGCCCCAGGGCACAGGCTGCCAGAGAGCGGCAGCAGCAATGCCCAGGCCAGGCGGGGCTCCACGGCGCCGGGCCCGGCTGGCACTGCCGGGGCAGCAGGCGGGGTCGGGGCCGAGATGCGGCGGGCCGGGGAGGGGAAGGGCAGCCCGGGCTCGGGACTCACCCATGAACCTGACGGCCGCCTCTCGCAGGGACTCCTGTGGGCTCTCCACGTAGCACAGGGCCCGGCGCAGGTGCTCGGCCACTCGGCTCCTGTCCTCTGCCAGCTGCAGAGAGCGGCAGGAGGGAAGGGTTGGTGCGGGCTCAGCCCCTGGGCCGGGCGCTGCCTGTGCCCAGCCCCGGCCTCCCCTGGCCGCACAGCCCTGAGGCGCGGCCAGCAGCCGCTGGCCAAGGGCTCCCGAGGGGAGGGGGCAGCGGGCCGGCTGCTGCCCGGGGAGCCGCAGTGCCGGCCCGCAGCCCCGCCGGGCCGGGGCTCCATGGGCACCTGACTCTGGCCCACGGGAGCCGGGAGCAGAGCCCGCGCGGCTCAGGGAAGGCAGCGGCGTGCGGGGCGCAGGCTGGCGGCCCTGGCTGCAGCACTGGGCAGGGGCTCAGCTGCCGGCCGCACTCACTGAGCAGTGCGGTCAGGGGGCTTCTCCAGCCTGAGGCTGGGGCTTGCAGGCCGTCCTTACCAGGGCCTCGCCGAACCTCCAGGTCTGACCCAGCTGCAGCATGTGTTGGAGATCCTTTCTGTGCAGGAATGTGGCTGAACAATGCAGCGTTTCCCGGGAGTCCTGGAGAGCAGCAGAGACCTGGCGATGGCACCAGAGCCCAGGGTCCAGGACCCGCACAGGTCCCTGCACCAAAGCCAGGAGGAGGCTGCAGCCCACGAGGCCACAGAGCAGGAGGCAGCCAAGCCCCCCTGCCAGGGGGCTGGCAGCAGCCGCTGAGTCCTCACCTCTGCCACAAGCTGGTTCTTGTCATGGCAGTGGAAGAACAGTGGGAGCAGGCTCTGGCGCACATGTGACTTCAGGGCCTTTTTTTCCTCTTCTGGCCAAAAATACAGTGTTGGAGAGTTTTTCAGGAATGGCTTAAAGAAAAAGGCCATGAGACATACAATTGAGAGAAAAGTAAGAGGTAAAAGTAAAAGCAGTTTCTAACAGCTCTCAGCCTTCTGATTAGTGTAAACAATTAGACTCTCTCAGGCATCATTCTATAAACAATAAAGTTCTCAGCTTGTCTTCCCATAATAAGCAGAACACCGTCTCTGGGAAGGCCTGCCATCCTGAGAACAGATGTAGAAGTTTTGGGAACACTGGTTTCTGTTTTAGTTTCTGGTTTCTGTTTTGGTTTCTGTTTTTAATAAACAATTGTAGGTATTCTAAAACAAAGGGAGTGGTTAGAAGTTTCTCTGTTAGCCTATCATGACATTGGATTACAGAATATTCATGGCGTTCGTTAGCACTGTTATTTAAGGTGATTGATTGATCAATAAAGTTGGAGTTCGATGCATTACCAGGATGGTCGTTCTCCCCTTCACTTCAATATATGGTGACCTCCGACGTGATAGCGAACACCACGGGGAAGCGAACGCCACGCGAAGTGAAGACAGGTTCGGGTTCCGTAAGATCGAAACTGCAGCCGGAATGGCGAAAAAGCGCGGAAGACAAAGCGGAGGGTAACCCGCCGGCCCGCGCCGCGCTGCGAGCGACTATACAGATAGGCTCGTCCGAGACATGCGGCCGCGACCTTGATTTGAAGAGCTGCAACGTGCGCACATAGGTATGGAAAGGCAAGCCGCATATGAACTTTTTATTACCCTTTTGCAAAAACGGCAAATTAAGGGAATAGATTTACAGAAAGAGTTACCAGGCCTTTTAGCGTATGGCCTAGAAAGGGGGATCTTTATAAATCCTCACACAGTTCACGAATTGTTGGAGTGGCGTAGATTTGGTGATTTATTGTGGCAGGCTACGTTAGATGATGATAAAACTGCTAAGAAGTGGGGTAAATTATGGCGGGTCGTTAACACCGAACTGTTGCGGATTCAAGCTGAAAAAAGGGTTGCTCACCAGGTTACTGCCGCTTACGATCGTAACAAAGAATGCGATCAAGATAGGGAATTTGATAAGAACGCGGGAATTCCTCTTGGCCCCAAACGCGGACAGTTTTATTACCTGCCTCACCACCTCCCTCGGAAAGCCAGGCTATGAGTCACACTATGAGCCAGGCGCAGTCCGCCTCGCTGCCCGCCGCGCAGCCCCCCTTAACGGGCCAGCCTACAAGCCCAGCTACGAGCCAGCCTACAAACCAGGCTACGCAGACAGCTTTAGTACCCGCGTCGCAGCCCCCCCTAACGAGCCAAGCTCCGCGGGGTGCCTTGTTGTCTGCTTTGCCGCAGGCTACACAGAGCACCTCTGAGTCTCCCGTACCTGCTGCGTCTCAGCAGCTGGGGCCAGATACGTGTACTCCGTTCCCGATAAGCGATCAGCCGGTCCCTGGGTCGGAAATCGGCTTGGTGGCGGCGATTGCGAGGGAAAGACGGGACGCGTGGGCTGCCCTGGCCAAAGATGCAATTGACAAGGGAGATCAAGAGCTGATAAGTTCGGCTCGAGAATTGGCTTGTCCGGTTGTCTTTAACCCCCAGCCTGGAGGAGGTTTTCAAGCCACAATTAGCGCTCTTGACTGGAAGCTGTTATCTCAGTTGCGAGCTACTGTTAGTCAGTTTGGCTTTAAGAGTGAACCAGCTAAGCAAATGCTCGATTATATTTTTGACACCAGTATCCTTCTTGTTAATGATTGTCGTGGGATAGTTAAATTAATTTTTACTCAACATCAACAATTGCTGTTTAACGCCCACTGGCAAGCTTTAGCTAATGAATGTGTGGCAGTTCAAAGACAGCCGGGGGATCCCTTGCATGGTATCACTATTAATGAGCTTATGGGGCTGGGACCTTTTCTTCGTACTGATGCACAAGCCTTAATAGGCCAAGAAAAGTGCCGGGAGGCAATGCGGTTAGTCAGACTCGCGATAGATAAGGTAAAGGAACCAGGAGGGGTACCAGTGTATATGGGAATTAAGCAAGGCAAAGATGAGACATTTGGCACTTTTGTTGATAAAGCTGCGGCTGCAATTAAGAGAGCAGGCGTGCCAGAATATTTGCGCGAGGTCCTACTCAGGCAGTGTGTCCTTCAAAATTGTAATTCTGCTACTAGAAACATACTTAATGCTTTAGGTGCGGATTGGACTGTAGAGGAAGCATTAGAGGGGATGGCTCTTATTCCTACCAGGCAGCAGGCTTTTGTGGTAGATGCACTTAAACAGATAGGAATAGGTTTGCAAGAACAGGCAAGGTCCTCTCAGAGTCAAGTGTTAGCCGCTCTTGCGCCTCTTCACGCGTCAGCTGCGTTTGCAACATCAAATAAAGAGGGCCGCACGAAATGCTGCGAAGGCACGGGCCGCTTGCGCCGGGAATGCCAAGCACCAACAGAAGTCATCGCTGCATCATCGGTACCTTTTCCTGCCTTCAACCCGACACCACAGGGAGCCACCGCGGGCGAAGCTAACCGCCGCGAAGGGAGTGACCCGCAGCGCAAAGCAGAGATGAATTAGCAGAAGGATTCAACAGGACTTTGGACTTATAGTTACGGTAAAGGGATTTTCCATATGGTTTACGGATTAACGGAAATGTGTGAATTCGGTGATTTATGGTAGAATTGCAGTGCTGTGCTACTCCGAACTCGGCATGGGCGCGCCGGAGGCAGCGGCGGGAAGATCAAAAGCCGCCGCCGCAGGAGCCGCCGCGCGGGAGCGGCCGCGCCGCCCCGAGAACGGAGCCGCCGCCGCAGAAACCAAGCCGCGCCACCCCGAGCGCCGCGCCGGAAGTGAACAAAGAGCGCCGCGGGGGGAGCGACCGGAGCCGCATCGCCCTCATGTGTGAAGTGGGGGCCAGATGTCCACGGGCGGCCAGTTGCTGCTTGGGAACAGTGACTGGACATCAGAGAGCAGGTGATGGAGGAGCAATCATGCTGTGCATTGATAGTTTTCGTCCTGCACACTCCTTAGCGGATTCCGACTTCAGAGTGCTTTTTCGAGCGGTAACGTTTCTCCCTCTGCCCCGTAGCCGGCAAAAGCTACAGTTTAAGATCTAACAGCCGTAATAACTGTGACTCTTGTCAACAAAAGAAAAGATTCCTATTGCAATTAAAAGATTAGTGAAACTAAACAAGCGACACCAAGGACTGTTGCTGTCAGGATGTTTTTCACCTAAGTTAGTAAAGATCTTTTGTTCTCCCCAGCACAGACTGTAAAGCAGAAATCAGCGTAAAGGCCGATTTGGCTCGGCATTGGTTATGCTGTCTTGGAAACACCTGTATTGCCAGAGACTTTGAACATCAGAAGCCCGGATGGCTGGGCCGGTGGAACATTAGACTTTAAAGCTGTGCTTTGAAAAGTTTAAAAATGTTGAGATGTGTTGGATTGATTGTATGAGTGAGATGTTGTGAGTGTGTTTTTGGTATAAATGCTGCAGCAAAGACGTGAGAAAGGTTGTTTTGGTTGAGTGTTTTGGAGTCAGGCCTGTGAGTGAGTGATAGTAAATGCTATATTTTATTTCTATAGTAGGTTTTATTTGTTATTAAGTAGTTTAAGTTAGGTTATCAATTAAGTGCCATTAAATGTTAAGGTTAAAATTGTTGAGCTTGTTTTCGGTTGGGTTCGAGGTCTGCTAAGTTTAAATTATATATAGGTTTGAGTTGTGTGAGATTTAAAGAAAATTAATTTTTGTTAAGTATTATTAAGTAAGTTAAGTTAAATTCTGTTAAGTTTGAATTAGATTTAAGTGATTTTACATGATTTACAAATAAGTCTGTTAAGTCAAATATTTTAAGCGCTTTAAATACATACTACTTTTTCACCACTCCAAATGAACAAGGACTGAGAATCACCCAGCTGATGCCATTTGAGCCAAATGACTAAAGGATTACAAACTGAAAACTGACTTTGAACATTTCTGGGAAGCTCATGAAAAAAGGTGGATGTGATAACTTCAAGGACAGAAAGAATCATTTTCAGGCTTTTTCACCTTCTCTCCAGGTTCGCATGAATGAAAACAGTTAACAGCTTTCTTTTCTTAGTCCAATTACCACCTGTTGTGCAATGCCTGATAAGGCCGTAACACGCCGTTGCCGGACGACCAGAGAACTGATTGACATTATTGAATCATTATCATCTTTACATATACGAGGACTGGCAAAAGAGGACTGTCTTGAATGTCACAGCCTAAATTGTGCTGCTTGGGTTGCACTGTGTTGTGGGGATTGTGATAAGATTTTTTTTGTGATCAGTTGTTACTTTTTCATTTATGGTGCCACACCTGTAATTATAGGCACATCTGGGAACATAATTGGAAGCAGGCACTACGGAATGAGACAGGGCTAAACACTGCTTCAGCTTCAGACCCTTATAAATCTCATGAGCAAAAATCTTAGCTTATTATCAGTGGGAGGTACAGTGTATTTTGAAAAGGGGTTAAAGCTCAAAGTACATCATATATAGCCTCAATAAGGTGTAGAAAACTGGTGCCTTTAACACAACATTCTGTTGTAGGCCCTATAAGAAGAGATCCCAATCAAGCATTAGATAATTGCAGTTCAGCTTTGATTACTCTAATTTCCAAAGGATGAGTCAGCATAAACAGACATGGGCTACTCTGGATTCATCTCTAAACCTGGAAATAGTGTCCAAACAGCTTTATAACCAGTGTAAAGGCTCTACTATTATGACACCTAAGATATTTTTAATTTGTGGAGATAGAGCCTGGAATGGAATACCAGCCCAGGCGCAGGGTGGATCTTGTTATTTAAGCAAGTTATCATTATTCCACCTCTGAGCACTGGTTCTGATCCTTCTCCACAGGATCACATTTCTGACACTGAGTGCCCTGTTTATCCTCAGGCCTTTGGTGCAGCTGAGCCCTGGCAGAGTGGGGTCTGCACTTTTGGAGTTTGTTACGAGGCCCATATGAAGCTGCTCTGAAGTTTAAAGTGTTGCCAAGCATAGTGGATGAGTTCCCTTCTCTTTTCTTTGCCCCTGATAGTGAACAGGAGAACCTGGCAAACTAACCTCTTTTCTCTCAAAGAAAAAAACAGGGGAAATGTTGGAGAGTTTTTCAGGAATGGCTTAAAGAAAAAGGCCATGAGACATACAATTGAGAGAAAAGTAAGAGGTAAAAGTAAAAGCAGTTTCTAACAGCTCTCAGCCTTCTGATTAGTGTAAACAATTAGACTCTCTCAGGCATCATTCTATAAACAATAAAGTTCTCAGCTTGTCTTCCCATAATAAGCAGAACACCGTCTCTGGGAAGGCCTGCCATCCTGAGAACAGATGTAGAAGTTTTGGGAACACTGGTTTCTGTTTTAGTTTCTGGTTTCTGTTTTGGTTTCTGTTTTTAATAAACAATTGTAGGTATTCTAAAACAAAGGGAGTGGTTAGAAGTTTCTCTGTTAGCCTATCATGACATTGGATTACAGAATATTCATGGCGTTCGTTAGCACTGTTATTTAAGGTGATTGATTGATCAATAAAGTTGGAGTTCGATGCATTACCAGGATGGTCGTTCTCCCCTGCACTTCAATAATACAGCATCTCTCTGAAAATGAACATGGAGCACACCTGCACCTGGCTATCATCCTGTATGAAAGAAAGAAGAGACCTCAGCATCAGCTGCTTCACACCCATCTGGGCACAGGCCTGAAAATGCACAGGGCACAAAGTTTGCAGGCAGCAGCCAGTGGCCATGGCTGGAGGCGCAGAGCCTTACGTTGTCAAAGAGCGGCAGGAGCGCCCCAGCCAGCTGCAGGGCGAGGGGGCTGGCTAGCGGGGCACCATTGCACAGGAACAAACGGCTGAGGAGAACCACGGTCATCCTAAGCATGTTGCTGTCATTTTCCTGCAGCAGCTCCACGAGCCTTTCACGCAAACTCCACATTCTTATTGCGGCCTGCGTGGAACATGAGTGTGTGAAAGGCCATCCTGCTGCCACAGGGCCCAGAGGCCAAAGGCCTGTGCCAAAGCACTGGAGCAGCTGAAGCGGGAGGCAGGAGAGCTGGGAGCAGCTGCCTCAGCACCCCAAGGCCAGGCAAGGGCAAGCAACTGCCTTGCTCAGCCCCATGCTGGCAGCATGGCTTCAGCCGCTGCCCTCTTCTCACCGAGACACTGGTGCCAAGCACCAGGAGGCCTCTGAGTGCCAAGCGACGCATCTCCCTGCACTCGCTCTGCAGCTTCTTGGTCATGACCTCCAGGATGCTGTCACGGCATTCACTCAAGTCCAGGCAGTCCAGGGTCTGAAAGGCACAAGGCTGGTGATGGGGGAGCCGCACAGGGCCAGGCCCAGGCAGCAGCACAGGGCGCGGGCACCGTCCCGGGCAGCTGCGGCCACGAGAGGGCACAGAGCCGGGAGGCAGCTCAGCCAGGCAGTGCTGGCCTTCAGCCTCACCTCCACAAGGAACGCCATGGCAGCCAAATCCCGGCATGGCGTGTCTTTGCAGAGCAGCCCAAGAAGGTGGAATGCAATTGTGGAACACAAGGCTTCAGATGCATGGTGCATTTCTCTGGTAGGAGGAAACAGGAAGCAAAACCCTGAGGTAGCAGGGCTAAAGCTCTCCCAGGACTGACTCACAGAGGTCTGGCCTTTCTCCAGCACCCAGCAAGGGGGAGCCGAGCCCCTCTCCCGGCCTTCTGCAGTCTCCTTGGCTGTCCCTTGGTGACAAGGCCTTGTGGCCCACGACCAAGGGGCCCCACTGTGTGGGGCACCCCGGGAACAGGGCACAAATGCCAGGGGCAGTTGGGGAGCAGGGCGTCTCACCTGGCCAGCATGCCCACAGCACAGTGGTGGGTGTCAGCACAGAGCAGTGTGTCCCAGCCATGCTTGTCTTCCATTGCCACCACCACATCCTCATAGTGCAGTCGGCAGAGCAGGGCCTTCAGGGTCTGCTCTGCAAAGCTGTGTGCAGAGAAAAGCCCAGGTCACGCTGGGAGCACTGGCTCCTGCCCTGGGCACGTGACAGGGACAGGAGGACTGGGATGGAGCACCTGTTTGGGCTGGTGGCAAGGCCGTGTTGCTGCTGGCATCCCTTCCAGAAAGTATCGGCTGCCTCTGGCATATCCAAGGTGCTGAAGAGCACTTGGAAGAGCAGATACACAAAGAGGCGAGGGAAATGAATGGTCACCACATGTGGGACACAGGGCATCTGGAGGATCTTCCACATCACCACAGTTGCCTGCAAAGGACAGAGCAGCCCGAGCTCAGTGCCGAGGTGTCCGTGTGGCAGGGAGAGGCCAGTGGAGACACAGGGGAAGCACGGGGCCTGGTGGCTCTGAAGCTGTCCCTGGGCCAGGTTTCAGCCCAGTACGGAGAGGCAGCAAGACACCATGGTGGAGGGAGGATGGAGACCTGATGGAGAGGTGAGCTTGGGCTGAGCAAAGGCCAGTTGCAGAAACTCACAGCCAGGGCAAGGACAGCCGTGTGGTCCCCATCGGAGGTGCACGTGCTGTGCTCTGGCCAGTAGGCCAGAACGTCAAGGAGTACGAGCATGGCCGTCTCTGCAGTCCTGCACGAGCACATGATGGTCTTCCACATGGTCAAAGCAGCTCTCTGGGGTTAGAGCTCTGTCTCAGGGGGTTTGGGACACAGCACTGTGGCCTGGGCCGCAGTGGGGAGCTGAGCTGGCTGCCAGCTCTGCCTCTGCCCACTGGCCCTCAGCACGCAGGCAGCCCAGCCCCATGGGGACTGGCCCCTGAGGAGCAGGGAAGAAGCATGGCAGAACACTGGGGACTGGCAAAGGGAGGAGCCAGAGGGCCCTGGAATTCTCTGTGTGTCAGACCACTGGGACAGGCTCTACAGGGTGATGAGCTGCTGAGCCCTGAGCCTTGTGGGCCCGTGGGCCCTGTACCTGTCACATGATGGGGCCACACGCAGGAGAGCCATCACCACATCAGCGGGCTGTGCCTCTGTCAGATCCAGAAGGGGCCTGTACAGGTTGTACTCAGGAAACTCATTTGCCACGAACCACTGGTGGATGTACCTGATCATGGCGGGCACCTGGAGAGGCAGGGGAGACTTGGAAAGCTGCCAGAGGGAGTCATGTGCCCAGCTGCCCCAGAGAAGTGCTTCCCTTGCCAGCACACCGCCATGGCCTCAAGGCTTACAGTGAGCAGCAGGCGGCCAAGCAATTGCTGTGAGGATGGATGCCAGGCTGCTTACTTGCTTTGGACTGGAAGGACCCTCCTCCACAAGCATATCCAGCAGGGCAGCGCTGGTGTTGGTTTTGAAGATGGGAGGGTACACTCTGACCACAGTGCCCATGACGCTGGTCTCTTCCTCCCGAATCCTCTTCATGAATTTGCACACCATCTGTAGCAGATGGGCAAGAAGCCGGGGATGTTGCATGGAGTGCTCCACACATGGTGCTGGGCTGAGCAGGGACAGCAGGCCCAGCCCAGGTGGGGGTGGGTGGCTGCAGGTACCTGCGCTGTTCTTCGGAAGCGGCCACGTCTGCGCTCCTGCTGCTGTGTGCGCTCCAGGGCTGCATCTGGCAAAGAGTGAGCGCAGCCAGAGATGAGGGGCTGCGGGAGAGGCCGGAGAACACAGCCCAGCCCTGCGCTCCCCAGGCAGGGAGAGCCCCGGGATGCTCCAGGGGGATGGAGCACGGCTCCTACGGGGTGTCTGCCCGGCCCCTCTTCCGTCCTTTCCATGGGCATTTCCCCAGGGGATGGGATGAGATGGGATGGCATGGCATGGCATAGGGCCAAGTTAGCTGCAGGCTCCAGCCCTGCAGCCCAGCTCAGCCACTCACCCTCCTGCGGTGGTTGGAACGGCACCACCTCTTCGGTCTGCTGTGCTGGGACAGCACCAGGGCCTTCTTCCTCGTCCTCCACGCCGACCAGCTTGGGCACTCTGGGGGCTCTCTGGTCCATGGCTGTTGCTGGAGCGCGCCCCAGCACCGAACGCAGCCGGTGCCGCTCCTGCAGGGCCTCCTGCGCCTCACCTGCGGGCAGTACGCGGCGGTCAGCGCTCGGCCCGGGGCCAGCAACGGCCCCCGAGCGCCCCTCACCCGCCCCGGGCCGGCCATGCCCAGGCGTTCGCTTCCGGGAACGCGGCACGGGAGGCTCGGGGCTGGCGGCCGCGCTGCCGAGCGGCGGAGCTCGGGCCGGGGAAGCCGCAGCGGAGGCGGCGGGAGCGGCAGCGCCGCCTGTTTCCTGCGCGGGCCCCGGGAGGAGCCAGGGCCGAGGCCGGGACTGGACCCTGCCTCGGGGCCGGGACCGGGGTCGGGCTCGGGCCAGGCGGAGCCGAAGGGCGGTGACGCCGTTTCGGCCCCTAGCACTGATTCCCGCCCGGCAGCGCCACCGCCAGTACGGCCAGAGCCGAGCGGAGGCGAGACCGCGGCGGGACGGTCGGGGCCGGGCACGGGGCAGCCCCGCCCAGGGCCGGGGGCGGGCCGGGGGCATGGCCCAGCCCGGCAGGGGAGAGGGAGGCGGGGAGAGGAGAGGGACGCTGGGCAAGGGACCCCGAGAGTAGGGTGCCCGACCGCAGGAAAGGGAGAGAAAAAGAAAGAAAGAGAGAAAGGAAAAGAGAAATAGAAAGAGTGTTTAAAATTATGTGTTCGCTGCTGCTGCTGTCGCTGCTGCTGCTGCTGCCGCCGCTGCTGCCGCTGCTGCCGCTGCTGCCGCCGCTGCTGCTGCCGCTGCTGCAACTGAAGCACCGGGGCCGTTCGTCCCCGTGTCCGTTCCCCGCTCGCCCCACGAGCCCCACGTTCGAGCCCCGCGCGCCCCGGGGACAGCCCCTCCGTCTGTCCAAACACGGGAACTTTGCAGCCTTGAGCCCAGATGCAGAGCCCTGACTCCTGCGCACTGGCACAGCGATCTCCTCGCCTGCTGCTGTGCATTGTCCTTGCTGAGGGTCAGACACTGCCGGGCCACCTTCCCTTGGGGTAGGATTCCTACCTGACCCAAGCACTGCACTTACATCTCCAGTGTTGCTTTCCTGTAAAAACAGGGGAAGGAAAACATTGTGTGTGGCTCATGGTATTTTAGAGTGTCTAAAAATCACTAAGTCATCGATCCTAGAGGTGAGGTGCATCTGGAATTACTGGGATGCAACATGGAAAAGGAGAGCATAGAAACAAATAGAGGGAAATATCTTGGATTGTTTCTTTCATTTTTCATTTCACTTCTGTAAAGCTGTTTCAGTTTTCCAGGAATCTTCTACTGTCTGCTCTTCCCAAGAATCTCTCATGGAAAACGAGGTCAAGCTTCTGTCACAAGATTTGCCACCAGGAAATTAGGCCACTGGTGCAATTTTCATGATGACTGTTAGTGCTGGCTTAGGGCAAATTTGGAGAGGAAACCTCCTAAAGGGGTCTGTCTAGAAAGCAAGTTCAAGCAGCCCCTCCCCCTACTAGTACAGGAAAATACTTCCCTGGAGAAAAGTGAAAAAAACCCAGTTTATTAAACAAGTAAAGTATTCACAAGCATGAAAAATGAATAATATTAAATAAAACCTCGGACAGTGCTGAAGAGATGGCAAATTCAGGAAGTCCTTTTTGTGGGTTGTAGTTGGCTCACTCGGTCTCTTCTAAGTCCCTCTGGTTCTGGAATGCAGCGTCCCAGAACTCGGTGGGCCACAGGTGTGAGCTGCCGGTGTTTTTCTGGGTTTTCAGTCCAGAGCAGGTTTAAACAGTTCCAAGAAAAAGGAAAGTCACAGTCCAAAGAAACTTCTCTTCCTAAGCTAGCTAAAACCAAATTGCTAGACCTGGGCTGTGAAGGCATCGGGAAATTTCCAAATCTGGGCACTGGCGGTTCCAGCAAACACCAGAGCTGGATGGTGCTGGAGCCAGAACCTGCACATTTCCAAACTTTGCTTTCTGTGCCAGCAAATCACTGGACTTGGGCTGTGCCAGCACCAGGAAGTTTTCAGATCTGGGCGCTGGTGCTGTCAGCAAACACCAGATCTGGGTGGTGTCGTTGCCAGCGACAGAAATCTGCTGGATTTGGGCTCTGCTGGCACCAGGAAATTTCCAAATCTGGGTTCTGGTTACATGAAAAACAAGATGTGGGTGGAGCCAGACCCAGTAGCAGGAAGCTGCCACAGGTTTTGGATTTCTGTGCCAGCAAATTGCTGCCCTTGGGCTGTGCCAGAACAGGGAAATTTCCAGATCTGGGCACTGGCAGTGCCAGCAAACAGCCCATTTCAGGCTCCAGGCTCCAGGAAGGACTGGATCTGGATGCCTTCCTCTTTTCTTTCCTTCTTTCCTTCCTTCTTTCCAGGGGTCCTGCTGCCAGCAAACTCCAGATTGGGCGGTACTGGCAAGGGGAATTTGCCAGGTTTTGGCTTTCTTTGCCAGAAAATTGCTGGACATGGGTGGTGCCAGAAGAGGGAAATTGCCAGATGTGGGCACTGACAGTGCCAGCACACACCAGATCTGGGTGAGGAATGTGCCGGCACTGAGAAATTTCCAGATGCTAATTTTCTGTGCCAGCAAACTGCTGGAATTAGGCTGTGCAGGCATCTGAAACAGTCCTGATCTGGGTACTGGCGGTGTCAGCAAACCCGAGATTGAGTTGCTGTAGGTACCAGGTCTTTGCTTGGTTTTGACTTTCTTTGCCAGCAAATTGCTGCACTTGGGCTGTACCAGAATAGGGAAATACCAAGACGTGGGAACTGGCAGTGCCAGCAAACACCACATTTCAGGAAGGATTGGATCTGGACCCGTTCCCTCCCTGCCTCCCTCCCTCAACAAGGTGCCACAGGGGCTGGAGAGCAGCCAGGCAGAAAGGGACCTGCAGGGACTGATGGACAGCAGGCTGGACATGAGCCAGCAGTGTGCCCAGGTGGCCAAGAAGGCCAATGGCTCCTGGCCTGGCTCAGGAATGGTGTGACCAGCAGGAGCAGGGCAGGGATTCTTCCCCTGTTCTCAGCACTGCTTGGGCAGCACCTCAAGTGCTGTTTGCAGTTCTGGTGCCCCCAATTAAGGAGGACATGGAGGGGCTGGAGCGTGTCCAGAGAAGGGCAACAAGGCTGGGGATGGGTCAGGAGCACAAGTCCTGTGAGGAGCAGCTGAGGGAGCTGGGCTTGTTTATCCTGGAGAAGAGGAGGCTCAGGGGAGACAAGGTGGTTTCAGGGCACAGGTTGGACTTGATGATCTCCATGGCCTGTTCCACCCTTGCTGATTCTGGGATTCCATGAAACCACCCTTGGAGCAGTCACAGGATGAGCCCTGGGCCTCCTCTTCAGAAGCTTCAGCAGCCCAGGTCCCTCAGCTTCTCCTGCCAGCCCCAAAGCCCATCCTGTCAGTCCTGCAGAGCCTCTGCAGCTCCTCCTCCACTGCACAGAACAGGGAGCCCCAGAGCCAGACACAGCAGCCCAGATGTGCCCCCCTGGCCTGGGGTGCCTCTGGCAAGGGAGCAGCACCAGGCACTGCAGGAGCCTGCAGACAATTGATCTGAAGGCCAAACCTCCTTAGCTCTTTCTGAAAGAGCAGGAACAGTTCCTCATTCCAGCGTGGTGGAATGCTGGGCACCACAGCTCCAGGTGACGACTGGACACAAGTTTGCTCCCACTGAGTGCTGGGATGGGTTCTGCAGGAGCTCTGGGCTCCTGTGCTTGCCAGGCACAATGAGGAGAGAAGGAGCCAAGTGCACTGATGTGGGAAATGGATATGTAGAAAGCTTTTAGGGCCTAGCAGAAGACCCACAGAGTATGAATCTGTATATAAACCTTGAGACAAGAAATGCTAACCTAAAAATTTCCATGGAATAGGACAGATATTGTTGAGAGAGAAATGGAGCTGGAAAAAAGTTCCAAAAGATGGCCTTGCAAATAAGATTTTGGAAAAACAGCTATGAAAGATGCATTGTCGTGGGACCCACGAGGGGCAGTTTTAATAATTGGCTTTAAGGCATTCACAACATGGCATGGCAAAAGGCTGATAGACCAAAACACCTAATTATAATGTATCATAATTAGGAAATAGTTGGCTTCTGATTGTGATGGCGTGAATTATAACATCTGTATTGTCTAACCCTTCTCAGAAGACTGAAAATTGAATACAAGTTTTTAAAACACCTCTCAGTTGCCCCATCTCTAGGTCAAGAAAAGAGTATTATCCAACACACTGACACACCTTTGCCCTGAGCATAACCCAGCCTGGACCAAACACACTGAAAGGTTTCCCCTGTGGCCCATGTCTCGAAACATCAGGTCTGCTGTTTGACAACTCGGGTTGGGTTGGTGTCAAGGAGTTTCCCTCAGAAATACTGGGTTTGTCTTCCTCTGTGCCTTCCCCTCAGCAGCCTTGGGGATGCTCCTGTGTGAAGCCATCTGTCTCACACAGTTTGAGACAACTTCAAACAGGATATTGTGCAATAAGTCGTCTCCTCTAAAGTGTTCCAACAATCCCTTTCCAGCAATAGGAAATTATTACTAATAGATGAAAGTGGAAAAACCCCAACAGTTCATTAACAAACAGAATCCCCCCATGGCACGCGTTACAAGAAGGCGCCGGGGTCTCTCTCGGAAGAACAGGAGCTGTCACAGAGCAGTTCCAGCAGCTGGTGGAAGCTCGGGGGCTCGTCCGGCGTTGGCTTTCTCCCATGGCAGAGCTCCATGGGGCGGGCAGGGCAGTGAAGCAGCTGGGCTGGAGCCCCTCGCTGCCTTTTCTCCCCGGCGTCGCTCAGCTCACAGACTCTCGGGCTGGGAGCGGGGCCGCTCCGCTCCGGCCGGCACCGTGTCCCTGGGCTTGGACAAACAGTTTCCTGCCAGGAGAGCCCTGCACACTGCTCCACAGATCTTTCATAAAGGCCCAAACCACCTCCAAACACTCTGTCTGCAGCAGCTTTTCACAAAGGGCTGCAGCAATCCAGGACAGCTGCAAGTGAGTGTCGGAAGGCTCTTGTCTTGTTCCTGACAGCAGAATTCTTGATGATCTTGTGCAATTTTATTCAGATGTAACATGGGAGCTGAGGTTTTTTTTGTTAAAATATTTCATGATGAGTATGAAGCCTTGAGAGTGTGAGGTGAAAGACTGATGTGTGAAAGCATGAGCATATCCTCCAACGTGGCCAGTTTAATTGTCCATTTTATTACTCTTATATTTACTCCACACTAATTAGGAAAACCAAGCTTTGCTTGGAGGCAAAACAGGCATGGGATACACTATGGTCCCTCGCAGGCTCACCAGGGCTGGCAGTGACAGAGCAGGCAGTCTGCTTCATTGTGAACCACTACAGAGCTACATCCCAAGCTGGTTTAAGTAGCGTGCTATTATTAAGAGCTCCTTTTCTGCATGAGACACCAAAAGGAGATCCCAAATGATCTTCATGCAAGCATGCAGTAAAGAACTGCTCCTGCTATCCTAACAAAGCATTTGCTTTGGCAATTACACTCTTCCCATTCATCTTTTTATGCAGGCACTTCAGGTTTTCCCCCACACCCCTGCAAGGCTGGCAGTCACTGTTTCCCATTTCCTGTTCTTCCCTAGAGATGGTGCAGTGGCTGCTTTGAAACAAAAAAGCCCTGGGATCTGGACAGCTTGAAGGAGCATGAGATGCTAATTATGTGCTCATATTGGTAACACCCAGGTCTGCACTGCCCAGTGCTCTGCAGCAGCCGCAGCAGGACCATGCATCATTCCCGTTGGTGGATGTTCATGTTTCTGATACGCAATAGCAATGACTCTGAGGAGGGACAAAAATGCCCCTCTTCAAACAGTGGGTGTGCAAGGAGATGTGAAGTTTCACAGCCTTTTCTAGGATATTGCAGAAAGATCTAAGGTAATATTGTGGCATGGAGTAGGTCACTAAATTTGTCTCCAGAGGAATCCCCAGAGGGCACATTCACTCTGCTGCTGATGACAACCCCATAAGCTCACGGACCAGTTTTCCTTGCAACGTGCCACCCTGCCTGGGCTTTACTGGGCTGGGACTAGACCCAGAGCTAAGCAAGCACATGCAGCCAGGTGACACTGTGTGACAACAGAAGCTGGCAACCATGAGGATTTTGCTGTCAAAAGGTTACAGCTTGCACTGGGCCCAGAAGTGTTTTACCCTAAAGCAAAGCAAATTAAAATGTGAAGTTTCAAAGTTTCAAATGACTATGAAAGGAAACTGCAGAATAATTTCTGGATGGGCAGCATTGTCAATGATCATATAGCCCACCAAGAGCTGGAGCTGAATCCAGAATTGCTTCTTCCAGCTGTGCAGGAATTCATTCCACTGGCAAGCACTGGTCCATGGGAACAAATGATCCCCTAGCTCTGGGCTGAATGGCAGCCAGGCTGCAGTGCAGATTGGAGGAACCCTTGACACTTGTTATTGGCCTCCCAGTGCACTCATCCTTCTGCAAACAAGGGGCAAACAACACAGCTGCACTGCTGTCCCCAGTAATATACATACAGGTGGCTTTTCCAAAGCAGTGCATCATTTCCCAGTGAAATACATGACCTCTTCTTACCTATGGAATTGTGATTGAAGACACCTGTGAGTCAGATCTGTGGGAGATTGCAAAGGAGCAAAGCTTTGGGATTTGGGCACACTTCTCTTGGTTGCTTTGCTCAGGCCTTTGGTGAGCACAGAACACACCTTTGACTATACAGGATCTTTTGGATCCATTGTCCCTCAAACAGGTCAACAGGTGACTCTGTTGTAATGCCAAGTAACAAAGAGCAGCACAAATGACACAAAGAAAACATGGCCAAAGAGGAGGAGGAGAGGCCCAATGCGGAAAGGATGTGGTGAGACGCTGGCACATTGAGTGAGCTGCACTCCCATAATCTCTAGGCTAGCAGGTCCTGGTCTCACATTCTCCTTTTGGTTTTTTCAATTTTGTTTATTTATTTACTTTTTTTCATCATCAAAAAAAAAATAGAATTAAAAATATGTCATCAAAACTTAAAGACAGAATGAAAACACGTTAATTCAAAACTGTATCTAAAGATCAGAACATATGTACAGCTCTAACTGTGAAGCTGTTATGTTTGCCCAATTATCCCATCATAAAAAAACCCCAAACAATATTAAAAGTAGTCGCTATTTGAATAGTTAAAATAAAAAAATATATAAAATTGGATACAATATAATTTGATTAAAATAAGGGATAATTTGGTTCAAATAATAGCACATAAGCAAAAACAACCGCGGGGTACGGAGTGCAGGGTTCAATGACACTTGCCACTTCACGTACAAGCTTGCCAAGTGAAAATCACCCCTTATATGCTATGTGTCAATTCCATCCCCTCCCATTTTTGGTTCGTCATATCTCTATCTCCGCCTTCATTACCACCTTTACCACGCATGTGCCACCACTCGGTTTGGTGGTCGCACAAGTCTTTGGAGGTCGTCACTGATGAAGGCTCTGTAGTCTTCTTCATTGTCCTTTAATTCACCTTTGGGTTACACATGCGCACCAAGCCAGTACAATGTAAGCCAAGACTAACGTATTACTGCATCTACATATCAAGGCAATAAATCCCTTATAATTAGCATTTTCTGGGATCCAACCCGGTTCTTGGTCATTTTTAGAAACTCTATCTTCAGCTTCTTTCCTGTGGTCCTTGAGAACATCTGCTGGGAAGGGTGGGTGGAGCCCCTCCTCTCACTCTCTTCATTGGCATTACAACTTTAAACTATTTTATTATTCTCAAATATTAATTACTGTATCAATATTGATTCCTGTTTCAATATTTATCAGCAGAAATCATACCTATTTATCACAGACTGATGTCACTGGAAAAATTCCCTCTTTTCCAAAGGTTTTCATTTGCTTTGGCTGTACTTCGTATGGCTGCAGGTCACATTTCCTTTGGCTTAAGGAAGTATCTTGGCAGTTACTCTTGGTAATATATCTTGCTAATTCTGCCCTTGGAGGAATTACTCAGTTCTGCAGTCCTTATTACACGCCCTGTTCTAAAAGACTTTTATATTGTTTTCCCTCTCTCTGTGTTTTCACACTTGTTCAACCAGGTTTTCTTTCTAAGAATATTAGTCACAATATCCCAAAGGATTAAAAAATGCTTAGGTATTTGTTCCCTAAGTATTTCCTAAAGAAAAATAATAATAATTAAAAAAACCTGTATGCATGCTGGATGTAAAATACAAACAGAAATAAACTTGAGAGTTCTCCCAAAAACCTTAAGAAAAAACCCCATGTATTCCATAAAACCTGGAGTATTCATCTACAGTATACAAAAATGGGCATGTTCTAGAAGAGAAAATTTGTGCAATGGTTCTGCACATAATTATATGCTTTCAAGCTGTTTGCCCTTCAGGGGCAGTGCCATTCTTTGAACTGTAATGCTCTGAGCATGTTCTGCTCACCATGGCAGCTTTCTGCTCTGCCCTGGTACAGATCATCCTCCCAGCAAAGGGGGAGTGCAGCCACCACAACTCGCAGCACCTTCCCACACAGCAAGAACCTGAAGGAGAGAGATGGCTTTCACCAGCTGCTGCGGGTTCTAATAGTGCCACCTCTCAGCTGCCGAAAGCCTGAATTTCTGTGTGGAAGTGTGGTAGTTTATTGAGCCAAATGTTCTGTTATATAGTGGTATGCTCAAGTGTTCCCTGAGTTATTACAGTTAGTTTCTCCCCTGTGTTAGGCCCTCCTACCCAAGTGTCTCTCAAGGAATTCCATCCCTCCTCACCAGATTTTTCCCTATCTGTCAAGACAACCCGGCCCCTTTGCCCTATCCCTCAGCCCAAACCCTACCCTTTGTTCCAGAAAGTTCTCTGTCCCTCACCCTAAGATCCAATCCCTATCCCAACGCTCTCTCTTCCCCTTGTTCTGATTTGTTGTAGCCCTCAAAACCACACCCCAAGAGTCGCTTATTGGTTACTATATGGTGTCCACCCCCTGTTTTGAAAGATTTTAAAAACCAATGCACAGGGGTGCTGGGGGTTCTCTGAACATCTGTTCCCTTTGGGAATTCTGACTTGTAGAACCTTCCCCCCGCCTCTCCTGATGAATTTGCTGCAATTTACACCGCAGAAGAGCCTCCTGTGCTTCCTCCACTCGGTCCTCCAAGGGTCTCTGCTCGGCATTTGGCCTAGAGGTTCTGGCTCAGGCAAAACCCCAACCTAGCCAGATCCCCACTCCTGCCGTTGTCCCTGGAGCATCACAGAGCTAGCCAGGGCTGCGGAGGGCAGTGACAGTGACCCATGGCCTGGCATGTCACAGCCCCCAGAGCCACGCCTGCCAGGCCACAAGCCTCAGCCCTGGTCCCCCCTGCCGGCCTCAGGGGCTCCTGGGCACCCTCACCCTGAGTGCAAAGGCAGCCTCAGGAGTCCCCCAGGCCGCGCTGGATCCAGGCTGCAGACACCCTAAAGCCAGCACTGAAAGAGACGTGGATGGGGACTGCAGCTGGATCTTGCAGTGCTCACCAGCCCTGACTGCTCTCTAAGTGAACCCAAACCTCATTGGCAGCACCTTGAGCACATTGACCCTGCTTGCCCGTCCTGGAATGTGGTGTTCCCACATCCTACACCAGCCCTTTGCAGGGAGTGACCAGCTCCCAGCTGCTCTGCTACCCTGGCCTTACTTTCTGTTTGTCAGCAATGAACTTAACGGATACACTCCTGAGAAACCTAGCACATTTGCTTCTCAGGAGGTCTTCGGCAAAAAAACTCCACTAATCCCTAGTTTTGCACAGAGAAGGAGGTCCTGACAAAGCATAAAGCACAGGCAGGGCGCTGGCATATGAATTCCTGAGCCACAGGATTCCACCCATTGTTGTTCCTAGCTACTTTGCTGATATTTTAGAGCCAGTTCTGGACAAGGGCTGCTGCTGACAGGATAGGAAAATATGGAGAAAAAAAGGTGCAGGAGACAACAACAACAAAAAAAAAAAACCAAGGGGAAAAACCCTTAGAAATACAGAGCACAACAGAAGTCCTTGGAGATGGTTCAATAGAAAATGCCACCAGCAGTGAGCAGAGCCCGAGGTTGCTCACTGCCACCCCAGGGGCTCCTCAGTCCCCTGCTGGTTTGTGTCTGATGCAGCCCTGCCTGGAAAGGGCTCCAGGCTCTGGTGTTCCCAGCTTGCTCCAGGCTACATTCTTAGCAGCACTGAAAGAAGAGGTGAAACAAAGAGCCATTTTCTGTGCTGCCTGCAAACTCTTCTTCTTCAGTGCCACTGCCAGAGATCATCCCTCTGTCAGCTTGGCACTGTGCCTGCTGCATCCTTGTCCCTGTCCCTTGCATCAGCTCCTGCACATCATCAGCACTCACTGTCCCACATCATGAACAGAGAGAGCTGTGTCAGAAGAGCAAGGAGTGCATTTTCTTGGCCTTTCTAACAGACACAAGAAGCATGAGTCCAAATAAATTTGTTGTTTGTTCCTGCCCTCCTTTTCGATAACTCTTTTCTGCTTTAATGCAAAAGCCTCTTTTCATACATGGATGGAATGATCTGGAATTGGCAGTTGCTTCAGGCTGTCAGGCACCATGGGAGTTTTCTCTTGTCTCTGATGAGGATTTGGTGAATTTTCCATTGGTCACTTGGTGGTGTCACCATGGGCTGAGCTCAGCGGCCGACTCTGCTGTCCCCAGGGGATGCATTGGGACGCCAAGCCCCTCAGGGCTGGAATTCGGGGGAGGGCGGGCTCGAGCGCCCAGAGCCTGGGCCCGTGAGGAGCTGTCCTGAGCAGCCGCGGCCATGGAGACAAAGGCGGGAGCTGTGGCCGAGGCCGGCAGGCGGCCCGGGCCGGCTCGCAGCTGCGAGGACGCCGGCAGCCTGTGCCCTGAGGCTGAGGCCGTGGCGGGCAGTTTGCGGGCAGGGCTTTTCCGAGCCGGCCGCAATGTGCTGCCTCCCGTGTGGGCCCGGCTGCGGCAGAGGCAGGCGGGAGCGCAGCGGGGCTGGCAGCGGCGGGCAGAAGCCGCAGAGAGCAGCAGCCCGGCCGGGCCCGCTGCGGAGCGGGATGGAGCTGCCGGGCAGCCCCCGGCCGTGTCTGTGCGCACAGGGCAGGAGCAGAGCCCGCAGCAGAGGAAGGCGCCGCGGCGGGAGCCGGCCATACCGGCAGCTCGCCGTGCCCGGGGCCGCAGCCGCAGCTCTCCCCTGCCGGCCACAGCAGCAGCCGCTCGCCTCCGAGGCTCCGGCGCTTCCCGAAGGCGAGGGGCCCGGCCTCCAGTACGCCCTGGAGCCCCGCAGCCAGAGGAGCCGCCGGCGCCGCAAAGGGCAGTGCAGAGGGCGCAGGTTGAGGAGGAGGACATGAGGCTCGCTCTGGGCCGCGCTGGGGCGGCTCTGCCCTGTCAGCCTTCGCCTTGAGCCCTTTGCTTCTTTTCCATGAGCCTTGATCCCCATCCTTGGCCAAGGACCCCTGCAGCCCTTTGCAGGGCTGCAGGAAAAGCTGCCTCAGTCACAGAATCACAGAATCCCTGGCTTGGAAGACAGACACTTTCAAGATGATCGAGTTCAATCTGTGGCCTAATACCTCAACTAAAGCACTGCACCGAGTGCCACATCCAGTCTTCTTTCAAAGGCTTGCAGGGGTGGTGAGTCCACCAGCTCCCTGCAGGGGTCTGTCCCAGGAAGAACCAAGATAACACTGGGGCCTTCTACCCCCCGGCACTTGGAGCTCTGGAAGTTTGTCTTTCTGCTTAGGCAAAGGCCATGGAAAAGGACTGGGAAAAGTAGTCACAAATCGAGTAGCCTACAGAGCTCTAAATTGATGTGCAAGGAATACAGAAAAGACAGAAAAGAAAAAAGGCAAAACCCAAATGGCATCAGCAAAGTCTTGGGCATGAAGACGTAGCTGCAAAGGGTCTTCTCAGCCCTATTTCTTTGTATTTCTGGGAACCAGAGGAATCCTGCTTGAGCCTCTGGGGAGATGGGTTTGGGAGGTAAAAGTTCATGTCTTTTTTCTCCTTGGGGCAGCTCCTGTTCCTAGCATCAGCTGAGCCTCTCTTCAGCCTGATGCCTGTTCTGATTGTTGCAGCAAAACAACTCAAGGCAGACAGAACTACTGAACCTTGCAGAGACGTGACTTTTTCCAGTGCCAGGTGGGAGTGGGAGTCAGAAGAAAAACTCCCGAAAGCACAACTCCATTGGAAGATTGCCTTCCTTTTCGTTGCGTAAAGAAGCTCTAGATCCACTTGTGAATTGTCAGTTGTTTGTTAAGGATGGGAAGTTTTCTTTCCTGATTTTTTTCATGTGGTTTGGAAGTGGATGAGGCTCTCGTTCATTCACAAACTCCAGACAAAAGTGCCTTTGGAAGATGGCCCACGTGGCACTTTTTTCCCAGCCATGGTACTTGTGGATAGAAGAAAGCAAGGGCAATGGTATTTGCAGCCAAAACCCAGCGAAGCTTGGCTCAGCCAAAACATCCTGGGGAGAGAGAGGCCTCCAGCTGTTAATAGAAATCAGCAAGTTCCAGCCAAATGGTTGTGTAGCACTAAGTGCAATCTCTTTGCCTGGATCAGAGCCTTGCTCAGCTGAAGAAGCAGAAAGATCAGCAAGGAGCTCTCCCAAAGGCCCCTCAAATAATTTTGATTTTGCTCATCTTGTGTAAGTTTGCAACTGAACGTGTGTTTGCAGTTGAGCTAATGAGAGAAAAAAAAAGTAAATAGAGGCTTTACGGTGGGGCCATGATATTCCACAAGAGGAATCACTGGTGTGCATTTAATTGGAGCTCTCTCAATCCTATAAAAGTATTGTAGCCCTGATTTAAAATAGGCCGATATGAACCAATTTGGAGAGACAGAGACTAAAATGGCTTATGGGGGTTTTTTTTAAGAGTGAGAAAAACTACCCAAAAGGTGTTGTTTTGTGGCATTTCAAAATATACTACCTGAAAATTACCAACTGCAATAAATCAAGAGTTTAAAATGGAGTGTTTAGGTATATGAATAATTAAAACCACAAAAATGTGAAGATATGAATGCAGTTTTTCATAAAAATCATGAAATTATAGGCCAAAAAATACATGCCCTGAACTACAATGCAAAGGCAGGTAGAACTGTACTTGAATGGTCTCTTTTTAGATTGCTGGAGTTTTTTCCTTGTGAGGAGGAGCTCGGGTATTGCTGAAGAAAAGTGGCACAAGCAGGACGGTGCAGCGTGCTGTGCTCCGTGCAGAGGCTGCCAGGGGCTGCCCGAAGAGCGCCCTGCTGCAGCCAGAGCCCTCCTGGCCTGGGGCCCGGGAGCAAAGGGCCAGGACAGCCACCTCCTCCTCGTCCTGACCCTGCCACCGCTCCCTGCTGCTGCTGCTGCTGCTGCTGCTGCTGCTGCTGCTGCTGCTGCTGCTGAGGGAAAGAGAAGATCCTCCTAAGGCCCCATGAACAAATGCACTTACGCAGCCCTGGGGATGCCAGTGAAGGAAACCATGTGTCACATAAAGCATGTGTGACCAGAGTCACCAAACACCACCTAAACATGGAATTGTTGCACCTCTCTAGGAGAGGCAGAAATTTAAAGAATTAACTGGGGACTTGAAGGCAGAAGAGGCCGGAGGAGGAAAACAACTCTGAGGGGAAAAAAACGACCATATATGAAGGGGGAAACATCTCCGCCTTCTCAGAACTGGTCAAGGGAACATGTCTCTAATTCTCTCCCGAAAGGGATGCTTTAGGTGAGCTCTGCACCTCCAACTGCCTTGGACCAGAGCCAGAGCCAGGAAGATTCAGTTATGTAAATATTATGTAGATAGATGGATGGATGGATGGATGGATGGATGGATGGATGGATGAATGGATAGATAGATAGATAGATAGATAGATAGATAGATAGATAGAAAGATAGAAGATAGATAGACAGATCTCATTACTGAAATCTCTCTTTACTGTCCTCTCTGTTCCTACACACATCAGAACTTGGTATCCAGTGCCCCGCTCAACTACAATCCCGAGATTGCTCTCCTGTTGCTTCAGTAACCCACACTCTTGGGGCATCTGGAGCATGTAGGTCCTTATGGAATGCAATAGACACCGAGCATTGCTGGGAACTGCACTCTTTGTGCATCTGAGCTTGGGCAAGTTGGCAAGTTCTTCTCTTGGACTTGACCACACTGATGGTGCTAAAGTGGCTGGAATCAGAAATGCAGCCCAGCCCCTTCCAGCTCCTCTAATCTCTGAGCACCAGCTGGAATGCAATTGATTTCCTGCTCAATTCCCAAACACAACACACACTGATGCCCTGGGCTGCCAAAATACATGGGAGCCGTTAACCTGAAAGTGATGTGTTTCTGCCAGTGCTGGAGAAGGGCAGGAAAGATGGAGAAAAAGCTCCCTGGCTCCCTGGAGAAGGAGAAATTACACAAGGCTTCTCCTTCTAGCAAACAAACAAACAAATAAACAAAAAAAAAAAAAAAAGAAAGTGTTACCCACTCCAGTGTCTAAAGCACTTGGATGCAGTGAAGGGATGTTTGGCAGGGAAACAGCCCCTGTGCTGAGCACTGGCTCTATGGATCTAAGGCAGGGATCTATGGAAGTCTGCCTGAAGCTCCCTCCGGAGCCCCCATTGTCCAGGCTAAAGCTCCCTCAGCCCCTCCTCCCTGGCCTTGTGCTGCCCCCCCTTGCCCAGCTCCCCTGTCCTTCTGTGCACTCGCTGCAGCCCCTCCATGACTTTCTGCTTCCCAGGGCCCACAGCTGCACACAGCACTCCAGCTGTGGCCGCAGCGCTGCCCAGCACAGGCCACGCTCACTGCCCTGCTCCTGCTGCCCCACTGCTGCTGGCACAGGCCACCGTGCCCTTGGCCTTCTTGGCCCCCTGGCCCCACGCTGCCTCATCTTCAGCTGCTCACGGCCGCCAGTCCTGCGTCCTTTGGGCCCACGCAGCTCCCCAGCCACAAAGGTGCCCATTGCACTTCAGATACTGCAGGCACCATTGCAAGATGGCCTTCCTGTTCTACCACCTCATGTTCCAAGCAGATATCATAAAGTTTGATAAGAATAGGAGTCTAAGTCACTCTGTTTAAATTAAAATTATATAATTCAACTGTAGAGGAAATTGCTCTTAATTAAATTTTCCCTATCTGCTGTCAGCAAGCATCATTCTCTTTTCAAAACTAGGTTTTTAATTCTTTAAACTCTGAGAAGGAAATTTAAAAATATCTATCGCTGTCATTATTATTTTTGTTACAGGCAGGAATATGGATTTTCTTTCAACCTTCATAGCTGGCCCTGTACAGTCTACTGCTACTGCCAAGCTCACATCTTCCTCTACAGTTCTAAAACACCAGGAACATGACATGTTCCTTTCTCACTCACCTCAGGATTTTCAGCACTGCTGAATACACGCTTCAGTTGTCCTGTAGTGGGAAGGGAAAATGAACCAGATGCTGTCAGAAAACTGCTTGGGCTGCTGAATCCCACGGAACAAGTCAACCCAAACAGAGATGATTTCCTGTTTCACAACATCCTTCCCGGAGACACATTTCATTCACACAGCCAGCAAGAGATCAGGACAATATTCTTGGCTGTGCCCACACTGCAGCCAGTTTAGCCAGTAAATGAATTCAAATATGATCAAGAAAATGCAAAGTGTTTTTCTTTAACACTCAATGCTCCTGTTCTACCAAACACATAAGACAGCTTCTGAAATTTTCTCCTTCAGGTACTCTTTTTTTTTATCACTCAGTGTCATGCACTTGTTCTGATTAACTTGCAGCAAACAGTTGCCCAGAAAAGCTTCCCCACAGTCCCCCTGCAGATGATGCAGTTCTATTGCTGAAGAGCACAGCAGCACTTCCATTCAAAGGGAATAACTATTTTAGCACTCAGTAAAAGGTCAAGTTAGTAAAATCCTTTCATGACAAAATTTAAAATGAAATAAGCTTTCTCTGAATTCTGGGAAAAACTGCAGAGTTTTTGGAAGGCTTTAAAGAAGGTCTGCCAGTCTACATTTTTAAAGGTGTCTTGCTTGTCCCAGCAACCTCAGGAAATGACAGACTCTGATGCCACAGACTCTCCTGTGGAGGGAAAAAAAGCCCTGCAGGTTCCCCTGCAATTGCTGCCCCTGTGGCTACAGACACCCCCTTTTTAGCTGAACCTCTTGACAGGAGCTTTACCAAACCACTGGCATCCTAATGCTCTTTCTCCTACAAAATCAGAAACTCAGCCACCAAGAAAGAGCAGGAAGAAATACAAAAGCCAGGTTAGGGTACACCCTAACCTAATTAGAATGGAAAACTCTACTTACGTGCGAAATTTGTAAAATAATAAATGGAATAGGCAAAGCCATATGCAGCAAAAGCTGCAGTGGCCAGATGGTTAATTATTGGCATTTCTGCAATTTTTCTAAAAGCTTAAAAAAAAAGCCTCTTGTCAGTGGGCAGCTGCCTACTTACAGATGCTTTGACCAGGAAGGTTCTCCTGATCTGAGCAAGGCCTAGGGCTGCTCTGACACTTAGGCCTTCCGTGCACCAAGGCAACCTTCTGATGCCACTATGACGACGTGGCAACCACGCCCTGACACCACAAAGGGACAGCTCTGTGTTGGTCTGTGAGTTTATGCACAGCAAAACCCACCTTCCCTACAGCAAACACAAAAGAGCCTGGGAAATTCTCATCTGTCACAAAGCAGCAAAAATTCCCCTCATGGGCCAAACCCTGTTGTTCAGGGGATCCAAGAGGAACTTCAGGAGTGCCCCAAGGACCTACAGCCTGTACCCCAGCTGAGCACTCAGATGGGACACAAACAAAAGAAACCAGACCACGAAAATGGCCCCACATCATTGCAGATGTGAGAAATGACTCTCACTTTTAACATTTTAAAGGTTTAGTAAACCTTAAAAAAGGACTGAATAAGGAAAAGTTGCAGCATTGGGACTCTCTGTGACTAGCAGCCACGTGCTCATCTACAAAAAGGATGCTCTGCCTTTTATACCCTTTGCTCCTCCAAAAGTTTTGTCAGTCAACTCTTTCTCTGCTGTCCATTGGTGGAGATTACTTTTTTGCATCCTGTCTGGAGGTCAGGTGTTGTTACACCCTGCCTGCTGGTCACAAGCCAGCCCTCCCCAAACGCCCTGACTGCCAAGGCTATTACAAGGGGGAAGGGAAAGAGGACTATGGGAGGATATATTACAATACCATCACTACACATTTGAACATCCACATAACATCTACTTCTTAATTGTCAGAGCCAACCATTGCATTACTCGTCTAGAATACACAGAACCAGGAGAGAAGCCACTGTTGGCATCACAGCTGAAATGCTTCCTAGCAAATCTCCCCACATATTTGCACCTTTATTGGACATGCCCAGGGCTCCGGTGCGGGTACATCTCTGCCTTTCTATCCCTTTGGCAGCAGTCGGACTGGCAGCATCTGCCCGCCAGCAGCAGCTGCTCCAAGCTGGGAATGCCACTGGCGGTGCTGATTTCCAGAGGGTTCTGTGTGCCACGGGAAGCCAAGACAGGAGTGGGTTAAACGGTGCTGGCGCTGCTGCTGCTCTGTGCCAGAGAGCCCCAGCTGGGCAGGGCACGGTGCCCACTGCGCTGCGGGCTCCTTCTGCTGCCACAGCTGGGCACACCTGGCAACAGGGCATGACAACTTGTGGGCAAGCCAAGGGGTTTCTGGGGCTGCACTGCTCTGCACACACCCAGCACACCTGCAGCACAGAACTTTAACCCTCAAACAGGTAAACCAAAGGGAAACAGGTGGAAAAGATTTCATTTCAACCATTCTTACCTGCTCAGCAGAAGTCTTCAAAATGAACGTTACCAAGCAGGGCCCAATCCCTGCTGCCAGGTCAGGGTTAGAAAAGAGGCAATCCTTGATCTCAGCACTGGGTGTGTGGGGAATCCCTTCCCCAACATGTGCACACCCAGCAATCTCAGTTACTAGTTTGTATCCATGGATCTAAGACATATTCAATACTTTGCTGAAACTCACAGGCTAAATATTCCCCCAAATTATTTGATTTACTCATTGATACTTATTGACTTATTGACACCTAAATCACTTCTCCGAATTTACTGAGATGAGAATAGGAGTGTCCTTTAGTCCCTGCCAGTCTTTGACACAGGTTCAGGAGGAGACCCATGCACAAAATAACCCAGGACAAAACTGGGATTACAAAGCAAATTCATTCTATTTGTTGCAGTAGCAAATCATACATACCAAGCCCTGGATTCCTAAAAATCTGCTGAGCAGGAGAAGGAGATGGTGCATGGTGCTCGGCAGCAGGGGCAGGTAGGTAGTGCACTTTCAGGACATCCCCTGGATCAAAACGCTGTGCATCTCATCCTTCTCACCCTTCCAGCTCAGAACCAGGCCTTGTATCTCCTGCTCAGGAGTGGAATTTCCCAGTTACGGCATGAGCTCACACATGGCTGGTGTGTGAGATGAGGCCAATGAATCCAGGATTGAAAAGAACTGGAAGAGGTAAAATTTTAACAAGATTTGGTTAGGCAGAAACAGCATAGCAAGAAGAGTAGAAATAATAAGGGATACTTAATTTTAAGCAGATAAGGTAGTTAAGGCTAGGGTAATATTTCACTTGCCTGTCTTTACTGTGTTTAAAGAAGCGGGATGGGATGCGGATTTCTTTGTGACAAAGAAGAGGACCGTAGCCTGCACCTGGGCCCCGAAATTTCAGCTTTAGCCAAGGGGTGCGAAAGCCTGCCAACAGGTCATAAGGAAAGAGGTCAAATTGAGGAAGACGTCTTGGCTTCATCAGAAGGAGACCATTCTCCAATTTAAAACCCACCAACCCATGTGATGTGAAAGAATCCGCAAATATGAGGGAACTTTGGACTCAATTATAATACATTTTAATACAAAGCGGGGAGGTGGGGTTACCTAATTAATATGTATTAGTCATTTTGGGAATTATATGAATATGTAGCACTTTTTTAGATAAGTAGAGCGGCAGTGATTCTTCACACATGTCTTTAGGAGACAACTCCTCGTGTGCCTGGTGCTGTAATAAACATACCACCTTCTACCTTTAACTGTGGTGAGTTCTATTCCACACCTCATTTGGTGACCGCGGCAGGGACGCTTCTCTGCTCCAGCGAGAACAACTGGGCTCCGGATGTCTCTGGGCGCTGCCAGGACATTCCTTTCCTGGAGGCACCTCCGCTCTCGGCTGTTCCTCGTGGGGAACAGACAAGACTGCTGGGACTGTGGAGAAAGGGAACGTTTAGCTCTGTATAAAGTAACCCGTAAGGTGTATGCAGGGGAAGGGCTGTTCACAAGTTACACAGAGATGTCCTGTGCACAACGTACGCCTGTACAGTTTGGGTTTGGGTCTGGCTGCTGGCAGAAAGGATTTGCTGTGTCAATAAGGACCTGCTAGCAATTCTGGGGGTGAATTGAGCAAATCCTGTTTCATTGCTGCTATTTTTCCTGTGTGTTGTAATTGTAGTTGTGTTTTCAGTGTGTGAATGTTTGAGGAAGATGATGTGTGTGGATGCTGATGTGGTGGATGGTGTGTGTTGTGTTGAGAAAAGTGAGCACTCTGTCCCCTCATAAAGATATACTCCTTTCCCAGTGAGCCTGTGTGCGTGGACTTTCTAGTTGCAGGGGTTGGTGCTCCCTGTGACACCTGGTGCCTGGGTATACAGGGGGGTTGAGTGGTTTTTCTCCCACATTGTGGTCATTTGGGACTGCACGGTTGCTTTTGGGGAGATTTTAGGATTTTGTTTGCAACAAGTGCAGCAATTTATGCAGAAAACTTCCGTGTGGTGATTTATTATGTTGAATTAGGGTAGTTCCTTTCTACCCACCCTCCTCCCCCAGGGTTTAAAATCCCCTGCCATGAAGTGGACACTCTCTATCCTCCTCTGGACATCTTCTTTCCTCTCCTGGACACTCCCTTTCTCTCTTGGAGTTGTTCTCCATTAAAGCTGTGGGACTGTGGTCCCAGGAAGAGAGAGCACCTCTCGTCTTTTGCTTTTGTCCTTGTCAGTGTCACTGGGCCCAGAGCTCGCCAAACTGATCTCCCACGAGATGAAAACTGTCAAATGGCCCCATACACACAGCTTAAAAATTGGTCACATTTTTGATGGACTGGGGTGTTCGCCACATTTTGAAATTCCCTATTCCCACACAGGTCAGGCAATTGTTGAAAGGACGCACCACACTCTAAACATATTCTAGATCAACAAAAGGGGGAGTGGCTCAAGCAACAACCCAGATGAGGTTGAGCAAAGCTTTATATGTTTTTATGTTTTGAATAGCTCATTTGCAGGACCTAATCCTCCAATTTTTAGGCACTTTTCAAACAGCACACAGGAAAAATTGAAAGAAAATCCTTCGATTTTGATCAGAAACCTTGAGTTAGGACAAATTGAAGGACCATTTTCACTAATCACTTGGGGCAAAGGGTATGCTTGTATTTGCAAAGGTGTCAGACCTATGTGGGTCCCCGCGAAGGGTGTGAAACCATCTCATACACAAGAGCGCAGCGACAATTCCACCAGCAGGGAAATGAGCACACAGACATGAGCCGCATGGAGAAGTGACGGTTCATGCCAGACGATCCTGTTCAACCTGTGAAAGCTACAAATCTTGAGTCTGATGTTGATTTTTGGACTGTGAAAATGGTTTGTATCATAGAGCACTTTCAGCAAAAATGTGGTGTCCATTGTGTTCAAAAGAATTCTAAGATATCCAAATTTGTAAAAATTGAAGGTTAGAGGGACAGTTTAGTGCCCTATAGTTGGCCAGTCCCTGAACAAGTGCTAAAAGATTTGCTTGAGAACTGAAATAGATGGGGAAGCTTTTGCCAAAAAACAGCTGAGCAGGAACATGGAGCTTGATCAAATGATATACAGACGCTTGTTGGTTTTGCTTGCTTGCTTTTGCAGTGCATACATGCCTGTAGATCAACCAAAAAATGAATGTTTGCCTTGCTTTAGCCAAGTCAGCAGGCTCAGACACCATGTGTTTGACCAATTTGAGCCAGACAAATCCTTTGCAACCTGTTTGGTCGGTGTGCCTGTGGCAACCAAGGAGTAGCCAATACCCAATCGTGACAAATATTGGTGTGAGGCTGCCAACAAGACCAATCCCATAACCAGCTGACGTCACTGGGCCCCTGATCTTCTTAAAGCACCATCTGAACCTCAAGAATTTGAATTCTTGGTTCATTGGTGATGTAATTTTGTGCTGAGTTTCAGTACCAGGGAGATCCACAGTTAAATGTTACTCCCCATCATCCTGAGGACAGGTACTCAAGTTTGTGGTGCAATTGTACTACCCCAGTGCCCCCTAAGGGTGAAACTGCTGACGAGTAGATGACCTAGATGAGTCCCCATGACAATGAGCAACAAAATATTGGCTCATTTGTGGAGATAGAGCCTGGCAGGACATTCCCTCAAAAATTAAAGGTGGCCCATGTAGCATCAGACAACTCACTGTGATAGCACCTATCGTTAAAAAAGCCATCAAGAGAAAACACAGAGAAAAAAGATTTGCCCATCATTATAAAGAAAACTGTAATAACAATTTCAGACCCTAGGGCCCTGCAAAATGAGGTACATGGAATTTATTTCTACATCAACTTGCCTCGGGCGAGGCATTGAAACCAATATACCGATTGGGTTGTTGGCAGAAGAAAGAAGACAGTGCTACTTCCATTGCAATTAGTGACATGATGACTGATGTTAGTGCTGTCAGACATGCAACCTTACAGAACAGAGCAGCAATTGATTTCCTTAGCAGCCATTCCATGTGTTCAGTGTCATCCCCGTGTTCAACACTGTCACTGTCAGCTTTGACAGCTTTTGGACTGTGTTTGAGAAGTCAAATTTTTCTGACTGTTGAATCGCTTTGGGGCCCAGAGTTCTTGTTAGGAACAAGGGATTAAGTGTGTGAGCCATGGAGTTGTTGGACCAGGTGTTTTGTGTAAGTGGCGAGAAGGGTTTCTTCCTTTCTGTTTCTCTTTCAAGGGGAATGTTAATGTTGCCCCTGAGTCCTCAGGAGGGGAGCCTGTGGACTGAGCTGCAGCAGAGGGAGATTTGCCTGGTACCGAGAGCTGAGGGAACAATTCCCAGGAGCCCGAGGAGCTTGGTAAGGACAGAGCCCACACTGGTTTAGAGAGGGGTGAGATGGCTGCTCTGAGCCTGCCTCTGGCAGTGAGGGAGATGAGAAGGGTTGAGTTCCTCTCTGCAGGCTTGGTGCTTCCTGGTGCCTTTAGTTCAAATCCTGCACTGGCACAATCTGCCTGAGCCCTGCCCTCCACGCTTCTCCAGAGGCTCTGACACTGAGTCCTCTGAGGGAATCCACAAAATTAGAGGGTTTTGGGAAAGCTGCAAAAGGCAGGTCTCAGATACAGAAGAACTGTGATTAGAGCCAAGCAGCAGCCATGAGATAGGTCAGCAGAAAAATTATTTAAACTGCAGAAAAGCAAAGACAAATAGAACAATGGTCTGTGCATTAACGCTGGTCTAGAATAACTCTCTAAGCTACAGAAAAGTTTATCTAGCAAGATATTAGGAAGGTTGAAGCTTAATAATGGAGCTCAGTGCGTTTTGTTTTAAGGCTTACACGTAGGTATTGTATTTGAAATAAGCAAGCATTGTTTTAACCAATGGAACATGTGCTTATGGCGATTGGATACAACTACTGTCAATGGGCTTTTGCTTTGCGTGATTGGTCAAAAAATTTATAAAGTAAGTTGTAACATTAAGTTCTTTGTCTGCTGCCTGGGATGTGACCTGCTGGCATCTTCCCATTGTCATAACCATGTAATGAGACCGATGCTGGAAAACAAAGAGCTCGAGGCGTGTGCCTCAGCAGTCCCGGCCCATTCGTGATTTCTACATAGCCCCCTGCCAGCGTCAAATGGCATGGCTTGATTTGCAGGGCAGACAGTCTTAAACATCTGCAATATCCTATCAGAGTCCTAGTTTGGCTTCATTCAAAGAAAGAGGAGAGTGCACCTAACACTGACCACTTGTTAGGCAATATCTTCCACCTTGCCCTTGTACCACTACAGAGAGGCTGTCTGCAAAATGCCCCGAACACCATCCAAATCAGCAGCAAGTACAGGAAAATCAGGCAGAGAATCTTTCTGTTTTCAAGGTCCCCCTTCCTAGGTGACTTGACCCTTTCTACCTGATTCTCACTTGAGATCTACCCATGATAGAGCACTGCAGGAAAACACTTTAAAGGGTCATTAACCAGGACCTGCTTGGAAAGCAAGGGTAGAAACTCCTTCCCTCCCTGATAGGATGCGGGCTGGCAACTGCTGCTCTGAAGATGTGCAGCTGCTCCTCTCTGGAGAGGCCATGGAAGGGCTGTGATGGTCTATGGGAACCAGAGGAACGAAAAGCTCAGGTTGGCATTTAAGCTTCATGGGAACAAGCAGAATGAAGAGCTCACAGTGGAGATGAAATTTGCCTGTGCCTGGCTCCTCCGATGAAACCCCAAGAAGTCCAGATGGAGCAAACACCTTCTCCCAAGCAGCTAGGAACCCTCAGAGTCCTGAGCACCTGCACTTAGCCTGGAAGGGCCTGGAGGCAGCTCTAAATGCTCAGGAGAGGCAGCACTGAGGTCCTGGTATGAGAGCGCTGTGTAGCAGTGAGGGAAGGAAAAGGGAAGCAAAGGGAAGGCTGGGTCACTATTGGTCTTTGGGTGTGTTTCCCTTGGCAGCAACTGTACTGTCAGGGAAAACAAAAGCTCCCTGAATGGTTAAAACTGAAAATCAGGGACAAAGACTCTCTAACTAGTCAAAGTTACAAAGTGGTGTGTTCATTACGCCGGCGGGCAGCACAGGGGAGGGTCATTCCCGAAATGCGTGACCGCTGGCCGGGCTCGGCTCGGCACGGCACAGCAGGATCCAGCAGGACAGGGAAGGGCAAGGCAGGCAGGGAAGGGCAGGGCAGGGCACTGGGAGCAGTGACAGGCTGAGTCCCCACGCTGCATCCCATGCCTGGGAAACCATTGGGGACAGAGAGGAAGGACATTGCTCTGTCTTGGCTGCGGAAAGGATGAAAAGGGGGAGTTAGAAAACATTAATTTGGACTCCTTTTCAGCAGACTAGCTGGTTTTATCTCACCATGTCTGCCTGTCTTTGGCAGAGTTGGCACATTGCTCATGAATTGGAGTCAGCTACGGCAGCAGGAATGGGAAGCAATTTTGTCAGCATTGATATCAAAGCCAAAGTGCTGCCCCATGGATGGATGTGGCTTTCTTCAGGGGATTTTGGGCCTAGAGTTGTAGCAAACTCACACTGGTGTCTTCCCAAGCAGCGTTGCCTTTTTATTTCCTCAGGAATCACCTCTTCTTTTTCTTCCCCCCAATCTGGGGAGAGTTCCCATGCAAATGTCTCCTGCAGCCAACTCCTGTCACTGTAGACTGACAAAGGAGATCTTGCAGTGGGGAGAGACTCCCTAGAGCTGCTGTGGAGAGCTGAAGGGGGAAGCTTTGTCCCTTAGTTTTGAAGTGTTGTTGGGGAGCTGCTTGTGCTCTGGGGGGCGGACACCAATGATGTTTATCCAAGCCTTGCAGGTTCATTCCTGAGCTTGCTGACACACCACAGAGACTTTGGGGTTGTCGTACTGGCAAACAAATTTCAGTCTGGGCACTTCTTGAAATGCTTCAATTATTCTTTTTTTGCTTTTCTGCAGAAATGTTGTCATCATCTATTCCTTCAAGAGAATCTTTTCCTACATTTTGGGGAATTCCTTTTGCTGCCCTCCCAGACCAGGCCAATTCCCAGGGCTCCTTCCCAAAGTGAGGTGCAGCCCATGGCCTCCACTCTCCAGCTGGAACAGAAGGAAGCACGGAGTTTGCGGTTGTGGGAGAGGAGCTTCTCTTTCCTGCCTGCTTTCCCTTTGGGACAGGTTGGTGTGTGCTCATTTGATAAAGGCAGGTTTAAACTCTGAAGCAGTTGTGTTTCAAACTGCTCCCTTCTCCAGCTCTTCTGTGGGTATCCTTGGACAAAAGGCCTTTTGGTGGGAGCTCCCAATGGCAGGTTAAGGAAGGAGGTTGATATTTCAGGGTTGTGACTGCTGAAAGCAGCTGGTTTCTGGAGGTGTCCAGAACTGGGAGTGGCTCCTTTTCTCACCTGCCTGCAGCAAAGGAAGTTGCAAAGTGGGAATTTCATTTGTGGAGATGGCCATCAGGGGTGTTTTCCAATAGATGGGCTGGCAGAGAGGCAGGTCTTGTGCTAAACTAGCTGTGTGTTTGTTTTGATGGTGGGGAGGGTCAGAGATGCAGACACACCAGCTGAAGGAACAGTGTGATTTACTGTAATGCAAAAGTGTAAAAAAGAGTCAGGAAAGGATAAGCTAAGCAATGCACCTCAGCATTATTACAAAAGGGTGCCTCTGGTGATTCAGGAAGATCCATTACCAGGTAGCCCAATGGTTTCCCCTTCAGCCAGAGCTGCACATCAGCTGGGGGAAGCTGTCTCAGCCCAGCCCTGCAGAGCCACGGCCGGGAACCGGGAAATCCTGCGGTGCCTCCACCTTTGGCAGCCACGAGGCTCCTGAGAGCACTGTGAGAGTAGCCCGGCTCCGATACTGCTGGGCGAGCAATGTGCCAGAGCTTCTGCTGGGGGCACAGCTGGTTTCATTCTCCTCTTGGTTTTCTCCCCGAGCCTGCCCAGGGCTCAAGGAGGAACCAAGGCCAGGTGTGGCCTTGTCCATTTTCCTCATGCAAAAAGGTGAAGACGTGTTTCACCAGTGAATGGATGCAACAATCCTTTTGATGGTAACACTTGGTTAAGGAGCAGATACATAGAACATTGGGTTGGGAAGGTCATCTAGAGGGCAGCTTTGGCTCAGGTCCTGTTGTTGAGGCTTCCGTTAGGGTCTGTTGTTCAGGCCTTGGTCCTTCAGCATTTTGTGGTGCAAATCATACCTGTGCAGAGCCGCAAACAACCAGGTCTATCATTAGCACATTTGAGACAGGGAACAGGATTAGCCCTGCAAGGCCAGGCTGGGGCCAAGAGCAGAAGGCCAGCACCCTGCTTTTGCCCACAGGCAGCCCTGCAGAGCAAGCAGCCCCTCCTGCCCAGGGGCTGAGGTGCCCGAAGCTGCCTCCCCGCTGTGCAGCTCTGCAGAGCCCGCGGGGCGCAGGGTCCTGGGCAGCCAGGGCAGCCCGGCTGCCTTGGGGCACAAGGAGTGCCCCAGAGAGAAGCTGCTGCCCTTTGCTTTGGAACTGTCCCTCAGAGTCTTGTCAATAATCCACAGTGTCTGATGTGTTTTCCTTTCCTCTCCCAAGTTTAACACAGCTTTTTGAGAAAATTGACTGATGTAGCTGCTGCTGGTGGTGGTGATAGTACTTTTGTCTGCAGGTGAGGGCAGGTGATTTGAACCAAGGACGGAGTCCATTGTTAACACCCCAGCTTTGCCAGTTCAAGAAAACCATTCACAATTGGGCTACCAGTGCTCAGCAGTTTTCCTAGGTTTTGGAAAGCTACCACCTTAAGAAACCCAACAGATTTTCCTCCAGGAGGACACCAGCAGTAGCATGATGGCAATGTTTTCCACCCCTTTTCTGTGTCTTTTAAGAGTTCCACAGTGCCCAGCAGGAATGAAATGACCTGTGATAATGTGGTTTGAGAGCTTTGTGTTGTTGGTTGCCACATGAGAGTTCATGACAAGCTGGACACCCCACTCGTGGCTCTGTGGAGTTAAATTCATCTCAATTCTGTGCAAACAGCAGCCCTGAGGTGATAAGAAGAGCAAGCACAGTGGGTGGGTGTGCATGCACGCACCCGGGGGCTGACTGCTCTGTGGGCCGATGGTTTTGCACTGTTGTAAATCTTCACTCTCCCAAGCTGAAAGACTATTTCAAATATACATCTTAAATGAAAATATATATCAAAAAGTAAAATTGTCCGAAAATACATGTGCATTAAATTTCATGCATATTGTATATTATATATTTTGATTAATATAATATAATATAATATAATATAATATAATATAATATAATGAATTTATGAGGTCACTTTTGAAGCCATTGCTTGTGGGGGATATTAGATGATCTCCTAGTGTTTGTACATTTTAGTTTCTGCTACTGCTGATCCTAGCAGCAACTCCCTGTCAGTTCTTCCATGTAACTTCACACAAAGGGATTCCATCATTTCAGTGCCTGTGAGAGCTTGGCACTGAAATGCCAAGTGGATTCCCAGCTCTCCAGCCTCCCTCTGGATTTTGGGGCATCTCAGCACTTGTGTCCATGGCCCTTCCTTCATCTCCATCCTGCAGCAGTCACAGTCGCTGCTGCCTCCCCCTTGCTGCAGCTCATTTGCCAAAGTGCTGCCAAAGGCAGCAGAGCTGGCTCAGGATCCCTGCTGGCTTCTGGTCTCTGGGATGAGCTTCAGGGGGACACTTGGAGCACTTTCCTAAAGAGCTGCCCGTGGGATGGGGAATTTGTCCTCCCCGGGTGGCTCCTGCTTGGATTCTGTGCTCATGGAGCCCCAGAGTTTTCTCAGCAGCCTCTGCAGTGAGTTCTGAGCCAACGTGGGGCTCTGCTGCCAGCCCAAATCTGCGCTTCCCCTGCCCAGCCTGAGTGCAGGTGGGGCAAGTGCTGGGCATGGCCGGAGATTTGCATGGCCAAAATCCTCCAGCATTTACATCTGCCCATGGCTTTGGGTAGCACAAATCTACACTTACTTCAGTTGAAACATTGCATTTATTGCAGGTAGTTTCACCCGCACTACTAATGTACAAATACAAAAACATTAACTTAAGTTTAAAAATGAAATTTATTTTAAATTGCAACAGCTATGCTACCAATATAGAAACACAGAAATATCAATTTATGAATAAAATCTAACTTATTCTGAGAATTGTGCTATGTAAATATATACAGATATCAACTTCAGTGAAAAAAAATTATTGCAACCCTCTGCAACAACTCACTGTACACAAATATTGAAGTTACTGAATTGAAGTTTAACAATTAAATTCATTACTTATTACTACAAATGTACAGCCCATATACAAATACAGAAACAGCAATATCCCTCTGTAAAGGAACTCAGATCCAGAACTAAATAAATAGAATTTTAGAACTATACAACTAAATACATAATAAATAGAAGTAAATACATATATAGACATAACAATATAGACATGGAAACATGTATCTTTGTCCTGTTCTCGGCTGTTTTTGATGGCCTGGAAAGGCTCGGGATGTCCTTGGGACAGCCCGTGCTCCAAAGGACGAAAAGAGTCTTCAGATTTTTTCTCGGTCTTCAGTGTTTATTAGTTTTTATCTACAAGATTTTCTCCCGGCCCGACAGAGGTCCACACAGCACGTCGGCCATGAGCACACTGAGAGCCCTCGGGGCGGTCACTTATCTTTATACCCAAAACTACGTATAAGATATTTACCTATTTTCCCCCATACCTTTCACCCTTATTGACAAGTGCACTTTTAGTAAGAACCAATCCCAAAGTGCCACCACCATCACAGAAGATGGAGGCCAAGAAGAAGAAGGAGGACAGGACACGCCCTAATTCCTCCATCTTGTTTCTCTAGACCCCCCTGTACTGAAATTCTAAAACCTGTGTTTCACACTATAATTAACCTATCCCTTCACCATTTATCCCCGTGAGATCCTCCCATCCTCATACAGGTGTCGTCTCCTGTGCAGGATCAAAGTCCAGCCACCAGACACTTCTGGCAACATTCCAGGACCTCTGAACCCCCCAAGGGTTATCCCGGTGACTCTGCACATCAGGACTGATGTGCTGAGATCCCACATATCTTGGTAGGTATTCTTGGTGTTATATCTTGCTAATTCTGCCCTTGGAGGAATTACTCAGTTCTGCAGTCCTTATTACACGCCCTTTTCTAAAAGACTTTTATACTGTTTTCCCTCTCTCTATGTTTTCACATGTGTTCAACAAGGTTTTCTTTCTAAGAATATTAATCACCATATCCCAAAAGATTAAAAAATGCTTAGGTATTTTTCTCTAAGTATTTACTAAAGAAAAATAATAATAATTAAAAAAACTGTATGCATGCTGGATGTAAAATACAAACAGAAATAAACTTGAGAGTTCTCCCAAAAACCCTTAAGAAAAAAACCCCATGTATTCTATATGTCGGAGGAAGGAGACCCAGACACCAATTGGTTCATCCAAGTCCAATTTATTGATCACATACGGCGGGTTAAATACAGTTCTTAATAAGCTTCATACATATTGCAAAAGTTGAGCTCAGGATTGGTTAGTTACATATCAACAACTACACCTACTTCTACATCCTTGTGCTTATTCTTTTGATACATTCTGCAGATATTCAGGACTAATCTCAACTCCCTCTCCTCATGTTGCAGCAAGGCCATCCGGCATTCTTGCCTGTCAGCAGTCACTGAATCAGAGCCTGCTGTCCTCCCTATCAAGCTTAACCAGCGGCATAATGTCAGGATGATTTTTCTCACTTAACCATTTATTAACAATATTCTCCACATCTATAAAACCCAGAGTATTCATCAACAGTATACAAAAATGGGCATGTTCTAGAAGAGAAAATTTGTGCAACGGTTCTGCACATAATTATATGCTTTCAAGCTGTTTGCCCTTCAGGGGCAGTGCCATTCTTTGAACTGTAATGCTCTGAGCATGTTCTGCTCACCATGGCAGCTTTCTGCTCTCCCCTGGTACAGATCATCCTCCCAGCATAGGGGCAGTTGTAGAAGTCCATCCGAAAATCCTTCATTTGTTGCCTCACAATTGTCATGAGAAAAGACTACCGAAGGGTTAAAACTGCTGAGCCAGTTGGGAAAGAAAGTCTCCTACTTATCTAGTGTGCTCACAAGTGATGTTTGCAGAACACGCCATGCTGTACTCGAGGGGGGCATGCTGCCCTTTTCTGGACAATTGAACTGGACTTTCTTCCAAACTCCTGATCTGGCTGGACTGAGCTCTGGGGTGGCTCCCCCCCGCTCCATGAGAAGACCCCTCTTGCCTGTCTTCAACCACCGTGACGGACCAACAGAGATGCGAATTCCCTCATCAAGGAACCAAGAACCCCTCTGGCACCCTATTGACACCCCCATGGCACCCCCATGGCAACCTCCTTCCAGAGACTGGGACTGTACCCCCTCCCAACTCAGGGAGGGGGAAAACCTAACGTACCTGTGAGCATTCGGCCATGAAAACAATGGACTTCTCCCCTCCATGGAAACATAATTTCAGCTACCCTTCCCCCAACCAAGAACAGTATATATATTGGGGTTCGGTCTGACTGTCCTTTGAGTACTCCCCAAGACGTGTGCCAGCGAGTTTCGGCGGCGGGACCCCGAAGACCTCACGTTTTGGTAGCTATACCCCATTCCCTGACCTTCTTTCCTCCCTTTTTTCCTTGTCTTACCCTTCTCTTCCCCGGATCCCTTAACCTAATGCATATTTAGCTGTGGTTACAATCAATAAAATTGCACCTTGTTGATTTGTTACTGCAAAACCCCTGTGCCTTTGTTGGTTATTTTTGCACCCAAAAATCATTCGTCACCATTCATTTCGGGCGGACCTTCACAGCAGTGCAGCCACCACAACTCGCAGCACCTTCCCACACAGCAGGAACCTGAAGGAGACAGATGGCTTTCACCAGCTGCTGCGGGTTCTAATAGTGCCACCTCTCAGCTGCTGAAAGCCTGAATTTCTGTGTTGCGGTGTGGGAGTTTACTGACCCAAATGTTGTTATGTAGTGGTATGTTCAAGTGCTCCCCGAGTTATTACAGTTAGTTTCTACCCTGTGTTATCCCCTCCTACCCAAGTGTCTTTTAAGGAATTCCCTCCCTCCTCACCAGATTTTTCCCTGTCTGTCAAGACAACCCGGCCCCTTTGCCCCATCCATCAGCCCAAACCCTACCCTTTGTTCCAGAAAGTTCCCTGTCCCTCACCCTAAGATCCAATCCCTATCCCAACGCTCTCTCTTCCCCTTGTTCTGATTTGTTGTAGCCCTCAAAACCACACCCCAAGAGTCGCTTATTGGTTACTATATGGTGTCCACCCCGTGTTTTGAAAGATTTTATAAACTCGTGCACAGGGGGGCTGGGGATTCTCTGAACGTTTGTTCCTTTTTGTAATTCTCTGCTGTGAACCTTCCCCCTGCCTGTCCTGATGAATTTGCTGCGCTTTACACCGCAGAAGAGCCTCCTCTGCTTCCTCCACTCGGTCCTCCAGGGGTCTCTACTGCTCGGCATTTGGCCTAGAGGTTCTGGCTCAGGCAAAACCCTAACCTAGCCAGATCCCCACTCCTGCCGTTGTCCCTGGAGCATCACAGAGCTAGTCAGGGCTGCGGAGGGCAGTGACAGTGACCCATGCCCTGGCATGTCACAGCCCCCAGAGCCACACCTGCCAGGCCACAAGCCCCAGCCCTGGTCCCCACTGCCGGCCTCAGGGGCTCCTGGGCATCCTCACCCTGAGTGCAAAGGCAGCCTCAGGAGCCCCCCAGGCCGCGCTGGATCCAGGCTGCAGACACCCTAAAGCCAGCACTGAAAGGGACATGGATGGGGACTGCAGCTGGATCTTGCAGTGCTCACCAGCCCTGACTGCTCTCTAAGTGAACCCAAACCTCATTTGCAGCACCTTGAGCACATTGACCCTGCTTGCCCGTCCTGGAATGTGGTGTTCCCACATCCTACACCAGCCCTTTGCAGGGAGTGACCAGCTCCCAGCTGCTCTGCTACCCTGGCCTTACTTTCTGTTTGCCAGCAATGAACTTAACGGATACACTCCTGAGAAACCTAGCACATTTGCTTCTCAGGAGGTCTTCGGCAAAAAAACTCCACTAATCCCTAGTTTTGCACAGAGAAGGAGGTCCTGACAAAGCATAAGGCACAGGCAGGGCTCTGGCATATGAATTCCTGAGCCACAGGATTCCACCCATTGTTGTTCCTAGCTACTTTGCTGATATTTTAGAGCCAGTTCTGGACAAGGGCTGCTGCTGACAGGATAGGAAAATATGGAGAAAAAAAGGTGCAGGAGACAACCAAAGAAAACCAAGGGGGAAAACCCTTAGAAATACAGAGCACAACAGAAGTCCTTGGAGATGGTTCAATAGAAAATGCCAGCAGCAGTGAGCAGAGCCCGAGGTTGCTCACTGCCACCCCAGGGGCTCCTCAGTCCCCTGCTGGTTTGTGTCTGATGCAGCCCTGCCTGGAAAGGGCTCCAGGCTCTGGAGTTCTCAGCTTGCTCCAGGCTACATTCTTAGCAGCACTGAAAGAAGAGGTGAAACAAAGAGCCATTTTCTGTCCTGCCTGCAAACTCTTCTCCTTCAGTGCCACTGCCAGAGATCATCCCTCTGTCAGCTTGGCACTGTGCCTGCTGCATCCTCGTCCCTGTCCCTTGCATCAGCTCCTGCACATCATCAGCACTCGCTGTCCCACATCATGAACAGAGAGAGCTGTGTCAGAAGAGCAAGGAGTGCATTTTCTTGGCCTTTCTAACAGACAAAAGAAGCATGAGTCCAAATAACTTTGTTGTTTGTTCCTGCCCTCCTTTTCGATAACTCTTTTCTGCTTTAATGCAAAAGCCTCTTTTCATACATGGATGGAATGATCTGGAATTGGCAGTTGCTTCAGGCTGTCAGGCACCATGGGAGTTTTCTCTTGTCTCTGATGAGGATTTGGTGAATTTTCCATTGGTCACTTGGTGGTGTCACCATGGGCTGAGCTCAGCGGCCGATTCTGCTGTCCCCAGGGGATGCATTGGGACGCCAAGCCCCTCAGGGCTGGGATTCGGGGGAGGGCAGGCTCGGAGCGCCCAGAGCCTGGGCCCCTGAGGAGCTGTTGCTGGCGCTGGCTGTGCTCAGCCCGCTGTGCGGAGCAGCTGCGGCCATGGAGACACAGGCGGGAGCTGTGGCCGAGGCCGGCAGGCGGCCCGGGCCGGCTCGCAGCTGCGAGGACGCCAGCAGCCTGTGCCCTGAGGCCGAGGCCGTGGCGGGCGCTTTGCGGGCAGGGCTTTTCCGAGCCGGCCGCAATGTGCTGCCTCCCGTGTGGGCCCGGCTGCGGCAGAGGCAGGCGGGAGCGCAGCGGGGCCGGCAGCGGCGGGCAGAGGGCGCAGAGAGCAGCAGCCCGGCCGGGCCCGCTGCGGAGCGGGATGGAGCTGCCGGGCAGCCCTCGGCCGTGTTTGTGCGCACAGGGCAGGAGCAGAGGCTGGAGCAGAGGCAGGAGCCGCGGCAGGAGCCGGCCATAGCGGCAGCTCGCCGTGCCCGGGGCCGCAGCCGCAGCTCTCCCCTGCCGGCCACAGCAGCAGCCGCTCGCCTCCGAGGCTCCGGCGCTTCCCAAAGACGAGGGGCCCGGCCCCCAGCACGCCCTGGAGCCCCGCAGCCAGAGGAGCCGCCGGCGCCGCAGAGGGCAGTGCAGAGGGCGCAGGTTGAGGAGGAGGACATGAGGCTCGCTCTGGGCCGGGCTGTGGCAGCAGTGCCCTGTCAGCCTTCACCTTGAGCCCTTTGCTTCTTTTCCATGAGCCTTGATCCCCATCTATGGCCAAGGGCCCCCACAGCCCTTTGCAGGGCTGCCGGAAAAGCTGCCTCAATCACAGAATCACAGAATCCCTGGCTTGGAAGACAGACACTTTCAAGATGATCGAGTCCAAACTATGGCCTAATACCTCAACTAAAGCACGGCACCGAGTGCCACATCCAGTCTTCTTTCAAAGGCTTGCAGGGATGGTGAGTCCACCAGCTCCCTGCAGGGGTCTGTCCCAGGAAGAACCAAGATAACACTGGGGCCTTCTATCCCCCGGCGCTTGGAGCTCTGGAAGTTTGTCTTTCTGCTTAGGCAAAGGCCATGGAAAAGGACTGGGAAAAGTAGTCACAAATCGAGTAGCCTACAGATCTCTAAATTGATGTGCAAGGAATACAGAAAAGACAGAAAAGAAAAAAGGCAAAACCCAAATGGCATCAGCAAAGTCTTGGGCATGAAGACGTAGCTGCAAAGGGTCTTCTCAGCCCTATTTCTTTGTATTTCTGGGAACCAGAGGAATCCTGCTAGAGCCTCTGGGGAGATGGGTTTGGGAGGTAAAAGTTCATGTCTTTTTTCTCCTTGGGGCAGCTCCTGTTCCTAGCATCAGCTGAGCCTCTCTCCAGCCTGATGCCTGTTCTGATTGTTGCAGCAAAACTACTCATGGCAGACAGAACACACTGAACCTTGCAGAGACGTGACTTTTTCCAGTGCCAGCTGGGAGTGGGAGTCAGAAGAAAAACTCCCGAAAGCACAACTCCATTGGAAGATTGCCTTCCTTTTCATTGCGTAAAGAAGCTCTAGATCCACTTGTGAATTGTCAGTTGTTTGTTAAGGATGGGAAGTTTTCTTTCCTGATTTTTTTCATGTGGTTTGGAAGTGGATGAGGCTCTCGTTCATTCACAAACTCCAGACCAAAGTGCCTTTGGAAGATGGCCCACGTGGCAGTTTTTGCCCAGCCCTGGTACTTGTGGATAGAAGAAAGCAAGGGCAATGGTATTTGCAGCCAAAACCCAGCGAAGCTTGGCTCAGCCAAAACATCCTGGGGAGAGAGAGGCCTCCAGCTGTTCCTAGAAATCAGCAGAGTTCCAGCCAAATGGTTGTGTAGCACTAAGTGCAATCTCTTTGCCTGGATCAGAGCCTTGCTCAGCTGAAGAAGCAGAAAGATCAGCAAGGAGCTCCCAAAGGCCCCTCAAATAATTTTGATTTTGCTCATCTTGTGTAAGTTTGCAACTGAACGTGTGTTTGCAGTTGAGCTAATGAGAGAAAAAAAAAGTAAATAGAGGCTTTACGGTTGGGCCCTGACATTGCACAAGAGGAATCACGGGTGTGCATTTCATTGGAGCTCTCTCAATCCTATAAAAGTATTGTAGCCCTGATTTAAAATAGGCCGATATGAACCAATTTGGAGAGACAGAGACTAAAATGGCTTATGGGGGTTTTTTTTAAGAGTGAGAAAAACTACCCAAAAGGTGTTGTTTTGTGGCATTTCAAAATATACTACCTCAAAATTACCAACTGCAATAAATCAAGAGTTTAAAATGGAGTGTTTAGGTATATGAATAATTAAAACCACAAAAATGTGAAGATATGAATGCAGTTTTTCATAAAAATCATTAAATTATAGACAAAAAAATGCATGCCCTGAACTACAATGCAAAGGCAGGTAGAACTGTACTTGAATGGTCTCTTTTTAGATTGCTGGAGTTTTTTCCTTGTGAGGAGGAGCTCGGGTATTGCTGAAGAAAAGTGGCACAAGCAGGACGGTGCAGCGTGCCGTGCTCCGTGCAGAGGCTGCCAGGGGCTGCCCGAAGAGCGCCCTGCTGCAGCCAGAGCCCTCCTGGCCTGGGGCCCGGGAGCAAAGGGCCAGGGCAGCCACCTCCTCCTTGTCCTGACCCTGCCACCGCTCCCTGCTGCTGCTGCTGCTGAGGGAAAGAGAAGACTCTCCTAAGGCCCCATGAACGAATGCACTTACGCAGCCCTGGGGATGCCAGTGAAGGAAACCATGTGTCACATAAAGCATGTGTGACCAGAGTCACCAAACACCACCTAAACATGGAATTGTTGCACCTCTCTAAGACAGGCAGAAATTTAAAGAATTAACTGGGGACTTGAGGGCAGAAGAGGCCGGAGGAGGAAAACAACTCTGATGGAAAAAAACGACCATATCTGAAGGGGGAAACATCTCCGCCTTCTCAGAACTGGTCAAGGGAACATGTCTCTAATTCTCTCCAGAAAGGGATACTTTAGGTGAGCTCTGCACCTCCAACTGCCTTGGACCAGAGCCAGAACCAGGAAGATTCAGTTATGTAAATGTTACGTAGATAGATGGATGGATGGATGGATGGATGGATAGATAGATAGATAGATTGATTGATTGATTGATTGATTGATAGACAGTATATAGATAGACAGACAGATCTCATTACTGAAATCTCTCTTTACTGTCCTCTCTGTTGCTACACACATCAGAACTTGGTATCCAGTGCCCCGCTCAACTGCAATCCCGAGACTGCTCTCCTGTTGCTTCAGTAACCCAAACTCTTGGGGCATCTGGAGCATGTACGTCATTATGAAATGCAATAGACACCGAGCATTGCTGGGAACTGCACTCTTTGTGCATCTGTGCTCGGGCAAGTTCTTCTCTTGGACTTGACCACACTGATGGTGCTAAAGTGGCTGGAATCAGAAATGCAGCCCAGCCCCTTCCAGCTCCTCTAATCTCTGAGCACCAGCTGGAATGCAATTGATTTCCTGCTCAATTCCCAAACACAACACACACTGATGCCCTGGGCTGCCAAAATACATGGGAGCCGTTACCCTGAAAGTGATGTGTTTCTGCCAGTGCTGGAAAAAGGGCAGGAAAGATGGAGAAAAAGCTCCCTGGCTCCCTGGAGAAGGAGAAATTACACAAGGCTTCTCCTTCTAGCAAACAAACAAACAAATAAACAAAAAAAAAAAAAAGAAAGTGTTACCCACTCCAGTGTCTAAAGCACTTGGATGCAGTGAAGGGATGTTTGGCACTGAAACACCCCTTGTGCTGAGCATTGGATCTATGGATCTAAGGCAGGGATCTATGGCAGTCTGCCTGAAGGCAGAATCATGAGCCCCCATTGTCCAGGCTAAAGCTCCCTAAGCACCTCCTCACTGGCCTTGTGCTGCACCCCCTTGTCCAGCTCCCCTGTCCTTCTGTGCACTCGCTGCAGCCCCTCCATGACTTTCTGCTTCCCAGGGCCCACAGCTGCACACAGCACTCCAGCTGTGGCCGCAGCGCTGCCCAGCACAGGCCACGCTCACTGCCCTGCTCCTGCTGCCCCACTGCTGCTGGCACAGCCACCGTGCCCTTGGCCTTCTTGGCCCCCTGGCCCCACGCTGCCTCATCTGCAGCTGCTCACGGCCGCCAGTCCTGCGTCCTTTTGGCCCACGCAGCTCCCCAGCCACAAAGGTGCCCATTGCACTTCAGATACTGCAGGCACCATTGCAGGATGGCCTTCCTGTTCTATAACCACATCTTCTAAGTAGATATCATAAAGTTGGATAGGAATAGAATTCTAAGGGACTCTGACTAAATTATAATGGTCTTATTCAACTGTACAGGAAATTGCTCCTATGTAAATATTCCACCCTATCTGCCGTCAGCAAGCAAGGTTCTCTCTTCAAAACTAGGTTTGTAGTTCTTCAAAGTTCTGATATAGAAATTTAAAATATTCATTTCACACTTTGTTATTTTTTCTTCAGGCATGAAAATGTTTTTTCTTTTGGCCTTCCTTGCTGGCCCTCTACACTCTACTGGTACTGGCCAAGCTCTCAGCTTCCTCTACAATTCTTAAGCACCAGGAACATGAAATGTTCCTTTCTCACTCACCTCAGGATCTTCAGCACTGCTGAATACACGCTTCAGGTGTCCTGTAGTGGGAAGGGAAAATGAACCAGATGCTGTCAGAAAACTGCCTGGGCTGCTGAATCCCACAGAACAAGTCAACCCAAACAGAGATGATTTCCCGTTTCACAACATCCCTCAAGGAGACACATTTCATTCACACAGCCAGCAAGGGATCAGGACAATATTCTTGTCTGTGCCTACACTTCGGCCTGTGTAGCCAGTAAATGGATACAAATGTGATCAAGAAAATGCAAATTGTTCTTTAATACTCAATGCTCCTGTTCTACCAAAGACATAAAACAGCTTCTGAAATCCTCTCCTTCAGGTACTTTTTTTTTTTTCCAATCAGATACATGCACTAATTCTCATTAACTTGCAGGAAACAGTTGCCCAGAAAAGCTTCCCAAAATTCCCCTGAGCAGCGGCAGTTCGATTTTGGAAGAGAACAGCAGCACCTCTAGGGTTCAGGAGTAGACACTCACTGGTTTAGAGTTTGCACTTCCTTTCAAAGAGAATAACTATTTTAGCACTCAGTAAAAGGTTATTAATTTAGATAGTCAAATCCTTTCATGACAAAATTTAAAAAGAAAGAAGCTTTCTCTGAATTCTGGGAACAACTGCAGAGTTTTTGGAAGGCCTTAAAGAAGGTCTTCCAGTCTACATTTTCAAGCTGTCTTGCTTGTCCCAGAAACTTGAGGAAATTACAGACTCTGCTGCCACAGACTCCCCTGCGGAGGGAACGGATGCCCTGCAGGTTCCCTTGGAAATGCTGCCCCTGTGGCTACAGACACCCCCTTTTAGCTGAACCTCTTGGCAGGAGCTTTACCAAACCATTGGCATTCTAATGCTCTTTCTGTTTCAAAATCAGAAACTCAGCCACCAGGAAAGAGCAGGAAGACATGCAAAAGCCAGGTTAGGATACACCCTTATCTAAGTAGAATGGAAAACTCTACTTACAAACAAAGTGTGTCACGTAATACGTGGAAAAACAAACATCATAAGCAGCAAAAGCTGCTGTGGCCAGATGGTGAAACATGGTAGCAGTGTTGTGGGAATTCACCACAACACTGGAAGACACAAGACTCTAGTCAGAGTGTAGCTGCCCACTGACAAATTCCCCAAGCAGGAGGATTCTCCTGATGTGAGCCAGCACTAGGGCTGCTCTGACACTCAGGCCTTCCATGCACCAAGGCAACCTTCTGATGTCACTACGACAAGGTGGCAACCATGCCCTGACATCACAAAGCAAACGCTCCATGTTGGTCTGTGAATTTATGCAAAGCAATAACCAACCTTCCCTACAGCAAACACAAAAGAGCCTGGGAAATTCTCATCTGTCACAAAGCAGCAAAAAATCCCCTCATGGGCCAAACCCTGTTGTTCAGGGGATCCAAGAGGAACTCCAAGAGTGCCCCAAGAACCTACAGCCTGTACCCCAGCTGAGCACTCAGATGGGACACAAGCAAAGGAAACCAGACCACGAAAATGGCCCCACATCATTGCAGATGTGAGAAATGACTCTCACTTTTAAAATTTTAAAGGTTTAGTAAACCTCAACAAACGACTAAATAAGGAAAAATTACAGCATTTGGAGTCTCTGTGACTAGCAGCCACGTGCTCATCTACAGAAAGGATGCTCTGCCTTTTATACCCTTAGCCTCTCCAAAAGTTTTGTCAGTCAACTCTTTCTCTGCTGTCCATTGGTGGAGATTACTTTCCTGCATCCTGACTGTAGTCAGGTGTTGTTACACCCTGCCTGCTGGTCACAAGCCAGCCCTCCCCAAATGCCCTGACTGCCAAGTCTATTACAAGGGGGACTGGAAAGAGGACTATGGGAGGATATATTACATTACCATCGCTACACATTTGAACATCCACATAGCATCTACTTCTTAATTGTCAGAGCCAACCATTGCATTACTTGTGTAGAACACACAGAACCAGGAGAGAAGCCACTGTTGGCATCACAGCTGAAATCCTTCCTAACAAAACTCCCCACATATCTGCACCTTTATTGGACATGCCCAGGGCTCCGGTGCGGGTACATCTCTGCCTTTCTTTCCCTTTGGCAGCAGTCGAACTGGCAGCATCTGCCCGCCAGCATCAGCTGCTCCAAGCTGGGAACGCCACTGGCGGTGCTGATTTCCAGAGGGTTCTGTGTGCCAGGGGAAGCCAAGGCAGGAGCGGGTTGAACGGTGCTGGCGCTGCTGCTGCTCTGTGCCAGAGAGCCCCGGCTGGGCAGGGCACAGTGCCCACTGCGCTGCGGGCTCCTTCTGCTGCCACAGCTGGGCACACCTGGCAACAAGGCATGACAACTTGTGGGCAAGCCAAGGGGTTTCTGGGGCTGTGCTGCTCTGCACACACCCAGCACACCTGCAGCACAGAATTTTAACCCTCAAACAGGTGAACCAAAGGGAAACAGCTAGAAAAGATTTCATTTTGACCATTCTTACCTGCTCAACAGAAGTCTTCAAAATGAACGTTACCAAGCAGGGCCCAATCCCTGCTGCCAGGTCAGGGTTAGAAAAGAGGCAATCCTTGATCTCAGCACTGGGTGTGTGGGGAGTCACTTCCCCAACACGTGCACACCCAGCAATCTCAGTTACTGGTTTGTATCCATGGATCTAAGACATACGCAATACTTTGCTGAAACTCACAGGCTAAATATTCCCCCAAATTATTTGATTTACTCATTGATACTTATTGACTTATTGATGCTTAAATCACTTCTCCAAATTAACTGAGATGAGAATAGGAGTGTCCTTTAGTCCCTGCCAGTCTTTGACACAGGTTCAGGAGGAGACCCATGCACAAAATAACCCAGGACAAAACTGGGATTACAAAGCAAATTCATTCTATTTGTTGCAGTAGCAAATCATACATACCAAGCCCTGGATTCCTAAAAATCTGCTGAGCAGGAGAAGGAGGTGGAGCGTGGTGCTTGGCAGCAGGGGCATGTAGGCAGTGCACTTTCAGGACATCCCCTGGATCAAAACGCTGTGCATCTCATCCTTCTCACCCTTCCAGCTCAGAACCAGGCCTTGTATCTCCTGCTCAGGAGTGGAATTTCCCAGTTACAGCATGAGCTCACACATGGCTGGTGTGTGAGATGAGGCCAATGAATCCAGGATTTAAAAGAACTGGAAGAGTTAAAATTTTAGCAAGATTTAGTTAGGCAGAAAGAGTATAGCAAGAAGAGTAGAAATAATAAGGGATAGTTAATTTCTAGCAGATAAGGTAGTTAAGTCTAGGGTAATATATCACTTGCCCGTCTTTACTATGTTTAAAGAAGCAGGATGGGATGCGGATTTCTTTGTGACAAAGAAGAGGACCGTAGCCTGCACCTGGGCCTCGAAATTTCAGCTTTAGCCAAGGGGTGTGAAAGCCTGCCAACAGGTCATAAGGAAAGAGGTCAAATTGAGGAAGACGTCTTGGCTTCATCAGAAGGAGACCATTCCCTGCTTTAAAACCCACCAACCCATGTGATGTGAAAGAATCCGCAAATATGAGGGAACTTTGGACTCAATTATAATACATTTTAATACAAAGGGGGTAGGTGGGGTTACCTAATTAATATGTATTAGTCATTTTGGGAATTATATGAATATGTAGCACTTTTTTAGATAAGTAGAGCGGCAGTGATTCTTCACACATGTCTTTAGGAGACAACTCCTCCTGTGCCTGGCGCTGTAATAAACATACCACCTTCTACCTTTAACTGTGGTGAGTTCTATTCCACACCTCATTTGGTGACCGCGGCAGGGACGCTTCTCTGCTCCAGCGAGAACAACTGGGCTCCGGATGTCTCTGGGCGCTGCCAGGACATTCCTTTCCTGGTGGCACCTCCGCTCTCAGCTGTTCCTCGAGGGGGACAGACAAGACTGCTGGGACTGTGGAGAAAGGGAACGTTTAGCTCTGTATAAAGTAACCCGTAAGGTGTATGCAGGGGAAGGGCTGTTCACAAGTTACACAGAGATGTCCTGTGCACAACGTACGCCTGTACAGTTTGGGTTTGGGTCTGGCTGCTGGCAGAAAGGATTTGCTGTGTCAATAAGGACCTGCTAGCAATTCTGGGGATGGATTGAGCAAATCCTGTTTCATTGCTGCTATTTTTCCTGTGTGTTGTAATTGTGGTTGTGTTTTCAGTGTGTGAATGTTTGAGGAAGATGATGTGGGTGGATGCTGATGTGGTGGATGGTGTGTGTTGTGTTGAGAAAAGTGAGCACTCTGTCCCCTCATAAAGATATACTCCTTTCCCAGTGAGCCTGTGTGCGTGGACTTTCTAGTTGCAGGGGTTGGTGCTCCCTGTGACACCTGGTGCCTGGGTATACAGGGGGGTTGAGTGGTTTTTCTCCCACATTGTGGTCATTTGGGACTGCACGGTTGCTTTTGGGGAGATTTTAGGATTTTGTTTGCAACAAGTGCAGCAATTTATGCAGAAAACTTCCGTGTGGTGATTTATTATGTTGAATTAGGGTAGTTCCTTTCTACCCACCCTCCTCCCCCAGGGTTTAAAATCCCCTGCCATGAAGTGGACACTCTCTGTCCTCCTCTGGACATCTTCTTTCCTCTCCTGGACACTCCCTTTCTCTCCTGGAGTTGTTCTCCATTAAAGCTGTGGGACTTTGGTCCCGGGAAGAGAGAGCGCCTCTCGTCCTTTGCTTTTGTCCTTGTCAGTGTCACTGGGCCCAGAGCTCGCCAAACTGATCCCCCACGAGATGAAAACTGTCAAATGGCGCCACATACACAGCTAAAAATTTGGCCACATTTTTGATGGACTGGGGTGTTCGCCACACTTTTAGAATTCCTTATTCCCACAAAGGTCAGGCAATTGTTGAAAGGACGCACCACACTCTAAATCCCATTCCAGATCAACAAAAGGGGGAGTGGCCCAAGCAACACCCCAGATGAGGCTGAGCAAAGCTTTTGATGTCTTTATGTTTTGAATAGCTCATTTGCAGGACCTAATCCTCTAAATTTTAGGCACTTTTCAAACAGCACACAGGAAAAATTGAAAGAAAATCCTTCAGTTTTGATCAGAAACCTTGAGTTAGGACAAATTGAAGGACCATTTTCACTAATCACTTGGGGCAAAGGGTATGCTTGTATTTGCACAGGTGTCGGACCTAAGTGTGTCCCTGCAAAGGACGTGAAACCATCTCATACACAAGAGCGCAGCGACAATTCCACCAGCAGGGAAATGAGCACGCAGATGTGAGCCGCACAGAGAAGCTATGGTGCATGCCTGACGTTCCCTGTTCAGCCTGTAAAAGCTACAAATCTTGAGTTTGATGTTGCTTTTTGGACTGTGAAAATGGTTTGTATCATAGAGCTCTTTCAGCAAAAGCGTGGTGTCCATTGTGTTCAAAAGAATTCTAAGATATTAAAATTTGTAAAAATTGAAGGTTAGAGGGACAGTTTAGTGCCCTATAGTTGGCCAGTCCCTGAACAAGTGCTAAAAGATTTGCTTGAGAACTGAAATAGATAAGGGATCTTTTACCAGAAAGCAGCTGAACAGGAACATGGAGCTTGATCAAAGGATATACTGGCACTTGTTGGTTTTGCTTGCTTGCTTTTGCAGTGCATACATGCCTGTAGATCAACCAAAAAATGAATGTTTGCCTTGCTTTAGCCAAGTCAGCAGGCTCAGACACCATGTGTTTGACCAATTTGAGCCAGACAAATCCTTTGCAACCTGTTTGGTGGGTGTGCCTGTGCCAGCCAAGGAGTAGCCAATACCCAATCATGACAAATATTGGTGTGAGGCTGCCAATGAGACCAATCCCATAACCAGCTGACATCACTGGGCCCCTGATCTTCTTAAAGCACCTTGTGAACCTCAAGAATTGGAATTCTTGGTTCATTGGTGATGTAATTTTGTGCTGAGTTTCAGTACCAGGGAGATCCACAGTTAAATGTTACTCCCCATCATCCTGAGGACAGATACTCAAGTTTGTGGTGCAATTGTACTACCCCAGTGCCCCCTAAGGGTGAAACTGCTGACGAGTAGATGACCTAGATGAGTCCCCATGACAATTAGCAACAAAATATTGGCTCATTTGTGGAGATAGAGCCTGGCAGGACATTCCCTCAAAAATTAAAGGTGGCCCATGTAGCATCAGACAACTCACTGTGATAGCACCTATCGTTAAAAAAGCCATCAAGAGAAAACACAGAGAAAAAAGATTTGCCCATCATTATAAAGAAAACTGTAATAGCAATTTCAGACCCTAGAGCCCTGCAAAATGAGGTACATCGAATTTATTTCTACATCAACTTGCCTCGGGCGAGGCATTGAAACCAATATACCGACTGCAGTGTTGGCTGAAGAAAGAAGACAGTGCTACTTCCATTGCAATTAGTGACATGATGACTGATGTTAGTGCTGTCAGACATGCAACCTTACAGAACAGAGCAGCAATTGATTTCCTTAGCAGCCATTCCATGTGTTCAGTGTCACCTCCATGTTCAACACTGTCACTGTCAGCTTTGACAGCTTTTGGACTGTGTTTGAGAAGTCAAATTTTTCTGACTGTTGAAGGGCTTTGGGGCCCAGAGTTCTTGTTAGGAACAAGGGATTAAGTGTGTGAGCCATGGAGTTGTTGGACCAGGTGTTTTGTGTAAGTGGCGAGAAGGGTTTCTTCCTTTCTGTTTCTCTTTCAAGGGGAATATTATTGCTGCCCCTGAGTCCTCAGGAGGGGAGCCTGTGGACTGAGCTGCAGCAGAGGGAGCTTTGCATGGCACCGAGAGCTGTGGGAACAATTCCCAGGAGCCCGAGGAGCTTGGTAAGGACAGAGCCCCCACTGGTTTAGAGAGGGTTGAGATGGCTGCTCTGAGCCTGCCTCTGGCAGTGAGGGAGATGAGAAGGGTTGAGTTCCTCTCGCAGGCTTGGTGCTTCCTGGTGCCTTTAGTTCAAATGCTGCACTGGCAGAACCTGCCTGAGCCCTGCTCTCCACGCTTCTCCAGAGGCTCTGACACTGAGTCCTCTGAGGGAATCCACAAAATTAGAGGGTTTTGGGAAAGCTGCAAAAGGCAGGTCTCAGATACAGTAGAACTGTGATTAGAGCCAAGCAGCAGCCATGAGATAGGTCAGCAGAAAAATTATTTAAACTGCAGAAAAGCAAAGACAAATAGAACAATGGTCTGTGCATTAACACTGGTCTAGAATAACTCTCTAAGCTACAGAAAAGTTTATCTAGCAAGATATTAGGAAGGTTGAAGCTTAATAATGGAGCTCAGTGCGTTGTGTTTTAAGGCTTACAAGTAGGTATTTTATTCGAAATAAGCAAGCATTGTTTTAACCAATGGAATATGTGCTTATAGTGATTGGATAGAACTACTGTCAATAAGCTTTTGCTTTGCATGATTGGTCAAAAAACTTATAAAGTAAGTTGTAACATTAAGTTCTTTGTCTGCTGCCTGGGATGTGAGCTGCTGGCACCTTCCCATGGTCATAACCATGTAATGAGACTGATGCTGGAGAACAAACAGCTCGAGGCGCGTGCCTCAGCAGTCCCGGCCCATTCGTGATTTCTACATAGCCCCCTGCCAGCGTCAAATGGCATGGCTTGATTTGCAGGGCAGACAGTCTTAAACATCTGCAATATCCTATCAGAGTCCTAATTTGGCTTCATTCAAAGAAAGAGGAGAGTGCACCTAACACTGACCACTTGTTAGGCAATATCTTCCACCTTGCCCTTGTACCCCTACAGAGAGGCTGTCTGCAAAATGCCCAGAACACCATCCAAATCTGCAGCAAGTACAGGAAAATCAGGCAGAGAATCTTTCTGTTTTCAAGGTCCCCCTTCCTAGGTGACTTGACCCTTTCTACCTGATTTTCACTTGAGATCTACCCATGATAGAGCACTGCAGGAAAACACTTTAAAGGGTCATTAACCAGGACCTGCTTGGAAAGCAAGGGTAGAAACTCTTTCCCTCCCTGATAGGATGCGGGCTGGCAACTGCTGCTCTGAAGATGTGCAGCTGCTCCTCTCTGGAGAGGCCATGGAAGGGTTGTGGTGGTTTATGGGTATCAGAGGAACGATGAGCTCAGGTTGGCATTTAAGCTTCCTGGGAACAAGCAGAATGAAGAGCTCACAGTGGAGATGAAATTTGCCTGTGCCTGGCTCCTCCGATGAAACCCCAAGAAGTCCAGATGAAGCAAACACCTTCTCCCAAGAAGCTAGGAAAACCTCAGAGTCCTGAGCACCTGCACTTAGCCTGGAAGGGCCTGGAGGCAGCTCTAAATGCTCAGGTGAGGCAGCACTGAGGTCCTGGTATGAGAGCGCTGTGTAGCAGTGAGGGAAGGAAAAGGGAAGCAAAGGGAAGGCTGGGTTACTATTGGTCTTTGGGTGTGTTTCCCTTGGCAGCAACTGTACTGTCAGGGAAAACAAAAGCTCCCTGAATGGTTAAAACTGAAAATCAGGGACAAAGACTCTCTAACTAGTCAAAGTTACAAAGTGGTGTGTTCATTATGCCGGCGAGAGGCACAGGGGAGGGTCATTCCCGAAATGCGTGACCACTGGCCGGGCTCGGCTCGGCACAGCACAGCAGGATCCCGCAGGACAGGGAAGGACAAGGGAGGCACGGAAGGGCAGGGCAGGGCACTGGGAACAGTGACAGGCTCTGTCCCCACGCTGCATCCCATGCCTGGGTAACCATTGGGGACAGAGAGGAAGGACATTGCTCTGTCTTGGCTGCGGAAAGGATTAAAAGGAGGAGTTAGAAAACATTAATTTGGACTCCGTTTCAGCAGACTAGCTGGTTTTATCTCACCATGTCTGCCTGTCTTTGGCAGAGTTGGCACATTGCTCATGAATTGGAGTCAGCTACGGCAGCAGGAATGGGAAGCAATTTTGTCAGCATTGATATCAAAGCCAAAGTGCTGCCCCATGGATGGATGGTGCTTTCTTCAGGGGATTTTGGGCCTAGAGTTGTAGCAAGCTCACACTGGTGTCTTCCCAAGCAGCGTTGCCTTTTTATTTCCTCAGGAATCACCTCTTCTTTTTCTTCCCCTCAATCTGGGGAGAGTTCCCATGCAAATGTCTCCTGCGGCCAACTCCTGTCACTATAGACTGACAAAGGAGATCTTGCAGTGAGGAGAGTCTCCCTAGAGCTGCTGTGGAGACCTGAAGGGGGAAGCTTTGTCCCTTAGTCTTGAAGTGTTGTTGGGGAGCTGCTTGTGCTCTGGGGGACGGACACCAATGATGTTTATCCAAGCCTTGCAGGTTCATTCCTGAGCTTGCTGACACACCACAGAGACTTTGGGGTTGTCTTATTGGCAAACAAATTTCAGTCTGGGCACTTCTTGAAATGATTCAATTATTCGTTTTTTGCTTTTCTGCAGAAATGTTGTCATCATCTATTCCTTCCAGAGAATCTTTTCCTACTTTTTGGGGAATTCCATTTGCTGCCCTCCCAGACCAGGCCAATTCCAAGGGCTCCTTCCCAAAGTGAGGTGCAGACCATGGCCTCCACTCTCCTGGAGAGCTGGAACAGAAGGAAGCACAGAGTTTCCTGTTGTGGGAGAGGAGCTTCTCTTTCCTGCCTGCTTTCCCTTTGGGACAGGTTGGTGTGTGCTCATTTGATAAAGGCAGGTTTAAAGTCTGAAGCAGTTGTGTTTCAAACTGCTCCCTTCTCCAGGTCTTCTGTGGGTATCCTTGGACAAAAGGCCTCTTGGTGGGAGCTCTCTATGGCAGGTTAAGGAAGGAGGTTGATATTTCAGGGTTGTGACTGCTGAAAGCAGCTGGTTTCTGGAGGCGTCCAGAACTGGGAATGGCTCCTTTTCTCTCCTGCCTGCAGAAAAGGAAGTTGCAAAGTAGGAATTTCATTTGTGGAGATGGCCACCAGGGGTGTTTGACAAGAGATGGGCTGGCAGAGAGGCAGGTCTCGTGCTAAACTGGCTGTGTGTTTGTTTTGATGGTGGAGAGGGTCAGAGATGCAGACACACCAGCTGAAGGAACAGTGTGATTTACTGTAATGCCAAAATGTAAAAAAGAGTCAGGAAAGGATAAGCTAAGCAATGCACCTCAGCATTATTACAAAAGGGTGCCTCTGGTGATTAAGGAAGATCCATCACCAGGTAGCCCAATGGTTTCCCCTTCATCCAGAGCTGCACATCATCTGGGGGAAGCTGTCCCAGCCCAGCCCTGCAGAGCCACGGCCGGGAACCGGGAAATCCTGCGGTGCCTCCACCTTTGGCGGCCACGAGGCTCCCGAGAGCACTGTGAGAGTAGCCCGGCTCCGACAGTGCTGGACGAGCAATGTGCCCGAGCTTCTGCTGGGGCACAGCTGGTGTCATTCTCCTCTTGGTTTTCTCCCCGAGCCTGCCCAGGGCTCAAGGAGGAACCAAGGCCAGGTGTGGCCTTGTCCATTTTCCTCATGCAAAAAGGTGAAGACGTGTTTCACCAGTGAATGGATGCAACAATCCTTTTGATAATAACACTTGGTTAAGGAGCAGGTACATAGAACATTGGGTTGGGAAGGTCATCTAGAGGGCAGCTTTGGCTCAGGTCCTGTTGCTGAGGCTTCAGTCAGGATCTGTTGTTCAGGCCTTGGTCCTTCAGCATTTTGTGGTGCAAATCATACCTGTGCAGAGCTGCAAACAATAAGGTCTATCTTTAGCATATTTGAGACAGGGAACAGCATTAGCCCTGCAAGGCCAGGCTGGGGCCAAGAGCAGAAGGCCAGCACCCTGCTTTTGCCCCCAGGCAGCCCTGCAGAGCAAGCAGCCCCTCCTGCCCAGGGGCTGAGGTGCCCAAAGCTGCCTCCCCGCTGTGCAGCTCTGCAGAGCCCGCGGGGCGCAGGGTCCTGGGCAGCCAGGGCAGCCCGGCTGCCTTGGGGCACAAGGAGTGCCCCAGAGAGAAGCTGCTGCCCTTTGCTTTGGAACTGTCCCTCAGAGTCTTGTCAATAATCCACAGTGTCTGATGTGTTTTCCTTTCCTCTCCCAAGTTTAACACAGCTTTTTGAGAAAATTGACTGATGTAGCTGCTGCTGGTGGTGGTGACAGTACTTTTGTCTGCAGGTGAGGGCAGGTGATTTGAACCAAGGACGGAGTCCATTGTTAACACCCCAGCTTTGCCAAGTCAAGAAAACCATTCACAATTGGGCTACCAGTGCTCAGCAGTTTTCCTAGGTTTTGGAAAGCTACCACCTTAAGAAACCCAACAGATTTTCCTCCAGGAGGACACCAGCAGTAGCATGATGGCAATGTTTTCCACCCCTTTTCTGTGTCCTTTTTAGAGTTCCACAGTGCCCAGCAGGAATGAAATGACCTGTGATAATGTGGTTTGAGAGCTTTGTGTTGTTCGTTGCCACATGAGTGTTCATGACAAGCTGGACACCCCACTCGTGGCTCTGTCGAGTTAAATTCATCCAAATTCTGTGCAAACAGCAGCCCCGAGATGCTGAGAAGAGCAGGCACCGTCTGTGGGTGTGCATGCACGCACCCGGGGGCTGACTGCTCTGTGGGCAGATGGTTTTGCACTGTTGTAAATCTTCACTCTCCCAAGCTGAAAGGCTATTTCAAATATGTATCTTAAATGAAAATACATATCAAAAAATAAAATTGTCCAAAACTACATGTGCATTAAATTTATTGCATATTATGTATTATATTTTTTTAATAATATAATATAATATAATGTATTGTAATGTAATTTAATATAATATAATTTAATGTAATATAATATAATATAATATAATATAATATAATATAATATAATATAATGTAATATAATATGATGAATATATGAGATCATTTTTGAAGCCAGTGCTTGTGGGGGATATTAGATGATCTCCTAGTGTTTGTACATTTTTGCTTTCTGCTACTGCTGATCCTAGCAGCAACTCCCTGTCAGTTCTTCCAGGTCACTTCACACAAAGGGATTCCATCATTTCAGTGCCTGTGAGAGCTTGGCACTGAAATGCCAAGTTGATTCCCAGCTCTCCAGCCTCCTTCTGGATTTTGGGGCATCTCAGCACTTGTGTCCATGGCCCTTCCTTCATTCCCAGCCTGCAGCAGTCACAGTCGCTGCTGCCTCCCCCTTGCTGCAGCTCATTTGCCAAAGTGCTGCCAAAGGCAGCAGAGCTGGCTCAGGATCCCTGCTGGCTTCTGGTCTCTGGGATGAGCTTCAGGGGGACACTTGGAGCACTTTCCTAAAGAGCTGCCCGTGGGATGGGGGATTTGTCCTCCTGGGTGGCTCCTGCTTGGATTCTGTGCTCATGGAGCCCCGGAGTTTTCTCAGCAGCCTCTGCAGCGAGTTCTGAGCCAACGTGGGGCTCTGCTGCCAGCCCAAATCTGCGCTTCCCCTGCCCAGCCTGAGTGCAGGTGGGGCAAGTGCTGGGCATGGCCGGAGATTTGCATGGCCAAAATCCTCCAGCATTTACATCTGCCCATGGCTTTGGGGAGCACAAATCTACACTTACTTCAGTTGAAACATTGCATTTATTGCAGATAGTTACACCCGCACTACTAATGTACAAATACACAAACATTAACTTATGTTTAAAAATGAAATTTATTTTAAATTGCAACACCTGTGCTACCAATATAGAAACACAGAAATATTAATTTATGAATAAAATTTAATTTATTCTGAGATATGTGCTATGTAAATATATGCAGATATCAACTTCAGTGAAAAAAAATTACTTTATTGCAACCCTCTGCAACAACTCACTGTACACAAATATTGAAGTTACTGAATTGAAGTTTAACAATTAAATTCATTACTTATTACTACAAATGTACAGCCCATATACAAATACAGAAACAGCAATATCCCTCTGTAAAGGAACTCAGGTCCAGAACTAAATAAATAGAATTTTAGAACTATAGAACTCCATACATAATAAATAGAAGTAAATACATATGTAGGCATAACAATATAGAGATGCAAACATGCATTACATATTTCATGACATATAACATGACAATATATTACAAACATAACAAACCTGTCTATAAATACACAAATATCAATGGACCAATAAAAAAATCCATACAACCCAAGCAATAGAAATGCACAGCTACAGAGCTGTACAAGTATGTAAACAGATGAATATACACGCATCAATATAACAATATACCTACATAATATCACTATACAAATATCAGTCAGTGTATGTAAATATCCCTATACTTGTAACTATCCAAATCTAACGACACATCCATAAACAGTTCTACATCAGGAGGGATTGCAGCCGCCGATGCTCCCAGGCTCTCGCTCGGGCTCCTCCTCCCGAGCAGAGCAGCTCTCCTGGGCAGGGACCGCAGATGGGACATCTGGCAAGCACAGGGAACACTGAGTGAGTGTGAGGACGTTTCCCTTGGCAGCAGCTGCACTTCCATCAGGGAAGAGGAAATGTCAGAGCCTCCCCAGGAGGGTCAGAAGGAAAAGCAGCCGAGCGGGCCGGGCTGTGGTGAGCTGCTCACTTCTTTCTGGCATCCCAGTTGCTCTGAGGGAACTCCCTCATGTCACGTTATTGAACCAACCTCTGCACTTATCAAGACTGTGGCCCCCAAATCCATCAGCATTTATGTCTCCAGCTGCTTGCACCAATGACAGGGAATGTCCTCTAACGGTGCTGGGGCACAAAGTTACCTTGCACAGGTCATCTGACAGGGCCTTGTTCTTTCTCTGCTTCCTGTGTTTCTCCTTACCTTCCACTTGGAACTTTTACAGCATTTCTTTTTCTTTCCCCTTGATCAGTGCTGAAGTGCGTGTTTCTCTTCCAAGTTACAGTTTGTTCAGTGATCCTGTCAAGCCTTTTCTCAGAAGCTTTTATCATGGAATTGAGAGTTAATTTCAGCAATTTTGGTGATTTTCTGTGAGATTTATGCGAGTGTCCTGTTCATTGGGCACCATTTAGGAAGGTACAAAAGATGAAAAGGATGTTCTGTATGTCAGTTTACTAGTGGAATATTCATGGATAGAGAGAGTGATTAGCTGAATTTTCCATCTACTCCTAACCTGAAAGTGCAACAGGTAATTTGGGGAGAAATTAAAGCCTGATTTCTCCTTCTACCAGCCTGTATTCAAATGTAAAGTAAATAGAGCAGGGAGAGAGTGTCAGTGTTCAGTTCCTGAAGTGCCTTATTAAGATGTTCTTAAAGTAATGGAGATAAAATCTGGGTGGGCATTCCTAATTTCCAGCCACTCATTGTCAATTTCATTGACTCTGAAAACAGCAGAGATGTGCACATCATACCTGATCAATCCATTTGGGGATGGTTTAGGTTCAGATTCTCTGAGGCTTTAGATTTTTAGATCTCTAGACAATGCTTCCAGGAATCTAAATAGCTTTCAGAAATTAAACTTTTCTCCTTTTTTCCTCAGTCTTTGCACTCATGTGCACCAGAGACCTTCAGTGAATGGATTCCACTCTAATCCATCTCCAAGCTGAATCTCCCAGCTGTGCTCACATTGGTGGTTCGTGTGTCTCTTCTGCACAGTGCAATTTTAAAATCCTCGTTCCTTATTATCTCTGCCCTTCCTTTTCTGTTTTAGCTTGCAAATGCATGCAGATATATCAGCAATTATACATCTAATTTCTGATGCATCAGTTCCTGTCTAGCAATTTCATTTTATCCTGTTCTGATGTTATGCTAGCCTTCTATGTTTTATTCTAAGTGGACTCCTGTTTTCTTGCATGTGGAAGTTTTACAATGCAATGCTCTCATTCACCTGCTTTCATGAAACCCTTCATTAACATTAGCACAAGTAACTGTGTGATTACCTTCTGCTTTGTAGATTTGGGAAGCTCAAGTCCTGCTCAGCTACAGCAAAACATACATGGTGCTTGGTAATTCCCCTAAGAGCTTAAGTTAATGGTAAACAACTGCAGCTTATTGATTTCACAGAAATTGGGAGAAAAGACATTGCAAATATTGAGGAATGTAGTGTAATATTGATGGGCATCCCTCAGTTATCCAGACAGACTGATCTCACTGGCAAAATTCCCTCTTTTCCAAAGGTTTTCATTTGCTTTGGCTGTGCTTCGTATGGCTGCAGGTCACATTTCCCTTGGTTTAAGGAAGTATCTTTGTCCCGTTCTCGGCTGTTTTTGATGGCCTGGAAAGGCTCGGGATGGCCTTGGGACAGCCCGCGCTCCAAAGGACGAAAAGAGTCTTCAGGTTTTTTCTCGGTCTTCAGTGTTTATTAGCTTTTATCGACAAGATTTTCTCCCGGCCCGACAGAGGTCCGCACAGCACGTCGGCCACGAGCACACTGAGAGCCCTCGGGGCGGTCACTTATCTTTATACCCAAAACTACGTATAAGATATTTACCTATTTTCCCCCATACCTTTCACCCTTATTGACAAGTGCACTTTTAGTAAGAACCAATCCCAAAGTGCCACCACCATCACAGAAGATGGAGGCCAAGAAGAAGAAGGAGGACAGGACACGCCCTAATTCCTCCATCTTGTTTCTCTAGACCCCCCTGTACTGAAATTCTAAAACCTGTGTTTCACACTATAATTAACCTATCCCTTCACCATTTATCCCCGTGAGATCCTCCCATCCTCATACAGGTGTCGTCTCCTGTGCAGGATCAAAGTCCAGCCACCAGACACTTCTGGCAACATTCCAGGACCTCCGAGCCCCCCAAGGGTTATCTCGGTGACTCTGCACATCAGGACTGATGTGCTGAGATCCCACATATCTTGGTAGGTATTCTTGGTGTTATATCTTGCTAATTCTGCCCTTGGAGGAATTACTCAGTTCTGCAGTCCTTATTACACACCCTTTTCTAAAAGACTTTTATACTGTTTTCCCTCTCTCTATGTTTTCACATGTGTTCAACAAGGTTTTCTTTCTTAGAATATTAATCACCATATCCCAAAAGATTAAAAAATGCTTAGGTATTTTTCCCTAAGTATTTACTAAAGAAAAATAATAATAATTAAAAAAACTGTATGCATGCTGGATGTAAAATACAAACAGAAATAAACTTCAGAGTTCTCCCAAAAACCCTTAAGAAAAAAACCCCATGTATTCTATAAAACCCAGAGTATTCATCAACAGTATACAAAAATGGGCATGTTCTAGAAGAGAAAATTTGTGCAACGGTTCTGCACATAATTATATGCTTTCAAGCTGTTTGCCCTTCAGGGGCAGTGCCATTCTTTGAACTGTAATGCTCTGAGCATGTTCTGCTCACCATGGCAGCTTTCTGCTCTGCCCTGGTACAGATCATCCTCCCAGCAAAGGGGGAGTGCAGCCACCACAACTCGCAGCACCTTCCCACACAGCAAGAACCTGAAGGAGAGAGATGGCTTTCACCAGCTGCTGTGGGTTCTAATAGTGCTACATCTCAGCTGCTGAAAGCCTGAATTTCTGTGCTGCAATGTTGTAGTTTATTGAGCCAAATGTTGTTATATAGTGGTATGTTCAAGTGCTCCCCGAGTTATTACAGTTAGTTTCTCCCCTGTGTTATCCCCTCCTACCCAAGTGTCTTTTAAGGAATTCCCTCCCTCCTCACCAGATTTTTCCCTGTCTGTCAAGACAACCCGGCCCCTTTGCCCCATCCATCAGCCCAAACCCTACCCTTTGTTCCAGAAAGTTCCCTGTCCCTCACCCTAAGATCCAATCCCTATCCCAACGCTCTCTCTTCCCCTTGTTCTGATTTGTTCTAGCCCTCAAAACCACACCCCAAGAGTCACTTATTGGTTACTATATGGTGTCCACCCCGTGTTTTGAAAGATTTTATAAACTCGTGCACAGGGGGGCTGGGGATTCTCTGAACGTTTGTTCCTTTTTGTAATTCTCTGCTGTGAACTTTCCCCCTGCCTGTCCTGATGAATTTGCTGCGCTTTACACCGCAGAAGAGCCTCCTCTGCTTCCTCCACTCGGTCCTCCAGGGGTCTCTACTGCTCGGCATTTGGCCTAGAGGTTCTGGCTCAGGCAAAACCCTAACCTAGCCAGATCCCCACTCCTGCCGTTGTCCCTGGAGCATCACAGAGCTAGTCAGGGCTGCAGAGGGCATTGACAGTGACCCATGCCCTGGCATGTCACAGCCCCCAGAGCCACACCTGCCAGGCCACAAGCCCAGCCCTGGTCCCCACTGCCGGCCTCAGGGGCTCCTGGGCATCCTCACCCTGAGTGCAAAGGCAGCCTCAGGAGTCCCCCAGGCCGCTCTGGATCCAGGCTGCAGACACCCTAAAGCCAGTACTGACAGGGACATGGATGGGGACTGCAGCTGGATCTTGCAGTGCTCACCAGCCCTGACTGCTCTCTAAGTGAACCCAAACCTCATTTGCAGCACCTTGAGCACATTGACCCTGCTTGCCCCTCCTGGAACGTGGTGTTCCCACATCCTACACCAGCCCTTTGCAGGGAGTGACCAGCTCCCAGCTGCTCTGCTACCCTGGCCTTACTTTCTGTTTGCCAGCAATGAACTTAACGGATACACTCCTGAGAAACCTAGCACAACATTTGCTTCTCAGGAGCTCTTTGGCAAAAAAACTCCCTTAATCCCTAGTTCTGCACAGAGAAGGAGGTTCTGACAAAGCATAAGGCACAGGCAGGGCGCTGGCATATGAATTCCTGAGCCACAGGATTCCACCCATTGTTGTTCTTAGCTACTTTGCTGATATTTTAGAGCCAGTTCTGGACAAGGGCTGCTGCTGACAGGATAGGAAAATTTGGAGAAAAAAAGGTGCAGGAGACAACCAAAGAAAACCAAGGGGGAAAACCCTTAGAAATACAGAGCACAACAGAAGTCCTTGGAGATGGTTCAATAGAAAATGCCAGCAGCAGTGAGCAGAGCCCGAGGTTGCTCACTGCCACCCCAGGGGCTCCTCAGTCCCCTGCTGGTTTGTGTCTGATGCAGCCCTGCCTGGAAAGGGCTCCAGGCTCTGGAGTTCTCAGCTTGCTCCAGGCTACATTCTTAGCAGCACTGAAAGAAGAGGTGAAACAAAGAGCCATTTTCTGTGCTGCCTGCAAACTCTTCTCCTTCAGTGCCACTGCCAGAGATCATCCCTCTGTCAGCTTGGCACTGTGCCTGCTGCGTCCTTGTCCCTGTCCCTTGCATCAGCTCCTGCACATCATCAGCACTCGCTGTCCCACATCATGAACGGAGAGAGCTGTGTCAGAAGAGCAAGGAGTGCATTTTCTTGGCCTTTCTAACAGACACAAGAAGCATGAGTCCAAATAACTTTGTTGTTTGTTCCTGCCCTCCTTTTCGATAACTCTTTTCTGCTTTAATGCAAAAGCCTCTTTTCATACATGGATGGAATGATCTGGAATTGGCAGTTGCTTCAGGCTGTCAGGCACCATGGGAGTTTTCTCTTGTCTCTGATGAGGATTTGGTGAATTTTCCATTGGTCACTTGGTGGTGTCGCCATGGGCTGAGCTCAGCGGCCGACTCTGCTGTCCCCAGGGGATGCATTGGGACGCCAAGCCCCTCATGACTGGGATTCGGGGGAGGGCGGGCTCGGAGCGCCCAGGGCCTGGGCCCGTGAGGAGCTGTTGCTGGCGCTGGCTGTGCTCAGCCCGCCGTGCCAAGCAGCCGCGGCCATGGAGACACAGGCAGGAGCTGTGGCCGAGGCCGGCAGGCGGCCCGTGCCGGCTCGCAGCTGCGAGGACGCCGGCAGCCTGTGCCCTGAGGCCGAGGCCGTGGCGGGCGGTTTGCGGGCAGGGCTTTTCCGAGCCGGCCGCAATGTGCTGCCTCCCGTGTGGGCCCGGCTGCGGCAGAAGCAGGCGGGAGCGCGGCGGGGCCGGCAGCGGCGGGCAGAGGCCGCAGAGAGCAGCAGCCCGGCCGGGCCTGCTGCGGAGCGGGATGGAGCTGCCGGGCAGCCCTCGGCCGTGTCTGTGCCCACAGGGCAGGAGCAGAGGCAGGAGCCGCGGCAGGAGCTGCAGCAGGAGCCGGCCATAGCGGCAGCTCGCCGCGCCCGGGGCCGCAGCCGCAGCTCTTCCCTGCCGGCCACAGCAGCAGCTGCTGGCCTCCGAGGCTCCGGCGCTTCCCGAAGACGAGGGGCCCGGCCCCCAGCACGCCCTGGAGCCCCGCAGCCAGAGGAGCCGCCGGCGCCGCAAAGGGCAGTGCAGAGGGTGCAGATTGAGGAGGAGGACATGAGGCTCGCTCTGGGCCGGGCTGTGGCAGCAGTGCCCTGTCAGCCTTCACCTTGAGCCCTTTGCTTCTTTTCCATGAGCCTTGATCCCCCTATGTGGGGGCCCTGTCTATGGCCAAGGGCCCCCACAGCCCTTTGCAGGGCTGCCGGAAAAGCTGCCTCAATCACAGAATCACAGAATCCCTGGCTTGGAAGACAGACACTTTCAAGATGATCGAGTCCAAACTATGGCCTAATACCTCAACTAAAGCACAGCACCGAGTGCCAAATCCAGTCTTCTTTCAAAGGCTTGCAGGGGTGGTGAGTCCACCAGCTCCCTGCAGGGGTCTGTCCCAGGAAGAACCAAGATAACACTGGGGCCTTCTACCCCCCGGCACTTGGAGCTCTGGAAGTTTGTCTTTCTGCTTAGGCAAAGGCCATGGAAAAGGACTGGGAAAAGTAGTCACAAATCGAGTAGCCTACAGAGCTCTAAATTGATGTGCAAGGAATACAGAAAAGACAGAAAAGAAAAAAGGCAAAACCCAAATGGCATCAGCAAAGTCTTGGGCATGAAGACGTAGCTGCAAAGGGTCTTCTCAGCCCTATTTCTTTGTATTTCTGGGAACCAGAGGAATCCTGCTAGAGCCTCTGGGGAGATGGGTTTGGGAGGTAAAAGTTCATGTCTTTTTTCTCCTTGGGGCAGCTCCTGTTCCTGGCATCAGCTGAGCCTCTCTCCAGCCTGATGCCTGTTCTGATTGTTGCAGCAAAACAACTGATGGCAGACAGAAGACACTGACACTTGCAGAGACGTGACTTTTTCCAGCGCCAGCTGGGAGTGGGAGTCAGAAGAAAAACTCCCGAAAGCACAACTCCATTGGAAGATTGCCTTCCTTTTCATTGCGTAAAGAAGCTCTAGATCCACTTGTGAATTGTCAGTTGTTTGTTAAGGATGGGAAGTTTTCTTTCCTGATTTTTTTCATGTGGTTTGGAAGTGGATGAGGCTCTCGTTCATTCACAAACTCCAGACCAAAGTGCCTTTGGAAGATGGCCCACGTGGCAGTTTTTGCCCAGCCCTGGTACTTGTGGATAGAAGAAAGCAAGGGCAATGGTATTTGCAGCCAAAACCCAGCGAAGCTTGGCTCAGCCAAAACATCCTGGGGAGAGAGAGGCCTCCAGCTGTTCCTAGAAATCAGCAGAGTTCCAGCCAAATGGTTGTGTAGCACTAAGTGCAATCTCTTTGCCTGGATCAGAGCCTTGCTCAGCTGAAGAAGCAGAAAGATCAGCAAGGAGCTCCCAAAGGCCCCTCAAATAATTTTGATTTTGCTCATCTTGTGTAAGTTTGCAACTGAACGTGTGTTTGCAGTTGAGCTAATGAGAGAAAAAAAAAGTAAATAGAGGCTTTACAGTGGGGCCCTGACATTGCACAAGAGGAATCACCGGTGTGCATTTCATTGGAGCTCTCTCAATCCTATAAAAGTATTGTAGCCCTGATTTAAAATAGGCCGATATGAACCAATTTGGAGAGACAGAGACTAAAATGGCTTATGGGGGTTTTTTTAAGAGTGAGAAAAACTACCCAAAAGGTGTTGTTTTGTGACATTTTAAAATATACTACCTCAAAATTACCAACTGCAATAAATCAAGAGTTTAAAATGGAGTGTTTAGCTATATGAATAATTAAAACCAAAAAAATGTGAAGATATGAATGCATGTTTTCATAAAAATCATGAAAGTATAGACCAAAAAATACATGCCCTGAACTACAATGCAAAGGCAGGTAGAACTGTACTTGAATGATTTCTTTTTAGATTGCTGGAGTTTTTTCCTTGTGAGGAGGAGCTCGGGTATTGCTGAAGAAAAGTGGCACAAGCAGGACGGTGCAGCGTGCCGTGCTCCGTGCAGAGGCTGCCAGGGGCTGCCCGAAGAGCGCCCTGCTGCAGCCAGAGCCCTCCTGGCCTGGGGCCCGGGAGCAAAGGGCCAGGGCAGCCACCTCCTCCTCGTCCTGACCCTGCCACCGCTCCCTGCTGCTGCTGCTGCTGCTGCTGCTGCTGCTGCTGCTGCTGCTGAGGGAAAGAGAAGACTCTCCTAAGGCCCCATGAACGAATGCACTTACGCAGCCCTGGGGATGCCAGTGAAGGAAACCATGTGTCACATAAAGCATGTGTGACCAGAGTCACCAACACCACCTAAACATGGAATTGTTGCACCTCTCTAGGACAGGCAGAAATTTATAGAATTAACTGGGGACTTGAAGGCAGAAGAGGCCAGAGGAGGAAAACAACTCTGATGGAAAAAAACGACCATATCTGAAGGGGGAAACATCTCTGCCCGCTCAGAATTGGTCGAGGGAGCATGCCTCTAATCCTCTCCTGAAAGGGATGCTTTAGGTGAGCTTTGCATCTCCAACTGCCTTGGACCAGAGCCAGGAAGATTCAATTATGGAAATGTTACATAGATAGATAAATAGATAGATAGATAGATAGATACATACATACATACATACTTACATACATACATAGATACATAGATAGACAGACAGATCTCATTACTGAAATATCTCTTTACTGTCCTCTCTATTGCTACACACATCAGAACTTGGTAGCCAGTGCCCCACTCAACTACAATCCTGAGATTGCTCTCCTGTTGCTTCAAAAAAGCACACTCTTGGGGAATCTGGAGCATGTAGGTCCTTATGGAATGCAACCAGACACTCAGAGCATTGCACTGGGAACTGCACTCTTTGTGCATCTGTGCTCAGGCAAGTTCTTCTCTTGGACTCGACCACACTGGTGGTGCTAAAGTGGCTGGAATCAGAAATGCAGCCCAGCCCACCCCAGCTCCTCTGATCCCTGAGCACCAGCTGGAATGCAAGGGCATTGATTTCCTGCTCAATTCCCAAACACAACACACACTGATTCCCTGGGCTGCCAAAAGACACGGGAGCCATTAGCCTTGAAAGTGATGTGTTTCTGCCAGTGCTGGAAAAGGGCAGCAAAAACTGAGAAAAAGCTCCCTGGAGAAAGAGAAATTACACAAGGCTTCTCCTTCGAGCAAACAAACAAATAAACAAAATATGAAAGTGTTACCTACTCCAGTGTCTAAAGCACTTGGATGCACTGAAGAGATGTTTGGCAGGGAAGCAGCCCTTGTGCTGAGCATTGGCTCTATGGATCCAAGGCAGGGATCTATGGAAGTCTGCCTGAAGGTCCCTCATGAGCCCCCATTGTCCAGGTTAAAGCTCCCTCAGCGCCTCCTCCCTGGCCTTGTGCTGCACCCCCTTGCCCAGCTCCCCTGTCCTTCTGTGCACTCGCTGCAGCCCCTCCATGACTTTCTGCTTCCCAGGGCCCACAGCTGCACACAGCACTCCAGCTGTGGCCGCAGCGCTGCCCAGCACAGGCCACGCTCACTGCCCTGCTCCTGCTGCCCCACTGCTGCTGGCACAGCCACCGTGCCCTTGGCCTTCTTGGCCCCCTGGCCCCACGCTGCCTCATCTTCAGCTGCTCACGGCCGCCAGCCCTGCGTCCTTTGGGCCCACGCAGCTCCCCAGCCACAAAGGTGCCCATTTCACTTCAGGTACAGCAGGCACCATTGCAAGATGGTCTTCCTGTTCTACAATGACATCTTCTAAGTAGATATCATAAAGTGTGATAAGAATAGAATTGTAAGGCACTCTGACTAAATCAAAATGGTCTAATTCAACTGTACAGGAAATTGCTCTTAAGTAAATATTCCACCCTATCTGCCGTCAGCAAGCAAGGTTCTCTCTGCAAAACTGGATTTGTAGTTCTTTAAAGCTCTGAGATGGAAATTTTAAAATATCCACTTATGCCTTTGTTATTTTCATTGCAGGCATGAAAACTGATTTTCTTTCAGCCTTCCTTGCTGGCCCTCTACACTCTATTGCTACTGAACAAGCTCTCAGCTTCCTCTACAATTCTTAAGCACCAGGAACATGAAATGTTCCTTTCTCACTCACCTCAGGGTCAGCACTGCTGAATGCACACTTCAGGTGACCTGTAGTGGGAAGGGAAAATGAACCAGATGCTGTCAGAAAACTGCTTGGGCTGCTGAATCCAACAGAAAAGTCAACCCAAACAGAGAAGATTTCCCATTTTGTAACATCCCTCCAGGAGACACCTTTCATTCACACAGCCAGCAAGGGGTCAGGACAATATTCTTGCTTGTGCCTACACTTCAACCTGTTTAGCCAGTAAATGAATACAAACATGACCAAGAAAATCCAAATTGTTCTTTAACACTCAATGCTCCTGTTCTAGAAAACACATAAAACAGCTTTTTAAATCCACTCCTTCAGGTCTTTTTTTTGGGTTTTTTTTGTTTGGTTTTTTATTTTTTTTTAATCAGTTGCATGCACTAATTCTCTTTAATTTGCTGGAAATGCTTGACCAGAAATGCTTCCTCAAAATCCCCTCTGAGCTGTGGCGGACACTCACTGCTTTAGAGTTTACATTTCCTTGCAAAGAGAATCACTAGTTAAGCACTTGGTAAAGGGTCAAGCTAGAGAGTTAAATCCTTTCATGACAAAATTTAAAATAAATAAGCTTTCCCTGAGTTCTGGGAACAACTGCAGAGATTTTAAAAGGCATTCCAAGAAGGTCTGCCAGTCTGCATTTTCAAAGCTGTCTTGCTTGTCCCAGCAACCTCAGGAAATGACAGACTCTGCTGCCACAGACTCCCCTGCGGAGGGAACGGAAGCCCTGCAGGTTCCCCTGCAAATGCTGCCCCTGTGGCTACAGACACCCCCTTTTTAGCTGAACCTCTTGGCAGGAGCTTTACCAAACCACTGGCATCCCAATGCTCTTTCTCCTACAAAATCAGAAACTCAGCCACCAAGAAAGAGCAGGAAGACATACAAAAGCCAGGTTAGGATACACACTAACCTAAGTAGAATGGAAAACTCTACTTACGTGCAAAGTGGGTAACATAACACGCGGAAAAAGAAATGCCATAAGCAGCAAAAGCTGCCCTGGCCAGATAGTGAAACATTGTTATTTTTGAAAGTTAGGTAAATAGATGAAACAATGCTCTTGTCAGTGGGCAGCTACCCACTGACAAAGGTGCCAATCAGGAAAGTTCTCCTGAATCTGAGCCAGCACTAGGGCTGCTCTGACACTCAGGCCTTCTGTGCACCAAGGCAACCTTCTGATGCCACTATGACGATGTGGCAACCATGCCCTGACATCACAAAGCAAACGCTCCATGTTGGTCTGTGAATTTATGCCAAGCAATAACCAACCTTCCCTACAGCAAACACAGAAGAGCCTGGGAAGTTCTTCTCTGTCACAAAGCAGCACAAATTCCCCTCATGGGCCAAACCCTGTTGTTCAGGGGATCCAAGAGGAGCTCCAAGAGTGCCCCAAGCACCTACAGCCTGTACCCCAGCTGAGCACTCAGATGGGATACAAGCAAAGGAAACCAGACCAAGAAAATGGTCCACAGCCCAGGGCTCCTGTGGATGTACATCTCTGCCTTTCTTTCCCTTTGGAAGCAGTCAAACTGGCAACTTGAGGGGAAACCAAGGGCTTTGTGGGGGCTGCATTGCTCTGCACACACCCAGGCCACCCGTGGCACAGAGCTTTGGTGCCTAAAAGGATAAACCAGCTGGAAAATGTTTCATTTTGACCTTTCTTACCTGCTAACAGAAGTTGCCAAAATGAAAGTTTCCAAGCAGGGCCTGATCCCTGTTGCCAGCTCTGGGCTAGAAAGGAGGCATTACTTTGTTTCAGTGATGGGTGCATAGGGAATCACTTCCCTAAGCCCTGCACACCCAGCAATCTCACCTACCCGTTTTGTATCCATGGAACTAAGACATATTCAATACTTTGCTGAAACTCATAGGCTAAACATTACCTCAAATTTATTGACATATTTCAATCACTTCTCAGAATTTACTGACATGAGAATAGGAGTGTCCTGTAGGTCCCTGCTGGTCGTTGCCACAGGTTCAGGAGGCGATCCATGCACAAAAGAACCTAAGACACAACTGGGCTTGCAAAGCAACTTTATTCCATTAGTTGCAGTAGCAAATAATACATACCAACCCCTGGATTCCCAAAAATCCGCTGAGCAGGAGAAGGAGATGGAGCGTGGTGCTCGGCAGCAGGGGCAGTTAGGCAGTGCACTTCCAGGACATCCTCTGGATCAAAACGCTGTGCATCTCATCCTTCTCACCCTTCCAGCTCAGAACCAGGCCTTGTATCTCCTGCTAAGGATGTGGAATTTTCCCAGTTACAGCACCAGCTCACACATGGCTGGCGTGTGAGATGATGGCTCAGGATGACTCCATGACTCCCTGCCACCGACGGCTCCATTGTTCCCCTTTCACAGCTTGACTGCCCACCGATTGACCAATACATTGTTTCTCTTTCAAGGGTCAAGGTCCCCCATGTTAAACAAGACACTTTCCTTCACTGTCTTGTCAACCTGCTCAAACATGGATCAAATATGGCAGGGCTTCGGGCCCGTCTCTGGTTCCTGACACAGTTGTTTGGGAAATATTCCCATTCCTCAGATTCTCCTTTGGTGTTCAAGAGCCTCCTAAAAACACTTTCTTCCCTTTGAATGCATTCCAGCTATGTTCTTAGCAGGGGCACTCTCCTTATTCTCAAGGCCAAGATCGCCAGTTGCACACAGTAAGCACTGCAGTGGGGGAATACAGGCTTCAGCACTCCTGTTAAAGCTAAAAGAATTCAAAAGACTAAGCCCTGTTTGTTACACGCCTCTTCTTCCTATTCTGGGAATCAAACACAAGCGTTTCATCAATACACCCTGCAAGTGCTCTTGCTGAGTGAAGCCACATTGCTGTGTCAATAAAGCAGCTGGGACTCAGTTTCTTCAAGCAGGGAAAGCCAATTCTTCATTCACATAACTCATTTTTACACGGTTTTCACAGATCTCGTGTTCAGTCCAGCTGGCTGGTAGTTTCCTTGCCACACAATTTATTGCTTAGAAGGTGTATTAGTGTGTACATGCAAAGACTCACTCTTTTTAAGACTCACTCTTACTCAGGTGATTACATTTTTTTTCGTGGATGCTCATGGGAGAGATTTCTTGTTTATTACAGATGCAAAAAGTTTTCTTAGCACAATAGCTTGTTGTGCTAACTGCACTCATGACTGTTCCCATGGGAAGTTTGCTGGCTGCACATAGAAGATGTAACAGGCTATCTGGGAATTTACTATAGCAAGGCCTGATTTTATAAGGCCTTTCTTTTTTAATAACCCTACCTGTGTGCAACACATTATGACTTTGTTTCAGAAATTAATGAAGAAAACACAAATTGCCTGCTCAAACCCTTCTGCCCCCTTCCAAATCAGTTCACTCCACAAGCACAAACCTCAGGCACATCCCCGACTGCCTCTCTCCCAGCAACTCAGAGCTGCATTGCACAGCGCTTGCTTTGCGCCACAGAGCACAAAGCAGACTGGCCTGGTGGGCCTGAATATTTCTGCCAATCACTCTGCATCTCACACCTTTGCTCAGGCTCAGTGCAGAACTGCAGGATTGCAGGTGCTTCCTCCCAGAGCTGCGTGAGGCGCTGGCTCCTGCAGATGTGCCCTGCCAAGCTGTCCCTGCCTCACGCTGGCCTCGCTTCCCCTGGCACAAGTGCCGGCCTGAAGGAGCTGCCCTGTGCTCCAGCCTGCCGAGCAGCCCGGCTCCCTGCCCCGGTGCCCAGAGTGCTGCACACACTGCTGGCCTTTGCCAGGGGTTGCAGGGCAGCCTGCAGAAGAGGAGGAATCCTCAGCCAACTCAGCGGCCCGCGGCTGCCCTTGGCCTTTCCCTGCTCCTGGGCACACTCCAGACAGCCAATGCCTCCAGGCCGGGCTGTGCCCAGCACGGCTGCGCTTCCCCTCGGCAGCAGCCAGCTGCCACCTGGGCTCTGAGAGCGGAGGATTCACCCGCTCCCAGCAAGAGGCACCCAGGGCCCGGCTGCTGCCTCTTGCAGCTCCAAGGGCCTCCTTCCAGCCTGCCTCTGCCAGGGCTCAGGCTGCTCTGGCCTCTGCCGGGGCTCTGCTGGGGCTCCAGCCCGGGCAAGGCCGGGCCCGCTCTCACCTCACAGGCGCTGACAGCTCTGCACCACAGGAGACCTTCCCCAGCACCCTCTCTGATCTTTCTGCTTTCTCACTTGAGCAAGGCTTTCCTCCAGCCAAAGAGATTATTGCATTTAGGGATCCAAATCCAAGTGGCAGGAACCCCAATGCTCTGCAGTCACAGCTGAAGGCCTGAACCTGCACAAGATGTTTGGGCTGCCTCATTCTTCTTTGGTTTTGCCTTCAAATGCCATTGCCCTTACTGCCTCAACTAGAAATATCACAGCTGTGCCATAACCAGCCAGTGGCTCATATTCCAAAGGCAATGTGGTCTGGAGAGGATGAATGAAGAGGAGCCCTCCTCACTTATGAAACCATACAAAAGAAGCCATATGTGTGACTTAGCACCCATAAAAAACAATTGGTAATTCAGAAGGAAATGTTGAATTTTCTGAAGGGGTCAGAAGGAGGAGAATCTTCCAAATGAGTTGATGTTTCAGAAACTTTATTAATTTCAACTCTAATCTATAATTCTATGCTACAAATCTGTTCAGCAACCCTACTCTACAATCCTACTCTAAATTGGTAACAGAGATAACATCTTGACATGATTGCTATGTTCTCGTCTCCTAGGGTTAGGGTTAGGCTTAGGCTAAGGCTTAGGCTTAGGCTTAGGTTTAGGTTTAGGCCTAGGCTTAGACTTAGGGTTGGGGTTAGGGTAAGGGTTACAGATAGGGACAGGGTTAGGGTTTGGGTTTGGGTTAGCATTTAAGGTTAGGGTTAGGGTTTAGGGTTAGGGTTTAGAGTTAGGGTTATTCGTCTTCTTCACTGAGTTGATGAGTTGTGCCAGGATGAATGGTGGCTTGGCTGAAGTTACAAATGGATGCTGTCCACCGGAAAAAAAAATACAACAAAGAACAGTGAACCATTACTTTCCAAGCTCATTGCTTCAGGGACTCAATCAGGATACATCAAGTTCCTGGAAAGACCCAGAAAGAGGAGCAATGGGACCATCTGCTCCCCAGTCATCTCCAGTGTGCAAGACCTTGCCATCACAGGCAAACCTGGCCCAGAATCCCAGTCATCTGTTTATTGTGATGTATTCATCATGCTGGGATTTTTGCCCTGCCAGTGCTCTAGAAATGGCACTTTCTGTCCCTAGGTTTTCTTCCTTTCAGGAAACTCCAATGACTCACACAGGCCCCTGCCTTTGAAAGACAGGCACTGTGCTGATTCCCACAGGGACAGAAAGCAGTGTCTACCTTTCCATGCCCTGGCCCTCGTGTGCTGGATGGCACCTTCCTTCCCAGCAGGGCCAGCCCAGTGGCACTGGGCCCTGCAGTTCCCTCTCTGCCACACAACCTGGCAGTAACCCTGGCACAGTTCCCGTCTGCTTGAGCGTGCCAGGCAGCAGATGGGGCTGGGACAACTCCCTCCAAGCTGTCCCTGTTTGCGTGGCAGAAACCTCTGAGGGTGGGCTGGGGGGCACAAACCAGGGCCCCTCAGAGGCTCACAGTGAGCCCCCCACAGCCCCTCCTGCCCACAGCCAAATCTCTGACCCCTAGGCTGGGACTGGCTTCCTTGGGTTCCTCCACCACCATTTCATGTCTCTGTACCCTGCATTGCTCTACTTCAATTCTTTTGCCATTAGATAAAACTGAACACCCCACCAAATCACAAAAGAGGGCAACAGAAACAGACAGAGGACAGAGCATCTCTCCTCTCAAGAAATCCAGAGGGAGCTGGAGTTATTCAGTTTTGTGAAGAACAGGCCCCGGGGAGACTTTATTGCCACTTTCCAAGACTTCAGAGTGGCTTTGAAGAAAGTGGGGGACATCTTTTTTAACAGGGCCAGTTACAATAGGATATGGACAAATATTTTTAAACACAAAGGGCATCTAATCAGAGTAGGTCTAAGGAATAACTTGTTTCTCGGAGTATGGTGCAACCCTGGCACAGCTTGCCCCAAGAGCTTGTAGGAGCCCCATCCCTGCAACCATTCTGGCTCTGGTGGCAAAGGGCTCTGAGCAACCTGATCTCTTTAAAGAGGTCCCTGCTCATTGCAGGACACTTGCACCACAGGACCTTTATAGGGCCTGCCAGCCCAGCCCAGTCGAGGATTCCTCACCATTTTCATTTGAAGAGCACCAAGAGTGGAGGTGAGGAGGAAGGGGGCTCATCTGCTGCCTTGGACTTGAGTGGAAGAGGAGCCCATCCCTCAGAGCCTGTTTCACCTGCAGCCCCTTCACATTTTACCTGCAGGAGCTCCCTGGCAGACCAGCGCTGCTCCTCGTCTGTCTGCAGGCAGCAGCTCAGGAAGTCACGCAGCAAAGCCGAGAGGAGCTTGGGCTGCCGCAGCTGTGGAGTCCCTACTGTGGCTATCAGGTGTGTAGCCTGGAGAAAAAGGAGACACCAGGCTCCACCTCCTGCTTTCACATCTCTAAGGCTCTCCCAGATCCCTTTGTTTAACCTCTGTTCTGCAGTGGCAGTTTCTGCCCTGGCAGAGACCCAGAGATAACTTTCCTTTACCAACCAAAAACCCAAACCCCGATGCAGCCACAGCTTTTCCACCATCCCGCAGATCTTGCCTTGGCAGCTGATTTCATTGCCTGACCTAGTTAGTGGGAACTACATCAGCAAAAGGACATTTGCATCTCTGAGGATTCATGCCAGCTTCAGAGGCTTTTTGGAGGAGGGACTTTGCTATACTAATTTCAAGGGTTAGTACATGAAGGGCATCTCTGCAGTGCTTTTTGGTCCTTTAAGCGCATGTGCCCTAGAACAAAACTCATCAGGCTTTTTGTGCTGTTCTTGAAAACAATGGTAATTGGAAGAAAAGAAAGGAAATCCATCAGTTAATACCCAGGTAGGGAACCAAACATTTACAATCTCCTCTTCAACACAGACACATTAAGATGCCTGCACAAATGTATTGGGATGAAAATGCCTGCTTGGGCACACAGGAGCCACCTGCAGCTCTGTCTCTCAGCAGTCTGAAAATTGCAGCTTCCCATTTTTGCAGCAAAAGAAAAATTGTCTAGGTCAGAAGAAGGAGAGGCTCCATCCCTATGGCCACCCTCTGCTCATTTGGCTACTCAAGTCAATGCATGAATGGTAGGCCCATCCCAGAAAGTGACAGGAATCACTGGGAGGTTTTGGCAGGCTCTCTACATCACCAGGCTCTGGCTTGGTGACGTGCAGAATGTTGCTTGGGCTGGGAGAGAAACACGGTCACTGAGTGTTTCAACAGCACTGCACAAGAAGCAGAAGAGACTCAGTGGCCTTTACAGCCACATGCCCATGTTTCCCAATGAGAAGAAACTGCACACAGGGTTAGGTTCCTCTCTAAAGACCACAGTTTTAGAAACTTTGTTGGGTTTGGGTTTGGGTTTCCTTCCTTCATTTCTGGAAAGATAACAACACTCTTAAGATGCTCTTTTCCTGTTATTAAGGCCATCTACACAGACAAAAGAACTGGAACCACTAACCCAAAGGAAAGTGTTGCCTGAGAACACTTTGTTTGTTTGGAGTTTGTTTGCATGTGGTAAGGCTTGAATTCCCCCATTGATGCAACCAAAAGTCCAGCAGATGCTGATGTGTTGCAGGGACATTTGTAGGAGGGGACCTTGGTGGAAGTAGTTCCAGCAGATGGCAATGGGATTTTGTCCAGTGGCACACAGGACATGGGACAGGTGAGAAAGACAGTGGGATCAGTGAGTATTTGCTCCTTACCGTGCCAGAACTTTCACTCAAGTAAGGAGGTTCTTGTTCTATCATTTCAATTCCCACAATTCCAAAAGACCATATGTCCACTTTGGGGCCATATGGTTGACCTGTCACCACTTCAGGCGCCATCCACCAAGGAGTCCCGGTTAGCGAGCACCGTCTGCTCTGCTCAGGGGTGAGCTGAGTAGCGAGGCCAAAATCAGCTGAGGAGAAAACAAAATACTGGTTTTATCTGAATTCTGTGCAATTAGGAAAGCAAGCAAAAGAATTCCCCAGTGGAAGTTTGAAAATGTGCTGTTGAATCTCCTGGCATTGGTGAATTTAAAAATCCCCCCATTTTTTACACTGCCTCTAGCAGTGGCTTTTACTTTGGACTTATAACTCCCTCCCTCTGGAAGGGACACACACAGAGCAAGGCCACTCTTGACTGCTTGTGGCTCCTTATACCTCTGTGCACGTTGCAACTGTGCCCTCAGCTCGCAGCAGGGGTCCCTGCATGGCCACCAGCACCATTTTTGGGGAACTGGCAGTCACTCCAAGCAGCCCCACACCCACATCCCTGGAATGCTGCACCTGACCAAGAATATACTGACCCAGTTTGACAGAACCGTCGGTTTTGAGAAGGATGTTGTCACTCTTCACGTCTCGATGGATCACATTGTTTGAATGAAGAAAATCCAGTCCTTGCAGGCACTGAGCGAGAAAACAGAAACAGAAGGGCAAAAATGAGTTATGTGATTTCATCACACAAGAAAGGAAACAAAGAATCTGAAAGATTCCCTCTCCAGGGGAATGGGGAGTAATGACAGAACAGTAATGGCCACTGAGAGGAAGAGCTTGCTGCTCCAAAACTTGCAGAGCAGGACCTTTCTGAGGAAAGGCACGTCAGCTTTTGAAAGAGCAACAGCACCTGCTGTTGTAGGCTGTCCCCTGCCCACCAGCCAGGATGACTCCTGCTGCAGTGCATGTGCTCAGAAGCAAAGAGCATTCTGGCTGCACTCCTATCCTTTTTAGCTGAGGACTGAGAGAAACGAGTCTCTCTCTTTTTTCTTTGCTGTTTGTTTCAAATCCTGCCACCAGCACCTTTGCTTTTACAGGCAAGGAATGCAGTGAAGACAGACTCCAGGCAAACATTTAGAGAGGCAAGGTGGAGAGCAGCAAATACAAATACAAGAGACAGAGCGAGAATACAACAGCAGGAGCTAAGAGTGCTGGCACTGAGTACAGGGAGTGCAGGGGCACTGGCAGGCCTTTCACTTGAGATGCTTTTACTTGCCCATAGCATACCAGCAACACAGAAACAAAGCTTGGCACAGGAAACCTCTCCTGTTCTGAGCCCCTGTTTCCCAGACAATCCTGCCCAAGCCCTTGGAAACACAGCTGGGATTGCTGACCTCCCGACTGATGGCTGCTGTCTCATCTTCAGACAGGCAGGTCTGGCTGACGATATCGCTCAGGACACCTCCATCCATGTACTCTATAACCAGCAAGAGTTCCTCGCCCAGAAGGTAGCTGAAAGAAGGAAACAAGGGGGTAGAGATGAACATGCATGGCTACACTGATTTTTTGCTTCCAAGTTTCTTATTTCCAGATGCCTTTGTGACAAGGACAGAATCAAAGGAATAGATATTCCCTCTTGGCTGTGCATTGTTTGCAATCTGTGCAGTCTCAAAGAGAAAGACACATCTGTGAAAAAGGAGATGTCTTAGATGGGCAGCAAATGAAAAGTGCAGTTTAGAAACAGCCCAGATAAAAAACCTGTCAGGCATGGTGTTTCTGGAAATAAGCACCTAGTCTTCCTGGCATGCATAGCAACGGCAGGGAGGGGCAACAATCCAAGGGTAATCCACTTTAGGATGGTTCATCTGCACTTAAGAAACTTTGAAAAATCAATCCCAAATAAATGTGGAGGCAGTGAACTTTGAGGGTATTGAGTTAGGAAGATACAGCTGATCCAGGTTTTGAATAATTTTGGAGTAATTATCAAACTAGGTGTGCCAGGGAAGACTGATGCAGACAAGATGCACTCTCTTCTCATCCATTGGAGATGAGTAGAGAAATATGAATAAATAAAAATAACAGCTTTACTTGCTGCCACTGACCAAAGTGGGTTTTTAACCTCTAATGTTTGCTTTATGTAAACACACATCCATGGGATAAGACCATGACCTCTCACCTGTCTAAATAATTCACAACATTGGAACTCCTATACCTCTTCATGATCGTTATTTCATTAAAGGTTAGCTCCTTCCTCCTCACTCCTTGAAGATTTATTTTTTTTATTGCCACCTAAAATGACATTGAAAATCAGTAACTTGGGAGGTTGGTGGCACGAGACCACAAGGCATGTGGAGCGAGTGATTTTGCAACGACACAGCTGAGCTGTGCCAAACTGCCTTGTGATTAGGCACTGCAGTAATTAGGAACTGACATTCCAACAGCCCATTTCTCTGCTCCCTTGGGAGCCAGTTACAGGACACGTGGGGGCACTGACATTTTGCCTTGACCACTTGGTAACAGCGGTGTCTCAGTTATCACCCACAAACCTCTGACCGCACTCTCTGCTGCTTTGTTTGGCACTCAGAAGAAGTAATCCATGCCTTAATACTCTGTGCATACATCTTGGGATATGGGCAGGGCTTAGGGCTTTCAGGGATGCCTTGCAGATCTCTCCCTACGTGCAGTTTCCAAGTGCAGCACTGCAGGTGGCCAAGGAACTACCAGTAACTTTCAGATGGATTTGCCGGCAGCCAGAAATGAGAATTCAGGACTCTGAAGCTGTAGCCCCAAAGAGCAGTGAGGTGCTTGAAGGCACCGCCTTTGTTTTAGCAATGGAGAGCGAGTGAGCGCGTCCTTCTCTGAAAGGAACCGCTGCCCTCCGTGCCTTCCTTCTGGCCGCTGAGGAGGACAAAGTCCCAGATGTGTTCTGTGGGCTGGCACCAGTCTGTGCTTCTTGTGCCTTTTCAGCACAGCTCTGCCCAAAGCTCCAGCCACAGCTCACACCAGAGGGGAAAGCCCTCGAGTGCAGCAGAGCCTGCAGGGGCTGTTGACATTTACCTCTCCTCCTGTGGCAGTGTCGAGTGCTCTGTAAACAGCTCCATACCCCCTAGAAACAAAACAGAAGCAGAGAAAGGAGAAGCCATTTTGACCTTGCAGTGAAAGCCAGCCCACACAGGAAATCTCTGCTGGAAGTGTCAAAATCTGCAGGATGCAGGAGGGCTCTGCCAGAAGGCAGATGATGCATTTTCCTCTCAAGTGCATGGGCACTGGGCCTGTTCCTGAAGCACTGGGGTTCAACTTCTAAAGGGAGTTTAGTCTTTCCTCTTGGGTTTTACTGTCTAAACGGTGTGATTCCTATCCTGACCACAGTGTTTCCTTCTTCAAACCAGGGGAAAGAATTGTTCCTGGGAACTGTTATCTCTCAGCTTTGATAGGGCGTAGGTTGCTCTTTCAGGCAAGCAAGTTTCTTCTCTTTTCATTAGTGTGCCAGTATGATTTTGAGACATACAAAAAATGCTAAAGAAATTGACACAGAGCTGTCCCACACTTGAGAGACAAGGAGACCGTCCAGGTCCTGTTCCTTGATGCAGGCAAGACCTCGGTAGCAAGGCATCTCTGACAATGCCTTCTGAGCCCACTCACAAATTCTGAGCAGCATTGAGAGATGGGACAATCTATCCCCAGTGTGTGAATATCTTTGCAGCTGGCCTGACTTCACGCTGGATAGACATTCCACCCCAAAAACACCTGGCCCATGGCTGTACAGGAGTAACTGCTGTTGGACTCACCCGCTGCCAATATAATTCAGATGCGTGTATTTCATATGGGGATTTTCAGTAGGGTTCACTATTATCCCTGAGGGAAACAAAATGCAAGATGCTGACTTTAAAGCAGAGATCCCAGCTTCCAGGAGATACAAAAGGCAGCCCCAGCGCCTGGGGCTCTGAGCCCTTTGTGGTCAGCAGGGTAACAACGACCACAACCAGGCAGACAGCTCTGCAGCACAAGTGGCCAGCACAGAGACTGATTTGTACAGTCTTTTGAAGAGTTCTCTTGACAGGAAACAAAGCACAGGGACCTGCAATCCCAGGAGAGGAGGACATCTTCCCCACCTTTCAGCAGTTTGCCAAAGGAATGCCTTCCCATTTGTAAACCAGAGCACCTCAAGTTGTAACTAATTCTGACGGGGCTTTCAGCATCAGGACCCTGACCTGTTTATGAGCAGGCTGAGCTCAAAGATGCCCCTCTCCCAGCTAAGGAAGGCTCCAGCCTCTGCAGCCCCTCCAGCCCTCAGGGACAGGGCAGCTAGCACAACAAGGCTGGCAAAGCCCCAGCATAAGCACTGACAGGCACTGATGGGAAGAAGCCAGAGTGAGCCTGGGCCCCAGATAAGCTGTTGCCCCCATTCAGGACACACCAGGATGGGCTTTGAGATCAGCCACACTGAGGCGCAGATCAGTGCCCTTTTTGTCCCAGCAGGTGATGGCAGACACAGAATTCACTGGGCTCTGGTCTCAGCCCCACCAGGTCTTACCTGAGAGCACAGCACTGGCAGCTGTTACGGGCAAGAAGCAGATTCATTGGGTTGTGCTGCAGAATCACAAAGGGCTTGATATGTTTTCCTAGAGCAGGGCCTGGGCCAATGGGTAGGATTCTAACAGTCATGGGAAAGAGTGAGAATCAGGTATGGAAAAGTGCCATGGATCTGAGGAATATACCATGGCTGAGCTGGAGGCTCTCTCCTGAGAAATGCCTGCAGTACAGTTTTATCTGATCATGCCACTTGGATGTGTCTCCTGGACACATCTTGATAAGCATAAAACTAGAAGATTAAATAAAGGTTGTTATCAAAGTCTCTGTTTTTTCTTTGGGGGCACATGGAAAATACCTTGTGCTCTCTATTTGTCCTGTAACCTGATGTTCTTTCAAAGTAGTTCTTATTGACAAAAAGATAGCATTCTCTTATTGACAAAAATATAGCATTCTCATGAAAATAAACTGCAGATGTAGTAGTGGTAACAGTAACAGTCATAAAAATGACATCAGTAAGACGTGGGGTAGAAGGGCTCCTTCAGGATGGAGATAAACACAACAAAAAACCCCCACCAAAAATGAACAACACAAAAGCAATCCCACCCCCCCTCCCCCCAAAAAAGAATCCCCAACCAAAAAGACAAAACTCCAAAGCCAGTCCATTTCTGTGAAGTTTTTTTGCTCTGATGACTGCTTGGAAGTCAGGAGTCTAAGGAGAATTTAGGAAGCTAAAAATTCTGTTCAGTTTGGCCACTAGCACACAGGACTTGCCTAGATTATTTGCTAGGTCACAGCCTTCTGCTGATCCAAGAACAATCCCTGCTTCAGCCTTTAGCAGAGAGGGAAGCTCAGGCAAACCCAAGCCAGTCCCAGGTGCCCTCAGAGGCAGCAGGAACACCCAGAGCTCTCTCGCTGCCTCATAGCACAGCGCTTCCTCTGGGGAGTCCTAAATGGCCCTGTGACACCAAGCTCAGGGGGAGCATTTGGTACACCTCTGATGACACCCGCACACAACACACTGTCCCTCAGATAAGAAACACCCCAGATGTACCCAGCAGCTCCAGGTACTCCTCCTCAATCTCCTGTTCCCAGGATCTGCCCAAGCTTGAGTTCCCAGGTTTCACAGAAGGGTTTCCTCGAGGTGATGCTGCTGCGGCAGCAGGTTCAGAGCCCAGGATGTGCTGGACCTGGAGCATTTCTGGTGGGCACTGTTCCTGTCCCTCACTCCTAGCTTGGGGTCCTTCATTGCCACACATTCCCTGCAAGTCTTCGCAGGCTGCCCGGTGAGATGTCAACACTTGCACCTCAAGTCAAACAGAACAAAGCAGTCAGACACTACAGCTTGTCCCTGTCAGCCAGGAGTCATCGACTGTGAGGAAAGGCAAAGAACAGATTGACAGCAGATACAACAGCTTGTTTCAATCCTTCATCTGGATCACCAAGTTCCACTGTAAAAACACCTCAAGAAAAAAGGAGAGCAGGAACAGGCCAGCAGGAATCAATTTGGATGACTGCTGGCCAAAAGGCCAAAGGACAAGTTTCACTGTCCAGGGCAGCAGCTGCGATTCAGCACACCAGGAAATGTCCTTCAGAGTGACTGTGATACACACACTACAGCAGCATGGCACTCAGAGGCATGGCCTCACTCCCTGCTGCTCTGCACTGGAAAGGCAAGAAGGGCAGAAACCACCAGATTGGTGACTGCAGTGGCTGCATCCCTCTTTCACTCACTAGGTTTTGCAGAGACTGATGGAAGCGATTAAGTTTCTCTCTGATGATTTTCATTTCTTCCTCCAGCTGCTTATGCCTTGCCTTGGTCATACTGTGAGCTATCTGAAGCTCTGCATCCAGCTGTTCCTTCATGTTCTCTAACAAACAAAGGAGAGAAAATTTCATGAGTGGAGTGGCTGCCACTCTTTCATTCACCTGGTTTTGTTGATCGCCCCTCTGCTGATGGAGATTCTCCTCTTGAATTCTTCCCATGTCTTCCTTGTTCTTTCTCTTCACTGCCATGATGTCACTCTGAGCTTCGGGCAGCTCTGCTTGTGGCTCTGCCTTGATGTTCTGTACAAACAAAAGCAGAGCAAGTGACTGAGAGCTGCCATCAGGCTCAGCTTTTTTCCTCTTTTGGCCTCAAAATCACATTTATTCAGCCATTTCTTTCTGCTTCCCTCCCCACATCAGCCTCCACTGCAAACCTCCTGTCCTGGTGCTGATCTCTGCAGATTGCAAGGCTCTGTCCTTCCAGTGCCTGTGGGACTCCTGGCCTCCTCAGTCCCAGGAGCTCTGGTTTACGCCCCTCTTCCTGCCCTTCCCTCTGTCCCCTGGCCAGTCAGGCTCACCTGGCCATTCTCCTGTGGCTCTTCCACCTGCTGCCTGTGCTGCTCTTCCTGCCCTCGGGCAGGGAACAGCTCTCCCTGAGTCTGGCATGGCATCTCAGATAAGGCAGTGTGCTCCTGCTCTTTCTCTAGAAGCACCTGCACAGAAAGCAAGACAAGATGGGTTTCAACTTCCCATATGCCCTTTGTGGGTCAAGACTCAAAGGCTGCTGGGCTCACACGTTCCCAAAGCACTGTGCTGCTGCTCTCCTGGGTCGTTCTCTGCCCAAGGGGAGGCACAGATTCCAAAGTGACCCTGGCCCTACATTCAGGGGCCATCTGGGACTGAAGCTCCAACAGCCTCTCAGGCAGCTGACAGGGAAGGGGTGGCATTTCTCAAGGGTCTGGTGAGAGCCTCCCTCTGCTTCTGCCATGTCCTGTTTGTCTCTCAGCAGTGACTGACACCTTGCCCTGTCCCACAGCTCCATCCTGGCTCTGCAGGGGCTTCCTGGGTGAGCTCACTCCTTGTGAGAGACACTTCTGGAGTTCACCTTCTCTTCAGGCCTGCACCAGCTTTGTGACTTCCCGACATCCACATTCTTGTTAGAAAACTGGGTCATTCAGGAGATGAGGATGTGTGCAAAGATCTCTGATGGAAGCCAGAGAACCTCTATGGCCATCTCAGTATATGGAGGAGGATCAAGGTGTTTCTTCTCCCTTTTTTGTCAACTGAGAATTCTGACCAGCAGTAACAGAGTTTCTCATAAGGCCCCATTAACGAATGCACTTACACAGCCCTGGGGATGCCAGTGAAGGAAACCATGTGTCATGTAATGCGTGTATGAGCAAAGTCACCAGACCCCAGCTACAGCATGGGATAGTTCCACTCCCTTAGGACATGCAAAAATTTAAAGGATAAAAAGAAGGCTTCAGGGCATAAGAAGCTGGAGAAGGAAAACAGCACTGAGGGGAAACAAACAACCATCTCTGGAGGGGGAAACATCTCTGCCTGCTCACGATCAGTCAATGGAACTTGTCTCTACCCCTCTCCTGAAGGGATGCCTTTAGATGAGATTTGCATCTTCCACTGCTTTGGAGCAGAGCCAGGAAGATTCAAATAGATAGATAGATAGATCTCACTTTTATAATCTCTCTTTACTGTACTGTGGTATTTATATTCTTTGAATGGAGAGAGATATAGTTCTCTCTCCTAGGTTTTTTTTAAGGGAAGGTAGTGAGAAAATCATAGAAGGAGAGAAAACAATTATTATCTCTACTTGCTGTTCTTGTTGTTTAGTACATGAAGAATGTGTTATAGTGATTGTTTACTGAAAGTGATTTGTTAATTGGATTTTAGTGATAATTGTTTAGCTTGATTAGCTAATTAGATAAAAGCTGTGTCGTGACTGTCTGGAGACAGTCACGAGTGTTTCTTTAGCAGCTTTTTAGTAAAGTATCTCTTTAGTATAGTTTTAATATAGTGCTAGTGTAATATAACATAGCTTAAGAAACCATTTGTTTAACCTTCTAAATCATAGAGTCAAAGCACATTTTTCGCCACGTGGGGTTCACCCTGAATCAATTCTGTCCATTCTGTTGCTACACACATCAGGACTCGGTAGCAGTGCCCTGATCAGCAGCCATCCTGAACTTGCTCTCCTGTTGCTTCAGTAACCCTCACTGTTGGGGAATCTGGAGTGTGTGGGTCCTTATGGAATGCAACCAGACCCAGAGCATTGCACTGGGAACTGCTCTCTTTGTGCATCTGTGCTCGGGCAAGTTCTTCTCTTGCCCTTGACCACACTGATGGTGCTGAAGTGGCTGGAGTCAGAAATGCAGCCCAGCCCCTCCCAGCTCCTCTAAACTCCGAGGGCCATCTGGAATGCAAGGGCATTGATTTCCTGCTCAATTCCCAAACACAACACACACTGATGCCCTGGGCTGCCAAAAGACACAGGAGCCGTTAACTTGAAAATGATGGGCAAGCCCTACTGGCTGGTCTGGCACCAGAACAGCTTGTTCTGCACCAACATCCCTGCCCCAAACTATGTGTTCTTGTGCAAAAATACTGCATTATCCAGAACTGCCTCCTTGAAAACTAAAATTCTAGCAGAATTTCTGCCAGTGCTGGAAAAGAGCAGGAAAGATGGAGAAAAATCTCCCTTGCTCCCTGGAGAAGGAAAAATTACACAAGGCTTCTCCTTCTAGCAAACAAACAAATTAACAAAATATGAAAGTGTTACCTACTCCAGTGTCTAAAGCACTTGGATGCTGTGAAGGGATGTTTGGCAGGGAAGCAGCCCTTGTGCTGAGCATTGGCTCTATGGATCTAAGGCAGGGATCTATGGAAGTCTGCCTGAAGGTCCCTCAGGAGCCCCCATTGTCCAGGCTAAAGCTCCCTCAGCACCTCCTCACTGGCCTTGTGCTGCCCCCCCTTGCCCAGCTCCCCTGTCCTTCTGTGCACTCGCTGCAGCCCCTCCATGACTTTCTGCTTCCCAGGGCCCACAGCTGCACACAGCACTCCAGCTGTGGCCGCAGCGCTGCCCAGCACAGGCCACGCTCCCTGCCCTGCTCCTGCTGCCCCACTGCTGCTGGCACAGCCACCGTGCCCTTGGCCTTCTTGGCCCCCTGGCCCCACGCTGCCTCATCTTCAGCTGCTCACGGCCGCCAGCCCTGCGTCCTTTGGGCCCACGCAGCTCCCCAGCCACAAAGGTGCCCATTGCACTTCAGATACTGCATGTACCGTTTCAAGATGGCCTTCCTTTTCTACCACCTCATGTTCCAAGTAGATACCATAAAGTTTGATAGGAATAGGATTTTAAGTCACTCTGTTTAAATTAAAATGATCTAATTCAACTGTACAGGAAATTGCTCTTAATTAAATTTTCCCTATCTGCCATCAGCAATCATCGTTCTCTTTTCAAAACTAGGTTTTTAGTTCTTCAAACTCTGAGAAGGAAATTTAAAAATGTCTATCTCTGCCTTTATTATTTTTGTTACAGGCGTGAATATGGATTTTCTTTTGGCCTTCCTAGCTGGCCCTGTACAGTCTATTGCTACTGGCCAAGCTCACATCTTCCTCTACAATTCTTAAACACCAGGAACATGAAATGTTCCTTTCTCACTCACCTCAGGATCAGCACCTCTGAATACACGGATCATGTGATCTGGAGCGGGCAAGGGAAAATGAACAAGTGCTGTGAGAAAACTGCCTGGGCTGCTGAATCCCACAGAAAAGTAGAAGTCAGCTCAAACAGAGAGTATTTTTCTTTATCAACATCCCTCCACGTGACATAGTTCTTTCACACAGCCAGCAAGAGATCAGGACAATAATCTTGGTTGTGCCTACACTTTGGCCTGTCTAGTCAGTAAATGAATACAAACATGATCAAGAAAATGCAAATTGTTCTTCAACACTCAATGCTTCTGTTCTGTCCAACAGATAAAGCAGCTTTTGTTCTCTTGTCTTTCAGGTACTTTTTTCAAAAAAGAAGTTGCATGCACTAATTCCCATTAAGTTGCTGAAAACAGTCACCCAGAAAAGCTTGCCCCAAATCCCCCTGAGCTCTGGCAGTTCTATTGTGAAACAGCACAGCAGCAGCTCCAGGCTCAGGAGCAGACACTCACTGCTTTGGCGGTTGCACTTCACTGCAAAGGGAATCACTCTTTTAGCACTCAGTCAAGGGTCAAAACGGACAGTCAAATCCTTTCATTACAAAATTTAGAATAAAAGAAGCTTTCCCTGAGTTCTGGGGAGAATTACAAAGTCTTTAGAAGGCCTTCTGAGAAGGCTCCCAGTCTGCATTTTGGAAGTTGTCCTGCCTGTCCCAGCAAGCTGAGGAAATGACAGACTCTGCTGCCACAGACTCTCCTGTGGAGGGAACGGAAGCCCTGCAGGTTCCCCTGCAAATGCTGCCCCTGTGGCTACAGACACCCCCTTTTAGCTGAACCTCTTGACAGGAGCTTTACCAAACCAGAGGCATCCTAATGTTCTTTCTCTTTCAAAATCAACTCAGCCACTAAGAAAGAGCAAGAAGACATGCAAAAGCCAGGTTAGGTTACACCCTAGCCTAAATAGAGTTGAAACCTCTACTTACTTGCCAGGCTGGTAATGAAGTAGGCGGAATAAACAGTGCCATACATGGTGCAAACTGCAGCAGCAAGTTGCTCAATCATTGTAGCACTGTGCTTCTAGTTTACTCCAACCAAGACTCCTGTCAGTGTGCAGCTACACACGGACAAATGCCACAATCAGGAGGATGCTCCTGATCTGAGAAACACCTAGGACTGCTCTGGCACTAAGGCCTTCCGTGCACCAAGGCAACCTTCTGATGTCACCACGACGATGGGGCAACCATGCCCTGATATCACAAAGCAAAGTATGACAAAGCAAAGCATCACAAAGCATATTAGTCTGTGAATTTATGCAAAGCAATAACCAGCCTTTCCTACAGCAAACACAAAATGGCCTCGGAAGTTCTCCTCTGACACAAAGCAGCACAAACTCCCTCCATGGGCCAAACCCTGTTGTTCAGGGATCCAAGAGGAACTCCAAGAGTGCCCCAAGCACCTACAGCCTGTACCCCAGCTGAGCACTCAGATGGGACACAAGCAAAGGAAACCAGACCAAGAAAATGGCCCAAAGCATTGTACAGAACCAGGAGAGAAAGCACCATTGGCATAGCAGCTGAAGAAATTCCTAACAAATCACCCCATATATCTGCATGTTTATAGGATGTTCCCACGGCTGCTGTGTATGTACATCTCTTCCTGTGCTCTTTCTTCCCCTTTGGCAGCAGTGGAACTGGCAGCATCTGCCCGCCAGCAGCAGCTGCTCCAAGCTGGGAACGCCACTGGCGGTGCTGATTTCCAGAGGCTTCTGTGTGCCAGGGGAAGCCAAGGCAGGAGCGGGTTGAACGGTGCTGGCGCTGCTGCTGCTCTGTGCCAGAGAGCCCCGGCTGGGCAGGGCACAGTGCCCACTGCGCTGCGGGCTCCTTCTCCTGCCACAGCTGGGCACACCTGGCAACAGGGCATGACAACTTGTGGGCAAGCCAAGGCGTTTCTGGGGCTGCACTGCTCTGCACACACCCAGCACACCTGCAGCACAGAATTTTAACCCTCAAACAGGTAAACCAAAGGGAAACAGCTGGAAAAGATTTCATTTCAACCAATCTTACCTGCTCAACAGAAATCTTCAAAATGAAAGTTACCAAGCAGGGCCCGATCCACACTGCCAGCTCAGTGTGAGAAAAGAGGCATTACTTTATTTCAGTGCTGGGTGTGTGAGGAATCCCTACCCTGAAACATGCACACCCATGTGTTAGTATCCATGGAACTAAGACATTACTTTCATTACTTTTATTCATTACTTTGCTCAAACTCGCAAGCTAAACATTCTCACAAAGTATTTGACATGTTTAAATCACTTCCCCACAATTACTGACATTTAGAGTAGGGGTCTCTTGAGGGTCTCTGCTGGTCATGTGGTGAACATCCCATTCCTCAAATTCTCCTTTAATGGTTAGGAGCCTTCTTCTCCTTGAATGCATTGCAGCTACCTCCTCAGTAGGCCCACTGTCTTTATTCTCAAGGCTAAGACATCCACTTGCACACATTACCCTGTGTGCTGTGAGGGAAGGTACGACTAAGCACTGCCTGGTAAAGCTTAACAAATTCACAATTTGTTGCAGGTCAACACTTCCCCAACGTCTCTCATTCCTTCTCTGGGAACCAAACACAAGCATTTTGTGGTCACTGAGCCCAGGGCCGCCTCCAACCCTCCTGTCACCCAGCAGCCCTTCTCTCCTCACAATCAGCAGGCCCAGCAGTGCCTTCCCTCACTGCCTCAGCCACCAGCTGTGTCAGGAGTTCTCTGTCACACACTCCAGGAACATCCTGGACTGTTTGCTCTCCGCTGCACTCTGTTGCCAGCAGACATCCCCACCCTGTTCCATGCCCCTTGCAGAACCCTGCACCTGCTGTCCATGGGCACCTGGAAGGGGAGGCACTCACGGAGGAGATGCACCAGCTGCCCTGGGCAGGAACCAAAACCCTCTGGTGGCACAGCTGCTGGCCTGTGTCTGGCACAGCTCTGCACGCCCCACTCCTCACGGGCTCTGGGCTGGAAATGCAATTGCACTTTCTGCCTCATGGAGAAATACCAGGGCTGCACACACAACGGCCAGCAGGCCACATCCCAAAGGCACTGCAGCATGGAGCTGAGAAGGAAGAAGACCCTTCCCCAATTCCTAACCATACTAAAACCACCATAATGGGGACTTTTAATCTTCTGAATGTAGAGCTGATTGACAGGGTGACAAGGGAATCTTCCAACAGAGTTGAAGTTTGGTACAGTTTTTATTCTGAGTCCTACTCAGACTGTTGATTTGAAAATTTATTTAAAAATATTTTTTAAAAGGCTGTGCAGTCATATGGTTTTGTTCTAATACCAAAATGGCTAGATGAAATGTACTGGCATTTTAATTGCATCCAAACTGATCCGTCTGTAAAAGCTTTCCTGCAGAATAGCCACTAAACAAGAAATGAAAATCTGTGGACTGTTGACTTTGCAAATTTCTACTAAACTTATCAGACAATGAGGCATTTTTAGGTAGATCCTAGAGCAAATTAATTCCTATGGATAACTTGTATTGGATTAACCTGTTGATTTCGAATTAAAACTGCCAGCATGTACTAAGTGGAAATCTGAATACTCACTTCTATGAGCTCTGAATTATTAGATGGTCATTGTTCGCCATATTAACAAAAATTACCATTCTGGCTATTTTGTTTACTTACAGTCAGCTCTTCAACACTCTTTGTAACATCAGAAAGAGAGTTTGTAGCAATGTGAACCATGGGTTGGTGGAGCATTGCAGAAGGCTCCTATGCCAGCACTAAATGTTCACATTTACCATGGCATCACTTCTTGCCTTTAATTCCAAGCTACAGCTCAGTTCCTGCAGTACAGATTCACACTTGTAGTCTGTATTTGCAGCTGGTTCTTACTTCCCTGTCCAGACAAAAATCATGCTGAGATCTCAAATCAAAATAAAACAAGGAGAGAGTCAGGTTCTGGATAGGTATAGCAAGAACTAAGAGATTTTTTTGCAAATATGTTGAAAAGCAGTTTATAAATGCTGCAAAAACAGCAGATTAAAGACTTGCACTCTAACTTGCAAGCTGAGGTTTGCCTGTTCTTTCTGGACTGATTTCTTGGGGCCAGACACTGAACCTAATCAGTAAGAAAATCAAAACCACAGGAGTAGTTTGGAGAATATTGTAAATTATTCTATCATGATGCTTTTTGCCTACAAGTTCTGGCCATCATCCGATTGGAGTAATTAGAGGAGATCGAAGCCATCACACTGTGCCTGTGCACACAATTCCTTCTCAGGAGTAATCCATGAAGCAACGCTGACAAACCCACACCAGCAGCTGCTGCCACACAGCCATGAAGCAGAGAATATGTATTTCTGCTACATTTGAACAGCTGAAGATGCCTCTGCTGAGCTAATTTTAGTGACTGCTCACCACAGATGGGACTTTGTGGTCAGTCTCCAACAAGTTTGGGCAGTTAATATTCTGCCTAAATGAAGTAAGTCTAGCAATACATAGACCATGGGGCCTGAGGAAAGCCAGCAGCTGTGGGAGATTTAATTTGTTTCTGTATCTTTCTTTTTACTAATTTATTGCAGTCAATTTTTAAAGAATGGAAACTTTTGGCATACCATTGGCTGGAAGGTTGGTCAGTCTTCCATTCATGACTCCTCTGAAAGCATCACCCCAGTGTTTTTATCAGTAGCTCTTCCATCATCATGGCTCACACAGCATTTCCTGCAGCTCTTGCTGGAGTCAGGGAAAGGCACCAGGAGAAGGGGGAGAAAGCTGTGTGCAGAGATTGTGTCAGCTAAAGAGACATTTCTTCCCTCTGATTTGGCTGAATGGCTGCAGGAACCTTGCTGGCACTGCTGGCGGGGTGGCCTTTTGCAGGGCTGGGCAGAGTCTGGGGCCCAGGATCCCTGCTCTTGGTGGGACACCAGGGTGAGCAGCCCCTGTCCCAGCCAGGAGCAGAGGTTCTGTGGCTCTGCCCCGGGCACAGGGACCTGCCACTGCCATGAGCTCCTGCCGCGGCTCCTCTGGGGCAGCTCCTGCTCTGCAGTGATGATGGGCGCAGCTGGGCATGGCTGCAATGGAGGGAGGCTTCCAGTGGGCTCTGCTGGTCTGCCACACTGGAGCCAGCAGAGCTTCTGGAAGGAGTCTCCTCTTGTGAGCTGCTGGAGCTGGAGCTGGCACTGGCCACAGCGCCGCTGTGTTCATCCCTGACAGGACCACAGCACAGCAGCCTCTGGGCCTCCTTGCTGCACGAGGGCAGTGAGGAGGCCATGGACCACAGGTTCAGAATGTGTGACTCAGTTTCCTGATAAACTGTGCTGAGAAAACCCTGCATCCCTCCTGACAGATCTAAGACACTCCAAGAAATCTGTTGGCACATTGGGAACTCAGAATTGTTTCCATTTTGAACAATTGTCTTATGAGTGCTTTTGATTGTTTTTGTCATTTTGTGTTGATTCAGTTGATCCTTCAGAGAAGCTTTCCTAATAATATAATACATGGGGAATTGTGGAGACCCTGGCAGGGGGGGGGCATTCCCTGGTCAAGGGAGACACAAGAAGTTTCCCTCAAAAAGCTGTTAGACCCCACTGGCTCCTTCCCCTGTTCCTGGGTCTGTTCCTGTGTTCCTGAGCCACACCTTCCCTATTCCTGATCGGCCCCCTTATCTTTGTACTGCCCCGAGATCAGGGTCAGCCCCCAGGCCCCGTGGAGACAAAGTGAGACCCTCTGTGTGTGGGTGCTGGGACCTGAACATCTCCCTGCACAGCTGAATAAAACATCTGTGGAGATTAAGCAAAGGTCCTTTTAGCTTCTTTACCCTGGACTATGCTAGCAGCAATTCAGACTGCTCCAGAGGAGAAGCTGCAGTACTGGCACCAAGATTTTGGCAACTTGACCATAGGCACAGAGGGCGTGCAGGATGCTGCTCTATGAATTCCTTAACCAGCCATCTCTGGTGCTGGCATATTCCCTCCAGCTTCTGCTGCAGCCAGGGCCACCTTTGGTCCAGCAGATGACATTGTTATTTGAAAAATTCGGCCCACTCCTTGGGCAGGAGGCCATCCACAGGCTCTGGTCCTGCAGCCCCTGCTCAGCTGGGGACAGTGTTCCCTGTGGGGAAGATGGAGCAGCCATCACAGGGTCTGGGGGGCTGCTTTCAGCAAGGGGGCCAGGCTTTCTCCCTGCTGGACTCTAGCAATTGTTTGGGGGAGCCGATGGCACATTGTATGTAGTCCTGTTCATCCTACTCAGAAAACCTGACAGCTTCTATCATTCTTCTGCAGAGTGGGCATGCTGGATTTCTCTTTGCCCACTGCAGGATGCAGCCAGGCAGAACTGGTGGTGACAGGGCAGAGAAAAATTCACATCCTTCTTAGTGCCCTGGTAGATGGGGCAGCTCCATTCTGTCCCCATGGCCATGTCTGTCTGTCCCAGCAGCAGGGAAGAGCTGAGGACCATGAGCTGCTCTCATTTGCAATCTTGCTTGGCCAGAGCCCAAGCTCAAGCCAGAATGGTCCAGGCTCTGTCAGTGCCCAAATAGAAGCAGGAAGGGATGTTGTATCACAATCCATTCCTTGGTGAAGGAGGTCCATAGCAGCCTCAAGAGGCACCTCAGACACTCAACAGTCAAGGCAGTAACATATGGACAGGACACAGATGGCAGTTCATGGCTGGGAGAGCATTCGTAGACATATCCAAGGACAAATTTCCCAGGAACTCTCCACAGCTCTGGGATCTGCCCATCAGCTCTGTCAGAAGCTTCAGCAGAACAACCAAAGTCCTAAAAACCAGCTTCCAGACACTTTTCCTACCATCCTGCCTGAGCAGCCAGGTTGCTTGCTGCAAAACACTCTTTTTCTCCTCTTCCCCAATGCCCTGTGGACACTTGCAGCCAAAATAAAAAGCTCCTGGCCCTCTGTGTGATGTGATAATACAGTTTTTATATTTCCATGCTGGGATGAAAGAAAGCTTGGAAATACAGCTGTGGGTCAGGAGAGGCCAGGACCCACTTGGCCTTCCTGCAGGCTGAGGTGGTGCCAGCAGACATCCTGCTGCTTTTTTGGGGAATGTGTGAGGGGGAGTGGAGGGGGTGACAGAGAGGCCGAGATCATAGAGTGGAAACTCAGCTCCAGAGAGCCAGTGCAGACTCTCCCTGCTGAATGCCTGCTGGGGCTGGCAAAGAAGGAAAAGGCCCCAATAACAGCCCGGTGGCACTGTGTCTCAGGGACAGGTACAGGGAGGTGACAACAAACAGCAGCATGGCCCGGTCTCACAGCTCCTAGGAAGCAGTGACAGAGGGGCCTCATGTGCCAGAGATTTCAGAAAGGCTGTCTTCTCAAATGGCCACTCTGAAACCCCTCTCTTTGCCTCTTGGGTTTGTGAATGCTTTTGACAGCCACAGCATCCTGGGGCAATGCATTCCACGATTTCATTAAGCACTCCTTGAAAAGCACCTCCCATTGTTCAACTGAGCTGCCAGTCTGGTCATTTCAGAGGGTGCTGCCTTGGTGGAGAGAAAAATCAATCTTCTGCCTTCCAGGGAGCTGAAGGAGAAGGGACTCTTCAGCATCAAACACCTGGCTGGGTCCCATTCAGAGGTCCTGCTTTGTAGACTTGGTGAGGTTTGCTTGGCAGTTACCAGTGTGGTAAATAGGTATGATTCGTGCTGATAAAAATTGAAACAGCAATCAATATTGATACAGTAACTAATATCTGGAAATAATAAAATAAGTTAAAAATAGTAATGCCAAAGAAGAGAGGGAGAGGAGGGGCTCCACCCCCCTTTTCCCAGCAGATGTTCTCAAGGACCACAGGAAAGAAACTGAAGATACAGTTGCTAAAAATGACCAACAACCTGGTTGGGTCCAAGATAATGTTAATTATAAGGGACTTATTGCTTTGATATGTAGATGTAGTGATACGTTAGTCTTGGCTTACATTGTAGTGGCTTGGTGCGCATGTGTAACCCAAAGGTGAATTAAAAGACTACAGGGCCTTCATCAGTGACGACCCCCAAAGACTTGTGCGACCACCAAACCAAGTGGTGGTGCATGCGTGGTAAAGGTGATAATGAAGGCGGAGAAAGAAAAGTGACGAACCGAAAATAGGAGGAGATGGCATTGACACATGGCATATAAGGGGTGATTTTCACTTGGCAAGCTTGTACGTGAAGTGGCAAGGGTCTTTGAACCCTGCACTCTGTACCCCGCGATATCTCTTGCTTATGCGCTATTATTTGAACCAAATTATCCCTTCTTTTAATCAAATTATATTGTATCCAATTTTATATTTTTCATCTTAATTATTTCATTAAAATTGTTACTACTTTAAATATTGTTTAGGTCTTTTTAATGATGGGATAATTGGGCAAACATAACACCAGCGAGGTGAGAACATTGTTCTGAATTGTCCCCCATACTTCATACACGGTGTGTAGAGTAGGTATGTGCTTGTTCATCTCCATGTGTGCTCAGGGTCTGCCTTCATTTCTGGTTTTAGACCTGAGATTTCCAATGTCTGTCAGCTATCTGTAGGATCTGTGGGTACATGCAGCTGTATTTACTGGCAGGTCGGGTATCTGACACTCATCTTTGAGTGTGGTGCCTTTATAATGCAATGTGCAAATGAAAAACTGAGACACTAATGATGTTATTTGCCAGAGTCCCAGTCTCTGTCCAAGCTGTAATTCAACACTGCAAATTATTCTGTAGACCTGAGCCTGTGTTTTCTGTTTCCTGGCTGAGTGCTTCAGCTGCTGGTGTTGGTTTTTTGAACAGGAGCACCTGACTCTTTTATCTTTATCACTTGTGCCTTTATGATTTGAAAGCAGCCCTTGCTTTAATTTTTTTGTAAAAGGGCCTAAAATCAAAGCTGTGGACATTTTAGAAGGGTTAAGTAGAACACTGAATGAAATTTTTATTTTAGGCCTGCAGTGAGAAGGTCTCAGGCCAGAAATTGGTGCCTTTCTGTGCTTGTGCTCTCCTGCTCTTCTTGTACTTGTATGTTCCTCTGGACACAGTGGGATGTGTTGTCATTTCCTGGGACTTCTGTTGAAGGCAACTGGTTTTCTTTTCAAGGTGATTCCTATGTTTCCCCTCATGGCTTCCCCAGGTGACCAACCTCCGTTCCAAGGTGTCCTGCTCTGCCATTGTCACTCTGGGAGAGCTCTCTGTGACCTTGAAGAAGGACATGGACTCTGAGGTGGATGAGGTTGCTCGGCTCCTTCTCCAGATGGTGTCCAGCTCCCCAGAATTTGTTCAGAAAGCAGCCAGTCAGACCCTGGGGATCCTGGTGGAGAATGTGACTCCTGCACAAGCAATGACTGCTCTCATGGACATGGGAGCCAAGTAGGTTCCTTTTCTTTTAGTGATATTCTTCACCTTTGTGTGTGTGTGAAGGAGAAGGGATGAGACAGAGAATGGGAATGGTGGGAGGGAAGGGTCTTGTATCCTGCATCTCCTGTGAACTCAGTGACTTGATTCTCCAACCAACCTCACTTCTTTCCTCTTGTCACCAATTTCTGCCCTCCTGCAGCCCATTAGTTCTCAGAATCACAGAAGTGTAGAATATGGGGAGTTGGATGGGCCCATCAGGACCATCAAGTCCAGCTCCTGGCCTTGCCCAGAACAGCCCAAGGGTCACACCAAGTGCCTGAGATTGTTGTCCAAATGTTCCTTCAGCCCTGTCGGGCTTGGTGCTGTGACCACTGCCCTGGGGAGCCTGTTCCAGTGCCCAGCCACCCTCTGGGTGAAAACCCCTTTTTCCTGATGTCCAAACTAAAGCTCCTCTGACTCAGCTTCCTGCTGCTTCCTGGAGTTCTCCCAGTCTGTCAGATTTTCCTAGATGTGGTGATCAGTGGGGAAGGGAAAGTGCATGCAAAGGCCAAGGATAGAGCCTTGTGCTTTTGTGGGCAGAGGGTCAATTGCAATTGCAGCTGTGAGCAGTGTTTGGTATTTCACAGCTCTAACCAGAGAGGCCCTGGGAAAACCATGTCCCCTCATGATGCCATTAACTTGAGAAATGAGGAGGGTCCTTGCTGGGGCGTGGAGCACGTGGGGGACAATCTGCTGGGTGTGGCACAGCCTGCACAGCAGGTGCAGCTCCTGCCAAAGGAGTCTTGTATGACTGTCCTGGCCTTAGAGCTCTACTTTCTATTCCAACTGATGTTTCATGTTAGCCTTGAGATGATGAATCACTTTACAGGCACCTTCACAGGCTGACTGCCATGGGACAGTTGGAGCAAATGCTGCCTTAAATGTTGGTGCTGGGCCTGATAGTTCCCAAGAGACGCTCTCTAGAGCAGGACAGCCCGGCTAAACTGCCTGCCACCCTTTCCTCAGCTTTGGAATAGGGTAAAACATTCAGATGGATCCATTGCCAAGCCTCACAGAAGAAACAGGCTGCATTGCTGGATATTCTGCAACTTCACGGCCCACAACGTGTTTTCCCTGCATTTGTTGTTTTCCAAAGGTCTGCAGATTTGGGGATAAATGGCTGGAAAGAGCCTCAATCCTGCTGCAGCTCTGTGTAGTGAGTGACCTCTGATGGGTCAGCATCAATTGCCCTTAATTTCTAAATTATTCATGTGTCATCTATTTCTTTAATCTTTCTCAGAGTAAATACCGTGAAAGAAATTGAGTATCAGACAGTGCAGGGAGACTGAATTCTCCCTCTTCCGTGCAGGCAGGCCTTGTGTACAATGCTACCTTTGTGTTTCCCTGAGGCCAGAACCTTGTGCAGGTGCCTGAAGGTGCAGGGAGAGCCCAGGCTCCTTCCCCCAGCAAGGACAGGGAGCAGCTCTGGCCAAGGCCGGCGCTGCTGCTGCTCCTTGTCCCTGTACCCAGGGTTTGCTCTCTCCTCCCCAGCAGCCGCCCCGCCCCGGTGCGCGAGAGTGCGGCCCAACTCCTCCTGTCCCTGATGGAGAGAATTGGAGTCACCCAGCTCGCAGGCACAGCCAGGGCTGAGAGGCTGCCACACGTGGCAGGGAAGTTTGCTCAGGACTGCCACAAGGACACAAGGTAATGATCTTCATTTCACCTCCCAAAACAGGAAAACCGCTTTGTGTCTGGCTGTAAAGGTGAAACCATACAAGAGTGGAAACTAAAGGGAATATGAAGTTACCTCATCGTGTGAATAAAGGTCATAGAATCATGGAATATGCTGAGTTGGAAGGGCCCATCAGGATCATCGAGTCCATCCCCTGGCCATGTGCAGGACACCCCAAGAGTCACTCCATGTGCTTGAGAGCATTGTCCAAACTCTTCTTGAGCTCTGTCAGCCTTGGCACTGTGACCACTGCTCTGGGCTGCCTGGGCAAATGGCTGTACTGGGAAACCTGAGGTTGGCCAGAAAAAAGAAGCATAGCCACCTTTTTCCTGTGGCTTGAAGGATTCTTTACTGAGATCAAAAGATCTCAGATCAGCCAGTCCAACAGTTTTGTTTAGCCTCAGGTGCACAACACAAAGCCCAAGTGTTGGCTAGTGCTCCTCACTGAAGGATCCCAAACATCCATTTCTCATTAGCTTCAGACTATCCTAGAAATATTTCAGGGGTCTTTAACCAACATATTTAGTCTTTCTAAACCTATTCTGCAGATTTCTACAATGCTGTTATCTGCGGCTCAGTGAACTCCACATTTCTTCTTGAAGAAAACAGAGGTTTCCTAGTGGCAAAATCAACCCAAACCACCAAAATCCCCTTCCTTTGGTGATTCAATTCCCATGAATAGCTGCCAAGAACACCAGAACAACTAGCTGTCCCTGTGCATACCCATAGTATAGAATAATCAATAGGATGCATGAGGTGTTGTGTCCTGGCTTCCCTGCCAGGTAAAGAAAGGCAAATTATTGTGCAATGGCAGCAAGACACTGCTCATAGGCTCTGACAACAAAGCAGATGTGTTTTGCTTGTTCCCTGGGATCCTTTGATGCCACAGAAGCACACCCCCAGTTTCAGAGGGAAATGGTATTTTCTGTTGCCCCATATTCTCCTTTTGCCTCTTGTGTTCAGCTGACAGCACTGTGCAGTGTTAAGTGAGGTAAATCTCCCTCTTTGCTGAGTAGGTAATGCCTTCTCATGCAGGGATTGCACCTGATGAGTTTAAGGGATCAGCCTCTTCTGTTAACACTCTTCCTTTGTTTGTTCACTTTTCTTTTGTTTCCTTCCTTCCTGCCTTCCTTCCTTAGGCATTATGGACAGGAGATGGTGAAGATGTTGCTCAATCATCAACAATTTAAAATGCTTTTGGAACAATCTCTTTTCCCCCCGTGACCTGGAAGATATTCTGACAAGAACTCAGAAGAAAGTAAGTGCTTGGCAGGAGAAATGTCTCCTTTGTGCAAGTATTGCCTCTGCTAATATGAAATCAAAGATACCAAATCTGTCTTTAGCTCATTCCTGTTCTGCTGAATCATTTTGCTCCTGGGAATGAGCTGTTAATCCTCAGCCTGTTCATCTGCAGACCACAAAGGAACTGATATTATTAGGGAAAAGTGGGGTTTTGAATATTTTCTATATCGGTCACAAAGAGGAAAGGGAAAGAGGAGAAAATGGGTTTACATTTAAGTGTAAGCCCCCACCATGCTCTCCCTACTCTGCCCCCTGTAAAGCAATTAAGTGAGAATTGTGCTTCTGAAGACAACAGAGTCTTTGCAAAGGACACTGGAAGTAGTAGTGCCAAGAAAATTCCCAAATTTACAAAAGATGTCCAAGTCAATCCTAGTTACTACAATGACTGACTGTCTGTCTTTTGTGAATACTGCCCTGCTGTCCAGCCCTGTGGAGCTGGAAGAAGCTTGGTGAATTCAGCAGCATCGAGCGAAAAATTCTTTGTTTGTTTGGGGCAGGATTTTATATTTTGTTATCGACATTACAGAAGGGAGCCTGCCTTTGTGCAGGAGCAAGGAGAGTGAGTGTTGAACCAAATCAACTTCTAACACAATGGGCCAACCCCCAAAAGAGTCCAATTTTTTCCGTTGATTCCTTTACAAACACTTGTTGCCTACCAGTTTGCATTATTCCCATTTATGCTCAAGACTAAGGAATTTGGGATTTTAGACTGCTGCTCAGTCTGGCAGCACCCATAACCTGCCTTGGGCTATGGAAAACAAAGACTTGGCATCACTGAATCTCTGGTCTGTTTCCATCTGTAAGTTAGGAAATGTTTTCCTAAGCCTTGGTAGCAGTGATCCTGGTTCTAACTTGTGTTTTCAACAGGGAATTTCCTGTTTTATATTCTAAAGATTGATGGGGTTTCTCTGTGTCTTTGTAGGGGATGAAAAACCAGAAGGCTGAAGGCCCATCTGTCAAGGAGCCGGTGGAGGAGAGGAACGATGGCTCAGAGGAGCCCCAGGCCACATTGTGTGCTAGCAAATGGTACTCAGCACTTTTGTCAGATGTGACAAAGCACATGGCAAGATTTACATGTCTCTTCCTCAGGAAAAACTGTCTGGCAGAGATGACCAATGCCACAGATTGTTTCCTTTCCCTACAAATGCTCTAGGATAAAAAATGTCTACTTGTGCATTGTGCTGAACACAACTTCTCTGGAGGGGTTTCCACAAAAATGGAGAGACAAAAAGACACCCATTGGCTGCAGCTCAGACGATCCAGTGCAGTGGCAAGGGCAGTGTTGCGGAGGCTGGGAGAGGGCCAAGTTTCTGCTGCCTGACTTGGGACAAGTAAATTCAAACAGTGTTGTAATCATATTGCTGTGTATCATATTTCCAGAGTCTCATACCTTCTGGGGGGTTTTCTCACAGCAGTGTTGTTGTTGCTCCTCAGCCAGGGCTCCTCTGCAGCCCTCCCTGAATGCCTCACCCCCTTTTATCCCAGCTACCTCCACGGGCTACAGCTGCTGCCCAATTAAGGGCATCACAGCTGCAGCCCATTTACAATAACTAGAATCAGGGCAGGGTCACTTATACAATACAGAGATCTTTTACTGCCATACATATATTTACTCAGGTTCCTATAAAATAGGGGTTTTTTTTAATCTGAGTGGAGTCATTTTCAGATGGATGTTTTGATGAGAAATCTCAGTCTGGAAGCAAGATGCCATTCCACAAAGATGCAGTTCTCATCCGTGTGCTTTGTCCAGGCTGAATCATGGTTTTCTTACACTCAAACAGTACCAAGTTTGAGTAGCAAGGAGCAAGGCAATTCCTGAACAACTTCAGTCAACGGGTGTCTGAATGTGGACTTTTTGCCTTGATATTCCTGTCCTTCATGTAATTTGCTTGATGGACAGCATGTTTGGTTTATTTCCCCCTGTGCTGCAATCAGCATTTAAGACAGGAATTTGCTCCTTGCTGTCTCTTCATGGCAGTTGCAGAGCTGCTTGTACCTGTTCTCCTCTGACAGCAGAGGGGATTTTTTTAGCTCTGTCCTGCTCAGCAGTGGCAGGAAAGTGACCACATGCCTCAGTAGCATAGCTACCATCTTCCTGTGCTCATGGAAGAGGCAGGTTGATCAGGAGAATTGTTCCCAGTGGGGTGTGCATCTAGTCTCTCTGTTCCCAGTGAAGCTGTGCATCTAGTCTCCAGGGAAGCAAATGAAATGTGAGCGTAGTTCTGGGATGTCTGGCTTTTGTTTTTATCTCTGTTACTGATCTTCTGAATCCTTCAAATATGGCCCTGTTTATCTGTTCAGATGCATCTGAGCTACTTTTGCAGATTGTCATGCCTGGTTGTAGAGACACTTCTCCAGAGTGATGAGTTCCCTTATTCTAAGAAACACACATCCCATATGAGGAGGCATTTAAACTTGGCAGTAGTGTCTCTCTTTCTCCACAAAGCAATGTGACCTGTGTGCCCTGGCAGCCATCTGAAGATAGATCAGATGCACCTCATCCTTGGTTTTCCTGAGTGAGCACTGGGGAGAATGTCACTTGCAGATTGTCTGCCATAACGATTAACATGAAGTCCACGTTGTTCTTCAGAGCCTCATGATTTTCCAGCTTGAAATCACAGGATTAGGAAAGCTGCTCAAGATGTTTTGCTCACAATTATTTGAAGGTATTGTCTGTGGCTGCAGCTCTCTCCATAGAGAGCAGCAGGCACAACTTTGCCAGGCGTTGTCCTGGGGAAGGATTTTAGAAGATCAGAGAAAAGAGTGAGAAACAATTCTTATCTTCACTTGCTGCACCCGTTGTTGTGAACATGTGGAATGTGATATGGAGATTTGTTTACCAAAGGGTAATTTCTTAATTGGCCACTGGTGATGGTGTTTGGATTCAATTGACCAATCTGGTCTGTCTCTATCAGACTGTCTCTAAGGGCAATGAGTTTCAGCACAGCATAGCATAGCATAGCATAGTATAATAAAGTGATTGATCAGCCTTCTGGAATCATGGAGTCAATGCTAATTATTTCCTTGATGGGGATGCCATGCTACGATAATTATCACCACCAGGTCCTCATTTGGTTTTATTTTCCAGGGTGAAATCTCCCTCTGATGGACACCTCCTACACTGTGCAAAAGCCCAGGTCACGTCACCTCCAGCTGTGGAAGAAACGGAGCTGCTCCAGAAGCTTTACCATCTCCAGGAAGCCAAGGGGTTTCAGACAAGGATGGAAGGAGTGGAACTCCTCCTAGACCTGTGCAAAACCAGCCCCCAGCTCATCTCCACTAACATTGCCCAAGTATGTTGGGTATCTTCACTGCTCCTTTCCTTTAGCTCCTTTCCTGAGCCTGTAGCAGCAAAGTTAATTCAGTGTGTCTTGGCACTCCGTCCTGGCTGTCTGGGACACTCTGGTCCCTCTTACCCAGAAAAAATTTAATTCAGGTCCAGGCTTCAGGACAAGTTATTTCAGTCCAGCTGTATTTGTCTGGCGGGTGCCTATTGATGCTGTTCATCAGATGAGGGCAGAATTTTCTGCTGGTGTAACTGCTGCTCTCTCCTACTCCCAGCTGGGTGAAGGGAATCCAGCCCCTGAAAGCATGGCAATTGTTCTCTAGCCCAAAAATGGGTTTGCATAGGGAAGAGAAGTATCAGGCTGGGTTGGTTTAAACCCAGTTGCTTTTTTAAAGAACACTTCTATATACTCCATCTTGTCTTACACAGGCACAGCTCTGGCTCCTCATTTCCATCCTTGTTCCTATTCCTCTTGGTAAAGACAGTGCTCTCCCTTCTTGGGGGTCTGTTTTTCTCTTTGGAAAAGGAAGAAAACAGCTAAGGACTCATCTCTGCCTTCTCCTCCCAGTAGCTGCTTTTTCCCTTTTTCCAGGAAAAGGTGCCTGATAATGAGGCTGTCAAGGGGCTGAACCTGCTCTAATGAGAGCTGTACAGGACATGACATTTCAGAAGTCTACTTGTTACTTAGAGAAATGGTCCGGATCCTGGAAGAGTTGATCATAGCCCTGCACTTCTCCAGACACTGCCTCTGAGACAAACAAAAGAAAACTTAGATCTCCTCCAGCCATGGTAAAATCATAACTGCCCTCAGTACTTGAGGCAACTGTATAGAAAACCGGGCATTGTAAACATCTGCTTCCATTCAAAGCAAAGGTACTCTTTAGCATTAATAAATGGAATTAATTTAATGATTTATAGATGGAGAGAAATACCATAGGAACTATTCTGTCCCCAGCCAAACCTCTTAAAGACAGAAGAAAATCTTTCAACCAGCATGAGGTTGTGCCACCATTCCAGTGAGTGGCCCACAGGAAAACAGAGAAATTGTGCAAGCGAGTGCTGACCTGACAGAAAATCACTTTCATCTGTGACATTGCTGACTGCTACAGCCACTCTTCAAACAAGGACATTTGAATGCAGCTTTCACGTTGCTGGTTCTCTTCACAGATTTTTGACTATTTTGTCCTGAGAATATCTGACAGCCACAAGAAAGTGAAGCAGAGGGCGCTGGATGTGCTGGCTGAAATCACAGGAGCCCTGAAAGATGCCCTGAACCCGGTGATCATTGGTTTGGTGGAGGGAATAACAAAGAACCTGAACTCAAAAGATGCCAGGGTTCATGGGGCAGCTGTGAAAGCACTGGAAGAATCCATTGCTCATTTGGGTAAGGCTGAGCCCTGGCAGGGACTCTCCTCAGCTTCGTCTCTGTCTCTCCTGCACAAGAGAGCGCTGAGTGCCTTAACAGCTGCTCTTGTCTGTGGAACACTGCAGCTGACACCCACCAGAGGCTGTGCAGGTGCAGTCCTTATGCACCATCCCCAACAGGCTGGAATGGGATCGGCATTTCCCAACAGTCCCAGGAGCCCTTGGCTCTGTGCTGCTTGTCTGAAGGGCAAGTCCTGGACTGCAGCTCTGCTACAGTTCAGAGGCAAAGGGGGTTTGGAGTTTGCTTGGGCCCTGTCTGACTTCCCAAATGAACAGCTTTGCTGTGTGCATGAAGGGACACTGACCCACCAGAGCTTCTGCAGAGCAGCCACCTGCAAGGCTCTACATTAGAGGCATTAGCTGCCTATTTTCCACTTTTCTTCTTTTCTTCTATTTTCAAAGGGGAACTTGTGATTCACCAAGTTCATTTCTTTAGAACAAAGAGGTATAAACCCAGCTGTCAAGGATGCCTTGTTCCACCTGTTGTTTTGCATGGGGCAAGGTGGCCACAGCAATTAACTGCATAGGCAAGGGCTGGTCCAAATTCCTTTGCCACACACATTTATGTCAGCTCTGAAAATTCCGTACTGGTGGAATATGCCTGAATAAAGGAGTGTTGAAGAGGCAGGTCTTCAAGAGGAGTTTCCACTTTCTCCTCCCAAGCTGCTCTGTGATCTCAGGAACTGCCTGACTCAGTGCCTTTCTGTGACCCAAGTATGGGGCTCTTCCTTTTTGCTATGGGGTGCAAAACCTTTCCACTGCTTCCATGTGACTGAACTCTTGAGGTCCCTGATGTGAAATGTTTTAACACAGCTCCTGCTACAGCAGACAAGTTTGGATTTACAAATGTAAATGGAGAGCTTATCTTTTGGAATTTAAAACCCTGCCAAGTATGCTGGAAGGAAAGAAGAATAGGATTCAAACATCTGCAGAAATGTGCTTGATTTTATAAAATGGGGTTGGCCCTGCCCTTTCTCCTATGACCTGAGGAAAGTGAGCAGAAACGTGTGTTTCCCTTGTAGATAAAAGTGTCACTGCTGAAAGAGCTCAGCTACCAATGGAATCACCTGAGTGGCCAAGCTCTGCTGGATGTCACCGAGCGTATCACAGGTACGGCCTCCCCTTCTGAGCCAAGAGCTCTTCCCAGGGAGCATTTACAGGGAATGCCTGTGAGCAGACAGCAGAGCAGCTCCTCCAAACCAGGAGGTGCTGAGCGTGTCCCTGCTGCCCCATAGCCAAGGCAGGTGGGTTTGGCAGGTTTTCCCTGGCTGCTGCAGAGCTGGGCAGCATCTGAGATGGGGGCAGCGCTTGGTCTGGGGCTGAGCTCTCACTGGGGCATCTCAGAACCACCTCCAGCAAAGGGAGGGCTAAAAATGCCCCAGCTGGCTCCTCTCTGGGAAGCTCAGGGACATCTGTGATCTTTGAGGGGAAATGGTGGCCAATGCTGTTTCAGGGTATCAGTTTGTTTTGTCCTCACAGATTTCTTGTTTTTCTCTTGGAAAGTTTTGAGGCTGAACCGTGCAGAGCCTGGGGGTCACAGCTTAGGCCAGAACTCAACAGAGGTATCAGAGGCACGGGTTTAGTGCAAGGCACCTCTGGGGCACAGGGACAGAAGCAGAGTGCTGAGGCTCCCTGCCTGTGCTGCCAGAGTGGCCTTGGACTGAGCCTTTCAGGGTGTGCAAACAGTGTCTGCCTGTGTCAGCGCTGTGCAAAATGCTACAAATGCAGCTGATAATTGATTCCGCAGAGGAGCTTGCTATGTCAGCAATAGCCAAGGAATGGAAAAAGGATAATCTCAATATATAGCAGAGAAGATGATTGATAGCCTTGCTTTAACTGGGGCTAAATCCACTGCTAATTATGCCAACATCTTTAAATGCAAGGTTTAATACACTTTGTGTCTTCATTAGGAATCTGAAAAGGGCATGTTCAGCGATTGGGAATGTCAAAGGCCCTTTAAAGAGCATTTGAATAAAGTAGATCTCCAGCAATAGGGCATTTAGTTTAGCACTTCTTTTGATCTCGTTTTCAAATAAAGGAATTACCCATAAATTAGGACTACTTTAGAAAAAGCAGATGTTCTCTCTGAGATTTAGCAGGACCGGACAGCTGTTCCTCACATTCAGTAGTCACTGATGTCTTTAATTGCATTTAAATTCAAATGAATTCCCATTTTAAAATGGGTACCATAACCCTTTCCTGCTTAGCAGAATTGGTTTTGGGTACTTGCAGGAGCTCTTTCAATGTTGATGACTGCTGGTGGATTAACAGCATAGAGAAAATGAAGTCTCTTCCGCCACAGAATATTAAATTGCTGCTAAATAACATTTTGTCTGATCAGAAAATAAGAATGGTCTCCAGAGCATTTCAGGTTTTCATCTCTTAGCCAAATCTGACTGTTGCAAGGAGCCTGTTGCTAGTAAACATTTGTCCGTGTTTGATACAGTTCAGTTCAGAAAATGGGCAGAGAGATTTCAGGGGAAATCTCTGAAAGTGAGAAAACACTCGTGTTTTGGTTACATTTCAGTCCCCTGTGTAGCATTTTTCTTTCTCTATGCCCCTATTTCAGTGGACATATAAGAAAAAATGCCATTAACATTGGGAGAGGAAGTGGCATTAAAATGTAGAGATGCCCAAATGCCAAGGCAATGGGGTATGGGTAATTCTCTAGAGATGCCCTGAGGTTTGAAACAGCTCTTTGTTGGAAGCCCCAAAAGCATTCTGCCAAAGACACCAGCTGGTCACTGATGTTTCTCATCCAGCTGTCAGGCAGCAGCCATCTCTGGTGGGCTGGAGTTTTGAGGTGTGTTCTAATCCTGCCCTTTGCTGTGTGCCAAGGGAAGAGCCAGATTAGGCATCTGGCACTTGACATCAAAGTTACAAAAATGGAATCATCCCTTTTATTAGAAATCTCTCCATTTCCTCTCTATGGTACATTTCCAAATCTTCAGAGTGGGTTTAGACAACTTCTTAATGGAAATCCAAGGCAATTGGACATTTCATTCATTGTTCATGCGGAGATTGTGAAATAATTTAGGAAAGGTAGGAAGTCTGCCACAGGGACAAGGCTCTGGTTGGAGCAATTAGTGCTGAGGGGTTGGTGGTTCTGTTTCCAGGATGCTCAGCTGCTTTGCCCGTTCTGGATCAAGGGGCTCTGGGTGCTATTTTGCTGCTCTTGGCCAGAGAGACTGGCAAGAAGCAGAAGCAGAGGCAGATCCCTGTTTGCAGTGAGGCTGGTGGGTAAGGAGCTGTGTCTCTGTCCCGGCAGTGCTTGTGCAGGGGGTTCATGCCAGGAGCCCTGAAGTCGCCCAGCGCGACGCCCTGCCCGTGCTCTGGTCCTGCCTGGAGAACAAGGCGCTGCCTGTGCGGAGCGCCAACGTCTGCACTGTGGCCACCAAGCTGGCCTCTGCCCTCTGCAAGGTGATGGGCACCCAGCTGAAGAAATGTGCTGCCAGCAAGCCTCCACATGTGCAGGAAAACCTCTCCAAAATGTTGGGCTGGTGAAGGCAAGATGTTCTCCAGAAGGCTGAGGAAGCGCTGAGTTGCATGCCTCTGGGTTTGCCTTTTTAGCTGTGCCAAAAATGACAAAATCCTAAGGAAGGGTGTGCATCTGCCCTGCTCTCTCCATTGCCCTTCCTAGTCATGGCATGGGGGACCTGGAGCAGCTCCAGATGGAGGACAAGGTGAAGGCAATCATGGCTCAGCCTCACACAGAGGTGAGGGGGGAGCTGGGCCAATCTCTGCTGGCAGGAAGGGTCTTGTGGCAGCCCAGAGAGGCTGTGCACAGTGCCAGGGAACAGCTGTGCCCTGCATGTGCCCCTGCAATGAGCTGTGCTGTGCCAGTGCCCCTGGAGCTGTAGGGCTGCTGAGCGTTGGGGCAGGCAGAGGAGCAGGAGGGTGCGTGTGCAGCTGAGCCGTTCCTGGGGAGCACAGGGCTCTGGGCTCCCTGCTGTCCCAGGGCAGCCCAGGGGCCAGGCTGTGCCTGTGCCAGCTCTGGGCAAGTGGCTCAGGGTTTGCCCTGGCCTGCCTCAGTGTCTGCCAGCAGGAGCATGTTTCCCTGTGCAGCTGTTTAGACATTTCCAGGAAATGTGTCCCAGGAATTATGGAGCTTCAGCTGCTTTAGGTTTGCATTGTGGCCTCTGTTAAACTTTGTGTCTCCATTTTGCAGATCTGACTGGTTACAGTCTTACTGAGAAGTTTTCTCGGGACACTTCCAATGTTGCCTCACCCACAAAGTCCTCGCCTCCCATCCAGAAGAGCTCTCTGTCCTCCAAGCTCAGGAAGAAGCTGCCACCAGTATGGAGAGTGCTTGAAGAATAGGATTGATGCGTTAGGCTTCATAGTTACAGCTGTACATATGTTCTGATCTTTAGATGTAGTTTTGAATTAATGTGTTTTGATTCTGTCTTTAAAATTTTATGACATATTTTTAATTGTATATATTTTATTTTGATGATGAAAAAAAAAATGGTCAATAAATAAATAAATAAACCAAGAGGAGAATGTGAGACCAGGACCTGCTAGCCTAGAGATTATGGGACGCAGCTCAGTCAATGTGCCAGTGCCTCACCACATCCTTTCCTCATTGACGTCTCCTCTTCCTCTTTGGCCATGTTTTCTTTGTGTCATTTGTGCTGCTGTTTTCAACTTGTCATTGTAACAGGGCCACACATTGACAGGTTTGGGGGACAATGGATCCAAAAGATCCTGTCTAGTCAAAGGTTTTCTACCTAGGTGTGTTCTGTGCTCACCAAAGGCCTGAGCAAAGAAACCAAGAGAAGTGTGCCCAAACCCCAAAGCTTTGCTCCTTTGCAATCTCCCACAGATCTGGCTCACAGGTGTCTTCAATCACAATTCCACAGGTAAGAAGAGGTCATGTATTTCACTGGGAAATGATGCACTGCTTTGGCAAAGTCACCTGTATATATATTTACCTGAGACAGCACTCCAGCTGTGTTGTTTGCCCCTTGTTTGCAGAAGGATGAGTGCACTGGGAGGCCAATAACAAGTGACAAGGGTTCCTCCAATCTGTACTGCAGCCTGGGTGCCATTCAGCCCAGAGATAGGGGATCATTTGTTCCCATGGACCAGTGCTTGCCAGTGGAATGAATTCCTGCACAGCTGGAAGAAGCAATTCTGGATTCAGCTCCAGCTCTTGGTGGGCCGCATGATCATTGACAATGCTGCCCTTCCAGAAATTATTCTGCAGTTTCCTTTCATAGTCATTTGAAGCTTTTAAACTTCACATTTCAATTTGCTTTGCCTTAGGGAAAAACACTTCTGGGCCTAGTGCAACTGTAACCTTTTGACAGCAAAGTCCTCATAGTTGCCAGCTTCTGATGTTACACAATGTCACCTGGCTGCCTGTGCTTGCTTAGCTCTGGGTCTAGTCCCAGCCTAGTAAAGCCCAGGCAGGGCGGCACGTTGCAGGGAAAACTGGTCCGTGACCTTATGGGGTTGCCATCAGCATCAGAGTGAATGTGCCCTTTGGGGATTCCTCTGGAGACAAAATTAGGGACCTGCTCCATGCCACAATATTCTCTTAGATCTTTCTGCAATATCCTAGAAAAGGCTGTGAAACTTCACATCTCCTTGCGTAGCCACTGTTTGAAGAGGGGCATTTTTGTCCCTCCTCAAAGTCATTGCTCTTGCACACCAGAAGCATGAACATCCACCAACTGGAATGATGCATGGTCCTGCTGCTGCTGCTGCTGCTGCTGCAGAGCACTGGGCAGTGCAGGCCTGGGTGTTACCAATATGAGCACTTAATTAGCATTTCATGCTCTTTCAAGCTGTCCAGATCCCAGGGCTTTTTGTTTCAAAGCAGCCACTGCACCATCTCTAGGGAAGAACAGGAAATGGGAAAAAGCGACTGCCAGCCTTGCAGGGGTATGGGGGAAAACCTGAGGTGTCTGCATCAAGAGATGAATGGGAAGAGTGTAATTGCCAAAGCAAACGCTTCGTTAGGACAGCAGGACCAGTTCTTTACTGCATGCTTGCATGAAGATCATTTGGGATCTCCTTTTTGTGTCTCATGCAGAAAAGGAGCTCTTAATAATCCCACGCTACTTAAACCAGATTGGGATGTAGCTCTGTAGTGGTTCACAATGAAGCAGACTGCCTGCTGTGCCACTGCCAGCCCTGCTGAGCCTGTGAGGGACTGTAGTGTATCCCATGCCTGTTTTGCCTCCAAGCAAAGCTGGGTTTTCCTTATAGGTGTGGAGTAAATACAAGAGTAATAAAATGGACAATTAAACTGGCCATATTGGAGGATATGCTCATGCTTTTGCATGTCAGTCCTGTACCTCATGCTCCCAAGGCTTGTTATTCATCATGAAATATTTTAACAGAAAACCTCAGCTCTCATGTTACACCTGAATAAAACTGCATCAAATCATCAAGAATTCTGCTGTCAGGAACAAGACAAGAGCCTTCCGACGCTCACTTGCAGCTGTCCTGGATTGCTGCAGCCCTTTGTGAAAAGCTGCTGCAGACAGAGCGTTTGGAGTTGGTTTGGGCCTTTATGAAAGATCTGTGGAGCAGTGTGCAGGGCTCTCCAGGCAGGAAACTGTTTGTCCAAGCCCAGGGACACGGTGCCGGCAGGAGCGGAGCGGCCCCGCTCCCAGCCCGAGAGTCTGTGAGCTGAGCCACGGCGGGGAGAAAAGGCAGCAAGGGGCTCCAGCCCAGCTGTTTCACTGCCCTGCCCGCTCCATGCAGCTCTGCCATGGGAGAAAGCCGACGCCGGACGAGCCCCCGAGCTTCCATCAGCTGCTGGAACTGCTCCGTGACAGCTCCTGTTCTTCCGAGAGAGACCCCGGCGCCTTCTTGGAACGCGTGTCACGGGGGGATTCTGTTTGTTAATAAACTGTTGGGGGTTTTCACTTTCATCTATCAGTAATCATTTCCTATTGCTGGAAAGGGGTTGTTGGAACACTTTAGAGGAAACAATTTATTGCACAATATCCTGTTTGAAGTTGTCTCAAACTGTGAGAGACAGATGGCTTCACACAGGAGCATCCCCAAGGCTGCTGAGGGGAAGGCACAGAGGAGGACAAACCCAGTATTTCTGAGGGAAACTCCTTGACACCAAACCAACCTGAGCTGTCAAACAGCAGAGCTGATGTTTTGAGACATGGGCCAAAGGGGAAACCTTTCAGTGTGTTTGGTCCAGGCTGGGTTATGCTCGAGGCAAAGGTGTGTCAGTGTGTTGGATAATACTCTTTTCTTGACCTAGAGATGGGGACACTGAGAGGTGTTTTAAAAACTTTTATTCCATTTTCAGTCTCATGAGAAGGGTGAGACAATACAGATGTTATCATTCACGCCATCACAAGCAGAAGCCAACGACTTCCTAATTATCATACATTATAAGCGTTTCTTGGTCTCTCAGCCTTTTTGCCATGCCAGGTTGTAGATGCCTTAAAGCCAATGATTTGAAACTACTCCTCGTGGGTCCCACTCCAATGCATCTTTCCTAGCTCTGTTTTTCCAAAGTCTTATTTGCAAGGCCATCTTTAGAAACTTTTATCTAGCTCCATTTCTCTCTCAACAATATCTCTCCTATTCCATGGAAATTTTTAAGTTACCATTTCTTGTCTCAAGATTTTATACATATTCATACTGTGTGGGCCTTCTATTAGGCCCTAAAAGCTTTCTACAAATCCATTTCCACATCAGTGCACTTGGCTCCTTCTCTCCTCATTGTGCCTGGCAAGCACAGGAGCCCAGAGCTCCTGCAGAACCCATCCCAGCACTCAGTGGGAGCAACCTTGTGTCCAGTCCGCGCCTGGAGCTGTGGTGCCCAGCATTCCACCACGCTGGAATGAGGAACTGTTCCTGCTCTTTCAGAAGGAGCTAAGGAGCTTTGGCCTTCAGATCAATTGTCTGCAGGCTCCCGCAGTGCCTGGCGCTGCTCCCTTGCCAGAGGCACCCCAGGCCAGGGGGGCACATCTGGGCTGCTGTGTCTGCCTCTGGGGCTCCCTGTTCTGGGCAGCGAGGAGGAGCTGCAGAGGCTCTGCAGGACTGACAGGATGGGCTTTGGAGCTGGCAGGAGAAGCTGAGGGACCTGGGCTGCTGGAGCTCCTGAAGAGGAGGCCCAGGGCTCATCCTGTGACTGCTCCAAGGGTGGTTCCAGAGAATCCCAGAATCAGCAAGGGTGGAAGAGGCCATGGAGATCATCAAGTCCCACCTGTGCCCTGACACCACCTTGTCTCCCCTGAGCCTCCTCTCCTCCAGGATAAACAACCCCAGCTGCTCTCTCAGCCACTCCCCACAGCTCTTGTGCTCCAGACCCCTCCCCAGCCTTGCTGCCCTTCTCTGGACACGCTCCAGCCCCTCCATGTCCTTCCTAAATTGGGGGCACCAGAACTGGACACAGCCCTTGAGGTGCTGCCCAAGCAGTGCCCAGCACAGGGGAAGAATCCCTGCCCTGCTCCTGCTGGTCACACCATTCCTGAGCCAGGCCAGGAGCCATTGGCCTTCTTGCCCACCTGGGCACACTGCTGCCTCATGTCCAGCCTGCTGTCCATCAGTCCCTGCAGGTCCCTTTCTGCCTGGCCGCTCTCCAGCCCCTCTGGCACCTTGTTGAGGGAGGCGGGCAGGGAGGGAACGGGTCCAGATCCAGTCCTTCCTGAAATGTGGTGTTTGCTGGCACTGCCAGTTCCCACGTCTTGGTATTTCCCTATTGTGGCACAGCCCAAGTGCAGCAAGTGGCTGGCAAAGAAAGCCAAAAGCAAGCAAAGACCTGGTACCTAGAGCAACCCGATCTCGGGTTTGCTGACAGCGCCAGTAGCCAGATCGGGAATGTTTCAGATGCCAGCACGGCCTAATTGCAGCAGTTTGCTGGCACAGAAAATTAGCATCTGGAAATTTCTCAGTGCCGGCACATTCCTCAGCCCGATCTGGTGTGCGCTGGCACTGCCAGTGGCCAGACCTGGCAAGTTCCCTCTTCTGGCAGCAGCCATGTGCAGCAATTTGCTGGCCAAGAAAGGTAAAACCTGGCAGTTTCCCCTTGGCAGCACTGCCCAATGGGGAGTTTGCTGGCAGCAGGACCCCAGGGAAGGAAGGAAGAAGGAAGGAAGGAAGGAAACAGGAAGGAAGGAAGGAAGGAAGGAAGGAAGGAAGGAAGGAGGGAAGGAAGGAGGAAGGAAGGAAGGAAGGAGGGAAGGAGGGAAGGAAGGAAGGAAGGAAGGAAGGAAGGAAGGAAGGAAGGAAGGAAGGAAGGAAGGAAGGAAGGAAGGAAACAGGAAGGAAGGAAGGAAGGAAGGAAGGAAGGAAGGAAGGAAGGAAGGAAGGAAGGAAGGAAGGAAGGCAGGCATCCGGATCCAGTCCTGCCTGGAGCCTGGAATGGGCCGTTTGCTGGCACTGCCAGCGCCCCGATCTGGAAATGTCCCTATTCTGGCACAGCCCAAGTGCAGCAATTTGCTGGCACAGAAATCCAAAACCTGTGGCAGCTTCCTGCTCCTGGGTCTGGCACCGCCCCCACATCTTGCGTTTCATGTAACCAGAAGCCAGATTTGGAAATTTCCCGGTGCCGGCAGAGCCCAAATCCGGCAGATTTCTGTCGCCGGCAATGACGCCGCCCGGATCTGGTGTTTGCTGGCAGCGCCAGCGCCCAGATCTGAAAACTTCCTGCTGCCGGCACAGCCCAAGTCCAGCGATCTGCTGGCACAGACAGCCAAAGTTTGGAAATTTGCAGGTTCTGGCACCAGCAGCATCCAGCTCTGGTGTTTGCTGGACCACCAGCACCCAGATGTGGAAACTTCCCGGTGCCTTCACAGCCCAGCTCTAGCAATTTGCTTTTAGCTAGCTCAGGAAGAGAAGTTCCTCTTTCCGTGGAGGAACCGTGACTTTCCTTTTCATGGAACTGTTTACACCTGCTCTGGACTGAAAACCCAGACGAACGCCGGCAGCAGCTCACACCCCTGGTCCACCGAGCTCCGGGACGCCGCCTTCCAGCGCCAGAGGGACTCCGGAGAGACCGAGTGAGCCAACTCCAAGCCACAAAAAGGACTTTCTGAATTTGCCATCTCTTCAGCACTGTCCGAGACTTTATTTAATATTATTCATTTTTCATGCTTGTGAATACTTGACTTGTTCAAGAAACTGGGGTTTTTTTCCCTTTTCTTAAGGGAAGTCTTTCCCTGAACGAGTAGGGGGAGGGGCTGCTTGAATTCGCTTTCTAGACGGACCCCTTTTGGAGGTTTCCTCCCCAAAAGTAGCCCTAAGCCAGCACAAACAGTCACCATGAAAACTTCACCAGCGGCATCGTTTCCTGGTGGCAAATCTTGCGACAGAAGCTCGACCTTGTTCTCCGTGAGAGATTCTTGGGAAGAGCAGACAGGAGAAGATTCCTGGAAAACAGAAACAGCTTTCCAGAAGGGAAATGAAAACGAAAGAAACAATCCAAGATGTTTTCCCCTATTGATTTCTGCGCTCCCCTTTCCCGTGTTCGGGCAGGCGCAGGGGCCGTCCCGGGGGCGCGTGGGGCTCGGCCGCGGGGCTTGTGGGGCCAGCGGGGAACGGGCGCAGGGACCGACGGCCGAAACATCGGGAACTCGGCGGTAAAAATTGGGGAAAACAACTTGGGACCTCCGCAATGGCCCAATTCCCCCCCCCAGTATTCACCTGCCAGCCCCCAAATCCCCCACATTCACCCCAAAATCCCTCCCATCTCCCCAAATCCCATCCAGGACCCTCACGACCCCCCCAAAACCTCACCCGGGAGCCCCAAAACCCCCCCAGTACCCCCCAAAAAGCCTCAGCTCCCCCCGACACCGCCTCAGGACCCCTCCAGCCTCGGCTACCACACCCTAATCCCCCCCAGGTCCCCCCAAATCGCCCCCCGGACGCTCCCGCTGCTGCGCCCCCCCTCCCCCGCCGCCGCCTCTGCCGCGCTTGGCTCGGCGCCGCTTACGAGAGCCCAGAAAGCACCCAAATCCCCCCCAAAACCGGCCTCGGAGCCCCAAAATCCCCCCCCAATTGCCCCAGAGTCCCCGCAAATCCCCCCCAAAATTCCCCCCGGACACCTCCGCCCCGGCCCGGCCGCTCCCGCCACCGCTGCCCCCCCCGCCCCCTTCCCGCCGCCGCCGCCGCCGCCGCCGCCGCGCTCGGTTCGGCCGCGCTCGATGGGAGTCCAGAAACGGCCCCGATTCACCCCAAAACCGACCTGGCGGCCCCCCGATCCCCCCAGGAGCCCCAAAATCCCCCCGATTCCCCCCAAACCCCCCCCCCCCCCCCGGACACCCCCAACCTGAGCCGGGCCGATCCCGCCGCCACCATGGCCGCGCCCGGAAGCCCTGAGCATTTTGGCGGGAAATTCCCGGAACTCCGGCCCGAAAAGTCGGGGCTTTTGGGCTTCAATCCCCCCCCGTTCTGGGCATGCATTCGGGTGGGGATTTTGGGGGTGAAAACTCGGCAATGTTGGGCTTGAAAATCGCGACTCTAGGGGTTCCAAACCGGGACCTTTGGGTCCTGGAAGGGGAAAAAAATCGGGGAAGATTTGGGGTTCAAACTCGGATCGTTTGGGGTTCAAGCTCGCCATTTCTGGGCTTGAAAACCTGAATCTTTCAGGGATGGATCTCCGGATTTTTGGGGTAAAATCCTGCCTTTGTAGGGCCTGAAAAAGGGGGGGAAATGGGAATTTTGGGTCCTTGCAGGGAGAAAATCTCGCAGTGTTTAGGGCTTCAACCGGCATTTTTGGGGTTAAAAATTGGGAATTCCTTTCTGCCTGGCTTTCAGGCTTTCTGTTTTACCTTTTCTTTCCTTGCTGAGCTGCGATGGCCACAAGTTCAGCTCAGCATCCCTGCGGGACTGTCCAAATGCCTGCAAGTGCCCCGAAAACCCATTCGGGAGCCCCCAAATGCCCCCAGGTCATGGCAGCATTCATCTCGGAGCCCCAGAATGCCCCCGGTTCCCCCAAAACCAGCTCAGCTGCCCCCAAATCCCCTGCGGACTCCTCCGACCGGGCCCGGCTCCTCTGCCGACGGGAGCCCCGAACCGGCCCCAGCTGACCCCAAAGCCCAGCCGGGAGGGAGCCCCGGATCCCACCCGCACGCCCCAAATGCCAGCCGTGCACCCCAAACCCCAGCGAGACCCCGCACGGTTGGATTGGGTTTTGTTCCATTTTATTGGATTTTCTCTCTCCCGCACCCGCCTGGGGCCGGCAAGGGAGAGCCCCAGGGCCGGCCGGGGCACGGGGACGGGCGAGGGCCGTGAACGGTCGGGCGGGATCGGGGAAAAGAACCGGGCACGGCCGGGGATCCCCGGGGGGAAATCGGGGGGGAATCCGAGACACAGAGGGGAAACATTGGGGAAAAATGGGGAAAATTAGGGAAACACGACCCCAGTTAGAGTTAGGGTTGGGGTTAGGGTTAGGGTTAGGGTTGGGGTTGGGGTTAGGGTTAGGGATAGGGTTAGGGTTAGGGTTAGTTTTGAATTAATGTCTTTTGATTCTGTCTTTAAGTTTTGATGACATTTTTTCTTTAATTCTATATATTTTATTTTGATGATGAAAAAAAGTAAATAAATAAACAAAATTGAAAAAAACCAAGAGGAGAATGTGAGACCAGGACCTGCTAGCCTAGAGCTCACTCGATGTGCCAGTGTCTCACCACATCCTTTCCTCATTGGGCCTCTCCTCTTCCACTTTTGGCCGTGAGCAAAGTCCTCATGGTCGCCCATTTCTGATGTTACACAATGTCACCTGGCTGCCTGTGTTTGCTTAGCTCTGGGTCTAGTCCCGGCCCAGTAAAGCCCAGGCAGGGCGGCACATTGCAGGGAAAACTGGTCCATGAGCTTCTGGGGTTGCCATCAGCAGCAGAGTCAATGTGCCCTTTGGGGATTTCTCTGGAGACAAAATTAGGGACCTGCTCCATGCCACAATATTCTCTTAGATCTTTCTGAAATATCCTAGAAAAGGCTGTGAAACTTCACATCTCCTTGCACACCCACTGTTTGAAGAGGGGCATTTTTGTCCCTCCTCAGAGTCATTGCTCTTGCACATCAGAAGCATGAACATCCACCAACAGGAATGATGCATGGTCCTGCTGCTGCTGCTGCAGAGCACTGGGCAGTGCAGACCTGGGTGTTACCAATATGAGCACCTAATTAGAATTTCATGCTCCTTCAAGCTGTCCAGATCTCAGGGCTTTTTTGTTTCAAAGCAGCCACTGCACCATCTCTAGGGAAGAACAGGAAATGGGAAACAGCCACTGCCAACCTTGCAGGGGTGTGGGGGAAAACCTGAAGTGTCTGCATCAAAAGATGTACGGGAAGAGTGTAATTGCCAAAGCAAATGCTTCGTTAGGACAGCAGGACCAGTTCTTTACTGCATGCTTGCATGAAGATCATTTGGAATCTCCTTTTTGAATCTCGTGCAGAAAAGGAGCTCTTAATAATACCACGCCACTTAAACCAGATTGGGATGCAGCTCTGTAGTGGTTCACAATGAAGCAGACTGCCTGCTGTGCCACTGCCAGCCCTGCTGAGCCTGCGAGGGACCATAGTGTATCCCATGCCTGTTTTGCCTCCAAGCAAAGCTTGGTTTTCCTTATTAGTGTGGAGTAAATACAAGAGTAATAAAATGGACAATTAGACTGGCCACTTTGGAGGATATGCTCATGCTTTCACATGTCAGTCCTGTACCTCATGCTCCCACGGCTTGTTACTCATCAAGAAATATTTTAACAAAAAAACCTCAGCTCTCATGTTACACCTGAATAAAACTGCACAAGATCATCAAGAATTCTGCTGTCAGGAACAAGACAAGAGCCTTCCGACGCTCACTTGCAGCTGTCCTGGATTGCTGCAGCCCTTTGTGAAAAGCTGCTGCAGACAGAGTGTTTGGAGTTGGTTTGGGCCTTTATGAAAGATCTGTGGAGCAGTGTGCAGGGCTCTCCTGGCAGGAAACTGTTTGTCCAAGCCCAGGGACACGGTGCCGGCAGGAGCGGAGCGGCCCCGCTCCCAGCCCGAGAGTCTGTGAGCTGAGCCACGCCGGGGAGAAAAGGCAGCGAGGGGCTCCAGCCCAGCTGCTTCACTGCCCTGCCCGCTCCATGCAGCTCTGCCATGGGAGAAAGCCAACGCCGGACGAGCCCCCGAGCTTCCACCAGCTGCTGGAACTGCTCCGTGACGGCTCCTGTTCTTCCGAGAGAGACCCCGGCGCCTTCTTGGAACGCGTGTCACGGGGGGATTCTGTTTGTTAATAAACTGTTGGGGGTTTTCCACTTTCATCTATTAGTAATAATTTCCTGTTGCTGGAACGGGATTGTTGGAACACTTTAGAGGAGACGACTTATTGCACAATATCCTGTTTGAAGTTTTCTCAAACTGTGTGAGACAGATGGCTTCACACAGGAGCATCCCCAAGGCTGCTGAGGGGAAGGCACAGAGGAGGACAAACCCAGTATTTCTGAGGGAAACTCCTTGACACCAAACCAACCTGAGCTGTCAAACAGCAGAGCTGATGTTTTGAGACATGGGCCAAAGGGGAAACCTTTCAGTGTGTTTGGTCCAGGCTGGGTTATGCTCGAGGCAAAGGTGTGTCAGTGTGTTGGATAATACTCTTTTCTTGACCTAGAGATGGGGACACTGAGAGGTGTTTTAAAAACTTTTATTCCATTTTCAGTCTCATGAGAAGGGTGAGACAATACAGATGTTATCATTCACGCCATCACAAGCAGAAGCCAACGACTTCCTAATTATCATACATTATAAGCGTTTCTTGGTCTCTCAGCCTTTTTGCCATGCCAGGTTGTAGATGCCTTAAAGCCAATGATTTGAAACTACTCCTCGTGGGTCCCACTCCAATGCATCTTTCCTAGCTCTGTTTTTCCAAAGTCTTATTTGCAAGGCCATCTTTAGAAACTTTTATCTAGCTCCATTTCTCTCTCAACAATATCTCTCCTATTCCATGGAAATTTTTAAGTTACCATTTCTTGTCTCAAGATTTTATACATATTCATACTGTGTGGGCCTTCTATTAGGCCCTAAAAGCTTTCTACAAATCCATTTCCACATCAGTGCACTTGGCTCCTTCTCTCCTCATTGTGCCTGGCAAGCACAGGAGCCCAGAGCTCCTGCAGAACCCATCCCAGCACTCAGTGGGAGCAACCTTGTGTCCAGTCCTCACCTGGAGCTGTGGTTCCCAGCATTCCACCACATTGGAATGAGGAACTGTTCCTGCTCTTTCAGAAGGAGCTAAGGAGCTTTGGCCTTCAGATCAATTGTCTGCAGGCTCCTGCAGTGCCTGGCGCTGCTCCCTTGCCAAAGGCACCCCAGGCCAGGGGGGCACATCTGGGCTGCTGTGTCTGCCTCTGGGGCTCCCTGTTCTGGGCAGCGAGGAGGAGCTGCAGAGGCTCTGCAGGACTGACAGGATGGGCTTTGGGGCTGGCAGGAGAAGCTGAGGGACCTGGGCTGCTGGAGCTCCTGAAGAGGAGGCCCAGGGCTCATCCTGTGACTGCTCCAAGGGTGGTTCCAGAGAATCCCAGAATCAGCAAGGGTGGAAGAGGCCATGGAGATCATCAAGTCCAACCTGTGCCCTGACACCACCTTGTCTCCCCTGAGCCTCCTCTTCTCCAGGATAAACAACCCCAGCTGCTCTCTCAGCCACTCCCCACAGCTCTTGTGCTCCAGACCCCTCCCCAGCCTTGCTGCCCTTCTCTGGACACGCTCCAGCCCCTCCATGTCCTTCCTAAATTGGGGGCACCAGAACTGGACACAGCACTCGAGGTGCTGCCCAAGCAGTGCCCAGCACAGGGGAAGAATCCCTGCCCTGCTCCTGCTGGCCACACCATTCCTGAGCCAGGCCAGGAGCCATTGGCCTTCTTGGCCACCTGGGCACACTGCTGCCTCATGTCCAGCCTGCTGTCCATCAGTCCCTGCAGGTCCCTTTCTGCCTGGCTGCTGTCCAGCCCCTCTGGCACCTTGCTTAGGGAGAGAGGCAGGGAGGGAACGGGTCCAGATCCAATCCTTCCTGAAATGTGGTGTTTGCTGGCACTGCCAGTTCCCACGTCTTGGTATTTCCCTATTGTGGCACAGCCCAAGTGCAGCAAGTGGCTGGCAAAGAAAGCCAAAAGCAAGCAAAGACCTGGTACCTAGAGCAACCCGATCTCGGGTTTGCTGACAGCGCCAGTAGCCAGATCGGGAATGTTTCAGATGCCAGCACGGCCTAATTGCAGCAGTTTGCTGGCACAGGAAATGAGCATCTGGCAATTTCTCAGTGCCGGCTCATCCCTCAGCCCGATCTGGTGTGCGCTGGCACTGCCAGTGGCCAGACCTGGCAAGTTCCCTCTTCTGGCAGCAGCCATGTGCAGCAATTTGCTGGCCAAGAAAGGTAAAACCTGGCAGTTTCCCCTTGGCAGCACTGCCCAATGGGGAGTTTGCTGGCAGCAGGACCCCAGGGAAGGAAGGAAGAAGGAAGGAAGGAAGGAAACAGGAAGGAAGGAAGGAAGGAAGGAAGGAAGGAGGGAAGGAAGGAGGGAAGGAAGGAAGGAAGGAAGGAAGGAAGGAAGGAAGGAAGGAAGGAAGGAAGGAAGGAAGGAAGGAAGGAAGGAAGGAAGGAAGGAAGGAAGGAAGGAAGGAGGAAGGAAGGAAACAGGAAGGAAGGAAGGAAGGAAGGAAGGAAGGAAGGAAGGAAGGAAGGAAGGAAGGAGGGAAGGCAGGCATCCGGATCCAGTCCTGCCTGGAGCCTGGAATGGGCCGTTTGCTGGCACTGCCAGCGCCCCGATCTGGAAATGTCCCTATTGTGGCACAGCCCAAGTGCAGCAATTTGCTGGCACAGAAATCCAAAACCTGTGGCAGCTTCCTGCTCCTGGGTCTGGCACCGCCCCCACATCTTGCGTTTCATGTAACCAGAAGCCAGATTGGGAAATTTCCCGGTGCCGGCAGAGCCCAAATCCGGCAGATTTCTGTCGCCGGCAATGACGCCGCCCGGATCTGGTGTTTGCTGGCAGCGCCAGCGCCCAGATCTGAAAACTTCCTGCTGCCGGCACAGCCCAAGTCCAGCGATCTGCTGGCACAGACAGCCAAAGTTTGGAAATTTGCAGGTTCTGGCACCAGCAGCATCCAGCTCTGGTGTTTGCTGGACCACCAGCGCCCAGATGTGGAAACTTCCCGGTGCCTTCACAGCCCAGCTCTAGCAATTTGCTTTTAGCTAGCTCAGGAAGAGAAGTTCCTCTTTCCGTGGAGGAACCGTGACTTTCCTTTTTCATGGAACTGTTTACACCTGCTCTGGACTGAAAACCCAGACGAACGCCGGCAGCAGCTCACACCCCTGGCCCACCGAGCTCCGGGACGCCGCCTTCCAGCGCCAGAGGGACTCCGGAGAGACCGAGTGAGCCAACTCCAAGCCACAAAAAGGACTTTCTGAATTTGCCATCTCTTCAGCACTGTCCGAGACTTTATTTAATATTATTCATTTTTCATGCTTGTGAATACTTGACTTGTTCAAGAAACTGGGGTTTTTTTCCCTTTTCTTAAGGGAAGTCTTTCCCTGAACGAGTAGGGGGAGGGGCTGCTTGAATTGGCTTTCTAGACGGACCCCTTTTGGAGGTTTCCTCCCCAAAAGTAGCCCTAAGCCAGCACAAACAGTCACCATGAAAACTTCACCAGCGGCATCGTTTCCTGGTGGCAAATCTTGCGACAGAAGCTCGACCTTGTTCTCCGTGAGAGATTCTTGGGAAGAGCAGACAGGAGAAGATTCCTGGAAAACAGAAACAGCTTTCCAGAAGGGAAATGAAAACGAAAGAAACAATCCAAGATGTTTTCCCCTATTGATTTCTGCGCTCCCCTTTCCCGTGTTCGGGCAGGCGCAGGGGCCGTCCCGGGGGCGCGTGGGGCTCGGCCGCGGGGCTTGTGGGGCCAGCGGGGAACGGGCGCAGGGACCGACGGCCGAAACATCGGGAACTCGGCGGTAAAAATTGGGGAAAACAACTTGGGACCTCCGCAATGGCCCAATTCCCCCCCCCAGTATTCACCTGCCAGCCCCCAAATCCCCCACATTCACCCCAAAATCCCTCCCATCTCCCCAAATCCCATCCAGGACCCTCACGACCCCCCCAAAACCTCACCCGGGAGCCCCAAAACCCCCCCAGTACCCCCCAAAAAGCCTCAGCTCCCCCCGACACCGCCTCAGGACCCCTCCAGCCTCGGCTACCACACCCTAATCCCCCCCAGGTCCCCCCAAATCGCCCCCCGGACGCTCCCGCTGCTGCGCCCCCCCCTCCCCCGCCGCCGCCTCTGCCGCGCTTGGCTCGGCGCCGCTTACGAGAGCCCAGAAAGCACCCAAATCCCCCCCAAAACCGGCCTCGGAGCCCCAAAATCCCCCCCCAATTGCCCCAGAGTCCCCGCAAATCCCCCCCAAAATGCCCCCCGGACACCTCCGCCCCGGCCCGGCCGCTCCCGCCACCGCTGCCCCCCCCGCCCCCTTCCCGCCGCCGCCGCCGCCGCCGCGCTCGGTTCGGCCGCGCTCGATGGGAGTCCAGAAACGGCCCCGATTCACCCCCAAACCGACCTGGCGGCCCCCCGATCCCCCCAGGAGCCCCAAAATCCCCCCGATTCCCCCCAAACCCCCCCCCCCGGACACCCCCAACCTGAGCCGGGCCGATCCCGCCGCCACCATGGCCGCGCCCGGAAGCCCTGAGCATTTTGGCGGGAAATTCCCGGAACTCCGGCCCGAAAAGTCGGGGCTTTTGGGCTTCAATCCCCCCCCCCGTTCTGGGCATGCATTCGGGTGGGGATTTTGGGGGTGAAAACTCGGCAATGTTGGGCTTGAAAATCGCGACTCTAGGGTTCCAAACCGGGACCTTTGGGTCCTGGAAGGGGAAAAAAATCGGGGAAGATTTGGGGTTCAAACTCGGATCGTTTGGGGTTCAAGCTCGCCATTTCTGGGCTTGAAAACCTGAATCTTTCAGGGATGGATCTCCGGATTTTTGGGGTAAAATCCTGCCTTTGTAGGGCCTGAAAAAGGGGGGGAAATGGGAATTTTGGGTCCTTGCAGGGAGAAAATCTCGCAGTGTTTAGGGCTTCAACCGGCATTTTTGGGGTTAAAAATTGGGAATTCCTTTCTGCCTGGCTTTCGGGCTTTCTGTTTTACCTTTTCTTTCCTTGCTGAGCTGCGATGGCCACAAGTTCAGCTCAGCCTCCCTGCAGGACTGTCCAAATGCCTGCAAGTGCCCCGAAAACCCACTCGGGAGCCCCCAAATGCCCCCAGGTCATGGCAGCATTCATCTCGGAGCCCCCAGAATGGCCCAGGAAGGAGGGAGGGAGGGGAAGGAAGGAGGGAAAAAAGGAAGGAAGGAGGGAGGGAGGGAAGGAAGGAGGGAAAAAAGGAAGGAAGGAGGGAGGGAGGGAAGGAAGGAGGGCAAAAAGGAAGGAAGGAAGGAAGGAAGGAAGGAAGGAAGGAAGGAAGGAAGGAAGGAAGGAAGGAAGGAAGGAAGGAAGGAAGGAAGGAAGGAAGGAAGGAGGGAAGGCAGGCATCCGGATCCAGTCCTGCCTGGAGCCTGGAATGGGCCGTTTGCTGGCACTGCCAGCGCCCCGATCTGGAAATGTCCCTATTGTGGCACAGCCCAAGTGCAGCAATTTGCTGGCACAGAAATCCAAAACCTGTGGCAGCTTCCTGCTCCTGGGTCTGGCACCGCCCCCACATCTTGCGTTTCATGTAACCAGAAGCCAGATTTGGAAATTTCCCGGTGCCGGCAGAGCCCAAATCCGGCAGATTTCTGTCGCCGGCAATGACGCCGCCCGGATCTGGTGTTTGCTGGCAGCGCCAGCGCCCAGATCTGAAAACTTCCTG